>NC_089518.1:31923877-33352002 GCF_963924715.1 Thunnus thynnus
GAATTCTCCTCAGGGGCTTATGGGAAAACATGTTTTAACTGTGATAGTTAGTCGGATGATCGAGCTGCCTTCAAGCTGACAAACAGCTGAGGGAAAACATGGCAGAGAGTGATGCCAGGCTTTTGAGGAAAAAAAAACAAAAAACTCAAAAGTCCTTTTCCAGCCTGACAATACTGTATGTGAAGCCCAACACATCAAAGAGAAATAAAAAGCGGAAAATATTTGACAATCAAGATATAGAGATTCAAATTTATGATCAGCCATATAGGCACAACCTCCATCTCACAGAGCTGCATTCATCATCACATTTTTCATTAAATATTTATTCAGGCTATATAGTTTCTAAAGTAATGGTTTGTTTATATTCAATCTGAAATCCAGTCACATGTATTCTGACTAAGAGAATGGGTACTTACAGATAGCCTGTATCATAAAACATTGATGTATTATTGATATTCAATGGCTATTAACCTCATTAAAGGCTGCAGTTAATGCACCTTGACTATCTCATGCATATTGTTAATGCTCTGCTTAGTATTTTCTACCCATGGGCACTGATAGACTCCTAGGGAGAGAAAGGCTTCAATTCAATTAAATCTGGAAGTTCGGTGACTCTTGATCCAATCAAGCTCCTGGCTCCAGTCCATGACCATGACGTGAATGATAATGCCACCAAAAACAATCTTGGAGACAGACAGAGATATGACACACTGGAATCTGGCAGGCAGGACCGTGATGGAAATTTATAACAGTGAGATGAATTAAAAACAATGAGCACAAGCATATGTCTATAAGTCACTGCAGCATGATGACCAGATGTCTGGAGATTATAATGATGTTGTTTCAGTTTCAATGCTAGAAGAGAAGGTTGAGCAGAGGGAATAATAAATCTTCTCCAATGCTGCACCGTGCGCTGCTTTGTCAATCTAATGGAGAAAAGAAAGATAACATTAACCGATGGCAAAATGAAAAACAGCACTGATGTGACTGAAATTTCAATATTTACTGTACTGTGTAAATAACATTTCAGAAATGTAAACCAAAACAGCAAAATGAAATGGCACAACAAGAAGAGAAGAGTCATTAAGTCAATGTAATGAATTGGTAACATTAGCCAGCATAAGCTACTAGTCATACTAGACCATGCTGTAACGGAAAAGTAGAACTAAATCATAATAGTACTGAAGTATTTATTATTATAGTATAGTCGCTCTCAACTTTACATTTCAATCTCAAGTTAGTCTAGTTTGTAATTAGTTAGTTTGTAGTTAGTCTCAAGTTAGTCAAATTTGCACTATTTGGAAGGATTTCTGTTAAAAGCCCAGGCACATTCATGTAGATGTTTCCAAGGGTTACACCTCTGCTGCTCAGGTTGATATTGGGCAGACCTATGCTGGAGATTGTGAAGTGATCATGGTATATACTGTATGGAATGAATGGTAGAAGAAATGGGAAAGATTCCCATGTTTATGACTTGAGAACATACACGTCATTAAACAACACAAGATAATTGTATGATTGCAAAGTTGTCCATGTGAGGGTTAAAAGTACAATATAGCACCATAACCATTCGATTTAGGTTTAATTACCTTGACTGAAATGACATATCCATGTTTGTTTGGATAGCAAAAGGTATAATACAATACAATAGCAACAGAGAAATGACTATAAATCTGGCGATAAGAGTGGAAGAGATCGACAGCTATACAGGCTGCTGTAAGTTAACTTACATAAATGACATTTCTTAAATTAGCATTTTCTCAGATTGTTGTGAAAACGTTAAATGCTCCTAGCAACTGCTATAGCACAACTTCTTCTTATGACATAGGCAGGACATATACAGTACTTCACTTGTACAGAAATAGGCTACATGAAAATGATGTCAGGCTGAATGAATGAATGAAGAGAAACAAAATGGTAGTCTGACTGTCAGGTTAAGTATTTGGAGTAAACAAAAATTTAGTTTGTTTACCACTTTTGCAACCAACAAAGCAATCGATTCACATACACCATTCCTGCTTTTTTTGTACGTAACGTAGATATACTGTATAATATTTGGAAAAGTGAATTTCTCATTCCTCTTAGATGTTGACAGTTATAAATAACTGTCTACTTTGTTGAGGTGGTAAAGATATTCAATATATTTAGGATATACAGTATGCAGGTTTAAGGAATAACCACTATTCTGTGTGAATTTGTGGAGGAAGCTCACACAATACAAAGCCTAGTATCACTCTGTAATCCCTCAGTACCTTGTGTGACCTCCTGCAGCACCACTGCCTGATACTCCTGCAGCACAGAGCCTTTGAGCCTCTAAATCTGGAGTTGTGCGGTATTATCCAGGCAGAGGGGCCTGACTGGGTTGATGGCCATAAGCAGGCAGAGGGTCATGTCTCTGAGTGTTGAAACCGAGGCTCCCTATATTCAAGACATTAGAGCGCTCATGAAATTGACTATGCAAGACCTTTGGTTTGCAATGACCTCAATTAAGAGCATTTTAAAAGTGAAATGATTAGGCATTTTTTCCAACTAGGTCTCATTAGGTACCGGAGCACTTAATAACCTTTTGTGTGAATGGAAAGTTACAGTGCCTCATGCTCAAACAGTGCTGCTAGGGATTACATCGACTTTTGGTAAAATCACACTATCTTCAACAGGCCAGCTTGTACAACAGCAACACTAATCTGAAAACAAATCTACCCTTTTAGACCACACACTTGATGTCAGTGAACATGCACTACATGTGTTTTTTATGTACACAAACTCCTTTTGTGTCATTCACACACACACACACAAACACAGGACTTCAAATGCTATTGTTGGGTCTTTTTACTTTCTCTTGTTCTCCTTGATGGTTTTCCCTATTGTTTTCTTGCTTAATTATAGAAAAATGGGGGAAAAAAAAGACTTCTAAAGATGGAACCATATATGCTCAAACCAGTTCAAAGACAGCACAAATTCAGCCAACATATCACAAATAAGGCATAAAGTGGTCCAAAACATATCAGCTGTTATAGAGGAGAAAACAGAAAACACACAAAACACTGCTTTTTTGCATCACTGTACAGTAAGCAATCTTTGTTAACCCACTGCAGTTATTTTTTTATTGCTAAGTACATCAGGAAGAAACAAGTAACATTCCCTTTAACAGTGTTTCATACAGAATCTAAGAGTAATAAGCCCTTGTGGTCTATATGGAAAGCTTCCTTTCATCAGCAATCTTTAATCTAACGAGTGAAGGAAATGTGGATTTTTTTCAGTAAAAAGGATACTAACCATTTGTGAACTGAATCATCCATGAACTTCAACTTGGAGACACGATATACATTAATTCAGACTTCAAATAGTTCCCTTTGCCCCCAGATGTCTCAATAACTGTACTGCGCGGAATGGAGGGTAAAACTACAACCTCTTCTGTCCAAAAGAGGAACAGCAGGACCTCCTGTCAAAAAAGAACATGCATGAATTAGATAAAAACATCAATAAATTACTAAGGATAAGAGAAAATAAAACTCTAAATCTCTGGCAGCTGCAGCTGTCCTAACATCAGCAGCAAGTGCTCCATCTGCTCCCATCAAGTCCAGCACTGATGGCATTAAACAGGTCTTCACTCACATAATCAAACTGGCCTTGACCTCAGGATCAACTTGAATGACATCTCTTCGAGGCAAGAAATATAACATTGTTTGACTTCCTAGAAGTCTGTTGATTGCTATTCATCTCCAGGGCTGTGAACATGCCAGACAAGGCACAGGGTGGGAAGGAGTGGCAGCCAGAGCTGGACAGATGTGTTGTTCCAGTGATGGGTGATTTCTAAGTGGAAGCTGGAAAAGAGCTGCTTTCATGCAGTTTTAGTTCACACTACATCTGGCAAAATCTTTAGCAAATTAGCAAAATGAGATCTTTAAGTGTGTGTGTGTGTGTGTGTGTGTGTGTGTGTGTGTGTGTGTGTGTGTGTGTGTGTGTGTGTGTGTGTGTGTGTGTGTGTGTGTGTGTGTGTGTGTGGCATGTTTATGGCTTCTGAAATATTGCTCGCCTTGACTGAAATGTATCTGTGTGGGCTGGACATGCGAGTGTGGGTGTAATATTGAGAGGAGAAATTGTCCTAGCCCTGATGACAGTCCATTTGGAAAATCCTCCACTTGGTTTCACCTTAACCAGATGAATTTTGTGTTGCTATAATTAGAATTGAGGTTAGAGATTTAGATAAGGTATAATCATTTTAGTACTTAAGATTTTCAGGTTCACTTTAGTTACGATAAGGGATCAAATTAATGAGTTAATTTTGGGAAGTGAGGGTTAGATAGGGCATCTAGAGAAAGTTCAATCCAATTCTGTTTACATGAGTGTTCACGTAAACAGACTCAAAGTAGCAAATGCCTTCTTTCCTCTCACAAGTATGTTTAACATTAAGTATGTTAAGCACAATATACATGTTTGGCTCCAAGTGACACTGTACAGATGCACAATACAGTGGTTCATTTCCCAAGCGATGTGTTTCCACGTATTGTATTTCCTATTCAAATCCCTGCAGCTAGTTAAGGTTCAGTCATACTGAATGGGGAAGCCGTTGAACCTGTCGATCTGCTTTTCTAACACCTGTTTGAGGTGCTTTTATGTAGAATAGAGAGGAGTAGAAATCAGGATGTGTAGAAAACACACTCCTGTGTGTTAGGGAACGCAAAGTTAAACCTTTCTCAACCTCTCCAGCTTTTGAGTCTTGAATAACTGAAGGAGGTGCCAGGATGTTGTTTGGAGGTTCATCCAGTGTTTGAATCCCTGTGTGAACAGAGCATAACCCTTGGAATCAAAACCCCAGTGCAGTGATCCAACTGGATGATTGAGATGAAGCTTTACAGACATTATGGTGTACTGTGGTATGCAGTGTGGTGGTGGAGATGATATTGCACAAAATACCTGCCCTGAGATTTATAGTTGACCCTGACTACGGATGTTTAGAGTTGGCTAACCATTTAATTAGGATATCCGCTTGATCCTCTTCACAGGGATCACAATCATTTGTCTAATTAACAAAGCATGTTCTACCAAAGATACAAAAACTGTGCCTTGTGTAGGTCTAACTTGTTTCCAGTATTGCTCTAAGCTATCACTGCATTACGTGTTCAAGCGTTTGTCTGTCTTCATGCTTGCTTTTTGGTTGTTGAGTTTTAAGAGATTGAGATGTTACGTGATGGTTTGGGTAAATATACATTTGAAAGGATGAGCAATGGCTGGTGCACATTTTAAATTTGTAGAGCAAGCACAGATACAGCTTGATGCATCTAGTGAGAAGAAAGAAAAGTGAATCTATTTTACAGAGATTCATTTGTGACTCACAATAACTTGGGTCAATTTAATTGATCACCTTGAACTTCCCTAAATGGCTTTAGTTTTCAGCACCTTTGTTTTGCTATTGATTACTCTGGCTGATGTAATGACTTCAAAAAGCTCATTTAAACAATTGTAGCTCTGCCCTCATTGAAATTTGAGATTGAAAGAATAAATCATTAATAAGTACAGATCCATAGTTTCATCTGTGGAGGCTAAACAGGCTCATCAGTAATGGATGAAAAATATCTCTTTTTTTCTGCCGCTGCTATGAGAAGCAGTCCTTTTAATCACTCGCTCTCTGTGGGATTTCATAGTGTGGCCTGATGTGACTACTAATGTCCCCATTGTAGACAATGTGATCTGATGCTGAAATATGTACCATTACAAATTACAGTACTCCTGTTCCAGAAAGCTTGCCACATATATAAATTACAAACCAGCAATTTGTATGCAGACTGGGCGGTCCAAATTGATGGTGATTGGCAACACTACAGACAGTCCCTTGACAATTAAGTTATCTGGATAGAGCAAATGTATTTAGCACCTTATTGGGAAATGATAATGATCTGTTCTCAGTACTCTGAAGCCTGGGAGAGCAGGAACGATTGAAAGAACTGGTTAAAACAAGAATATGCAGCCTTTATTTCCGAGGCTGAGCCTTACTTAGAACCATTACTTTGCAAACATTTGCATGCACATTCACTATCTGCACACAAATACACATTATGCACCTGACTGGCAACAGTCAAGCAATTAGCAATTTAATATTCAATGTTTTCCTGCATGAATATCGCTGTCCTCCCTTGTGAACATTTGCCTAGATATGTAAATATGTTTTTTATGGATTCGGAGATCCCCAGAACAAACTTATTTGCTCTCTAATGTGCTCCCTTCCATAAATAAATTTGATTACCACTGGTACTGCACCATATCGGCTTAGCTCTAGTGCTTATTTAGGTATGGTAGAGAGAAAAACATGCTCAATTGCCTATTTTGTTTGTGCAGCTCTGATGAGATTAACAAAACTTCCTCTAAGGGTTTACATAGCTCGTAGGTATTATCTTGGGTATTTTTGAAACATCTCATGTCCTTTCTAGGACTGAGACGGAGGCAACATTGTAGCATACCACCACCTATTGGGCTTTTGCCATCTCGGGATTTCAAGTCATATTAAGAACCATGTCAAACCTTGGCTTGTTCTTTTGAAACAGCATCAAGATATATTTTTTTTTTTAATGAAAAGCCTTTAAGCTTTGCCAAGAAGGGAGATCGTTCCTGGGTGCATAAAGCCACTGGTGGTACAGTACGCAGAAGAACTTCAGTGAAAGCCCTTTACGGACTGATGCAATACAGTAGTGCTCTTTCTGAACCTTGCAGTTGAGTAATAAAGTTACTGTGAGTCACTGATACCACAGAGGAATCTGAGATAAATCTGGCTCTCCTGTAAAAAACAAGGCTTTCAACTTTGGTGCTCCACCACCATGTAAAAACTGACAAGTACCTCATCTTCTTCCATTATGATTTATCTGTTCATGTGGAACTTCAGTTTCTGACCTCCATTGATCATCAGGTCACTGTAATGGTTCGCTGGTCATCAGCTGCTTGCTGCGTTTTTTTATTTATTTATTTTTTGTTGTTGTTGTTTTTTTCTCTGTCTTGTGTCTCCAAGGTTTTTACACGGCACACAAAAAAGATGAATGTCATGCCAGTTATTTCCTTTTGATTACTAGTGTTCACCTTGAGGCATTCAGCAACTGATTAATGTTGAGACAAAAGAAATGAAATACTTTTGCCATTTCCTCTCCCTCTGGGAATGACAAAACCGTTATTCATTCTGGCAAGGGCTTGTACCATTGAGAACATTGTAGAGCATATTTGGTTGGCAAAATGTGTTAAAGGACATAAAGAATAATCATTATTAGTGACCCACTCTTAAAATGGAACAATGCTGTACAGTTCTCCCTGCAGGAATTGCAATTTCCTTTGCAACTCTAAATATGGTATTGACTTATTGCATGAATTTGTATCTTTCATATTCTTTTCTAGTATAATTCATGAGGACATTTCCACGGGGGATAAGGAAATCTTCAGTTGCTACTGTTTCAATACATGTATAATGTGTCTCTCAGCATGCAGATATAGTTTCTTTAGGCTACTTTTGTTTGAGGCGTCAATAACACGCTGCATCGATCATTATACTGCTGTCTGATTCCAGGGGAATGTTAGTCACTGTCTCTCAACAGTATGAGTCCCTTTTTACATTCAATATGCAGAACAACAAAGATGTGAACTCTGAATAATATCTGACTGGATTCACTTGTTAAATATATGATTACATATTGTACACACACAACATAACACTCATAAGTTAATGCATACAGTCATATACAATACATGCACTACATTACATCTGTTGCATCGCTTATCTTGTTGTTTATATTTATGGTCCCTGTAAATGAACTAAAAATAAATAAAAAATGACACTTGAGAGATCTGAATGATTTGTGTGGCTACTGGCTAAGATAGAAAAATGCAGCACAACGCCAATAGGAATGGGTGGAAATTTAGAGACAACCTTTTTATATGAATAATTCCACAATGGCATTTGTTTGTTCAGTAAAAGATTCATCACCACCTTAATTTTTTATTTAACAATAGAACAAAATGACCAAAATTCTGTGTGTATAGCACACAGTTACATCCAATTGCATTGAGGATGTATTGTTTAGCTGAATCCCAGTTTTGGTAAAGAAACTCTCTGCCTCCTGGCAATTTCAGACACTCCTAATCTCCTTTCCCACCTACTTGCATTTTCAGCAGCTAAAAGACAGAGCATGGTGCTTTGAGCAAGAGGCCAGCATCATAGCAGTATATGATCAAAATAAAAAAAGGCTGAGATGTTTCCTTCTCAAGCCAGAAAAACAAATGTCCTTGCAGCAATATGTTTTCAGTATTTGTATGCTGATATAAAACTGCCTCACAAGATGAATCAGTGACATCTGAACTATTTTACTGGCCATTACAAGCTGCTGTAGCATGAGGGAATGGGAAAGCTGTGGGGAATGCCTCACTCTTTGCCTGTCACTGCATCAGCCTAAGTTCATAAAGGTTAAATTACCTACCTTTTGAAATTATAATAATAGCAAGTGTCTGTCTAGATAACTCGGCCACCAATTATATGCAGCACATTTAAATGAACATTTTCTAGCTAGTAATTCCTCCCAATCTGCTTTAGACAGCCTGACCATTGCTAGTGGACATAAGAGATATAATAGGTGATTTGTTGAGGTAAATGTGACAGAAGGGGCCCAAAACACCAAAGGGCATCTCAAAATGGTATAACTGAAGCTTGAAAAATCCATCACTTTCTATGGATTTCAATCTAAAATGTCAGGATGTCAATCAATACCACGAAACTGATCCTCAGTATTTCATAGAGTCATCTCAAGCTCTGTGATTGAGGATTTGACAAATCGAAAATTATTTCACACACACATAACGTCGTCGTTATATGATTTTTATTCATGTGAAATACCATTCCACAGACACAGAAGAGCATCGGGGTGGAGTCAATGAACAGATATCACATGGTCAATAAACATTTTTTGCAAGATCCAAAGACAAGTATCAAAGTACAGTACAATGGAAATAGAACATTTAGTAGACTATCAACATGTTCATACAGGTTTTTTTTTCATCTGTAAAAAGAAAATAAATATTGGTTTGTACATTTTTCTCTGGTAGTAAATAATGAACCCATGGTTAGTGTATTGTTATGTGTATGCACAATGCCAAAGTGTGTCAAAGAATAAGGCAACAATTCAAATAATTATTATCATAACTTTATTCCCCATGAAAATGTTCCCTCAGTAACGATATAATAGAAAAGGAATGAGACAGTATCATTTGTCAGTCAGTTAATATTCTATTCCATCACATTCTTATCACAAAAATAGATACATCTATGGTAAAGTAATTCTTTATGCCTAAACTATATCTTGAAATGGATGAACAATCATGGCGGTGAGTTGTTGTTGTGCGCTGCAGCGCCTCTTAAAGTGCAAAATGGAAACAAAGGTATTTGTTAAAAACTGAGCTCTCCACAGAGTTGACACTTATGACAAATTGCCTGGGCGCATCAGATAATCGTTATCCTGCCTGGCTCTGGGCGATAGGGTAATCTAATTTTGTTGCCTCTTTGAGGCACTGGCATGAAATCTAAGTTTTAGTTTGGGGAGCTGCCAATAGCGAACCAAAATAGGGGTATTTATATTATGTGAATTATTTACATCTCTATATTACGATGTCTTATTTTTGAGGGCATTTTGAAGGGTTTTGACTTTCCAAAAATGTATTGGCCCTTTCAAAAGATTCAAATTTTTAAAAGTTCAGGTTCAATCTTTCCTGACGTACATCGACTGATCAGCACATTGTAACTACATACTGCGTGGGTACTGCAGGATTTCCATTTTCTCTCTAATTCTAATTTAAAAGCTGTCAAACATTAATTCAAGACAATGTATAAGTTGGCCCAGTTTTGATGTCACAGACCCCTACAAAGCTTTGGTTGAAGTTGGTATATAGTATATGTACAACTCACATTTATAGTGACAGACATTACTCAGATGCATGCACAACAATCCTAAACTACACCCAATCAAATTCATGTGGTGATTCACAGATATTAATGTTTTATTGCAACAGTTTACACCATTTGGCCCTTGTCATACATCAACACGCTGGGCAGCTTCTGACACACAGCTTTCCACTCATCTGTTTAATCTTTGTATCTCACTAAATAGGAGTGATAGGTTCCATGTTTGAACATCAGAACCAATGTCTCTATTGTATTGCCAAAGCCTTAATTTGAAAAGTGCTATAGACATTTTTCTATTATTAAAGACCTCACCAGTTAGTAGGTCCATTGGTGCTAATGTTTTCAAGGATTCATATCTGTTCAAAGCATTGTGAGATGTCTATTTTACATACATTTATTGCTCTATAGCAACGCATCCAGACAGAAAACAACTGAAAGAACAAAACAGATTCCTGCACATTTGTATCCTCACTACCAACCAGATCAGTTTTGATGCATATTCTTTAAATGGTTGAGTGGCACATATCTTGAAGTTGTTCGCTATGCGGTGGCAGTGAGAAATGATCATCAGGTGCCCGGTGAGGCAAAAGGTCCATAGCTCAGAAACCCCGGAAATAATTTTTACGAGCGTGTACTAAAGCAGCCCTTCTTTTTCATGCAGTTGTATGCTTTACTTTTGTTGTGATTGCTGATACCTCGCACCACACACAATTGCTCACAGTTGTCATTTAGTAATTGAAAACAGTTCTGTTACACAGTCATAATGATTAATACATTGATAAGAACTTTTACAAATGTGTCAAGACAACTGTTTAAATCCATGCATTTCATGCATAGATGATGGTCATCCTCTGAGGCCTGCAAAGCCCCGCTGTGGAGACAGAAAGAGTCGAGTGTTTACTGCATGTCCAGCCACTTTCCAGCCAGTTACCTGTCCATTCAGATCTAAACATCTTCCTCCCAAGAGCCGTTAACCTGCTTCACCCTACTCCATCTTTCTCATACTGAGTCCCCACAGACTATGAATGAGTGAAACCATCCATACAATCACATGCACCTCCCTGCAAACCCCTCCTATTACCTCCATTTCTTACCAAGCTATTGTTATTCCCAAGTGGTTCTTCAACAATGTTGCAAACTCCACAACACTGTGCACTCCTGACCTTGAACATGACAACACCTTCCATCTTAAGGAATACATTTCCTCCAATGTCCCTAACAATATTTCACAGATTTCTTTCTACTTGTTTATAATAACCGCATGGTACACTGGACAAATACAAAACTGGACAGTCACTACACTTCTTTCTATAGCTGCCACCATATTGAATGCAACACTGCTCAAATGCACATAGCTAATGAATACTAAATGTTGTATTATGGAGAGTGATATGTATAGTCAGCTGTCCAATTTAAACACTCTGCCTCTTTGTTTGTGAGGTCCTGTTGTCCTTGAAACTCTGCAAGTTGTTGTCATTTCTCTGTCACCAAGACAAATTCCTGCACATGTCCTTGGTGATGTCAGTTATTCAGCAGTCATATGTCGGCCTGTTTTACAGCTGTGTGATTGTCTGTTGTATTTGTTGTTGTTTTTTTGAGCTTAATCTCCACAGTCATTTATCTGTAAGGCAGCCTTTGGGTGGTGGTCAAGGCTGAAAATGCCGCAACTCCTATTTCATGCCACTCCGCAGCACCTGATTGGCTGCGATGAGCATTACACTGATGATGAAAGCAATGGCGAAGGCGCATATCAGGCTCTTGCGCACGCAGGTTTGCTTGACTTGCTGCGTCGGGCTGGAACCTGCAGGGGAGAAGAAGAAGAAGAGGAGGTGGGAGGGAAAGAAAAAGAGATTACTTGAGGGCACGTTCAAGATATTTGATAATAATTTCTGAATGAAAGAGCTCATCACAATTACATGAACACAATCATAAGGGATGAACGCTGCCAAGAAAATTTGTTTTCACACCTGTATGGTACATAACTGCATGGAGATTGAAATGTTGATTGGAGTTTTGGAACAACAGACAAATTTATTAGTGCCTGACTGGCATATTAAACATGCTGATCAAAACACTGGCACTCCGAGAGAAGATATAGTATACCTGCAGAATCATCTGAAGTAAGAGCTAAAGCAGTTGAGGCAAAAAAGAGGTTCAAACAGAAACTTTGTGACATTTCAAAATCCTTGAAATTGATCTTGCGTTTGATTTATCTTTACTTCCTCCAGAGGTCATTGCTGTTCGTGGAGAAAAACATCTCACATCTTCAGAAACAATAAATAAAACATTTTCTTATTGTGAATCATGTAAATTTTAATGGCTGCAGCAGGCATTAAACCTAAAAGCAAAGCATCTACAATCACAGCCCTCTGTAAATTAATCATCAATATACATTTCCACTCTTTTGAGATACCATGGTGCCATATTCAACAACCATGAAAAGGTGTAATTTACTTTAACCCTGTGTGGACATTTTTCCAAAACCTATACCTACACTTCTAACTCAGTGAGGGATTTCCTTTGTTTCTAGGTGGACAGAGCTTTAGCATTAATACAGTCATTTTTACAAGTGAGGAAAAACTGAGAAGGGAGAGAGAACAATGCTATGCTTTGCTGTGCACATTTGCTCAAATTGAAGAAAAGCTGAACAGGGGCACAGCGTTTCATATACTGCTTATGACTGGCTGCACAAGTACATTATGATCTAGTGAGACAGCTAATAGGAGAATTGGTCACTCTGCTGTTCCTACAACACAGTTCTTCTTCCCCTGTGATTGCTAGATGTTGATGCAAAATGGTGAGTAAGTAAGAGGAGCCCTTACTTTTCTTATGTTATCAATCCATCTACAATTTTGTCATCCTGTTTTTCCATGCTGTATTTCTGTACTTTTGCTATCTAATTTTGCTATCTGCACACAACATCTACTGCATCTCTGTCCATCTTGAAAGAGTGATCACTCCTCTGTTGCTCCTCTTGAGATTTCTTCCATTTTTCCCCATTAAAGGGTTTATGGGGGTGAATTTTTCCTTATCCGTATCTAAGGAAATATTGTTTTGCTCTACAGATTGTAAAGCCCCCTGAGACATATTTGTGATTTGTGATACTGGGCTATAAAAATAAAAATGATAATTTAAAGCTTAAATCCAAAATGTTTTTTTTTTCTTTTTAACTGTAACAATATTATTAATATATTGTGGTGGAAGACAACAAATGATGTTTGCTGGGTTGCACAATAATGTCATAACTCCCTTAAACAATATATTCATAATCACTTTGTCAAAAAGATGCAACTACCATCTAAATAATTCAAACAAGTAAGGTTAGTAATTCCCAAAGCATCGAGAAATAACAATGAAAAAATATCTTGCCATAAATAAAACTGAAACTATCTGCATTTCTACACCCGTAGGGTGTGCAATGATGATGTAATGAGATGATATTGTTTTGTCTGTTTGGCCAATCATCCATAAGTATGTAAACAATGTATAACAGACAACAAAACTGCCCCAGAAATGCAAAATACATTGTAAAAAGCAGGATTCTGAAGTGTTTTAAGGTGAATATTGGAGTGTGTTCTGTTCAATCAAGTATAGGAGGATCTTCCTTACTGTCTATATCCACCTGGCAGTCCTCAGGGTTCTCTATGTGGTTCTCCTCAGTCATGATGATGTTCTCGATGTCTTTCATGGAAAGGTGATCGCAGAAGGTGTCGTACAGAAGCCTCTTCAGCTCCTCCACCGTCAACTTCTGCATGTCACACTGGAGATACACACACACAAACACATATCCGAACATTAATATAGACACGAGGCTGGTGTGTATGGAAACACACGCAAATACAATACACATACATGCAGACAGTATATGCACTCTCACACAATATCACGCAATAACAGCAACTGCATTCAAAAGTCTACTTAAGTTAAAATACAAAAGTTTTATAAGCACAAATCATGTAAAATCTGATTTGTAGCTACAGCTGTCAGATAAATCTAGTTTAGTAAAAAGCTTTAAAATTGTACTAAAGTATAGGTCTTCAGTAAATGATCTCGGTTATAATCCACTGTGGGAATTATGTAAAGTTGAGGGTAAATAAAGTAAAGACTCTGTGAATGAATAAGACAAATCTAAAAACAAAATCCCTGCAAAAATACCAATCCATGATGTGCGCCTGTTGGAAAGCTCATCTGTGTTACTCATTTTCAGCTCACCAGTGTGACCAGAGGCTCTGTGTGATCAATCCAGCAGCACATGCTTCATACTACTATTCTGTTATATAATGTTATGTGAAGCTATGCAGCCTTTGCAACAGTCCCCTGGGTTTCTTGTCTCTCCCAGCAGGTGTCTGTAGTTGTGATTCTTTTTTCATACACGGACTGTACCATGAATTCCTATAAATCCCTTCTCTTTCACACTTGATTTTGAGCCTCACTTTCTGACAGCCACTCTAGAGCCGTTATCACTTAGCTACAACAAAGGCGGCTTTGACGCGAGCTACATCCCATTAAGTTCCATCCCACTGTCAAAGTGAGCAGTTGATTATCTAATGAGATGTCTGTAAATAAATTAATATGTATTTTACATAAAAATAGACTTTAATGTTCTACGTAATAAGACGGCCGCCGCACACACAGAGGCTGAGATATCAACTCAAAGTCTTGATGTAGGACACAGTTCTTAAGGGAATCCTAAACCTCTCCGAGAATTAAATCCCTCATTAAAGAACCAGTGGATGTGGCTATTTAAACCGGTTTTCTTTTAAAGTTGTACAGCGACAGTGCCTAAATGTTTCTGCGCTTGGAGGTTTGCAACAGCAGCATCTCTACAGTCTATCTTTTCTCTAATAGGCAGGAAATGAGTAACTGAATGAGCACCTTCCAAAAAACGGAGTCAAAGTCAGTGCCGTTGAACTTATCTGGCATCCCAGCTGCCGTCAGCTTTGGGCCCAGAAGAGTGACAAACTCCTCAAAGTCCACCTGGCCATCGCCTGCGGGAAAAAGGAACAGTTGGCATTTACTGTAGCTGGTTTTACTGCCTAGTACAGTCCAGTTTTGTGGGCACATTGAGAGCAATGCTTCTGTGCTTGTGTGAGTTAAGATAAAATCCAAGCTGTAGTACCATGTGTGTGTGTGTGTTTGCCTCACCATCCATGTCCAGTCTCTGGATAATGACTTCCAGCTCCACCTCATTTGGCATGTAGCCCAGTGAGCGCATGGCCATTCCCAACTCCTGCTTTGAAATGAACCCGTTCCCATCGCGGTCAAAAACTTTAAAGGCCTCACGGATCTCTGCAGAGAAGACACATACACAGACGAGCTGCTTACGGCAGAGCAGGATATGAAAATGGGAAATGTTCCACGCACCAAAGACACATTTGTTATGCCGCATCAGTGCTTGAGTCATAGTTATATGGGGGTTGGCAGCTCAAAAGCATAAATTCCACCAGTAAAATTACAAAAAAAGAGCCAAAATAAGATAAAAAACCTGCAAAAAAAAGTGGGTAAAAATTGAACAAAGAGCTGAGATCAGAACAAATTGTCAACACTATAGTGCAGTTCTTCCTCACCTCTGTGTATTTTTACATTTCATGGGGATGAGTAAAACTTCCTTTCTTGCCACAATCTGAAAAAAGCCTTGATGCCAAAATAACCTGGTTGCATTTCCTGGATTCCCATCAGTCTAATAATTTCTTAGAAAGCAAGACAAATTAATGTCAAAAAGGTTAGAAGAAAATGCCCACTATTTGAAACAATTATTGCTATCTAAAAAAGATCGCTGACATTAACATAAAATCAAATGCCCCCCTGTACTGTGAAAAGATTGCTAGTAGTGCCACTGATGAGCTGTTTTTAAGTTTTTCCACAGCACAAACTTACTATCAGAAAATGATAAATATGTGAGTGCTTAAGATAAGTCAATATTTAGAGAGCCAAATGTTAGTTTCAAGAGTTAGTGGACCAAATTTGAACTAAAATCAAGAGATTATCAGCCATGCATGTAATGCTTGAGTAAAAGAAGACCCCAATAGGATGTCCATCATGTTATATATCTGTTAGTTATGTAGAATAATAATAAAAAGAAGAAGCTTTATGTAAAGAGCACTTTTCTGAACAGCAGTTACAAAGTGAATAGCAAAGAAGTCTGTTACAACATAAAACCAGAACAGGCAATAGGCAATAGTACAATGAATACAGTTTGAGAAAATAACTCTGATGATAGTCTTCTCAGCAAGACAACATGTTGTTAGCCATGCTAGCAAAATGACTCCATGGATGTCAGTGTCTGTCTGTCAGTTTGTTTGACAGTTTGTGGGTCCACCACTGTGGTCCAGACCAAAATATCTCAACTACTGGATAGATCACCATGAAATTTTGTACAGACAGTCATGATCCCCAGAGGATGAATTTTAATTACTTTTCCTATAGCACCACCATGAAGTTGACACTTTAGTTTTTTTAGTTAAATGTCACGATAACTATTACATTGGCTGCCATTAAATTTTGTGCAGATCCTCGGAGGATGAATTTGAATGACACTGATGATTCCCTGACATTTCTTCTAGCACCACCAGCAGTTTGCCATTTGTGGTTCAGGGTGACATACCTCATTGGATGGATTGCCATGCAATTTGGTACAAACATTCATGGTCATTGTGAACGTTGGTAATACTATGCTACCGAGTTGCATCATGACAAATATATGGTTCAGTGTTTTTGAACTTGATCCATAAAACCCCTCTTGTCTTCCTTTAACTTTTGATTCATTATTTTTGTTGAAAATGTTAGAATTTTGCGGTGATAGGTCTATATCCTTTTCTTGATCATGTGTTGGTGAGGCGTACTGAAAGGAAATCTTGTTAACAGTGTCTGGTGGAAGTTTGACGTGCGCGTTTGATGAAGCCTTTGATTAGACCCTCCAGGTTGTCGAGTGCGTTTTCTGGCATACCAGAGAAGATGAGGTTGTCACAAATGCTTTGAGTTTGGGTTCTTTCATCAGTCTATATTCTTCTGGGACGGTTTCAGTCTGTTCGCTGGATGATTTAACAGAGGATTACAGTTTGCTTTTTCAACAGATGATGTTATTGTGTGCAAATTCGAGGTCAGAACAGAGGTCTTTTATTTCTTTGTGAAGTGATGCTAAAAAATTCATTTATTTTAATTGATACTCGCTAGGAGACCAACCTCCGTTTTTCTAGTTTGAACATCATCTGTGTCTGTGGGAGAGTTCTGTGTCTTTCTTTTGAATGGTTTTGGTGTAGTGCTGGCAGTGTTGGTATCCATGATGTGTAGTAATAGTGGTCAATGAAAGCTTCCAAGAATGTTCAATCTTTAAATCGAAGGATTGCAGGTGTGGACTGGTCAGTGCTTTTTAGTTTTAGTCCATAAAATAAGTTTTCGGTTTGAATCAGTGCACTCAACCTTGTGATGACTGAGCTTGATCGATACATAAAGATCCCCTCCAGACATATTCTAAGATGTATATAAAAATGTCCTACTTTGAATAATAACTAATGTCTAATATGGTTTTTCCACAAAAAACGTTTGTTAAATTATTAAAATGACATCTTAGGGAGGCTGTGGCTCAGGGGGTACATGTCGATGTGTCCTTGGGCAAGACACTTAACCCCGAATTGCTCCTGATGGCTGTGCCGTCAGTGTGTGAATGTGTATGAATGATTATATTTCCTCTGATGGACAGGTTGGGGCCTTGCATGGTAGCCCCTGTACCATTCAGCGTATGAATGTGTGTGAATGGGTGAATGTGATTCGTAGTGTAAAAAGCGCTTTGAGTGGTCGGAAGACTAGAAAGGCACTATACAAGTACAGTCCATTTACCACCTTCTCCTTCTTAAATATTTGAGAATATTTGAATATGTCAATATTGCTGCTGGCCAAAAGATGTCTGCTACTCTACTGTAAAGTCCATTTTTAGTATATGTGCGCTGGAGCTTTCAAGTTTCCACATCACACTTGTATAAGTTGCATACTGGACCACGACTAGATCTAGACTAGTTGTGATGTCACTAATCATGCTTGAAGGTACATGTCTTAAACCCAGTTTTTGTGGTGAGAACAGAGAATTTTCTCTTCAGCAGATGAATGTGAAAACAGCCTTCTTCAAACTCTACACATACATCATTCTGCACAGTGAAGCTCAAACATCCAACTGAGGAAACAAGAAGCAAAACACATTTTTGAGTGGAGAGGGATTTTAGGAACTCATCGTTAAGACAAAAACTATCTTGGCCTTCAATACCGATTTAGACCATACTTTTTTAATCTGTCTGTAACTCCCTAAGCTCTATGGAAGCGCAATACTAAATTGCTGGAGTACCCCTTTAAACTTAACTCACTGGTACTTTATGTTATCAGCAGCAGCAATAACAGAAGACAAATTCAGCAATATAAAATCCAGCGCGTGTATGGCCCCTGCTGTTACAGAGCCACAATCACTATAGGAAAACTTTAAGCAGTTAATTCCTCAGTTCAGCCATACAACATATTTCCTCTCAATCAGAAATCTTCTCTGCTTGTTAACTCCTTATTAGGAACTGAATCCATTCATTTATATGCAATAACATCCACAACCAAGTCACCTACTATTTCAGACTTGTCACATCCTCGTGTCACACGCCTGATTAGCACACAAAAGAGCAGAGCAGGAGATGAGTCTTAAGATAGAAATGATGCATAGAGTAAATCTCCTGAACATTACATGTAATGTGTATAATCTCTCTAATCTAGCATTTGCTGGAATCAGGAACCTTAAAATGCATCATTACACGTGCATGTAAGAGTCATAATTTTTTTAAAATAAGTTTTATGGAAATATGGTGGTTCGCAGAGGTCTGAGAGATAATTATACGTTAGGTCAGAGAAAAGATAAAGCAAATTTAAGTTTGTAAATGAGAAAATGTAGAGTGAGGTTTGAATGATTAATGAAAACAAAACAAGTATTGAATCTTGTTGCTAAATAATGCGTAACTTGTCTCTGTTATACAATTAACTGACAGTAACAGCCTTCTAGGTAGAGAAATAAAAAAAATCCAATGTGACTTTCCCTTCTCAGTTTACAGCCAATTAGCTTTTGTTAAGTTACTGAAGTGTAATACTAAACAAACTTTATCAATCCGCTGCAAAGCCTGAAGTCGTGTAAATGGGAATTGCTGCTCTGGTGATTTACCGGAGTGTCAGAACAGCGACGAATGGTCAAGCCTTGGGCTAAAATCCACAGCGTGACATTCTGTGACAAATATTTCAGTTGGAAAACAAAACATGAAATATCGGTGATGGCAGGAAACTGTGTGTCATTCTGTATATAATGTGGTAGCAGGGCTTCAGGAAATAGTTTGTTGTAATCAAGTACACATCCACAGAATAGAAACTGTGCCACAGGGACAAGGGTACTTGGCAATCATGTATTACAATAGACTACATCCGGGCATGCAGTTTATAATACCAAGCAGAGTAACATTCGCAGCAGCTATTTTTCATATTGCTTTTCCCCACAAAATGTCTTACTGGAGGTATAGTTTGAATCATTGAGAGCCTCCAGCTATGCTTTTTCCTTCCCAGGGTGTGATCTTATTGTTTATAGAATAACAATACCTCAGTATCCACCTGAGGTCCTTGCACCATCTGTTTACTTTAGAAAGAGGGGCTTTCCAGCAGACCGTCACAGAAGAAAAACAACATGTTGCCGCCTCGCAGGAGGCAAACACACTCTTAAATAAGGTGCCAAAACAGTTTTAGCGAATACTCTATCTCCCCTGAAAGCTTTATTTATTGATCAAAGGTCAAGGTGAGCAAAACATCCCGTCTGGTGAGTGGTGTATATTATATTTGATATAAATAGTTGGTATTGTGTGATGAAATACGAGAAAAAAAGTTTGTAGGAGGATTTTATACTCTATATTCCCAGAATACAAATGCTTTGAAGCTGTATAGGCCAGAAATATAATGAATGGTTTATCAAGCCCAGTGAGATATACAACCTTAATGCTGGAATATATACAGCTATTACAAATACATTATCAAACCATTTGGCTCTGTTTGAAATCAGGCCAGAGTACTATTAGTATGAAATGGCAAACCTCTGAAGTAAAGCAGACCATACAAAATCCCTCCTCGAACAATTTATCAAAAGGGGCTGACTAATCATCCTCTAAAAGAATGAATTTCTTTTTGACCACACGCCATCCAGATAGAGTGTTATCTCTTTGAAAGTTTAACTATCTTCATTGTCCTCAGGAGAGAAAACTATATTTTCCCATTTTCATTTGTGAGCCCAAAATAGTCCAAATTCACATGTATGCCCCAGCAGTGACTCTACTGTAATTGACAAATAGCCTCTGTCAGAATAAAAAACCTCTCTCCCCCTGACTGTGAATAAATGCTCAGGCAAAAAAAAGAGAATAATTCTGAAATTGCACAAATGACCTGACTTATACTGGCCAGTCAAAGAGAGGTATGTATATGCCTAGTCATATAGCTTTGAACTAAAAAGATAGAACGGTGAGGCATAGTTAACTAAAGCGACAGTGGGTCAGTATAACTACAATCCACTTTCATGTTTCCAACTTCAAATTGCTTGATTTGTCTGACCAACAGCCTAAAACCCTAATATATTCAACTTACAATCATCTAAAAACTGAGAGAATAAAGAAATGCTCAAGTATCATTTGGAATAGTTTTGTTTTATTATGTTATTAACAGTTTTGGAATAAGCCCATAAATTTTACAAGTAGTCTATAAAATATCAACAATCATAAAATATCTCTGCATGGTATACCTGAACAGTAGATACACAACAAGCTGGAAAGGGTCATCAATCTGGCGAGTAAACTAATCAGAGGGCCACAGAGCCAGTTGGGGGCTCTCTGGGAACAGAGGTGGACTGACTGAGGCTGACGAACCTTCACAGTCTCCATTTTCCAAGTTTAACAGGTTAACAACTCTGAGCTGGATGTTTTTGGCAACACAGAACATAGAAAGTAATTTATTCCACAGGCAAATGGCCTCCTCAATCAAAAGTTATGTGTGTGCTGTATTTTATTAATAACAGTGTTCATACTGTCAGTGTATATGTTTTAGGTTTGTCTGCCATGTGGGACAATTTTCCACCTTGGTGGACAGTAATGCTATATCCTATTTGATTTGAGAAGCAGGACTAAAAGACTGTTTGTCATCCTTGCTTAATAAATAATTTATATGATTATCTATCAAAATTATTGATGTCTAATATTCTCTTAATGAGTCAACTGAAAGTTTTAGAAGTATTTTTTTAAATAAAAATGTATTTTAAAATTCTTCATCTGGAAACTCATTACTGTTGGTGTACATAATAGTTTCAGCATTATAGATTTTTAAAATAACCTTCATATTATAATAAAAAACGGTGACTTGAATGGCAACACAGTACTGTACATTAAATTTTGGAGGGTTTCAAATCAGAAAAAACATTCCTTAAAATAGAACTAGTTTCCTACTGCCTGAAATTTTTTAGAATTGCTACAAATTCCTTCAAAGCTTTCAGGAAAGTGTGAAGCTGTTCAAAAAGCTGAGTGATTTTCTATGTTTGTTAAAGTTAAATTTTACCTTATGTGAACTGAAGTGCCGCTGTCTTGTACTTTTCCTTTGCTGCTGCAGCTATTATTACAGCACCTCACCTAATTAAATTACAGCAACTCTCACTTTCAGCTTCAATGACATTTCACTTTCCTTATAAAGAAAATTTAGCATTTTTTTTTATTTTAGAAGCTGTTGATGCTGCATCTTCCACTCAGTCTCCGGGACCACTGCTACACCGGGGAGGTGTGAATATTTTTGTTGAAAGCGTGTGGTATTCGCTTTGATGTAGAGAGGTGCTTGTTGGCCTTCAAAGATGCAAAGCCATGCGGTCCCCTGTGGTATGATCTGACAGAGGATGAAAAGCCTAAGTTAAGATCGGGAGCTGTGAGAACCAAGCATCTAAAGCTGAACTCTCACAAGTGAAAGGTGCAGCGTACTCCCATCGCACCGTACTCCCTGTACACTATATCAATGAAGTGCACCGGATCCTGGCTGCAGCACAGAGATGCTGAACAGTCTGTGAACTGTACGCGGCACTAGACAAAGCCAGGAATCACTTGGAAAAGGAGCTGATTCATGCAGACAAATAGAAAACTCTTGGATCATGACAAAGGGTGTGACATCGACTTTCTATGTGGTGTGTTCTATTATAGCAACAATGGGGGGGAAAACAAATAAAAAATGAGTGAAATGAACTCTCCTCATCCTCAGAGAACAGAAACACGTCACATGGGAAATATTTACTCGAGTTTTTTGAGGCATGCCTGGAGCAGAGCTTTACCCCTTTTCTGGCTAAATTTAGCATCAATGAAAACTTTTGCTAATTACGCACGGTTTACTTTGAGCAGAGCGAGCTAATGCTGGGGCTTTTGTAGCGGTGAAGAGTCCATGAATGTAATCCAGGGCCTGTTTTTCAGAGCCAGAGATCCTCTTCGCCTCTGTCAGACCTGCATCTACTTAGAGCTGCTTTGGATCGGTAATTGCAGCACACCCACTCTTTGAGTAAGACCTTATCAGTGTGAGAAAAACACTGCTTTTGCTGTGTGCATGCGTGTGTGTGTGTGTGTGTGAACCTCGGGTGACTATTTTTAAACACCCATAGCAACCTTAATCCATCTTTAGCTGGATATGGGCCGACTTGGGCACCCAGAAGATTTTAATATTACCATAACAGGCTTTTAACAAGGCTCTGGAGTATTCAAAAGGGGTATATGGCAGAGTCTAAGTCATCTGTGTCTTAAGGAAAAAATCTCAGTTCTGGGTTTGGATAAAAACTCCTTCCTCCATTATGAAATTTGAAACGCTTTAACCTCGCCAGTGCAACACTAACACAACCATAGGGAGATACTGGGGGAAAAAAGTTGGAAAGGTCGAGTTGCTTTATCCTCAATAAGAAGAAATCCCCCAGCCAACTTCTTAAACCCCACTTGACCTTGAATGATTGAAGTCAGTGAAAGGCTGTGAAATTTTAGCCCGTCTCCGTTGCTTCTTTCAGTTTTCTTTTCCAACAGGGATGGGGAATCATTGATCTGTCTCCATTCTTTTCCCTCCCTCGCTCTTATGTTTTCAAAGCTGCAAGTTTTCATCATCACAGCCGATACCAAGCTGAGCCAGCGCCAATATCCACGAGGCGAAAAACCCCGTGAGAAGCACCTCAAACAGAGGTCAGATGTGAACAATCAAAAGCCTCCACTATGCATTACAGTCTATCCAACACTCCCTCAGTTCCACCATGTTAACTGTATGCACTCGCTTATGGATAGATGATTTTTTTCTGTTGCTGTATTATGTTATTGTCTAGTGTAGACTTTGCAGTATTGTTCATCAAAAGTGAGGGAATATTACCCCGGAGAAAAAGCACTTCACCTTCCAGAACTCATCAGAGTTCATTTCACAGGTAATAAAGTCTGCTGGATCCACTCCTTCATGGCAATCGATCACAATGGAAATAAATGACTTAACTTTAACCAACCCGACAGCCGTAATCACAGCACTTCATGATATTCCTCGCTAATCTGCACCACGTTTTCCATCAAAACCCAATTTGCCAAGGTAAGATGTCATAGCAGATAGCAGCAACTGATTAACTGAAAATTTATGTGACTGTGGTTGTTGATGTGATGAGATGTCAAGTGAGCGAAAAGTAAAAAATGTAATTTTCAACTTTTTAGTTGATTTTCTGCTTAAAAATATGTACCCATTTCACAATAAATGCAAAGAAATTATCAATTTTCTTGTGTTTTTACATATTTTTTGCTAAAATCTTAACCAATAATATCACAGATTCTCCCAAATCCTTTATATTTCTCTTATTTTACAGAATCTCAAATTTTATAACTCATAATCATGACCACAATGTCTTGTACACACTTCTAAAAGCGGTACTACTCTACAGATACGACCTGTGGCTCACCAGCTGTAGTGCTGGGTCACCTTACCCCCGAGAAACGGCTTGTTTCTGCTCACATCTTTATCACCATCTATGTCAAGTAGAGCTTTTTCATATGCCGCCTGTCTCATCCAGGCAGGTGATACATTCGAGAGAGCCATTTTGAAATCCATTCCTGCTTGCCTGCCTGCCTGCCTTCCTGCCTGCCTGCCTGTCTGTCTGACAGGTTGTGTAAGATGGCCCTCCATCATGTAGGTAGAGTAAGAACGGTTGAGGATGGAGCTGAGTGACAGGTAGACGTACAAAGTGAGATTTATTATTCTTGGCCTGATTAGATAGGAGGAGGATGCTTTTATGGGTGTCCTCTGTGCCGCACATCTGTAATGTCACGATCCATGTCCTTTTCCAAAATGGATGAAGTTAATCTTGTGGGGTTTTGTTTTTCTTTAGCCAGGTCTGTAGCTTTTCTTCTTTGGTGGTTTTTAGTCAAAAACTCCTCTGAGGCTTTTCAGATATTTCACTTTAGTTTGCTACCTTCCCTCCACTCTGTAACATTATCTCACCATCCTGCATCACTGTTTTATTGAATAAAAAGGCACAAAGTCGAACATCACTAAAGCCAAATTCTGACAGAGTGAACTCTAAATAAAGCACAGGCTTTGTAGGCATTTAACTGTAACTGTAATTTAACAATTACAGCAGTCAATGCTGCTGATGTCGCATGTCTTTCTTCTTTGTTGATCATTAACAAAGGCCGTCTGACTTATAAACTGATATTTGCAAGACTTGTTACACTGTCAAAAGGATTTAAAAGGCAGAAAGTGGAAATGCAGTGGTGTTGGCACTGGAAAAACATTTAATTTGTTAACTTGATTCATTTTTTTCTTCAATTTTGCTTCAATATTGTTTCAGGGAGAGGATGCTTTGATGAAGAACTTTTCCTCTAGGAAGGTATGAAAAACTCTCTTCTATGCAAAGGGAAATAAACAGTTTGTTTAGGGTATCCACTTAAATGATACCATGAGGAGTTTTTCTCCGTAAGAGAACAATCATTGAATTAATTCTGGCTTCCTGGGAGAGAGCTGTGCTAATAGCAGTCAATAACTGAGAGTGAACAGGAAAGAAAAACAAGTGTTGGTTTTTGGTAAACACATCTGGATCCTTTCCACCTCCTGAAAATGAGCCAGCATATCCGCTACCGTCATGATTGGTCATTTTATTATGTGTTGTTCTTAGCAGCAGATGCTTTAAAATGGTCTCAGTTGACCCCTTGGAAGTACACCCCCACAACACCCACTGATTCTGCACCAGCAATACGTTATGTGCATAATTTCTGTCTTGCCAAGCAGATGCCGGTGTCTTTAAATATCTTCATTTGTATTCATGTAAGTATTTCCAAAGGAATGGAAGTCAACCCTCCACCGCGGGGCGAAGGAATGAGTCAATGTTTTCTGCTGCAGCTACAGTAGGAGTTAAGCAGAAACATCAAGATCGCCTCACAGGCAGTTTATGCCATTAGGAACACAGTAGTGTCAGTGTTTTTGGAACAGCTGTCAGTCAACGTGAATTGCAAAGTCCCATAAATTCTGCCAAGGGAACGACTAAAAATGTTGAAGCCCCAATAATGTTTTACATTTCTACTACTGAAAGCAAACTACTTTGAAATATAAAATGCAGAATGGAAATTAGAATCTAAAATGCATATTTATGACTCAAAGACAAATTGTGAAATACTTGCCAGCCATGTCTACAAGCCAAGAGTGCTGCCTTTCAGAGTTTCCTCATTCAAATATGTAGACTTTACCTACCGGAGTTTTGCTGGGTGTTGGGAAGGTTTCTTATTCAACCTAACATCTCTGTCCCTACAGAGTTTCTTTTTTTCAGACACAAACCAAACAAATGCAGAGCTGAAATTAAGGCATAATGTGATTTCAATTAAATTAATTAGCTTTAGGAGGTTTGTTGTGATAAGTGATCTAACTAAAGATACTCAATGTCCCCTTTGGTAGACACTGATTTCATTAGTCTCATGTTGTTGTAAAGGGGAATTATAATTATGTTTTGGTGTATTTAGCCTACACACATAGCTACACCATAGCTGACAAGCACCTCTTCAAAAACGTTACTCCACTTCAGGGCTATGGCAGCCTCAGAGACACGGAGACAACAAGAACTGATTGATCTGCTTGGGCTGCTTGTGTTTTCTCCCTACAAGTTTCCAATGCTGTAGTACTGGCATAAAATGAACCAACAAATCAAAAGTGCAGATTCATTTGTGGGTTCAATATGTATTTGGTCTGTACTGGTAGCCAATTACTCGCAGTCTGACACTTAGAAAAGCCTTCACCTTCTCCCGCATACTTTGTTTTATATGTCACCAGACTAGCTGCGTGCAGTAAAAATAGAAGCATTACAACTTTAAACTGTGTTCAAAATGAGAGCGAAATAACATTTAGCTCGCTTTAAGCAGGCATTATGGTAGCTGTATTCACTCACCTCACTGCTGTGCTGAGACCGTTCAGTACTAAAAACCCATAAACTAGACTCCACTCGACTTAACTACCACTTGGTACACACACATCTGGTTAGAGTAACCTGCACAACACCCAGCACTGAAAAACTCAATGCATTTAGTCTGGACTCGAGTGTATTGAGACAACTAAAACACTCAAACTTCCGAGCACTACAATGCAGGTGGTGACAGTTGATGTGAAAAGACATGAAGCGAGTGGACGAACGTAATTTTCTCCTTTTCAGTAACACACATCTAGCAAAGTAATTTCCACCAAAACTTCTGCTCATCCCAATTGTCGTTCTCTGTCAAAGTGAACATTTGCATGGTGATAGTCTTCTATTTATTAATGATACAAGTAAGCCCTCCCGCTGTCTATATCTCAAAATTAATGAAAGAACGTAAACACAATTACTATAAATCCAGCTTTACGCTTTAGTGTCCTTGCTCTTGTTATTCCAATCACTTCCTGTTTGCTACTCGCAGCTTCCTGTCTCTGGGGGAGTGACAGCCACGTCTGTGTTTGATCTCGAAATGAGGAAAGCCCCCTCACTCCGCCACTAGTGTGAACAAATGGGGAGATAACTGTGTTGGCTGCGTTGATTCCGATTACTGCAGACAGTTACTCGGTGAGTTTACAATGCTCCTTGAGAGATTTGTCCCCACTGGGGCTTTGTGACAGGTTTGGCTCGGGATACACTTTCATGTTTCTTTGACAGTGATTAAGGGAAGTCTTTGGAGCTTGGACATTGGAGCTGGAACTGAGTATAATTAAAAGTGTGTGGATTTGAAAACATAATTTTGATGTAAATTGACAGTTTTGTCTTCGGACCATGAGATTTTCCTCTGATTCCACCTGCATCCTGGTCCGAACATGATGTCCATCAAATATGACTGCCGTGTAAATGAAGTAAATTCCCCTGTTTGCCTGTCTCTTTCTCTTTTTTATTGTAGATTAGTAATGTCTGCAAGCATGTGGTTGAGACTGTAATTTGTATTGACATTTTGCTTCTATATCATGTGGATTGTAATGGTAATGCAATGTTTAGCTTTTTGTTCTGAATTAATTCACAGCTATTTTTTTCCAATAACATGCAATTATAGTGTTCCTGTTAGCATATAAAATTCAGTCATTAGACTCGAGGTGAATTATCCTTTTGTTCAGCTCACTCATGTATGTCAAATGGATTAATTTACCATAATATCAGAATTTATTGACTACTTATGAATACATTCTATTTTCACACTTTGTCCCAAATGAGTAAAGGCATTTTGAGGTTTATGAGACAACTCTCCTGAGAATCCATCAGCAACAGAACGAATTTGGGCCAAATTCTTGAAATGAATGACTTCCCTCAAACAACATTACTATAATCACAAGAATACAGGGAACAGGGAACTGGAGGAAGACTGAAGGAGAGAACATGTCTAAATATATTTCGGCAAATTTGAACTTGTCCTCGATTCTACAGGTCTAAAAATGAGAAAAGTGAGAAATGATGAAAGAAAATCAAGAGTAGATTTGTACTGAAATGACGAATAAATTTCACTTTGCCGGAAACATGCAAACATTCTGCTCCTGTCTTATGTTTTCCTTGTGTCTACAGGAAACTGCTGGCATGTGTTTACATGAGCCTCACTCTGGGACCTGTTACAAATGCTTTAAGCTCAGCCCTGGGACTATTTTGAAGCTGCTTCCAATAAGGTTGTTGTTAGGCAGTGTGGAAATGGGCTACCCACTTAATTCCACCTGCAGTGATATTGACACTGAGCTGTGTGTGTGTGTGTATGTGTGTGTGTATGTGTGTCTTTTAGTGGTGGAGGAGGTCTAAAACTATATTGAGCTCCTGTAATATGACCAACTGTTTTTTCATCCCTCTTGTGTGGGAGGGGAAATGGAGAATATGGAGTCCAATTCAATTTATGCTCGCATCAATGTACATTAAGGCACTTGCCACCACCAACCACCCCACCAAACCTTCACACACACACACACACACACACACACACACACACAAGCTTATTGAGCATCAAAAAAATAGCACTTTGTTCCTATTATAGCTTTGACAGCCTTCTCAGCTGGAAAGTATGGTGTCATTGGTCCATTCCCTGAGGTGTCCAAGCCAGTAATTGAAAATCAAGTCCTTGGCTATGCGTGCCAATAGGGCTTGAGCCTCCTGTTCCCATACATGCACCCGCACACTCATATTCACTAATGTGCAATTTTGTTTCGTGACAAAGCCCTGTCTCCCTGATGGCCAAGCTGATGTATGTGACACTTCAGACTACCAGCCAATTCGCGTCCATCTCTCAAGAGATGAGAGCGGTGATGAGACACAGAGACTGTCGCTCGAGCAGCAAATTTCTCATCAACAAGTCGTTTATGAAATGTAACCGCTGTCAAAATCTGACTGACAAGTACTCAAAATTGTTCAATGCATATTACATTTGAGATCTTATTGACCTTTGCAGTATCTGCAATCAATGAACGACAATAAAAGCAAAGATCCAAGAGAAACATCCACTGAAGAAGTAATGTATCACTATACAACATAATATTGCTTGAGAGAAAATTGCATTGTGATACTCCAGCTGCTCACTCGTAGCGCTGACCACCATCTTTGAGCAGCTGGAAGTATGATAAAGGAAAAGGCAGGCCCTGTCACATTTATGTTACTGTCATGTTGTGCTATCTGGCAGGAAAAGCTGTGAATCTCAATGAATTCCAGTTTCACTCCTGACAACAACAACATTCAATCTCCTCACAGACATCACCTTTAAAGTCTGCCTCTTTTCACAACCTGTAAGACATCCCTCACATGGGATCACTAATGCTCTGCAACAGCTGAAAAAGGCTCTGTCACTTTTGTTAACTGTGCATTACCCCGGGCTCTCCTATCCTATCTCCACAAAGCATCCCATTGCTTCTCCAGTCAAACTGCCACTATAAGTTGAGCTGTAAAGCCCAAACGGCTCACTTTGTCTTGCAACAGAGACACTGCAGCCTGACAGTATACAAGTGGAATCATTAGGCAAAGTCAAAATGAAGTGTTTTCTATTTATTGCATCCAAAGCTGACTATAAATTAAAGTGGGAGGACAGAAGGAAACAGAGATTCCTCAACAAACAAAAGCTTCTTCATGTAGTCGATAAAAATGACTGAAATATGAGACACCAGTTCTTTTTTTTCTGTGCTGCTGCTGTGCGCAGAATATATTTCTGTCATGCAAGGTCTTTTTACACTGGAAATCATGTTTGACAATAAAGCGCATGAGTGATGCCATGCTATAATCATGGGGATGACATCATGCTAAGATCAGTTTTGGAACTGACGTGTTGATCTTTTCTTTTATCACAGGCTCAGTTTGTTGAGTGCCAAAGCAAAAAAAGGGAACAGAGTGTAATAAACAGGAGGGAAAACAGCACCTTGAACCAACCTGGTCTATCCTGGAGGCATTTTTGCCATTTCTGGATGTCCACGGATGGATGGAGTCCATTCATTGAACACTAATTGGGAATTGAAACCTATTCATAATTTGGCCTCTTCCAGTCCGCATTTCTAATTAATAATTGACCTCAGTACCTCAGTGCCGTTTCACTGCCAACCTTATTGTGTGTGTACGAGTTTGTCTTTGAGTGTATTACAGAAGCAAGCCTCTACATGTGTGTGTGAGACAACGGAGTGTGATTGTGTAGATTCAAATTTGTGCAGCTCCAGGTTCAATTAACAATTCATTTGTCATCTCTCCTCAGGACATTCCACACCAGCACTCACTGACAAGATTTCTCACAAGACCCAGCTTGTCTGTAATTCACACATATGCATTTCACTCATAGCCAAGTTAGATATGTGTCATCTTTAAAGACACACATGCACACTGATCACTTCTGAATCTGTCCAACAAAGATGTCCAGCATTAAACTAACCTAAACAACACAGTTTGAAAACCTGCTTTTGATAAGAAATGTCTATGCTTTGTTTTCCCTACAAAGTGTATATTAATAAGGTAACAAGAGCAAGAGGTGCAGTGAACAAATCATACGTCAGCTACCTTACAGCATCACCACACTGAAAACATGGCAACAGTGCAACAACTTACTGTCATCAGAACAATGAACCCAAGAGCTCCTGCATGATAATGTGCAGATGTCACAGGTTCAATTACAAAGACCCCAGGCATGAATATTCTCATGATACTGAAAAACAAATTGCTCAGAATAGTTGTCATGTGTCAGTATGCTTGTCGGGGGATGGCGCCTCTTTTACTATTAGCTGCCACTGCAGTGCTGCAGGATGAGTGTGTATAATTATGTAGATAAGTTTTTTGGGTTTTTTTTACTCAAGAGCGGATTTACATTGGATGTTGGCTGAACTGTTCAACAGCTGTGGTTCAAAACATTTTAAGATGGATTTATGAAAGACTCATTGGACCTTCTGACCGCCAAAAAGTCTGAGGCCAGATTTAATTAACTAGTGAAATCAGAAGTATATTTCCACCCAGGATCTTCTGCTTCTAGTTAGAGCCAATGCATCATCTCTGTCTCCAAGAAGCAATACTTATTGGCAAAAATAATGCAGGGATCCCTAATTGTTTTAACCAAATCAACTCCACACAAAGGGGCACAAAGAGGCATATGGTATGTGAGCAATCTTCTGAATAAGCTCCAAAGGTTGAATCTATATTTTCAAGAAATGAAAATAAACTGAATCTAGATAGCTGATCTTTGAGCAACACTGATAACAAAGTGGGTGGTTATTTCTGCACATTCTGTTAAGCGTTCATACATCAAGATCAGAGAAGGTTGGATTTTTAAAATAGACTCAAAGGGCTGAAACAGGCATCAAATTTCAAATCTCTATCCGCGTGCTGAGCGCTGTCCAAGGTGCTGACCGCGCGTCTGTTTGAATGAGCTCCACCGCAGGAGCTGACCAAAGCCACATACACTGTCACTACATGAGCCCATTATGAATAAACACCCCCTGTGATGCTCGGGAGCCTTGAACCAACTCAGCTCTGCACGAACAGGTAACATCTCACCTTCAACTTCGTCTTCGGGCAGGTTCACCGGGGCGCTGTATGAGAGGATGTCAGGGATGGTGCAGATTCCCCGGTACATCAACGTGGAGGTGACTGGATGCATCGGCATGGCTGCGACCTTTGGCTACCACCTGCGCCCTCGTCATACAGGAATATCTACAGAGAGGATCCCAACTTCCCCCCACGGTCGCCGAGGGAATGGAGAAGCGAGTCCATGGATGGGGGGAAAGGGGTGAGGTGGGAAACGGTGGATTCCGCAGCGTGTCCGCCGAAATCTTGCTTTTGGTCAATGAGCGAAGAGCATGAAAATGTGGGGGATATCTTACCTCATTGCAGTTTTCTATTTGCTTTTAAAACAATTTCCTGATTAATACACAATGTCAATTAGATAGAAAACTACCTCAGACCGAGACAATGCGCACATACGTGCATCACCATCAACCCAGACAAGCTTCACATCTGAGGCAGAGCTAATTGCTGCAGCTTGTTTGTCTCAGTTGTAAACTGAGCAACTGATACAAAAATAGTAGGTTATCAATCCACTGAATATTTGTGTTTTTAGTCCCAGGGTTGGTCTGGTGCGGGCAAATTCATGCATCCACTTGTTGGATACGCGCGCTCACTTGACGCACTCCGTCCTCAAGATCCAGCCAGTTTCATATAATCCACATAAACGACGCGTTACACTGGGTGACAGAACAGACTAAAATTGTGTCTCTTGAAAACGTGAAAAGATATCAGGTCAGCGCGTGTCTGGATCCTCAAAGACTATAATTGCTCGCTCTTAATTGGTCATAGGGACTGGGGCGCAGTGCGATCCAGTTGTTCCATCTTCAGTGGAGAACAGAAAACGCTTTTGTGAAAGGAAGATATGTAGTCAGTCTCCTCTCTCTCGTCTCACCCCCGTCACTCTGTCTCTCCCATACATACGTCTGCACATACACACACTCTGCATGGGCAAATCCGCCACGTATAACACACAAACACACCCAACACCCTCCCTCCATCCCTCTCTGTCTTCCTTTTTTTTTAATTCAGTTACTCTCACTGTGCGCATTTCGGTTACTCATCAACCTATCCTTTAACCATAAAGTGTGATTGATGACGATGGATGGTACGTGTATGATTGATTTCCTCTTGTGCCACAGCTATGTAAGGAATTAATACCTTGCAACGCCACTTGTTTAAATTATAATCCATATGGCGTAAGAGCAGATAATTAATGTGCATTTGAAGTTTTGCTATGACGCAAAACTGCACCTACCACTGATTTAGCTGGCTTGAATGAGACTGGAGTACATAACAGTGGGAAGTATTTTGTACAGTGTGTGTGTGTGTGTGTGTGTGTGTGTGTGTGTGTGTGTGAGAGAGAGAGAGAGAGAGAGAGAGAGAAGCAGAGTTAAATTCTTCTGGCTTCCTGTCTCATCATCCCCAATTGTATGCTTTGCTGCACCACTATCTGTGCAGAGCCAGCCTTTGAATTGAACTGTTGTACTTTTTGACTATTTGACATGGTTGGCTAAGCAGTTCAGGGTAAGGTGTAGTAGGCCAGTGCTGAATGGAGCCACTAGGTTTTTTTTTTGTTTTTTTGTTTTGTTTTGGGTTGCTTGTTGTTTTTTTTTTTTTATTGTTATCATGAGCTGTCTTCTTGGTAATTCCCTGAAATGTATCTCTCTTTCGGTAGAAACCTGCCAGATAGGTTTCAAACATTTCTTTTCTCCCTGTCTTTCTTTTATTTCAATCAATCACAAGGCCAGCCACAGCCTTTTTAGGCCCTAAAGTGAGATTTGTCATTGGGGGGACTCGCTCCTCCTGTGTTTATTGTCCCTTTTGTGATTTTTATAATTATCCACTTTATTGATGTCACATAAAACTAGGAAAGGCAATAGTTGATCATAAACTACAATGATGTACAGGCTATATCTTGGTAAAGCATGTTATTTGACAGGTCTATGGGTTTGTTTTGGGGGAACGTAGCAATAAAAGTGGCTTAATAATTTGCAAAGTGGTTATGGAAACACTTGTAAAGTTGATCTACTACCAAATCCATCTCCTCTTCTCCTCACACTTTGCAAAAATAGCTTAACATATAGAGTCCCCAAGGACAGTGTGTTGCCTTGTTTACATACCTGATTAGTTATAATGTGCAGTTTCTGAATTGGTTCAAATATAACCCCAGAAAAACCTTGAAACCTCTCCAAAATCCCACTTTTACTCAGCTCAGTCACTGAGTCCGCACATAAAAACATTCACTGTGTTGGCTGCCATTTTCCAATGCTCAATAGACCTTTGGTCAGTCTGAGAGTGTCCCCGATGACCAGCAACCGCTGGCTGGACACAAAAGGGCACCACCAACTTTGCATCCTCGGGTGACATGTGGCAACTTTTTATTTTCACAGAAAGAGTCCACCAAAAGCCCTCTCAACAGGGGCAAACTTTGAAGGTCAGACTACTTTCAGAATCCAATAGCCACGGTGTTCAGACTCAAAAACGTCACAGGACTCTTTTGTCACTGAAAATGTTTAATGATTACCCCCTGATAGGCTGAGGTCTCTCAGGTTCTGGGTATGAGAGGTGGACTGCTGTTACTGCTGGCACTAGATGGCAGCTGATTTTACCACTCCAGTGTCTCCTCACACTGTTGTTTAGTCACTAAATGCCACTTGCATACAAAGTGGTGTAAGGATAGTTAACTCTAAATGATATCCACCAGAAAAAAAGTGACTTGTGAATTCGAATTATATCCAATTTTGTAATAATGCCAATAGAGAAAATCCAAGAATAGGTTAGTGGGGAAAAAAACTCAAATTTCATCACCAATTCACTCCTGAGTGAATCCAAAGGAAAGTGAAGTTTTTAATGTCTTCAGTAACACAGCAGGTGCAAGTCTGAATCAGCTTAAGTGGATGTGAACATGGTCGTCGAGTCAACTTCCAAAAGTGCAAAAATGATCCCAAACAATTCTGCAGCATAATCCAAGTGCTCTGAAGCCAAATGATTGCACTGTCGATTCAAGAGTCTAATATTTCCCTCATTAAGTCCTAATTTTCCTTCATTCATCATGCATCACCCTACAGTCTGGCGCAAGAGTCCCGCTGCCTTCATCTGCTAATAAGCTTCTCATTCCAAAATTCAAAGTTGTAAAATGTAGCCTGAAACTCATTGTGTGTTCAAGTGCTTTTAGTCTCTGAATAAAGCTACTTTTGTGTCATTTTATTATTGACAGAGAAGTGCAGAACTACTTGTGCTACAGTATAAGGAGAAATTGTGCATCATTTTGTAATTTATTTCAGTAGAAGTGTGCATTTTGTGTTATAAGCAAGATACCAAGACCAAAGCTGTCTCGCCTGACTTGAAAATCCATCTTCTTTAATGTTTTTCCTCTCTAATAAGGAACACAACTGAAACCTACCAATCTTGGTATGGTATATTTCAAGTAAAACATACTTTCCAGCTTTCCACTAAAGTCGTGTTGATTTGAAAGTGTGTAGATATAGATAATGTCAACAGTTTTTATTATTGGGCTTACTGACACTTAAAATCAGGAGGATATGTTTTTCCATTAAAATGTGATGTGTTTTATTTCACTGAATCAGTAGAGGCTGTTCATTATGATAATAACCACTTAAAATAAAAATGCTGCAATGTTAGACTGAATTAAATTAGGGGAATATGACAAGGTTGTACCTTTATGCCCCTCTGATTCCTAATGACAAACTAGCTTGACGGATTTTAAACCCTTCATTCTCATTTTCAGCCCATCTGACAGGAAACCTGTAATCCTCATCCTCTTGTCTCTTCTTTTCCCAGTATCCCATCTTAACATGAGCAAAAAGAAAGGCTTGATGAGATTGTAACAAGGACAGAGTACAGATAAGAGCCCAAGCTGCCTGATTGAGTTGTTTTAGATTAAAGGGAAATAAGGAGAAAGACTGCAATTTCATGTCAGGCTACCTGTCATAAGTTATTACTTCTGAAGATTTACCACATGTCAAAATAAAAAACAACATTCAAATAGCCGGGATAAGAGGTAAAAAATGAACAAAGCTGCATCTTGCTGGAAAATATGTGGACATTTCTCTGTGTCATACAGAAAGAAAGCTATAGAGTCCATAAGATGAGGGCTTGTTGTGATGCTGCCCGTGTGGTCAGATCCGTCTACCCCCCTGGAACAAATAAACCTTTTCAATTCTACTACGTCCTTGGCTATTGACCAGCACAGAGAAAAAAGTATTGGAGTGAATAATGGCCCATACTGTGAGCCCATTGAGCTGCTCCAGGATTATAAGCATGGAGCCAGAGAGAGCTGGAGACTGAAGGGGATAGATGGAGATAAAAGCTTTTCCTCTCTGCTTGGGTGAAACAAAGACAGATGTGGTCATTTCACAGAATCCCAAACAGACTTATGTCATTAAAGCACTGCATTACAATTAGTTAATGTAGTTAGGTGACGCATTTACAAAAACTCTGCATGACAAGAAGGATGTTTGGGGGTCTGAACTGCTGACAAAAGTCTGACATTACTGACTAAGCGCTACCTTGGATCACTCCACTGCCCCACAGTCCCATTACACATCCAGACATCCTCTGTTGGAGAACTGGCTTCATCCCTCTTTTCAGATTATGCCTCTCTCCTCTACCAAACATGGTTGGCCTGATGCTGCAATTCTTAAAAGTTTCTGACTGTGGGAAGAGGAGTTCCAGTCTATGAGGGGAATTATGGATATGCCAGTGGGCGCCTGCGCTGAATACGCCTCTGAATGAAGCTGCAGGATCAACATAAGCTTCACTGCAAGCCCAAACATGTATTCCCTAGGTGTTTTAGCTTGTGTTTATCTCTACGATACGCCCTCCTCTCTCTATCCTTCCGCCTCTCCTTACTGGGCAGCAAAAAGCTGGACCCCGTCAATGGTTTTCAGAGGATGTCAGTGCCTGTTTGAAGTACTGCTTTGCTATTTAGGGAGTTTCCGTCGGGAGGAGGTGTAGGAGGAAAAAGAGATTGGATTTGGAAGCAAAGAAAACCCTCTTTTTTTTAGGGAAGAAACGAAACAGCAACCCCTGGTGGCAATCAGATACAGACTGGTTTCTCCCTGTAGTAACATGGTATTTGAAGTACTGTTGTGAGAGAAGGACAAAGAGAGTTTCACAATGGCTTCATTCAAAATATTCTGTGTCTGCCATTGTGTCTTGATATTTATGTCTGGCAAAATGTATTCCAGTTTTGTCATTCTCATACTGGGGTCATTCTGTGTCAAATCAGAGAGAAACCAGGAAATTAGTTGCAGTTGCAGAAGACTTTGTCAAGTTTGTTTATATGAGGTTTGTCCAAAACTAAAGGCTGTAAAATATTTTTGTTCAGTTCCAATGTTTTCATGTTTTTTTGGCCCTTGATGTTTTTTAATTTTTACTCTCTCAAATGCCTTATCTGGGAAGCCATGTTTGGGCAATAATATCTTGAAAAGTATTATTCCTAGCCTCACCAAATTTTGTAGGATGGAAGACAAATATGCTCCCAGTATGACTGAACCATTAAAAGTTTGTACTGCATGCCTTTTGATTTTCTATAAGGATTTGGGGGAAAAAGTGCAAAATTCCTAAACAAGACTGATATTGATTGTGTTATAAACCCATTTTTTTGCTGAGATGGTGCTGCAAAAACCTTATCTGATTTGACACAGAATGACCCATTGGGCATATAACCCATGCAAAACTGGAATCATGTGCATTAATTGCTGCTTATATTTGCTAAAGAACTCCTTACTTTGCCTTTTTTTTGCCACTTGGGGGCAGCGGAAACAAGCTGTAAACACAACAATTACATATTATAACCTTTTAAGTTGATAGTGTGAATTTGTCAGCAAACATTTGCTTATTACACATCCATCATTTGGAGTAATGTTTGTGTCCACCTAGCAAATGCAAGTCCAATATTCACTCCATTTTTCCTCTGTTTTGGCCTCTACCAATTGGAAATATCTGGTTATTTACCTGCAAAATGCTTTAACCATAGCATAGTTTCCATGTGCATATATTGTAGAAAGCAAGACCTATTAAAAACCTTGACATTTCTTGCAGAAGCGGCCAGTTGACCCTCTTGATCTTTGCAAAATATGGTTGGGAAATAAGACTCCCAGGGCATGCAATAATTACTTGTGCCTCAGTACAGTATATAGAAACTCTGACAAAGTTCTACAGCTTACCATGTCTCATTTGCTGTAAACTAAAAAATGCTTAAGTTTCCAGTATTTGATCAATGTATTATTAATTTTTGATTATTGGACTAATGAGCACTTCAGCACTGCAGCTGTGTTGAGGGCAAATGAGCCCAAGCTAACTGCAACAGTGCTATGTTAGCAGTATAATATGTAAAGACTGTGCATATGTAATATACAATGTGCATCAATCAGATTTTAAATGACTTGGATGCCCATTAGTTCTCACAGAGCCACAGTACTGAGACCACTCCCTGTGTACTGATATTGAACAGACACTGGAGACATCCTCTTTTAAAAAGCCATCACACATTCGCCCCCAGCTTCTCCCACAAACCCTTGTGATGTCAGACTGACCGCGCTACCAACAGCCAGAGGCGTCTGAACGGTGACAGAATAATCCAAGACACACTCAGGACTTAGAGCAGAAAAATTCCTGGTAGACTTTTCTGCCTTAAGCTCCTAATTTGAGGGATATCAGATGAACATAAGCACTGAGCTCATGCTCCCCCCAGAATGTTAATGCCATCTCCCAAACATCAAAGTTGTGGAAACTAGGCTAAGAAAGCGGCGTCATGTTTACCTCCTGAGTAAGCTGCTGAGTGTTTACACACCTTTTCTACAGGAACCGTTTCGACACATCAAAAACGCCCGAGTCTGTTTTCCTTCTCATGACCCAGAAATGAAAGACAACACCGAAGGCAGTGGAAAGAGAAACCACAAGGGAATTTAGCCTTTTGAAAAAAGTTAAGCAAACTCCAAGTTCAGTAAGAGTGAGGTGAAATCTGATTAGATAATCATGACACTGGTGAAAATGTTCTTTCTTGTCTATTTTGCACCACTGTTCCTAAGGGCAGAAAATGTCCCAGTGGAAGGCCTCAAACATGAAAACATGTTTCTTAAAGGTTGCTGGTGTATATCATCTGTTTGGTATAATACATGCCTAGTTGTAGCTCCGCATTTATATATTGGCATCCAAGTCAACCCATACAGAAAAAAAACACAACATTTTGTTCAGAATTTAATAAAACTTGGCATTATTTGCTAACATCCTTGGGGAAACATCCTAGACCTACAAATTATACTTTCTCAAACTTTTCCAAAGTATTGCAAGTATCAGTCAACTATTGAATCACCTCCTCAAGACTCCCTCTATATGGAAATCGGAGAAAAATGCAAACGTCTCCTTGGTTAAAATCAATTATTCACAGTCATCTCCAGGGATGTGCAGGCCCTGGCAGTTGAATTCCCTAAGAAGTGTGTGTGTGTATGTGTGTGTGTGTGTGTGTGCGTGCATGTGCGTGTGCGTGCGTGTGTGTGTGTGTTTGTCTGAGTATGTGGAAGTTTCAGGCTAAACCCTTTAGCATAATGTGGGTAACATTCTCGATGAAGAGTGTAGCCAGGCAAACCATAGCTGCCACAGCCGTGTCCTCCATGACAGAGCCCCACTGAGAAAACGGGCCTCTCAGACAGGCCTGCAAGAGCAGATAGGAAAAGGTTACAGTGTCTCTTTAGTGTACAGTCTTGCTGGCTATCCCACTACTGAGAAGCACTGAACATTTTAAAATGAAAGGATGTGCAGTGTTCCTTTCCAGCCTTTTTGTGTGCATGCATGTGTGTTGCACTATATACTTTTTTTTTTTCTTCTCTTTTTTTCTCTATTATACTTTTTGTTCACATCAAGAACTATTAACTCATGCCCAATAATCTCAAGGTGGAAAAGTAAACAATTGTTGCAATTGTAACAATTGTCAAATTACATCCTTATGTTCAATATGTGCACACATTGAACATCCTCCTGGGGTTCAGGTCAATTTATAAAAGATGTTGAAAGTCTCTGTGTAACATTTTATAGGTAAAATATACTACATCTTAAGCCATTTTTGTTTTATAAATTCTATTTTGTTGGTTTTGTGTTTGTTGCCATCCTGCTCTATATTTAATGCTTTTGTTGTAAAGCACCTTGTAACTATTGTATTGTAAAAGTTATATATAGATAATTCTTTACTTACTTATTCATTTTAAATTCCTGACCAATTGGATTAAGTTTCAATCCTGCGATGTATTACGCATGGTTCCGTTTACAGAGCTTAGCTAGCTTGTTGTGCCGCATATCACAACCTCTTGACTTTGTACTACATTGTAAATGTCTCAAAGAACTTCAATACAAAGTCAAGAGGTTGTGATATGTAGCATAACAAGCTAGTGACGCATTGAAAACAGAATGGCATTCCTGCGTAGAGCAGTGGCATCTGCCTTACAAGGAACCACTCTCTTGAGACTGAAAACGTGATGGCTGTTATCAGTCTTTGGAGCCTTTTCTAAACAAATTACCCTAACTGTAATTTTCAGGGCAATGGAACACCCGGTGCAACAGCATGGCTCACTGATATGTTTTTAATAGTTTTTCAACAACAACAGAAGTCTAAGGCACAGAGGAATACGATATATCAGGCTTTGGGTAACTCATAATAATTGTAAGTAGATCGATTCATTGTTGGTTTGGCTCTGCACATAACATTTGTCAACAATAAGAAAAATATAGAAAACCACTAGCGTTTAACATTCGGCACAAAACCCTTTACAATTACCAAATTGAAAAGTTTGCCTGCAGATATATTCAAAATAAGATGTATTCAGAATAACAGGAGGGCGGAAAAAAGTATCTAGTTTGAATTTACAGTACATAAATATTATGCTAGAAACCCAAATATCTATATAAAACACAATATTAAGCAAATTATTTTTAACTGAGGCACTGTCTTATTCTTAGTCTACTCATTGTCTTATTTAAGTGTCATTGCATAAAGTGTCTTAAACAGATTACTGGGGAAAATGTCCTTAAAAATGTTTCCATGCAATTTGTTAGACATGACCTTGAGATAATAGTATTTCAGGTTAATTAGCTGCAACACAGATTATGTCTTGTGAATAAATTGATATTGATATGGTTATTAAAAAGGCCTTAGAATAAATAAATATCCTCAAAAGTGAGTTTTACACAGTAATACAAAAGAAGACACCACTTTAGGCAAAGTGCACCCCTAAGCCGATCATTTAAAGTTTATCTCTTTTCTTTCTCACATTAAGAGACAAAAAGGCATTTAGCCTTCATTCAAAGCTATGTGCTACTATGTTCCTCTCCAACATGAGTCAGCCAAGTGTTTGCTAGTCATGCCCTTCTCCCTATAAGTTAGTCAGTCAATTTTCCACCCACACACTTGTCACCCACCTTGATGAGCTGCCTATCCTGAAACAGCATCTCACCAAAGACTGAGGTAATTGGCTTATGTAAAGACACCACAGGAGTGGGAGAAGATGATGAATGATGCCAGTATGCAACAAAAAATAATGATAATGAACGTACGAAACCTGTATGAGTAGAACTATAAAGTACAGTAGGAAAAAATTTAAATATTCAAGTGAAGAAAAAGTACCTCAAAATTGTATTGAAGTACAGCACTTAAGTAAATTTAATCGGTCACATTCCACCACTGGTTTTCTATACTATTCTCTGCATCACTGTCATTCTGAATCTGAATATTATGTGTTTATTTATAGTGTAACCCTGAGATTGATCATAGCAGTCCATAAAGTCTGACAGCCACACATTTTCACCAATGTTTGTTAGCTGTCAACGGGTCCTCTCCACTTCAACGCACTCGGCTTCCTCTTGAATACCAAACAAGCAATCCTTCATCTTCAGTTTCCCGTGTCAGTATCTTAACAGTATATTACTACGTTGCTGTGTGACCCCGTAATAGATCTGAAGAAAAGTGGATCTGAATGCCGACCTGCCGTGCATTATTCTTGAACAGCCTTTCTTAGCATGGCCCTCCACATGTGTTCGCTCTATGAGGTAGAACCACCAGACCGTGAAAAAAAAAAAAATGGAAGAAAAGTGCAAGAAATGTAGCTGGGTGGTGCTGGTTCATATTATATTTGCATGCAGTCCACATGTCAGTTTCTCCACGCTCATCTTGTTATGGAACTCCTGGAGCCTCATGTCATGACTTAATTGCATCCATATTTAAATATGTGTTTTTTCCTACTCATTTCTTGCTTAATGATATTCATAATAGAAGTGATAAATTAATACCATTTTATACATCTGATGTAAATGTTGGAATAAATTTACCAATACATGGGTAAATTCTTCTTCATCTCTTTATTTGCCTAATTCTCTGTCTGACATACAGTAATAATAAGCTGTGTTGTAATTATGCAATACATAAAGAAAACTCTGGTTAGATTACTCCTGAGTCCTGCTTTACTGCACATTATGAAAATAATGTTTTAAGATGTAAATGAGGATTATGCCCCATTTAATGTCTTTCAAATTCAAAAAGACATGACTAATATTGAATACCTCTAATTGTTGTAGGGACGCTTTTACTGCAGGATTCTATTTTTAGCCCCACTGAATTAGCTTTGTGAATCAAACTTACAATGCCTGAAAGGTACAACAGTGAAATCGCTCTGCACTCAAAGGTTTCTGGCTTGTCAGAGGCGCATTCAGAGGAAAACAGCTGGTGCAAATCTGCTTTTCCCGATAACCATGAAGGCCACCCAGGTGTCCTCGCTGGGATTGGATGTGCTGCCGGTGGGCAAACTGGAGGCGATGCTAGCAGGTGTGACAGACAGACAGATGGATAGGTGCAGTGCCCCTAATTCCTGCTTGATTTTCAGGGAGCCCTTCAGACACCCCATGTGCAGATACACTGCTGACGGATGGACCTCTAACAAAGCAGTAGTTCAGTGGAACCACTCAATGGGTCCTGTCTATCAATCTGTCCCAGCTCCCTCCCTAAACCTCTACTCACAGGATATTTCTCCCAGGTAACAGCCTGTGGTCGATACTCCCCCGTTGTGAGAGACTCCATTTCCCTGTGACACCATGACTGTGTTTTCACAGCCAAGTATCGACGCAGATGGACTAAGTGTTATTTCCTGTTCTACTGCTTGCAGTCCACTCAATCTGTGTTGGATAGTAACATGTTGTATAACTGTGACACATTTGGCACTGTAGAAAGCTCAGCAATCATTTGTTACATCTATTTTAGATTTTTCTCCGCCTCTACCTTGAAGAGAATTGTGATGTTGGATGTTGCTGAACTTGTTCATCACATTAAAAGAGTTAAAGGGTAGTAGAGTCAAAAACATACAAATTAAAACTAAAAATGTTTTTTTAGGATCATGACAGGGAGCATAAAATGTGCAAAGAATGGGCCATAAGTCCAAAGCTGTTAGTCCACACAATGAAAAGAATACAATCAGAAGGATCAAAAACTACTTTCACTCAAAAGAGTAAAGCCCATCAAAACACAACCTCATTATTTTACTCTTTTTTAGTCCTATAACCTTGTATTGATGGGTGCTGGCTGTTGTATGTACTGTTAACCTTCATTTTATATTGTATTGACTCTTGTTTGTAAAGTGCATAATTGAATTCTTAACAAAATGTACATTCATGAATGCCTACACAAAGTTGTAAATACTTCCCATACACCATTGGTTCCCAACCTGGGGTCCGTGCCCCCTCAAAGGGGGGGTGCAAGGCTTTGAGGTTGTCAAAATTATATTTGCACGTTGCATAAAACCATAATACAAATATAAATATATAAAATCCTAATAAAACACACTTAAAGGGTAATTTATACAAAAGTCAGTTTATAAAACTATTAAAATTGTACAATTTTTGGTCCTCACTCAAAATATAGTAGTACTTAGTGGGCCACACCTCTGTGACCTCTCAACTTCTGTGACCTGCACTCTTAATCAGTTTTGTCAGGTCAGCTAGCTAGCATATCCACGTTTTTCCTGCAGTCAGAGCATCACTATTTTATGAATGAAACAACATGTCTGAGAAATGCAACAGTGCTGATGACTCATCTGTATCAAAAAAGAAAGTAAGGCTATATCTCGAGTTACCTTAAGTTTGGTTTTATTGAAGGACAGGACAGGTCTCGGCCAGAATGTGTCATTTGTGGCAAGACGGTAGCTAATGACAGCGTGAAGCCCTACAAAATGAAACAACACCAGGAAACAAAACACCAGGAGGCTATTGGTGAAGGTCAGAAATTTGCTGAAAAGCATTTGAAAGAGCAGGCAGTGATTTACAGAGAGTCAGAAAACAAAACGATAGCTCGCACACTGCAGGGCTCCAATGTCCACAAGAATTTATTGCACCATTGTAGTGGACATTGGAGCCCTGCAGTGTGCGAGCTATTGCTTTGTTTTTTGACTTTTTGCTCACGTTCGGCTCAGCACCTGCCCGCTTTGGTTTGGATGTGTGTGCATATTCTTATCCAGTGATTTACACAGAGGGAGTTGTCATTTAGCACCCCCTGCAGGTGGTTTTGTATAGTAGTCATTTAGGTCATGTGATCTGTGTCTCTAGTTGATGACATCTTCAGTAGGTATCTAGGCACTTCTTCATAGGTACACCCCAAGTGTCTCTCTCTCTCTTTCTCACTCTCTCTCTCTATTTCCTCACTCCTCGTTCCTCACTTAAACCGGAAGTTGCTCTGGTCTGCCATTTTGAGGGCCATCCCAAGTCTCTTATTTCTGCTCTGAGGAGCGAGGAGCAAGGAGTGAGGAGGGATCTCTTAGGAGTTATGAGTGAGGATACACAAGAGCAGCCTTCAGGGAAGTCTTTTACAGGTCGATGCGCCCCCTTATTGGATTCCCTTATTGATTGCAGCTGAACGAACTGATCTGATACATCAAAACATCACTGCAGTTTCATACCACAGTGAAGACAGATTACAGACTAAACTCAAGTGTATAACTCCCAAGTTTTATATTTTATTTGGTTTCTGATTCACCATCTAATTAAAAATCTGTGTTAGTTGTCGGTCTGATCAACAAAAGAACCATAAACAACTGGTTTCATTTATTAGAAAGATTTTTCTTTTCATGATCTGTTATTTCCCCCATTAACTTTTTTATGGATAAAAAGTAAGGGAGAGTCTATCTGTCAGCAAGAAACACATTTTAAACAGATTTATATTTTAAATCATTTATCGTCATTTCCATTCAGTCACATGTGAGTCTAAAAATTCCTGAGCGTCGGGTTGGATATGAGTTACATAATTTCCTTTTTCCCTGAAACATTTAGCCTAATAAATAATTTCCAGTGTTCAAAAGACACCCTGACCATATTCTGGGATATTAAATAATGAATTCACTATCAGGATATCAATAAATAACGAATAAATAATATAAACGCATTCTGTCAGTAGAAATTGTTCATGTGCCTCTGAGCAGGAGACAGTACGCAGTATAAATACAGAATGTAGGTTTTTATTCATGCGCAGGTGTTTGTCAAACAGGTAACAGGCTGCAGAGAGAAAACACTGCTGCTCTGGCAGTGATACCTGTGCACCTTTATTAGTGTCAGCACAGTGCACATGTGTGCAGACACAAACTCTAAAACAAATATCCTCATTTCCTCTCTCCTCACATGGTTTCCTTGCTTCTCTCCATGCATCCACAGTGGGGGGACTGAGATGCAAGGAAAAGACACAAGTGAGGGAAATCTGGATACAATTTAAGAGGGTTTGGATGTACTTTGTGTATTGTTTTGTATCATTTGTGGTATACTTAATACTTACCTTGTACTTACCATAATGGGAATTTGAACACTTTTTGATTGAATGTTTTTCTTTCTGTTAGTTTTACCCTACTACAAGTTGCTAAATTAAAGAAGGCCAACTTGGAATATTTTTGTCCATGTAGTAATTGAGGATGGAGTTCATCTGCCTGTCAATTAATGTAAGGCGTGTAAAGAGGACAGGACAGTAAAACAATGTTTTCTGGCAGACTGAACTGCGAGGAACAAGACAACAAATGTCACAACAGTGCCACGACACACTGAATATGAAGACAATTCTCTTTCCAAAATGTCAGACGAAAAATCATCAGGATCTCAGTCATTATGGACAAGCTTTCATGCCTCATGTTCATGGTCATCCAAACAACCACATGGCTCCTCCACCAGTGCAGTCACAGCCTTAGCTCGTACTGAAGCCAAAGCCGCTAAAGCAGAGGCAGCATTTGTAGATAAGCAAAGCCAAATCAAAATGGAACAAGTATGCTTAAAGGTATCTTTAAAGGTAGAGAAGACATATTTAGAGGTATCAGTTGATGCTCTTCAACTGGAGAAAAGGCAGCCATGGAACAGAAAAATGAGCTCCAAAATTGATCTTCAAACTCATGATCCAGTGGAGCACACAGAAGAGTATGTGGAAAAGCAGGCAAAGCATGCTACCTATCAGTCAACAACTGCTTTAGAAGGAGTCTCTACCATTATCCTGCTTGGCAGAGACATCATAAGGATCCACAAAGCAAGGAAACAGATAAATGGGCCACATGACTCCACCTATGCTCAAAAACTGGACTTGGGTAATTGTTGGCAATGTCTAGGAAATGTCCACAAGCCAGCCACTGTGAGCACCTACTATAACAACATTCTGGAAAATGATCACCACTCTGTCTTTGAACCATGCCCTAATCAGTATGTCGTAAAGGAAAAGTGATACAGCAGCAAGGCCCCAGGTCTCCCTGCACCTGGGATGTGGTGTCTTTCAACAGACTAAAGATGATGGGCCCTTCACTTGAGGATATACTCTTTCTGAAGACTATGGAACGGTGAGCCTATAGAGATGAGGACAATAGCTGGGTAGCTCCCTTGCCATTCAGAGAGCCACAACCTTGCCTTCCCAACAACAGGACACAAGCAGCAGACTATCTGTCTTCACTGCACCACTCCTTTAACAAGAAGCCTGAGATGAAGGACCATTTCATCTCATTAATGGAAAAGATATCCAGAATGGCCATGCAGAGGCAGCTCGTCCCCTCAGAAAAGATGAAGAATGTTGGTATCTCACTTGCTTTGGGGTCTACCATCCAAAGAAACCAGGCCAGATTTTGGTGGTCTTTGATTCAAATGCTCAACACAAGGGAGTCTGACTGAATCATCTGACTGATCCAGACCTCAACAGCAGTCTTCTTGGGGTACTCCGCTTTCGTAAGGACTCCATTGCCATCACAGTGGACATACAACAGATGTTCCACTGTTTTGTTGTCAGGCCTGAGATTTCTTTGGTATGGAGATAACAACCTGGAAAATGACATCACACAGTATCACATGAGAGTGCATGTCTTCAGAAATAGTCCATCACCAGCAGTTGCCATTCACTGTCTCAGACAAGTGGCTGAAGAAGGGAAGAGAGTTTGGCAATGATACCAGGCAATTCGTTGAAAGAGACTTTTATGTTGATGATGGACTTAAGTCCCTGCCCACAACAGAGGCAGCTATCGACTTCAGTGTTTCCTCTATAATTGCACAGGCCTGGTAGGCTGACAGGCCAATGAGAACCCCTGCTCAGCCAAAAAAATATTTTTTTATGTCAAAAATAACACCAAATATCCATTCATTCAAAAATCAATAGCGTTTGAATGTAAAATGTAAGTCAACCTCTGTGTCGTTGCCTGGGAAACTCCTAGTAACATAGCTCCTTTTAAGGAATAGGGCAGTGCGTAATGTGTGTACATAGCAAGTGAGTGGTTGAGCGAGTATGAACAGCAGAAAAGTGACGTGAATGTGAGCAGAGCAGAGGAAAAGGTCAGAAGTTAAGTTGTGAATCTGGCAGTAAATGTACAATACTAGCTGCAATGTGTCAGTTAATAAATGCTGCAGCTTCTCAAAACCAAGAATAGTCACGTCTGTTGTTTCCCTAGCTGCTGGAAAAGTGAAGAGGGTTAGGCCCAAAGTTAGCAACAGTGGGTTAGCCTAACCTGACAATGTTAAACAGAGAAACTGAGGTGGAGAAATGGAGAAATGTGTGGCTGCTGAGTCTCTCCCGAGATTTGCGTAGTGCATCTACCAACCCCCCACCATGTCAATGTCAATCTATGTCAATCTCAGAGGTAATGAGATTGACATAGAGTATGAGGCAGTCACCTTCTATACAGACAGCAAGGTAGTTCTGGGTTACATTTATAATGAAAAGCATTTATGTCAACAATCAGACCCAGAGGATCAGGAGGAGCACACAGCCACAGCAGTGGTATTATGTATCCACTGAACATCCCTGCGGACCATGCCACAAGGTCCATCCCTGCAGTGTCGTGGAAGTTTTCCTGTAAGCGCTCTGAACTCAAACACACAAACGCACGCAGAGCATTTTGTCTCGATTGAAGTATAATTATTAATAAATAATAAATAAATCTTTTCTCATGTACTGCACTTCCTGTTTTTTGCATGTGTGTGTGTGCTCACTGCACACTGGGTCTCTTTTTCATTAGGTTTATTAGACAAACGGATGACGGGAGAAGAGAGTGTTTTAAATCTCTTTCCATCCTCGTCTTAGATTGATGAAAGAGCAAAGTACCATTCTTTGACAGTATTCTTACTAGCTCCTGTGGTTAGCAGTGTTCTCCTGCTTATTTTTGAGCTGGAGCTTTTAATTACTGATTGTATGGCCCTTGAGTCAACTTAAAAGTCCACTTTTTTGCCTGTAGCATTAATGTGGGCATAGCTTTATAGGCTTGATGTGAAAAAAATCAAAGCTTGGTTTGCCTATATTTTTTTATAATCATTAGCTTGTTATTTTTGTTCTAATGTCTTAACGGCTTTTTGCACTAATTGCACTACTTACATACATACTTCTGTTTCTGTTCTTACTGTCTTCCTGGTCATCCATATCCCGGCATGTCTCCAGCCCCCGCACCATCAATCTCTTTGCTTTTGGCATCAGCCTTGGGCAAAATGTCCAACTTTTCTGCAGATGAAACACTTATGTCCAGTCTTCCCGTTGCCTTCACCTCTGCCTTGTCCAGACACTTGGCTTGAGTTGTGAACACCATCAGCTGTGCCATTTGAAGTTTGGCCACTGTTTCTTCATGCTTTTTTTGTCTTTTTCTTCTTTTTTCAGCATGTGCAGTATATCTTTCAACTGCTGCCAATCTTCCTGCTTCACAGTCAAACTTAATGTCTTATTGCCTCATTCTGGATGTCTGGAGGCAATCCTTGTATGAAGCAGGGCTTTAAGTGTGCTTCTCATGGTGTTAGTGACAGGAGGTTCAGGTGGTGTTGGAGGCAAATGGATTGAAGGGACTCCAGATGGCAGAGTTTAGGAGCTGGAGGGGTCCCCCTGGCCACCTTTTGGTTCTGCCCCTGCTGCTCCTGCCTCTGCCCCTTTGCTGTCTGACTGTGAGGAGGTTTTCTGCAGCTGCAGTTGGCATCTTGGCGATTTTTAGTATACCCTGCTTGATATGTATTTCCTTCTGCCAATCCAATAACTTTTGTGAATGGCTTGACTTTAATAAATTTTCACCTAGATTCACTGTGTTTGGTGATCATAAAATCAATTCTACTATTGAGATCACAATCAGTGATGTTGAAATTGATAAGACTGTATGAGAACAAATTCTTTGGGGTGATAACAGCTCATACACTCTGTTGGAAATTATACATAAATCGTGTTAAATTGTCAAAATTCAACATTTTAATACATGACACTAAATATGTCTTGAACCAGAACTCACTATATATATACTTTATTTGTTTATAGTTCTCAACACAGCTCCTGTGTGTGTGTCCTGTCTATTCTCCCTGTCTATTACCTGTCTATTAACCCTCACATCAGCTTTTCTTCACTATCCTTGGTATCCATATTCTTTTTCAACTGATCTATCTCCCTTGGACTAAGCTTCCATCTGACAGAAACCAAACTACTTGCAGCTCTCCATACTGTTCCCCTTATGAGATAAACCATGTGTAGGACTTTGACTTTTACAGGCAGCTTTCTCATACGACCCTATCTCAACTATGTGTAGCATCATATCATCATTATATAATTTATAATAAATTCTAAGTATATATATAAAATTAACAAAATAAGTATTTAAAAAAGTCCACTTTATGACCATACTCAGCAGAGATACAACAGCTGTACCTCTCTCACTGCCTCTCCCTCTTGGAGATCAATAAAGGCTTATCTTACGCACTCACACTGCTTGCAACACGCGGGTGTACCCCTTTGGATTCCCACTAAAAGAGACACTCTGTTTATGTTTTTACTTTTCTTTCTCTTTTTCAATCGAAAACCATTTCAGTTCTACTAGTCCATGGACTCAGAAAGGTCTCCTTGAGTTTAACGAGTAACACAATACAATAATTGTTATTGTTAATGTTATTAAGCCAATTATTTGATGGTACTGATTTGTTACCAAACCAGTGCTCAATTTATGTTGCATTCATACCTATCCATTTCATTGCAATGGAAGTGAAGTGAAAGGATAGCTATGCTCACACAGCAATTCATCCAACTAACTGGATATAGGTAGTAAACTGCTGCCAGATCTTATAAATTGTCCTGAGTTGTTACAGTTACATGGACTCAGTATAATAATCTGATGCAGTTAAAAAAAACTTTGTGCAAGGGAGAGCAGGTTAACCAATAACATATAGACAGTAAACAGCTAAGAGCTCACTAACATGCACACAGACAGGAACAAACTGGGGAGATCTCACTTAATCAAGAGTATCCACGCACTCATTAACCAAATACTCAAATTTCTAAGATATTAAGATCAAAGAGTTAGTACTCTTCCCTGTCTGTGCACTTTCAAGGTGAGATGACATCAGTTGATGACATCAACAGTAGGCATTTGGGCAGTTCTCCATGTCAGAGCCTAAGGAAAGCTTATATCTTTTTATCTGACATCATCTTTGAAAGCATGGTCAGTATGTAAAGGTAACCTTTGGGATTATTTATTGATGTATATGTATATTTTCACAAATCAGACATATTTGAATGGTTTGTGTGCAGATAAAATTACAGATGGTGTATTTATGTTGGCCACATGTTCTGGCTAGCTTGTAGTGAGAAAATGTGCATGAGATACATTGTATGTAGCAACATCATATAGCCTATCGTTGATACATTTGGAACTTATTTGTATATCTTGTGTTTTGCTCCTGATGGCTGTGCTATCGGTGTGTGTGTGTGTGTGTGTGTGTGTGTGTGTGTGTGTGTGTGTGCGTGTGTGTGAATGAGTGAGTGAGCATTAGAAACATTGTAAAAGCACTATATCACTCCTGATGAGCAGGTTGGCAGCCTCTGCCATCAGTGTTTGAATGTTTGTGTGAGTGGGTGAATGTTAGCATGTGTTTTTAGTGCTTTGAGTGGTCGGTAGACTAGAAAAGCACTGTATAAATGCTGTTTACCATTTTTACTTTTTTTCATTCTTATGCCGCCCATGAAGAATTTAAACCTACCAACAACTACAATACATGCAAGGTTCAATATGATGCAAAAGGTAGCAATTTCTGCTATTATAATTGACATCTCCAGTAGCACAGGCTTTCATAAAATGTTTCTTGCACTATATAATTTAGAAATTTATTGGGCATTATTGATGACATTATAATAAAAATTTGACTTGTATCATATTGTAAGGATTCTATGACCTCTGTTCAATCAGTGCAAATCTAAAAGTCATGTTATTGATGTCCAAATGCATTACATACAATGGGAAAAATATGACCATACTTACATACAGTATACTGTATGTACACGTATCAGTGCATCGGGCTTGTCCTCCTGAGACATGTATTAAGTGACTGCAGGGGGTGGAAGGGTCCTCATGACCGGAGAACGTTATCTAGAGCAGCTTTACAGCAGCCTCGATGAGCGAGAAAGATAACAGAACGGGAACAGTGCCTGCATGAGCAAGGTCAGCAAAAGGCTGACTGACAGTCACATCTTGTAAACACAAGCTGGAGATTAGAGACAAAAAGATTCACCTTTGGGAGAGATAATGTGTATGTCTTTGAAGTATCCTATTTTTAAAATAGTCTTATTTTTACTTCCTTTTTTCACTTAGTTACTATTTTGTTGTTTTATCATTGTAGCAGATAACTTTAGATTAATTTACATAAAAATTCAATAGGCTGCTCACTCTATGCTCATAGAAAAACCTGTATTAGTATTATTAGTCTTTTTTTTTATTTCTTGACAGGATTTAACATCTAAAATATAAGTGTACCTTACACATAGTAGTCAATCACATTTGTAATTTGTTCTCTCTTAACAGCAGGGACTTGTGAACTGTGAAAGAGACGCACAATAGAGCAGTAGAAGAGGGACCTCCTCTTGTAGATGCATTAGCACCAGATAAGCTCAGGACACACTGAACACACTCTCACACAAATATACAATGGATACACACACTCTCTCTCTCTGTCTCTCTCTCTCTCTCTCTCTCTCTCTCTCTCTCTCTCGCTCTCTCTCTCCTGGTGCTCTGTTGCTGGGGCTGCACCACTATAATAACCCAGCTTTGATTGTAACCAGTGAACCAAAAACATTACTTGGTCCGCATACCAATACGTTGTGTTGGCTGTTGAATGGTGGGCATAAAGTGAATCATAAATCATCCCTTATCCTCCGCTGATCAAATAAATCATTGAGTGTTTTACACCAAAAGGGTCGCTTGTGAATTGATATTTTGCTGTTTATGTATTCCCAACATTTGATGTTTGTCAGCATGTGATTTGCTATTTGCATTACTGTCAGCGGTGACTTAAGGTGTCAGTCAGAGCTCTACAGGAAAAGAAAAAGTGGGAATTTCTGAGGCAGCAGTCTGTCCTGATCCCCTGCCTCGGCCTGGCTGTGTAATGCTGTCAAATGGGGAATGGACAGTCAGAGGCTAATGTATTTCTGCCTGTCGGGGAATATCACACCGTGTGCTTTGCAGGAGGGTGAGGAGCCTTCATTAGAGTGTAACACCCCCCCCCCCAACCCAGCCGCCAGCCCTCCCTTTCCTTTCCCTACACCACCGGCTGAAATGGGCTGTCCTCTCCATCCCTGAGTAGAGATTAAGGATTCCATTGCTGGGGGATTCAGGTAACAGATAAGAAGAATATTGAAGACAGGCACCTCTGAAGTTTTACGTACAGCTTTGTACTAGAAAAACTTCCCAGATGAGGGAGGATGGGATTTAAGTAAATATGCACATGGAACTGCCCCATATATCTCTGTTGATACTTTCACATTAATAGAATTTCCACAAAGAAAGATCAGTTGAGAGTATTTATTGAGGTTATCAATGAAGAAAGACTAATATTAGACCTCATTGGTTTGAGACATTTTCATTCAGTAGGCTCATGAAGATAGGAGACAGGACATGATTCTTTATAGTCTAGACACTCGTCATCACAGCACAATGATAATTAAAGAGCGGCATCCAAGAACCAATGGTGGACTGAGAACAGAATCCATTAAGCTTGTAAAACCTTAGATTACAAAAGGTTACAATTTTATAGAAATGCATGGCAACATCACTTTGGAAATGTCAAATTAAAGTTTGTTAAAGCTTTACTAATCAATATTGTTAATCAAATGACTGCATAAATTGTGAAAGGTGTCGCTCATCATGATGAACCCACAGAGAATTATCTCCCAGTTGTGCAGGGTTACAGTTTTAAAGGCGTCACTACGCTTCAACAGAACTGATTTTTGGATGCTTGATGAGCGTCTAAAACCCCCTTCCCACACAGTTTTCCAACAACAGAATCGGGGAGCTGCGTGTGACAATTTTTGTGACTTTCCAAAACCGACAAGCCGACATTCACGCCTATGTCACCCAGCGACTGATTTCCAAAGGTGAGAAAATAGACGGTGTTTGAACTTCTCTCTCAAGCGCTCTTTTTCATTCTACACACTTTTATCTTTTTTTCATGTGCACAAATGTGCAACACCACTCATGCCTTTAAGGTGAGATTGTCTAAAATTGTACACCATTACATATTTGTATAACTCACTGCATCTCTTCTCAGAACAGCTACAAACACTTTCGTTGTTGCTCATTGATTTGGTTTTATGGTCCACAAATGTACTGTATGGTTCAGTATAACCACTTTCATCTACCCGTTTTTCTGCAGTGGCAGCTGGTTTGAAAAGCTCAGAAAAATTGATTGTTGACCAAATAGTAAACAAAGTTACTAGGTGGTGAACTCTAGTAAGAAAGTAAGAGAATCATTTAGCTGCTAAAGGCACAGATATTTTTTCATCAGGAGTTGGTGGAGACCAAACCGAAGCTAAAGGCAGAAGGACAACTCCAAATTAATGCTCATGTTGTGTCTTCTGAATGTGAAAATAGACTAATTATTTGCCAACATGTTAGCCCAGCTCTGAAAGGTCAAAATATTACAGGTGGGTTTGATAGCTTGTGATTAATTTATGCAGCTCTAAGTAGCTAGTTGGGCTTAATTTGGGGAATTCATCAAAGAGAATGAAGGCACAAAAGATAAAGTTCATTGAGGAAATAAGGCAAATTTGTATTAAGTCAAGAAATCTATTCCCAAGGAGACATTATTTAGAATATTATTTTACCAATTATTATGATTGTTTGCCATCCTGAATGACATTATAATGGCAGAAGCATTCTGTAGATTTTGGGATTACGAAGATAATCCCAATATCTACAGATAGGAAGTTTCTTCCTAATGAATGGAACTTACACTAGTTTATAATCTTCTTATCTCAAACCACAAGCACAGATCAATTTTACAAGGAAGCTGGCATGCTATACATCAATCTGCATGTAATTTAATGAGTCCATTTCACCAACAACAAAAACTAAAAACAGGAAAACATACTCTGACTGAACAATGTTGCTATTTATGTCAACAGTTGCAATTGTAGTCATGTCAATAGTCTGGCTAGGAAAATACACATTGGACCCCAACAATGTTTACATAGGGCCTTCATCACACAGTCATCATACAGTTCTCCATCTGACAAGTCACCTGACAGCTATGGAAAGACAGGCTGAGCTGTTCATGCCAAAGTGATCTTGATTGATTTTGGTTCGAGCCTACAGTCAATGTTTCAGTTCCGGTGTCAGTGCCCACATGAGGCAGTGCTGTCAATCACAGCCTGAGACAAGGCCTTCGCTAAGTTTGGTGCCACAAATCAATATAACATCACTGACTGCTATCATAGGGTAAATGAAGCCTGTGTAAGGAAGTGAATGAGACAGAGGGGAACATCTTTGATGTGATATCTTCAGTCTAATGTTGACAGCGATGATGTTGACATGTTGGAAGAGGCAAATACACTTTTTGATGTCAGAGGAGGATTCTGGTGCTGCAAAGGAAAAGATTGATACTAAGAACATTTTCAAAGCTGCGAATAGGAAATGATACTGAAAGCCCTAACATGCATCGTACAGACAGAGGAAGCTTATGCAAGCGCCACAATAATTTCTTTAAAAACAAAATATGGCAATGACTTGAATTTCATACATTAATGAAATATTTATCATGCACAATGCTGGTATAAAAATTAATGAGGTATACAGTGATACACAGTATACATAATGTGAAAAAGTACACCGCATGCAGTATTTCTGTGCTTGTGTTTATGTCATGTCTTTGTCTCCCTTCACATGGACCTTGCTCCCTGAGTGGCACAATGAATGGCAGCAAAGTCACCAGTGAAGTTATTAAGAGCAAAATGTATGAGCTGCTTCATATGCTTCATATTTAATGAATGAATATGAATATCCAAGGTCTGGTTTGAAGGAACCAATAGTATGTTAATAACATCATGTTGTGAAACTACTTACTGTTTGTCCAAGGTCAACTCCATAATGACAATGAATCAGTATTTCACTCAAAATCAAGTAAATGTGTTTTCCCACACAAATCATGCAAGCTTCAGAGAGAGAGAGGATGCATCATCCGATCATGAGCTACTGTATAATCCATCAGCACTAAAGAGTTTACAAAGTCCTCTACATAGAGACACGAACGCGTGAAACAGTCAGTATCATTCCTAAAGAGGAGATGAAATAAGGCTCATAAATAGCAGAAAAACAAGGAAGATGAATATACTGAGGAAATTAAGTAAAATAAGTCTGCAAATCTATAAATGTGCTTTGAAGGCACATCTCCTATAAATGTAATCTACTGGGCCAAACTTCCAAACAGATTTGAAGTTGCTTTTATTCCCTAATTGATTCACAGGTCTTTTAAAGGGTATGTATCATGCACATTTCCAGATCTATATTTATATTCTGGGGTATATCTTTGCATGAGTTAGAGTACCGGATCCCCCTCACTAGATCACATTAAGCAACAGTGGAAGGTGGAATTGGGCTCAAACATACTGGAAGTAATGTGGCAGTTAGCGGACAGGTCAGTACATACGTCTTTAATGACATGGGCTGTTACAGTTTAAAGTAGTCCATAGACTTCACCTAACCAGCAGTAGATTGGCCAAACTTTTTCCAGGAACAGATGAAAACTGCCCGAGCTGTAGACACGATCAAGGCACCCTCAGCCAGTCCAAAGTTGGAAGATTTCTGGACAGAGGTTCAACCGAACCCAATGACAGCCATATTTGAAGTGGCCCTGCAGGACTTAAGAATGTCAGCTCACCAAGCTGTGGTTGTGATTGCAGCTGATCCTGCTCAGATGAAAAAAGACTTCACTGTCACGGGTTCACCGTCTTAGTGACTATTCATGTTTTTCACCTGCCTGATCTCTTACTCTCCTGTCATTGCAGATCCTGCCACACCCATCTGCCCTGCAATCACCTCATTCCCCTCACCTGAGTTTCCCCACCCATCTCCTCACCTGGATCCCATTCGGCTCATCAGCCATTCCCTATATATACTGGTCCATTTTCACATGCCCCTCGCCAGATTGTCTAGCGTGCTTATCTAGCCTTCCAGCATTTCTATACCTACCTGTTTGCTTGTCTGTTACCTTAGATCCTGCCTGTTTCCTGGTCTTGAGTATTGCCTTAGTCCCTAGTTTGTGACCCTGCTCATTTTTTTTGGACTGATTAAAGTATTTTGGACTCTGCTCCTGTCTCTGGTATCGTGCTTTTGGGTTCTGAGGTTCTGAGTCGTTACGCTTCACCACCTTCTCATAAACGCTGGGTGGAGGACATAATGACACACCTTAAAGTAGAACAACTCAAACACACTACTCAGGGCTCAATCAAAGGTTTACAAAGATCTGGCAGCCATTCCTACTTTATGTTCAAAACTGGAAGAATCCCTGTTTGTTGATCATGATGGAAATGCTTTTATTGATTTATTTATTGTATTTTACCTTTTGTTTTGTTGGTGGTTGTGTGTAATGGGTTTTCTCTGGTTGTTGTGTTTTATATGTTTAAAAAATCAATAAAAATATTTTAATAATGGTTATAGCTTACACTGGCCCTTTATTGGATTGGATTTACTTGACCCTCAGTTCAGGCTCTGTCTAAAACAGGCTGTTTTAGCATCTGTCTCTTTAAGGCGCGCCCCACAGAGCCAACTATGTTCTGATTGGTTTCCGAAGGCTACATAAACAAAGTAGTAGTAGGATTTCACTCCTCTTTCTCGTTCTTTACTCAAAATGGAAACTTCACCAATACATCCGTACATGTTTGAGCCAGAATCTGAACAGAGAAAGGCAAGTGGACAACACAAACAATGGCAATTTGAATTTAACTTCCCTCACAAATAAGTCAGACCCTTCCAATAGCCTACACACAGTTTGTGAATATACTTGTAATCATAACTAATTACTGATTGAGCCTTGAACAATTTATTTAGAGTTACCATTAGTCTTTAAGCTGAGGGACATTTACGGATATTTGATGACTGACTCCCTCACTAGGAGCCAGAGGTCACTGATATAAGTAGAGGTCAGATCTAGTTGGGTTTTCAAGGGTGGTAGTATGGCTGTAGTTTTTGTTCATTTCCTGCATTCCTTTATAGTTTTCTTTCATGAGCTGTACCTTTTTTCCAGTGCTGTTTCACATTATGGTGTATTGGCTATTTTACCCTTTCTAACTAGGAGCAATTGCTATGTAAATATTCCCATAATACCAGGTGACTGACAGAAAGCAGGTCCTAACTACCACTACAAGTTTTATCATGGGGACCAAAATGAAGAAAACTAATGAAAAGATAGCGGATGTAGAAAAAACAGTGAAATGGTGAGTGGTGTATCTGTCAAAATGTACAACTAATGTGTCTTATTTACTCTGATAGCTTGCCTTTAGGCCAACTGACTGCCTTACAAGTCTCTGAAGATCTTTTCTGTGAATATTTATTTTACTGAAACATATTTCATGTATATTGGCTAAACCTCAAATTTTAATTTGATCTGTATAAAAAAAAATCCTAAACTTAAATCTAACTGGCAACCAGTGGAGAGACATGCTCTTTGCTCTGTGGTGGTGATTCTAACTGTTTCTAAAGCAGCTGGTTTTTCATGTATGTGAGGACTATAGGGAGTTGCAGTAGACTAAACAAGATGAGACTTTCGTTAGATGTGAGAGGGTTATAACATGAGATATCACACCTGGTGGATAGAAAATATGTAACTGACCTCCCAAAGCAACGTTGCTGCATGAGATATAACCCTTTGGGAAACAAATATTTCTCCTGTCACAAGAAATGTCTGGTGTTAGAATGATGCACATTATGTTATAAAATCAAAGGATCCCAGCTTTCAAAATACTTCTCTTAGAAAAGTCGACCAGGTTGTAATAGTTTTGCCCAGCAGCAATCCTGGATGCAACACTTCGTTACATTAACACAACTCTTGGCTTCACAAGACTATTCACCAGCTGGAGGACGTCCACTTTCAGTCAGGCTAACAAGAAAGATAGTACTTCCAAACTCATTATGATTGGACAGCTGTTCCGGTGGGGGCTTTCCAAAATCAACAATCACTTCCTGGACAGCCACTGACAGCCACTGCTGGGTCTCGTAACGGCATCGAAGACACACTGGCGCTGCCATTGCGCATTCTTAACACATCTCAATTTGGCATGCTGCTGTGGTATCTGATTGCTATAACTGGATGTACCGTGTTGGCCATTCCCACTAATGTTTTATGGCAGTGACAGTGAAAAAAAAAGTCCTTTCAGAAAATTTGAACTGATGAGGTTCCTAATTTGTGGTGCCAAAAAATAGAGCGCAGTTAGTTTATTTCCCTGGGCCACCTGCTGAAATTAATGCATATGACCACCTATCCACCAAATGGCCCATGTTATATTCTACTGAGAGTTAGCAGCCTCATGTTTATTCTATCGCGCTGATATGGCATGCCATGAATCAACTACCATTCCTTGACAAGTAAATCTCATTAGGGGTATATTTTGTTTGTGTGTGTGTGTGTGTGTGTGTGTGTGTGTGTGTGTGTGTGTGTGTACAGTCTGGTGGGCTGGATAGGGATGAGAAAGAGAGAGGCAGAGGAAGTTTCTCTCCGACAGATGCTCACCATCTCATTTGTCCAGGCCAACCACAATGCAGCCTTACGGGTAATGCACAGGTGGCGTGACCAGTCCTCAGTGGACACACATGTGGGCAAGAGTGTGCACAGATGTCTGGATTTACTTTGCGTTGATTTACAGCCCAGCCAACGCGGAGAGTTGGGTTGGATGTTAGGGCAGACACCCTTCCTCCTGCAGTGTTTGGAGTTGTGATTCAGTGTCTGTGTGTCTGTGTTTAATGAGCTCAGTTGTATGCATCAAGTGCACACACTCACTTGTTTGTGTATGTACATTGTGTTGGCCTACAGTATGAATATTTGTGTAGTGTGTATCTGTATACACAGAGCATATGCAAAGCTATTTAATAATTCAACAATATCTAGAGGCCCGTTCATTTTCAAGTTCACAATCAGAGTACTACAGACAATGTTTAAACTATCAGCAAGGTTGTCAGCAAAGAAACACTGGGCATGACTGCACTATTTGCAGTCATCGGCCATCAACAGCCATTCAGAATCACTATTTACCTGTCAAATGGATTTAATAACTATATTAACAGCTGTTCTGCTCAATGTTCTGCCCAAGTTTCTACAACTTTTATTTGAGAAAGAACCAAGAAACAAGAACAACAAAAACAGCATGGTTGCAACCATCACTGACTTGTTTGTTGTTGTTGGGTTTTTTTTACAATTATTTCTGTTTCTTATTCAGAATCCAATATAAGGAGGCAACCCTAGAGCATTGAAAAAACTCTTTGTCACCCCTTCACTAAAGCTTTAAAAATTAAACACTACTATACACCACTACTAAATTACAAGGATTCTGACATTCTGAATAGATGTGTAACATTTGAAGATGGATTGCTTCAATTCTAAGTATGTAGTGCCATACCTGAAGCCTGTTCTGAAATAATAATAATAATAATAATAATAATAATAATAATACATTTGCACTGCACTTTAAGATTCATAGTGAAACTCAAAGTGCTATAGTATTAATAACATAGAACATACAAAATAAAGATTTAGTAATAAGAGTTAAGATGAAAAAGCCTCCCTGAATAGAAAGGTTAGGCCTTTTTTTTTTAAAAGAGACTAGGGTCTGTGCTGCCCTCAGATGGTTAGGAAGGCTGTTCCACAACTGTGGTGCAGCAGAGCAGAAAGCTCGATCCCCCATGGTGCAGAGCTTAATACTGGGGTCCCAGAGGAGCAAGCTGCTCTTTTGTCTCCAAAATCATCTCAACAGGTGTCTCTCTCTTCCCCCACTCTGCAGCCCGTTGCTAATTGTCACTTCCCTTTTCGATGTAAACAACATAATATGTCATTATGCAAATGTGCACTTATGAATGTGTTTGCCCTGCAACAGTGCCAAGGATTCCTGAATTCCAGCAGTCAAGGAGGAAACGATAGCAAATTCATCAACATGCAGAAGTAGTGTTCAACTTCAGAGGGAGGAAAGCAGCGCTCTCCTTACTACTGTCACAGTTCTGCCTTATTTACAAGCTAAATCCCTCTCTAGCTGTAGTTTTAATGAGGGCACGGTAGGGCAGTTTGGCAACTACTGACATAGGAAATCTTTAAAAACTTATTTCTGAATGCTCTTATTGATTGCCTGTCGCTCCGTACAAAACAGTACGTTTGTGTGTAAGGTTTTAGATTTAAATGAGAGTATCTGCCAATGATGACAAAATGGTCAGTGCTTAGAATAAACTAATTACTGCTTGTATAAGGTTTGGGCACATTTTTAAATGAATGTTTTAAAATATATACATACACAACATCTATAAAAATGAATATACACAACCTCTGTTTACCTTGGCTAATTATCTAAAATAATGTATGGAAGGCCTGAAGAGTAACAAAATAAAATACTGAATAATGAACCCCAGAAAAAATATTTTTCATATGAAAGTAAAATTGTTCTTGTGTGTTGGGTTTAGCATTTAAGAGACAGACATGTGTCAGGACACCTCTCTGAATTATGTATACAGCCTCCCACAGCTCATTCCCTGTCTCTACCTTATTCATGGTAGACCACCAGAATCCCATTCATTGTTATTCAAAGCTGTCTCTGGTTGTCATCCCTGTGGAATTCAGAATATAGGACTCTATCTTAACTTTGCACATGCAGATGTGAAAGGTCACTGAGGGCGCACAATTTATCTTTGTTCGTACTTTAGGGGCAACAAGCTATGCGCAAAAGGGAATTGTGATTAAAAAATTTGTCTCAGCCAGTCACATTTTCAAAGTCAGTTTTCATATGTGAGCTATAAGATACTGTAAAAATCCAGTGGTTTATTTATCTTAAGAAGTAGTAGACTTTTCTTTTCCCATAAAGGAACACTCACTTAATCCTTCAGTTTATGTGAAAATTTTAAAATGAACAAATTAGGTGATGTATTGTATTCACTGGACAGCGACAATATGTAAAATGATGTTGTGTGCAGATGTCAGCACTGTAGGAGTGCCACATTACAAGTATATACTACTCACTTGCCACAACCTTGAAGTGCTTTCTTGAAAAATCATTTTACACTCCTTTACAATAAATCATTTGCCGATTCAGAATGATCAGACCGATAGTGCATGATAAAAAATGTCAATATCAATGTTCAACCTTTTTTATTATTAAGAAATAGATGTCTGCAGTAGGATGATATTACAGAGAAGGAAAAGGACATCTACATTAGTTGCTAAGTTCAAGTTCATTTATTTATAAAGCCACAGTATTTATATATATGTGGAATATTATATAAATTATATAGCAATGTCCCAGATGATTTTACTCAGTGCTTCCTCTGTTAGTAATTCTGCTCTATCTCAGCTCCATACTTACAAAGTCAAACTCAAGTTACCCAGTGCTACTTCGTTTTATCAGTTATCATTTAGATTTGGAGTTGGGTGCCTTGCTCAAGGGCACAAAAGCTCAATGAATAATTAGGGGAAGGGACAAACCCTCCTCATTCTAATACCACTGAGATTTATCCCGCCTGCAGGATTGACAAAAACCTGCTTGTTTGACTTTGGGTCATCAATGTAATTGTCCAAATTACCACCCTGACAAGTTGGCAGTGTACACTCCAAATGACAACAATGGCATTAGGAAAAATAAAAAAAGCAAAACACTGAATGAAATATGTCACAACGGAGGATACAACAATACTGTAAAGCAAACATATTTATGCAGCTGAATCTCTTTGTAGCATTGCAGTGATTTCAACACAGAAGACTCCGACACCAGCTGTGACGAACATTTACAACAGGTCAGTGTGTTTGTGTCAAACAGAGAGTATATTTCCCCACTGTACCACCCTTTGGCTCCTGCACATATTGGAAAAAGTGCCCCAGAAAGCGACAATCTGAGTTGAATCTAAGATTGCAGATGCTAACTATTCCCACACTGACTCGCTCGAGAATGTGCATGCATGTGCGTGTTTGTGTATGTAAACAACTTTAAGTAGAATTCATTTTCACTGCTGACTGATAAGTGTGATAAAACCCTATCTGTGCTGGCCAGACAGCAAAGTTAATGGACTATCAGTAGTAGATAATAGGATATTGATTGATAAAATCACTATCATCACATTTTCACTTGTATTTCTGTACACATAAATACATAGTTTGTGGAGCACGATATCAGCTTCAGGGTGCTTTCCCTCCCTGACTAACTCATTAATGTCTGCGTGTGTTTGTGTATGTGCCCTTTATGTCTGGGGAATTGGATGGAAAATCCCCATATTTGACAGTAGAAGCCATTAAGATTCTGCACAACACGTCGGTTGAGGTTTCACTCGAGGGTGGAGGGGGTATTCTCTTGCTCTACTGTCTCTCTCTCTCTCTCTTGTTCTCTCTACCTCGGTGCTCTCCTCTGCCTCATATGAGACATGCGCACGCACACACACATTAACACTCATCAGTCATCTTTTTGTCTCACTTCTACACTTTCCCCACCCCACAGCAACCATGCTACCTCCCCCCCTTGCCTTCTTTCTTTCTCTCTCTTTCTCTCTGCAACATACTTGTTTCCAGACTGTCATTTGAGCTGCAATGGTACTGCGGCAGTCTGCTTAGAAAAAGTCTTCACCGTGAGAGGTATATACTACCCCAAAAAAGAAAAAAAAAACAGACAGTAAACTAAATAAGAATAGACTAGATTACAATAGAAAAGAATACATGAGGATGGTAAGGCAGTCTTTATCCTGTTGTATTTTGTCAGTGCATTTTTGTGCCAAAAACACAAAATTGCAGTTTGAAGTGGCATTGAGAAGGCCCTCTACATATAATTAGTGGCAGAATCACACACACTTATCATTGGTTTCCTGCCGGGAGAATGAAGACATTGAATGGTGTGGCAGCTCTACCTTGGCTTTTGCACACTACACTCGAAGCTTAATCGGTTTCAACTTTGACCTTGTTTGCCATGACTGTTAAATATGGAACCAATATGATACCTGAAAGCTTTTTTTGTGTGTGTCAGTGTTCACAGAACTGTGCGACACCACCTTAAATTCATGCCATGACCTTGGCAAGAAGATTAGTGTAGTGAGGACCCAAAACAGGATGCGGGAGCAGGACAGGTAAGGTAAAAAAGGCAGTTTAATTGGTCGTTGCTCAAACATAAGGTCAGCAACAGGTAGACGGTCAGCGAGATCAAACAAGTCCTAAAAGGGGAGCAGGCAGGCAAGCAAATACCAAAAACAGCCTGGGATCACTGACAGGCAAGTATATTGCTGGCTGGACTGCTACGGCTTAGAGCACAATAGAGAAGATGGAAGTATGGGGGAGCTAGCGGACTAGTGTATATACCCGGTGGCTGATAGGATAAGGGACAGGTGCACAGGCAGGTAATAGCCAGGTGACCAGGGAACACGGGAAAAGCTGGGGGAATGACAGGATCTGCAATAAGAGGCGATGATGTTAGAGCAGGCGGGTATGGATAATGGACAGAGAACATGTCAAACCGTGTTATGATGGAGCTGAAACAAGGACAATGACATGTCAGCAGTCAATGAGGGCCAATAGGGTTCTGAGTAAATAATGGCTCTTTCCTGCTAACTGGTGCACATTGGTGGCATAAGCCTGCACTACACCTCTTTGCTTTGCAGCGCATGATGTGTGAAGAGAATGTCGGATTAGCACAGATTAGCATAGAAGAATTCACTTAAAAACATCACAGAGGTATTAACTTACCAGGTAAAACTATAGCAGGTTTTATGGAATTTTACAGTATGTAGCTGCAGTCAACAAGCAATTTACATGGATTAGGGCCAAAGTGATACATTTGTCTGTAATTGTGTGACAGAGGATAGAAATGTATTTGCTATGTACTCTATCAGTGTGATCAGAGAGAATATTCCAGGACAACAATGGGTATTTACTTTTCAGTAAGAAATCTTCCTCTTATTTAGTTTCCTCAGTCGCCATCAATCATCCTGCAAGAGAAATCTGCATTTCACAGAGAAGCCCTGACACAGCCTGTGTTGACACATCATTCAATACTAATTTATTGATGTTGATACTGATTTTGATGAAATCCCAAAACATGAAGCAATCATCTAAAAGATGTCAATAATTCTCATGCATTAATGTGTTTAATGCAGATGCAGTTATTACTTTAAAATTGACGTGACCTGGATCGTATTATTTAAATTTACCATCTGATCACACTGTACAAGTGTTATTCCCTTTTCTTTCATGATGCTGGGTGCTCATGAAAAAGTCAAATTTCAATTTTGCCTTTTCGTCGACAACCTCTCACACACATCTGTAGACTTCTGTGAGAAGAAAATTCATGATCAGAGGATATTACCTCCCAGGGTAATGGCGCCTCATCATTTTCAGGGACACATTCCTTTGATATGCATTTTTCAAGTGACGCCTATCCCCTTGTTGCCTGAAGTTTTATGAAGGGAAATATTTATGGCATTAAAAAGGCAGATAGAGTACTCTAGGGCGCCCATAATTGGTACTAGTGGGTAATCGTTTAGGATAATTTTGTCACTTTATGCTGAGGCGTCGTTGTTGGGCCCGGGAGTCCCATGTCAGAGAATTTCCACAGGGAATAAGGTCTAGTAGCTTGTATAAATAAACAGGAGGCAGTTAATGGGATGCCAAAATGAAAAAAAAAAAAAGGGGGAGAGAAAAGTAACTGTAAAAAGAAAAAAGTAAAGATCCTTGGCTTCTATGGACTAAACAAGTCCTCTGACCTAAATATTAATTGGTTGTTTGTCTCTAAAATGTCCAAAATGAGTGTTTTTGATCTGGTATCGTTAATATGATGATGTTTGTGAGCGCCTTCCAAAAATTAGTTTTACAAAAATTATACTAAATCAAGTCAATTGATTATGTGTAATATTAAAGGGGTCGCTCATAGGGACAAATCATAGTTCCCCTCAGCTCCACGGAGCGTTTTAATGTGTTTTAGCTCATTGTTTTGGTCTTACAACCCACAACTTTTGCTAGCGACTAGCTGATGAAATCAGTTGAGCATTTAGCAGCTAAAAAGCCAAATATTTACCTCATGAGTTGGTGGCGGCCAATTAAAAAGCTAAAACAAAAAGTAAATATTGGACTTAAATTAAACAGGTGACCAGAAATGCGACTCCAAAGCATTGCTAATGTTGCTCTGTGTCTAATGAATGTGTGAATAGGCCAGTTTGCCAACAAAGGTGATAACATGTCAGTGTTTGTATTTACAGCCTGTTCTGCTGCTCCGAAATGTCCCAAAAATGAATCAATGCTGCTTTCAGTGTTTAAATCGAGTGGCAACAACCACGGCTTGAGGCTGAAGCTTGCCTCCCATTCAAAAAGTGTCAACTTCTCTTTAGAAATACTAAGTCAATCATTTTTTTTCCCAGTAAGCTAGCCTTCGCTTTGAGCATGAAAGAAAACAACCCACAATCCCAATTTAGAAGATCCTGGCTCCAAATGGAGAAGATGGCACCTACCAACTCTAGCCTTCAACCGTCTCTAATGCAAACCCATGGGTGACATCACACCTCGCTACGTCCATCTTTATATGCAGTCTGTGGTTTGAATAAATGTCCAGTGCTGTAGTTTTTCAGTTTTTTTCCTGGTCTCACTTTGCTACATATAAAATAATGCAGTACTGTTCCATCTGTCACTGGTACATTCAGCAGGTAATCAGGAGCTAAAGCTTTTAGACGTAACCGTCCTTTCAAGGACACCCATTGTATACGCGTGACCTTCCACATGAAACCAATTACTCATACAATTAATCATCCAACAAATAACATTCTTGATACAGCAGTGAGTCCTTTACCAAATGGCAGCAGATGTGAGTTGTTTTAACTTGAAACACATAAATCACCACAAAAAAAAAACAACAAACAAGAATAAGCTCTTTCTGCATTCATTCTGCCTCCTGTTAGCAGTCAATGAAAAGCTAAAGACGCCTCAAGGCCACATCTGTTTTGCTGATATCTATACTTAAACATCTTCTAATGGCATCGCTGTGCGTTCTGCACACATCTCCAGGTGCAAAAATGTTCTCGACATGTTTGTTTTTTAATGATCTGAGTGCACTCTGCAGTCTGCACCCTACTTGTTAAAAGCTTCAAGAAAGCCAGTCACATTGTGGAAGACTGTAATCTAACAGATGGTAACAGATATAACTGCTGAGAGGTTTTTAAATGTTTTTGCTTGTTTAGCGTGTATCTCAGAATTGCAAAGCTTCTAAGAGACTAATTGCCTATTCTGAGTAACCCATATCAGCTAATTACGTTTCGAAAATAAGACATCCAATTTTACGTGTTTTCTCCAAATATTGTCACGCTTTAATGTGTACGTATGAACAGTATAGAAGTCAAATCTGGAAATATGAGAAAAATAAATATTTTTAAAAAATGATATCCTGCATTTCACAGTAGCAGTTGTCAAGTGACTGATAGTTTTGCAGGAAAATTCTGATAATAAAACTTCATTATGTTTATGTTGAATCAATTAACTTTGCCTCCTCAATAGAGGCCAACAGCTGTACTGTGAAATAAACACCCCCATCCTAATTCCTGTTTCATTTAATCAGTTTTTTTTTTCTTCTGTGTGCACATTCCCCTTAAAAAAAAACATACATTACGGTATCTCTTGATGCAGCGTTCACGTGCAACAGTTGCTTGTTTTGAGAGAGAAGAGGAAAAAGGACACAGAAGGACACTTTGGGCCTGTAGTCCTTTCCAGAAAAGTCTTTGATGTGAGGGATCTTCGTTAGCAAGAGGCTGCACGTTCAGTGGAAACTGCAGAAAGAGGCAGGCTTTTATAGAACTTATGTAAGTCTCCCAGATGGTACTGACTGCATTTGATCAATGACAGTGGGGGAAGATTCTGGAAACAAAGTAGAGAAAAGGTTTCATCACAACAGAATGTTATCTTTTACCGAACAGTAAGCACTTACATAACTCAGTGATTTATTATTTGTGGGATTTCTTACTTATTGTTTTTGTTTTTATTTATTTATTATTTATATATAGGGCTGAGAGAGCCAGGGCAGATGCATTTCATTGCACTTGAATGTACTTTTTAAATGTATATGACAATAAACTTGAACTCTTTATCATCACAGTGAGGGAAGCATATACAACTGACACTGAGATGTTTTGTATGTTTTTAATATTCAGATGTTTTTTTTTTAATCAGTCTGTTAACAAGGTTACCTGGAGGACATCTGCATAGCCGTGTAATTATTCTCCAAAGTCCACAAATACACACACGCGCATGTATACACATGCATACACAGCGTCAACAGACTGGAACATTTCTGACACCACCTACAACTTTGCTCCTTTCACACATTTTCAGTTAAAACACTGCTCACCCAACCATGACAGCTGGACAGCAGGAACTCCTTGTAACACCCCATCGGCTTTTTCTTTTTCACCACACATTCTCATTCATCTTACCTTGTTTATTTTTCCTCTGGTTCTGAGGGTAATGGAAACAGGCAGGAGAGCCAATTGTAGACAATCCCAATGAAATTACCCCTGCAGAACAAGGCACACGTCGGATCCCAAGCCGACTAGACCTCGGTATTGATAGCCCCCAAATGAAACTGCTTCCCAATTAAACTCACTCATGTGTTAAAAAAACAAAATGTGAGCTAATACCACCCCTTTGGCAGCACCACACAGGCCAGAGGGAGGCAAATGGCAATTTCACTCAATTCACTTTTTCTTCTTTTCTTGTCTTTTTTTTTAGTTTTACCGAAAGGCTTGGTGAAATAATTGGCTTTTTGGCATCTGTGGAGCAGTAAGCATGACTGTGAGAAGCAATTTCCAGACCGAAACAAAGGACGCCTTAAACAAAATTTGTAATGTGTATTAATGATGCAGTTTCAGTAGCAACAATTGTATTGTTGCTACTTTAATTACCTCTTTGTAAATGTAGTTTGCAATGATCAAGTGATGGCCTTTTGCCCCAACTCCCTTATATGTATTGTGTTGTGTTTCTACAAAGACTATCACTTTTTTTGTCTGTTTTTATGTGTCTTGAGGAAGCGCAGATATTATCTCGTGCTTTCACAATTATATCAGTTGTTCTTCAGCAATATGTCAACATGTCTCATGATGACACAAGATAGATGCAAATGAAACATACTTCATTTTGGGATTATCATGCAATAATGGTTGGGTATTTCCAAACATAACTTACTGCAATCAGTCATCCTCTTTAATGTGTGCTGCTGAAATGTTCGTGAGAAATTAGTCAAATTAGTTTAATTTTGTTTGTGCAGTCATTCATCATAGCAGCAAAGTAACAACGCTGATGAATACATGACGCTAAAACAAACATGAAATGGAAACTGTCTCAGCCACAAATGTGAGTGTTGGTATAATTAAAATGATTTTTATTTCTTTGGAAGTGTCTTATTATTCACCCAAATATATTGCCATACTGTCAGCATTTAATGAAAGTCTGTCAAGTACATTAACAAAGGCAAACATTTACAAGTATTTTTTTATTATTTGAACTTTGAATCTGTGATCTCCTCCATGTAGAAGAAGCCTCCAGCAGCATAAGATTAAGATAAATCTCTCTTTAAAATTAAGACTGTCACAAAAATCACACTGTAGCGCATCTGCATGAAACACATACATACAAAATCTGACACTGGAAATCTATCCTCTAGATAAGAGACATGCTGCGAAAAAAGAAAAAAAAAATTGTAAGAAGCGATGGAGCTGACAGTATATCAGCGGACAGCTCTTCGTCCTTGGGGGTGTGTGTGTGTGTGTGTGTGTCTACCGGGGGTGACTGAGGTTTTCAACAGGGTTGCTAGACACTCGCTGACAGGCCGAGAGGTAAACAGACTCCTGGAGAGTTGCCCATGGCATCAAATACACGAGTGGACTTGCGAGCACCTGCTTCAGTGCTCGGTGGGCATGAAATTGAACAGAGCAGTGGTGACGAAGGGTATCATCATGCATCGGTGTGCTACTTTTTCTGATGTCGGAGTGTTGTTTGCAGTGCTTCTGTGGTCTTGTAACTGTGAATGAGTTCCACTCTGACAGTGTGCCAGCTTTGCAGGGGAACTCTTCCTCAGACTAGTGTTTTGCACCAAATGCATATTTTAAGGGAAAAAACTACAACTTGTCCCAGAACACTAATTAGCCATGAATCTGACACTTTGATAGGAATTTTGATAAATACAAATGACTCAGCTCTTATTTCACCAGGTGCTGAAGCATCTGGCTTTCAGAGCTCATTTTCTGCCTCTACTCTGTTTTTGGAACAACTACTCCCCATCTACTGGCATTTCAACACATTCCCAGTCTCCTCCACCTAATCACACTCTCAGCCACTCAGAGATGGAGGACAGCAATACAAGTCAGCAGCAGATGTCAGAGCACAACCCAACTACAAAGGCTAACAAGTCTCAAAATGAGGTATGACAGTTTTTATTCTGTTATTTTGTACTATGATATAACACCACCTTATTAGACCTTTCCCAGTAAGCATGGTTTTAGTAAATGGCAGGTCAAAAGACTTCTCTGTGTCTTTGAAACTGGGCTTAATTTTCACTAAAATTAAAGGTTTTTAGATGTCTAGGTTGGTTATATACATATTTAAGTTATTAGATTTAAACATGTAGTTAGAACATTTCACCCATTGAAATATGGTTGTTTGAATGTAGTTGAAACAGCAGCAGTTTATTTGTAGCTTATACTCCTCGACTACAATTTAAGATAAAGTGCTGTGGGTTTGAACAGTGTTTTTCTGCACAGCATGAGTTTGCACTGACTGGCCCATCATCAGTTCATGCTCAGTGAGGTTTAACGGGTCCTAAAGTCATTATTTATGAGCAAATAGCATGAATTTTTTTTATAACTCCTAGCTCTACATTGCAATAAATGAACAATGCTGTTTCTTTGTTTACATGTCTTCCACATGGATCATTGGTAACTGGTAAAGATGCTTTTTGCCTGCAACCACAGACTGTATATAAAGACGGATGTAGTGAGGTGGGACATCACCCACTGGTTTAAATTGGAGCTGGTTTGAGACCCAGAGTTGCAGCTAATGGTCACACCATCTTTTCCATTTACAACAAGGACCTAACAAATAAGGAGGTGTTGCCTTTCACACTCTGGAAACATGCCCTGCTACCTCAGACCGAAGCGGATGCTAGTTTGCTGGGGACCCTGACCGGTGCTTACTTGAGCTAACATTACTTTAGCCAAATTGTCCTAAGAGTGCAGGCATTGCAATCAAGTAATATTAAATGTAGAAGTATTGGGGCAATAGTCTGACTCAGTGTGAGTCCTGGAGCCAGGGAGAGCAGCAAGTGAGCAAACTGTCAATCACAGCTGCCAATCAACACCCACCCAGCAGACTTAAGTCTTCAAGTCTTTTAAACGGCGCAATAATTTCCAAAATGACCACCAGCACACTTATTAGAGGCCCAGAATTTACTGATTGACACAATAATGACTTGTTGAAAAAAATTATTGACTTAGTATTACTAGAGAGAAGTTGACTCTTTTTGAATGGGAGTCAATGGGAGCCTCAAGCCATGGTAGTTGCCAGTTGCTGTAAAATGAGTCAGCTGGGAACATGAAAAAGTCAGGCATAGATGTCGTTTTCTACTGACTTATGGCGCTAGCATTAAGCTAATTAGCTAACTAGCTGCAGCTGTTAAAATCTGCCAGCATACAGTTGTCATTTTAGCTGGCAAATCAATGGCTGTCATTTAGAAACGAGCCTGCTTTTGTCCTCCTCTTTATGAAATCAAGGACCTAATTGTTGCAAAAATTAGTATGAATTTTGAGCGGTAAATCTTCCCCGTTTATCATTGTAAAGTGCATTCATACCAGAATGGAAAGCTTGATAGGTGTAGCAACAGTAACTAAGGAGGGCAGGGTTTACAGAACAGTAAATTGCAGTAACAAAAGTACAATATTATGTGCTCAGTTGAGTGAAAAAATATATAATACAGGCTACTAAATATTAGCATCCATCTATATACATATTCTTTTTGACAGATCAAATGTCAGGGCTCATGAAATCCAACTGCAACAGTGGAGACGATTCTGAACACAGTTTTATATAGAAACCACACAGACTGGATAATAAGGTGTCCTTTACTGAGTCAGTGGTGGCAGCAAAAAAGACAACTATGCAAATCAATGACATCTGTGAGAAGCAAAGAGGTGTCAAGCCAGAAAATGTTACACTCTCCGAATGCCAACAAATAGGTCACCAAACCACAACCTGCGACAAGGAAGAGAGGAAGTAGGGTGATGTGATTCAGGGAACAGACAAAGAGAAAATAAGGCAGAGAATATGGGACCAACTGACAGCCACTGCTGAGCTGAGTAATGACTATGAAGAGATCCTAATTATACTGCTCTAGATTCACAGCATGGTGAGTTAACGTATGTTTTGCTGTGGCTAAATGCGCCATATGACAGTTTCTAAATGTCTTTTTCTTTTGAACTTCTTCTTAATGTTCTGTTTCGGTGGCCACCGAGAACGAGGCCGAGTGAGAGAGAAACGGAGCAGCAGAGGAGGAGAAAAATCACAGAGAGACAGAGATGAGGAAAAAAAAAAAGATTCCTTGTACAAGTATAGATTTTAGACAGGAGGAAAAATGCATAAAGCAGAACTGAAATGTGCCGTTTCACTGCCAGCCTAAAAATAGGGACCAGGCATAGGCCCTTCCAGACCCGACAATGTTTTGAGTTCTGTTTCTTTAGCTGTTAAGAAACAGAGAAAGAGGGACAGTGAGAGAGTAGAAGCCTCTGCCAATGTGTGTGTGAATCCCTTACGCTCAACCAGGGATATTGGGATGTCTGCCACTGGGATGTTAGAAGGATAGCAGCTTGGAAAAAGAGTGAGGCACATGAATGAACAATGCAACTGACATCACTTCACAGCAAGACAGCCTTCTGTGCTGCATTCTGCCCCAATCGCTGCCAGTTACATAACACTATATTACATCCAAATTCCCCAGAGTACAAATAAACCAAGCTGGCATACTTGGATTCAGTAACACTTTCTTATTTTCCATTTTGATTTCACACTGAAATACCACCGTTAAAGCTAAAGCTGAGGATCTATTTTTGTTATAGTCAACAATCCCATGAAAAGACAAAATGAAATGAATAATGCAACTTCCCCACCCTGTCTCCCCAAGCCAATTGGTTCCTAATAAAGATGTGCATTTTTAAACAGGTCACATATATATATATTTCCTTTTATAGAAAAAGAAAAACCCTATATGTTTTATTTTCCTAAAACAGCTGGGCACCGTTGCTTTTAGGACAGGTTATTCAAACAGGAATAAATAAATGCATTTGTTGGACACTTTATATCCACTGGGGGCTTTTTTTTTTTTTTGATGCACTACTGAGTAATGCACCATTGCAACGGATTGATTCAAAACAAACTACAGTGCCCATTTTAAATGGAAATGAAGGAACATGTAACCCAGTGTAACAGTGTAGTTTATTGATGTGTTTTAAGTTTTTGGGGAAACAATTAAGTCTTTGTTTGTAAGGCTTTGTCTGCAGAGGAGGATTAAATCATTGTTTGATTTGGTCTTTTCATGGGATTTGTGTGACAGTAACAAAAATATATATCACCACACTTCTTGTAAAATCCTTTAGGTGACAGCGCTTTAATTATTCCTAAATTGTTGCACACCAAACTCCCACTGACAGATGCATTGGATCAAAAACACTGACTTCAAAAGAACCAAAAAAATCTCAGACACTGTCAATCACTTGTACTCACTTTATTAACAATATTTCAGCCCTCAGACATCCATTAGATAAAACTCATGATTCTTGAGCACACAAACAATGTAAAGATGGGGAAATTTTGGACACCAAAAAAAAGACACAACTGGAAATTCTCAGCCTTGTCATTTCTACCAGTAATCTCTTGAAGCCTACCTTCAAAATCCTGGTGTGCGATTACTGTACAAGTACAGTCTTGTCTCAAGAGATTTAATCAATACAGAGATACCTCGTGGAGAGGAGAGAAATGTGCACGTCGCACCATCATCCCCCTGACACTTCTAAATTGCTGCTGCTGCTGTTGCTGTGCTTGTGTAGATATCATAAATAGAGCGGCCAATTACAGAACCTCCACTAGACTGCTGCCTCTCCACCTCTTCAACATTCGGCCATCCATCGATTGGCCCTTTTGTCGTAACCTGGAGTTGTTCAGTTCATATATAGCTTAGTAAAAAATAAAAGGCTTAAGTGTAGGCATATAGAGTACAAATAGTCCACAGGCGCCCATAAAATATTTGCAATGTCTGCACGTGCCTTACTGGTCCATGGTTTTGTGGCTTATTGACCTCTGTGCTAGCAAAGTGTGCAAACAAGGGAGACTCAAATTGAGCTGTTTTTCCCCAAAGCAGGTCTGTGATGGAAATAAACTGCAAGGTGAGACGAGGAGATGTTAACAACTGAATACACAGAGAGCTGGTCAAAGACAGCTAAAAGCCTCCAGCAGGAAAACAAACAAATAAATAAACCAACAAAACTGTCATGCAAATCTCTTCTCCCCGAGCACCTCCGATGCAAGATATACAACACCGCAACAGAGAGGTAGGTAGCCGTAGAAGTGGGTCAGTTAAACAGGTCAAGATGGATGAGGGAGGGAAACACGCATTCTTCTTATGATCTAATTAATACCTTCAAGACTTTTCCTGGGCTATTTTTTTCCTTTCTCTGCTAGTATTTAGATTTAAAATAAGACAGACACCCCCAAACAAGCCACCAGTGGCCCGGTGGTCAGACCATTAGTGTGAGCAGTGGAGAAAGGCTGAGCACCATCTGTCACTCTACCAGATGAGTAGATTAGAATGGAGGCTATGTAAAGAGAGACTAATTTGGAAAAAACGAAAGAAATTCCAAGGTAAAGGTGCACTGAGCAGCCCCTTAGGGTATGTGTTTGCATAATGAGTTTTTACAATTGACGTGAAAAAAAAAATGGTTTCATTCATGGTCTCATCAGTCTAAAATATTCACAAATAGTGTCCCACCCGTTAATAATTCACCGCTGACTTCTCGTCATGTTGGCCAATGTCAAAGTCTCATTAACATTCTCTTTGCCTTGGTTACCTATACACTGCTCTATAGCAGACACACTTTTACCTTACCTCTGGTAAGTGTGAAAATAATAATAATAATATTTCTATAGCGCCTTTCATGCAAGAAATGCAGCTCACAGTGCTTTACAACAAAGAAATTACATGCACCAAGTGCTTCAAGTGAAAAAAGACATAAAACGAAAATAAAAACATTAATGTAACATATGATGGAAAATAAAACCCACTTGATAATAATAATAAAAATAAGATTTTTTTTTTAAAATGAAAAAAAAAAATTCCTGCCGTATCAGGAAAGTCGAAGCTAGTTTATGGCTAAAGTAATAAGTTTTTAGCTTTCTTTTAAAAGTATTTAGCAAGCTGGCTTCAATGATATCTATAGGTGGTGTGTTCCATAGTTTGGGGTGTAATTGACAGAGGCTGCATCCCCGATTTTCTTTCAGCTGTTGCTGGGAATCTCCAATAAACCAGCAGCAGATGATCACAGTTTTCTTGAAGTCAAATAGTATATAAGTGAGTTAGCAATGTAGCTTGGTCCTAGCCCATTATGACCTTTGTATATAAGGAGGAGGACCTTCATGTCAATTCTAAATGTTACAGGAAGCCAGTGAAGAGCAGCTAATACTGGACTGATGTGCTCTCTCCTCTGGGTTTTGGTTAATAGCCGAGCTGCAGAGTTTTGAATGAGTTGAAGTCTTGGTGTTTTTTTCAGGAGGCCAGTAAAAAGCCAAGTCGGCTTGAAATGAAGGCATGAATCAGTTTTTCAGCATCTTTTTGATTTATAAATGGTTCTACTTTAGCTATGTTTCCAAGGTGGAAAAACAATATTTTTACCACCTTGTTAATGTGGGACTTGAAGCTCAGATCTAGTCTAAAATAACATCAAGACTTGTAACCTCAGATAAGAAATCTTATTAAGATAATAAGATTTCAGTTTAACCTCATTTAACTAAGAAATTATTGCTCATCCATGTATTTAATACCAGAAGACAGGTAGTAATGTAATTTATAACTGCAGCATTTGGTTCAGCGGAGATGTACAGTTGTGTGTCATCCGCATAACTATGGAAACATACGCTGCTCTCTGATGATGTCGCCGAGTGGCAGCATGTATAGTGAGAATAATAATGGACCAAGGCAGCTCCCTTGTGCAACCCCAAAGCAGTTGTCATGTTTCTCAGACACATGATCTCTAAGACTGATGTAAACCTTTCTCCCTTTGATGTATGTTTTGGATCAGTTTGACACACAGTCAGAAAGACCAACCCACTTTTCAAGATGATTGATAAGGATATCATGGTCAATCATATCAAACGCTGTGCTTAGGTCTACGAGGATAAGAATTGAGACCTTATTTTCATTAGACTTTAGTCTGAAGTCACTGATTATTTTAGTAAGAGTAATTTCAGTGGCTGTGGTTTCTTCTAAAGCCTGACTGAAATCCCTCCAGGATATTGTTTTCTTTAGGAAAGGAGTTGATTTGCACTGAAAGTATCTTTTCAAGTGTCTTACAAATGAGGGGAAGATTGGATATTCGCCTATAACTGGTCAGCGTATTACCATCTAGGTTGGGTTTCTTTAGTAATGAATTAACAACAGCTGTTTTGAAGGCATCTGGGAAGATGCCTGTTTGAAGAGATGTATTTATAATGTTCAGGATATGACTTGAAACGCTGTCGAACACTCACTTAAAAATGCTGTAGGCACAGGGTCAATACATGAGGTGGAGGAGTTGCATTCAGTGACAGTCTTGCAAAGCTCAGTCAATGTAATACAGGTGAATTTTCCCATGGTTACATCATTTTACAGGATGAGCTGAGATCATCTGTGTTTACATCAGCAGCAATACTGGCTCTAATTGAGGTAATTTTGTTATTGAAGAATGCGAGTTCTTCACATTTTGATGCAGAGAACTGTATGCGGGGGTTGGGCGAGTGTTAAGTAGCTGGTCAATAGTGGAGAATAATATCCTAGAGTTCCCGGCATTCTCTGTAATAATCTTGGAAAAGTTTCTTGCCAGATGGGATGATCATGATGATCATTGACTCACAATGCATCAGCGGCCCTGGAAGACAGACAGTGTGAACAGAAGTTAAAGCAGACAAAAGAGGAAATAAGTGCAGATGAACAAAGAAAGAGCAGATATTACTGAAGATTGATCCATATCATGATGAGAGACACAAGTGGACACTCATATTGTAATTTATAATGGACTGAGACAATTAAAATTGAGCTCATCGTTATCTCAGGGTCATAAGAAAATTTATTCATAGCCCTTCATCAAGCAGTGCAGAGACGCGCTGAAACAGGCAGGCAGTAGCACTTCCTTGAGACTAACAAGCTGATATTTTGGAAAAGGGAAATTTTATTTTTTTCAGCCCAAAAAACCAAACTCATTTCCATCCTTGCTAACTACAGGAAACATAATGAACCCAATCATGGCGATTTTCCACAGGTATTTCACTCAGAGACATCTGCATCCTGGAATGAAAGAAGATACTAATTTGGCTAGAAGGACCGAGAAGGATTTTATGATTCTGTGCAAGTGTATGTATGTGTGTGGGTAAGTCTGTCAGAGTGTGGGTGCATGAGAGAATTTGAGAGAAATACACATACGCCAGCAACCTGATGCAGCACTGCAAAGCTTCCAAGTTTTCAAATCCTCTACACCCCCTGCCACCACACCGAGTCCCCAGGGACTGGAAAAATTTAATCACACTAAACATATGTGTAAGGTGAGGTGACGCACTATCGAATAAATACCAGCATGAAGAGAAGCAAAAAGGAGTAATGTCATGAGGATTCACACTGAATATTTTGTGAATAAAACTCATTCCCACAGGACCAAGCAGGCTGCTGCACCTCAACCCCCACAGACAGAGGCAACTGGGAGATTTCGCCACTTGAAGAAGTGCTTCATAATGACAGAGTAAATGAAGGACAATTTTGCACAGTATGCTGAAAAATGTGCTTATTACTCGCAGATGAATATGCAGGTACAGTGCGCACATGTACATTTTGATGTTATTTCAAATTGCTGTCTTTTTAAATGGTTCTTAAGGCAAAACTCAACCTTTCAGAGACCTTGTGTAGGCAAAAGGACCCGTTCTGAAAAATAAATTTGCTGCTTCATCATGATGTAGAACCGCAGAGATTTTCATGAATGATAATTTTAAAAAATGTAGTTGCTTGCATGCTATATTAGAAGGAAATATTTTATTTACTGTGATGGAGATTGCCCAGTTACTTCGAATGAGTTAATTGACACACCAGAGCAAAAACCTGGAATATCAGGCATTTACAGATGCCGAGAGCATACAAGAATGATTTGGCACCAAACTCAGTCAGCAAAGCTGGAGAACTGAGATCTCCATATGGTATTTTTAGACCTTACTAATGCCTTTGGCTGTGTACCACGTCATCTATTGTGGATGGGTTTTTGATTTTTGCAGAGCTCCGCCATTAAAAATGGTCAGAGCATATTTTCTAGGTATTGAGATATGACTCACAAAAGCTGAGTTTACTACTGCATGGCAGCATCTAGAGGTATGATGGCAGGCTGAATAATTTTACCCTTATGCTTTATAATGGCTCTGGAGGTGATCACTGAGCCATCAAGGTGAGTGGTAGGAGGGGAAAAGCTACAGAGAGGGCTGCACCTCCCATCTATCAGGGCTTATGTGAACAATATACCCCCCGTAAGAATGGTTTTGATGATAAGTAGGTCCAAAGATGTCTATTAAAACTGGGCATAAATTGGATGAGAGGTGACTAGATGGTAATATAGTTAGAAGCAGCTTCACGTTTAAATATAGCCAATGAAGTGCTGTTAAAACAATGTATTTATGCAAACTAGATGTCAAAAAATTATGACTTTTCAACCATTTTTAGAGTAGACTTAATCTAGATGTAGACATTTTGACCTGCAAATCACAGCAGTGATCCTTACAGGGGCTGTAACTATCAAAAATGTTCAGACTGATTGGTACTGTAATGTAAGTTGACAAAAGAAAGTGCAAATACCACCTGGTGAAGATGATGAAAAATGTATTATTTTCATGGTTTAAATATATACTATAAAAGGAGAATGTGAACTGTGGCCTCTAGTGTTGAATTCACATACATTGTGTTCCTGACCATGCAGCCACACCAAAGAAATGTTGCTATGGTATATTAAGATTTACTGACAACAACACAGTACTTGTGTCTTTACTGAGAGAGGTATTATTTGCATGACTGTCACTTGTCAGGAAAACATACACATTGATACTTTTTTTGAACAATTGGGCAATACTGTAATTTTTCTGCTGAAGTCTCAGTAGCAGGAATTTATAGCACTGAGTGAGGATATAGTGAGGAAGAAAGGTCAGGATTATGAGAAGGTATTTAAAGTTACTGATGCTCATAATCTGATTCATAAAGCCAATATATACCAAAGATCAAACATCAAAGGACATATCTATCCTTAAAGAGGTACTTAAATGCTCACAGGTGAGATTAGATGTACCGAGATGTAGCAGAAGGTCTCCTTTATCCAAATCAAAGTGATTCCAACGGGTACAATCGGCACTCAGGTGTAGGGATGAAGCAGGTGCAACAAGAGAGGGGATGCACAGGGTCACACAAAGGGCAACCTTTATGGAGTAAACTCCCTTGGGGAAAAGCAGACAAGTCATGGAGGAAATACATCACCAAGAAGAGGTACCAAGGGTTGTTCCTCAGGCAAAAAAGTCAAGGGATAAATTGTGAATGTGAAGCAAAAAGCTGGACTGGAGGGATTTTGGAGAAAGAAGCAAAAAACAGATTAAATTTGGGACGTGTTAGCTGTGATATTAGCATATCCAGATTTCAGTTTTTTCCCCAGCTAATCTCCCATCCACAATGTCAGTCTATAGATAGGTGAGGTCTATGTCTGTCCTTTATGTTCATTCCCACACTTTGTCCAAATGTAGAAAGTCTGTCCCAATAGATAAGCCAGGTATAAGTATCTAACAGTGGAAATTGAGAGCAAATGGTCAGATATTCATTTGTCATCTGATGAATATATCGTTGCATTTGTCCAGGGTGTTTGAAAAGAAAAGGACTAAAGGATTTCTGAGCTGGCATATTTTAGGACAGGTATGGGTGGGAAGAGATTAGCATAAAGGAGTAGATTTGAGGAAGCAGTTGATAAACCCACAGGAAACAGCGAGCTCCACCATAGCCGATGCAGATAAAACACACAATAGATGGTTTAGTCTGCGGAGCTCACAATGTCACAGGAGGACACAGCAGATGAGGCATGTGAAAGGAAATAGTTTGGTGCATTAAGGTGGTGACAGATATGGAGCCCTGTGGTTGGAAAGTTTGGGCGTGATAAGCACGGGCGAACTTGGAAAGATACATAATTAGTGGGTGGGTGGGGGGGTTCTTGCAGTCCTCCCCCAGAAAAAAAGATTAAGCCAAGAAACAGCTTGAGGGGGCTATGAAAACCAAAAATGCATCAAGAACAGTATATAATTGGGTGGATCAGGACAGGAAAGGATTATTAGAAGAATGGCTATTTCATATTTATATTTACAAAAACATAATGTTATTATTATGTTATGTTATATATGGGGTGTGAGAACGTGTGAAAAGTGTCAAGTGTGTGAGTCTCACGGTCAATGTGTGAGAGTTGGCAGCCCTGTTAATAGTCATGTTACACTTAATAGAGCCGAGCTAACGTTGTCTTGCAAATAGGTTTGGCATTTTGGCAACAGTACAATCCTACTTTTACCTAATTTAAAGTTTAAGTGGAGTCAGCGGGCCAAGCAGGTTCATTCAACATAAGCTAGCCTATCTTTTCCTAGGTTCTGTTTTCATTCAGTGTTTGCAGTTAAACTAAACGGCATGTTTCTAACCTTTGTAGACAGTCAGATTCCTGTGTGGACTGACAGACTGTGATTGACAGCCAAAGCACGCTGTGGCAAACGAATAGACAGGTTCGACTGAACCAACTCAAAGGGTGGTCCAAAAATGTGTAGTTTTTTTATTATTTGTTTTTGTCAGTTGATGAAAATAGTAAAATGATATTGATATAGGCTGCTTAAATATAATCACCTGATTGTGGGGACTGTACTGTATGACAATAAGTTTATTTTTAAAAAGACAAAAAGTGAGGTAGTAAAAACTTTTTCTCCCTAAATGAATAATGGGGATGCATTTGCTCCACTTGCTCCATTGCTCAGGTGCCTATGGCGATAAGTGGAAGTTGGGTGCAGACAGTTTGTAGCAAAGTTGGATCTTGACCTTAGGGTTTATAAATTGCTCTGTGCAAAATTCTTCTCTTACAGTTGATATTAAAGTACATCAGGATTTGCTCAGGCTGAAAATAATTCAGACCAACTGGAATCCAAAACGAAAAGAGTTGTGCATCATATACACCATCAAAAAATATTCAATTACATTTTTGAACTGTTGGATAAGATTAAAAAGAAGCTATGTAAAGCATCAGCTGTGACATTACACTTCCTTCGTGAGGTTCAGCTTTTGTAACACTTGAAGCCAAAAGCGAGGCGTTGTGGAGGCCATTAACATTTAAAGGAATAATTGGTTAATTCTAGCAAGTAAAAGGACCAAAGATAGAGGGGTATGATGTGACTGTAGCTTCATAACCTTTGTGTCTACTGTATGCTGATGAAGAATGAAGAAGTAGTCCCGAACTAGCTACCTCTCCTGTCTCCTCACACATGGGGGTGTTTTGAGCTAGCATACCTGATGAATTACACCAAAATCAGCAACCCTGTGATCAGCTACAGAAAACAGAAAAGATATATACCACATATTTAAAGGCTCTTTAACTTCATATATAAAGGTTCTTCATAGAGCCCAGTCGGTAAATTGACTGGGCCAATATATTAGCCATTAGCTTTTTGCTGACAGGCATCATGCCCGTACAACTTAAATGGACGCAAAGTTACTTGTGTCCATGTTTTTATTCCTGCTTGCTATGCACTTAAGCGTCAGTGGTTTTAACTATAACTAACAAGTAGTCAACATTAGTGCTAGCTCATTGTCCTTTGCTGTTATAGCTTACTTATTGGTTTTGTCAAAAACATTTTTTTACAAAAAACGGGATGGACATAATGAACTTTTTTACAAAGAGTCAAGAGTTGTATAGTGTAGCCTAAGTAAAAAACTGTAGCTACATGTTGAAAGCCTGAGTAACGTTCTGAGTTTTAAGTATTTTCGCTAACATTTTCTTGTTCAGTATTTTTATTAAATACAATATTGAACAGTAAATAATTAAATGCTTAATAATTTAAGTGTCATTCAATTATAGTTCTATAGATAGTTACTGATAGGGGGCAGTCTGATGATAAACATCAGCCAAGGCAGATGATTTGTGGTAACAACTTGGTTTGACATGATTAAGGCCATTAATATGTATTAATTAATGCATTAATATATGCATAGTGAGACTGTGCCCCCTCAACAATATTGAATGCCCCCGATTGCAAATATATCAATCAATATAGTATTGGAATATATTCAGTGGTGGAAGAAGTACTCAGATCCTTTACTGAAGTGAAAGTATCAGTATAGCAATAAATGAATAAATAAAAAAGAAAATTGGGCTGTGACTGATTTAACTTTAACAGTCAGTGCACAAGCAGCGTGTTACTGTTGTAACTGCTCGAGGTGGAGCTAGTTTGAACTACTTTATAAGGGTCACGAGATAAATCAGAGGGGTCAGAAGAGGATACATAAATTTGGATTAGTTTTCTTTAATCCTTACATTTTTGTGAAATATTAGAGTTTTAGCTCTTTGGGCCTCAAACAGTTGTTATAACAGTTATGTGAGGGGAAGCCAGCAAGTCTGAGAACCACTGGTTTAATCTTCAATAAGGCAGTGTAATTTATAAGCTCAACATTATGTTATTTTATGTAAACTTTTATCTGAAAAGTAAAGCTGTCAAATAAATGTAGTGCAGTAGAAAGTGTGATATTTCCCTCTGAAATGTAGTGGAATGGATGTATAAAGTAGCATCAAATGAAAAAACTCAAGTACAAGCACCTCAAAATCGTACTTGAGTGCAGTACTTGAGTAAACGTTACTTTCCACCACTGAGTATATGACAGCTAGTAAGTAACAAGTGATATTAGTACAGAAATACCAAAGATATGTTATTATATTGCTAATTTAGAAACAGAGTCACCATTGCAAAGCATTGCAGAGTGCTTAGATAAGTTTAAAGTTGTGAGGTTGTCAATCTTGTCATGTGATTTGCCAGCTTTGGGACGCTACTGAGGCATTCATCTCCACTGGCCAATCAGTGACACCAGACATGTAGACTAAGTTGCTGATAAACAGTAATGCAATACAATGATATGATCAATATATCTGTAACCAGAAATATAATTACATGTTTCTATTTAAATTTTAAACCTAAGAAAAAGCTGACAGTAAACATTTATTAAGTGGCTACAAATGAAGCCACAATAACTTAACTTAAATGTAATTTGGTTTTAAAGGTACCAACGTTTATGCCTACACAGTCACAGGTAAGAGGGTAGTAAGGAGAGTTTATAGGTTACTGTACTTTAGCCAATTAAACCGCATCATTCTTTAGACACCTAAATGGGCTCTCTGAATGAAGACTCGCTCTGGATTATGACACAAAGGTTTTTCCATCCTATTGTGTTGTTCTATATTCAAGCCCTTGGCAGGTGCTGTGCAGTCTCTGTCAGCTCCCCTCACCCTGCAGTAAACTGAGAACCTTTTCCAACCTGCTGCAAGACGAGTGTGTTTGTGTGTACATCAGTGTGAGTGTGTGTGTGCGAGTATGACATAAACTGTGGTCCCTTGAGAACGGATAAATGACAAAAGATGCGATTCTTCCCATCTCATTCCCTCTTCGCTGTTTCAGAGGACAGTGTTGAGGGTGGAGGCAGCAATGAAGGAGAATCTGCGAGTCTGTCAGTTCGCCCAATGTCCCCAAAGACCCTCGACCCCTGTCCCTCCGAGCCCCGGGCCCCGAGGGAGAGTTGGCTCCTGAAGACGCCTCTCTGTCACAACACTGACAAGCCAAGGGTGGCTGTTCTCCAGCTGAGCCCAGAGGTGACAGAGCTGGGGAGAAGCCCCCTGACCTTAGCGCCACTCACTCTGTCAGAGAGCTGTCAGTCTCAGGGACCTGACACCCTGGGTAAAGGACTCACATTAATGGGTTAACACAGTGGGACAAAACACACACAGGCACAAAACAAGTACACGGGGCATGCAACACACCCAGCTCGCCCACGCATCTGTAAGCACACAAGCACACACACAAAGACCTTGTCACTCAAGCAAACAGGGTATGTGATCTGACACAAGATGGAGGGTGCTTACATAACACTTGATTCATTTCAAAGGTGTAATTGGATGTCTGTTTTGGTCGGGTGGAAGAGCCTCTTGGCACTGGCAATATCAAAGCTGACATTCATCAAAGTCTGCCAAAATAACTAACACAAAGCTATTTCTAGATGGAAAAAAAAACACACACACATGCAAAAATTCAGACCTGATATTCATGTATTTTACATGCAAAACATACATATCTTTAACAATGTATATCTAGAAATATAAGTACTGTAACTTCAACCAAAGTTTTATTTTAAATACTGCTTACTATCCTTGTTAAATGCAGAAAGGAAGAAAAATATTTTCTTCACATTATACTTCCCAAAAAATAAATTGCTTTCAGAGGGAAAGAGCATATTAATTCAAAAAGACACATTAATTCAAAATAGATGCAAATTCATGTTTTGAAAAAGTGGTTGTCTTCACAAAAAAAAAAAAAAAAAGAGGTAGATGTGACACAAGCTCACATCTAAGAATCACAGTTCCTTCATCCAGTTCAAATTCTAAGAACCACCCGGTGCAAATGTTCAACTCTTCACTTTCAAGAGCAGAACATACTGCACCTCGGCGCCTCGCGTAAGGACACCCTAATCAAGTTTCAACTGCTGAAGGCAGCAAGAGATATGTGACATGACTTCTCGGTGTATACAAGATGTAAACGTAGTTCCTAAGGCCTCATGTACACGACGCTTTACCTACATTCGCTACAAAAAGATGCATAAAAAGGCACAAACATGGACACACGTTCTGAGATTTAGAGAACACTGCTCACAAAACACACAGCCCTTACAAATTTTTTTGTGTTGAGAACAAGCTTAATATCTACCACAGCCCATCAGCTCCTACTATTAGCGATAAATGGCTGTTTATAGTCGTGATGGCAGAGAAATGCCCTGTATTTGCTGCTGCTTGAACTGAATGTTCCGTAAAACAAGAAAACTAAGGCAGCATGAAGTGATTACGTAAAGAAAGAATATATTATTTGGAGGAATGTTGGAATGAATATAATGGAATATATAAAATGGTCAGTGTTTAAGTAGAAAAAAAAAAGACAATACAGTGTATTGCTGCATACATCTACTAAATATCAAATATTTGGGTCAGGATATGTGGACTAGACTGGGCGAAATATCAGACATATAATCAATTCATTCAACTTTATCCCTTAATGGTTTCTTTCTATTTGAATTTCAAAACAGTTAGGCAATCAAATAATGTAGGTCACCCCTTTTGGACATAATATAATAACCATTCTAAACTCCACAAATACTGTCTCATTAGAGTCACAGTGGAAACAGCAGCAGTCATAGACTACATTATACATCTGTTTTTTTTTTTTTTTTGCAATGTCTACCATTAATCTTTACCATTAATAAAGCCCACACCCGAGTTCACTTCAAAAATATTCATGGAGAATGCGCTGTATTTCACACACTCTCCCTGTAAACACACACTCGATTTTTTTTATGAATCCCAGATTTAGTGCAGGAGTATTATGCATGCATCCTCGTTTGTGCGTACACACGAGGCCCTTGGAGTTGGTCTTTTTTTTTTTTTTTTCCTCCCGTAGTGTTTCGTAGTGGTTCCCAGGAAGTGGAGTCCTTGTAGTGTGGTCAATTATTTTAACTGACCAGGAATGTAGAAATGAGAGGTTCTTGGCAGTTGTGCATCCCCACTTATGCAGGTATGTAGTTTAGAGTTCCTCGAAGAAGGCCACTCTGGATTTGGTGCTCTGTAGTGTTAGCTGCGGAGGGGACGACAACAAAGACCCAATAAGGCTTTCAAAGTAAACGAGAACAGAACGTACTGCAGTAGAGAGAGCAAGCAAAATAAGTAACCAAATGGAAATCTGTATTGGAGACTAATGTTACTGACATCATCACAAATCTTTTTCGCCATCCTGTGTATTCACAATGCAAATGCCATGGTCATTTAGTCTGCACATGGACCTTGATTTCTGACTGAGAGATGAGCAAAACCTAGCCTAGCCTATGTGTGGACTGTCAACAGGCTTGCCAGGACTTCACCATTAGAATTCCCCAGCAGTCAACGGTCCATCAGATTATATGGGTGCGAGTTCTGACACCTTGGATGGGTTTTTTTCATGCGGTGGTGTGGTGCTTTCTGCTTTTTGAGATCTAAAATCATGGATTCTTTTGTGAGAGTCTGCTATTGCACTAGGATTCAGTAGTGTTCCATAATTCAGATTTCCTGAATTGTGGAGATAAACATTAAGTGTTTGTTTAGTCTGTGTTTCATTCCTTGCATTCTTCCCCAGTAACGTACCGTCAGTAGTGGAAGAAGTCTTTAGATAACTTACTTAAAGAAAAGTAACAATATTACACTATAAAACTACTCTATTACCAGAAAAATCAGCACAGAGTACCTAAAGTGTCAGGAGTAAAAGTACACATTATACAGTGTTTATTACATTTTTTAATTATTAATATTGATGCATTAATATGTAAGCAGTACTTTAATGTTGTAGCTGGTTGTGGTGAAGCTAATTTTAATTGCTTTATACTATACTGCTGGGTGGTTTAAGCTATAACAAATATAGCATCATATTTTATAATCTGATCATATGTTTTCTATTTGAAATCTTAATCTGAAAACTAGTAACTATAGCTGTTGATAGCTGATAAATGTAGTGTAAAAAATACAGTATTTACCTGAAATGTAGTGAAGTCAGAGCAGAAAGTAGCATAAACTGGCAACTCTAGAGTAAAGTACAAATACTCCAAAATTGTACTTACAGTGAGTACAGTACTGAGTGAGTAAGTGTATTCATTTACTCTCCATAACTGACTTGTGTTTATTATGTACTGTGAAAAATGAATCTTCAAAATTAAGGAAAAAAAACAAACATTTCTGTGCTTCATTGTTTCATGTAATTAACAATGATTATTGGCGGATTATACATTCATTGGTCATGCCAATTGGTGGCATTTGTAAGCTAGGAGGCAATTTTTGAATTGCAAGTCATTGGAGATTATGCTGTTTTATTTCTTTATTTTCCAATTAGTCCCACCTACCAACAGCACTTGCTAACTATGGTAACCTGCAAAAAAACGAATACCCACACAATTATAAATGCATGACACAGCTTGCCTAACTTGTTACCGGTAATTTTTATGACAACGTACACGTGCATATTTAATCAAGTCATGTCTGATGAACACTGGAGTACATTTAAGACGGCACTAGAAAATCACAGCACATTCCAGCAGAGCATGTGATTTGTATTGCTAATCAGAAGACTAAGTGATTATACAGAGAAGATAATTGGAAAGTATTTTGTTTAAGTTTTATTTTATTGATATTTGGGGTTGTAAAGAGAACTGGCATAGCTGTTTATAAATTGTATATATGAGTTTATGGATAAGGAATTGAGAAAATGATATGAGAATTATGAGAATTTGTTTATTGAGTTTGTTGTATAGATTTATTGTTAATTTCATTTTTATTGTTATTCTTGTTCTGTTTTTATCAGTTTTTTTTTATTTTTACATGTTCAAAATAAAAATAAACTAACTAACTATCAAACTAACTAACAGTTTGGTGTGTTTATGCAAACTTACCCCAAAGGTTATTCTGTTAGTAATGAATCTCTGATGATATGTGAAAGCATGCAGTTTTTACACTTCATCTAAATTTACATCAACCACTGAAACAAAAATCAGACTCAAAATTTACAGCTGGTCCTGATGGACAAAAAAAATCTGTAAGTTGCCCAGATTCTCTAGTACTGCAGAGACAATCAAACAGACAGGGAGAGCAGGATGGGTGGGAGATCAATGCCAGTCAGAGAAAGCGCTGTTAATTGTTTTTCTCTCCAGGTTTAAATGAGCTGGTGATGGATTAATTCAGGCCACTGGCTGTACTTTAACCCTTTCAGTGCAGCTAACCATTAGCTCATCTAACACTGCATAAGTGAGCACTACTTTAAATCTACTGGGCAAACTTTTTTTTACCTCTCTTAAACATCTGCCTGTTAAGGGTGTTAAAGCTACTGCCAAAGTAAATATTAGAGCTGGGATGGAGGAGGATATTTTGGGAAATCCAGTTTATTTCTGGGTGTATATGGGAGGATTTAAGTAAATCCAAACAGAAAATGTGCGGGAGTGGGATGGATTTGCACTGTAATGTTTACCGATCACCTTCTATTGTCCCTGCTGACAGGCAGCCTGTACACTTGTGAGCGTGAAAGCCCGACTGTGTGTTTATCTATGTCTGACTCTCCAGGATTGTATTCTACACTGCCCACAGTCTCCATGCTGGAAAGAACAAGAATTCTTTATTCAATGTCTCGGGGTATTAACGTTGTGAATGGCACAACAGCGAGCTATTTCAAGAGAAGAAATCTGTCTGTATGTTGTTTTGATATGCAGTGGAGCACAATGAGAGTAACCCTGATGGTTGACCTCCTTTGTGTGCCACTTCACAAAGTCTGGATGGACTGCAATATGTATAAAAATAAGAATTTCCTCGCAGTAAAAACTTCACACAGAGCTTCACACTGCAGCTCTTGTGTTGCGATTCAGTTGTAGAGAATGAGCTCATCTAGCAAGGCCGGTGCTAACAGAGCAGAACCTGTGGCCTGCTACAAGCGCCTAGGCGCTGGGCCGTGTTAAGGGGCCGTTCATTAATCATCCAGAGGGGGGAGAGGGAGTCTGGATGGAGAAAACTTTGCACGGAGGTGCAGCCGGTCCTGATGCTCCCGGCTCAGAGATCTGTGCTTCGTTCCACATTTTCCTCTGCTCTCCTTTCCCCGCCGTCTTCCTCTCATCCTGCCTCTCTCTGGTCGCCGACTTTACGGCGCATCCTCGGCACTTCTCTGTGACTCAGCCTTTATTAAACTTCTCCTTTGAACATTTTTTGGTCAACCTCAGTTTGACCTTAAACTTTGCACCTCTTTTTGGCAAAGCTGACTTAGTTCACTCACTCACTTTTCCTCTTCCCTCCTCGCTTCTGACGCTCCTTCCCTCGCTAGCAAGACGAATGCCGGCCGCCTCTGATTCAATTAAACCAACACTTTTAACTTAGCGCCTTCTCCCCCCTGCACGTCATCCATCCAAATGACTAATCACCGAGCTAAATCAATTAGCTCTCACTTAACAAGTATTTTTTTACAAGGGCGAGGCAAGAATGAAGGAGATGTGGGATTTTTTTTTTTTTGCAATACAATGTGCTGAGAACATAGCTCACACTTTCATTTGATACTTTTATTGAAATTAGAAAGATACTGGAGTGGGGTGATAAAGGAGAATGAGTCTAATCTGCCGGTTCATCAGAGGACAGTGGAAATAGAATCTACTTTTTATAATAACTCCATTGCCTCTGACCAATCAATTTTGAAAAATGCCTCAAGCTGAGGGAGTCTGTCACTTTTTTTTTTTTTTCGCTTTTTTGTCATAGCAATTTCATATAATCACTAAGCCATGATGCGATGAAAAGGACAGCATTTTCAGGCACTTGGGTGAGACGAATAAGCTATTCTTAAAGATGGAGTCGACATAAATTGCATACAAACACACAGATTTCCCTCTCAGTCGCTCTGCGAGATTTTTAAGACCGGTAATCACTGTGCACTTTCAGAGGTCACAGTAGAAAATGAATGATTGCTCCCACTCCCCCCAGTGGGCTCCATCAAAGAAGAAACTCCAGGCTGAAAAATGAACCCAGGGCCAAGTGGAGACAGTTGCTATTAAGTGATGCTCTGAGAATCAATTCCCTGCCTTAAAATAATATGATGGTGAGGCGTGGCTGTCGTACGCGAGAGGACTATCAAATTTTCTGATAGGCAGTTATCCGAGGACGATGATGTAAGATCAGTAATAAGACTCCGTTTACGCTTCACCACTGCATGTGTCTCGAGCTGAGGAGACAGCTGTTAAATAGCTGAAAAGCAATGTGACTAAAATGCATTAGGGACATATTTAAATCTGATGTCAAATCATCTTAATGGGGTAGATGTAATCAGATTTCTGTCCTGTTAACATGACATGCTGGCAAATATTATGCATATAAGCTGCTAAGGTAACTGTGAAAGGTGAATATATGTTTGTGTGAGTAGATGAAGCATGAATGGGGAGAATGGTGCATGTTATTTGTATGTTGAAGGAACATGTGAGGAGTGTCTTGTGGCATGTGTACAAGGTGTATCCATCATGCAAGTAGCTGAACTGGTAGCTACCTTTTTAAAGTTGCTGTGCTTGCTGGTCCCCTGCTCGGTGTTCTGGTTGTGAATGACGTCCAGAGGAGTCTCCCTCTCTTTAAGCTTCAGGCTTTCGATCTCCGTCTTCAGCTCGTTCAGCTGCTCCTGCAGGTGTTTGCTCTTTTCCATGTACTCGACCCTAAATGTTGGACAAATTGAAAGTTTGGAGGCAATTTAGCAGATTTCCCTTTTCAGCACCTTGTCTGAACATTTTTAAATCGGCGCACCAAACGTACAAAAGTGACAAATTTGCGACTCCGTGAGCAGCTAACCGCCGATACCGAACCCGTCGTCTCTCAGCTTACTTGACTCCGTTTTAAAAAGCTGATTCTCTTCATTAACAAACATGATACCTGAGACCCAGGTTATTAATTATTCAACTTCAAAAGCCGGGGTCATTTTTGTCAAAAGATAGTTTTGCCTGTCTGCAATCACTGACAGCAAGGAAGAAATGCCGGCAGTGACAGCTAATGAGGGTCAATTTCCCCCCTGAACCCCTGAATTAAAGTGTGCATACTAACTAAGTACAATACTGCATCAAGCTTTTGCAGACACATTTTAAAGGTGATTTAAAATTCCTCTCTGAAAGGAATATTCATCAACCCCTTCTGCTGATTAATAATTAAATCACTAAACCACCGTAATCAGGAAAAACCACATACTTTAAGCGGAACGTGTACAATGCAAATTTGCTGCGACCCGAAAAAATATCAGGCAGCATCAGCAGCGGAGTCGAACCGGACACTCACTTCTCCTTTTCGATCTCCATGGAGAGGCGTTTCATGTCAGTATCTTTAAAGTCAAAGCTGAGGTTCTCTCTGCTGAAGCTCAAGTCAGGAGGCATGCTGTCAGCCGGCAGTCCTGGGGACTAAGAGGGAAGATGGAAGGTGAGATTACGGGGCGGGAAGAGATGTTGATTAAATGACAGCTAAAAAGAGAGAAACTAGGGAAAATAGGACAGAATAAAGAGGGAGTGATGGAGAAAGACAAAGAAAGAAGAAGAAAAGAAAGGTATGGATATACATAGGAGTGGGAAGATGTGTGCAAGTAGGATACATGGACATAATGTAGATAGAGATAGCAGTTAAAATGGAGAAAAAGGGGAAAAAAAGAAACATTTTGATGGTCACAGACCACAAACACACCAAATATACACTTTCAGATGCTGAGCAAATATCTGAAATGCATTGGCCACATGCCACCTCAGGACTGTGCTGGATAAGAAGTGGACCTAATACACAATATAAATGTAAATCCATTGGTTGGCATGTGAATCCAAGCTACAGGGCAGATATCTGACTATAAGGCACATTCGACATAAACACAGTCTGGCGGAGAACAGAGGGCGATTCGACGATGGCCGACGGAAACAGGAACGGAGAACAGTGTGTGCTTGTGTTTGTGTAGATTTGTCACTCGTGAGCGTATAAGTGTACGGTCGAGTTACTGTATGTGCACCAGAGTGTGTGTTTGTGTGTTTGACTCTTCATTCATTAGCTGATAAGAGTGTAGTACTTCGATGGCCAGCATCTCGATATATATGTGTGTGTGTGAGAGTAAGTGTGTGTGTGTGTGTGTAAACAGATGAATGCGTAGTGTGTGGGTTTTTAGCATGTTGGAAGCTCTTGCGTAGGCTGCCTTATGTGCTACATGTTCTTATGCAAGTTCAGTATGGCTTTGGGGGTTTGCTACAGTACAATTGAATGTGTGTGTGTGTGTGTGTGTGCATGTGTGTGTTGCAGTCAAGGTAAAACAGTCAAAACAGCAAATAGATTTTTTCTGCATGTATAGTTCCTCCCTGTTAGGAGTGTATCCATGTACTACATAATATGTGTACCGAGTTTATTGGTTTTATGCTTGTTTGTAAATGTACCTGTGTATCATATGAGGGTTTTCCAGGGCATATACCCATTAATTATGTAGGCATGTAACTAACAACTGCTAATGATTATTCATCTTTTGATTTACTTTCAATTAATCCATGTATCTTTGTCTTTAAAATCTAAAAGAAGCAATAAATGCATAATTTATCAAGTCTAAAGTATGCTGACCAATGATAAAAAGTGAATCATTTTTATTGCTGGTCATATTACTTGAATATTAAACATAAAAATACAAGATATGTCCAGGGACTACGGATGAAAAATAACATTCTTGGTAAATGTAAATTACATTACATTTGCAGTAATGTTTATTAATGTGCACTGTCCATATTCAATAAACCAATAAATAAGCAACTCCTTATAATAGAGGAGCTGGAACAAGCAAATATTAGGTTGTTTCACTTGATGAATGACTTTCAGTTAGCAACATTTTCATTTATTTATTTCCTGCCGTCGTCTAATCAATTCAGTTCACCCGTTTGTTCTTCAACATTTACATCTGACTTTGTTAATTGGCTTATGTACCTGTGTGTTTTAAGTGTATGAGAGTACAAACACCGATATGTTTGAAGTATTTGTGTGTGTGTGTGTGTGTGTGTGTGCGTGTGTGTGTGTGTGTGTGTGAGTTCCATTACCGTATAGACAGCCCTGCTGGTAATCTCTAACAGCTTGTGCTTTGCCCTGCGCTCCGACTCTCTGGCCTCCTGCAGGTCTTGTTTCAGCTGCTCAGCCTCCTTGGCCCTGAGGGACAAAACGGAGACAGACAAATGCAGTTAATACTTTAATTCACCCCCAAGTCCTTCAAAAGGAAACAGAATTACCTAAATTGATTCCAAAATTATTACACCATAATTAGTACTTCAGTACTCGATGAACCGGGAGTGTCACTTCGTTATTACCCGGGTGATCAATGTTTCACCCCGGCGGACAATCATTTCTGACTGCATTATTCCATCATCCGGTTTGCACGCAGAGGTGTAAGAATGTTATATGCAGGTGATTACGTTTCTTTTGATTGTGTGCCTGAACGTTCGGCACTTCCTCGTTGATGTGGGGGTGCTATGTGCCTCGAGGGCTTGAGTGGACATAGTCATTTACATGTTGAGTGCCACGGGTTTAAATTTCTCTGGTTCAGAAAGTGCTCATCCAGAAATTGCAGTTACCGGCAAGTGGTTAATGGTGCCTGTTTGAGATGATTGCCTAATAAATTGTAAAGTAGAGGCTGTGAAGTGATGTTCTCGGTATCTATGTATACTGTTTTCTTATGAAAATGACCTAAGTTCTGAGGTATTTATCAAGCTTTACAAAATGCTTCCTCAAGTCTCGATCTCCTTATCCATCTGACCTTCAAAGCAATAAAAACGTCAACAGCGGATATTCTAAGTACTTGATATGAACCACTCCAGGAAGTATAAAAAAAAAGAAAATGACAGATTTGCTTTATACACACGGATAAAACGCAGATCAGTCAGTCACAGCGCCGTGGAGCTGTGTGTGTTGTTAAAGAGATACTTGATAGTGAGTCCAAACATCAATCGATACTACTAACAATTAACTAGCACAGATTAACTGCTGTGCCTCAGACCTAGAGGGGGGGAGCTGAACAAAAGCTTTCTCCCTTTTCTTCCTCTGCGTGTGGCTGTAACTGTGTGATTACCTGCTTTCCAGCCGTGGTGCAAGAACAAAGCTTTTGAAATGAAATGATTTTAAACAAGTTAAAAGTTCTCGTTCTTTGATCGAGCTACTTGAACGCAGCTGAGTAACCTTGCTCTGTGCTTTTGTGCTGCTGAGCAAACAGATGTGCAGTGGTGCATTTGTGCGCCTTGACGTTAAAACAGTGTAGTAATTCAACAATACTGGGGACTGGAAACTCTTGGAAAGTAGGATGTGAGAATAAGTTATTTAAGGATCTAAAATATGTTGAGAAAGAATTTGGGTATGAGAAAGATAAGTGTCGACAGAGAAAAAAGCCACATAGTGACCAAAGCTGGATTATTCAGATGAGTGTGCACTCTACATTCAGCCACCCGGTCCTCCTTCCTCCTGTCCTCACCTCCTTTCTGACTCCTCGGCCATCTTGAGGGCCAGCATCTCTGCCTCAAGCATCTTCTGCTCCATGAGCCGCCGCTCCTCCTGGCCACGGATGGCAGTCACTTTGATGCGTTGCATCTCTGTCTCAGCCTCGGCAGCTTTCTGGGCCAGCAGCTTGGCCTCCTCCTCTGCGATCTGGGCCTTTTCAGCCAGCAGGTCTGCCGTCTGCTCTGAACGCAGCTGGAGAGGAGCGGGAGGAGGGAGGAAGGGTAGGAGAACATAAGAAGGGGAAAAAGTGACAAGAAAAGTTGAAGACGGGAAAAGGGGGATAGGGAAATGGAGCAGAGAAAGAGATGAAAGGACAGATGAGAATATGTGCAGAGCGAGAGGAGAAAAGAGGGAATATGGGTGTAGAGGGAGGGATGTGCGAGAATACAGACGGTGCAATTAATAGAGGGAAGAGAGGCGACAGTGAGAGGGGAAGAAGAAGTAAATGACAAAAAAAGAAAGACCGGGGGGAGATGAAATGAAGAGGCAGGAGGATGGTGTGAAAAGCACTGAATTAGAAAAAAAATACTTTGTTATGAAACCTCCAGGATATGTGACTTAACCAAGAAATTTTGGTTTCAGCTAACCAATCGAATCTTACCAAGGCCTCATTGGCCATGTGAGCTTCATCCTGCAGCTGCATCAGCCTCCTCTCCAGCTCATCTCTGGCCCTTTCTGCCTCCTCCCTCAGCTGCTTCTCCTGCTGCAAGCGCTGCCTCTCCACCTGTACGGCACAGGCGGGTGGGGTGTGAGCAAAGAGAAGAAGACGATGTGGTGGGAGAGACGAACGAGTGGAAATATGGACAAAGAAAGAGGAGTTAGAAAGATAGAAGGAGGGTTGTGTTCCCTCCGTTGTAAGACGTGGAACAGAGATATGAGACTATATAAAAGTCACTAAATCAAAGACATGTTTTCTTAAAGTGTGAAATAACATGAGCGGGTTTGGAAAGAATGAATTTTGCGCACCCATGTCCCTTCTTCTTCTCTCGTTCTCCGCTATACCTTACCTGTTTCCTGGCCCTCTCCTCTCTGGCCTGGGCCTTCATCTGCTGCACTTCAAGGGAGTCCACCCGCCGCCGTCGCATAAACAAGTCATGGTTCCCTATGCACAGCTGGAGGATCTGCACAAGAGAGACAAAAAAAACAGGAAAAGGAGCTTTTATCAATGATCTGCCAAAAAAGCTTGGTACATTTAAAAACTCAAATTCAGCAGCCGCTTTCAGTATTTTCCTTCCCTTTTTATTATTTATGGAACATGATGTTGAGTAGAGTAATATTTCCTAACCACAGCCAAAACCACTTTTAACTTTTAACCGAACTCACCAACTTGTTGACTCTCAGCCGTGAAGAGTTGAACTTGAAAACGTTGGTTTTCTTGTCCAGAGGTTTGATGGTAAACTAAATAATTACGACACAAGAACCCAAAACTTTCCGTCAAAACACAAAAGAAAAAGCCACACGTTCACAGAGGACAGGGCAATATGGTTGAAATCTGGTTGAAACTAACAGTTTTATTAAAGGGGAACATATCATGTAGTGAAATTGTACTACTGCTGTTTGTTTACACAGCCTCTGGAGCTGAAGGGCAGCTTCTGGAAGCTATTATAAATATTCTAGTAGAGCCCAAGAATACAAATACAGTCCTGGAAATACGCATTATAAGTCCCCTTTAAGGACATTTTCCCATATTGATATTTACTGTATATCTCAAGATATGGCAAATGCATATACTACATATGTATACATAATCTTCATCACAAACAGAAAATTCTCTGACCTCTTTGTCGCTGTAGGAGATGTTTCGGATCTCGTTCCAAGGGAAGGAGCACTTAGGTGTCAGTCTGTTGTCCGGCTCGTAGATGTGCAGGCCCAAGGCGTCCACTCCCAAAAGAAGATCTGTTCCCTTTTTATTCTAAACCACATTGGCAAAGTAAACAAAGCTTTTTTTTTTTTTTTTTTTTTTTTTTTACTACCCGTCTGTTAAGGGACACTCATGAGCAGCTGTGGGACCGCACTACCAGCCAACATTCATTTGTACCAGCGTTTGACAGAGGTTGTGATACGCTGGCTCTGCTTTCCAAAACGGTTTGTTAGAGCTGAACTGAACAACAACCGGTTCGCAACGTGTATGTGCAGTCTGGGCTTGTTTACTTGAACGGTAATGCTACTGTGAATTACTTAAGCTGCATTTGACTTGTTGGTGGTATTTCAAAATGTCTTGGCCTTTTAGAGAATGCATTGATCAAGGCCGGAGCCACCTCTAGTGAATTTCTGTTAGAGTTGTTACAGGTTTGTTTTTTTCCCTTATGACTCACTTGAAAGAAATTCAGTGCCAATAGCAGCCTTTTATTTATCCCAAATTCATTTAAAAATGCTCAAGATACAAATAATAGATTCAACTAAGACATAATTTAGAATAGAAGAGCCAGCTATTGCTCCCATTTCATTTCATATCACCATGGTGACATTGTAACACCTTCTAATCTCTCATATTAGCCCTTTTTATACAGAAATCTCACTATATTGCCATAAAGAAAACCCGTCATTATGCCGGCTTTGCTTTTTTACACTGAACCAAACAAAGCCGGCATATCGCCACCCCCATGTGTGACTTTAGACAGCACGCCGGCCTTCCAGAATCAGAGGCGTGACGTGTAACACAACAGCGTCGGCGTCTAGTGTGTGTAGTCCCGCCATGCCGGCTGACCCTTTTACACAATGTGACTACCTCTGCTGCCGGCTAAATGGTGGAAGAACAATGACCCCCCCCCCCCAAAAAATGTTTGGGTAGGAGTACTTCCTTCGTGTTCATACCATGCAGAACGGTTAGGTGGAATAACTGTGTAAAAGGGGCTATGGACTTACTTTGTAAAGATATAGCAAAGAAGCATCGGCTCACCCTGATTAAAAAGTAATTGACGCCATACATGTCCAGGTCCTGAGCTATTTTTAAATACTCCATCTCAGCTTCATCCCTGGTTCAAAGCCAGACAGAAAGACAAAGAGATTGAGAGGGATCCAAGGGAATGGAGGAGAGAGGGAAGGAGGGTGGGAGGAATAAGGGAGGGGGGGAAAAAAAAAAAAGGAGATCAGACCTTGTTTCTTCTGCTTTTTTTTTGTGTAGCATCTGTCATGTCGTGTGATCTATAAAAACTCCGCCACACAGCTCTTACGAGGTTGACACATAAACACGGCGCTGACACAAAACACAACTATAATTCCTTAACAGGCTTTAGAGGTCATGCTCGGTGGAAAGAAGACTTATTCTGATGCCTCCAAGACTCGAAATACTGTGATAATGGAGAAAACAAATGCACCGAGTTTTCTTCTTCTTTCTCTCTTTCTGCAGCCTGGTTGGCAGATCTGTTGTGATTTTAGGGTCAACTCAGCAAAAAACCAAATATTTGCATACTTTGATGGCTGAGGAAAAATCAGGACATGTTGGCGCCTAAACTTTTAATAAGCGGCTGTTTGATATGGGTGGTTAGAAATTGATGATTTAAGCTTCATCAAAGTTTTAACAGGCGGGAGAGTTTTATGCCAAGTAAACAAATCTTAACTAGGTTGGCCGCTGAACACGTTCTAACTTTAGAGTCAGAAGAAATAGTTAAGCTTGAATTATTGCTTTGGACTAATCAAGCAAATCTAATCTAACCAAGCTGTAAAAGGAGATGATCTTATTCCAACAAAAAAAACAGTTAATTAAAGAAATACAGACAAAATAAACTTTTAACTGTATGAATGGTGACAGTTGACATTAAGTGGTTGGTCTGGATCAATATACATGGTGGAACGTGACAAACGTTGGGTGCACAGTCCAGTGGAAGCCTTGTACTCATGTTAAATAATGTGTTGAACTTTAATAAGGCCCTGCAGTGGGTATTAAGCTGTGCTGTCATGAATCTACTCTGAACTATCCTTGCCCAAGCACATGGAAGCACAGTGTCATTTACTTCTTCTTTGATCAGATGTTTTTCCTGATTCAAAAGAACATTTAGACTGTTTTACTTCTGCAAAGTTCTTCTGCAACTGCTTAGGTTTAAAGAACATTGAAGACTTCTGGATTTGTAGAAAAACATGATCATATTTCCCAAAGTACTGTTTTGGTATCAGTATCAAACTAGTTTCTCGTATCTCACCAGCGACCTCCCTCCTGTGTCTCCACCGCTCTGATATCTTAGTAAACGTTTCAAATGCTAAAGTTAAGTAAACCACCGACTCCTCTCCCTTAGCTGGGTTTGAAATGGTTATTGATCAGTGACTGAATTATCACTTTTGCCAAGTACTGAGGTTTCTGGCTTTCAGAACTCAATTTCCAGCCCAAAACGTCCCACCCACAGCGGTTTCAACATACTCCACATCCCTCACACTTACTCCCTATCCATTTGCTTAGCGACGGAGCAAAGTGCAACAACAGAGCAACTGGTTTTTATTCTCTGTCATTCTCTTTATGAAAGTTATGAAAGCAATTACAGCAACATTATTTTTCTAGTCCTTCTTGCTATGATATCTTTCCTCCTTACCTATGGATCTGTGTGACCTGTGAATTAAATTAATTACAAAAAAACAAATACAATCCCCCTGTTGTACAAATCCCTACAGACACAAATTTATAAATACGTCTCACTATGCATTCAAAATTTCTTGTGAAACCAAGTCTTAAAAATGTTCTATGTTAATCAAAAACAACTGCAAAAACTGTGCTGATCACAGTGGTTCAGTTCAGTGCATCAGTTTTTACCTCGTCCTGCCCCTGTGCTCTGCGTAACACGCTGTGATTCTCTCCTCCCACATTTCTGCAGTCATCTGGTACAAGTTAATCACCTGAAATGGAGAGAGACAGACATGAATATACAAGAATGCATGCACCAAAACGCAGTGCATACTGCCAGCTACATATCATAATGCAGGTACAGGACTAGATAAAAAATACAAGGATGAAAATATGTTCACTGCTGGTGACAATGACAATAACATAAGCTAAGGAGCTGAGGTAAACCCGACTGTCACTCACTCTCTTTGGCAGCAGTTCCTCCTCAGCCAAGAAGCCAGGTTTGTGAACGTTGGGATCGTAGTCTCCGTACTGTAAAAATCAAGTGAAAGTGCCAAAAGGATTAAAATCACTACAAAATTATTGCCACTATCCACCTTCCTTCTAATAAAAGGCCAGACGATGTTTCTCCTGGGAGCTGTTCATAAGATGAAACCACAGCAGCGGTAAGATGAGGGTGTTGTGGAGAATGAATGGAGGCTGGTCTACCATCAGGTCATTAACGTTCACCACACACCCAGTGGCCCAGTTGTTATGAGACAGTGTAAATGATGCTATTAGAGATATCGCTGAGAGGACTGAGACTGATCGCTTATTATCACAGAGCTGAGATACAAATTATATCATGCATGTGTGTGGCACACAGGATATTTATATGTAATTGCCCACTTACTTAAATGTGTTATTTTATATGTTTGCACAGCACTTTATCTTGCATGTTTACAGACACCCCCCCATTCAATTTCAAGCATTTCTATTTTGAATATAAAAGGGAAGTGATCTCCTGTGGTATATCAGCTGTGGGCTTGCGCTGCATTCTTCAGTCGGTGGTTAACACCTGAACCAGTAAAGCCGCTAAACTCACTATTGCGTTTTTCATTTATTCTTTCAGGTGGGTACATGTGAAATAACCATTTATACAGTTTGTCAGTAATGTAGGCTTTCTATTTAGTGTACTGTTATGAATTGTAACATATGTACAGTAGTTTGTAAGCAAAAGTTGTGCTAGCTTGGTGTCGATGATGAGTGGTTGTTGTCAAATCGCACCTGTCAAAACATGTTAAAGGGAGTCAAATGTAACGTTTGCCTGATTCCACTGTAGTTTATCGTTGTTGGTTGTAATACGTCATATGTAAACAAAGAGGATGAATGCTAGAGATTATATTGTTAATACAAATGTTGTGTGACTGAAGGTATAAAGGAATAAGATAATTGTTTTATACTGGTAATGATAAGAATTGTAGATAATAGAATGATGATTATTGTTATTTTATTAGCCTATTGATTTTTAAATGGAAATATCAAGTGAATGCATGGTTATTACCATATTTTGATATAACACTGTGATTATAATAGTATATTGTTATTGTTTTACTTTGTCATTTGTATTGTTCCAACCAAGTTCAGTTGGCCGTCAACACCTGAATCAGTGAGAAGCCACTGAGGACCAGCCGACTCCCTTCTTTTTCATTTTTTTCATTTATTCTTTCAGAATAAATAATTTCTAAAATCTGTCACCCCTTGAGTCAGCTTGCACTCTATGGGTGTGACACATGTTTGAAGAGAGACATGGGTGGATTATGCATGACTGATTGGCAGACGGGGAATTTCCTTCGGGCTACAGTAAAAATGGTGGAAGCACATGAATTATACATGTACCGTAGCTACAATTTAAAAAGTGGGCTATGACTGTGCTGCTGCATGCTCTGTGCATGCTTTTTAAATTCCATTATTAAATCCAGTTGTATATTTCCTTGGTGTTGTGATTTATTTATTATTGTTAATTTCGTGGTTGAAATTAGAAGGTAACTGAGGTAGGCAATATTTATATATTAATCACCCTTTCATATTTTCCACAGCACTGTCAGAGCACTGGGGTATTCAAGATACAAATTAGTGTCGAAATTAAGACACTTCAATCCTCTACACAGTGATTAGGAGCTACAAAATTTCATGCTATTTAAATAATTTGTCACCTAGTTATTTTATTGAGTAACTACTACCTTGAACGTAGTAAACATTACGGTGAAAATCTAACTTTATCTGTGAGTCTTCATATTTATAACCTTTATGTATGAGATTCATGACATCTTCAGTGAATTGCCTCGTTTTTTTTTTTTTACCATTTTTCAGTTTTTAAGGGGATCCTTGAAAAAGAGCTTACACTCAAAATTTCATTGCAACTTCACCTTCGGCTGACCAGTTATCTGAAGGAGCAGAGACAACAAAATTGGCCCAGAACTTCAGACACCAAAACCAAAAACCCATGTATTTTGAGACGTCACATGACTTTGTGTTTGGAGCAAAACACATCATTAAGTTCTCAAACAGTGACAAGAGATCACAACACATTTTGCAGCACATCAACAATTGTGGTTTTCTAACAATTTGAAAAAAAAAGTACAAGCTTTTAACCACTTGTCCGCTCTTAATCTAGTAACGTGTGTCTATAGGCTGTGTTGCTTACTTATGTTTATATTCCTATTTCTATTATGTGTTTTTATTGTATTGTATCATCGTGAACCACGGTCAGCGAACACAACTGAAGTGGTCTGAATTTAATTACCACAACATACAGACTGGAAAGCCTGGAAAACCAGCGCAATGGCCAACAGAGTAAGGAAGCTGAGGACGGGTTTAATTAGATCCTTCCCTTCAGTTTCCCATCCTCACAGCTTCTACTCCCCAAGTTCCTCACCTGTTTGTTTGTAACAGCTACATAATTGATGACATATAGTCTTATGGAGGCATTATGGCATCAATTGAGCTTCAGCTCGGGGAGAGACAGGGTGGCATTTTGACAGTGCTCTCAGATACTTTCTGATTACACACCTTTCTTCCAATTATTTCAAACAACCCCAAACTAACAGCAGCAAGTGATTCTCAGAGGACAGCCGGGTGTCAATGTTTTCACTTCACAATTATCACCAGCGGCACGACAGTAACCACTGACTAATGGATATATTCTGGTCAATAGAGCCGCCGTCTAAATTTAGGAATGCATTTCTCACACGGTTGAGTCACTTTGAATGAAATTCATTTACAGTACAATAGTGAGAAATACAGGTTTCCCATATCTAGCCATGAAATACATTGACTCTAACCCAAGAAAGGCATTATTGTTGTGTAGTCTAGGTTAAAATGGGACTTTATGACACCAATATGAGGTAAAAGAAGGTAATAATATGTCAAAACAGAAGCAGCAAAAGATATTGGCTGTTTGTTTTTTTTTACTACATGTTTCCCAATGATTTCAAACGCTTTTCAGCTACCATGACATTTTGACTGAATTCAAGCATCTCCCTAGCTACCAGTCAGTTTGTCAGTATCATTTTCTTTCCGTCGCTGTGTCTCATTATCCTCCATGTTAATCCTGGCTCACCCGAGCTGTGGTGGGCATCAACATCATTGAGTTAGTGGAGTGAAGCAAGATTTACTTACTCTCATGTCAACACTGACAAATTGCAATTCTTATCATTATTAAATAGCATATGCATCAAATTTTTTTTACTGTTCCCACAGTTGTGACATGATGTGAGGTGAAAAAAAGAAAAAAACACAGATTAGAATGTGTTCAGCTACAAAAGTACTGTGGCGTAAAGGCTGCCTCATTCAAATGTTTAAAACCTAGTTTAGGTAGAAGTCTTGTTATAGCCACCTGTAAAACACAATGATTCCCACTGGTGTCATTCATGCCTTTTTGTTTGTTATATTCTTCTCCACTCCGTTGGACACGCATCTGCCCGCCCCCTAGCAGCACTGGGGCTGAGAGAGAGAGCCAACCTCACTCCTCCTCTGTGCCAGAGTTACTCCCTCTGCATTTTTCCAGAGAAGTTGTTTCTTGCAATTCCCTGTCAACACCTCCTTGTAGTCCTGCACCCACTCAGAATATAAAACAGGAGGTACTGAAACCCCTCTGCGGACCCAGTGAGGCTGGACTGTTGGCTCACAGAGTACGCACAGGAATACACACAGAGAGGTTAGCTTGGTTGTTAAATCTGAGGATTTAGAACATTTCATACATTATTAAAGGCATTTCTGACATTTTGGGAATTTGTTTATTTGGTGTATTTGGAGAAAGTTGGTGGAAAACATGTGGAAAGCAATGTGAAATATTTAAAAAGTCAACTGTAACTTATCAAAACACTCATTTTCCACCAGGACAATTACTTAAAAATGGCATCAGAGGTCTGTCAGGCATGTTTGAATTTTTAAAGTTACATTCCTTTAACATTTACCACATTTTATTTGGAAAGTGTAAAGGAGACAGCTTGTATTTAGTTTAGGTAGAACTGATGCCAGACAGTGCAAGTCATGATTAAGGCAAAACATAGATGTACAAAATAGTAGCTTCAAGTAAACAACACATTTTTCTTGGTGAAAAACATGTCATAAATATATCAGTAGTATTTCAGAGATATGATGTGACTGAACATTTATAGCGTTAAATATCGCACAATACGAGGAAATGATTGATTATGTTATCAAACATAAAATTCCTCCACTACGGTGGCTTTTATGGCTTCCTGCTGCATTTGCTGTGAATTATACACCGCCTTCTGCTCTGACTGGAAACTGATACACACACACAGACTCTGTATGCGACTGTCCGTACCTGAACAGGGCTATGATTCACATTATCAGACAAAAAAAACATTAAAACTGTCTTGGAATACGCCTTTACTCGCTCCTTATTGCTATCTTCAGGCTGGCATAATCATGATTAAAGATGAGCCAAGGGTACCAAAGTAGATCCCACTGTGTGACATGCTCTACTTCTCGGTCTACGCTGTGGTTTTGCACAAAAAACAACTCATGATGAGAAAAGGAGAAGGGAAAAAAGTGCCAAAAAAACCTCTGAGCAACTGTATTGCTAAACAAGTACCTCTAGTCTACCCTTTGCGACTCAAATTCACTTATATTGGCTCTAATCAAAGCGGACTGCTGATTAAATGAAAACAGATTGCGGCCCTGTATTTTTTGGCGGTTTCCAGATCCAGGGCGCTGACAGCAAAGAGCACAAATCTCGAGCTGATTTGCTGATTTTTTCTTTATCCACAGTCTCTGTTAACCTACGCCTGTTAAATTGGCATGGGAGAGGCGAGAGTCTCTCAGGGCTCTAGGCCAAATCTTTGAGGTAGAGCTCCAGTCTCACTAGAGCCTGGCTGTCAGTCTGTCAAAAAGCTGCACCTCACTCTCTGTATCTTCTTCCTGGGGATTTCAGGGAGATGGGATCCTTCAACCAAAACGACTTGAGATCGCTTGAGGTTTATTAAGGGAGGGTTTTTTTTTTTTTTTCTCCCTGTGGAGTGATTTCCATAATGTTTGATCCTCAACCAATACATCAAATAAAATGTTTATACAGCACCTTTCACACCCTGATACATAAAGAATCAAACATAAAAACATTAAAAAAAACAATGTAGACACAAATTTAAAATAACATGTCAAAAAGGAGTAAAATAACAGAAATAGAGTGTAAATGGTGGTGTGAAAACAACCTGAAAACGTCTTCACGGCAAAAAGCCAGACAGAAAAAGATCAATTTTCAGTTGGGGAGGGAGAACATCGGCATGCAAACCTCCAGACTCGCTCACAAATCCTAACCAGCAGGATTTGTTCACTCACCCGTAGGGGTTATCTTGGCTAGATGTCCGCATTGCCTCGACTGTGAGGACTGAAAGCGAGAAAAACTGGAAAATTCTGGTACAAAGCGAGCATACCTGCAGATGCTGCACAGCGCCTCGGTAAAGCTGTTCATTTGGCCTTTTTAGAAGAGTTTTGCAAAAGCTTCCAGAGCACCTGAAGTCCTGATTTGCATATTGACAGCATTTCAGACATGTAGCCTCGTGCGAGACTGTGTAGTGTTTTGTAAGATAGCGAAATAATTTAAAAAATCGATACCAAAACTAGGAACCGAAGGTGTGATGTGTGCTCTTTGGGTTCTTATCAGGACACAGACGACATAGATCTGGATCTATTGTAGCTGATTTATGACTTTTTTGGAGGAGGGGGGCAGATATGAGAAGATAATAATCAAGCCTGCTGGTGATGAAAGCATGCAGTCTCTCTGAACTGTTTAAGAGAGATTTGTGCTATAATATAATATCCTTCAGATGATGAACAAACATGTGAAATGCTACAGTATGTCTCCTGATGACACTAGCAAGAGGAAACATATATAAAAAGTAATGTCACCAAAATGAATCCATGCTGAGCTCCGCTGGTTATACCGTTTAGTTTTCTCTAGTGACCTCTCTCTTATCAGACCATCGATTCAAGGTGGCTCGATGGATGAATGACTGTACCGATCTTTTTTGGAAAAATAACCAAGAATGAAAACTTTTAAGTTCCGAGAAGAGCGCTTACCTTGGCATGGACGGCATAGGAGGCGAGCAGCACAGAGGCTTCGGGTGGACAGTGAATCTCCTCCTCGAGGATCTTCGCCTTCACCTGAGGAGTTATCAAATATAATCAACTTTGAGGCGATATCAAATATTGTCATGCGTGTCACATCCTGACTACCGAAGCCCTCTTCCTTTCTCCTAACCTTTCAAACATAAAAATCAATTCAGAATTAACCGTGCAGCTAATGTAGATTCTGTGCCGTTTACCGAAGCTTTTCACTAAGAGAGGCTTTTCACTGTTGTAACTGCACTGAATACATTTCCAGGAGGACTAAACTAACATCTACATTATAAATCAGTAAAGCGGTTTTGAATATTGCATCTACTTTTCTATTGATTTCCATATGAGGGGCAGAATCATTCTTGAGAGATGATGGAGCTGGATCAGATTGAAAGGTGGTCTCGCTTGACTCAAACACAATGAATGAAAGACTCGATACCTCTGAGAGGAGAGAGACAGTGCAGGCTAACTGACTGACAACTGCCCTTTTGACAGAAAGTACTTTATTCCCTCTGTTCCAATTTGACAAATAGCAGAAACATCTACAACTAAACACAATGTTCATGTACCAATTTTCCACAAAATCAAGTTATTATATGCTTCAAACCAGGTAAACAAACTCCCATCTACCACTGCTGCTGCAGCGCACTGCTACTTTTTTTTTTTTTCATTTCAGAGACTGTCTGGAAACAGGAGCGACTGTGCCAAATAAATATTGTAAGACTTACGAATCATAGCCACATGGGGACCTATTAGACGGGGAGCCAGGAACTATGTACCTAAGCCAACTGTGTTTCATATGATCATTAAGCTTCTCCAAGAATATTAGCTCGCTAGTCGCTCAGCGGAGCGGAATGACATGGCAGAACACACGAGTCCTAGAAGAGCTCCAAATCATCATTAAACAAAAAAACACCACCCGTTTTTTTTTTTATAATCCGTGTTATTTCAGCGCCCCAGGATAGATGGTTCTTTCACTGAGTTCGCTCCAGTCAATCAGTGACGAATTCAAGGTTTAAAGTCTCCGGTTTATACCTGTAGGGAAGAGCGGCTCGTGTTTACAAGTGTTGACTTAACTGTCATGGATCACAGTCATAACATGAATCCTTAATATATGTGTGGTGATCCTCTTTAACAAGCTCCCTCCAGATAACCTCCCTCCACACCTCTTCTCGCCTGGCGTCGCTATCCGAGTCCCGTCACCTGTCAAACTAATCGAATCACAAACTTGCATAACTTGCATATGGAGGATTGTAAGGTTAGAGGAGTGCTTCGGCTGTTTAAAGTGGGCGATTTAATGCTTCAAACCTTATCATTTGCAAAGCCAGTCATGCTGTCTTCCCTTGTTTTGAACTAACAAAAGGTGTGGAGTGAGAGGTGACAGCCCTTAATCGCAGGGGGGGTGGGAGGGGGGGGGTGCGCTAAGAGGCTGAGGCTGCAATCTGGTTTACAAATGAGAGCGTGTTGTTGCGAAGATTGCACTGACGAAGAGGTGCGTGTGTCTGTTTGTGTGAGTCGTGTGAGATGTGTGTGTGTGTTTGTATCCGGGTCGGTGATCATTTCTGATAAGCGCTAATCCAGCTGTCATGCCTGTGACACTATCTGAACAGAGGCCTGCTCCCGACATTATGGGAATTAATGAGAGCAAAGTAATAAGGAGACAGGCGGCGTGAGACGCAACACATTCGTATTCTTCTCTCTCTTGTAGCTGCGCACCGCTTCTACTGTTGAGTAATTTGTCGGCTGTAATCTTTTTTTTTTTTTTGGTTTCCCCATCGAAATAAATAAATTGCTTCAACTACCCCGTAACGGATTAAGGACACAGAGAGACTTTTTATACGCTTTAAGTAGATAAGTGCCCCTATCCAAATTGTTGTCGATCACAAGCACACTGCTCTCTAAAGCCATATAACTAAACCAGCACAGTGGCTGGATATGATGGGGGATTGCTATGAGGGACGAGCATCCCTGGGAGAATATGTCATTAACTGGGCCAATAACTGAGCCCTTAAAGCCTAATTGGTAATTGATAAATGTGGCTGGTGGCATTGGACGATGGGAGCACAGTTACAAATCTCATCTCTTGCGGATGGAGGAGGAGAACGGTGCAGCAGGCTCTGCAGGAATTCCCCGGAGAGTATTAAGTGGAGAGAAAGGGCAGCGGTAATATGTTGTGCATTGATTCCACATGGCTGCACACAATCAGACCGGGACAATGAAAAAAGTGTATTACAGAGTGCTGCGCTCAACAACTTGACAGAAACTCAATCGTGCCCCCTGTTGGCGATGGATCAGAATAGTAAAGAAACTGCAGATGAGGAGCCAAACGCCTGGTGTGCGAGGGTGAAATGGGTAATCCTGCATGTACAGAGCAGTTCAAAGAAGTCTTTCAGTGTTTAAGATCAACCTGTTTTTTTTCAATTATTTTTAAAGCAAGTCATTTTAAGACATCTAGTTCCTCAGAAAGATGGCACACACTTATGACAATGTCTTCTTTTAAAGCATTCGACACAGCATCCCTCTGGGAAGACTACGATAAAGGAAAGAGGTTAAAACCAGACTACTGAGTCTACAGCTGTGCTAGCAGCTCCCTGAGCCTGTACTTAGGCGTAGCAGGGATTTAAGCTAAATGCTAATAATGGCTATTTCAACATGCTGGTGTTAAATAGGTATAAAGTTTAGCATGTTCACCATTTTAGATTAGATTAGGATTAAACAAAAGTATTGGACAAACAGAACTTTTGGGGAAACATGCAGATGAGAAACACGATAGAAGTCAATGTATAAAACACAGTGCAGTTACCTGTAGGAAGAAGAGATGCTGTGTGATATCTTGCACTAGCTCCTCTTCAGCATTTTCTGGGTAGAACTTAGCCAGGAAGTGAAGGGTGATTGGTTCTTCTTTCGGTACTTCCTGATCCAGAACCTGCAATATTGGAGCAAGGAAATCAACATTTGCACAGAGGGGGGGGGGGGAGGGGGTGTGTTCCCTTTTCATGGCTATTACCATCTCTATATTTTTTTTTCCCCTTGCTCACAGCTGTTAATAAGATCAGCATGATGTGAGAAGAACTCACCTTCTTTTCCATCTTCAGCCAAGCAACCGTGTCCTTGATGTTGTACTGGAGCCCGAAGAACCACGTCTCCCTCAGTCCCAGAGTTCGGCACACCAAGTCAAAGAGGTCTTTTCCCTTCCATTTGTTCTGCAACACATCAAATTTTTATACAATCTTTTTGAAAGAGAAAAAAAAAACAACAAATGCTGAATTATGAGAATCTGTTACTCCTGGCTGATGTGTTATTCTGCAACAAATGAAAAAGATCAAATATCCCTAAAAAAAAAAAAAAAAGTACTATGCAAGTTCAGTCTGCTAGAGATGAATATTGACAATAATATTCATTCACTGGCTGCCCCAAATGTGTATGAATGAGAATAGAAGCACTTAATTCTTTATAAGGTTAAATATTTACAGCCATAACAGGGAGCCATACATGTTCTCCCCATCCAGCTGAGAGCTATGTGGGAGGCATATCAGGCACACATATCCAATTTAAATAGCTTTCATCTCTAGCCTCCGAGCTAACTCAGGGTGCAGGCTACTGTCAAACGCCTTCAAGGTTGGCATGAAAAAAAAAAACTGAGAGGAATGAGTGTATCAGCTCTACCATGCAGCAGCAAGGAGGGCCATCAAAAATATCACATGCAAGGCTGAAGAAACGTGTTGTTTATATGACCTTTCCCCCGTTAAGTGCTATTTACAAAACCCATAATTGATACAATTATCATCCCAGCACAGAAAATAGAAACCTGCGACTAACATTATGCCTTTCTATGTAATTACCAACTGCAAACTTTGGCTGGGTTCCTCCCCTTTAAGTACAGAGATGGTGCCTGTAAGTAATTTTGATGCTTCCCATCATCCAAGTCATATGGTCAACCAAAAACACTGCATGAGAGCTAAGAATATATATACCACGTACAGAATGAAACCAACATGAATGAGGAGGTTTTTGGGTTTGTTTATTTTTAACTGACACTGCAGGATGATCCACACTGTCAGCAAATCCCATAATGCATTTGGCTTTGTCATTGACTAAAATTTCCCAGATTTCACTGTCGCATAAGACAGAGATAAATTATAACAGATACTATTAGATGGTGTATAGAATAAACTCACTGTTACACTATTGTGTGTGTTCATAAGTCCTTGCTGCCATCTACCGTCAAAAAATGAAACTCTCACAAATCATATAAATAACTATCATCACCGTTGCCGCCTTTAGAAACTGCAGCCAAATTCAATACGTCGTTACAGATTTTTGTCAAGCGAAGAAGACTTCAGTAGTTGCGTTACTGTGCGTGACGCCTGGTGCCGCAATCAGTAGGATAACTGACACGGACATGGTGTTGTGGTTATGCAAAAGCGATACCTTTTGAAATAAGTTGAATGAAATCACGCGTCTCTCTCTCATACACAGACACAAATACACACCTCGCAGCTGAACTCCATGTCTGACTCCATTGTGCAGATTCTGACGTTGAAGTTCTTTGCTTGTTTCCTCATCAGTGAGTTAAAGCCCATCTTCGCTGCTAAGGCACTTGCCATGGCGAATAGCTAATAAACTAACTATTCAACTATCCGAAGTCGTTAATTCCTACGCATTGGGTACACTGTCAAGGCATTCTATCTATCGCAGATGAGTCATTTGGCATACATGTCAAAAGATATGCCCAGCTGTGCATCTGACTATCCAGCTTTACGTTATCGTTCAGCTATCGATTGATAGATGCTTACAAACAAGTTCTATTAAAAATGTATATCAAACTTTCCTAGCATTCCCTTGCTTTATGAACGTCTCATACACACTTGCTAGTGTTTATAAAGTAGTTGTTGTAACTTAAGTAAAACTGTACACTTAGTATGAGCTGATAAACACAATGTAACTTACTGTTCTTGTCTTGCAGCTAACGATAGCTAGGTTAAAGAAACTAAGTTAGCTAACTAACAAAACATATCTAAAACCTGCCCTTATCTTGCGCTAAAGTTACCGTCTCTATATCGTGAAATCCGTTAACGTTTACATCGACACGTCCGATCAATTAATGGTCCAACGTATCCCTTCTGGAGAGTGCTAAACACTGAAGTTGTAGCGCATACACTGCTGGAAACGAAGCGCTAGCTCTCTGCTGCTAACCATTTGTTGGCGATCCCGTCCAGAAAGCGATGCTGCATTCAAGGGCCGTCCAGAATGTTGTAATAACAATGTTGTGCGCATTTAACAACATTTAAAAATTAGAAATGGATTTCTTTAGGGCAGACAGCATGAAATTTGGTATCGAGATAAGATATTGATGAAAAAAATGTTTTAGCACGTTGTTATATTATTGTGTGTCTCTCTCTATCTCGCTCTCTCTCTCTTCCTCTCCTACGAGCTTACTCACTCCCCATCAAACATACACACACTCTTTTCCCTACTAGACAATATTTATGTTTAATCAGAAGTATTTATCACATTTATCTGCGATACACAATTAATCTCTTTATCACTTAAGCATTACCTTACGTGCACACTAATGAGCAATATCATGTAAATTTGTGTGTATTTTAATTTGTTTCTCTCTTATATTTCTCTCCTCTCTTATTTTATTATTATACACTAATTGGAACTAGAGGAAGCCAAATTTCATCGTATGGGGTTGCCATTTGCTGTGCTGCTGTGCATGTGACGATAAAATCTCTTGAGTTTTGACAGCATGCCGTTATTTGCGTACACTTCCTTTACTTTAATTTGTAACTGCAACCTAAAGATGAGGCCACTTGATACCAAAATAAAACAACGTATTAAAAAGTAAAGATAAAATTAATCAAGTTTCTCCTTGTTGACAGATGTATATTTAGAGCTGAAAAGATTACTCGATTAGCCAATTGGTAGAATATTAAACTGCAACTGTTCTGATGATGATGATGACGATGATGATGATGATGACGATGATGATGATGATGATGATGATGATGATTTAAGCAAAAATTCCAAACACTCCCTAGTTCCAGCTTCTAAGTTGTGAGAATTTTCTGCTTCTCTGCATCTTATGTGGTCATTATATCCTTGAAAACTGTGTTGGGATTTTTTATTATTATTATTATTTTATTTTGATTAGCACATATTATGTTACGTTTTCTATTTTTTCTAAAACAAATATTTACGACAATTTATTCCATATTAGATATGTGAAATAAGTCAAGTACCTTCAATGAAGAGTTTCTTTTGACCGTTGAATAATTTATAATCCTCTTTGTGAATTTGGGCTAATGTAAACTGTACAGTACGTTTCTTTAACAACACGAAAGTTTCCGGGGAACATGAAGGCAGCACAGCTTCCCCTTTACTCCTGACCAAACAACCAATCACACTGCACTACCCCACATGCGCCCCGCCCCCTGCGCCATAAAGGGGCGGTGCCTGAGCGATGAGGTAATCGGGGTAAACATTAAAGATGGCGACGCCTGTAGCTGGAGAGGGGCATCCAAGTCTAAATGGGATTATTTCCGAGCACCAAACTAAAAAACTGACCGACCTGCCGACCGAGTTGCTCGAACACATCCTGTGCTTCCCTGCCCTCAAGCACGCCGACATTTGTAACGTGTCATGCTGCTGCAAGCGGCTACACGACGTTTGCCATGGAAGGGGAAAGGTCTGGGGAAACCAGTACAAACTCAGGTGCTGTCATCTTTTTCTATGGTATTCCTTCGGAGTTTTAGCCTCTGGTGTATTTTCACCACTTTCTACAGAAACGAGCTTCCCTTGTCTGTTTGCTCATTGCCTTGCTTAGAGCCCTAAATCGCTCCACGTCTACTTAAAGGTGGGTTCGTTTACTGCGAACTCACAGTCAGCTGTCAACGGCTGATATTCTGCTGATGCACCATATTCATCCTCACGCAAGGCCGACGGCAAGCCTCTACTCTGTAGATAACTGAAAAGCGTGTAAATCTTAGCCTTCACATCCTTTAAAAGTTGCAAATTAATCCCGAGTTTACCCAGAACAGCCGAAAATGAAATTGCGTGACCTTGAGTGCTACATGTAAGCCTGTGAACTGCAGGAGAGTGCAGCTCTTGCCAAAAGCTAAGCCCTCCTCTGGACTGACTTGGCTGTGAGCGCTACATTACTCTGATGATTGCTTTTCTTTTTTGCAAAGAGAAAAAAACCGTGTCTGCAGTAGGATGATAAACTGTTTCATAGACTGTAACATGTCATATGCTGCTTGAGGTACCTCCAGACTAATTCTATGCGTGCTCAAAAGTGATGCTGAAATAACTATCTGACTGCTTTCATCAACAGATGGCCAAGACTGCAGAGGTTTTACCGTCAGAATGAGAGCTGTGACTGGGTCAAAGAATACAAAACACGCCATAGAGTTGGTATACAAATAAGAAGGACTGTGGAATCAATCTCCAAAAGATTCTTCACAGAGGTTGTAAGTAATTTTGTCAGGAATACTTTATTAAGATGTTATTTTAGTAGACGTGGCTAAATAGATGTGTAGGGCTGCAACAAATGATTATTTTCTTGATTAATCGATTAGTTGTTTGGTTCATAAAATGTCAGGAAATGGTGAAAAATATCAATCACTGATTCTCAGAGCCCAAGGTGACGTCTTCAAATGTCTTGGTTTGTCCACAACAGTCCAAAACCCAAAGATATTTGGCTTACTTTCATACTGTAGAAGCCTAAAGAAACCAGAAAATATTCACATATGAGAAGCTGGAATCAGAGAATTTGGATTTTTTTTTTTTGACTCAAAACTGACTCAAAACGATTATCAATATAATTGGCGATTAATTTAAAAGTTGGCAACTAATCGATGAATTGACTAATCGTTGCAGCTCTATAGATATGAGAGACTGGTGAAAGCATTTTGTGTTAGTTGGATCAGTGTTTGGTCTGTGTGGGTGCATGTTTGTGCAAGTAAACATGAGCTCGCTGCGTTCCAAACTAACCCAGAGATCTGTAACTCAGCCTTGCGTTGGCCAGGTTCTGGGAGACAGCTTTGCAGAGATCGAGTCACTCGGGATGCCAGAGCACTTCTGCGAAGACGAGCTCCTCTTCATACTCAACTCGGATAAGAGGTGAGAGCGACGCCGCGCCCGCAGTAAGACTTCTCTACTTGCAACACGCTGGGTTTTGCAATCATTAACGTGATTGTTTGTTGATCATGTTAATCCGCTCTGAGACTGATGTAATTACAAAAGCTCTTGTTGTGTTGCGCAGTCTCTCACCCTTGCACCGTTAATGTCTCCCTCCCGTTCTCTGCCCATCATTAGGAAAAGCTTGACCTTGAAGTACTATGCAAAAAAAATCCTTTACTTCCTGAGACAGCAGAACATCTTGAGGAGTTTGAAGACTTTCCTGGAACAGCCTGTTGAGCAGCAGTCGGCTCTAGAAGGTGAAGCACCTCAATCAACTCATGTTGCAGTGTGCCATGTTACTATAACTTTAAATCTGTTTACCTCAGACCAGTGATTCCCAAACTTATTTAAACCACAGCAACCCCTCATAGTAGGGTTTTTTTTTTCATGGTGATTGGTTAAATGTGTTTTCATTCACTGAATCTTTCATATTCAACATCTTTTTGGGCTAAGAAGGGGTGTTTTTGTCTCAAGATGAGCTTCCCCAGCAGATGTGACATATCTCTGTCGGACAGGCAGCTTTCGGTCAGTTCACGTTCAGTCGTCTTAGCCTGCGCTGAGCTGAGATGTATTAGTGTTTCTCTGAGCTCTGTTATAGTGACAAATCCTTCAATCACGCTGACAGTTGTAATTTCTGACTGCTGTACACCTGGAAAACTCACAAGCTGAACAGCATGTTGTGTCACTGTGCCGACTGTCAGCTGTTATCGTCTTGTTTCTTTATGTTTGACACGTTTGGGGAAAAAGTAATATTAAAGTATAGTGTAAATGTCACTTTTTTTGTATGTGGTGAAGCATATTTAGAAATGTACAGTAATAAATATGGGAATAAATTTTGCTCCACCCTCTTTGGGAACCACAACCCTCGATGTCTCCATGTATAGTTTATTGTTACAGTCAACAGCATTTTGCATGACTTGATAGATTTTTTTTTTTTTTTTAATTAAATTTTATTTTCAAAGTTGATACATTGTGCAATAAGCAACTCTACCTTTATGTCTTCCCCTTTCTTCCTCTCGCCTGCCCCTCTAGGTGCTGTCCTGGTGGATCAGTATTGTAACCCGTTGGCTGATGTCACACTGGACAGTATTTCAGCCCAGCTGGATGAGATCACAGAAAAAGTAAAGAAGATGTTGCGAATCAAGAACCCCTCTCACCCCAGCCTACGTATCGCTCAGGGTGAGCTTTCAAAACGAGCAAAACTTGGAGTGAAGAGTTGTCTTTGTGGGAATTTTGTTTTTTCCCCTCCAAAATGCATCAGCACTAGACATTTTAGGCCCATTCCCAGTGTATCAAGAAAAAAACACAATACAAGTACATTTATTTGAGCAAAGATGTCAGTTGCACAAGATCTACAGCACCAGTCAAAAGTTTGCACACACTGTCTCATTCAAGTGAATGGGAAGTTGTGTGACTGGTAGTGTTTTATTTTTCCTTTGAGCCAAAATTCTTATGAAGCTCTATTTCTTGTGTATGTTGTAGGTGACTGTTTTGTGGTGGAGGACTTTGAGCTCCAGAGGCAGGTGGTCTGTGCCCTAAACTCTGTCTTGTATGAGCAGCTTCAGTACAAAGGCAATGAGTTTGACTACTACAACCCTCTCAACTCTTACATCCACCAGGTGGATCTTCTCTCAAATTTGTGTATTTTACATCACAAGTTTTTCCAGATTTTCTTTAAAATTAAAAAAATAAATCCTCTAAAACATTTAGACATTTTAGAAAATGTCACTTTATTGACTTTTTGTTTTCCATTTAGGTGCTACTACGCCATACAGGTATCCCCATAAGTCTCTCTGTCCTCTATATGACATTGGCCCGGAAGCTGGGTGTTCAGCTGGAACCTGTCAACTTCCCCAATCACTTCCTGCTGCGCTGGTGCCAGAAACCAAGAGGGTGAATATGTCTCAAATCCCTCTAAACATCATGTACCTGAGCCAAGCTTGAATAATAAGTTAACCATACTTGGACCAACCACTCAAATTATTTGATTGTTCAATTTATTTGCTATTTAAAAAATGATATAGCATGGCACAAGTCTCCTACACATCCTCAGTCAATGACTTACAAACTATTAATTCTGGATTTATTTGGTTTTTGAAGGTAGTTAGTGGGTTCAAAACAAGAAGCCAAACCTTTGTGATGTGTGTCTGTTAAGTATATTTTCATTTTAGATTTATTAAACTTACTTCCTGCAGGAGCGAGGACATATATGACTTTGTCTACATTGATGCCTTTGGTAAAGGCAAACAGCTGACTGCCAAGGAGTGCGAGTACCTCATTGGCCACCAGGTGACGGCAGATTACTACAGTGCCATCAGCACCATGGAGGTGCTGCTCAGGATGGTGGGAAACCTGCTTAACATCGGAAAAAGAGGGTAAGAGAAACTGTTACAACAGAGTATTTTCCACTGGAGAGGTTGGTGAGGGATAGATGGATGGATACTGGAATTAAATCAGTATAATGTTCTATTTCAATCACTTTACCTGCACTGTGTGGTTTCTTTTAAGGGAGGGCAATGAAAAATCTTATCAGCTGCTGAGAGACTCGCTGGACCTCTACCTCACTATCAACCCAGACAACGTGCAGTACCTGCTGCTGCAGGCACGCCTCTACTTCCACCTGGGCATCTGGCCAGAAAAGGTCAAGACTCACAGCCTGATGCTCTTTTCTAATACTCTAATAGAAGTCAATTCACAAAGTGTTAAAGTTGCAATACATGACATTCAGCCACTAGATGTCGCACTATAGCACCAACATCTCAGACCAAAACAAACATGTCTTTTAATCAATAAAGTTGAAAGAAGGAAAAAAAAAAAAGAAACGGAGCCAACCACTCACGAAACTCAGATCAAACTGTCAAACTAGGCAATGCTGATCAAATATGGATCAAGATTCTGTTAGTGTATTGCCTATTTCTCGCCTCAGATGTTTTCAGAAATATATTTTAGCGTACTTTTTAGCTCTAATTTGAGAGTTTGTGACATGGCTACCATCTTGGAAACGGATGTGGAGCACATGGAGGGACTCGCATGCACTAACACACACACGCACATGCACTAACATGTGCGTGCGGCCGGTGTGGCCACCAGAACAAAGAACACTGTGACTTCATTCACTGCTCAGGTCGCCATTACTCCGCTTTATCTTTATATAGCAAATAGTTGTTTGTTGACATCCAGTGAGGCTCAGTTTCATTTATTGGACCTTTTTAATCATTCCATACAAAACACATTATTCAGCCCTTGCTCAGTAGTTAAATCTGTAACACATTGTGTTGTTGTCCAGATCAGAGATACTCAAAATTTTCATCTACTGATATTTATCTTCTGTCCCAGGTGCTAGACATCCTGCAGCACATTCAGGCGTTGGATCCCTCCCAGCACGGGGCAGTGGGTTACTTGGTGCAGCACACGCTGGAGCATATCCAACATAAGAAACATCCTGTGGCACCTGAAGTGAAGAGGCGTAGCGCTCCAGAACACCTGGAGGTCCAGTATTCAGTTGGCCTCATCATGAAACACAAGAGGTGGGTCATACTAACATGCGGTACACCAATGCTCCTCCATAATATCTTCTCTATTAACTTAAACCTGCAGTGCGGAACTTTTACATATAAATGAATGTCTGTTACATTCAAGCCCTTATCAAATGAGTTCACACATTGCTGATTAAGCCTATCACCACCAGATAAATCTCTTTGTATTTCACAGTAGCTGGCCATTGGGCCATTGTGCAGCTCTTCCAGATTTTCCAAATGTTATAGGACTGAATGGATCAAATTCTCATAGTGAAATGAGTCATTTCACAGGGGTTATTTGACACTCAAAACAATTTATCCACTGTTTAACAGCAGCAACAGTCGGTTACAGCCAGTACTGGCCATCGGGCATACTGCGACAAATCCCGATGGGCCAGTGGACCATCAAAAAATATGTTTTTGGGCTGGATGGTCTAAACATATCTGTTTTTACTGGCCCTCTCTGTGTGCCTGTCATTCTGGGTGCACATGAGACTGCGCTGCATGCCTCTGTCAGGCAATCACAGCCAAGCGCCCCCCTTTACTCTCACTGCCAGAAGAGGGACACAAACACTCCAGCTTGAAGGCATCCCTCTGCAATCTTTCTGTATTTTAAGATTACACAAGTGTGTCCGTCCTGTTCCATTTCCTTCAACAGGTCAGGTTATAACTGTGTGATCTACGGCTGGGACCCTAAGTGCACCATGAGCCAGGAGTGGATCACCACCATGAGGGTCCACCAGCTGTCCAACGGTGCCAACCAGCCCTTCTACAACGTCCTTGTTCAGGACGGAACATGTCGCTACGCAGCACAGGGTATGGATCACACACACACCAGCATTGTGATGATAAATGTCTTTCCGCTGAATGGGTGTTTAGAGGTTGTGAGATGACATGAAATTAAAAAAAATAATAATAAAAAAAGTTCATCATAAATATGTTAAATCTTTTTTATAAATGACATTGAGAAAGAATGTATCATTGCACCCTCTAGGCAATGACTAGGAATGCATCAAGCGAAATGGCCCAATACAGAAAAATGAATCAATCATATTTGTTGTTGAAGTTCACCATCTTCACTACAACGAGCAATGCCCCCTTTCTTTTTTTTTTTTTTTTTTTGTAGTTTATATTTAATGCCAAATATGTTGTGTCTCTTTAATTTGAATTGCAGAAATTGTATAAAATCTGAACATATTTCAGATTCAGGCAAATTTATTTATCCCAGAAGGGCAATTCAGTTCTACAGCCTATCCAGACCACACACAAGATAAACTCAGAGGCAAGCAGCAACCTGTCAGAGACAACAGATCAGCACATGGGTTACAAGGAACAGGAGCAGCGAACACACTCTGGCACCCTTGGTTTGTCCTGCATATGCAGGCTCAGACGAGGAACCAGACAAAAAGCAAACAAAACAAAGTAATAAACATAAGTTTCAGGAATGAAGTATATCCAGCAACAGTCTGGCACACTCAGCTCGCCCTGTAAACGCAGGCTTACCTGTTAAAGTTCACATAAGTTAAAAACAATGTGTCATTCATTTCAAATGACTGGCGGCATTTAGCAGCCTGATAGCAGAAGGAAGGAAGGACTTAAAGGAGCACTTTGTTTTCCTAAGGGGCACATTATAATGTCAGCCTGAGGGCGTTACAGTGACTGGACAGGACATGGTTAGATCAGTTGATAATTCCTTTTACTTTCTGGGCCACATATTTCTCCCAAAGGGAGCACATGTCTATTTGCTGGACTCCAATTATCTTTGAGCAGACCTTAACAATACTGTTTAGGCTATTCTTGTCCTTCACAGATAACCCATTAAACTAGCAAATAAATTAGAAAGTTACAAGACTTTCAATGAATGAACGGACTCTGTGTTCACGTCAAATTTGAGTTGAGAGTCGAACACGATTTTAACATCCTCGCCATGTATAATGCAAGCTTTTGGTTTGTCACTATTTTTCCTAAAATCAATGATTAGTTCCTTTAGTTTTTGACATGTTAAGGAAGTTATCATCACGCCATTTAACAAAGGCAGGCAGGGCACAACCATGATCTGACTCCGAGTCCTTAGGGAGAGACAATACGGTGGTGTCATCAGAGAATTTCACAAGATAGCTGCCCTCTTGAGAAGTCCTGCAGCTATCTGTGCACATAATAAAAAGCAGGTGGACCAGGACACAACCTTGGGGTGAGCCCGTATTTGAAACCCTGGCATTGGATATATGTTGATTCACTAAAACCTGCTGGATTCTGTCTGTTAAAAAAAATACAGATTTAAGATTTGTGTGTCTCAAGGTGTTTATACACTCTGTGAGGATGAAGAGTTTTGCATCCTCCACACCTTTTACCAGCTTGAAAAGCAAACTACAGGGGGTCTAGTTTGCCATCAATTAGGGAGACAACTTTATCTTTTAAAATTCAAAATTATTCATTACAAGTACAAGGTAAGCGCAACAGGTCTGAAATTTAGTTCCTTTGGATCTTTTTTTGATTTTGGAGAATTTAATATTGCCTACTAAAACAAGTAAAAGGGTAAGTAAAAATCATTTGTTCTCTCTTTTAAAAGATGATCTTGATTTTAAAATAAAGAATATTACACACACAGATGTACTGATTAATGTCATAATTACCATAAATTAAGCAAAGCCTACAAGGTAGTTCATCAGGCAGACAGCTGAAGTGGTGCTGCATCATTGTTTTTGGCAGAAAATGTTCTGGCTCATGAAAGCTTCTGGCTAATAGACAGACTTATATATTTATTACCTTGTGTCTAACCTGCTCACCATGTTGCTCAGAGTGCTGATGCTACACTGCTTTCATTGTTGGTATGCATTAATGTTGCTCCTTTCACCACCTTAACATTCACCTGCAGGCTCTACTCTATAATGATCCCCGAGGAGGATTTGTATCGATCGCTCGCATCTGTTGCTCAACATGCTTTACAGGAAGTGATAAGACATGAAGCTGTGAAGCTATAAATGATAACTTCTTAATAAACTAAACATGTCTATACGTGTGTTTGACCTGATAATATATTGATTATGGCTGGCACTGTTCTGGGTTAATTTCCTCTTCTTTTTTCCCACTTCAGTTCATACATTTAAATTTACAGTACATGTATCTCTTATTAGAATGTCACACTACTTCACTGTTGTCCCCCAGAGAACCTGGAGCCCCACTCAGCCCCCCTGGAGATCGGCCACCCGGAAGTGGGTCGCTATTTCTCCGAGTTCGCCGACACCCACTACATTGCCAACGAAGAACTGCAGACACGATACCCCGAAGACATGGCCGAAACTCTCGGCACGGTGCAGGAGCTTTATCACAGACTGACACCTGGCTCTGGGAACCAAGACCAGGCTCCTGCCACAGACCAAAACAACCACCAAGCCATGCCCATGTAGCAAAGATGCTGTGTCCAAATACCCTGCCGACTTGGGTTAAAACCATTACTGGTCACCCATTCTCAATTCACAGTCCACTTATCTGTTGTTTTACTTCACATACTCAGTGTTAGGACATGTGTTACAAGTGAAGGTTTTTTGTAAAAGACAGCAAGTTTACAGTATTTCCAAAAATAACCGATCACTTGTGTAGCAATTCAGTCATGTTCCACACGCATCTGGAAAATGTATTTTAATATTTCCAGGTCCATAAGATTGTGAGGAAAAAGAGACATTTTGGTACTGTTGTACCAATAATCATCATGACCACACATGTTTAAATACTACAATGTATAGTGTTAGTATAGTATTACTATCTAGTGCAATCTATGGAGTGAAATGCATCACTTGGACGACATGGGGACAAAAATCTTCTCTCTGGTAATGAAGTTGAGTTTGGAAAAAAGTATGGAAATTCAACAAAAATGAAGTAAACGATTAAGTGGAGGAGTAAATTAAGGATGGGTATCCAGGTGCTGTAAATCTCCCCTCACCTAAAAACCAAGGAATGCTCCCTAACTCCTGTCCACACCTCCTCGCTCCCAGCACCAGTCAAACAAGCCCCCCAGCATATAGCCTGCTCCCACAGTTACCGTGCCACACAAAAGACTATGAAGAAAAAAAATATGTTGTAAATTGACTTTACTTTTACCTTCCCTATCTTTTATTCAAGTTTGATGCACTTGAAAGTTTAACTTTCAGATTTCTAGAGTATCTTAATTTTTTTTTTTCTGTATATTTACAAGTGAAACATGTAGGATGTCATTGGTTCATCGGTGTTGATGAGCTGTTAATGGAAAAAAAAAACAAAAGAGGAACCAATAAGGACACTTGAAACTCTGAGCTTTGAGGAAACTTAACAAAATAAAGCGCTTCAAGTTTTTTTCTAGCTTCTCTCTGACTATTTTTACTCAGAATGATGTGATGCATAATACTAACCGTGATTTACTGCAGGAAACCGACAAGAAACAAGAAGACAGCAGGTTATTTATCCGTAGGCTGTGCGGATTTAGGACCTTGAGGATGCCAGATGTGTCTTAAGACGCCAGTAGACTACAGTTGCATTGACCTGCCGATACCGCGATAAAGCAGCAGCAGCTCTCAAAAGTTGAGCCAGTCGAACCAGATTTTGCGCTCTGACGCACGGTGGAACAGCAGCGATGGGAGCTTCACAAACCAAGACGCACACCAGGCATAAATACCAGGACCTGGCGGATAAAACAGGATGTGAGTAGTTTTTTTTTAAATGTAAAAACTGAAATATAAGAACGTAAAAAAAAAAATAATAATAAAAGTTGTTTTTGGATGCGGCAGTGTTAGTGTGAAATCAGGTGTACAAGTGGCGACAAATTAGGGTCATGACGGGAATAAAAGGAGATTTACATGACTGGTGCGATGATCAGATTTCCATGTGTCCAAAGTTTCTATGCGTATTAATACATATTTACATAGCCAATGCTGTTGAGATCAGTAAACAAGGAAGTAACAAACAATCACGCAAGACGTCGCCTGTTGAACAAATACAGCTTCAAATGTGAGCATTCATGATTTAGCGTATTCACTCGTTTTTTATTAATCCTGAATATATAGCCTGGATAGTACGACTAACTTCATAAATCACACAAGCAACCTTTCCTATAACTGATCTGATTTTGTGTCCGCATTTATTTTGTGTTTATATTTGTCAAACAGGTTGGATTCCTAAGTGTTATACTGGTCCAACTGGTGTGATATAATCTGAACACACTTGTCCTTATCCGTTGTGATAACCCCCCCATTCTTTCCTTCCTCACAAAGGATACTAAGTTCAATACAGAAATGAAACAAACAGAAGTGTGTAGATCTCCTAATGTGTAACCTTTGCATGCAGTGGCATGCACAGTCAGAGCAGTAGGGATAAGGGTTGCATCCCATTCAGAGCGCAAATTTATTGTTACTGTGTTGGTGAGACTTTGAACTGTTTTATTGCCTTCACTTCCCCAAGGTGGGGCTTTGACCCCCTTCTCTCTGGGCTGAGTGGGAGATTTTATGGACTCCTATGTTCTGGATCCTATGATGAAATCTTTAATTGCACTAACAGGTCCTATACACTTGCTGGTATTGCATTGACATCAGCTTTCTGTTGTTTTTTTCTTTTGTAATTGGCTAATTGGCCCATGTAATTATAGTTAATTGTGTGTTCCATCTGCATCTATTGAACTTACTGAAAACCAATTGCCCGTTGTGTTTTCACGTAATTGTCACACCGCCCATGACAACCAACAAACTTGTTCCTGCATAAGACTGTCACCTTTTTCTTCACTTCACACTCAGCTGCTACTGCAAACATCCCATTCAGCAGCTACAGGAGGAGAGGAAATAGTGGTCAAAATAAACACAAGTGTTTACGGAAACAATTGAAAATGCAAAGCCTGTGCAGATATGGGACTAGGCAGAGCCGGATAATCATGTTTAAACCTTTCATTGTGTGGCCAGTAGTCCACACAGTGAGTTAATGATTCAAGGAACCCTTTTGAAATGGCATGAAAAGACAATCCCATTGTTTGCTTAGCCATTAGACTGATAGTAGAGCTGCAAGTTTCACAGTTTAATCATAATCCAGTATGTTACAATTAAAAGAAAATAAAGAAAGGCAGTGATTGTAAACTTCTGTTTATTATCATTTAACTGCATGTTAGATATGCCTTATAGTCAATCAAAGGAGTGCAAGAGACGTGTTGATAGGTGTGGTGTGATTATGGGTGTATGCATACCAGAGGAAGCTGTGATTAGCTGTGATGAACATACTTTCATGTTGTTGGTGTTTTTTCATTTGTAGTTTCTTTGGAGCAGATTCAGAACCTTCACAAAAGATTCCAGCAACTGAGTAAAAACGAAGAGACGATAAGGTAAAATGTTAAAAATGGCAAATCTTTGCTGTGAAACTGCATTTGGTTTGAATGGAAACCATTCAGCCTTTTCAGTTGGTCACAGCTGAAAATGAAATAGTACCTACATGTCTACTATGAATGTTGAATTGTGGGTATTTGTGGTATCTTTGGCACAGGCATAAACAAGCACATATGGTGACATACGCAGGCTGAACTAATGCACACCCGCAAGCATTAGGCAAATACAATATGTCGACGCATTCAGGCACACATACTGTACACATACACACATTCATTCATGTATAAACACACACACAAAACTGCCAAAGTGGCACGTTGGCAGTGATAGGTCACAAGTTCCTTTCCTTTAAAAAAGGAACAAGGTACAAATGCTGCACATGGCAGGTATTTTTCCTGACAGTTTACCTTCTGAGAGAGATTCTGTTACTTCCCACAATTCACATTCAGTGTCATTAAAGCATGCTGGTACTGTAGTGTCTGTTTAATGATAATGGTATTTCTCTTGTCGCACTGCAGCAGAGAGAACTTGGACAGCATACCAGCGCTCGCCAACAATCCAATAAGAAAGCAAATTATTGAAGCCTTCTTCGATAAAAGGTGGGAACAGTTAAATTACACCTCAAACTGCTGGTAAATGGTCATTTCAGTTGCTTTTATCAGCACTATCTTGGTATGATTTTGAATATATTCAAGACACTCTCAAAAGCAAACCTCTATTATATGATTTGTGAAAAGTAAGTCTTCAAACATCCATAATTATCCAAGATGTGTGTCAGCTTTTAACTGGTATGATGGAGATTCCTTCCTGACCAAAGTGCATAAACAAATGCTTTAAGGCCAGGCACTGCTAGCTAACAAGTACTTAATGTTTTAGTAAAAACTTATTACACTTCAGTTTTTGTGCATATTAAACAAGACATTACATGTTAATTAATGAGCTTTAGAGGTGCTGATAGAAGGATTTTGTTACCATTGGACAGAGCTAGGCTAGTAGGCTAGCTGTTTCCACATTTTCAGTCTTTCTGCTAAGCTAACCGGCTTCTGCTTGTATCTTGATATTTTCCATACAGACATGAATGGTATCAATTTTCTTGTCTGACCCCCAGCACGAAAGTAAATATGCATATTTCCCAAAATGTTGAGCTATTCCATCAAACATTAGATATCGTCCTGTATTTGCTGTTGATATGATGGAGGTTCTTTCCTGACCACAGCTGCATAAACACAGGCTGTAATGAGCAGCAATGAAATTCACTTCCCATATTTTGTGTTCAGTTTTATAATTTGTCAAATTATGATGCCTAATAAGTTAAATCCTCATTTTAAGGCATTAAATATGGCTGTCTTCTTCCATTTACTATGTGCAGTCAGGCACTGTTACTGAATTTCAAAGGATTTTATTAACATTACAAACGTAGAGATGCATTAATCTTAGGAATGTTTAGAGTAGTTTAATCAAACTTGTGTTTCTACTGCTTTACTTCTGTTTGTTTAGTCAGATGAAAACAATGCCAGTCAAACATGGGAGGTTGAAATTAACTTGGATGCATCAATTGCTGATATCATCTATTTAGGTCTGTGGTGCAGTTTGTAAAAACAAAATCAGCCATCCATCAATTAGCTAAAGGAAAGAACATAAAAATCAAGATCTTGTGGTTATGAGCTAATAAACATTTGTTGATGTTTTAAAAGCTGCAGTTCCTGCTTTGGATAGCATTTAAAAGGGCAAACCACAATGTAGACTGTCCAGTAAACAAGCTATCTGTGAGTCCATGTGACTGTTGTCCTCAAGCACACAAGTCATGTACACAGTGTCAACATAAAGGGACCATATGCAAAAATATATTAGTGGTCACTTCCACTTTTCGGACTCAAGAAAATCTAACCGTAATCGTGAATGCACCCATAGAATCCCATGATCAAAATGTCAGATTTTTAAGCAGGCAAAAAGCAAAATTGGTTGAATTTTAACGCCTAAATTTTGATTTCTTCTGCCTGCAACTCAGGAACCAGCATAAGGAGGAGGCGGAGGAGGGCTCCCTCATGGAGATTAGCTTCGAGCAGTTCCTCATGGTCATGTCCCACTTCCGCCCTCCGACCCTGAAGACGACGGACGAGGAGAGGGAAGCTATGAGAAAGGAGAAGCTTCACTGTAAGAAACTGCAATCCATTTTAATAATAATATTACAAGTCAGGAAACTGTTAGTCTAGGATCACCACCACCGAAGCTTTACTCTCTCCTGCGTCGTCCTTTTTATGTGTTACGATTACAAAACACCAGGAAAGAGGTGCACCACCCAGTCTAGGTATCCAATTGGTGAGTATCTCATTTCAGTCGCCACCAACATGCCAGAAACAGTGTGGTGATGCATAGCTGCATAAGTGAGTGCTGGATTCCTCACCGAATGTCAGCTTGGAGAGGTATTGGAGAGGCTCGTAGGTATTCATGGCTTAGTTGGGAACGCGTCCAGAACAGAAGCTTCAAAACTCTGAACTGTCACAAGTATGGAAACATTTGAAACCACAAAATCATGACCCAATAATTTACATTTTCTTCTTCTCCTCAACCTGCCTTGTATGATTTGTGATTTCTTACATTTCCCAGAATTCATTTTACAAACCCTAGGGAAAGAGTGCCGCTTTCATGCCAAAGTGCACTTCCAAGGGAAACACTTGTTAGAGAGGCTGGATTTACAACTGGGCAAATAAACAATTGACACAGGACCTGGTACCCAAGAGAGTCACTTAAGGCACTTGGTTTAAAATCCGATCAGCGAAAATACACCATTTAAGCACGGCATCATCATTAATGATCAATAATTGGAATGACAGGAGCCTGAAGAGGAGCCCTGCATTATTTATTATTTAGTCACTATCACTTTCACTTCAGTAGCTCCCTTGAGTGCACAATTTGTCTCGAGGCCTCCTAGCAGGTTAATCCAGCCATGTGTAGTAACTATGTAGCCAGATAACTTATGAACACGAGGGTGTGTCTGTAATCGTAGCCATGGCCCGTCTTAAAAATGTAAAATATCTTAAGCTGATTTGGATTCTAGTCTTTTAGTGGAGGAATTTTCTGTGTAGCGCCAACACGAGGTTCACATTTGTGTTTTGCTTTTTTTGTGTAATCTCTCAACGACTGCTGGATAGATGACCATGAAATTTTGTATAGACATTGTGCGAATTTGAATTTATTTTCTCTGTAGAAAAACATTGTGGCACAAAACCCCAAAGCACAAGTTTTTTTATTCATTTATTTATTTATTTTTTTACAGGAGACAATTACCAAACGACACTACAACCATATCTGTCTCCTTTCTAAGGATTGATCATGGCCAATCCTGCTCGGCTTCACAACAAACCATTTATCTGAGCTGTGTGTCTCAGTTGTCACCTGTTGTGTCACAATGTTGTTTTCCCACATATTTGATTTTTTTTTTGTTGTTGTTGTTGTTATTATTTTGGGTAACCATATGTCAACACAGCTGTCCCTCCTGTCATACTGATGAATTGAAGAAAGAGAAGAGAAAAAAAATGAGCCATTTCCAAGACAGTTTGACATTAAAGCTGACATTCTATTTACTCTTGAGGGACATTGGACATTGAAGCAATATAGTCAAAATGTCTTTGCACATTGCCTAAGAAAGTGATTTTTTTTTTTTTTATTGTTGCTGCTGCAGGACATAAAGGATTGTCATGAGACTGAATCCTGTAAATGAAAGTGGTGGCATTGTAAGGGTGTTTCCTTGCCTCAGTGTTAACATTCAGCAGTGGCTGATAGGGCCTGAAAGTGAGCCGCCATTATGTCCTATATAACTCTCTCTTATCTCTACATCTGGGCAAACATTCCCCTAATCATAGCTTCCTCTGGTGTGTTAGTAAGTGTGTGTTCTTAGAGCTGATGATGGAGAGTTTCTTAGAGATTCGACCAAACACTAACTTCCTCTCCTCTGTTTTCCCAGTTCTATTCAACATGCATGACACAGACAATGATGGCATCATCACTCTGGAGGAGTACAGGAAGGTAAGACGGCATAACCATGAAGGCCTCAATGTGGAGTATAGATGATGTTTTTTTTGTAGTATGGGATATGCACTCATTTATTTAAAGCTGCACATGGCAGGAGTTTTATCTGAAAGTATTATATTTATCTACCAGTATTACAAAATTGCAAAAGTGAGAAGGTTGCTATGCCCTTCCTTTGATTTAGACACATCTTGTTTGCCCAAATGAAGCCCTGCTGTCTGCTTCAGTTCTGCACCCACAGAAAATGACAACTGAAAATATAATCAAATTTGAAATGTATGCAAATTAAAGTTAATTCTTGACCTTGAAAACGGCAGTTTGACAAAAACATCTCAACTCAAGGTCCACTTACTGGCTTTTTTTCAGAGCCTTCAACTGCATCTTATGGTCCTTCTCAGCAGTTGGAGCTCCAGAAAAAGCTGGTAAGCAACCTTGAGTTAGGAATTTTGGTGTTGAAGTGAAGCAAATTCACCTCACATTTCATCATACTTAATTTCCACATAACATTTTCTTTTAATGCATCAAATGACTGGACCTTATTACAAACAAAAGATACAGTACAAACATACATACAGTACAAACGGCACATGTACTATATGTACTATAAGCAATAACTTTTAAAGGCCTTGTACACCCACACATTTCCAGTTATTCTTACTGATCATGTTGCTCAGGATGATGTATGGCGGAGCTATTCTGGGAATGACATCATCAACAGTCTGTACATGCCCATACAGTCCTGAGGAATCAGCCAAAATAAGCGAAGACATACGTGTGGTTGGATCATGGGGATGCAGGGGCTTTAAATGTTATCCAGATGTATTACCAGCAGTTGACTGACAATACACATACAATAATAAGCTGATATGCTCTATGTTTTGTTGTTCTGTGAATGTGAAATGCATAAAGTTAGCCCACCCATTTACAGTAAAGTAAGCCCAAATTAATACCGCTTAGTGAGCTGGTTTGCCCTTTGTAGTGCACTAATGGAAACATCACATGGAGCATGTCAATATGAGACACATGAGTAACTCTTAAGGTGTGTCAGTCATGAAAGTTTCCGATGAACTTAGATTTTAGAACATCTTGGTTTAAAAATAGAGCATCTTGCTTCCTCAAAATTAGTTTTTCCATTTGAAAGAGAATGTTGCAACATAATGCAGACAGAGATTATTCAGGTTTAAACCAACAGCATTTTCTTTTTCTGTTTTTTTTCGGATGCAGTTTTATTAGATGTCTGGTCAAGTTGGATAGATCACATGTTAGATTTTATTGGCTTTTATACTAGTAAAGAATTATGTAATCATAATGACTGATGAAAAATTAGGTAAAACAAGAGTTTAAAGTAATTTTTCCTTTCACAAAGACTGAATGAAATGGTTTTCTAAATAGTGAGTGAGAACTCTATTACAGGTTTTCTTGATAACCTTTAGTATCAAATTATCAAAACCAGTTCAGTAGCTAAAAATGCACATGATATACTGTGCATGCAGTAGTTCACTGGAGTTACCTTACTTAACAGCCAGAGGTAAGAAAAATAAACCTAAATTCCCAGATGTTATCTGGAACTGTCACCCTGTGAAGTTGTCTTGTGTGGCTTTAAGATTTATGCTGTTAAAACCCCAATGAGTGAAAATGTTGTTCTCATCCAAGGTGGTGACGGAGCTTCTGTCAAAAAGCGGAGCCATCGGGCAAGAAGCTGCCAGGGCGATAGCAGACGCTGCCATGTTGGAAGTGGCGAGCACAAATGTGCCTCACATGGTAATAGAACTTAACAACAACTAAACTGTTAAAATGAATTCTCACAGATCTGCAAATCCACCGCAAAGTAACAGATTAATTGATCTCTTTATCATTTCAGGGCCCGGATGAAATTTATGAAGGAATTACATTTGAGCATTTTGAAGAGGTTTGCACCATTCCAACTTTATGTTTACCAAAAAAAAATATTTGAAACACTCCCCCCCCCCCCCCCCCCAAATTTTACAAATGCTTGACACAATTATGTTTTTCTGCCCACAGATTTTAAAAGGCCTTGAGATGGAGACCAGGATGCATATCCGCTTCTTGGATGTAGACACTATAACAATGCGTTGTGGGAAATCAAGCTCATGAAGGAGTTCTTTTGAAGAAATGTTTTATGTTGCTGCTGTTTTTAGCAGAACCTTTCCAGTCCTTAAATGGAATGGAGCCCCTTTTGATATTGGGTATGCACTAATATTTTTGGACAGAGAATGAGAAATAGTCATATATGTACATTTTTATACAACTTACAAAGACCGCCTGCTGCTCCTGCAGTTCAAGGCTTTGAAAGACAGTGGAGGTGTTCTAATACTTGAGTCACTTCTGTAGTTAATTCATTTTTCAAACACATTCCAAAGAGATTAATTTCCCCTCTCTTTTGTCACAGTACTATTAATTTTTTATCATATTTAAAACTAACACACTACCTCTATCTGATTTTCTGTCTTCTAAAACTAAGCTGTTTTACAAATCTGTATATAATCAGCGTGTAATGTAAAGGTTTCTTTGTGCTTTTGGTCCAGAAGGTTGACAGATGATTTGAAGTCAGTCATGCTCAGTGACTGCTCTGGCATTTATGGGTCATCTGTTATGGCCAACATCCAAAGCATGAGATTACAGGCACATACCATTCCTCTGCAGCTCCAGAATAGTTGCAGGTTTAATTTATCTGTTCCTCTGAGACTTTGTGTAATCAAATACTGTTGTTCTACTCTGAAAAGTCAGCCACCAAGAATGATGAACTCTCTTTTGACTGCAAGTATATAAATACTTTCCCAAAGATGAATTATTACAGACTTTGCACTGAATTATATTAATGAACAAAATAAATTGAAGTCATTATGATAAAACAATTGCATGTTTAAGATGTTTGTTTTTTTTATAGAGAAACAGAAAACATTTCATAAATGAGGTAGAAATATGACATGTTTTATTGCTGTGGTGTTGCACAGCGACACTGATTCAAATCCAGGAAGCCAAACATCAATTTAAAAAAGTCATTAATCTTTACAGTCTGTGTAACATCTGGGCAGCTGAATTCAACGTTGTAAATTAAAAAATCTATACAACAGCTGCAGATAATGTACTGCCTACATATATTACATTTACAAAAAGGTTGATTTGAAACTAAGAGAATAAAATGATTAAATAAAAGGACACCGTTTGGAGAATCAAACTTATCAAGGGTGAAAAGTTTCTACTGTCCATTCAGCTATACGCTGTATCTAATTGCAGCATGGGAAACTTCACCTCAGTGGGATGGATGGGAACCGGACAGCCGGTCGTACGGCACCGTTAGGCCGATGTTGTAGTTGTAGCCGTAAGACTCGGTGTAATCAGACCGGCAAATGGGCAGGATGTGATCTTGGGAGGACGCGTCCTCAGAGAAGTCGTAATGGCAGATGACTCCCCTGTGTCTGAAGTAAGAAAACATTCATGTCAGCATCTTGCTTATTTCACTTTACTGAGCAAATGTTTACATTGGATGCAAGAGTGGGGGATGAAGCACAGATGGATCATTCTAAATCAGTTGAAAAGCATAATGCACCTTTATCTAACATAGGAAGTGGGATTATTTAAAAACTTCCTGAATTAATCCATTTATTTGGAATTTTTATTTGCACCTACAAAGCAGCCTGTAACCATTAAGGGTGCACATGCAACAAGTTGTCAGGGAGATAAGTGATATAAGTAGCATGAGATGTCGTAACAACTATCCAATTTGTAAGAACAAGGCTATTATCTAATTATTTTAACAATAGCAATGATATATTTCCTTTTGACAATATTACAAGGTTGAATTTGCTTGTATGAAACCATCTTATTTCTGAGTCAGAGACTCTCTAAGCTTGGCGGGGTTGGGTGTGGAGGAGTGATCCAGGTCAAAAAAAAGAAGAAGAAGAAGAGTGTGGGAGGGAGTTAAGTGACCTGCGGTGAGCTGTAAGGTCATCGTCTGTGATGCAGGCCCCCCGCGGCGACTTGTCATCAGGGATGTTGGCCGTTACCAGGGTGCTGGTGTTGAAATGTATATGCCTTACAGGATGCCTGCAACCAAGACAGAAAACAACCCTTTACATATAAAAACATACACATAAACATAAGTTACATTGTTACTCGCATATTTTTTACTTGTGTGTGTCAGTCTTTCTCTACAAATAGTTCTTGAAGTCCATGTAAAGATTTAAAAAAACACATTTGTAATTACAAAATGGGAGAACTTTCTCAGTGTTGTGATGAAATAAACACATCATTCACCTGTCTTATCTTTGGGACTTTCAATAATTTAATTAACACTCATCTCAGAGACACATACCACATGTGTTACTAACAAACAGCGGGAGCCCAGCGACAAAAAAAAACAAAAAAGATGTGCCATCTTTGAAATCTGATAGACAACAGACATGCAACTTTTTGAAGTGTTGCTGACAGTTTGTATATCCTCCCACCTGTTGTGCATCTCCCACAGTTTAGCTCCCATCCTTGTCTCCCACACGCACACTAATCCTTCCTCTCCGCCGCTCACGATCTTCCAATCGTCCGCCTGCACCGAGGTGACGCCCAAGTGGTGGGCGTACAGAGATGCCACAGAGGAGCCGCTTCGTAGGTCAAACACCCTCACCCTGAATCAGAGAACAACAAATGTTGTTATTACACTAAGAAAGTAATTGAGAAAGTCTCGCTTCATATTAATTAGGTTGGTCGACAAAGAAACATGTTTGTTTTAATGTAACAAGGTGATTTTAAGTTTTAAATTTGAATATCCTTTTTGTGGATTTATCCAACACTCCAGAGTGACTTAGAATAATAACTGAAGCCAATACAATAGCATCACTTATTTCCAGCGGAGCATGGTAAATCTGGATTTCACTTCCTGCTAACAGAGACGTAGGACTCATACCAAGACCACACAAGAGAGAGTACATGAAAGAGTGCATTCATTTACAGACAAAAAGGACACTATTCACAACTTTCAAGAAAAAGAGAACTTTTCTACATCCAGCCGAGAGACCAAAGATAAATAAAAACTGACGCAGATGTTGCCGTCGCGTGCTTTAGTTCCTGCTTTATTTGCCCCGGGCTCAACCAACATTATTTCTACTATCAAACACTAGGCAAAGTTTATCATTTAAGTAATACATAAATTGATAATAAAGGAAAATGTTTAGGTGTGGTAACAATATAAATGTAACAAATACAAACCCAAAACCAATTAAATGTGGAACCTTTGGTGTATTAGATAATTTGATGACGGCTCAATTGTTTTTTTTTATACCAGCAGATACGAAGAAAAGGAAAAAAAACAAAACCTGTACAATAGATTATAAATTAGAGCAGATAAATCAGGTTATTTTAAACACCGAAGAATATAAATATGAATGATAACAACAGGTAAGCAAACATACTGTGACAGACAAAATGAATTTAAACAGTATTAAAAATAGCACTGTATGCGCTATGATAAAGCTATGATAATAATGCAGAACATCCAAAGTGTCTGAGCTATTTAACTTGCTCACTATAACTTTAGAGCTGTAGATATACATACATACAAAACACATTGTTATGTATATTATGTATGTGAGTTATAAAAAGAAGCAATGTAAATGTTGTTGTGTAGTACAGAACATTAGTCGTACCTCCACAAAAGAACTTACATGAAAATAGACAGAAACTATCTTCATATAATTCACAAAGTGGCACAAAACTGACTTTTTTTTTTTTAATACAGTCAATCAAGTAAAGACTTAATTTGATGTACTGTTTTTGAGTTTGCCCACCTCTCAATCTAATGTGTAGGTTTGTTTCACTGTATCATTATTTATAATCTATGTGTTAATTATTTGTACTCAGAGATTTATTTTTGTGTTAAAGTGATTTATAAATCCTACTTTGATATGAGTATTAATGCTCTCATTCATTATTATTAATATTATACCAGTATTTTTTTTGCAAATAAGAGGCAATATGAGCAGGATTTTTGCTTGGTGGGTTTCATGAGCATCACGAGCCCAAGGGACCCTCAGCTCCATCTGTTGTCATTGTGGCTTTATTGCAGCTGAAAGCATCCAGCACATGACTCCATCCAGACTCAACCTTCCTCCAAGACTTCATTACCATAATCAAATTTACTTTAGGGACTCAGACAGATTTCATTTCCACTTCCAATTTTTTTTTTTTTAAAAGAATCAGAGTTAAATGTGTAATTTGGCACAGTGGACTTGTTGTCTGCAGTTAGTTTTGCCTGTTTAGTGGCATTACGTGATGGGAGCACACGTTTTAACAATGAGGACTGAACATTACTGGTCGACCGTAGGGAACCATAAATCTAATGTTGGAGGTAGCTCTGTCTTCAGTGAGCTGTCAGTAGCCAGACTCCTCTTCATTAATCAGGAGGAGCTCTGCCTAATAAGAGAAGTGTGGGGGAGGCTTGGAAAACTCCTGAAGAGTTAGCTTCTGAGGGTTAGACAAGACATTACTCATTATAGACAGAGGAGGATGTTTGGTGCAAACCAGTGATTTGATGATCACAAGTGGTCTTCAGCTTGATTGAAGTTTGATTTTTCAGACTAATGGACACATTAAGGGTTGAGAATAATACATTTTGACCAATTCAGCACACTATGACAAGAGTGTTATGTTTTGTTCTAGGTTTTCTGCTCTACAGACACTTCAGACTAACTGTATATTTCTCTATTGCAAATAAGGCGAAGATAAAACCATGAAGCCAGAAAAAAATCCCACAACAGATGTAAAAACAGTGTACATGAAAAGGATAAAAAAAAGTGGTGGGTTGAGCTAAATGCTAACATGCATCACATGGCAACACTAACTTGCTGATATTTGCGCGTTAGCATGCTAAAATTAGCTAAGTAGCACTAGACACAAAATACAGCTAAGTCTGATGAGAAAGTAAACCAAACTATTGAACAAATTTTAATGAATGAATGAATGAAGTACGATAAAACTCTGGCTTATCTCTGGTAATTAAATAAGAAAAAGCAAGACAATTAACTAACAACAAATAACACAACAAATTAATAAATAAAAGCAGCACCAGGATCTAGCAGCAGTGCAAAAGTGACTTTAGTGCAGGTTTGTTAGTCTTTGGGTATGTGTGTGTGCATGTGTGTGTGTCTTTTTCACTGTTGTGTGGGAGGGTTGTGATGAAAGCCACATCTCTGGGGTAAAAGCTGTTCCTCAGTCTGTTCTGGTTTTTATTGTCCTGAACCGTTTGCCGGACGGCAGTGGGTCAAGCAGGGAGTGGCCGGGGAGTGTGGTGTCTCTGATTATGCTGCTTGCCTTCTTTCCAAGTCTGCTGGCATAGATGGTGTCCAGTCATGGGAGCGCCATCCCGACAACGCGCTGGGCTGCCTTCACCGCGTTATGCAGGTTCTATTTGCTCAGCAGCTGTGCAGCTGGCTTACCGCACTGTGGCACAGTTTGTCAGGATGGTTTCAACTGTGCAACTGTAGAAGTTCAGCAGCAGTTTCTGTGTGAGTTTGGCCTCTTTCAGCTTCCTGAGGAAGAAGAGTCTTTGTTGTTTTGATGTGGTGACTCCAAGGAACTTAAGGTTTTACACACTTTCCACTACTTCTCCATGTATGTGAAGGGGAAGGTGTACTCTGTCCTTAGTTCTTCCGTAGTCTATGATCATCTCTTTTGTTTTTGTGGATGATGGGTGGAGACGTGCTTACTAACTCTGACTTGCTGTGGTTGATCTCTAAGGAAGTTCATGACCCATGAGCACAGAGAGGAACCAAGGCCCAGAGTGTTCAGTTTACTGACCGGTTTATGGGGGATGACTGTATTAAATGCAGAACTGAAGTCCACAAATGACATCCTCACATTAATTTTAACACGATGATGCTAGGTGAAAAGTTAAGGGATCAATTCATCAACAACAAATAATTCATCCTGAGGGGGACATTAATGTCTGTACCAAATTTCACTGCAATCAATCCAATAGTTGTCAAGACATTTCACTCAAAATCACAAATATCAATCTCAAAAGTCAGGTGGGATTCATCATCTGGGAACCATGAACATCTGTAACAAATTTAGTGCCATCCATATTGAGATATTTCTCTGTAGACGTGAAAAATTCAACCTGCTGAAGGCACTAGATGAAAAGTCAAAATTATAAGAATTCATCCACTGGGCACCATGGATATCTGTACTCAATTTCCTGGCAATCCATCCAGTTGGTTGAGACATTTCACTAAAAACCAAAACTGTTGTGGTGGCACTAGAGGAAAATTCAGAGAATCATCCTCTGGGGACCATTAATATATATACAAAATCCCATGGCAATCCATCGAACAGTGGCAGACAGACAACCAACCATCTGACTGACCATCACTGCCGTCCCTAGAGCCACACCGCTATAGCATGGCTACAAATCACCTTGAACACGCTTGAAGTTTTTAAATAAGCAGGTAAAAGTCAAGTAATGTCAGCAAAGTGGTCTTGAGGCTGGACTCAAAAAGTGTAGCCCTGCGTAATGCAAAGTGACCAATAGCCACAGGTATGGCACTCACTGTTTCTTCCCTCACTCTTACTCTATCCAGTTTTGCTCTTTGCCCACGTTTTTCCCATTTGTACAGATGTGGCATTCTTCCAGACAGCCCTTACCAAGACCCCTCATTTGCTCCCTGGATCTCGCAAAAAACAGAAGGACAAAACTCATTTGGAGGAAAAGAAGGGATGCATTAGGCTTTGGCCTTCAGCCACTCTGTTTTAGAGCCAAGATTGCGGACTGTCCCTCAGTCTCCCCCATTTCCATTTGTTCTCTACTGTGCGCTGCATCAGCTGGGGCCAAAGTGGAAGAGCCAAGCTGGGGGGTATGTGTGTGTGTGTGTGTCTGAACAAAACTACACATCTACCAGAAAGCAAAGACCAAAAGTAAAGCAGAAAAGAATTGGATAAAGACTCTTACCAATGCTTTGGCAAGAAAACAAGCATTTGAATGCTTCATTCAAAAGCTGCTGTTGAATTATTTCTTTCAGAAACAAAACAATGTTGAACATTTTCTTTTGGCACTTGACAAAAACTGAGCATTTTGGGGTTTTTTTGTACGGTTGCTACGATTCATCACTAGTAAAAAGAGAAAACAACAGGACATAAACAATATGATGTGGTCTGTCATTCGATTTAAGCCAACTACTTAACAGCCAGATGGATTGGTGCTGAATAGAAACAGCGGGGGCAGCTTTGGATGAGGACGCGCCAGGGATTTTTCGTTTCCTGCCAGCTCATGCACCGCAGCACCCGCTAACAAGTGGAGAATAGATGAGAATGGCTCTTTTGTGTGTCTTTTTCCTCATCTGGAGAGCCAGGTTAGCGATGTGGGAAGTGTGTGTGTACGCCCATGTGTGAGTACATGTATGGATGGATGGGATAAAGAAGGAGAGATTCTCTTCTTCTTCTTTACCATCTCAGGTAATGGAGGAGAGAGACAGACAACATCTCTATTTAAGACAAAGAATAGAAGTATTTCAATGCCTCTATCTTCTCTTTTCATCAAGCTTTTATTGAATGGAGTCACACACTTTCTTAACACCTGGTTCCCAGTGCAAATAGCCTCAGTGTTGCATTCTTCATCAAGTGTCATTGTGGGAAAACTAAGTAACAGGCTCTCCTTTCAGTTATTTGCTCAGTTTCAAGCGATGGAGCCAAAGACATAAAATTGTGATGTTCAAATAAATCGAGAGCGTCAGCATTGGGTGATTCTGTTCTTATGCACAATATGTGTGTGAAAGTGCGTCCTACCTCCTATCTTTGTTGCCACACACCAGCAGGTGAGGGGGGCTGTCTCTCAGATTGATGCAAGTGAAATCTCCCGGTGAGTTGCCGACGCAAACTGTCGGTTTTCCCGTCTCTACGCTGTAGACGTGGATCTGAAACGTGATAACATAACATAACACATATGCATCCATGTTATGAAATATTGAACACACTACACTTTAGTTCATTAGTTTGGTGTAGTATGATGCAAAGTGCAGTAAGAAAGTATGAGGACAATTTCAGGAAATTGAATTTGATATTAATTAATATATAATAATTGTATAATAGACAAACACAACTAGCTGCAGCCATGCCAGTTAATTAAAATCATAGCAGCACTTAAATGTTAAAGCTGGAGGGGAAAAAACATAAATAAATCAACCTATGGGCATACTACATACTACATGACCAAGATGCACACCACTGCCTCAGGCTCGGTGGCTGCAGCAAACTTTCTTCATACAAGTTACGATGATGTCATCTGGAGCTGGCCTAATTGGTCAATTAGTAGCTGGTGTTTTCTCATCCAAATGAGAACAAACAGGATAACTGCCACGCACAATTTTCTTTGAATAATTAAAACGATAAAGAAATTAAACCAAGGAGGGAGAGGGAGAGAAAGAGAGAGAGAGAGAGAGAGAGAGAGAGAGAGAGCCACAAAGATAAAGTTTGAAGGAAAAAAAAAAGAGCTGAATGATGTAAGCCTTGAGAGGCTGCCAGCAGTTTTTGTGTGTCCCTTATTTGGGCCAAGCAGAGCTTTAATTGTGCACCACCCCGGGGCAAAGCCCAAATCACACCGGACTTTGAAATGACAGCTTGATAGGATTTGGACAATGGAGGAGAGAGAGAGAGGGGGGGGGGGACGAGTGTAGAAAGAGGGAGGATGGCACAGAAATTAGGTTCAGCCTGCTGTTCTCGATGAATCATTACAGTTTCAGGAAGATATTTTTTTAATAAATATCTGTCTACCTCGCCCACTAAAATGAAGAAATATCGCTGAGGGAGGCAAATGAGCCGTTCTGTGATGATGTTAGGGTCTGTTTAGAGAGTTCAGCAGTGTGTTTTGAGCAGGAATAATCATGAGCGGGACTGTAGAGGAGTTGTTAAGTTAATGCACTCGCTGGAGACCCGCTGAGACTCGCAGACAAAAGGAACCTCTAATGGTGGCTCGTACTGGGAAGGTTAATTTAATTTATAGCTTTTAAAAAGATTAAAAAAATTGGCAATTATTGCAGCACTTTTGAGAAAATATTTTATGTTGCCATTACCCTTACGGTGGAACACATTTGGCTGAATCTGGTTTGGTTTTTGATTAATCTTGAATGTCATATCATAGACTAGGAATGGGAGACCATGTGCCATGCGGGGCCAACTGTCTGCAGGAGGGTAAATCACCTGTTTGGGATTAGTTTGAATGAAATCTTACAAACTGTTGGCCAATTCCCCAGTCTTTTCATTCACAAACACCCACATTTGAAACAAATATGGATTCATAGCTACATTTGGTTGGAGACACCATGTGAGCAAACAGAGATTAGCCGACCAGATGCACAATAATGGCGGCTTTGTGGTTTGATGGTGTTTGATATTTCTGACTAATCCAACAGGGCAGAACAGAGTGTCAAACTTTCTTACAATAACTCCACTGAGATGCTTATTTACGGTTGCTTCCCACACTTCAGAAAACACTTTCTAACACCTATACATACTACTTTCATTTTCAAATATACCGCCCTTGTATTATGACATGTATTTGTAGAGCTGTACAGGGATCTCCGTGAACGAAAAAGAAGCAAAACTAGTCACAAACACCAGTTAAGTTGTGTTTCTTTGCTCATTAGTGGTTTGTGGTTAGAAGCTGTTGACCAAACTAATAAACCAATTTAAGTAATTCAAGTAATCATCCACTGATACAACTAAAACTCTGAAACCATGTATCGGTATTTTAACTTCCTGAACAGCATTATCTGGATGTTTAAGATGCTATGATAAGTGTTTGAGAGTGTTGCATTCTGGATCGGAGGCAGTCTTGTGGTATAATTAGGTGCCTAGCAGGGGAACGGCCCCAAGGAGATACCCACAAATAATAGATTCTACCTAACGGCTGGTGTTAGGCTTTGTATTTAATGTGGTTTTCGGGGGATGTTTTTGTCATCACTCTGCAGTCTCTGCTGTGCTTTGTGTGCTTGAAGGGAGTGACAAGGTCAGAACCTTCTGTTGACGCCAAATATCAACTATTCATATAACGTTCTGTGCCACGCGGCTGAAAAAGTAACAAAACGTGCGACCTTGTGCAGTCAGTCACTGCTGCACTCGCATGTGACAGACTTGCTGGTTGCTGCGACATTAAAATAATTGATTTTACTGAGATATCTTGATTATATGGTTGAGTAAAATACAAAACAAGTCATTTTACATCCGTCCATGAATGGATGGACTGACTGAGACAATAATTCCAGTCATTCATACATATATTCAACTCATCCTTAGCAAGAGGGACGTGCATTGAGGCTGCACTGTTCACCTGAAAACTCCACTTTAACCGCAGTGATCGCTTGCTGCTACGACTGCTGCTGTGGTTTATGTAGCGTTCTCCCAGCGTTTAATAACCCCATGTCCACCCCCTGTAGGCTTTGACTCTACGTTCACATGGGAGTGATTTTAACATCATCACTCCCCGATCACTGCTGTGTTGACCTTGCTACTTACTCACATAATATTCCCTCCCATATGAGCTGCATGACTGAAACTACCTGCTGAGTCTTGTTCAAAGAGGAGTTATCTGGATAATATTGCTGACCCAGAAAGGGTTGTTTTACATTATGTTACTGACACCCTGATCTTGATCCACGGCAATACTTCAAACCATCCTTCGTTTTTCATACATACATCAATACATACATACATCAAACCATTAATTCATCTTTGCATGCAACCATCCAGCCCTCTGAACCTAACGCAATGAGAGGCTGACAGGTTTTCTGACAGCACTTGTGCTCTGTGGTGGGTCCACTGCAATGGATGGATAGCTTGCCAGTGGAGATGCCAGCTTATGTTGAATGCCCAACCACAAGCTGGGTGGATGCCTGGGTGCCCCTGGTCCACTGGCAAGAAGGAGACGAGTAGTAATGAGGATCTGGAGACTGGCTTCGACCACACAATTACACACAGGCCCCACTGACGACACTGACAAAAACGGGTAAGGCTAAAAAGACAAATCCACGAGCTGAACGATATCAAATGCCAAAATATGAGACAGAATCTTCTATATCATGGACACAAAACGGCTTTTGTGCTTTTAAGTTATCAGACTTTGTGACAAAACTGCAGCAAACTCAGTGATCACTACAGAGTCTAACTCAAGTAGACAAAAAAAACACGGTAATGCGGTTGAGTTCATCTTAATTAAAATGCCGCAAATGAAAAATGTTTCACTCCTCTGCAGAGTGAGAAGTTTGAGTAGACTTCCTCGGATGCCACCTCCATGCATTTGTGACAGATTTTTAATGAAGCATATGTTTTCTTAAAACATGTTTGGCATCACTAACTGTTGCAGCCGATTCATGTTTTGACTTCTTCACAGTATGAAATTGCTGTTCGAAGCGTGACGAGAGTGACAGACAGATTAATTAAATTTGTAAAATATTTTTTAATTACCGAGAGAGGTATGCTAATCATGAGTTGGCATAATTTAGACGGGGAGTTTGGACTGAGCTCGCTATGGAAACAGGAAAGTTAGAGAGACTTTTGGTGCGTCTGTGCTGCAATTAAAATGAATCCAATTTAAAATGACTAGGAAAGACACGGCTGTTAAATGATGGAGACAAACAATATTATTTCAGCTGGAAGATGAGCTGTGTTTCATCTTAAATTTATTCATATAAACATCACAAAACTGCTACTTTTCACATGTTTTTATTATTATATTTTATTAAAACTTTTTTATATGGAATACCTATTTATTTCCCTAATATTGTTTATGAACAAGAAATATTCCACAGCAGATACAGATTAACTAACTCGCCTTTTTTTTTTGCCTTTGCATTGCAACATCTTTGTGTTATGATGCGGTAAGGCTGACATCCCTCCCTGCTACTCTCTCCTTGCTCCACTGTGTGGTGCTTTAGTGCTGCCACTGAGTTGGTGAGAGCCGTGCTAAAAGTGTATCATCTGTGCTTTTCTAATAGGGGTGATGTCAGTGGAGCAGCTTTGCCAAAGACCTTTCAATCACAGATTGCTGCACAGACACAAAGCCTGCTCAGGTGCTACTTTGCTGCTCTGAAGCTACCACTTGTCCGGTCTCTAAAAGGTAAACCACATCAGTTTTTTATGTTAAAAAAATATATAATTACTTTTTTATGCAGCTTTCTGTTTTATCTTTGCACATCGGTGAAAGCCAAGTTGACAAAGTTCACTTGAAAAGTGTGATGACTGCTCTGTAGGTGCTTGCTGATCCCGACAGAATACTTTGTCTCATGGCTGTTTGGACTTTGTAAGTAAAGTCTAAGAGTCAATTAGGCGCACAGGGGCCTTAGAAACGTAGTATTATTAGAAGCAAACAGATGCATCTTGGGGACCAACAGTTGATCAAAGTACACATAGAGACTATAGTAATTAAGGGCAGAGCCCACCGAGGACTTGTCGCTATTTAGGCTAGCTATTTCTACTATAAATAAATCCCCTACAGACACATACTTTTCATTTCTGATGGGTCTCAAGGGTCTAGAGGGACAGAGAGTAATAGTGATCACACTGCCGAGAGAACCAGTTTACTTTTACACCGAGAACAATCTTTGTTTGCGATGCATCTAAAATTCAAACTAAACACACTAAAAGGCAGGAGACGTCTGTTCTCCAAAAAGTTTTATTCCATTTCAAGGACAACAGGTAAGACGAGTATTTCAGCTGTAAATCAAAAACTCTGTTCTCGCTTCTCTCCCCTCAATCAATTGTATTCCTAAAAGAAAACATGTTTCATTTCATTTGAGAAAACCACATTATTCACCTTGTATAATCTCCCATTTCTTCATTATGCACCTGTTGAGAGTACAAGTGACCTCGTTAACTCTATTGGAAACCTTCCATTTCAATTTTGGAAGGTGTTGGTAGCGTTTCTCTTACAATACGACTAGAAGAGACTTCCAGGGTTTTACAGTCTAGTTTGTCAGCATTCAAGGAGGTTTTGTTTAGATTTGTTTGTCATCCTCGGATGCTTCAATGACACTGAGCACAAAAGAGGCCTTGATACAGCTCCATCAATTCCATTAACACGCAAACACTAGATAGTTATTTCGTAAACATACTAGAGTGCTATTCACAATAGACTAGATAGAATAGATCATCATCATCACAATATGTGAATGGATGGCAGCATGTGGTTCAATTAGCATTCAAATAACATTGCTAGTTTCCTAGCTATGGTAAAAAATATGGTTTAGACTTTCAGCTTAAATTACTGCATAAATTAGCAGATGAGAGTAATATTAACATTACATGGGTATTATTATTATTATTATTACACTGTGCATCATAACAATTTGCGTCTCCTTTTTACGAATCTATTTTATTTCATATATTTTTGGGGGCATTTTATGCCTTTATTATAGGGACAGTGCAGAGATGACAGGAATTGAAGGGAGTGATGGAGGGTGACGTGCAACAAAGATCTGCAGCTGGATTCGAACCACGGACGTTTTAGTTATATGGCATGTATTTTAACCAGTTAGCTACCGGGGCGTGCCCTTCTTTGCAAGTTTTATTTGTTGTCGTGGACACAAATATTTTGTTTTCTGGACTTCCAGAGGTTTAATTCAGAGTTCTTAAACCTTGAGGTGCACAAAGAGAAACGTGAGGGCTCGAATTTTTTTTTTTCCCCCCCAAGACTAATTTGTTTTTATAAAAGGAAATGTACAAATTCACAAGACAACCTGACAATTCTCTATTTGCTAGGATTATAAGAAAGGGATCAAAACGGTGCAACAGGCCAGAAAAGTTTGAGAAACACCGTTATAATATATAAAAGTCTTACTCTACTGCAGGAGATGGGTCAAGAGAAGCCAATTAACATGCTCTTGTGTATGAGGACAAGTCTATCAATGTCACTGCAATTTTCTGAACACTAATAGACGTCGATAAAACACTCACATGTTAATATTTCATAGAAACGGTACAGAGAAACTAAACCCACCTTGTTGCCTCCGTCGTGCATGGCCCAGCCAGTGCGCTTCACCCCGAATGCAACATTGGAGTCGGAAGCATCCAGACAGGTGACGGGATGATCGTAGACTGAGTGAAGCGTCCTTGGCTCCTCCTCCAGAGGGTCCAACAGGTACACGGCCTCTCCTGCTGCCAGGACCGCCAGCGGGCACTGCTGCTTCCTGCCTGGCACCAAAACCAGGCTCTCTACCTGTCATACAGAACAGATGGAGGCACACTTTACTTTACTTAAATAGTAGGAATATCCTAGTACACTTTCTAGCCAGAACCTATAACGTCACAACAGGAATCAAACTGTCTGACTTACAGTCTTGGGTAGCTGAACCTGGCAGAGCGTCCTCCAGTAGCCGCGATCATCGGCGCGGTCGAGTCGAACATCTGACCCAGCAGCAGAGCCCAGGACGGGACTGTCGGGGCTCAGGGCCAGGGCCTGGATCCTCCCTGGAATCTGGTAGTGGTGGATGGGCTCTCCGCCTGTCTCTGTGCTCCACAGGTCCACACAGCCTATACCCATGACAGTGAAACACAGTAACTGAGTCCTTAATACCTGTACTGATTTAATCCCTACTCAGAATGCAGAGCAGAGGAAAAGATGTAGTTGTGCATCTAACCAGCTAGGCAGGCTTTATTCAGATCATTTCAGAGACTAGATATTACCCACATTCATATTTTGATTATTTAACAAGACACACAGCTATGCTAGCAGTTCTGTGAGGCTGTACTTGGGCACGGTGGTGTTTTGAGCTAAATGCTAACCTTAGCATGCTAACGAAGTACAGTTGGGAATGTCGTTAGTTTTGGTCATAACACACAGTATTGGAAAAAATTAAATTTAGACCAGATGATGGCACTGGATGAATAGTCCAATATTTCTGAAGACATTTCACTAAAAGCCAAAAATGTCAACCTGCTGGATGCGCTAGAGGAAAAGTCAGAGGATCACCAAAGTCAATAAGAATCATCCTCTGAGGATCATGAATGTCACAGCAATCCATCAAATAGTCATGAGATATTTTAGTCCAGACTGACACTAACATGGCTATAACATAAGGAAATATAATGAATATGTTTATGACTCTGATGCCTTTCTATCATCAGAAAGTGCACACACCTACCATCTTCATAAGCAGCCGCAGCCACTGTGCTGTTGACTTGGACATGAGTAACATGAGGTCTGGGGTTCGTGTTAGCCGACAGACCGTTGGCCTTCAGGTAGGAGGCTGCCGAGTCCCAATGCAGCGTATCCCACAGCCTGACATCACCAGATGTGTACCTGATGTACATACAAGCACAGGTCACATTTACACACATAGAAGAAATAAAAGGCTTTCAAATTTAATAGCAGAATTGTTGTCCATTTTCCATCACAGGCTGAGAAATCTGTCAGGTGTCACCCTCTCCCTGCTGAATCATTTCTCCCTCTCACACTTTCATCCTTTGCTGACTTGTTGTTATTTTATTCGCTAATATCTTTGTTACATGATCTTTTGAGGATTACAGGGGTGAATATTTTACCCTTTACTATCAGTGGCTTGTAGGGACAGTGATCTACGGCAGGAAGTGAAGGTTATCCCATCAATGCACCCACTTTAAATCTCTACAGTTCTGGGAACTCCTGTACAGTTATAAAATATTGAGTGTATGACTTCATTCACTCAATTACAAAGATGTTTTTAGAGGAAATTATATGAATTATACAGATGACAGAACGGTAACTTAATGCAGGGATTTTTCATTTTCTTTAATGTTGCAACATTTAGCAGCTTTACACATGAATATATACCACCTTGGTATTATTACTGTTAACAGTTAAGACCATAGTTGAGATCAGGTCTGTAACTGATAATTATTGCCATATTGGTTAATCAAAAGTTAAATAAAAGTTTTAAAAAAAGCCACTCACAATTTCCTAAAAGTCAATGTGAGGTATTCATGTTATAGCATGTTGTTTTGTTTAACCAACAGTCCAAATTTGCAATAATATAAAACAGAGAAATGTAGCAAACTATCAGGTTTGAGAAGCTGTAACCAGGGAACGTGTGCATTTTGCATGACAACGACAAATTAATTTCCTGTCGATTGACAAACTGAGTAATCGACAATCGGTTTCAGCAGAAGTTTAGACAACTGGAACCTTCTACCTCACATTAATAGCCTTGTTTCTCAAAAGTCCTGTCTTGAGCTGAAAGTATTGGTCGATTAATTGATTACTTGATTAACAGAAAATTAATCGGCAGCTATTTTGATAAATGAATAATCGTTTCGGTCATATTTTAAACTAAAACGCAAAAACTTTGCTGGTTTCAGCTTCTAAAAAGGTGATGATTTAATATGTTTCTTCGTCATACATGATAGTTAACTGAATATCTTTTGGTTCTGGACTGTTGGTCGGACAAAACAAGACATTTGAAGACGTCACCTTCGGCCCTGGAGAACTGTGACGTTTTACAGACAAAACAATCAGTCGATCAATCGGGAACATAATCAGCAGATAATCGATAATGAATATAATCACATTAGTTGCAGCTTTACTCTTGTTGCAAAGACAATCATTGCTTCTTTAGACATTGTTTTTCTCTCTCTCTCTTTAAAATGAAGATAAAGCTTAAAAGAACTGGGATTCTTCCATCAGCCTCGCTCTTTTCCTCGACTTGATATTACAAAAAACAAAACGTTTTTACTCTGTTTTCATTTGTGTGAGCTGAACTGTTCACCTGATGGCCACAGAGCAGCCGCTTTCTCTGCCTTCAAGCAAACCAACAGACTCTTTTACAACGCGGCAAACCAGCAGAGGTCAACAGAGGTCAACAGAGGTCACCAGTCTCTTCAAGTTTGCATTAATTATATGATTGCCTCATAAAATATGTGATCAATCTTAAAAATACTACATGTTGCACCCTCACAATCAAATTGTATCCTGCACCATTCAGCAGGCTAGACCGTGACCTTCTCCTGCTCTGGTATAACATCACCTCATCCTGTGTTTTTTCCCCCTTTAGTGAGAAAACACTGTCTTTATCTCCCAGACACAAGTAACAACAAAGTCACCCCCTTGAACTCAACAGGCTTCTGTTCTGTTCTCGACCTCCCCCCCGCCCCCCCTCTCTCTTTCCCTTTGCTCTTCTTCGCCCGAGTCAGTGAGCTCTCGCTGCAGGAGACGACAAACTGCTAGCGTTACCACCTCCACAGATACCATCATGTCTGAGCAAGTATCCGCCTCGCAGCGAGAGTGTGTGACACAGTGACAGTGAGTGTGACAGAGGGTGTACATGTGCTTGTGCCTGTGTGTGTGTGTGTGTGTGTGTGTGTGTGTGTGTGTGTGTGTGTGTGTTTGCCATAGCAGGGTTTGGCAGGAAGTAAACAATAGAAATACGCACTTTCACTTAATTAGTACATCTCCTCAGTGCCAACTATCGACAGGATGATGATGCTGAATCTCATCCAAGTAATTTGTTCAAACTTTTGCGTACAGAAAACTTTTGTGCACTGATTACTGCGATCTTCATGCGAGGTCTCACCAGACTCGGCCTGTATGTCAACCGTGCGACTCCAAGACATGTCGGGTTAATGAGACAATGTCTCCTGTTGCCTCCCATGAGCCAAAATCTCATTCCAGTTGTTTTCTAATAAGATTTTGTGGATGCAATTGAATCATTCTTGATTTCTCTTAATTGCTATTGATTCTTTTCTAGTTAAACAAATCCAAATACTTTCACTTAGCTGAATTACCCCTAAAGAACCAATAATGGGAAAAGTATTGATGTTGTAAATTTGTTAATAGCTATGGTATATATATATATATAAAAAGAAGGATTTAAGAGTATGCTCACATGTTGCAAAGTGCTTTATTTCATCTCTAGACTGTTTTGGCACAATGTGTCCTACGTCTGCTCACATGAAAACATACAAACACACCGTTGTCTCCAGTGAGACGCAGCGGGACTGATGGGAATCTAATCACAGTATTCCCCTAGAGACCCTGCACACCTCCTCACGGGCGGTCCATCAGGTCGGTCTGGGCCCTCACAATCTATCACTGTCTCAGCTCTGTCGTTTCAGAGCGCATACAGCACATCTCTATACCCCTCCCTCACCAACTGTTGCCTTTAGTAAGGGTGTAACAATATGTTGTGGGAGAGTAAAATGTGACCGTATACATTGTGGACTCCCATAAGGTGCTAACTTTTGTTTGCATAAAAAAAACCAGACAACCGTCATCTACTGACACTTTCTGATGTCTCAACTGTTGCCTGAAAACGTTGACAAGCTTATAGCTTAAAAAACTGTCCTTCTCCAGACATCTGGAAATGTTTAAATTGGGGTTTGTAACCAAATAAGGTGTTTGGAGAAGGTTACTCATGACCATGTTCACAAATATCGCTCTATCCTTACCTGACAATCTTACTTTTTGAGAAATAAAGATCTGCCTGTCAAAAATATTTTTTTCAATTCAATACTTTTTCCAATTTAACAGATTATTTAGGACAACAGTGTTTCATTAAACCCTATAATAGAAGTTGTTTTTTTTTAAGTAAAAAAACTTGGAAACAGGATTTTTGCATATTTTATCCCTTGGAAGGAATATTCAAGAAACTCTGTTTAAAATAATAATGTGTGTGAATCAAACACTGGACACTGTACCGAATGAATGGGCCTCGTGCATCAATGTTTTTTTTCTTCTCTTATATTTGTTCTTGCACAAATAAGACAAGGTGGAATTCAACAAACTCTCTTAACGGTGCTCATGAGATGTGATCAGTAGCGTATTCCACACCCTTAGAATTACCATATAAGGCTCCAAGTTCTGCAAAGATCCCAAAGAGTAAAAACACTGCAACAAAATATGACAAATCTAAAAACCTTTTAAATAAATTGGCAGCCATGATGATGAAAATATGGTTAACGGAACATAAATTTTGCATCAAGTTTGTGTTATTTATATGTTACATTTTTGTTAATTTTGGTATCATATTTAAACTCAAAATAATTCAGATTAGGACGTTTTAATTGTAAGTCAAACAAGTGTTTCTCCCCAGAGAAGAAAGGCAGAGATGATCTATTCATGACTCGTGGTCGTAAATTTCGTTCGTAGTTAAGAAAAAAATTCTTAATGTTCTTAAATCACTCATACCTCCGTTTTTAGAACAAATCTGTTTGTACAAGCGCTTCTTGCACGAGACCCGAAGGTTTTCCTCTCAACTTTGTGTTGATAGATGTATTTCTGCAGCTGCTGCAATTTTCTTTGTGTGTTGATCCAAATGCTTCTACACTAACTTTTTTTTTATCAATTATTACCACTTTTGCAGCTGCTAGAAACTTAAAATTCATACTTTCTCAGAACAACCTACCTTGTGGTTGTCATGGATATATATATAAATGTGACATATTTTTCATTAAACATCTAGTCATCAATCACAAGTGTTATTAATATGCCGACATTTATTATCAGGAGACATAAAACCAAAGAATGACACAGAAAACAGATGAATTCAGAGGACGATAGCAGTTAACAGCTTCATTCAGTAAACATCAGATGTCAGAAAACTCACCCGGCCAAGACAAAGTTGTCACAGGAGCTGACGTCACACAACACCTTCCCCAGCTCGAACTGCAGCTGACTGATGGATCCCACTCGATTCTAGACGGAAAATAAGTGTTTAACCCATATTACAAATATGTTACCTTACAACTGGCAGGCAGATCACTAATTTGATAAGAAGAAGATAGCATTTTCCATTGTGAGAATTTAGACCTGCCATTATGTTAAGATCCAATTTTGTTTTTCCATTGTACTGCACCAATTTTTACCCAGAAAAACCTGATATACAGGCACTGTATTTTAGGGAACTTAGTGATTCTGATTCACCACAGTCACATCACCGATCATGCCCACCTTCCAGTTGGAGCGCACAGTTTTGGCCGAGTTCCTGCAGTCTCTCAGCGTGCTCTTCCAGCAGGGGGAGTCAGCCACGCTGGCATCCTGATGGTAGCCTTCCCCCACACACATCTTGAACCACAGAACGCTGTCCTCTGCAAGGACTCTCCATGCCCTGCTCACCTGGGAGGAGATTGGACAGTGTAACTGTGAGGATTGAGTCAGCATACATTACAAGCTTGCATCACTTAATTTGTTTGTGCTTAACGAGCCCGGCTGGCTGCCAAATGGACTCCGTGCAACATGTGCAGTAAGTCTGCCGCACAGAATGTCATTTATTAATCTATACCAGTTTAAGATTACATTTGGTATTAAAGCTGCTCTAAGCAATTCTGCATGTCGGGGGGAAATGTGTGGTAAATTAAATTTAAAGGACTTCACTACAAAAGAACTCTCAAACATGATTATCAGCAAGCTGCACACAGTGTGATCACTTTACAGGAAAGGATACTAAAGGGATAAGAGAGACAATAAAAGTATTTTTTTATTGCTGTAGTGCAGGTTTTCTGCTATTTAGGAGTTTTTATTTGTCGTTTAATTTGCACAAGAATATTTCTATCAAAACTCATTTGTGCAGCCTGAAACTGTTGGTCTAAAGCAGTGGTTCCAACAGTTAATTATTGATGTAATTTTTCAAGCAAAAATGCCAAACATTGTCTGGTTCCAGCTTCTCAAATGTGAGGATTTGCCGCTTTTCTTATTTTATGTGATAGCAAATTTAATATCTTTGAACTTTAGACTATTGAAAGGAAAAAAACAAGCGATCTGAAGATGTTGACTGGGGCTTTTGGAAATTGTGAGTTATCCTAAAGACCAAACAATTAATCAAGAAAATATCTGACAACTTCTAGAGGGCTGAAGAGTTAGAAAGATCCAGTATTTTAGAAGAAAAAACAGATAATAGGGAAAAGTTTGCAAAATTACTTTTACCTACTTTTTACTTTTACTCATAAATCACCCCCCCCCCCCCCCCCCCCCCCCACACCGCTGCAAAGTTGGGAACCGCTGATCTAGAGCTGTTAGTTTAATACCTTATCATGTACAAAATAAGGTGAATCTATGGCAATCGATTTGAGGTGAGGCTTATTCTTTGCTTTTTGCAGACACACTAGAGTAGTTTTACCACATCCACTTACCTGGGCACATCGACCTAGCTCGGTACAGTTGAGATACTGGAATATCTTCAGGGCCAACTCATATGGCAACTCAATATCAAAGAAGGGAATGTCATTCACCTCATTCTGCAACAGAGATGATAATAAAAAACAGACATCATTCATTGAGCTGATTATGATGATGGTACCGTCTAAGGCCTGACCGATACTGGATTTTTGGAGCTGATGCCGATACCAAGATTAGGGAGTAAAAAAATTCCCATATTGATATAGGCTATCGGCCGATAATCTTATACATAAACACACATTTTTTGCAATGATACCTCAAATGTGGTTATTAAAAAACACTTAATGGAGACATGAAATGGGAAAATGAAATCAGTGAACTAAAAAAGTAAACTTCCCTGGGAATTTAGTAATTACAAATAACTTTTAATTAAAAACATACAACAAAAAAACATATGTAAATATATATTAAACCTGAGTTAAGAAAAAGGATCAAACATACATAAAATGCTGCCTATATAATATAAAAAAAATATCGGCACATATCGGACAACATCCACACCAATATCACTATATCTGTGATAGGCCGATATCAGCCGATAATATCTACTGTCCATCCTCTTCATCATTATCATTATCATTATCATACCAGATCCTGAATGAGTTGCTCCACCAGCTCCTTGTCTTTCTTGGCCTTTCTCTGAGGCTGCTGTTGCTGTTGCAGGGACGCCCTGCAGACATCTGTCATATTATGATACTGTCTCTTCCTCCTGCTCCTCTCTTCCTGAATCCTGTCCAGCAATGGACTAGTCCTCCCATCCAGCAAACTACGTGCAATGGACACATACTCAGGTTGATCCTCTGACTCTGCTTCAGCCTCCCCACTTCCTCCACCAACACGTCCCTCATCCTCAGTGCAACCAGCTGATTTTGAAGGACTGCAGGCCTCACTCTGCCCTTTGCTGGGATTTTTTAAGTCTTCAAAATATCTATTTTTCGAGTCTCTGTGACCAGACTGACCAGGAGTACTCCTGGAGGGGGAAGCAGCAGAAACAAGTCGCTGCTCCTCTTTTTTACTCGTTAATTCTCGTTTCCAACACTCCCTGAACGCAGCAAGTTCGTCGGCCATATTTTTTCAAACATCGCTGACAAAATACAACATGACAGTGTTAGAAAGCGGTGTATCTTGCATGTTTTTCTTGTGTAAAACTATCGAGGGAAGCCACAGTTCGGCACCGGCGCAAAACAAGCACAACGTCCTCCTCTATAAACAGTCCGAGGAGGGACACGACGCTGCGGTACATAAGTTCCGCATGTTTTTAATTCCGCAGTTTTATTATGGACGCGGCAGTTCTCAGTTTTTGCGACCACTATTGGTAATTGTTGTGACTATTAAGAAAGACACGTAATGTTCCATGTCGATGGGATTGTCATATTTGATAATAATACAAAATAAAAATTTAAAAACAGACAAAAGAACACAATGTGCCAGAACAACAAAAGACTCCTCAGATCAAACCAGACATGAGAGATTCAGTTAACAATTGCATCTCTCTTTTGGGAAAAGATGATGTAAACCCCACACCATGTGACACTGTGATGAATAATACAGTAGCGAGAGAGGGAGAGAGGGAAAGAGAGGGAGGGCAAACACACTTAAGGTTTGATGAGGGAAGAGAAGGAGGGTCATATATCCCCAAGACTTCAAGAGAAAAGAGTCAAGAACACACAGCTGGTCGTTGAGTGAGAGAAGATGTGTTGGCTGCCGATAGAGCAGCCTCTGCTCCTGCCGGGAGACTCCAGCTGCAGCGCCCGCAGACCCTCGCCGTGCTCCGTGACTCAGGTGCTCGCGTCGCGTCTGCGGAGGATCGGGGACCAGCTGGAGAGCAGCTGGTCGGCCGGGGAGACGGACGGCGGTTACAGCTGCGGGGACAGGGGGTCGGTGGTGGTGACCGCGAGAGGTCACTTTAAGAGCTTCCTGTGCACCGCAATCCGCCTCACCGTGCTCGTGCTCTTCGTCACGAGGAGACACTTGTAGGGCGCGAAGCGGCAACAGCAGCAACAGGTGAGTAAATAGTGTCACGTCACCTGCGCGAGCGTAGTGTTATTGATGTGAGTTAGCTATGACCGCATACTTTTATAAGGGAAATTGCCCAATGCTGATCAAATAGCAGTTACATATATTTCCTGCGCCGTGTTAAAATAACTTTGAACACCAGAAAGCGCGGGATTAATTTTATACGACAATTTTAAATAGAATTGCAGATTCACCTGTTAACCCTGCAGGTACTTTAGACACAAGTTTTTTCTTCGGCGCCCATCTGTGAGTTTTATGTTGTTTGTCCTTTTTTGGAAAAACTGGCAAAAAATGTAAATGTGTTTTAAAAGAGTGTTTCATATACATTTAATTCAACACAACATGAACTCCAGGTGCCCAACAGTTGTTAATGTAACCACTTATTTTGTTTTATTTGTTATGAAACATGTTATGCAGCCTGCAAACTACATTTTTCCCTTCAATTACCTATAGTTTGATACTCGACTACTTTTCACTTCCCAAAGTTTTAAATGACTCTACTATGGCGATCAATCACATTCAATAAATATTTCATGAGGAAGTTTGGAGTGGCCAATGTTGTGGTTTTCATCTGTAACTCCTGTCTTTTTTCTTTGCTGTTCTGTTTATCTTAAAATGTTCTAAATCTATACATTGGCCATGGTTTCTGTTGCATAAGAGACGCATGATTTCCTGGTTAAAACGTTTGGGATAAAAAAAATATACATATATATTTGAATGAGTGAGGTGGATGCTTAATGCACGCAGTTAACTACATTAACAGTATAGAAACTATGTGGACAATGATGTATTTTTTTTAGACTCTGAGAGTGCTGATTACACATTATTAATTGCGGTCATGATTTTTTTTATAAATCTGTTACTTTTATGAAACCTCATCTGCATATTTCTATCTGATTTAGATGGTGCCTTTAGGACCGTGTGTGAAGAAAAGAGACGGGCTCACATCATTTGCACTAAAAAGCAGTGGATGCAGGAGAGTCGGATGCTGCGGATAAATTGTGCAACGAGTGAAAGACCGAAGGAAGAGGGGTTAAATGTGTTTTTTTCCCGGTCGGAACTGTTTGTCTGACTAACTCCATGTGTCACAAAGACTTACTAAGGCCCAAATGTGGATGCACTACCGAGTCTCCAAACGAGCTGACACACTGAAACCCAGCAGCCCGTCCTGCCCCTGCGTGACTCTCTGATTCTGTCATGCCACTAACAAAACGGTGATGTAATCCTCCCCTGATACAGTGGAGGGAAAAGCTTACTAATAGGACTCATTTGAATCCTCACCTCCCACGGAATGAACGCATCACTGACAAAGGGGTTAAACTGATCAAACCTTCAAATCAAATGTATCTAGGCTGTAATTTGTGCAGCAATCTTGAGATATACCGGTTTGGGGTTTCATAATGCACTGTACTTTTCTTTACATAAGCTATACTGTAACTGTAATGTACATAATGAGAGGATGAATGTTTTTATAGATGTTTTTTTTTTACAGTGTTTAGATGATGTTTACACACTTCCCTGTGCTTTGGCGTTATCTGTTCGGGCAGTGTTAAGTGGCTTTCATCATAAACAAGATAAAGGACCTGTGCATAGGAAGCTATGCTGTTATGCTGTCTGTGACTTCTGGAAATAAGCTTTCTCTGATATTGTGTACTGTGAGCGGAAATACTGAGACTGTCTTTTATAATATGTGTTTTATTTATACTTCAATATTTCATATGGATTTTTAGAGGTAAAAAAGAATGAAAAGCTTTTTCTGAAATAAAGACAAACTGCTTGATAAAGTCAGCTAAAGTGCTTTAATTTGAAACGGAAAAATTTCTGCTCTGCACTGTGCATTTTGCATGAAAGTCATACTGTCTATTATGCAACTCAAGAATTAATTACTTATATAAACAATATTCACAAGGAATGACAATGAAATCAAATTTGCAACATGGACTATCAGATTTGAGCTCCTGCCATTCATGATCCACACCACAGTTACTGTCCACACGATACAAATCCATAAAATGTTACTCCCTGGAGCCCGAAACACTTGTTTTATGTACTGTTTACATTCTAAAGAAATTAAATTTAAAAAAAAAAAAAAAAAAAAAAAAAGAAAATCACACACCATATGTTCATTACTCAATATGCAAATAACCTTATAATTCGCCAACCAGGAACTGTTACCGACAGAAAGTACAAATGCTTGATTTGATTTTTTTCAGTTACAGTTTTCACTTTCATTAAGTTTCATTTCAATTTCAAATATTGCAAATTTTAAAATATCAGATAAAATTAAACCACATACCAACCTCAGACTAAAAAGTACATAGAGAACATACAGACCTGCTCAAATCATAATTTGGTGCAAAATTTCCCACAGATACAGTGCGAGTGCTGTTATTATTTACATTATCAAACTAAATCAAAGGGGCTTTTTTTTGACCCAGTGTCAAGTGAAAAATGATGTGTTGTTCACAGTTTACAACAGTGCCTAAAAGTCTACATATACACAATATCGAGACTATTGTCATGACTGTGAGGATCAATCTTATTGGATCATCTAAAGTTCTATTAGGTGTCTATAATTTGGTTGATGTACAGCATGTGGCTACCGCGGCCGATTGAAATGTGATTAAGAGATGTTCTGTTCTGGTCTTTTCAAACGCTTGCCACAAACCGTTTGCTGCTGCAATAAATTAGACTCACCCTGACTTATAGCACTACCACACTTGATATAAAGAGAGAAAGACACACGCTATCGTCTAACTTGCATTACAGCACGACCACATCTTCCTGGGTGGTGTTTGAAATGTCAGTTTAGTAGATCTGGAAGTGAGCTGAGGTGGTGCCGTCCTTCCAGCAGCGCAGGGTCTCGATGACGGTAGAACGACACAGGGGGCACGTTCTCTCCCGGTCAAACCACAAACACAGGCAGTCCTCGCAGAACACGTGCTGCAGAAGAACATAACGTCATCGTTATCAATTGCAGGCAGAGAAGCAATACATGAACAACTAACCTATCTCCCTGAGATCTGGATTCTTGATGTTTACACTTTCCATCCTGCAAGAGTTTCCTGTGTCAAAGGGTGTTGTTCAGTAACTGATGTAGATCTTTTACCTCCCTTAAAAAGGACGACTTAGGTATGATATTTTCAAATAATAACAGCAGTAGTAAAGAAAAGGCAAGTAAACAGCAAACTGTTTAAACAGTGGTTTCCTTTCCTGTTTATACTTAAAACTTAAGCAAGTTAAAATCAGTTGAAAATCCTTGTTTTTAACCAACTTCCGGTGGATTAACTTCTCACCTCACTGCAGTGATGTTGAAGCGTACTTTGGGCGTATCAGTGCACTGTGACATCACTGTTGGGTGTGGTTACAGCTGCAACACACTTCCTTCTATTTTTTCATTTTCAACTAGAGAGGGCAGTGAAACACTGCTTTTCAACCTAGTTACTCTTTACTCTTCTGACTAGTTGACTGAGTCCTTACCTGACAGAGAAGGGCTATGGGGTCTCTGAAATCAGCCTGACAAATAGCACAGACATCGCCCGCCTCGCTGCACTGCTGACTGCCTGCCCTCACTCCATAACTCTGGAGGAGACAAAAAGAATGACAGTCAAAATGATTAAATGTATTCTAAGTCGTGCATGAAAAAAACTCAAAGCTGAGCATATCTGTGTGTGTTTTACTGAAAAGTGAAACAAGTAGGATTGGTGTGAATCTGACCTGGGAGCTGCAGAACATGACCAGGGCCTTGCGTATGGCAGACACACGTCCACAGATGTCGAAGGACTGCAATAAGAAAACAACCCAGTACAATTAGCTTTTTATGATATTGACAATAACAACTGCCTACCAGACTTCTTATTTAGCTGTTCTGACTTTATCTGGCGTGCTTCTCATGTGTTTAGTCTGTCAGTTCTCTTAGATCTGATCTTTTGACAAGACTAAGGCTGTCTATGAGGCTGCTGTTAGGCACAGTGTTGCTTTGAGCTAAATGCTAACATCAGCATGCTAGCATGCCCGCAGTGACAACGCTAACATGCTGATGTTTAGCAGGTTTAATGTTTACCATGCTCTCCTTCTTAGTTTAGCATGTCAACATTTGGTAATTAGCACTAGAGACAAAGTAAAGCTGAGGCTGATGGGAATGTCATTAGTTTTGCACGTATGTGGTCATAAACCAAAGTATTGGAGCAAATAAAAGCCTGACTGGAATATGGCGCTTGAGGAAAAATTAGGTGATCACAAAGTTATTACAATTCATCCCGAGGGGAACATGAAAAGCTTCACCAAATCTGAAAGCAATACATCCGATAGTTGTGGAGACAATTCAAACAAAACCACAAATAATCATATGATGGTGCTAGAGGAAACCTCATCATCAAAGTCCATTGGATTCATCCATTGGGGACCATAAATGTCTGTACAAAATATAATAGTTACATATCCAATAGTCATTGAGATATTTCTGTCTGTACCTAAGTGGTGGATCGACCAACATCGCCATCCCTTCACCCATGCATGGCTAAAAACTAGACTGGACAGAATTTTTGTGTAGCAAATTTTAAATGGAAATTTAATCAAAATGTATCATAAAACCAAATAATAAACTGGAAAACAGGACACATCAATGCATGTAATCTGTCACCTGTTGATTTCAATTGGAATAAAGCTATCGTAAAGCTTCCTGTTTTGAAGATTCAAACTGCAACAAGTCTGTTTCGCTAACCTTTGTCTGTCCTCTTGTGTGATAAAACAGCATGACAACAATGAATCAACAATGAATCAACAACTGACGTACATCAGCACTATAGTACTGCATCTTGCCACGCACACCCAGGAAACTGTCCACCCAATTCAGCTGAACAAACTCATCGTTGACATCTTCTACATCCGGTGAATCATTGGTGTGTTAAAAGAAGTTGAGACTGTAACTGTCAACTCGCAGTGCAGAACACATGACGGTGACCACCTTATTGTGTAAATGTAATTCATAATTGCATCATCTATCGGTTTTACTATTTCAGCTCCCCACTCGAAATCATGACTGACTCGAGAAATAATCATGGCTCAAAACAAAAATGAGTCAAAAACTTTTCAAGTTCCTTCATTTCACTGCTCGGTAACCGACCTCGCCGTGAACTCTTAATTGTTGGGTTCCTCATCCCCTTCGCTCTTCCTCTCAACGCACCATCTGTACACTCAGAGACCAGTTCAGATAAAAGTCCCCGCTATAAAGCAATACAACGCCCTATGGCCAAGAAAGGGCATTTCCCAACCTAAAAATACTAAACAAAATTAATTTGGAGGGAATTTACAAAATGACGAGACTAGTCTACAGCCATGCTAGCAGCTCTGTGACGCTATTCTTAGGCACCTCTGTGATTTGAGCTAAACAGGACGCCAACTCACACTCAATGAACTTTCCTCTTGAGAGACCTTTGGTCACTAGTGGAGGACTGGGGCTGGGGTATGCTAAAAAAAACAACTAGTTTGTACGATGTGTCATACTACCACGTTGGAAGGTAAAAGCGTTTATAGTTGTTCAACAGGCCACACTTAAAACAGGGTGAAAAGCTGGCCGTCAAAGCGAGGGGTGAGAAGTGATTAATTATTTAACAGTAGACATTTTCAGACAGTCTTTCTTGGAACGCATTTATAGTGTTGTACTCATTGTACACAGAAATTATTGGACGCAGCCCCCTGAACCCCCTTCTGTTGGTGTACACTTGATGCCTTAAGAATATGTTGTTATCCGCCACTTTTATATGATCTGATTATACATCCGACCCTTTTATATGAAGGAAACAATGAACAACAGCCTGAGGTGAGGCTTCAAGCTTTCAGTAGCACTATTATTCAGATTTTAAGCCTTTTTTTGATGGTTGTTTGCAATGTTACTGATGTAGGAACTGAAACCTAGTACATCTACACTGATGGTAAGTTGTTCTGGATAGGAAGTTCAACTAAAATGTAAGAATAAAACTAAATGTTTTGCAACTATACAATAATTACCTTGCAGAGGCTGTAGATGATTATGAGTGTGGCACCCAAGAAGTAACTGTTAGAGGGGTCTTCTCCCATGATGTACTTGTACCACAGCTGGATGGGCACCAGAGCCCGAAACAGCTGGCTGAGCTCCTCAATCAGCAGGTAGAACTTTCCCTGGACAAACACACAAAATCAAGACACCAGTTAGGGAGAAGATTTACATTTTTTGTCTAAACCCATATGCAGATGGCAGCGACTATGAGTAAGAAATCAATATTTTTATATTTATAATAGCAGCGCTTTTGAGGAGGAAGCGACAGAAAGGATCCAAGTTTGAATTGAAAGGGAAAAAAAAATAACTAAATTGAGACAGTATGTCCAAACTTGTCCAAAAAAGCAGAAAGAGCTCAAGAGCTTCAGGGCACTCTTCTATCTAGTCAAGAGCAGTGCGGTATTAAAAGCTTAAAACAGCATGCCTCCAGCACAAACATGGCCAGTGTCCAGAGCTCCACAGTTTCACAGCGGTACAGGCAATTTCCCCCACACTGCAAGAGAAAGTGGCAGCAGCTCTTTCCACCTGCTACCCAGTGCCCACATTAAGCCCAGCCCTACGGGGGCTTGCTAGCTTCCTTTTAAAAAAGACCTCACCTCTCCTCAGTAATCACAGAGAAGAAATGAAACTCTAAACAAGTCCTGACTGCCACCAAGTGTGTTAGGTGAACTGGGGACGGTTAAAAAAAAACAGAGGCGATTGAAATGAAGGCGAACTCGATTCCTCGATGGCCCCCGTGGCATCCCAGCTTGCATAATGACTTCCTGGATGTTAGCTGACAAAGATTGATGACTGTGGGTAAAGAGCCACAAGCAGCCAAGTTGGTAGGGGAGGAAGACCTCTGCTAGCGGCTAATTCATCTTCCCTATTGTCCCCTCAGCCTCGTATCCCACAGTGCCCATCACGCCCACGCAAAAACTGTCAAATCTCAGGTTTTGGACACAAGCCAAGGAGTTTGAGTAAGCGTCACTGCAGGCCCTGTTTCAACAGTTTCCGGCTTATATGGTTTCTATTTTTTTTTGTCTGATCTGTTTATTCAGCACTGAACAGAGAAACAGACATATATAAACACAATCTCACTATTTATTTACTTTGAGGACAGGTGGATGGCGGATATCTTTGGTTTTCAATTGCTGCTCAACCCAGAAATGACTTGTCGTTCAGTGTGGTCAGTGCTGTGACATCTTTAAAATCATTTTCTTTAATAAAAAATAGGGGGACATATCATGCTTTTGGTGATTTTTTTTGTTCTTTTTATACTGTTATGATGCCAGATGTCTATGTTAAACAGGGTCAAAGTTCCAAAACAACAAAATACAAATTGACCAACCATTACTTGCAGTTTTTCTTGACTTTTGACTCATGCGTCTCGTGCTTTTTTTATATTAAATCTCTCTTGACGCAAACCCAACAGACACGTAGAGCTACACCAGCAGGGCAAAAAATAAACCACAGATTTCATATTGAGAAAACCAAATTTAGGAACTACTCCATTTTCCAAAACACATCTCTTACACAACAATGAAAATACATACACACTTCGCACGCAAGGATGACAATACACACACACACACACACACACAGACAGAAGACATTAGCAGTCTAAGCCTTCAAAATGAAACCGTTGCTCAACTTCTGTGTACATGCCTGCAATCACTAGTGCAGACTTGCACCGACTGCAGTGATTATGTTGGTTCATTAGTGCAATGAACTCGATGGGTTGATTATCATATGTAAATTCATAGAGTTCAGAATAAAGAGGACTGTTTGGCCTCTGTGAACTAAGAGAAGAAGATGATATGATCTGGAGGATCCCAATCAAAGCTGTCGAATTCTGTATGTACATGTAGCGTATTTGTGTATGTTAGTGTGTGTGTGTGTGTGTGTGTGTGTGTGTGTGAGAGTGAGCGGAGGGTACAGGTAATGGTCCAGCTCCAGGGAGAGATGACCTCATCCTTCCATCTCCCTCGAGGGCAAATGAGCTCAGTTGCTGGCTGCCGTGGTTCTGATAGGCCTGCAGGTCTGTTTATCAGTGGAAAATTTAATCCTAATACTTTGTAACCTCTGTCCCCCCCCTGCGTCTAACACACAAACACATACCAGGAATATGAGCTGCACCTGTATGGAAATGGAAGTGTGTGTGTGTGTGTGTATGTGTGTCTGCAGTTATATTCTGCTGCCTAGGGCTAGACCAACCGAGCACGCAGACACCCACATGCGCATGTTCACCTAAGGAGTACCGTTTAAAACCTTATGAATACAAAACAGTTTCACACTGTGACCCTTTAGCACTTTCTTCACTCAGTGGAATATTTCATCATAGTTTGGCAAATGCTTTTTTTTTTTTTTTTTTGTTAATGATTAATCAAGTTTCTTAACTTTGAACGTGAACTTTCTGTAACTCATTCATTGTTTACAACATATTAGGGATAAGCATTCATATAGCACTTTATAAAAAAGTCAGATTAGACACCTCTCGAGCATGCCGTACAACATGTTTCTGGTCTACACGCTGATGTGTTTAAAAGGACAAATCCAACCCTGCAGGCTTTTATAGTGTTAAAAGCTTTTACTGTGAAGCAGCTGCAAGAAGTTGAAGAGTTACTGTCACAGGAGTTATCCTAATATAGATTAAATGAGGTTTGGAAAGTTCCTTTTTACATAATCAATTACCAAGCCATTATAACTGTATGTCTAGATCATTAAATGTGTGGTTCATAGAGCTGTATACACTATTAGACTTACACTCACTTAAAGTGTACCCCTTGAAAAAAGATGTCAAAAATGGGGATATTGATAAAAGTCACGTTTTCTGTACATTTAACACAGGTCAGAGACACAAATGTGGATTTCTTACCCTGGATTTGAAGGCCAGGAGAATCTTAGGCAGAAAGAGGACAAAGCATTTCAGCCCGATGGTGAAGTATTTAAGGACAAAGTCTGTGATGCCAACCGCCCAGATTAGATCAAAGAAGTCAAAGCTGTTGAGGTTGGGCTTGGCAAATATGAGGCTAGAAGAGGAAGAAAAAAAATATATATATATATCAAGATGACCTGTTGTTGTGTTAGCTCAGGTGCTATCACTGAGAATTGGCAGAATGAGAAAGAACAGCCAGGCAAATGTATAACATAATATAAAAAAAAAAGCTCTGTGGAATAAAAACAAAAACAACAAAAAATACTCACAGGACAAGACCAGACAAGAACAGGAACACTCCCTACAGGAAATGGAAGTAAAAAAAAAAATAAAATGGCTTACACAACACAAAATGAAATGGAAAAATAATTCAAAGTAAATCCAGCATAAAAGGATGGCAGCCACAGAAACACACAGCTACTATACAGATACCTGCTGGTACTCTACCTGTTGTGCAGCTCCTCGTGATTGAATGTGTAGTAGATGTACACGATGTTCCCTGCGAGGAACATGACGATCCACAGAGCGACGAATACAGAGCGATCCTCCTGGAGACATAACGCACACACGCTCAGTACTATTTAAGCATCATTACAATAATAAAATAATACAGTTTTTTTTTTATATAAAACCAGAAAATAAATAGAATATGAAGCATTATTAGTCTGTCTGACTCTGAGCTTGTGTGTACATGCCATAGTCACAGTTACACTCTGGGGCATTTAATAATTTCACGATATATTTTCATGATATGGCCTAGAATTATTTATTATATCACATTTTTTCAGCGATTGCCATCAGTATATGATAATAAATTATTGGATGGATTATTTCCTTGATTCCCAAAGATCAAGGTGACATCCTCAAATGTCTTCTTTGGTCCTGACCAACAGTCCAAAGATATTCAATTAATTATCATAGAAGACTAAAAAAAACAGACATTATTCACATTTGAGAAGCTGGAATCAGATCATTTGAACTGGTTTTCTTGTGTGCTGTGTACCTTTCTGTCCACTGTCACCACTTGCTTTCTTGCATGCATGTCTTTTGTGTCAGTGATTGATGTATTTTATCTGGTGTACGTGTTTTTTATGTCTGTGCTTCTGTTTTGCATGTCTCAATTAGTGTCTAATAGTGCGGTACAATGTTGTCTTCATCCATTCAGTCCGTGTAAGTTCATATAGTCGTTTACCCGTAATGAAACTTGGTGCCTGAACGTGGAATTGGCATAGGCAAATGTGCTGGCCATCCCCACACACACAGCAATACCTGCCACAGAGAGAGATGCGACATCATCAGTACACCACACCTTAATAATAATTGTTTCATATGTCCTTAACCGTTGCTACACAAGCTGGTTTACCAAGTTTATGCTGGAAGCAGACTTTAGCCAACAGAATGAGTATGAAGGGGAAGCCCCTCTGTAGCCAGGTGACTACTGCCTTCAGCTCAGACAGAGCGGGGGCCGGGGTGGACGGGTCCTCCTGAGCCTCCTCCCTGGAGCCGTGCCTCTCCGAGCCAGCTGCTGTCGTGGCCTGCTGGAGCAGAGAGGAGGTCCTGTGCTGCAGGGGCTGGTGGTGGAAGTGGTGGTGGTGGTGATGGTGGTGCTGAGGCGGGCGAGGGAGGAAGGGTCCACCCTCCGAGCGGTGGGGGCCACCTTCTTCCCTGGATGATGCCGTCATCTGGATAAAAACTTCAGGGGGAGAGCCCAGGACTAAGCCGGCTGCCTGGAACTGGGCAGAGGAGACAGAACCAGAGGGGACACCCACTAAGCCGGAGAAGAGCTGCTGGGGTGAAGCGGGCGAGTCGGGCTTCAGGCAGTCAAACACACCACCTTCATCCAAGCTGCTCTCCGATCCCAGAGTTTGGCTACGGCTCCTGATTGGGAAGAAAAGAGAGAGGATCATTTGTCCGGAAGATGGCTATGCTTTATTTATTTCTCTATATGGGACAGCCTCCACTCCTCTGGAAAGGCTTTCCATCAGATTTTAGAACCTGGCAAAAGGGATTTGCTCCCATTCAGCCACAAGAGCATCATCCAAACGGTGTTGGATGAGGTCAAGGCTCTATGCAGGCCAATCAAGTTCATCTACACCAAACTGGGAAATCAAATTGTTTATGAGTCTGGCTTGGTGCACAAGGTCATTGTCCAGTTTAAACAGGATAGGGCTTCCCCAAAACTGCCACAATGTTAGAAGGACACTACTGTCTTAATATAACTGTATGCTGTACATTTGCAGGTATGTTTACATGCTGTTTAATGTACTAATGTGCTGAGCAGCTTCTATGCCATCTACCCTGCACACTGATATTAGCCGTGCACTTTTCACCAGTGAATGTTTGTTAGGTCAGGACAAAAAGTGTGTTCATGCTTCTAAGTGAGATAAGGAGACTTAAGCAGGAAAGCTCAAGTGTGCTGTTGTTCAGTGTCTGTGGCTCTTGTGTTGTGTAGCAGGATGCTCGATGACAGAACAACACATTATCGCTTTATGCAAGATTTAATTTTGCTGAATCGAAATAAAGTCGTTGGCCACATAGATGGGTATCTAACCATCAAGTGAATGCAAAATAAGGGGGCGCTGTCATAAAACCAAAAACTTATAAATGTATATCTTTTGGTTTTTTTGGTGTGGTTTGGGGTTTTTTCTCTCAAATGAGAATAGAACAGTGCAGATATTTATACTGTAGGAGAAAAAAAAATGCAATTTAATTTCAGTTGGGCTTTAAGATTTGTTTTTGACCGAAATTAAAGGGCCTTGCAAAAACCATACAAACAGCCCCAGAGTGTATGTTTGAAGACAAGGGAGCCGACATACATTTCACCATGCAGTATATGAAAACAATGCACTAATAAAAGGCTTTCGAAGGCAGTTTCTGAAAGCTCCTTTTCCCCACCTTTCAGAGGGCATGCCATCCGTGTTGCTGCTGTGTCTCCTCTGCATGGCATACCGCTCATCACCACATGGTTCAGACCTGCAAACACACATCACCAACCTCAGTGTCTGACTGTCAGAGACGCCGGGCTTATACATATATATATATATATAGCTCACATCTTTTAGCTACTCTGCTCCATGTGTGTTTTGTGCGTTTCAACTACATAACCGTGCAGACGACTTTACCTGAATTAGTTCAGTGAATTCTCCTTCGGCGTGTTTCATTTTTTTTGTTTAAGGTTAGCTAGCTTGAGCTGTTTTGCTGTTGCTGTTAAAAGACGCTCCTGCGGTCCTACTCGTAAAAACTTCCGGTGTGACGTCACGCCTGACCAATCAGCGTCCTCTCCACCTTACCACATCCGTGTTGGAGTTTTGTTTTGCTGGTGGATGTCAGATTTCCTTGGAGAAATAACCGCAGCTGCATGTTATTAAACGGAACGTCGGCTATTACCGAATCGTTTTGTTGAAAGGAGGACGAAACTGCGTCATCACATACGTCTTTGCGATGACATAATTGTAGTAGTTATTTTTTAAATAATGAGTGTTAGCCTAAGACAGCTTGCTAATGCTAACGTCAGCCAGCTAGCAGGCTAACAAAGCAGGCTTTTATAATGAGACACCGTTAGCCCGTATGCACATCTGTAAACTGCTTCCAGCTGTGTGAGAGCAATATTCATATCGACTGTTATAATTGCCATTGTCTGTTTTGCTTAATTGTTTGTTTTTTAAGCCTGCAACATGGGTTAGCTAGTGTGGCTGTCTGGACTCTGAGAATAAAACGTCTCTAGTAGTTTGTAGTTGTGTAACGTTATTTGTGTTTTGACACAGCTAACGTCAGTCAGTGTTAGTTTACAAAGCGAAAAACTACATTTTTTTTGAGTCACTTATCATCTTAAAGACATCATTTCATATTGTTGACTAATACGTCAGTCAGGGAATTGAGACCCGTGGAGGTTTGATGTTTTGGACTGTCACCGTCCCCCCCGGCATCTCCTCTAGAAAGCCATGCCATGATGGTGCTCCGGCGGTTATTGAGAAAGCGCTGGGTGCTGGGAGTAGTCTTTGGACTGTCTCTTATCTACTTTCTCACCAGCACACTCAAACAGGTACAGAAACTCAGTCCACTAAGGCAAGGGTAATATCTTCTGAACCAGGGGTGGGCAATATGGATAAAATCTTACATTTTATTGCAAAAGAGTTTCAGTTGTTTGGAAATTCAAGAGACCATTTACAGATAACCAAATGGTGATGTCTGTTATTGGTTGATGCAATATATCACCTGTCAAATCAAGGTACTTTATTATAGCGTTGCAAAAAAAACTGTAAATCCGGTTATTGTCACAAAGCAGTAGTACTCCTTTACTTTCAGTATTTCCAATAAATGGCTCAAAAAGGGGTACCTACTGTCATAGAAATGATATAGCAAAAAATTTGTTGTTGGATGGGGTGTCAAACCTTTTTTTTTTGACACAGATTGAAACCTGTATACAGTATCATAAACTCTCTGGTCCCAAATGCTGGCATTGAATAGTGATGGTTCCCGCAACTAAGATTAAGATTAAGAATAAGATTGGTCTATAAAACGTCATAAAATAGTTTAAAAACATGTCTGTCCGTATTGACCTATTGAAATGTCTTTTGTCCAATCAACAGTCCAAAAACCCAAATGTGTTGACTTTTCTATCATAGAGAAACCATCAAATATTCACATTTCATAAGTTGGAACTAGTGAACTGTTTGCCTTGAAAAGTCTTTAAATGATCAGTCAATTATCAATACTGCCAAAATTGTTTTCATCCATCAGCTTATGAAATAATCAACTAATCTTTCCAGCTCTACCTGATTTAAATGTCATTTAAAAGTTGCCAGACTTTTAGACTTTATTTCGGCAAAGTTCACGCACATCTACTTTGTTAAGACGACATGTAACATGGGAAATTTGTCTTCTTTTGTTAAGCACTAATATCTGTATCAGCACTAATAATGGAAAATATCAATGGAAAATCAGCCCTTCTCTATTGTAAACTTAATATGTCATGATATTGCCCGACCCTGTTCTGAAAGCTGTTTAAAAAGTTGCTCTTATTAGTGTTTCATGACCTGCTATTGTGTGGACTTTACAGGAAGAGCGCACCATAAGGGACCGCACGCTTTTGGAGGTTAGAGATTCAGACCATCGCATCCCCTGGAAAGTCCGTTTTAACCTTGGCAACAGCAGCCGACAGATCACTCAGTGTAGAAACTCCATCCAGGGCAAGACACTGATCACAGACGAACTCGGTGAGTAATGCAGCCATTACTCACCACCGTGACGTGATGAAAACCAGACAGCTACGATACTGTTACGTAGTCTTTAATCACTGTATACCCCTTCTCTGTGTTAATGTCTTACAGGTTATGTCTGTGAGAGAAAAGACTTGCTGGTTAATGGTTGCTGTAACGTCAATGCTCCCAGCGCCAGACAGTACATTTGTAAAAGCTGCCTGGCCAACGGCTGCTGTAGCATCTATGAGTATTGCGTGTCTTGCTGCCTCCAGCCTGATAAGGTAATCAGTCAAATCAAGGATGTTTAGGGGTTTGGTTTATTATTATCAGAAGTAGCTCAACTGTCAACATGCTGCATCTTCTCTGCTTGCATACATTTTAACGGATGCATCTTGAAATGCAAGAATTCAGATACCATACATCTCAGAGTTGAATCTTGATATTGCAGTCTGTACATAACAGTGACCATGAGCGGGAAAAAAGACCAGGTTTAACCAATTGAAATCTGCATTTGTATGTTTTACAAATGCTTCCTCTTATCTACGTTCACCTCTCTAGCAACCTCTCCTTGAGCGCTTCCTGAATCGTGCAGCCGAAGGCTTTCAGAATCTCTTCACCGCTGTGGAGGATCATTTTGAACTGTGCCTGGCCAAGTGTAGGACCTCTTCACAAGTATGTCAATCAGTATAAACATTTCCCTCATATAATATTCATCTATGTATATTTCATTCAGATGTCCTGGTGATATGCACCGTTTCCTTTTATGCATCACAATGACTCATTGTCTTGTAGATTTCCTGAATGTCAAAAACCCAACAACAGCAAAAGCAGGACTTTCTCTTGATGAATCATTTTAGTTTTCTGTTATATGTGAATTCGCAGGAGATAAGAAAATATGTTGATCTTCATTCTGCACTGGCTTTGACCTTTGATTTCTCAGATAATAACTGACAATATTATCTCAGAATCAAAACGTTTTACTGTTGATTGCTTTCAATAAGAGTATCAGGCATATATGTATTTAGTGTTTCATGGTTTCTTGAGCTAAATCAATGTTTTCATTTCCCTTGAGGTGAGAAAAGCTTCACATTCATTTTCTATGTAAATACGTTTAATACGTCCAGTCAGCAGCAAAAACTACATTTGCGTTTTAACAAAAAAATGATTGAATTTATTAACTTGTTTTTTTATTTTTCTCTCTCTCTCTCTTGCAGAGTGTTCAACATGAGAACACCTACCGAAACCCTCAAGCAAAGTACTGCTACGGGGAGAGTCCTCCAGAGCTCCTACCTGTATAAGCATTTGACTTTCATCCCCAGTTTAGGAAGTACCAGAACAGCAGCGGGCCAATAAAGGCTCCCTGTTTGGACAACCTTATCGTGCTTGGAGAAGAGACTTTGCAAATGAACTGTTGTCTTGGACATGTTTGCATTATAATGGCAAAGAGATGGAGACATTCAAGACACCAGACCAACCTCAGAATGGACAAATGCTGTATATGATTTGATTATTTACACTTCATAAGTGCATTAGAACATTTCATACATTCATCCATGATGATCATCAGGTCCACATAGCAGGCAGCTCATCCATCAGGATTCATTTCAAACCAGTTCATACCATAAAATAGGCTTCATTTTAAACCTGATTTAAGAAGGTAACAGCTGTTTTATGTTTTGTTGAATATTTTAAAACAGCAAAGAATGTGTCATAACTTTTGTGTTAGTGCATGCATATGAAATGGCTATTTAATAAAAGTGACTGTGAAATGAAATGGCTCATAACTTAAAGATTGGGAACATTTGGAGTTGGTTTAATAGTGCCTTTATTTTTTTGAAAGGTTGTATTACGTTTGTGTCCAAAGCAAGGCGGTATAAGCATGCTAAAATTTTTAAAGTCGCCAAAGGCCAAAAGAAGACTATGTATTTTAAAGCATGTGGAAGAAAATCAATTGGTTTAATGAACAAGAGAAAAGGGAAATGGTACAATATGGTCAAGCAAAATGAACTTTAAATCAGCAACCATTTTATTATTTAAAATGAGCAAATGTGCATTACATTATATCTATGCAATAATGCATGAGCAGAAGACCCAATGAAAGCATTCAAAGAGTTGTATTTTGTCAGAAAAAAAAAAGTTTGATAATGAATTTCAACATGTCTGTAACAGTCTGTAGGAAGTCCTATAATTATTAGAAAACATCCACATCTTCCAAAGTATACAAACTCTCAGGAACTTTGCTGATTTCCAACGTTATGAAGACTAATTTCAAACTCATATCTAGTAGAATAAATAACTTAATTTGGGAAGGACAGGCCCACATTAATCTTGGTACAGTGTTGTTGTCCTCCTGCATTACTTTGATGGGAGTCTGACAGACTTATCTGCCTTACTGTGCACTGTCCATCTGTCCACAGTGATTGGAGTCCAGACTGGTGAGTCTGTGGAGGTGATTCTTATCAGCTTTTCTTTCTACCTCGGGCAACGTAGCTCGCTCACATGGGATAGATGGCCAGAGCAAAACAATTAATCATTCTGAAGGCTGAGAAAACAAAACTGTCGTAATTAGGAAATGTATTAGAACCCCTTCTCATTTGCCTCTTTGGCAAGTTGATTAATTGCTGTCACATGGGAACAATGTCAGTTGCTTCAAAGTATCGAGTTAAATTAAACAAAGCCATTTTCTGATAAAGCCTTTAAAGGAATAGTTCGACATTTTGGGAAATTCTCTCATTCACTTTCATGCCGTGAGTTAAATGAGAAGATTGATATTACTCTCATATTTGTATGGTAGAGGCTACACATAGTTAGCTTAGCTTAGCATAAAGAGTGGAAATAGGGAAACAGCCAGCTTGGCTCTTAGCTGCTTACCAGCACCTCTTAAGCTCACTATTACGAATAAACACATTATACAATATATTATACAAATAATGAGGCACATTCATTTAAACAAACAAGATATAACATGTTAAATTTGGACAGAGCCAGACTAACTCTTTCCACCTGTTTTCAGTCTTCATGCTAGGCTAAAGCTAACCAGCTGCTGGTAGCCCAACATTTACCAGAAAAATATGAAAGTGAATCTTCTCATCTATCTCTTAATCATATTTTCCAAAATGCCTAACATAAACAGTTGAAAAATTAATTTAAGTGATTTATAAAGTGATTTAATCAACTATTATACATTACAAATAAGCATTTACCTGTCTTGAAAAAACATTTAACAATTAAAAAAAGCTGCCATGAACTGCATCACCATCTGAGATGAATTACAGGACGTGTCCAATCCCCTCCAAGTATTTCTGAGACCCTGCCTTAAGGAACTTATGGTTTATCTTATTTGTTCCTTTTACCTTTGAAATTTGGACCCCGATCTGATGCTCAAGCCATTTCAGATAATCCCTGGATGCCACCAAAAGAGTGTGACCCCACTGCTTCCTTTTAAACGCATGCTCGGGCAGTTCGGGTGGAGAGGGCTTCTGGGAGCATTCCCCTCCGTGAAATTCCTTCACACAAGCTGTGAGCATGTTGACTCTGGAGATGGTGTCCTTGAGCTTCTTGTGAAGTGATAAATCATTGGGATTCAGGTTGTCCCGCTGGTCTTCCAGGAGCTTCTCCAGGGCTTGGGCCATGAAGAGGAGGCTGCACTGAACTTTTGCCCAATGGGCAGGGGAGTTATGGTGGACCTGAAGCTCAGGGAATCCTGAGGACCAAGTGCCAAGGTGCTTCCCATTGGCTTGGTCCTGGAAGGGAGGAAATAGTGAACTTAACTGAAAGATTTCCTTTCCTCATAACATTCATCAATAACAAGCTGTCTGTAATCTCACTGCATTACAAATTTGTCAAACTCTTTCTCTGAAGGGTGATCTCATAGTGCATCTACAACCACACCCAATAAATGTGTACTAGGATGTGGTGCATGTCCATGTGTCATTGACACCAAGACAAATTTGGGGAGTAGGTGCGAAAAGATAATGTCAGTTACACAATATTCAATAAATATTAAATCCACTGGCAACAATTTAACTCAGCAGTGCACCAAATTATTACACCACAAATTAGGTCGTACAACTGCTATCAGTAACACTGCAATTACACCAATCATAACTTTAATATTTATTGTTGCCTTGTGTGAAAATCATGTATCTTTGTAGCTCTTCACTAAGAAAAACAGCAACGTGACAATGACTTTTCAGAAAATCCAATGGGTTTTTATTGTTTATTTTGCTTAAGAATCAGAAGAATTTTCTTAACACATTAAGGACTACTTAATTCTTCAGTTTGTCTAATTGTAATTTTAAAATCAGCTAATGAAGAAATACATGGTTTTCAGTGAACACAACGTTATGCAAGGTCTGTCCAAGACAAGCAATCCAGTCCTGCATACAGTGGTAGAAAGTAACTAAAGAGGTGCTTCTGCTTAAGCATTTCATGGACTATTAATTCTCAAATAGTGCTTTTACATTGTGCTGCTTTTGACTGAAAAAAGACTCCTTCCTCCACTGCTGGTATATCTGCACAGTAATTGAGAGCTGCCTCACAGAAGTGGCTTTGAGAGAAAGCATTCTCTGAGCTGATCATTCTGCACTTGTACTGACACTGAAAATTTCTAAATCTGAAGCAGAAACTCAGGTGTGATGAGGACTTTGACTGCAACACACAAACTACCTTTAGACATACTATACAGACACACAATGTTAAATTACTTACAAAGCTTGTCAGGCTGTCTTCAACTTCTTTTTTGGTGAGGGCTGTCAACTCTTTCAGCCTGCATGATGAATGAGTGACAGCTTGTTTCTTTGGTGCATGTACCGCATTCGAGCTTTGCAGTAAAATCATCATCCAGGCACATCCCAGTTTCAGAAAACCTGCAAATGCAAGTGCATAGTTACAACTTTTTACATATATGATTCAAATGAACTTGAAATGGCTTCTGACACACAGTGACGAATAATGAATGAAGAAAGTGAGTTGTGTGATATACTCTACCTGCCCTGTGTTTCATTCTGAAATGTGACTCCGCTCAAGTTCTCAAATACGACACAAGGACAGATTCTCATCGTAATGTAATCCTAATCGCACCAAGATCATTTTTATATTTGCATACTTCTCAAAGGGGCGTGTGAAACTTCTATCTCTAACTTAGCTATATCCTTTGATGAAAAAAACAAGATTGAGGTTTCTTTGACAGGTCAGCACCTTGCTTGTCACTTTCATGTAAGGAAATGCGCACGAATTACTGATGAAGATTATGTGTGTTTAACTTGACTGTTCTGAGGGTTGACTTTTGTGCGTTTGAATACTTTTCCGACACATTCTTAAAAGACATTCTGCAAATAATTGAAAGCAAATGATCCCATATAGTAGGAGCTTTGATTTGAAGACTGATTTTGGTTTGTAGATAGAGGAGACATGGGTCATATAACAGTGGTTTTGTATTTTGTATGAGTGATACTCTACACCCAACACCGAAGATGAACCATCTCATTTCCACATAATTTCAGGTTAAACTTTTACTGACAAATAACGTTCTTTAATATACTACAATTATTTATCACACATTGGTGTCATGACATATTTACGTTATGATTCACTCCCTCTCTGATTACCCTTGTTGCAATACTTCCTGTGTGACGCAAATCACATATTGAGAATATCCTTACCGCCAACCTGGTTCAATCCAGTTTAAGCCTCCAAAAATCCCTTCTAACTGGTTTGATTGACTCTATATTACATAATAAGAATGCAGTAAGTTTCAAAACCAGTTATCTATTGCATAAAAGTTCAATAAAGACTTTGCTTTTGTTGTCACCATGACAACTTTTGGCTTTTTCTAACAAAGGAAATAAAAATAAAACAGAATATTACACAATCTAAATCACGTTATTAAGTTTAGCACAGTATCATACATTAGTCTTTAGAAGTATTAGTTGAACTGACAAAAAACAGACTTCACAACAGAGGCTGAGGTCATTGTTTCAAATACTTTATAGTGTCCAACTGGATGTACGACAGAGTCATTATAAGTCACACTTCCATTGCTGTCGGTCTTTTTTGAGCATGTTTCAACATCATAAATGTAAATTAATATAAATGTAAACATGTAAATAAAAAAGCAAATCTTTCACATATAAATAAATAATAATAAAAAAGCATCAAACAATACAAAATAATAAACAAAGAATTGGTGTGAAATTTCTTTACACACACATCCAGGAGTGCACCACATTTACCAAAATGTTGCTTAATGCGTCTGGTGTCTTGAATGTCTAGAGGACCTAATACTGCTCTCTCTATTACTCATTTTGCAGACGATGGTGAAAACAACTGTTACTACAAAAAACTAAACTAAACACACACACACACACACACACACATCATCATCATCATCAGAGTGAGGCTAACACCTTTTAACAGATGATTACTTTGTGAAACTGAAATGAAACTGCAATGGTACTTGTATAAATAATTAACAGATGAACTTAAAAACGTATTAAATTAACAGTGGACTGAAATAAATAATATAACAAACACAAAAATACATGTTGGTTTTGGGAAACAAGGCCCAGCGAGAATGGAGGGAACCAGTCTCCTCACAAGCTTTCATTTTTCATGCTTTCATGTTTTCCTGACATGTTCACTGTACGTTGTATAAATAAAATGTATAAAATGTATAAATAAAATGCACTCACTTTAAATAAAGTAAATACATACATACATATATAAATACATATTCAATAAATATATAAATAAACCAATAACAATTGAATTGATGTCCTTGTGACCAGTAAACTGACAATCTTCATACGTACAAGAGGTTGAGTGCCCACTTTTCAATGCGTTGAATCCTTGCTGTCTATTTGTTACACATTCCCTTTACCTCCTCCAGCACCGGCGACACTTGAATAAGCCACTCGTTCAGTCTGACTATGACACCATATCCATACACTTTTTTTGGATAGTCGTGACCGTGGGACAGCTGCGGTGGGGTTGGTGTTGGGGGCAGAGGGACTTCCGGCTCGATGGTTTGGAGTAAAGTCGTTATTTTTTCTACATAGTGGGGGAGTCTGAGCTTGACTAGTCTCAGGGAGGTTCCAACAGGTTCTGGATTAAGCCAAACATTTTTCTGGTATTCCTCTACCTTGGAAATGTGCAGATAAAAACTGATGGTCTTGATGTAGACGTCCTGCAGCTTCTCAGGAATGTTTGTGCCAGATATTGAGGCATCAGGAGCGTCGTCTGGAACCGACACATTCGTGTTGTCAAAAAATTTTTTTGTCTGTAAGAAAAAGAGGATCGTAAATTAATTTTCCAGAAATAGAAGTATGACTTCTTCTCTTTTTTCCCCCCCCACCAGCCTAGCCGTGTGGTATTAAACACTTAGACACTTTAAACTTGAAATATGTATTCTGAATAAGTCTGCACCAGCTACAATAAAATATAAGTGTTGTAGATGATTAAAGCAAACTATGCAACAAGTCGTACAGGAAATATATCATACCAAGAAACATGACAGAATCACTGTGTGATACTTACATATTCATCCAGTAGTTCCTTTGCTTCAAGTTTCAGTAGGTTTGTAAGACCCTTTGTGTTTTCGAAGTCCCCACAGCTGCTGGGAGTAGGAGCAGGAAATACTGACCTCCACTGGAGCATCGAGACCAAGAAAAGCACTAAGAAAAGAACATATGGATAGTTAATAACTGTCAAGATTCACGATGCACCAAATTATGTTTAATTTTTCAGATTTTCCTCTAATCTTTGACTTTTTCCTGTGAATTCCTAGACAATTTTACCTCAAAAATTGATTCAAATTAAAGAAGGATATGGTTACACTTATCACAGCTGGTAAAAAAAAAAAAAAAAAAAAAAAAAAAAAAAAAAGAAATGCTATCTGTGACTAGAGGTCACAAGCAGACATTACTTTGTTGGGAACCTTTGTCTTAGATAGGGGAGAGCTTAAATCACCAATCTGGTGTAAATTCATTGGTTTGTCAAGTTGTCAATCAAAACATAAAACAGAAAGAGCAATATTACTTAAAATAACAATAATTCAGCTTGCTTGTCTTAACTCTGTCTGTATTCCCAGTGAATCTGAAACATCACTGGAAGTATTTTCAGAAAGAATTCCTTAGACAAAGCTACTCTTAAGGGTATAAGGTAGGCCAGGCTTAGTTAACTCCTAGTGTAAAGGTTATGCTGGAAAACGTACAGGTCAACATTCAGCTGAGGAGAACCTTCCTTCCACTGGTATGCAGATATAAAGGCCTGCACATTACCACTACTGCTAAAAGAAATAAATGCACGTGTGCAAAAACTTGCCTGTAACAATCATTCACAAAGAGATGGTAAAATTTGATTTGTTATTAGATGTGGTATAACTTAGTGGAAATTCTAACTAAGCTGATGAGTAAAAAGATGCTGTAAGAGATACATCAAATAACAGTACAGTTATGACAATTTTTTGAATGTATTGCTAAATATTCCAAAAAATATTTACCATAGCACTTTAGTAGTCCGTTGAGTTTGTAATCCATAGCGACACTAACCGATACACTTTACTCTCAGTGGTTCTTGATGAACAAACCGCGTAAAAACTGCAAGTTGCACCTTTACTGGTGAACTGGCCCATATATACTATTTTGCTATACCCACCCACACTGACACAACAAGGAACAACATTCCACAATGACTTCTTTTTGCATCATTCATGTTATGAGTGTCTTTTTTTTTTTTAAAGTCTTTCGGCAGAGGTGTGACTTAAATGCTTAATGAGCATCTGCAGTGTCAGCACAAAATGCAAACTGAAGATAATATCTTGCTAATAAGGTTTACGAACAACAAACACAGATTAAAAGAAGTCACCCACCAGTGCAAAATACAAAGATAAAGTATAAAACATTAAATTATAATTTCACTATAAACCTTGTATCTTTCAAACATGGGGGGAAACACTAATATGAATGAGTGGGTTTGATATTATCGGGTACATTATCACCTCTTCGTCATTTGTGATACCATCATCATTTTCCACCCGACCACAATTATAAAATATTCTCTTTCACTGACGATCCCCTCAAAATCTCGCCTACAGTATCCGCTGCCAGTTACACTGGAAAACCTTTGGTTCTTCTGACGTCCTTTTTAAATTTATTTCCAAAAGTTGCTGATGCGGTGGCAAGTTTGAAACAGTCCACTATTCTCCTCAACATTCTGCTAGCTTCTGCTTAAAAATTTCATTGGTCAATCTTCAAACAGGTGAATGCACTCTGACACTGTTAATTTTTGAGTTGTAAACACTGGATTGGGTTTTTTCTTACCTTTCTGACAGGAGTTTTTCCAGATCAGGTGCACAGTTTTCCTCATGTACCCCAAGGTCCCATTCTGGTTCCCCTTTTGTTTTGCTGCTGACAGATGATGCTGAAGAAATGTGACAGGTTTGTTAAATCTTCAGTTGAATCCACCCAAAGAAATCAAGTTATTATTTTTGGCCAGGCCAAAGTTTCCAGATTTAAGGAATAACTTATGACATAAGCCCCCTTTTATCTCTTTCTGGGGTGGAGAGAATTACTATTACTTCCATTTAAACAGTGCTTGTTATGCCCCACCCTAACCCACAACTTTGAGGTGGGTGGATGGCTCTTGGAAAATCAATGGTATTAAAATGATAATCATCATCAATCATTTGTTCCTTGCTGTCAAAGCCAGAAATAGTCATCCTAACTTCATGTATTTGAGTCATGAGTGAGATATGACTGATTTCAAGACGTAATTTTGCCTTTCCCGAGGTAGTCAACATTTGTTTGAATAATCCAACTCAGTCATGCCAACCAGTCAACAAAAAGCCCGTATTTTCAATACTTTTTATTGAATGAAGCAGCACAAAAATTACAAATGTTTACAGCATACTTTTACTTCAAATTGTACAAAATGTAGTTGTACCAAAGAAAACATCTACGTGATAAGCTAATAGCTAAAGTAAAAGTTTATTGTGCAAATAACAAAAAAAAAATAAGACATAGTGTTATTGACCTTGGGTAATGTTATGGTTACAAAATGCTGACCTTTCAAACAACACTTATCAAGCCTACTGTTATGCTTGACAGCATTTGTAGTAGTTTTAATATACTACCTGCACATTCTTTTCAAACCAAAATGTGTGAGCCCTATTGTCAAAAAATAAGTTGCAATCAGTCGCCTTTTGCGTGAAAACTAAAACCTGCCTCACATTTTAAACTTCACACCTTCAGTTTCACAAAAAGTAAAATTAGAATTCTTACGAACGGCCTTTGATGTGAAAGGGCTGATCAGACACGTTATGACATAAACATTACTGGAAGACTGTGTGTTTATAGTACTGGTGAAATGTATGAATATGTTCTGCTGTATGTAGCAAAATCATGTTACAAACAACTCAACTTTTGGCCATACACCACAAAATTAGTCCGACTTTGTGCTTGTGAATTCGAATGTGCAAGTGTGTGTGTGTGTGTGTGTGTGTGTGTGTGTGTGTATGTGTGCGTTTGCGTTAAGGAGTGATTGTGCATTTGGATGTGCACGTGTGAGCCTGCGGGCCCCCTAGGACTCAGTGCATCCTGCCTTGGATAGGTAAGACAGGAGGCCTCACAGACAAACTGTTTGTGCACACCGTAGGGAAGCGCTTCTGGTGTTCATGGCAAGTTCGTATTAGTTAATACTGCTGGCGATGCAGTGCTAGTCTAGGCACAGAGTTAGCCTCCCTTCCTGCTGCCTTGCCACCCCTGGCCACTGGAGCTGGAGTGAAGGAGGGGGGCGGGGAGGGGGGGCCATATTGAGCTGCTCATCCAGCTCAGATGGGACTTCAGATATCAACTGGTGGCTGGTTCTTTCCTCTGATGCTGAAGCATGTCTGTCACACTCACTATATCCTCCTCAGGGACCTAGAAAATAGTACAGAAGCAAAAGTTAAAGCAGTATTCATTGATTTTTGGCCACTTGTGGTAAGCAGATCAAGTTCTAAACACAAAACTAACATATTATGGCCTTATATAGTTAATATGGACAAACAGTATGCAAACAGTGTTATGAACGTGTTAGCAAACAGTTGCCTATTTACACGTCCATCATTTTTTTCCTTTTTCTGAGATTTGAATGCAGTCGAAAGTTTTCGCAACTTGTTTGTTGTGCGGCTTAAGAACTGATAGTCTTTGTTAGAACGTTGCAAGATCAGGTAACTGCTGTACACCTGTTTGTCCGTTCAAGTTGAATGTGAAGCATAAGTCAAAAATCCGATAAACCAACACACTCAAAACAATAAAATACTGATTTCCGACTGCCAAAATCTCACTATTTAAAATAAATACAGTTCTGTTTTGTGTAGAAGGAACAGTATCCTACAAACAGTAGTTTCTAGGAAATCCATTGGTTTTAACTGGAATTTACACCCAACTTGACTGAAAATAAAACGGTTCTGACTAATTCCTGGGAATATGAACATGTCATTGGCTTCCCATCATCCCATATGCACATGTTCTTTCACATGTTGTAGTGACATAGCTTTGTTCTGCTGTGTGAGAAAATGTCCTCAACTATTTCTGTTATTATGACTACTGAGTCAAGCCCTTTGTAAATGACTTTTCATTCTTCCTCTTTTAGCTGTGCAAGTTTGTCCCAAAAACTTATGTTTAAATTTAACTTATTTTTAAATTTAACTTAAAGTTTAAATGTATTTCTCAGAACTGCGAAAGCAGAAGCACAACGATGATTTAATTTTTATCAATGGTGGTTGTTATTATCAGGCCTCTCTGTGGTTAAATGTAGGCAGTTTACAACTATACTAAGCTTAAGGGGGAAAATTTGTGCGTATCACGGGGCTGGACTGGGGGACAGAGCCACTGCTAGCTTGCTGACAGACGGTTGCTGAGCCCCGGCGAGCTCCCCGGCGAGCTCTGGAAGAATAAAACACCCGATTCTGCTCTGATCCGGAGCAGTTTAACGGCAGTAGGAGTTTGTTTTGTAAAGTTTTGAGATTAAGTGGATTCATCTTCAATTTCGCTTCCTAGCTACCTAGCTAACACCCGAGTCACACACCGCCTCAGCTGCTGTCAATATTAAACATCTTAAATGCCAGTGAGTTTATATAATTTTAAAGTTACACAGTGAGTAGATATATATATATATATGTCTTGCGGACAGACCTGACAAAGGATGAATTCAGACTTTTTACAAATCGACATTATGATGTAGTTATTTCGGCATCCTTTTGATCCATTTATTGCAATTGAATCACAGCATAATCTATGTTTATTTACACTCAAACCTGCTGTTCTGAACAGGGCTGTTTAGACAGGATGAGAAGGCTGCTGTGGTGTTTGATCCTTGTGGTATCTTGACCAAAGCATATCTGATACATTTTTATTAAAACTCCATGGAACTGTGTTAACGTGTGGAAAAGGGGTATAATATGGCCCCTTTAATGACATCCTGGGTGGTGTAATACAATTATGAAAGTGAGTTACACATTCATCTCCGAAACATTTAGACAGTTGCCCAAAAAAGCAGTAGTGTAAAAAAAAACCCAACCAAAACAAAACAAAAAAACGGATGAATGAATGGATGTGAAATACCCAATGATTCAACATCATGACTAAATTTAACTTTGTTCATCTTTTATTTTATTCATCTTTACTCAGTGTCTGGTGATGAGGACGGATTGAACAGACTATAATCAGACTATAAGGTTATTCCAATACGTCACATTGTGATGCAAAGAGATGGAGATCAGATAGTCTATGATAAGTTTCTGGGTAACAGCGAACACATTACCTATATAAACATTTCTTGGTAATTTTCAAGATAACACACATGGCAGGGGTTACTGACTAAGTTGGCAGAGAGATACAGATACAGATATATTTATCAAAACAGTCATTTTGTGCTAAATAGGAAGTACCAACCAATACTAAGATAATAAAACCACACAAAAACTGCTGTGTTTCAGTATCACATATGTTGTAAATTTGTAAATTTTTGCACACCACAAAAACACTGACATGGCTTTACCAAGTTAGTTTAATTGCTTCTCTTAGCCTATGTTTTTAAAATGCTTATACTAACCTAATACATAATAACATCTGGGAGAAGACTACGATGAAGAAGTCTTCATTTTTGCCTAAGCTTTTGAACAAATCTTCTCTATTCTGTAAAAACATTGTAATAACCAGATTACAAATGACAAATGTATCTTGACACATCAACAGAAGGGTTACACACCGATTTGGACATCAAATTAAAGGGCAAATGTATGACTTTCAGAATTTGTTTGGGCAAATTTGAAACTCAAACAAGAATGTTTTAGACAAAGAGTCAAAACACATTGATAGAAATGCTTTTTTAAAAAATAATCTTGTCAGGTCAAGATATCAGGGTGTAGTCATAAATGCTGTATAAATTCATACCTGCATCATATGATTATTAAAATCACATACTTGCACAGTTATGCATTCATAACGTACGCCTTATACTATTTGTATCAAATCTACAGACAAACTCGGATCAGTAAAAACACCCTTAAAATGAATTTCAATCCCCTGCTTTGACATTCTTGCTGAATAAACCTCAGAGGAGTGCTGCTGATGTGACATAAACTCTGTCTTAACCTCATGTGGGAGTTAATTTTAGGCAGATAAAGTCTGAGATAAATATCTGAGTTAGGTGTAATACATTTTAGAGTCACAAATATACGCATCGAGTTGCAAGTTTAGACTAATTTTAATTTTGGTGCACTGACGTTAGGATGCGTCACTATTCCACTGATAGCCGCCGGTTATCTACAAGTGCAATGTCATGAAGATGTGAGACTCACCAGAGCATGGTCGAAGCTGAAGGTGCTTATGTAATAGGCGGAAATGTCACTGTCGGCGAGAGGCTGAGATATCTGGGCAACAATCCCACATTCATCTGAACAAAGAAAGAGTGGAGGAGAAATACACTGAAATTACACACACACCTCTGAATCAAGAATCACAATCATTTGCTCATCTTGTGTTCCGCCTTTTATATAACTCTGCATCAATTCAAGAGTCAACATGCATGTGAATTAACTATGCTATAAACTACAAAAAAGTAAGAAAATTGAAATGACTATGAAACATTTTTTTGCTTGTACTGCGACAAAAAAAAAAAAAAAAATCACAAAAAAATAAATACAACTGCAATTACATCGCAGAAAAATTGAAACTTGTAAAACTATATTTTTAGAGGCTTTTTGAAGTCCAACTGACACATTGAGGAATTTGATTTCACATAGCGTTACAGTGTTTCAAACTGCTGGTCTGCCCGTTTTAATCTCACGAAGACGGTTAATCACATCAAGGGTTTATAGATGATAAATAGGCGCTGAAGAAGACTCTGAATCTGTTTTGTGTCACCAGAAGTTAACCTATAAAGATTTCTGATCTGATTAGTGGCACCAGTCTGACATCAAAGGACCCGAACAGAAGTACGACCCCCGTACAGTATATAGAGTAAACTACCACATTTTGAGGCCTTTAAAAGGAAGTGGTCTTACCAAAGCCCAGTGGTTGACCCCCTATCCGCACCATCCTCCACAGCTCTCCAGAGGAGCTGGTGAAGAGAAGATCAGCAGGAAACCTAAAACACAAAGATCAACCCCTGATTTCCAAGCAACCGAGTGCACCCGTTCACAACCGTATGTGACAGACAGGGGAAAACCCTCTTACAGTATTTGCATAAGCCTGCAAATGCAAAGATGATGGAACAGCATGACCCCCACAAAGCACTAACCCACCAAAAACAGGATGAAAGTTAATTTTAGTCAATTGTAGTAAATGTAAAACTATTCTGTTTAAATAGAACTTAAAAAAAAAAAAAAAGTTTTCAACTCTGTACTGCTTTTGACATGGAGCTGAACAGTTCAGTGATCATACACCTGATTATGATCATGTGTTTTTACAATCTTCCAACTTCCAAAACTAGCTTCAGTAACAGCTACTTAGGTTTATTATGGTTCACACAACTTGCTTTGCTAAATCAATCTTCGTAAACTAACACCTGATAATGCCAAAAACCATGCGTTTGGTAATGTTATGATTATTATGGCTAAATACAATTAACTGTGGCATCATCTTGTGGCGCTACAGTCATGCCACTACAATCTGTGGTATCAAGCATTCGCTTTTTTTTTTTTTTTTTACTCAGACATCCTTAATGCACAGGAAGTTCTTTTCTGGATATTTGTCATCACTCGCACACTTGATTTGCCCTGATACTGATCCAGGATAAAGGCTGGATTACAACATTCACTCTACCATGGGAGATAACGAGTTATCTGAAATAGATACAGTACATCCTTCACATATAAGCATCTTCACTAATGTGTCAGATGTGGTCTGGGTCAGTGTGAGAAAGTCGGTTAGAATCCTTACTGTCTCTGAGCCTCGGTGTCCATCACCAGTGAGATGTAACCATCGATGAGGGAGAAGGAGAAAAACTTGACGCAGTCCAGGTCCTGGCTAGGAGATGACTGCACATCCTCTTTGGGACTAGAGAGACAGAAACACATTCGGTAAGACTCAAGAATAATTCTTGAGAATAGGAACTAGAACTGAGAATTTAAAGCGCAATTTTCACACTTCCACTTCCATGTGGAGCTTATAAGTGTAATTTTGTGAATTTAAAAATAGTATCAATAATGAAAAACATCATATTAAATCGTATTAGTGCAGATCAACTGATGTGTAATAATTTCCTGTGTTGATATCTGCCGTGTAAAAACCATCACAAGCAAGTGAGCTGCTGTTTAGTCTGGGTCATGTGCTGCCATCTTGTGTTTCAAACAAGAACTGCAGTGGTGCGAGGAAACGTCACCTGCTGGAATAGAAGAGGACGTCAATTAGTGTGGTGGCGATAGATGGCAGGGTGTCCGGGTCCAGAGACATGACACAGAATTGGTTCTGGGGGATCAGCACTGGGTGAACTGTAGGCTGGATGGCTGGGAGGAGAAAGGACAGTGTTGGTTTGTGGGAACAGCTGAACTACCATAAAAAACAAATAGAAGTACTGTACATATGTTATAACACTACATTTTTCTTGTATTTTTCTATTAAAAAAATATCTTTTCAGGCATTTCTAAAAATGTACCGCCCAGATGTACTTCTTAGTGCAGATGAAGATCCCCATATTTTCTGATATTACAAGTCATGTGCCCAATTTAACTCATACAGGAGAACTTTACTTTACTTTAAAGGATAGGTTCAGTTTTTTTTGTCTTAAAACAATAGTCAGGTATTTAAAGTTTATCTGAAGATAATATGAGACTTCAGCAGTGTTAGTTAGTCAAATAAAATGGATATGTTCCACAGTTGTTAGTTAGTTAGTTAAAAAAAATCCCTCTTTGTGTCTCAATGGACAGTGTTCTCCTGTACAGCTGCAGCGGAAGGACCTTAACAAAAGAGGAAATGTGGCTCTAAAAAGAGTAACTTGAGAAGATATTGACCTGATTTGATTAATTTGGATGGCTGAAGCCTTATACCTTCAAATAAAGTTTTAAATACATTTTTGCACAGATGGAGGGATATGGATTTTGTCCCCCACCTCTTATACATTGAAAGTGCATTATGAAGGGATCTCTTAATGGTCAGTACAACAGGATTACAGCAAGAAAAAACATGTGTCAAAGTTCATTTGGGCACCTGACTATTGTTTTAGGACAGACCTGAGTAACTGTGAACCTATCCTTTAAAAAAGGACAGAGGCATTGTTGCAGTTGCAAGCTTTTGGCTTTACCTATGATGGTTTTAAAGTAAAGCTGAAATCTTGAAACTGAACAATTTTTTATGTAAATTTACTCATATTTGTGAATCTCCTCGCATTTTAACTGACTGCACAGTTTTACAAGTTAAGTTTTATGTAAAGCATATTTTGTGGTTGAATTTGGCTAGTTAAATTGTAAATAAAAGTCTAGTCAGTGCATTTAAATTGCATTTGACAATTAATATCCATGTTTCATGATTAAATGAATCATTGGCTCTTAAAAAGAGGTTCAATTAGCATGGTTTGTACCATATTCTCACTGATAATACCCCTCCTGCTCTATTGTTGTCTTCCAAGTTTATGCAACTTTATTTTAAATCTTCAGTCTTGCAGATGAAACTAGTGAAACCTGTGTTGCATTTAGGTCACAACTGTGCCCACATGTCATGTTGGAGATGCAGAGATATGGAAGACTCTGAAAGGGTGGACACACTTTGCAGGATGATTGAAAGTACCGCTCTCATTGTACAGCATGTTCTGTACTTCGTGGTGATGTAAAAATAACTTCCTGTAAAAGGACAAACTAACTGCAGTTTAAACATTTGTTTATGTTTGAAAGCTTCTGTGGACCCGGCCTGTTTCATTGTTTCATTATTTCATTATATGTCATGCATTGCAAAGTTTGTTTAAGTAGGCAAACACTGGCTTTGTTAAGTACAGCAGGTGTCCTTGTCCAGTGGTTCCTCTTGCTATAAATACATATTTCATTTCACTCTTCATTATGCCCGTCAGGGCTGATTGTTGGAAAAAGCCGAGCTGAAATATTAATTAACCACTTACAGGCACAGTTGTTAAAGTAACTTTATACTTTTTATGTACTTGGTACGTTTTGGTTATTTAACATCAGTAATTCTATGTTACGCAGGTATATTTTGTAGACTTTGAGACTGCATTAAAGTTTGCTTTGAACCTCTTTTCTCTTATCAGGGTTACTCTGAAAAAAAGGCACTTAAGTCTTCCAAGTTTCATGTCAACTTTTGACAGATAGGCCTAATAACTGTTCCCGATGGCCTCTTATTTCTTACATACTGCAACACTGTGGCAGCACTGCTGAGTTGGAAAACAGTAACATCAAAGAAGAACAGTGTTCTCAGCGCTCACACAAGCTGCATTAATGAATCAATAGGCTGAATCTCTTGTTTATGTCTGCAGCTTGATTACAGAGCATGAGTTGAGGCGACAGAATGCTGCTGCTTATTTTACACAGAATGCGAAGCATAGCATAGCTTTCCCTAGCTGCTCACATGCTGTTCACTTTTTGCGACATGCGTTTTGATTGGGTTTTTTTTTTTTATCTTAAAGCAGGTGAATTTGAAATTTGGGGGGACTTGACTGACGTTTTGATGAATGGGATTTAGTTTGCTTGCTGCATGTAGAATCATACTTTCTGTGGGAAAAAACACATGCTTACCTGATGTGGCAGTAATGTTTCTTACAACTTAAAACTGTCTCATGCACAGTTTCGTTTCTAAAGTGGTTTATTAAACAGCTTTTATTTTCTTGTGCATTTGAAATGATAATTAAATGTGAATCTTATCACAATGCTGACTTAATGGTGCCCTGTGGACTTTTCTTGTAAACAAACTTTCTGTTTACATTCAGTGTCACTCACCAAAACCCACTGTGTATCCTTAAGGTCTAACAAATGTGCATTTATTCCTCATAAAACAGTTGCGTAACCACTACATGTAGATTAGTGAAACAGAGCGAAAGCATTGGCAAGAATATGTATTGCATCAGCCATGTCCTCACGTGCACACAAGACAGACAACAGGGACCAATTCATGAAAAAAATTGCCCCATAGCGCTACAAGTGGTCAAAAACTCCACAGGGTACCTTTAAGAAGGCAGCAGCAGTTGTGCATCTAATACTGTATTATTTAATAAATGTATACACAAAATATTCATATTTAAGCCATGATGTTGGTGCCTTATATTCAAAATTGAGCTGTGTAGTGTTACAGAAAGGTAACCCCTACCTTTTTAGGCACAGTGCCAGTCATCTACAGGAAAATGACTCATATTCTTTATGAGAAATGACAGCATCTAAAACTGTCAGGTCTCTTATTGCGTAAGGTGGGATGTATGCGTGACAAATTTCTCAAGAAAATGTTTTTTTTTTTACTTTTGTCTTCAGATGAGCTGTTTTTGCACATTTACTTGAGTTGTTTTCAATGTACGTCATCTCACCTCTACACACTGTCACAAGTCTAATTTAAGCCACATGATGTTATTTTAAATGTGTAAGATTTACCAAAAATACCAAAAGACGTAAGTGAATTCATACTGAACAGGACTGTGACCTCTACCTTCTTTGCCGTTCTTCTGGAGGCCATTGGCAACATCCTGACAGTGCACTGGGACAGACTCTCCTCCCACCTCTCTGTAGATATTAAACTCCTCTTCCAGAGTGGTCACGACTATAGACAAGTCTTTCTCTCTCACCTACGCACACACACACAAAAAGTGGGACATAAGTATTGATGGGAAGACTGCTTACTTTTTCATACTGGAACTCACACAACATGCCGACCATTAATATACTTGCTGACACAAACGTCTGTCAAGGTGTTATTTATTTTTGCCCACTTAACACTTTTCCATGTAATACATCAACTAACTTTTAGTGCTCTCAGCTCTGTCGGGTATTAATTCCTTATCTACAAAATTGGTGAGTGGACAAAACGCAGAGAGTGTGGCTTCCTTTGTCTGGCAGTGCTCAGTGGGTAAAAGGCTTCTTTGTGAGATTAGAGTTCAAGAGTTTTACTACATTTAGAGAGTTTGAGAAATTGCTCCATATATCTCTTAATTATACAACAGTGAATAGTTTAGAGTGCCTCCTCCATTTTTATAAAGATACTTGTCAGTACTGATTAGACCGGAGTGGAATAAAGTGTTCTAAAAAGTAAAATCCATAAAATAGATGGGACTCACCAGGATGAAGTCGGTTTGATAAGTGGAGAGCATAAAGACAGAGACATGTTGCTGAGCCAGCGGGGCGATGACCGACTTTGCGATCTTGGTTACGCCCACAGCCTGTGAGCTGCTGGAGGCGTTGCCGTTGGAGACGACATTGAGGGGCAGCCAGATGGAGCTTTCTACCTGGAGGTGCTCGGAGGGCTGGAGCTCTGGATGGGGTCAGGAAGAGGAAGGATGGTCAGTCAGTCAGTCAGCATATGCACAGTATGCATGTCTATATGCTTATGTGAAAAAAAAAAAATGTCTGGGTGTCTGTATTAGAGCTGGGGTAAATGTTTGACTTGATTTGAAAAGTGACATTTCAGTGACTGCATTTCAATGTGCAGATGCAAAATGTAGTCATTTAGATACTGTTGAAGGAACGGTTATATGTAACCTAGATGTCTTAACTTTTTAACTAAATTTAGCCCAGTTTTAAAGGGGCAATCCACTCCATTTTTTTGCACTTAGAAGCCAGTTTACTCTTCATGGCCTGTACTACTCAGTATCCAAAAAACGCAACATAATGTCCTCTGTGACTCTGGAAGGAGCTTTCCAAAGTCTGAGAAAATAACCCCAAAATGTCATCAGGGTCATCTTGTGTTGTGACTTGAGATTTCAAATATTTGACAGAAAACCTGCTTTGTAAACTGAAGCAATGAAGTTTCATAGATGGGGCATTTTACAGACATGGAGGTCAGGGACTAAAAGTCAGGATATAGTGGCCTTTTTTTATGTATCTCTCGCAAGTCTCATAATTTTATGGAAGTGCAACTATTTCGTTGGGGTAACCCTTTATCTTAGAGGTCCAGATGTTGTTTGACGTGCAAATCACCAAATCAGTAGTTGCTGGATACATTTATTCCATCTGCCTCACATAATAAAATAAGCACTTCAGAAAACAAAGGGATATCCCCATGAGGAGGAGCTCACTGTATTGATTGATACAGAATACCTGAAACTGCTAAATACATGAGGATGTAAAAAATATGTATTACATTGTTGGTTAAACTTAAAATGTAGTTTGATGCAAATAAATTGTTCACTTTGAGTAAAACCAAATTTATGGTTTTTGGGAATCAAAAAAGGAGGATGATGTCATAATACCTACAGATGGAGTTTATACAGAATCCATCCAGTATCTGAAATCTATATTTGGAGTAGAATCATAGACTGTAAGCTTTCTTGGAAACCTCACGTAGCTTATAAAAAAGACAAAAGTGGCCAAACAAAGCAAAGTATATGTTGGATTATAAGGCACTTCAAATGTTGTATTTGTGAAGAGGTGTGGAGCAGCTTATATATATTATAAATAAGGTGGAATGATTCAAGGGAACAAACCAAAAGACTGTTTATCAAGACAAGAGTAATGAAACTGAAATATTTTGTTGAATATAAAACTTTGTTAGTTATGTATACAGCCAAAAGCAGATTATTGCCTGTAAATATACAAGACTGGTTTGTTTAACAAACAGTTGATTATGATCACAAGGAAATTTCCTTTTAAAACTTAGTATGCACGTACTACATTCAAGCAGTTGTGTAATTTCAGTGTGTGGAGTCAAAACTGTGGATGGGGAATCATTTCAAAATTCATATATTACTATGGACTCTTGTTCATTTTAAGAAAATGTATACAGACCAAGTCATTGGACAATATGAGCTTAGCGAGCAGTGTTCATGTTTTAAGTCTTCTGCTATTGGTCATTTGGTTGGAAGTGTTGGCAGATGCATCTCTGGTAGAACATTTATATTACTTGTTTTGAGAAAATGGAAGGCAGCTAATAAAGAAGATTTGGCTTCTCCCTGCTCTGTTTTAATGATAGAATGTGTACAGTGCATTTGCAGATTATATTTTGTGTCGGAAGGGTACACTGATTGAAAAAATAAATAATGAAATGAAAAGGAATTAATGAATGAAAAAAAGACTTTAAAAATCAACACTACGTACATTGCCGGTAGCAAGTTTACATTATGCGAGTATCAATGCCAAACAAGACAACAGAACTGCAAAGAAGCCAAATCATCAGTGCCAGAATTGCAGTGTCAAAGGTTAAAAAAATAAAATAAAAAATTGCAAAATGATTAATTTATATCTTTATACATTTATCAAGCGGAACGCCCTTGATAAAAGCCTGACAGAATTTGTTAAACACAGACAAAACCGCACAAGTGAAGAGGAAGCTGAAATCAACCAAGATGTGACAGATGCACCGTATAAAGGGGGCTGTCACATTGCCACACTACTGGTTCAAAGCAAAAGGAGCTTTTAAACTGATTATGTAACTTCAAAGTCAAAGCCCCTTTTCATGAAGTGTTTACAATGTTTTGTTTAACACCTGCACCTAATCAGAACTTTATAGGTAATGTATTGTGATATAAGTGTGATGTACCTTCATGTTGATAAAGGTGTAAACTATAAGGCAGCTTTAAGTGACTGCTTCCTGTTGTTTACTGCTCAGTATAACGCACACTCACTTCCTCTCGCCCCAGCCCCTGTTTCTTCCTTTGGCGTGGAGACCTAAAACGTCCCTGCTATTTATATCGCACAGTGTCACGGGTAAAAGTTATGCCCAGGAGAGTCCTACAGCACCTACACCACCACAACGTGCCAGGACGTGGAGTGTGACCTGATAGCGGTGCATTAGTGTGCGCACACACATACGCGTGGCTCCTAGTAGGTGGTAAGGGTGGGGGGGTTAAAAGTCAAAGTTCATACAGTGGTCAGACATGGTGGTAACATCCTGAGTCTCTGAGCCAAAATGGAAAAGCAGGATATTTCACTCTTCGTCCCAAAACAAGACCCGGGTTGAAGCTGGCAGCTACCTTGGAAACAGGTGTCTATCCAGGAAGTAAACAAGAAGCTGGAAGGATGTGATACTAGGGTGATAACTTAGAGACACCAGAAAATTTTATCAGTGTCCCTTACAGAGGACTGTGACAATAACTACATTACTGCGACACCGCAGTCATGTGATGCCTACCGCAGGGCTGAGCTCGTTACCGTCATCACCGCAAAATATTTGTATTTCAATTTTTTTTGTTGTTGGTGAAAGTTACAGGAAACGGAAAGGTCAGTGAACCCGCCACAGTCGCCGGTTGCGTGATATTCACAGTAGCTGGCATTGGGTCTCTGCATTCGTCCTAACTGGCAGCACGTGCCTAGTTACAGACATTCAGAGGTGCACGACAGAGTGCCACGACAACTTGTGAAGCCTTTGCATTCGACACAAAAGATTCAAAGGTATCACTTTTGGCGTGCGCACCGTCGTGCCAGGGACAGTGCGTTGAGCATAAACCTAGCTTAACTAGATGTGTGCTGCATTTTTCATTTCAAGATGGACATGTTCAAAGGACGACAGACCGAGAAAGTAAACAAAGACTGGAAATGGTAACAAAGAAGATGCCATTTATTTAGTGGAGCTTTATCTCACTTCCATACTATATATACAGTATCATATCTACTGCTTAGAATTAGTAGAATGAGTGCCATATCAGTATTCGTTTCACAATCATGACGCATTCACTGTTTTATATCAGTTACCATTACTCATTTCACTAACATGGTGTATTCACAGTTTTATATTCATTATCATTTCTGGTTTTGGTTTGACTTTGTTCTGCGGGGGTTAATCAATTGTTACAAACCAGAGTAACTGGCAGTGTGCTTTGTTTGCCTTATCATATGGTGTTTTATGGGGCAGCCTCATTATAATTACAGTTTTCTTTATTAAAAGGATGATGGGACGGGATGCGCACAAGTGGCACCACTGAGTTCCGGTAACACTCGTTGACTTCTTGCCTATTCACAGAATATTTTGTTTGTACGCCCCCTGGAGTTTTGGAGAATACTGCAACGTACAATGCGTTGAACATAAACACCCCTGTGCACGTGGTGTCTCATGTGAGTAGAAACAAGGCTTGAGTGTGGATGGGCCCATCGCTCTGCCTCTGATCGTCTAAAAGGTGCCCACGCATGATCTGCAATAAAACCGCTCTGTGCTGGCTGTGCCATTGTTTTCTTATGGGGAGAGTGGTGGCCCCCAGGTAGGTGGATGTACTTTCCTTGGCGTGGCATACCACTCAAAGTTCAAATTATTTCAACTTTGATCTTGGTTGCCATGTTTCAGAGTTCCCCAAATTCTATAACACAACATTGAAAACATACCACAATCTCACCACGAAAAGTAATGCATAGCTCAAATGCATCGTGCACAAAACAGTCTGCGACTGCAACTGATGGTATCTAGAGAAACTAAATGTTCTCCCTGCCAAACTGCTGGAATATGTTGCTTTTTCAGTGTAGTAAGAAAAAATCCATACCGTCACAGCCTTACTCTTACATAACAAGTCTAAATGATAGATACATTAATAGCTTCCTAGCTCTTCATACACTGCTCGACTGCAGAGCGAAGAACTTCTAAATATTGAGTAGGAGGGAAAGGTTCCCTTGTTCGGTTGAGATGCATCTTCATTTAAAGTCTTGGAAACCTTCAGAGGAGACACAAAACTTTTTGTTATGGTCCATTCCATGAACTAAAAACATTACCAAATGGTGTCTTCCTTCTGCAGTGAATACTTCTTTTTCTTTTGCTTTACTCCCCTTCAAAAGGCCACTGTTCTGGTTGGCACAATTTGTCACAGAAGCCCCTTGTGGCTTTGCTACACCAGCTTTCACCTCTTAAAATAGGCACTCAGTTAGAAGGAGAGTGAAGGAGACAGAGAGAGAAACGGAGCACCCAGAGGCAATATATGCCTTTAACAACTACATCTGTGTAAAAGGACTAGATGAAAATGGCTGGATGGTAAAAGGATGAGACTATAAAATGTACACAGATGGATAGATTGCTGACTGTCCCAAGAGTGTAAAGGGGGAGAGAAGGGTGAGTTCTACAGGCAACACTGATAGAAACTAACAAATATTTCAATCATTAAATAATCGATCCATTATCTTTCTGACTGGTCTGATTGTTCACAATATACTAACAATTTCAAAAATATTGGCAAATATCCAAAGTGCTGTTTTTTGCCTAGGCGGCACTATTAAGAGGCTTGGGGAAGCTTAGTTTTCCCAAAATTATCACTGAAAAAGTTGAACCTTCAACAAAAACATTTTTTTTTTGGTCAGCAACTACTGGCGAACAGGCTAAGCCTTATCTAAATTTACTGCTGGCTATTGGGCACCCTACACTGCATACTGTTTAAGTTAAAATAATGAAAACGCCTGTCAGCAGTTCAGCGGTTGAAAAGACAGCAACACGTCATGTAGCCCCGAAGTTAGCGTCAACCTGACCAGGCTCATTTAAGGCGGACTGACAATTAAGTGGCGGCTGTGGCTCATGAGGTAGAGCGGTGTCCACTAAACAAACGCTAATGTTTCGATCCCCGACTCCTCCTGTCCACATGTCGAAGTGTCTTCGGGCAAGTTACTGAACCCCAAATTGCTCCTGATAGTTGTGCCAGCACTCTGCGTGGTAGCTTGCCACCATCAGTGTGTGAGTGTGTGTATGAATGGGTGAGTGAGCAGCAGAAACATTGTAAAGCACTTTGGATAAAAGCGCTATATAGGCAGCAATTTACCATTTAAGGTAGACCAGCTGTTCTCATTTTAGTTTTCAGTGACAATCTCAGCCGCCCCAACCATTGCTGACTTTCAGCCTTCCAAAGCATGATGTCCTAGCACTGCTTACGTATATTTGTGATTTGACACTATCTTGTGCACTCAAGTCCTTATAAATTGTTTAATTAAGTTTTTTAACCACAAGTGCAACTTGAACTTTCTACACAAAAGAAAAGAAGCGAAACTGTTTTCCCTAAAATCTGCACTTGACCTTTATAAGTTGGAGGACCTGAATAGCAGCATGAGCTAAACTGCATACAGATAGCACTCATATCCACCACCTTCCTCTGTCTGTGATATTTTACATCAAAGGGATGAGAGGGATAACAGGTCTAATGGTGAGTTAGGGCTAGGCAGTATGGACAAAATCAAATAACACAATATTTTTGACCAAATACCTCAATTGCGACAATACTTTAGGGATGACCATTGGTGCTTTTACAAACTATTTACACAATGAGATTTCTTATAAATAATCATCAGTAATGTGGATATAATGACTCATTGGGTAAATGCAAATAATAAAAAACAGCTAGAACAGTCTGGTAAGTTCAGAAAATGACATCACTTTACTGTAATGCAGCCTTTAAAATCAGGAAAAGACAACACTTATGACATATCAAAATCTATCAATATAATATCGATATACTGCCCAGTCCTAAGGTGAGTCCAGTTTTCTTTGGACAGAATGCTCACTCACTGGTGTTAAAGAGTAATTTCCAGTTTCCCATGTATATCACCAGAAAAACACCAGAAGTAATTTAATCAAACAGGTTAAATCTCTCATTGAGGAGTGATTCAAAGCTTTCAGTGCCCTCGCCTGTGTGTGTACACCCATCCTACCTCATGAGGTCTGTGAGGGGAAAGAGGAAGAAATTAAGTTAACAATAGTCTGTCCCATCCTGTTACCCAATTCAAGACTAGTTTTAACCATGTTTTGAGTATGTACAATAGTGTGTTCACACAGAAAAATGACTGGGTGAACAAAGTTGTGGTTTGATAATGTGAAAGAAAACTGAATAATAGGTTATCATTTTATAAATCTTTTGTATATATGTTACAAATGTTTTCAAACTAAAGAGTCAATGTCATTGTCATTTTGGGGATACATGTCGGTGAAGAAATCCTACTCCTAGGCTAGTTGAACTCTTGACCCTGTTTCTATCTGAGGATTGCTTGCTGACCTCTGGGGTTAGCTAGAGATATCTTTGTCTTAAGCCTACTGTTTTAGAGACCATACTTGTTTGTAAGAAGGTGTAGCGGTTTGTGGAAGTGTCCATTTAGGGACCAGACTGTTTTTAGCTTTGCTTCTAGAGAGGTATAAAGCTGTCTAGTTCGGTTTCACAATCTTTAGAGAAAGGGCCAGCTGAACAACATACTTTTTCTCCAAAAATACAAGATGATTGTATTTTTGTTTGTGTTTGGACATTTGTATAATTGTTACTGATGATGTGATGGATTATACAGTGTCTACAACTGCTTCAACAAGTAACAATGTTTAATGCTTTCTTTATGTCTCCATGTGCCTCTTTCTGAAAGAAAATTCCCACAACAATAACATATTGCATGATTTTCTGTTCGTACAAAATTGTATACATGTTGCCACACAGTTTACTATGAAGATTCATACATAGTGTACACTTTGCAGTGTACAGTGGCCAGTTGGGACATGGACATAGTGTTGTGATGGCAATCACAGTTTGGGAGGACAAACCCCTGCCTGATAACAGTGATGAAAGATATGTGTGCACATGGGTGTTTTACCTTTGAATCCTTCCTCATCAAGGACGACTGTGTAGTTCTCTGGCGTCTCTGTCAAGCTGAAAAACTTGCATCTGAAAACAGGAGAGGAAGCACAGATGGAGGGAGGCATGTGGTTGGCAAATGAGAGAACATGAAAGCAGGAGATAAGGAAGAGAGAGGAAGGAGAAAGAGAGAGGAAGAACACGGTTATTCATTTGCATTCAACAAAAAGGTTCAGATTTTCATAATAACAGCTACCAGGAATCAAGTAAACGGGGGTTCTCTGAAATGTGCACAGGGTTCCGTGCTGGCTGTCACTCAATTACCACAAGCACAAGCTCAGCATTATGCCAGCATCTATCCTTTGTCTATAGCAAATGGTGGGTAACAAACCAAAGTGGGGCACTGCTTCAGTTAGGAAAACCGGGCAACACCACTCTAAATGTGATGAGACATGAGCCCCTGAATTCCCTTGGATGGGCATTTTCATCTATAATGAAAAACAAGTTTATAACTTGCTCACATGTCTATGCACAGATACTACTGTGGTCTGCATTTTGCAGGCTTTGAGTCTGTGATCTTTAAAATGTTACCTTTCGTGGTTTTCCTCTAACTTGTTCTAAAAAGAGAGCTACTTGGGTTAAATATTTGAAAAGGGCAGTTTTTGCCAGCTGATATGTACCTTTGGGGTTAAAAATTTACAAAGATAACAGAGGGAAAGATCACCCTTCTTAATTGGATCTCAGAATTTCTCTCTACAAAACAGAACCCTTATATCAGATTATTATAATTTACTGTACTTTCTCTCTTTGGATAGTTGTTATATTTGCATCTTCATCAGGCTTGGAGCCAAAAGCATTTTCTTTCAAAGGCTGTTTCTCGGTCTGGCAGCAGTGTTCAGTTCCATTGAATGTTGCCTTTGTGAAATGTTGAAAAAGGGTAGCAGGACAGCAGGGGTAAAAAGGGAAAAAAAAGTAAATAGGCCCATGGGATTTGGTATGGTTTGAGGAGAGAACCGGGCAGTGAAGCACAGATTTTCATTTATCATATCAGCTTTTGAGGCCAACACACTTCAATACTATGTCCAAGTTTCTGGACATGAAAATTCTTCTTGTTTTACATCCAAAGATATATCTTTAGTAGTGTAACAGCAAAAACAAGGCAGCTGGAATATATTGATATATTAGGTGAGCTGCAGATTACTGTGTAAACCAGGAGCCAGACTTGCTCTGTCACTTTCTAAGCAGGTTTCCTACCACTGTCAAGACTCTTGTTAGCGTATAATATAGCTGGAAGTTTGAAGTTGATGCTAGATGATGGGAGTACTTCCAAGACTTGGATGGGCATGAAATTCTCACAGTTTAGGCATCAGTATAAAGGATGAGCAACTGTGTTCTTTGATAAAAATTCAAACATACAAGCCTGCATATAGCCTATAAAAACATAGGGAGAAAAGTAAACTGCAACTCCCAAGGAGCACTTTGGTAAGAAGCATTCAACTGCTGACATTAAAATTCTATTGTGTGTTGCTATCAACAAGCTGAAGCTAAAGATTACACTTTGTAGAAACCTAATAAAACATTTAGAAGTTTAAAAGAGGTTCACTTTAGGATTCTGGTTGAATTCTGGATGAATTTAGCTAGGGCTGTGCGATATGATGATATATATCGTGTGACGAGAGAAAATGTCTATCATTTCATATTATGCTCTATTGTTTATATCGTGACGCAAATCACACTCTTTACGGCAATATTTTTTGTCATTTGGATTCTGTCCATCTTTTGCGTGGATTACATTGATAAATTACTCAAAGCTTTTATTGCAATTACGGAAATATAACGAGTTTAGTCGTCGTCAACTCTGGACACGGAGCAAGTATTTATTCATTGAATTAAAATGTGCTATACTGGGATAGGTGTCTTTATCAGGGTATGAAATGACCTAGGCTATATCAGGATATGAGATTTTCGTCATATCGCCCAGCCCTAAATTTAGCAACTATGGCCCACATTGGGAGCAAGCTCTGATCCACCATGGCAGTAGTGGCTGGGGTTCATCATGTGTAGGGTACTGTAATATTCAGAGCCTAGTGCAGCTTCAAAGGCAAATATCTGACTTTTCTTTGGATATCCATCTCAGTAAAGTCGTAAAAGACGGAATTAAAGCTTTCAGAGGGGATGTCCACCAAGTATTGTGTGCAAGCATCTTGCAAACTACCTACATTTGTTGCTTAAAGCAAAAAAAGAAAACATCTGACTTGCAGTAAACTTGTTCAAGTTCAGATAACTCCATTGCTACATGGATGACCTCTCCTTGTTTTCTTTGAATCCCTAAAAAGGAAGTACAACATATTCCTGTTTTCTTAAAATGTCTCACTGGAGGTACACCTTCCTCTTCCTCTGCTTATCAGTCAGCTGAGGCTATTACAGTAGAAGCCTGAGTGAGACCGCCAAACTCTTGACTCAGCAAAATGTAATCCCTGCCATGGGATGGGACAATCACCCCACAGAGAGACAAAGAGAGAACACTGTAACACCAGCAACCAGCTGTGCTAGCAAGCTCAGCCACCCCATTGTGTTATAATACCCCCCTCATTTCCCGTTGACCTTTCACCTTCCCTTGCTTGCAGTTTCCTGCAGGTAGTGCATGCCAAGCATCTATCTTGCAAGTGAGAACGACCAGGTGCTTTATCTCGGAGCTTGGAGCTTTTTATCGCATATGGTGTGTTTGTGGAGAGGACAGTGCAGGCTTAGGTTTTGTTACACCTGCAAGTAAACCACCACATTGGTTGTATGCTGTCAAGCAGCTTGAGGGAAATGCAACTGTCAGAGAACTGTACTTGTTTGATTTCCTGTTTGTGAGCTACATATAAGACAGAAAAGAGGCCTCATCGAAGTATCAGTTCATTTTAAATACTGACAAGCACAAAAGAAAATTCATTTGCCAAATATTCTCTTTGCAAATGCTATTCAGCCCACTTCATAACTCTAACAGGCTAAAGAAGATTGCTTTTACCTACAACTGCTACACCCCTGGATTTTTTTATGAAATGAACAGAAACTAAAACTTGATACGTCTAACTGCAGAAATGCAAAATCAATTTACTTCCTTTACCGGAAATTAAATGAGTGTAGTCTTCTCTTGTAACAAAAACAACACACTGAGATGCACGACTAAGTAGAGTAAATGCAGATAAAAGGTTTTAAGGACAGTTTTTTATCCAAGTCTATATGAATAACATGCCACAATGCAAACATGCCATATGTAGTTATTGGTTGCTGTAATCATTCCTCTTCTTCATACTGTTGGGTATCCACAAAATCCACAAGCCTCATATTAGTTTCAGCTGAACTTGAACTTGGAAGAGTCCTGGATTTTTTCCTCGCCCCTACTCCACACGACGGTCAACAGAAAATTAAACTGACAACATCCTTCATAATCATTGAATCAACATTTTATCAAGCACAATTACAGAACATTCACCAGCTACAGCTTCTCTAATGTGATTTTATATCACTGTAAGTTAAATATCTTCCCTCAAATCTTCAGTTTTGGACTGTTAGATGAGCAAAACAAGTAATTTGAAGACACTACCTTGGGCTCTGGGAACTTGCCAAGGGCATTTTTCTATACTGTCCAACATTTTATTTACTGAATGATTCATTGAGTAATCAAATATGAATCAATAGTGGCAGCCTTACATGTTTGTACAGCACTTTTTTAACAACGGCCTAGCCTGTGTTATCACTGGCGATAAAGAAAAACAAGCTCCTTCTATTGAAGCATGAAGGAACATGAAGAGAAGGAGTTGGAAAATAACCAAAAGAGAAGCAACAGGTAGTGAGGAAGCAGTGGAGGGGGGAGGGGGGGGGAGAGATGAAAACCAAGCACACAGAAGTCTGGACTTTGATCCAGCTGGACAAAGCAACGGGTGGTAGCGGCAGTGAGGGGTGGTGGTGGTGGTGGTGGTGGAGTGTCTGCAACTGATGCTCCAGCTGAGGAAACATGATAAGAGCGAAGCAAAGTGATGTTGTTGCAAGTGTGAGCAGTGAGCCTCGAGCGATCTTGGGACCATCGTCAGTAGACGAACAAACTGTCTGCTACCTTCGCAGCTTGCTACAAACCGACCTATAGCTTTCTCACAGGCGCCTCTTTTTTCAGAACAATGGGGAAGGGTTTTTCTTTTTTTTATTCAAATCCCAGCTTGTTATTAGAAGAAGGGGGCAGCCTTGTATAAACGAGGGGAGCGAGAGCCCCAACCTTGACAGATCACTGAGGCAGACAAGTGGAAAACTCCCTACTGGGTTTCTGGCTCAGTTGAGGCATTGTTCCAACCCATGCTCTCGTTAGTGAGCCGCTGAGGAGAAAAAAAAAAAAAAAAAGAGGACTGTGTGGAGCCTGCAGGGTTGCATCCACGGTACAGTGGGACTGATATATCGGGCTGATACTGGGCTTTGATCGTTACCACACCCACAGACTGCAAACAACAGCACAAGACTAGAAACTCCTAACATCTATCAGTATTTTTCAGCCCATCGTGTGATGATATATTTTCATCCTCGGGTTTAGTGTGACACATCTACTGAAGATACAAGTCCTGACCCTGAATCAAATGTCCTCACTTTTGAGAATATTTGACTTTTCTCATAGCTTTACATTTAGATGACCTTTAGTCTGAATACGGACCAACACTGCTGACCTTTACAGATTAACAGTGTAGCTAACAGTAGGCATGCTGTGCCTCATCAAAGAAAGGTCTTCATTTCCTGATAAGGCGAAGACAGTCTTCTGAGCACTGTCTTCCTCTGAGACACAGATGTCTCACGCTTATTACTTTAGTTGTATTGATGATGTTGGAGGAAAATCTACCTTTTAACAATTTGGGATAACCCTGGCTTCTAAAAAAGTGATTACCTCCTTAAAATTCTGCTCAGGATTGCTTTTGAATCACTTTGTGCTCATTCTCTGGGAGTTGTTCTCTAATGAATAGCTGGGGCCTGAAAAGGGGGGGAGATGGCTAAAACCAACCCAGGCAATCGGGCTTGTTTTTGCTCCACGATTGTTTTGGGTTGCCATGAACTCAAACTTCTGCACCACTCCCCATTCTGCATCGCCTATAGTTTGACCAATCCCTGCTACAGAAAAAGAACAGGAAAAACTAAGCAAAACACGTCCACGCCACAGTATGATAACACAACTCCAAAGCATGCACGAGAACACGCTGAAAAACAGACAGGCCTGCTAATCCGAGAAGTGCAGCCTGCATGCTTTTTCTAGTTCGTTCTGGGTTCAGCCTATTTTCTTTTCAGACGCTGCACGCTTAACAGAGCCTGTTAGAATTATCATGTAGGCTCATACCTTTGAAATGAAATAAATTACAGACTGACTGTGGATCTGGAGACAGTTTTGCGATCATTGAGGATTACTCATTATGAACCTGTCAGCCTGTACTATAGGTACTGATGCAATTGTGTATTATTCACGGTGACAAGTTGTTTACTTAGTGGTGTCTAAGGTGGTGTAAGTCATCATGACACCGTGTAACCGGTATGGACATGTAAAAATACTGTATTGCCCAATGCTGTGAGACAGATGAGTGCTGATAGGTGCGGCTAGGTGTGAACAGATGTGAAGCATCTGACAGAAGAACATATATTTAAATCATTTTGTCAGTTTTAAGTGACAAAATACGGACGTGTTTTCCAGGGTCACGGCCCACGCATGCAGACATGGGGCAAGTGCTGCTGCCTGGTAAACTGATTATTGAAGGGCTGCTCTGTAGCTGATACATGTAGGATGCTTACGATAAGCAAATCCTCGAGGACACAGCGTGATATCTGTGCTTCAGACGTCACAGAGCACAAAGGCGATCAGGAGGAGGAAAATCTCCCCTGATATTTGCTTACAACTTATTTCTAACTTGACATGGTAGCAGTAGCTGAGCCACTGCCCGGGCCTTCATCACGGGGCAGCTTGAAGACAGATGTTGAGCTCTTCTTCTAGCCATGCATATGTGGGGCAGCCAGAGAGCAATAAACAATTACATAACAATAGGAGGATATCCAGGGATTAACTGAAATCTGGTACTAAATTCCGACATGAAATCCGGTCAACTTGCAAGCTAGATGTTTGCTTTGGATGGAAGAGGGCAAGTTTGTGCTGGAGAAAAGAGTGAAAGGGCACTTCATACTTTATAAGCTTTTTGATTAATGCTGACCTGATCCTGTTTGATGATGGAAGCAGCATGCATACATTTTCCTGACTACAAAACAAACGCATTTGAACATATAGACTGTGCTGACTAAACTGCTGCAGATTTTTGTGCAACCTAGTTTATTGGGAAACATAATGGATGCAATCATATCTTCATTGTTTGATTGTATTCCCCAAGCATTTAGACTCATATGCAGATTCCCTGATGTTTTAATATCTGTCATAAACTACTTTAATTCCTTTCAGCTACATACATTGCCTTTAATTCATGGTGGCAGAGTCGGGCATGCACAGGCAAACAACCAAATAGTGGCTCAACCACCCAGTGAATGAAGAGGCGCTGTAGGTAATCTCATACATCCGACTGATTCATACCGAGCAAGACAAACATCTGACCCGGACCAATGAGGTTTCTTACCGTGTCCTGTTCCGGAGGAATATCAGTTTTATCAGGGGGTGTGTGAAATTCACCAGCCCATTCTTGGATATGCTGGTGACCCGTAGCCTGTGGTCCAATATGTGCAAGTCCATATTCTCGGTTGCGAGCCGTGCAGTCTCCTGTGTATGTGCATGCGGTGGAGAAAACGCCTTCCTAGCTGAGTGATTGCATTCAAATGTTAATTATAGGCTTGGATGATGAGCATTACAGACGACACAAACAACCGCGTCCCGCCGTGCTCGTCTCGCAAAACGAAAAACATCCGACGCAATCCGACTCCGGTCTTGCTGAACCACTGTATATTCAAATAAAAAGGGACAGCCTCAGAAAATGACACGCCTCCCCCTCTTAAAGCTACAGGCGTATGATGTTAAATGTCTCATACATGTGGTTGTGGTGGTGAGGTGTAAAGGCGCCAGCAAGCAAAAAAAAAAAAAAAAAATCAAGTTCCGGTGTTGCACCGTATTTGGTGACCCATCACTGACCTGTAGTGTTGGAGGAAGTACTCAGATCCTTTATTTAAGTAAAAGCATCAATACCACAATGTAAAAATACTCCATTATAAGTAAAATTCCTGCATTTAAGATCCTAACTAAAGTATTATGTAAAAAGTACTGATATATTATTATAAAATTAGTACTTTTACATTAGTACTTTAAGTAAATTTAGCTGGTAATACTTCTGTACCTTTACTCACGTAGGATTTTAAATGCAGGGTTTTTTCCTGTAATTAAGTGTTTTTACATTGTAGTATTGATATTTTTACTTAGGTAAAAGGATCTGAGTACTTCTTCCAACACTGCAGGTCACAGAATCCGATGGGTCACCAAATATAGTGTAACACCGAACAAATGAAAGTCAGACAAAAGAATGACTGAATGGTTTGAAGCTCTCATGGTACCACTTGTTCAACTTTTGATGCTATAAATAACATACAATGATATGTTGGAGCTATATTTGTATGTCTACTTGCAACCCATTGACACAGGGATAAAATCTGAGTTGTGAACAGTTTTTTTTAGGCTGAAAAGTAAAATTATGCAACATTTAACTAGAAAAAGGGAAACATTTGAAGACTAATTTTATCCCTTGTGGGGGTCCTGCCCTCCGGGTTGGGAACCACAGTTTTAGACAATAGTGAGCTTCAAACTTTTTGGAAACAGTTTGGGGAAGGCCCTTTCCTGTTTCAACATGACAACAATAAAAAAATGTTTTCCCAGTATGATGTGGAAGAACTTGACTGACCTGCACAGGGCCTTGATCTCGACCTCAACCAGCAGCTTTGGGATGAACTTCAAGCCAGGCCTTATCACTCTACATCAGTGCCTGACCTCTGATGCTCATGTAGATGAATTGGAAGAAATCCCTGCAGCCAGGTTCCAAAATAATGTGGAAAATATTCCCAGAAGCTTTTATAGCAGTATATTAAAGCGCACGGTTTTGTCATGAGACGTTCAGAAATTTGGGTTTAATGTTTCGACGCGAACATATTTACACAGAACAGATATAAAACAGAATCTCAGCTCATGTTGCATGTGTTTTCTTGTCTTTGAAGGACACACAGACCTAAACTGCACTTCCCACATACCACTTGTTCTAGTCAGTCAAATGAATGTCCTATGACGTTTATCATATTTTCTTGTTGTTATCAGTTTGAGCACTTCACAGTTTGACTATCACGTGGAAGGCTCAAAACCTTTTTACCCACTAAACAACTTCCCTTGCTTTAGTTGTAATTATATGTATATGCCAAACATTGCAATGATTATGATGATGTGTATTATTCAACTTTTATTTTTAAATGACTGACCACTTCATACTGGAAGTTTCAAATTTACTCTTGGTTGGCTATTGACTCAGCTTACTGTACATTTTAATCAGTGAAATGATGAGAAATTGTAATGATTGTGGACTACAAAGCCTGGGTTAGCCTGACAAGCTTTATTTCATTAAACAGTTGTTTCACATTCACAGATGTGAAGCTCAGTGTGATCACCTTCAGTGTGATTCATATCCAGGCATAAAAGTACAATCATAAAAAAGCTGGGTGGAGACTATCTCTTCATTGTGAAAAAACAAATAAACAGTCTCTTACCGTAATTCATGATAAAAAACAAAAAGCATGAAACATTCCGCACTCAGCTCTTCAAAATCATAATGTACATTTCACTCTATAGTGTAATACTACATATCATTTTGCTTTTCATTGTCTTACTTAGTCTTTTCTTCCCACATATTTGACCTTTGACTGACTGGCTGCTGTGCAAATATAGAATCTGAATGTTTTTGTTTACATACTTGGTGGTACAAGATCATCCAGCAGATACAAAAATCTACAATCAGTAAGACCAATCTTCATTCCATGTTTTTCTTGGCAGTAGGTGAATGAGTTCTGGTCATTCAGATGTTCACAGTTTCAGTCATCTTCTCATTGTAATGGTGAACTCTTGGTGGGAATCATTATCCTAGACTCCATGCTTCTGATCAAAGGCACTGAGGACAGACAGAGAAAAACAAAGTTGAACATTAACCTTTCCTCGTTAAAAAGGAAATAAACATAACTTGTAACTTTACCCAATTAAGATATGATTTGTAAAGGTCTCTATCATGTACGATTAAATTAATCAATTATCCATTTTCATCAGGTTCACAGTTTTCATTAAACTTACCATCTTTTACAGTCTCAGATAAAAACCTTCACGTTGCCTAAACATTTTTCTATCCATAAATATATTGTTATGAGCTGAAACTGAGTCCAGAATAAAACTCAATAAATAAAAACATGGATGGCACTGCAACACCATTTCTTGGATATATAAGCTCCTTTCTAATAAGCTAACTCATAATGTATATATCCCTGTTCTTACCTGCTCACTCTGCTGCCGCATCATTGCTCTTGCTGAATGCATTTTTGTTTGCTCCCTCCACCTCCTCAGTATCCACCTGTGGACTCTGTTCTCTACAATCCCTGAGGGGGGATCTGTAATGATTGCTCCCTGTGCTCTCAACTGTTGCTTAATAGACTTCACAGGGAGTGTTAAGACAATAAACCTCATATTTTAAGCTCACACGTTGCCTGTCTGCACTGTTTCTTATCAGAATTTTAAAAGTATGTTGTACTTTACTTTCACATGTTGGTAAGTTTGGTAAAATGTGTAACTTAAAGTTTTTAAGTGAAAAACATACTCCCTCGCTATGCCACTCAAATTTCAGTGTATGAAAAAACTGACAAAACCTTTGCATTAATAAAAAAGTGCACAATTTGTAACTTATGGAAATGTAGCACAAACACAGGGACATTACCATAATCGTTGGAGAAAATGTGGTTAAAATTAAGGCTGTCATTTACTATTATCTAAATTTCTACTTCGCTATCTATTTTAGAAGAAATTATTTTAAGATTAGAAATTGTTTTAGCACTGCAACCAGATCAGTTACAGATCACTCTCTTGGACTATCACCTGCATAACCTTTGAGAGGAACTCCTGTATTTTATAGGATGCTTGCAGTTGACATTTTGTGAGGTATGCAGCACCTATTTGCTAAATTGGCTAAAGCTATGACTAGAATTTTACTTGGGAATATGTGTGTGTGTGCGTCTCTCCTACCTGTATGATGCACATTTACAGCCCATCCGTCCTTCAGCCATGCAGAATTCCTCGTTTGATCCCGGGACTTGAGGTTTTCGTAAGCTATAAACACAAGTAACCAAACCACACATGACATTATTTGTGGATAAATTTGTGTCAGTCTCCAAAAAATAAGGAAAAAAAAAATATTTAGAAAGAATGAAAGGGTATAAATAATTCAGAGGTAAGGTCACTGTAAACAGAAACAATCTTACTGGGTTAAAGACATAGCAACAATTATTCTGACTACTGCGATTTTTACCTCTTTTTACCTTTTGTGACGCTAACTCCACCACAGGCTGTCTTCGTTTAACAGCTGTGATTTTTCTCAATAGTTTAAAAAGGTTATATAAATTCCCTCAAAATTACAGTGATTAAATTCAACCATCTACATCTAACTGGTAAGGCTTTATATTGTTATTTCACTATACAAGGGATATTTAATATGCATATTTTGTGGGTCAGGGGCTATTGTTTAAGGCTAGTCATTCTGCCGATCCTGTACCATATGTCAACATCTACATCTTTCAGAGGTAGGTAAATTTAGATAAATGTACCTTGTGATATACTCCAAATAATGGAACAAAAAATTCACCATGTTGCCCTCTAGACTTGATTAGGACATCACTGAAACTCAGATTTACATGACTGCATATTGCTAAACAACAATGAATGGTCTCGTTTGGGTTTCACATTTACTTTTCTGAGAAAGTGAATTCCTGCAACATGGAAACCTGTAGTCACTAACCTGAGGGGAAAATAAATGCTGTGTTTCTCCTTCACATCCTTCTAATGGTCAACCTCCTAACACATTACATGCATTTTAAATAAGGCCTCACATAACTTCACTATCCACCAATTTTATTTATGTATTTGTATATGGAAAAGTATATAGCATGAACTAATGCCACATACCATAGCATCTATTGCCTAAGGTTTGCAATGCCCATTCCTTGATGGGTCTTTAAAATACATAAAGCTCAACAATAAAATACATCATGCAACTGCACAAAACACAACCATACATATTCATACATTAAAGCACAAAACTCAGCAATATAGTATATATGTTTCAGGTTATAATGATCCCATTTTTCACAAATACATATGCTGTCTGAACTTGTTTACCTACTATTCTGCTTAAGAAAGGTACTGAAGATTCCCCTTGCCCATTTCCAAAAAAAAAACCAACAAACAATATCTTTGACATGATGTACGGTACATATGTATATACTCACCCCACAAGTGATGAACCACATACAGGTCACCAATCTGTGAGAAGAACCCGCCCACTGCCTCGTTGTTTTCCTGTCTGTATTCGATTGCCCTCGCCCTGTTTTAAGAGATGTTATTTTCACGGATATAATGAACACATGTAATACTTGATGCTTGTCCTGTTTGTGGGAATCTTTTTGACCACTGATATGATTTAGGTATATTTCAAGTAAATTAAGCTCGTCAAGCCTTACCAGTGATTGCCCCATTCGATCATGGTTCCTGGCTGAGATAGATGTGAGAAGGTAAATCATTAACACAGTTTCAACCTAAAACATGACTCTAAATAGCTCCATTACCTCCTCACACAAGAAACATCTTTTGCATGTACAAACAGCCTTATCAGTGTAAGAGCTACGTTATGAACCAGCACAGTTAAACCGGTTTTACTACAAATTTAAAAGCTGTTTATTTAACACAACTCAATGTGCCACATGAACCCGCATGCGGGAAGAACTTTGGTGTTGGTTGCACACAGATCTTATCATAGCTATGGTTGTACCATTTTATTAGGTAAACCTTTGAATTTACAAACAGCTCACAACACAACAAGTCAACTGTGAAGTGAGGAAGTGTAAATCACACCGACAGTTTTAGGAGGGGCAAAATAATAAAACTTGCAACATGTGTGATATAAGTGCCTTTTAAATGGTATGATTGTACCAGACACAATAGCTAACCTCTTGGCATTACTGTGCACTGCACAATACTGTTTCCCATAAATACATCAGTCAAAAATGCATCCTGTCAGTGGCTCATCTAACAGCTAAAATATCTTGTTGATAAAGAGAGATAAGGAAAACTGCTTTACTTGTTAGTGTCAACAGGCAACCCAAAAGTATGCAAATACATGACATTTTGAAAATAAATAAAATGGAAGTGATGCGTATGTAACCGTATCACCAACACTGTACTAACAGTGATATTATCCAACTGACAAAAATCCATTCAGAGCGTTACAACAACAAGCTCCAGGAATTCAGCCTGTTCAAAGAGCGGAAGGATCAAGGCTGACTGACTGTGTAAAGTCTCTTAGAACTCATCGACATCTATGGAGTAAAATCTAAATATGTGCAAGAAAGTAATTTTATGACGTGAATTGTAGCTACCTTGAGGTAATAGCTGCGCATTTCATAGATGTTTGGCCCTTGTCTGGGCAGAGGTTCATTCCAGAAACTGAACTCTAGGAGAAGTTGATTCCGCCTTGAAACCAACATCTTTGCTCTCTCTTTTCGAAACTCTAAATATTCCTGAAGAGAGAAAAAAAAATGTTAGGATGAAAAAACATGATAATGTATAAAGAATTCGCAAAAACATGCTAAACAGTGCTGTACTACTGCTCTTGACTGTACAACAACGAGATGAAACTCAGATCAGTACAAGTTGCATTTTAAATATCAGCTTTTTCTTTGGTCTTTCTATTGTTTTGATTTTCCTATATGATGACGAAAAATATTTAGAAAGAACGTACCTTGTTATTGTTCAACTTTTGCAGGCATTCAGTCAAGGCTGGGTAGCCTCCTCTGTATCGCCATAGATGCACTGCAAAAACAGAACAGCAGATGTCACTTTAGCACCACGTAAGGACTGATGCCACCCACACAACCAAGAGATACAGTATCTCCGTCACCCTGTGATTACTTTTTTCTGTCACTTGATGCTTTAAATGAGTGCTATACACTGTACATTATCATATGTAGAAGGAGATGTGTTGGTGATGAATCAGGTGATAGTGTCTGTACATTTTTCTATGATCATCTGCCAAAGAATTTACAGCCGAACTGCAGCCAATCAAATGAAGTTGTGTCGTTCGTGAGGCCTTGAGACAGAAAAATGACTCCAGTCCCCCTCACACAGTTCTCTTTTCATCATCTTCTCATCATATTTTCTGTTTGCTGATGCACTGCTGCATACTGTACCTGCTTGATCCTGTTCTCCATACCAGGTATTCCAGCTTCCTACAACCTCACATGGGTAGTCCTGGTCACGATGAAGCTTGTTTTGCACCTCTGCCCTAAAGTCAGCACAAAGGAAAAGACAAACACTTCACATTAACACTGATTCTATGCAAGTGCCTACACTTATTATATCCTCTCTCTACACCAACAAGACCAACTAGAGGGCACCCAGAGATCATAAAGCCCACTTATCCAACTTTCTAATACATCCAAAGACATTATTCCTATTCAATTTTACGCAAAATTAATCTTATGATTCTGCGAGAGTACCATTACAATCTGGAACAAAGTCCATCTTGTTAATGGGGGGGAAATCCCAGAACAGTATCATCAACAAAATCTAATTAGCTGCTCCTTGACTCAGAGCATATCTTATCTGTCCACCACATTTAATGGAAATATATTCCAATCAAACATGAAAAAGGAATGAAACGTCCCCCTGATTGGCTTAGGTAAAAGCAGGGGATGTTTTCAAAGCAGTGAAAATAGCAGTGCAGAGGAGACACTCACTCCAGACTGTTGTATGCTTCCAGGCACTCCGGTTTGACGTTGTGAACTGAAAAAGAGAAGCATACTTATCAGAAATTGATGTTTTTTTTTAAAATACAAGCAACAATCAAATTTTTCAACAAAGTAATTTCACACTCCGATTCAGCAAAGACTTCTATACACAAAACTGATTTGCTTTCAATAGGTTATAGGCTACGGCTGATAGAGTGTTCAAATTGAAATCCCTACATGGTGTGATGTACGCCACAAAAAAAAAAGATCAAAGCTGCGGAAAATGATAGATTTCACTACAAGAGACAGACACAGTTATCAGCAGACACTCAAAGAATACCAGACAAATTGTTTGGATGTCGCTTACAGAACTTTGAAGACTTTAAACATTATAATATCTCAGAGTAACTTGTTGCTGCCTAAATGTGGTGCATGTATGATATAAAATGACTTGAAAACAGCTCAGTGCTGGGCTTGCCTCTCATGTTACTGTCAGTTTTCTCTGCAGCCACTGAGGTCAGTGTGGATTTAATTTGATCAACATGATTTGTTTAACTCTTTTTCTGGATGATGTACTGTTGAGATTCAGCCATTTAATTATAATGTGCTGTAACTGTATCATATCCACTTGGATTTGACCCTGTGCTCAAAAGGAAATAAATCTTCATTTGTGAGTAAGTAAAAAGCCTTATGCCTACATTGAATTTTATACAGGTTGCTGGTCTCTTTCTTTGACAGCAGGTTGGAGTGGGCATCTTTCCTGGCATCGTCTTTGTGCACAAATAAGGAACGGAACCAGCCTTTGTCACCGCTCTCTGAAAACCTCCTACACAGAAACGAGATGAAAGAAAGTTTCACAAAGGCTCAAAGCAACAACATAAGACAGAGAAGTTGTCGATGTAAAAAAAGAAAAACTTAAAAGGAACACGGAGATGTTCGTGACATATGGGCTAAAAGATAGTCATGCTAATATCCTTTGATATGAAAAACATGCATACTGTATGAGTGAGGGGGCTGAATGCCGTGGCATCAAACCTCCTTTCACCCACTCTGGAGTGGATAAAAGGGGGATATCACTCACTTTAAGAACTATTGTTACAATCTAAGATGATCCAATCAGTATTTGAACACGAATAACTGTCTCTCAAAATCAAAGAGCACAGAAATGAGACTTGAATATGTTCAGGCTGCACTTTCTGGAGCTCTTCCAAGGAAAATAAACTGGGTAAGACTGTAATAATAGCATAAAAGCAAACATGGACTATTCCAAATGATAATCCTACCACATTAAGGTAAAACTGACTTAGAGCTGGAAGGATTAGTCAAGAAATCAATTAGTCGATTTACAGAAAATTAATCACCAAGTACTTCACTAATAGATTAATTGTTTTGAGTCATTTTTTAAGAAAAAAATGTTAATATTTCAGGTTACAACTTCTTAAATTTGAATATTTTCTGTTTTATTAAGTCTTTTATGATAGTAATCTGAATATCTTTGAGCTGTTGACTGTTGGTCGGTACAAAAAAAAAAAGACATTTAAGGTTGCATCTTGGGCTTTAGGAAACAATGACACCATTTTTCACCATTTTTGGACATTTTATAGGCCAAGCAACTAATTGATTAATTGAGAAAATAATTGGCAGATTAATCGATAATGAAAATACTTGTTGGTTGTAGCCCTACTTATGGCTCGAAATTTAAAAAACAAACAAAAAAAAAAACATGCCAAAAGTGTTATTGCTATTTCAATAAATTAAAAAAAAGCATGTCTTAAAAAAACATGAGTGAAAAAGACAAATGCAAACTATTGCATTTTAAGACATTTTTTTAAGACATAAAAACTGCAAATGTATATGTCTATTCATAATATGCAGTGTTAAACAGGGCTCCTACACTCAGCAGGACATCAAATTCAAATTCAAGGACATTTGAAAGCCATGCATAGATTTTTATAAATCATAATATTGTCAAGTCAAAACAAATCCTGCTGAAACCATTTAAAACCTCTTTAATGTCAAAATTATTTTTTCACAGTATTAGACGGGCAGGTATAGACGCACTTATGGATAAAAGAGCTATACTGCTATCACACTTATTTTCTTAAAGTTAAGTACTTTCACTGCCATATGTTAATTCAAAGTTCCAAAGGCTTTCTTTTATTATTCTTAAACCCAGAAACTTTCAAGGTCAGTGGGGACTCTCTTTTAATAACCTCATGGGCCAGTGGCTTTAATTGGGAACTATAATTAGAAAAACTTTTCCCCTGGTACCCTCTCAAAAAACAAACAAGCAGTTTTCAAACCAAAAAACTTGTTTTTGAACACAGCCACACAGGAGATGCATAAAGTAGGGGAGAACAGGGTAAATAGAGCCAGTGGGTAAAATGAGCCACCCCCCTTTATATAGGTAAATATAAGCAAAAGTAATCATGTGATCACAAATTAAGAAAGTATAGTTCACATTACTCGATCCATCTTGGACTCAAGAACATTTGTCATGCCAAGTGAATTCATCATGTTACTAAAGTTATCATACTTGTATCTCAATTAAAAAAAGTTGTACGTTTTGGACATTATTACATGTTAATTTAAGTCAGTGTGAGCTATAAAACAAGGTTATAAACTTCGCATAACTGTGGATCTGAGCCACTGTGTGAAACAGTTTTGTCAAAATGGAGGTAGTGGGGTAAAACGTGCCAGTGACGTTGGGGCAAGTTCAGTCAATAGCTCAATTTACCCCCCAAAATTATTTTCTTATATTCTAGAGACTAGAGACCCTGTTCATGTTAATGTTTGATCATTAATACAAGTATTACAAAATTGGTCTGATTGGTTCACTAGTTTCTAAACAAGGGACTGCACTTTACCCGTGACTGTTTAAGTCACATTGCATGTAATTTCAGCAGTTTTGGTTTAAGCTTCTGACTGCGTCTTCCACCTATATGTGTTGTTTAGGGAAGTCTCCTCTGACCTTGGTAACCATGGACATGCTGATATACTCTCTATCAGAGAGGTTTCTACCTTCCCCAAAACATCACAGACAGCTGAAGTCTCAAAGAGAAGATATCTTAATCTCTGATTAAGAATTACAGTGTGACCTCAAAGCCAAGCTTGACCCAATGTAACCCAATTTGTAACCTCGAAAGATGGAAAATTCCATAACACAGACAGGTGGCAAATTAAAGGAAAAGCCAACATAAAGTATCTTAGTAAGGTGTTGGGTCACCAGAACAGCATCAATACACCTTGGCATTGATTCTACAAGTCTCTGAACTCTTTTAGAGGGATGAACACCATTCATCCAAAAGATATTCCCTCATTTGGTGTTTTGATGATGGTGGTGGAGAGCGCTGTCTAACACATCAGTTCAAAATCTCCGATAGGTGTTCAAATAGGTTGAGATCTGGTGACTGTGAAGGCCATAGTATATGATTCACATCATTTTCATACTCATCAAACCATTCAGTGACCCCCTCGTGCCCGTTGAATGGGGGCATTGTCATTGAAATGGAAATATATAGGCTACACTTATGTTATTGTCTTAAGATTATGTTACACTGCCTTATAGTCAAAAGCTCATTGTAAGACTTTATGATCTCTGCTTCCCGTGTGAAAATGTTCCTAACAGGTACTATCAAAGGTGAGGTGTGGGACTCGGTCACTGTAACTTTAGAGGGAATGTCCAGGGAGGAAAGGCAAATAGGGATTTGGCCTTCAACTCTTAATTCTCAGCAGAGACCGAAAGAAACTAATTAAAACTAATTAAAAACTGATAGGGTGACTGATAGGGTGATGATTGTGATGCATGTGGCTGTATATGCAAGTACTAACACTGAACTTGATTCAATATCTCTTCAGCCTAGCAAACTGGGAGATCTGGACTTGCAAATATGTATTCTGGATATTGCAATAAAACTCTGAAAGACAACTTGCTCTCTGTGAATTCATCTTAAATTTCCATTACAGTCATCCTGGAAGAGACCACTCCCATCAAGGTAGAAATGTTTGATCATAGGATAAAGGTGATCACTCACAACAACTTTGTATTGATTAGCAGTGACCCTTCCCCGTAAGGGGCCAAGTGGACCCAAACCATGCCAGCAAAATGCCCCCCAAAGCATAACAGAGCCACCAGAACCCATCACTGTAGGGGTCAAGCATTCAGACCTGGACCAGTTTTTCCTTTAATTTGTCACCTGTCTGTATACATAAAAGCACATTTACACACACATTCTTTCTGTGGCTAACACACAAAGATCACAGTTTAATCTTTACTGAAAGTGTTTAGGAAACATGTTGAACAACAGGACACAAACATATAATTTTGCCTTTGTTAAATTGATGGTATTAATAAAGTTCAAAATGATCTCAAATTTGTTTGATTTTGTGTAATTTTTATATATCAGTATTTAATGGTAACACTATTTACCCATAGAGCGCTCAATTTACCCCATCCCCATGCTCATTTTACCCCTACCTTGGAGTAAATTGTGCCATAGGACTAACTTTTTTATGATGGGTCATTGTTCTAAAACCATAATAATTAGGCTAGATAACTTGTTTTAATTTCCATGGCCACACAACAACCTGAGGTATATATATATATTAACTATTATTTGAAACAAATACACTTTCATTTTGCAGTAAAATCATCAAATGTAAAAAGTGGTTCATGTTACCCCGTTCTCCCCTACATTGTGAAGGCACCGATAAATTGTTAACAAGTTGTAGTTACATTTAGTATAGCTTCACAGGACAAAGTTCAGTAGTCCAGCAAATGATTATAGCAGGTGTGTAAAACTGCTTTATTGTTTTGTTAATAATGACTGTACAGTCTCTTACTGTACATAAAGGTATTGCAAAACAATATGTATTATATATAAAACATAATGTAGCCTAATACACACACACACACACACAAATTGAGTTGAGTTGAAATTTGGCGAATATAATTAGCCATATTTTGAGTAGAAAAAGGAGAACACACAAAGACACCAAGTAAACAAAATGCTGGAGGAAAAACAACAGTTAAAAAGTGGGGAAAGTTTCATTTAACCTTAGCAAACGTGAAAAGTTATGTCGTAATCTGGGAGTTTAATTGAACTAAGTAGGCTCAATTATATGTCAACGTTTGGGAAAATGAGCTACTGTTAGATGTCAAAATGTTCAACTGGCAACTCACTGAAGCTTTCAGGTAAATCATGTAACGTCACACAGCAAAAAAACAAAAACACGTCCTTACCTGGTCGCTTGTTGCAGGTTCACAGAACACCTGTACAACATCTGTCCTTTGGGCCACACGGAGCTTGTCGTCGCCATGTTTCTCTGTATAGTGAAAACGTCTTTCGACACGTTATTATACTGGTCTGGTGGTTAATGTTTAGCTCAGTTATCTGTGAAGTTGCTTATCTCATTACACCAGCTTGGCCCGCCGGATATTTAAAAAAACACACGTGACTCAGTGACGCAGCACGTATACGCAGTGATCAATACGCGCAATCGATCAGACCTGATTAGTTGAGTGTGCCTAAAACAAACACTTGATTGAGTGTCGTGTTGATTACCTTTTATTTGATCTCTTCTACCAAAAAAATACCTGTATTTATTTATTTTAATTTGTTTAATGTTTATTTGTATAGGCACCAGTATATAGCATGAACTAATGCCACATACCATAGCATTTATAGTTTAAGCTAGTTTGTAATGCCTGTCCCTAGATGGACCTGTAAAATATACAAAACCCAACAGCAAAATACAAATGAAACTGCACAAGACTCAACAATACATATACATAGGCTACATTAAAGCACACAACACAAACATCAACAATACATATGCGTACATTGAAGCTCAAAACTCAACAATACGTATATGTATATTAAAGCACAAAACTCAACAAGAAAGTACTCACAATACACAAACACTTTACAAAAAATAACACAATTAAAGCATCATAAACCAACAGGCACCAGGTCACTCATGACTGCATGACTGGTCCTGCTTTAAAAACTGTTTCAATTTGAGTTTATAGTGTTCTCAGTCGTGTATTCAATATTTTAGAAGAACTTTATTTACTTAAAATAATGTAATAGCCTAATTAAGAGCAAAATATAAAAGTAGTCATAATGTGGACTGACACATTTAGCTTTTACAGTTAAATTAGATTACTGAACTCAATTATTAATCAAATTATCACATTAACGTGTAATTATAGTGTAGCAGCTGGTCCAGCTGCTCATTAAATTATAATATTAAAATTTTTGTCCACAAAGAAAATAGCAACTACAGGCATCAGATAAAGGAAGTTGGTCAAAGAAAAGTAGAATATTTTCCCCTGAAAACCCTTCTTTTGACATAAAAAGTTTCACAAAAACTTAAATATTCTAAGAAAGCACCTAAACATTGTACTTAAATACAGTACTTGAATAAATTACAATAAATCAGTTACATAAATATCATAAATTAAGGGTCTAAAGATAGATAGAGTGTATCCTATATAGATTATAAAGCCCTTCAAGGCAAATTAGTGGTTTGTGATTCTGGGCAATATACTGTAAATAAAATTAGTCTGACTTGACTTAGTAACCAAGTCATAAAATGTAAGATGCTATACAAATACCACAACAAAGTTATAAATCTGTATTGCAGGGATATCTTGGTGTTGCAATAAGTAAAATAAAGTAAAATGGGGTGGAGGTGATATTTTGGTGTGTACTGTACAGGTCTGGAACTTATTTAAACCTGCTACTGTAAACACGTCTCTTATCTAATAGTGGGCCATTCTTTAGAAGCTGGTTTTTCTATTAGACTAGTCATGCAGTACTTAAATGCTTTTTGTGCAACCCACTTTCACTTCTTTTCATACACAATGCAGTGCTCTCTGATCCTCTCCATCATTCTACCCACTGACATTATATAACATCAAATCAGATCATACCTAAAAGAATCATACTCAATACCTGTATTGTATGCCTGTATTTAATGACTCCAGCAACACCATATTTCAAGCGCCGCACACATGCTGTGTACTGTTTCCTTTGGAGATGAACAGTCTCCCTCTGAATTATCTTTATTTTCAATTGATTGGGTATTTAACAAGTTGCATTTCTTCTAAATACATGTCATTCCAGGGCATATGCTCTCATTTTTTGATGACATCTTTTAAAAAAAAATATCCGTCGATGAAGACGTCCACAGGGCTTTGACAAGACTTCTTCCATCTTCTCTGGCATAAAAGTACAGCAATTACAGTAACACTTTTCAGGCTTTTGCTTTTCTGAATGTGCCAATTCTGCCCCCGTGATTTACTGTAAGTGCGGGGAATATTTCTTTCACCGTCGAATACAAGTCTTCAAAATCCTGGTTCACTGTGATGTCCTAGAGAGATTTATACACAGAGAAGCAGGTGAGTAAATTTGCCTCCATGTATAAAGGAGAAGATTTTTGTAATTCTCATAGAGGTGGAACATGTGTGACTCACAGAAAAGTTTAATTCCTCCATGGCTGAATCTGGGTTTTCCTGTACAGACTTGAGGATCCCGTAGCACCCAGCATTCTGGATAGGGTTCCTACCCATCTGGCCAAAGACAAATGAGTAATGAGAGATATGGCAATAATACCACAGAGTGTTCTTTGTTGTATTTTTGGCTTTGCTTGTAATAAAATAAGGTAGGAGGTTAAATCTTGGAACTTTTATTGTTATTAACTGATCATTTGGGATAATTTGCCCATATTAAAGTCCCCCTCCACTCAAAAGTATATTTTTCTTCTCGTTCCTACAGTTGAATGTTTGAGCTTGACTGTGCAGAATGAGGTTTGACAGTTGGAGGCTGTTTTCTAATTCATCTGCTGAAAGTGGAAATTTTCTCTGCGCTCATTGGAAATCTTATTCGAAGGGGTGAGCCTATGAGCAGGATTTGTAACATCACAGCTAGTTTGAAAGCCAATCTCGGTCCAACATTCAACTTACATGAGTGTGACGGGGAATCTTGAAGCTTCCAGTGCACATACACTGAGTATGGACTTTACAGTGAAGTAGGAGACATCTTGAAATGATTTGCATATTCATAGATTCTGGAGTTTTTAAGGAAGGAGAAGAAGTTGATGCCATTGAAAAGTTTTTAAAGTGGTAATTATACTTTTTTGTGGAAAAAAATATAATTAACATTGTAAAAATGGTAATATATGTCTTAATACATGTCTGGAGGGGATCCTTAAGATTTCAAACTTGCATATCCAATCACACACACCCGAACCACATTTTCAGCTCAGGTCTACACATGTAATCAAAATCAAATGCTCAAAAATTAATTTAGCGTCTTCATCAGAAGTTTTTTTCAATCAGTAACTTTTTTTTTTCTCTCAGTTGAGAGGAGTCCCTCAGAGCTATGCTTGGGCTTTGACATTAAAACAAAGTACAGTGATCCATTTATTTATCCCATTTTATCCACTGATGCCCCCCCATTGTTTCTGAAGTTAGAACCAATCTCTTTTCAACAGCTTACATTCAGGGATTTGATTGTCTTGTTTACTTTGAGGCCCGTGGCGAGGCGGATGGCTCCATCAGGGGGTATTCGATTGTTACTGTGGCGAGACACAAAAGCAGAAAACAAAAAAAAAAAAAAAAAGTGTGTTGGAGTGTGAGGGAAGCAATCATAAAGTGTTATTTTTTAAATGGCATTATTCATCCATGTAGCACAAATGTCTTGGAATTTGTGAGGCGAGCGTTTTTTTGCCTAAACAAGAGGCAGATAAAACCGGCTCCCTTGAACTTCATACCGGCGGCCTCCCTTTAAAGAAAAAATTACCACTTCTTAAGATTTATTGGTAAAGCTACAAATCTGGTAGTGCAATTTAATCTCTCCGGGAATCATATAAGAATGTTTTTCTTTTATTATATTGCCTCACAGGATTACCAAACAAGGAAAAAAGCAGTGTCTAATTCATGAGAGAATGATCTAAACCGAACTCTGCCCCCCTTTTAACTCATTTACTGTAAACTAACCTGATTATCAGATACCAAGATAACATCACATACCTCACATTCAACTCCTCCAAAGTATTGTTCTCTTTAAGAGCCTGTCCTAAAGCAATGGCTCCATCTTTCCCAAAGCCGTTATATGAAAGATCCACACTTCTAAGGAAAATGTTTCCCTACAAAAAAAAAAAAAAAACACACAAAAATAAATGTATCTTTGGCAAAAGCAAGATTTAGAAACAGATGCTTAACTATCTCAAATGCAATAACAAGTCAAACTTCAACAAGTTCTCTAACGAGATCAAGTCGGGACCAAAAGAACACCTTCATTTAAAGTGAGAGAGCAGTGTAGATCCTGAGGTAATAAGCTTCTCAGGACCTGAATCAATCAAACCTGTCAGTGCATCTTACTGATCAGGGTCCCCTTGACCATCTTGGTCATTAAGATATGGAAAGAAAAACTGCTGCTGCACCGTCTGTGCGTCTGTGCTGCTGTGAGATGCTTGATGAATACCAGACCAGGGGGCTGCTTCTCTAAACAGGATAAGCAAGTTAGCAAGGGTTATGAAATATCTTCTTCTATCAACAGTTATCAGCCTGCATAGCTGGATTCTTAAATTGGATCTACAGGTTTTGTTTTCACATTCAAAACTGCATCAGTGGAATATATCATTATTTTGTTTTTATAGTCACAATGCTAACTTTCCAATAATGGTTTCTGAAATCCTTCTGGCTTGTTCCAAATGTTGAACATAGCCAGTTAGTGCTATGTATACTATATGGCCAAAAGTATGTGTTCATGTACTATAGTGTACTAAGTCTGGTAGCATTTTAAGTCCCCCTATTTAGCATATATAAGCAGTATACAGACATTTAAAAATGGTTTATAACACACTATAAAGCAGTGATAAGTCAGTGTTTATTAATATGAAAACATCTTTTATATTATTACAACTGTAATTTACTCTATTGTCATTCATTATCTATTTCTAGACATTGTGGTGTGTTATAAACCATTTATTAAATGTTTGTAGGTAACATGCAAGTATATTTCAAAAACAACAGCATCCTTCCAACTTTGTGGCAGCAGTTTGAGAAAAGTCCCTTTCCTCTTTCAACATAATAATAATAATAATAATAATAATAATAATAATAGCTTTATTTGTAAAGTACCTTTTATACAAAAAAAGAACACAGCTCAAAGAGCTTCACATTGAAAAGATAAAAAAACAAATGAGTGACATTAAGAACATTGAGAACATGATGATGCAAAAAGGAGGGTCCATAAAGAAGTGGTTTTTCCAGGATGGCGTGAAAGGACGTGACTGGTCTAATACTTGTCAGATGAACTGGTCTTATACAAGCCTTATCACCCAACATCCAACCTCACTGATTACTGTATAACTGATTTATGATTTTATGCACAAATTCAATGTTGTGGTTCTTCATCTCAAGGCTTAATATGATACCAAGAGCTAAGAAGTGTCCTGGCCTAATAACCCTTTGCTGTATTATCTAGATCTTCTTTTGTCTTGCATGAGTTAAAAATGAATATAGTATTCAAATATTGATTTCCAGGTGTATTACCCCGAGACCGTTGGCCAACATCGCAGCTCCTCTACCTCGAATGCAGTTCCAGGCCAGACTTAATGATCGCAACCCTGTGTTTTCTGACACAGACTCCCCGAGGATTCGCCCTTAGGATGGGTAAAAAAAAAAAGAAAATGTCATGGCAGCCTGTCAAATAAAAGTTATTATTCCATTTTTGATCGTTTATAAAACCAATCATCAATATAACATTTACCACGATTTATTTAAAACCTCTATAAATCATTATTATCATCATTTTGTAAGAGTTGGAGAGTTTTTGTGAAACTTTTTTTAAAAAAATCAAACGCATAAAGTCATCTCATCTGTCTCAACTTGCATAGAAATGTATTTTTGTTGGTTTTCATGACCTAAAAGCATTAGTGAGTAAGGACTCTAGAGAAAGATCCCCATCATCATCTCACCCACTTTATCACGAGGATAAGGAAGTGTGTGGCACTCAGCGGTACGTCGTAATCATAGAAAAAGACACTTTAACTGTGCTTGGGTGAAAAAGCAATAACACCAAAGCATGAATGTCAGTGTTTGACTGGTATACTTTCTCTCAGGGATCTACTATACGGAAGAGTGCACTCAAAATCACGAGGATGTCCTTTGATATTTCAGCAGGGGAGAAAACAGAATCGAATATGCGGGGATGAATTATAGCCACGCGCATGGCACTGAGACACGGCGGTGTCCCCGTTTCCACAGACAGATTTATTTTCAATTACCTATATCATATGCTCAGTGCATCCTGATCTGCCATTCTTCCACAAGGTGCCTGTCACAGAGCTCATCCACATGATAATTGAAAGAGGTTTTAATGAAGGTGAATGTTCTTGACCTTTGAATGCCACAGTCTGCTGCTGGCTGCTGTCCTTTGCTTAGAAATAAGACTACAACAATAAAGCAAACTGTTACTGGTTTTATCAGAATGGATTTTATGGTATAGGTCCAAAAAAATCTAATAATAGTTGATACCAGTAATTTCATATAATCATAATGTTAACCATATCTGCACTCTCCAGACTAATTGGTCATTTTATAGGGCTTTATATTCATTTATTTATTATTTTTATATTATTTAACCAGGCAGGAAAGATGACTTTGCATTCACACTTACTGCTGCTTTTAACGACTATTATGTAGGTTTAAAATGGTCATTTATTCACATGCTAAAAAGAACTATAGTTTTGGTTTTAAGCAATGATGTCATGACAATTAACTGATGACTCTAATCTCAAATTTGGAAGTAGTTTACTGTATGAGTTAAAGTTAAGTTAAAAAAAAACGAGTGTGAGTTCTTTGGAAATTACTTTATTCACACTCTAATTTATACCATATGGCCAAAAGTATGTGGACAGTTTCTTTATGTCGTATTTGTGTTATTGTTCTAGTGCTGTTTTTCATAGTTTGGGCTATAGGTTCTTTAGTTCCAAGGAAAATTTTGATGCTACAGCACACAATTATATTTTAGATAATAGTGAGCTTCCAACTTTGTCCCTTTTTGTTCCCAATGCACATTAAGGAATGGTTTTCCCAGTTTGGAGCCTTGACCTCAACCCCATTCAACACCTCTGGGATGAATTGGGACACTAACTATGAGCGAGACCTTATCGCTCAACATCAATCGCTGATCTCACTAAAGCTCCTGTGGCTGAATGGGAGAAAAACCACTATCAGAAGTTTGACATCATCCGCAGGACTTTATTTTTCACATCGCCAAAATGAAATTGAAGGGCAAAGCAAAGCAAACTGCCTGTCGTAAAGCATCAAGTGAGACACTGGACAAACTAATGTTCTCATTCCTCACATTACTTTAGTGGGCGCGACATATAATACCTGGGTCCTGAAGTTCAGTTATCTGGCACTACTAATGGAAAACGTGTGAAAATATGTATCAGTGTAAATCTTTAATATCAACTTAATAAAAATGGAAGCCATAGACACTGTGTAATTCTTCAAAAGGCAAAGGCCTTACAGAGAGTATTAGACCTTTGCTATGTAGAGCTAATTGCTGTTCTACCTGCACGCTCTCCCAGAGCGTTGTAGCTGAGGTCGAGACACCGTAGCTTGGTGTTGGTGATGAGGGCTGGACTGAGGTGCTCAGCAGCCTGGTCTGTGAAATGATTTCCTGATAGGTTGAGGCTAACCAGGGTGCTGTTCTCCTTAAGCATCCCGGCTATGGCTTTGGCGCCATAATCCCCAAGCCTGTTGTCTGATAGGTCCACCTCTGGGATGAACACACAAATATACAATGGGTCAACGGTGGTGCATGGTGGAAAAGAAACCTGTCAAAAGTACAATATGCAGGTGTATTTCAAACAGAGTCCAAATATTTGATTTGAAACATTTGGTATCCTGACTGTGGAAGAGGTTGTTTTAGTGATTGAAAGAGTCAATCCCTCCCTCCCCTTCTTCCTTCAATCTAAAGTTCAGAAGTATCAAAAGACTCTGAATATTGTTGAGATAACTGTCACGCACCATCTCCCCTTTTTGAGCAAATGCACTCTGAGGTAAAACATAGACAACTTAATTGCAAACCTGAGCAGTTCAAAAGTTCTTTCCCCGAGGCTTTTTGACTCTTGAATAATACATCTTTGGAATTTTAACTATTTGTTATTATCACATTATTTCTATTTTAGTTTATTATCTTGAATATTGTCAAGTTACTAACCACTCTTGTTTTAATGATATAAAAAAATAACTAAATTCAAACCTTTTAGAGTTCTCATTTGTTGTGTGTTTATTCTCCTTTTAAAATTTTGTGTTGGCTAATGTCTGCTGCTACATTGGCAACTAATCTGTTATATATTCATAAAATTGGATTACCACTGAAAGTTGAATAGTGGTGCATAACAAAGGATGTTAAAAATAATGTCAGCCCAAAAGAGCCGACATGACTCACAGGACTCATTCTCCATAGATCTTCCCATAGGTTCCTGAACTGCACATATGCCTGACATTTAACAAATATTTAACAGATGTTAAACCATGCGCTGTGGCATATAATTGGGGTGAGAGTGGCGTATGAGTGGGAGCGGGGGGGGGTGGCACTTTTGCTAGAAAGGACGTGAGACGGAGCGAAGGAAGAGGAAAAGAAAATGTGTGCATGCTTGAGTGCCCGTAAAACCACCTGTAATGTAACAATTTTCCTTTAACATCTCAGCGATAGCAGCTCCGCCCATTCCTTCCATCCAATTATCTCGCAGATTCAGCCTCAGTATTGAAGTGTTGGTTACCAGGGGAACCGCCAGTGCTTTGGTGCCCTGCAAACACACAACCCTCCAACCCCCCCCACCCACAAAGTGAAATTCTTCTGTTTGTTCACTGCAGTGTATTTTCTTATCTGCATTCCAGTTAAAAGAGTAGATGTACTGATGCGGATGGGCAGATAGAGAGAGAGAGAGAGAGAGAGAGAGAGAGAGGCAGAGAGAGAGGAATATTAAACCTGTTTGAGACAAATGAAGCAGAATGGAGCTGTGTGGAGGCGTGGGTCAGAAATGAAGCTCACAGAACATGAAAATTATAGTTTCTAGCACAGGTAATGAGAAAGTTGAGTGCATGAAGCCTTATGTTAACTTGGTCTTTAAAAAAAAAAAGAGGAGAGCAACCTATGATGGGGTTGCTCTCCTCTTTGTGTGTGTGTGTGTGTGTGTGTGTTTAATTGCAAGCATGGTATCTTTCAGTAAGATTGGAGGAAGCCTATCAGTCTGCAGGACATTAAATAAATAACCTTCAGCAGCTACACTTAATTACTTCACTACTCTACTCTCTGTGATCAACAGATGACAACTTATTTAAAATCCAATTCAGTCTGTCTGAATGACATTACTGAAGCCGAAACCTCAGGAAATGGCTTGTTAAGGAATGGATTTACTTTTACAACTCTTATTTACAGCGTTTATGGAACAGTGGAAGCCTGTACAAATGACAAACTGCGTTGATAAGAGCTCCGGGCCATGCATTTTCACATTTGAAGAGGATGTACTTTCAGCGATTTTACATCGATTAACTGTTAAAAAAAATTGTTATTGACTGCTGGCCTACAATTAAGCTGCAATGTTTAAGTGTGAAAGTGTAAGAGATATCCATGTTAACATATGTCTCATTTGTGTTTTTCTGGGGTATACTGTATAGTAAAAGTAAATAAAGCATTATACTGAAATTATGAACTTAAAGGTGCTACATGTAAGAATCGCAAAACAATTTACATGTATTAATCGCTTTCTCTTGCCAATGAGTGAACGGATTGTATGGTAACTTAAAAAATTAGACCTTTCCGACTTTCTTGGAAAGGTTGCCTATAACACATACCTGCCAACATGCAAAGTATGTGACATATTGTGGTTTTAGCTGGCTAATGTTAGCACTGCTGCTAGCTCACGCTGACAGAGTGCAAGTACACATGTGAGTGCAAGCAACAGGATGCCAACTGCAGCTCACTTAACGGCCACCAGTGTCATTAATGAGAAGGAATTTTCTGATTCTTACATATTGCACCTTTTAATAAGGTACATATTACTTGAAGCCTTAGTTTAACCTGCACTAAGCATCTTAGCTTATATATATGTACATTTTGGATTATATGAGAGCTCAAACATGTAGCCACAATATTGACATTGTGTCTGAAGCTCAGTAGAACCAAATAATTAAACCTAATTAAAGCTGTAAAAAAAAAAACATATTTACTGAATACATTGGCAACATATTGAACTCTTTCATAAGTGTAAATCAATACCAGCAACCTTTCTTCTATTTAAAGACGTGAAAGGCTCTCCACTTGAACACATACTAGTAAGAAGATTGTCTCATGCATTTTTATATGTTACGTGTACTGCATAGGTATGTACATACATGCTCTATTTTCTAGGAGAGGACTGAAAACTCCTTGAAGCTCAGCTGCGTTGGACTTAACACAGCTATACTCAGACTTTCTCATGATCCACCTACTTCCCCTTGAGGAGAATGTGACTTTGAATTAATAAGTCATTTAGTGAGCAAAGGTCTGGGCTGATCTGAAACAGCATTAGGGTCTAATATTATTGAGAAACATGTTTAACTTTTGCTCAGACTCATATGGAACTTTAAATCGCATGTGGTAGCCAGTGTGAGCACATTTCCACAGAGATGTTCAAACATTTGCAGATCTTTTTTGCAGGAAGGCAGGTTCAATTTGAGTACTTTCCCCCAGGTGAGCACTGATCTAACAAGTGAAAGAAGTGAAGAGAAGCACTGTTCTTGCACACTATTAAATCAGCCGAGAAAGCCGAGACACACAGTCTAACTTATGATTACAGTACCTGAGGCCCCAGACCTCGATGCATCATGGACAACTCGCTGTTTTGCATGTGCTGCAGGAAGTAAGAGGCAGGCACCACCTGTAACATTTCACACGCCTCCACGTAGCTCGTCTGCCCTGTGGGGTCATATGCCTCCTCCTTATCTGCAACATAAATAAAGACACTATGGTGTCTGCTGGAATTGTTCTCTATCAATACCTCTTTGAGAAAGGAGACATGTGGTACTTTCCCCCGAAGGAGGACCTTTTGAGTGTGATATTGAAAAGTCCCTCGTGGCTGATTTCGCCCTGTCAGGGGAGCTCATTCATACCAGATGGTTTTCACTTGTGGTGAAAAGGAAGCCTGACACAAAGACTGAGATGGAATCATTAAGATGCAGAACAGGGCTCCACATGTGTGGGCGGGTGCGTGTAGGAGTTTCTGTTTTGCTTTTTTTCTTTTTTTTTTTTTCTTTTCTGAAATCATTTAGAGCCTGAGAAGATGGAAGAAGGCAAAAGGGAAAACAGATTAACAGACGGGGGTGACAGGAGGAGGCTTTGCCTGATCAATGCATGTTCTGATCAAATTAAGATTCAAATTAAACGACTTTGTGCCGTTGAAGCCTATAAAATTTTAGACAGATAATTACAGAGGATGAAATGGATTATTTCAAACCAAGCCATTTCCCCGTATAAGAGGGAACATCACACCTTTTATAATAACATGTAATGACTTTCCCACCCTATTCCTCTCTGCTTTTCTATCTAAAAACAACTATACCTCCGAGCTCCAAATCTGTGTCATAGTCTTCATCAGAGATCACACACTCCTCTCTTCCCAGCTCCTCCTCTTCGGTCTCTTCCTCCTCTTCAACCTCTTTTTCACCTCCGTCTAGCACGTTCCCGTCAGGGCTGCGGCGTTGGTCCTTTAGCCCACGCATGTCAACCTCTGTCAGGTTTGCTCTTTGCTGGATGGAGAATGAGAAAGTAAGACATCATGACCAGTCGAAGCTGGCTGTTGCTGGCAGACCGAGTGAGGAGATTTGATGGGTTTGCTTCCAGGAGAATAAAGCTGATACCTTTAACTGAGTCTATTAATGTGAATAGACTATTTTAACTTATCTTTCTGTCTTTCTAGTCTTTGCAACTTCTTCACTTCCCTCCCACTCCTTTCTTCCCACCTCCCTTTAACCTCTTGTCCCGGAGGCTGTTTTTCGCTTGTCTTTCTCACCCTGTATCTCAAGGCTTATTCACCACATGTCTCAGTCACGCTTACCATACAAATATATTGTTATTTTCAGGACAGATCAGACCCCTTTAAAATACTGTTATTTGACATTTGAGTGGAATTAAACATGTTCCAGGGCACTTTTTATATGGACAAGTTGCATCCGTAGAGTTTTTTTGTGTTTTTTGTATATGAATCTGTGCTGCTTTTACACTTTATTCCTCACACTTGCCATAGAGCACGCAACCCTGTGATTACACTACATTAAAGTGTAATTAAAACTCACTTTCAGGGTGAGAATCTCAGTAATCCTCCGTTAAATAAATTCAAGAGTACACAGGTCAAAAGAGCAATCCATAAAAAGGAAATAGCAGGTCTTTAACCTGTATTTTTTGAGCCTGTATTGCATTGCCCTGAGCAAGGAAGGTGCTCAGACGTGCGTAGAGGTGATGTTGTGGTTAAGAGCCTCATTTCTGAAGCCAAATAAAGCCCTGCTGGTCTTAAAAAAGCTCCCTCTCCTATGTCTCATTTAAATTCAGGCTCCATAAAAATTTCCTTCCTGCATGTCTCCCCCTCTCCTACCTGGTTGTTCACGCTTTCCTTGCTAAAGAGTTTTCAGAGTTGGCTGGATGGTCGACCTCCTACCTCCCCCAGCTGCAGCTTCTCATTTTCTGTCTCTGCGTCATCGTCTTCCAGCACAGAAGGCAGCAGCGTCTCCTTGGCCAACTTCTTCCCATGAACCATTGCTTCAATACCATGTATCCAGCTGAGTAATGTGATATTGTTCTTGTCTTGATGCAGAAAGTACACTCTAATTTCGCCTTTGTTAGTTTTCAAATCCAAGGCGATTGGTAGACTATTAAAGCTGTGAGTGAAATCACAGCACTGCATTTGACCGGCAGGTATATTTGTGCAACCGATCTTGCTCGATAGGAGGGTCAAACTTCAACAATGAGGATCGTGTCTTAAGGCTAATTGGAGAGGCCACTGCTCCACTACACAACAGCCAGTCACCAATCAGAGTCCTTGTGTAAAGTTTGGATGGCTTGTTTTGTTGACAGGTTGCCATGGTGCCGAGAGACATCTCAGTAGGAGTGCCGGCTCTCAGAGTCATGACGACCAGCACTTACACAAGCAGGAAGAAGAGAGGAAGCAAAAAGGCTTGTTTGCTGCGACTGTTTTTCAGGGGAAAAGCTATATCAACAGCTAAACCTGACCCTCAAACTAAAATGCTTCGACATTTAACAACTCCTGCTGCAAGAAAAAAACCTTTCCAGTCATTCTTCTCTCTCATATAAAGAAAAACAACCAAGCAACAGTGTTGACATATTCTGTAAATGCTTCTCTTTATTTGTAAGTAAATGCAAAGTCCTTGCAGTTGATGCATTAAAATGGAATATCCTCAATCAATTACACAACAAAGGTCATTATAGCAGAGGCTGATTGGATCAAAGTTGTTCATAGCAGCAGCGATATGCAAACACAGAAAAAGAAACCCTCAAGAATGTTTTTTTTTTTCTTTTACCATCCGAAGCCCCGTGAAAATGGCTGGACAACCTCACAATACAGTCTCACTGACTGACACAGTGCTGGTAAATAGACAGAGCTTTTTAAATATGAACAGGAGACAGGAGATCACCATGCATTTATTTAATGCTGCTGTTTTCATCCCCATACCTAAAGGATATGAGAGACACCACAGAGTAGGCCTTTTTTTGTTCTTTTTAAATCAAGCAGAATCATAGTGCTCATTTACATAATCAAAATACATTCTTAGAAAAGATCCAAGTGGTACTCTTTATATTTTATACTTTGTCTTTGAATATATATATATATAGAAGCTATATATAGAAGCTATATCTTGTATCAATTGTTTTCCTGTTGCACATATTACATCACAGACATTTTTCTTGACGGCTCTCATTCCAATTAAACGAAATCTGTTTAAACAAATTGTACAGAGGAGACATTCATCCAGAATGAATAACAATGGGGACAATGGGAATCGCCCATTTTCTCCCGGCAGTAAGAAACAGTTGACTCAGAAAAAAACAAAACATAAACAAAGAAAACAAAGAAAGAAACAAACAAAAAAGGTTCTCGGCAGCTGTTAGGGACGTTTGAAAATCACATTGAAATCTGTTAATCATGCTGACATTTATCTTTAATTTGAATCAAAGACGAAGAAAGGGAACAAACAAGACTCAGAAGCTGACAAGAAAAAGCCACAGCTTACTGCAGAGTGGTTGATCAACAAACATATGTGACCCCTGCACCAAAATTCAAATTACAACCTTGACTCATTGGAAAGCAGCGAATGACCACAACGGCAGCGTGATTGCATCTTGTCTTTGAATTTGAAAAAAAAAAAAAAAAAAAAAAAAATTCACTACAACATAACAGTAGAACTGAACTGCTGCAAAACTAAAAGCCATGTGGGCAGTTTTCTGTCACCAAAACATCATCTGTAATATTGAATTTGCAGGCTTGTGTGACTCATAGAGCAACAAATTCATGCTTATTTTTAAAACCTGACAAGTTCGAAAGGTAACAGATGACAGGCAGATTAAAAACCTATTTAGCCACTGTGCAGAGCACACCTGAGCACATGCATGTTTACGCCCACTCACATAGAGATGAACACATTTATGATTTCTATGGCACATGCATGCTTGCACACTGATGCTACACAAACTGTTGTCAGGTCACAGTGAAAGGGTGGCGTGTGAGCCGCGGGGTTGCACAGAGTCATGCAGAGACACATGAGAGACTGAATGTATGTAGGTAGAGGCAGAGTTAATGTAAGGCAAGAGGTGGAGAAGTTATGATAATTGATATGATTGGGCCAAGTTGGTGACAGCCATCAAATTGGATTTGGGCAGCAACAGGTTTTTTTGCTTCCATTAAACAATATTTTGTTACAGAGATACTTGCTTCATTTTTAAAGTATTAGTTTGACATTTTGGGGAAAACGTTTATCCATTTTCTTGCCAAAAGAAAGAACATTGATAGCACTCCAATGTGAAATATGAAGCTACAGCCAGCTTAGCTTAGTTTAGCTTAGTTTAGCATAACTGGACTTCTTGCTCCTGGCCAAGAAACTGTTGATCCTCTTGTTCTCAGTCTTTATGCTAAACTAAAGCTTCATATTTACTGTTAAAACATGAAATTAGTATTCTTGTATTGTATTGTATTCTCTGAGTATACTCTCAGCAAGAAAGCAAATAAGCATATTTCCCAAAATGTTGAACTATTCCTTTAACTTGTTAACCATTAATCATTTAAATTTCTAGTTAAAAAAAAAAAATCATCGTACAAAACAATTCCCCTCCACCATGATTATATGATTTAGGCATCAAACACAAATCAGTTTTCTTTGATTATAGTCAACACATCTATAATTGAATATTAAGTGTAAGAGCCACGCTGTTTTTATTAGCTAATGAATAGAAATCATTTTACCAGGTACTGACTCAGGTGGAGATTTCCCCATTTATTAACTGTTCTCCACATTCCTATGCAGCTGTTTTGGGCCAGGCAAGCTCCAGCTGGAACACACATGATTATAATGATATGAGAGAATGGACAGGCCACTAAAAAAGAGAGCTGGCACAAAGGCTGATACATTTTGATGGATTGCCAGTGAACAGCTAGATAATATGTTTATTGAGGCTGTGACAGAATCGCTGTTTTCATAATTCAGGGCGATCCGTCAACACGGCAGCGAATGTGTCTTTCAGTTTTTTTCTATCTGCATGCCTGTACATCTTTTACTTCTCGCTCCTTTTCTAACTTTGTCTGAAACTACAGCCTTTCATATCGCTAAAAAGACAGCCCGAACAGATTTGACCAGGCCTGATTCTCTCTCTGAAACAATACCGTCAACTCATTTCATTCATCGTAAAGGTCTGTGAGTTTGTTATCAATGCCACTCGTTTTCTTTGCAAATATAAAACCTCAATAAAAGCCTTTTAACTGTAACAATAACACAGAGTATATTATATTTCTTGAGTATATTCTTGTCTTGGTCATGCATTCACAATGAGGCAGGTCATTACACTAGGTGCACACATTATGAATCAAAATGGTCAATTATAATTTTTGGAAGTATCATCAACAAGCAAAACAGATTCTCAGAGAACAGAACATTTCCAACTTGCTACAGACAAATCGCAGAGCCCAACAGAAACATTAAAGTGGTATAAAAAAAAAAAGAAGAAGAAAGAAACACATTTTTTTTTTTTTACAGTACAAAAATTGGCACAGTATTCTTTAACCAGCGTTGCTGTGTCCTCCAGACTGGTTCATAGACCTATGAGCAAAAAACCCTGAGAGAGAAGACAGAGGGAGAGACAGAAAGACAGACAGACAGACAGAGCGACAGAGACATAGAAACAGAGATGTTACAGTCATTACTCATCCAGCGAGCAGCGGCTTTGATGGCCAAATGTGAAATTCAAGTGACAATCCACACAGGAACCATCGTCTGTGATGCATTATGTTGGTGCTTAATGAGCCATAGTGGCTATGTAGGGCCCTTGTTTTGCTCTCATGGCAAGGGTATATGAAGTGTCTAATCTTGAATATGCACAAATAACGACGGAAACAAAAACAGAAATGGAGCAGAGCCACTCGCTTTCACTCTAATCCTGTTAGTTTAAAGGCCCCTTCTCTATGGGTTTCTATGGTTACCCACTCTGTTTTCATCTGAAACTAGGGTCGATAACACATTGTCGTCGCCAACAACTACAGGTTGCAGATTGGAGTCGGATTTATACAAATGTCTTTTGGAGATTGAGCTGCTCTGACGGTTAAGATAAATATCAATGGGCTGTGCACTTCCTTTTTTTTTTTTTTACTAAAACATGAGCTAACCAGCTGGCAAATTTGAGATTTGAGTGGCAAAGAGGGATCTCTGGTATAAAAAAAAAAAAGATGAATAAACAAGAAAACACATCATAGATCTTAAGCATCCCACACAGTTCAGCGATGTTGCAGACGAGACAACTGAATGATCCTGTTTTTGTGTATTGTGTGTAGAAGCCATGCCTCATAAAAATCCACTCAAAGACAGACAATGAACGAGTGAATGAATGCACCAATGAAAGAGAGGGAGAAAAAAAAGATGTATGAATGAAGGAAAGAATAAATGAATGTAAGTATTTTCTGCATTCATCGGATGCATGAGGTGCTATTCAATCTGTCAGTCAGCCCATCTAAACATTTAAGCAAAGAACTACTGACCAGATGTGAATTTTTCTGTAGATATTGTGTCCCAACAACTAATAATACTGAATTTAAAGGTGTCTGGTGACCTCTTGACCTTTCTTTTACCACCATCATCAGGCCAAAATATCAATTTCTATGCAGAAATGTCTTAATTTACTGGGTAGCTTTCATTCTTACTTTCCGGAAGAGAAACATGCGCAATTCATGACACTCTGATTTCTTTTTGTGCCACCCAGAAGTCAAAATGTCCACACTGTACATAAGAAATCTCATAACCTGGTAAAAACAAATTGTCATGAAATTTACTGAGTGCACATTGCCTGTAGGATAAACAACAGGCAACTGTATCCCTCTGACTGACACTTTAAAAGCTCGACCAGAAAGAATTTTTATACCGCCAGAACAAATTGGCCTTGGGAAAAAAAAAAAGGCTTCGGCGCTTTTATAACCCCTTTCACCGTGGAGGTATGGTGCTCTTGAAAATGCATTTCCTACTGATTGGAAAATGCTGGAAACTGGAGACACAAAACACTTACTCATCTGAGTCCTTTTTGCTCTCCTCAATGTAGGCGATGGACTCTGAACGAAGCCGGTTGGTGACCTCATAGGTGCGCAGGGTGACACCAAAGATGTCCTCATGGTAGCGATTCTCATCCTGGTAACAGCAAAACGGTGAGAGTTAAAAAGAGAAGGAGAGAAGGGAGAGAATATATGTGAGATGGATCATGTCTAACAGTGAATGAAACAGAAACAAATCAAGGACTCTTAGTTCACAGCAGAGGTCTTACTAGAAGGTCTTTAGAAACTTCTAATTACGCTGCTAATAGATCACTTTTCTCTGTATGTTTCAACTGTCTTTAGAGCTTCCCTTCTTAGGCTCATTCCTCTGTACAAACCCTGTATATGCTGCATACCAACTAATATCATCACATGATATGCAGGATTAAAAATGTATTTTCATTTTTTGTCATATTCATTTTCTTTGTGTACTGCTGCATGCTGAGATTTTGCATTGTGACGTCTTAGATATACTGACAGTCCATGTCTGCAACAAACAGTTTTTAAAAACATCCATCCAGTCCATTTGTACACTACAAAGGTAAGTGTGTTAATAGTGTGCTTGGTGTCGTGTTTCATTATTTTTTAGCCTTTTACCATTGAGTTCACGGATGAAAATAAGCCAGTGGGCGGTGTTTTTTTAACCTTTATTACTGTATTTCAGGAAACGCTGACTCAACATTGCCTTCTGTTTTTCAACAGCTTCATGCTCAGCACTCAGTTAGACACATGCATGTGAAGAAGCTGCTCAGTAGAACCAAAGTCTTCTGCTGTTGGTCGCTGAAGAGCTTTACGTGTTCGACTAGGGTTGACTGTATCTCTCAAGGGCACTGCCATTTTCACAACTCATCTAGGGCTCAAACAAGTGACTTTCACTTCCCTGACACTACCGTCACTCCAAGCTGTTCAGTGGGGTTTAGAGGAACATAATGGTGACAATCTTGGACAGTGAATTACACTGCTTGCTCCTCTTCCTTACCCGAAGCTTGCTGATGAAGAAGCCAGCATCCTCCAGGCTCATGTTGCCCTGCTGCTTGATAATTTGCTGGACAGTCTTGAGAACATCTCCGGCCATTGTAACATCCCCACACACGTAGATGTGTCCTCCCTCCTCTCTCAGGCACTGGTACACCGTCTCTGACAGCTGCTCACGCAGTACATCCTGTACATATTTCTGAAATAAAGGCACAGGAAGAATGATGAGGATGTGCATGAAGAAGTCAAATGTGCGAAAAGGAAACAATGTGGGAAAGGAGATTATTGATAATAAAATGAAGTAGAATCTGCAAACTGCAGGCTTAAAATCTGTTGTGCCAAAGGACTAAATAAAAATCAAGAATGGAAAATCATATTTTCTACATTCTGTTCTTTATAGACTAAGTTATTAAGCATCATTGCAAAGGTAATACAATCAATCATAATACAAGAATCATTCAGAACAGCAAACGAAGCAGATACATAAATGTTACGAGACTGTAAAACAGTAAATGTAATACATACAGTATTACCTAAAAAAAACTACAGTATAAAGTCCTCACATCAGTTGGAGTGAGTGTACATTTCAGAATATAACCACAGCAGTTTTTATTCAGCCCTTTCTGTGCTGTAATTTCATTTCAAACCCACACAGCAGTCCAAAGAGAGTTGTGACAAGCTGAGTCATCCAGAGTTATGAACGGTTTAGTTTGCTTGTACCTTTGGTTTGCCGGGTTCTCGGGAATAGGCCGTGTAGAGCTCCTTGAACACTTGTTTGTTCTTGGCCTGGATGGTCTCCTCCTTGTAGATGTGGTCCATCTCAGACTGCCGACAGCCAAATACCAGGATCATGGGCCATGACTCGATCCCTGAAGGAGACAGGCAGAGTTATTTTACAGATGTAGAAGTTGTGGGCTGCTGTTTTGTCTATTGAATAGACTGCATTTATATAGCGCTTTCACCCATTCACACACACATTCATACACTGATAGCAGAGGCTGCCATGCAAGGAGCCAACCTGCTCATCTGGAGCAATACAGCACTCTTTTTTTATCAAAAGCGCATTACAATGTTTCTAATGCTCACACACACACTCGTACACCAGATTTATTATCTAAATTTATTATCCAAATCTGACATGGATTAGATCCAAATTCCATCATTACTGAGAAAAGCATATGACAGCAATTTAAGGGGAGGATAAGTGCATCAGCTTGTCCTAGATCTTCTGATGATCAGCAAATTGAGGATTCTGTCTGCAGGTTCATGTGCAGCAGTGAAAATTCACTGCAAAGCCCAAACCTTGTTATAAAAAACACATACCAACCTTTGTGTTCAAGGTCATATAGTCTCTTTTGCCAGAAGCTTCTGAACGGGGCGATACCTGTACCTGGACCCACCAGGATACAAGGTGCATGGTGGTCTTTGGGAAGCTGGAATGATGGTGCACTAAAACAATGCAATAGAAAATAAATTAAGAAGTATAAATGAAGTAAAAAATATCCTACAATTAATCATTTGCATGCCACAGCAGAGATTCATCTCCTACAAAATTCCTTGGAGAAACATTGTGATATTCACCTTCGGACAAAACATGGCACCATCTCCCCCTTCTCTATCCTGTTGAGCCACGATGAACACACTCCATGGTGGATAGGTCCCTCTCCATCTGAAAGGGGTGATTACCAAGCAAGCACTTTACCTTTTTCTCTCCTCTCCTCCTCCTCCCACTCTCTTTAAGTGCAAAAACAAACAGGAGACGAGTGGCTCTAACATGTTTTCCAATTCTAAGGCCATTTCCCTCTCTCTCTCTGTAAAGAAAAATTACTGTAATTCGACTGTTGCTTATATAGACTCATAGTAACATATTTGCTCAAGTACGCATTACACATGTGAGAGAGAAGAGGTAGTGCGAGGCATTTGGTAATGCTTGCTAAATACTTGAGAAGGTGGGAGTATGTATGCTAATTGCGAAGGCGGAGATATAAGAGCGTACTACACATGTACCACAATTAACACTAAAACCTGAATTGCTACTGCGTTTTATATACTGTCACCTAGATATGCTTGTAATATTTCCTCTCATTTGTGTTTGTATCCATATCTCTAAATAGAATCAGTTGAGAGACACAGAGTCTTCCTGAGGTGTTTCTAAATCTATGTTTCTTGTAATTACAGTCGTGGTCCAGCTGCCTTGTGAAGCAGACCGGCTTTCCAAGATAACTTCCAATCAATTTTCTTTGAGCCATCGGAGGGTTTTCAGAGACGCTGAGTCATTTGACTTCTCGAGTCTTTGCAGCAACCTTGAAAGAGCTGCAGCACAGTGCCTTTCATCCATAACATGCATTGAACTAAAAGAAAATATATACACAGAATTTGTACTTTTTTGAGAACTAACTTATGATCCAAATACATTTTATTAGAAACCTCTGGATGTGATTGAGTTTATTTAGCATTTTTTTTATTGAAATGTCAAGAAAATTGCTATTTAAACCAAACAGAATTGCCAGAATAAGCCTAATGGGAGCACTTAAGGTTTTTTCTTCCAGATAGCAGAGATGATTGTGATACTGCAGCTACACCTAAACTCCCTGTAAATCCTTAAAGAGATACTAGCTCTTGCTCAGCGTGGCTGGAGCAGTTCTTGAACTGAAAAAGATCACCAAATGAGCAGGTCCTTACCTCTGGCACGGTAAGAGACCACAGCCACGGTGAGGTGGATCTCTCCTGGGTACAGCTCTGGGGAGGAGCTGATGGAGTAGTAACGAGGCTGCAGCAGGGGCAGCTGGGTGAGCAGCAAAGTGGAGGGCATCTGGATTGAGGGGAATTCCTCCAGCACCTCCACCATCGTGGGATTATTGTACCACTTCCACTCCTCATACTCCTGCAAGCCCTAGAAGGTCGGAGAGGAATGTTTAGGATAAATGTACAGGTGGATGTTTGTTGGATTTAAATTTCGACTTGGGAAGTTGTAGAATTGTTGCTGTGCTAATTGAGAAATGGAAGTAACTGCCACAATAACAGAAGAAAATAGTGGATGGTTTCCTTTTTTAGATCTGTAAACAATTCTGACTCGAGAGCAGGAGGTAGCCACAAGCAGAGCCATTCGCCATTCACTGCCCAACTGTTTTAGTGTGTCATCACTGACATTTGGATGTGATTAATTTAGAGCACTGCCACCATGCTAAAAAAAAAAACTTTGATATGTTCCCAACTTTTGCTTTGTTCTCAAGCTGCTAATGAGCGACACTGTGCCCATTAAGGAACCTGGTGTGGTCTCCTTTCTGAGCCTGAGGCACTGTTTGAAGCCCCTCATGTACAATTAGCAAAATTTTAACAGCAAGAGCACTTTGGCCTACGGTTGTTTGACCTTGATATACAGATGGGGTTGTGGGACTTTTTAAAGACATGTATCATTAGTTTGCTTGAGATATTGTTAATAAATACACGTTTGTAATACCGTCATTTTTGTTTAATCAGTTTCTTCTTTCATGCTTTTGAAAAACAGAATGCATTAAACAAACAGACATGACAGCTTGACTGGTCTCTAATGCTTTTCATGAGAATCTTGAAAAAAAACTGGCTTTAGCACTAAAAGGAGCTTCAGATTTGGTTCATATAAAAATAAAAATTGATCCAGTACTGCAGTGCTGATTCTACAGTAACGTTTCCTTTTCTGAATTCAGAAGGCTTCCATCTTTTCCCTCTTGCTTCAGTGACAATGATTCGATGTATAAGCATATGAGTCACTGCCTGGCCTCAGCCAGCCTTTTCCACACATTGACAAAAATGGAGAGTGAATTGTGGGAGGCACTGCAAGGGGGAATGGCTCTGGGTTAGAGCGATCAACGGCTCTAATTTGGCGCCAGTTTACTCCTACTGTACATATTTCCATCAGTGCAAAGTGCATCAGCTGGGCTTTCAGACAGAGAAAACTATCCACCGTATTTTGATTAAAGATGAATGTGTATGTTACTGTTATGCCTTAAACACAATGTGACTTTTTATAGAACTGTGCTATGAACAGTGTCCTAATAAATAGTGAAAAAAAATGTCTACATACGTTTGGCTCTCAAAAGAAAAAAAAGAGAGCATATTTTTGGACATAGCCCACGCACATCAAACCGCATATCTCTTATGCATCTGGTCACGGACCATGCTAAGCGCTCAGTGCAGCAGCAGCTCAATAATTCTAAAGGTCAGAGTTAATGGTAATGCCGAAGTGAATTTACCTTACTGAGGATCTCTAGTTTCTTTTTGTGTTTGTCATTGGTTGCCAGAGCAGCAAACTGCTGCAGTAGCACAGGGCTCGGTGGGGTGGTGATGTCCAGGAAGTACTGGAAGATCTGGAAGATGGTGCAGGGAGGGATACGAGTCTCATCTGTCCAGTTACTGATGACACCTGCAGTAGAGAGGAAGGTCAAAGCTCCATTAATCTATTTTTAAAAATTAACAATGGAGCAACTGACTATGTGGAACTTCAAAGAAATTGCAGATAAAGCTTACAGATAATTATCACCTGACTCTGCAGTTCCCCTCAGCTCAAAGGAGTGTTTAAGCATCTTTTAGCTAATTTTTTGGTTTTTTATCAACCCTGGTTTCTGACGCCACTAGAGCAGCAAAATACTTCAAACCTTTTAACTTCTTCTTATACCTGTTTTTAACTGATTTTGTTGTTACTCCATTTATTAATTGTATTTATATGTTTGTTTTATTGATTGTCATCTTTCTCGCTTGACATCATTGTAAATGAGAGCTTTGCCCTCAATGATTTTCCAGTTTAAATAAAGAGAAATAAAGAGAAATAATTCTACTGTATGTGACCTACCCAGCAACATATGGCAGACAGATAAAGCTAGTGACCAGCTGGTGAACATAGTGGAACACTGTTTTGTCAGGAAAACCAAAACAAAAGGTCAAAGGTCAGTATAAAAGAGCAGAATATGAAAACATAAAAGATTATCCATGTAGATGATCTGGTATGATAGCAGGAGAAAGCATTTTCCAGAGGTAGGCACGGAGTTTAATAAGCCATTATCCAGTATGTCATGGTAAATTTTGACTGAGCACACATACTGTGTTTAAGAAACAACTTTCACTGTGGAAAATCACACTCAAGTCATCCAGTGTCACCATAACTGTTTGCCAATATGTGGCTTCACTGAACAATTTCTGGGCAAAGACACCTCGCTAAAGTGTTACTTCATGGTTGCTGAGGCAAGAGAGACTGTTTCTAATTCATGTTTTGATTCTGACATCCTGCCCAGACTTCAGCCTGCAAAGCTCCTGATCATACGCCTACTGTATTCGTAAAGTAGCATGACGTCGCTAATTGCATCACCCACCCAGGGCAGTGTTCCTCTCCTCCAGGAACTCCACTTTAACAATTTGATTGACAGGTGGAGCATCCTCCAGTTTATCTATGAGAGCTGTCACCAGGTCCTCGTGGTTGCCAGGGAAGATGCCCAGATGGTCACCAGGCTGGTAGCTCAGGCTGTCGTGGTTGTTTGTGTGGAGCCGCACAAATATGGTGGAGCGACTGTAAAATAAATCAGAGATTTAGGGAACAATGCTGCACCATTTTCAGCCTGTTCCAGTTAGTTCACACAGTAAATAGAGTGAAGGAGTTGTGATCATTTTAATATTATCTCACAAGTAAACCAAAACAGAAAAATGTGTGACAAAATTTTCGTGTGTCAGTACATACTTACTTGGATTTGGGACTTTGTAAGTTTTGAGATTCTAGCATCTTTGCTCCATAAACCCTCTTCTTGTGAATGCTATATAATGCTGTTGGCAGACACATACAAAATTACTTTACATACATATCATAAATAGATTTACATTATTTTGGGAATGGTCTGAAATAGTAGTTTCAGTCTGACATTTTTGGGGAAATACGCTAATTCGCTTTCTTTTGGAGAATTAGATGAAAAGATCGATGCCAGTCGCTAGTGACAGGAGACAGGAGGAAACATTGGATGGTTTCGCAGTTTTAGGGGGAGTTACAAGGTGTAACTATTTCTTGTGTACAACATCCAGGTAAAATGACTTCCCAGAGTCTTGTTATCACAGTGAGGTTGCCAGGCAACCAGAAGAGACGCTACATAGAAGCACTGAGCAGATGGATGCGGTTCCCTCTAAAACCACAGTTTGTTGTTTTTACATTTTTGTTTGTGTATGAATGAAACAAAACAAGATACATCATCTGAACTAGCGAGCTTCAGAGGTGCTGGTAGACAGATTTTTTAATTTTGAATAGAACTAGCTGTTTGCCTCTGCTTCCAGTCTTCATGCTAAGCTAAGCTAATCCTCTCCCATCTCTTGCTCCATACTCAGAATGGTATTGATCTTTTCATCTAACTCTCTGCCAGAAAGCAAATAACATATTTCCTAAATTATTTACTACTGTGTATCTTTTTTAAAAATAGTTCATTCCATATCCTATAACTAATAGAAAAATGAAGTCAAAACTGCTTTTAAAACCTATCTTGCATCTCTAACGAGATCACTGTCCTATGCAGTGATCAGTGCATTTGACTGTTAAAAACATTTTGTTTGTATAGATGAAAAATACAGACAACAACACATATGTTAGATGTATAAAAGTCCAGAACTAACCCAGCAAAGGGGTTTGTTCCTCCGCTCTCTATGAATTGTTGTGCTTGGTTCCATGTACTTTTAGAAACTGAGAGAGTTTAGAGACCCTTTTTTCTGTTTCGATCACAAATTGTGCCTTTCATGTGTGTTATAATTTATCACATTGATTTATGCACATCAGGTAAGAGAGACATTTGTCCACTTCAGACTCAAGAAAACGAAGCAGCAGGTGAAGTGATGGATGAGTCACTCATCATCATCAATAACTTTACAATCCCTCTGCTGCTATATTAGTACTTATTGCCTCCTGAATACCACACCATTGATAGTTTGTCGCTCAGTTTCTACAGGATCATTGTTTACCTTCTGTGAGGGCCGGGGCCTCAGCCGTGTATGTCAAGCGGAACTTGCTCTTTTTCCAGCTACGGTCATTGCTGATCAAGGAGTCGTTGGCCTTCTCAATGTTCACATCATCGCCAACGCAGAACACGTCACAGGCAGCCTTGACATGTAACAACACAGCCATGGGAAAGATCACAACCATTATTCAAAACCTCCCTCCACACCTACAACAGCAGTTGAGCATTGGACAGGAATAACTAAGGATCTGAGAAAGGACCCTATATACTCTAAGTAGGATTGCCTCCACCATCTTAAGGTCATGTGTAGAAAAATGCCTTTTTACCTTGAATGTTTGAATGTTGAATGAAAGGGGTAAGATGGTTTTCTGATTTAATTCATGTTGTTGTGGTTTCACAGCGAAGAAGAGACCAAACACTTGATGACATTCACAGCACACCATACCATTATGACCAACAAAATGAATTAAAACCGAGCTCAAAGAAACCGACCTTAAAAACCTTCTTGGCCCAAGTTCTGAAGGACTCCTCCTGGCCACACAGCTCATCTCCTTCTCCCATGCGTAGGATGCGCTCCCCCCCCAGCTCTTCAAAAAGCGTGTCCACAGCGTGGGCAAAGGCGCAGAAGTGTGGGTAGGCCCTGGAGCCAAGGCCAAACACTGAGAACCTAAACAGAGACACGCATTTGAGAGAGAGAGAGACAGAGATAGAAAGGCAGGTAGTGTTAAAAAAGATAAACATAAACATACACATTCACAGACCACAGTCACCAAAGCCCACATCAGAACCTTGGCCTTTCCTCCCTCTCAAAAAGCTCCAAACATTCAAAAACAGTCGACGGGTTTTACGAATACTTTTAGATAGGTGTAAACATGAAATAGATCACTTTTCTAAGAGCAGACAAGTCATCCTTCCACTGTTTCGCTGTGAAGCAGTCAACCCACATCAGGTTTAAGTATGAGCAAAATCTCTGTGCTCTCTTCTTCTTCAACAGATCAACAAACTGTCCACTGCAGTAAGATTTGTCATCCCAACTGAGTTTTATAAGCAGTTGATTCCACTTTCCTACAGTGGAGGTACTGTGAGAAGATTAAAAAGAAAATAGTATGATGATAGCATGATATAAGGCTTGTGAAAGGATCAATAAAAGTTGACATCTATTGCATTTTAAATCATTGTTTTTGTAAGAAATAAGATCAGGAAAGACTACTTGGGAAATGTTTACAGTCTTTAATCAGTGATGATAGTTATGCAGGTAAAGTTACTTATAAAACGTGTTACCTTACTTTGCCATCCACCTTTTTGCACTAGTTGCAAAAACTTACTCTACAACTGCAGACTTGTGTAATTACTTTTGTTGCCCACGTACGAAGCTGTTGAAATATGGCTTGAGCTGCCAAGTGTTTTGTCGATAACTGCTTCCAAATGCAAGGCAAGGCAAGGCTCTGTTTTTCGAAACAATCACATTTATATCAAGCAAACTTTATAGGTGGGCAGGCTTTTTTTCTGTCACTGTGCCAAAAATGTAACAATATATAAGAAACTCAAAGACCACAAAAAAAAGTAATCTGAGAATCTACATGACTTACATTTGAGTACTCGAATTATTATTGTACCCCATCTGTAGTCTCCTATGTCTCCTATGTCTATATATCCATTTTTATGATTCATTATCCAATACTTCAACACTAAAATTATATGTGACTGACTGGTGAGATGTTTTTGTCCCAGTAGACATTGATTTTTGTGATTTTCAAATTAAAAGACATATGACAGATGTCTTGGTTAAAACAGCTTAATTTGGAATGTTTTTCAGACATTAAGATGACATATAACCATTGTTTCAGTAGCATTACTGTAATGACTATAATAACTTTGACTCAATGTAAAGAAGGTCCTAACTACATGTTGATTTTGTTGACATGTTGACATCTAGACCTCTTCTAACCTGCAAATCCTCCAATCATTGCTTAATGAGATACTTTTTTGGCATTGTTAGACAAACAAACATAATCTCAGAATCTCCTCTTCTGACTATTTGATTTGATCTGGTTTGGTTTTGTGTACCTGACATTGGCGAGAGGTCCGGTGCTCTCAAAGTTGACCTTTGCCTCTGGCTCGTCGCTTGAGGACTTGCGAGTGTCAGAGTAGGACGACACGCTGTTGAAACGGACCTTGTAGCTCCTGGAAAGCAAATGTAAGCAGGGAGATTAGAAAGGTGACATATAGACGCGAATGAAAAAGATGGAAACTGACATGCAAAAGACTAAACTCACTTTCTATCTTCTGTGTTGGATGTTGGGTGGCGCATCTCCATTAAGGCAGCTCCAAATTTCTACAGTAAGTAAGAAGTGCGTTTAGTAATCTGTGCATCTGTCCTGTGCTCAATAAGTTGTTGATATATAAGGTGTATACCTCTCCATTTTCAGGTGGATCACCGTTGCCAAATGTGCTGGTCACCACTAACACCAGTGTCTCATGCTCCAGGTCCACCACATCATATTCGTCCATGGACATGACCTGCAGATATCAGGGGGAAAAAACAGCATTACGCTGAGTGAATCTTAGCCTCCACTGACATGGTGTAGTCTTTATCTCGCTCTTGTTTCCTAGACACACACTCCACACGACAACTGACTTGAGCGTGTAAATTAAGGCTGAACACACAGCCGTTGGCAGAGAAGGAGGTTGTAATGACCACTCTGTCCTCGCCTCTAACGAGATGATAATATGCTGCTGCCACACAACGAGCATTCATGATGCATACCACTCAACATGATGGTGTTTGTCTGCCACGGGTTGCAGTTGCATTTCACATACACACACACGCACAAAGACACACAACCAAAGGCGTGAAGAGAAAACAGGCTTTAGCCCCACGACAACGAAGATTTGCCCCGGGTGTTTGCATCTGCCCTGCGATCCATCTACACACACCCACTCTCGATGGCACACACATCCACACACTTGCATGCATGAATCTCTTCTTGTATGATTGATCACACAGGGAAAACAGGAAGGGAAAATAAGACATGTCCTAGAGGAAAAGCACACAGTGTATGATTGAGAGCAGCGTGTTTTCTTCTGTCTTTTTTTTTTCTTAACAGATTTGCACAGCCAGGGGTGCTTCAGGATCTTGTCTTAAACTACCGCACTGCTCAACGCTTCAGTGGTTAAATCTTGCCTCTGACCCACGGCACTTTACTGCATGAGAGAAGAAGAAAATGTGACAAAGGACACACTTTTCTCTTCAACCCTCTTGTCGCCTATACTCAGCTGGCATCTGCTTTGGCTTTGTCAGCCAGGGAACAAGAAAGGGGTGATATAGGAAGGATGTCTGTGAATTCCTTTTCGCTAGACGTTGATACACTGACACATAAGCTTGTGTTCAACTTTAGGATAAGATGATGCAAGGTAGGAGCAAGCGTACCTTTGCATCGAAGGCGTGCTTGAAGATTTCACACAGAGTTTTGGCGTAATCTTGCGATTTGCCTGTCTCCGTGGCAAACAGTATGGTGGCTTTTACCCTCTTCGCCATGGCTTGGCCCATGAGCTTGGCTGAAAACTTCACAGCCCTGCAAATTGGAAGAGAGGGGCAGGGAGAGTAAGATGCACAGAAAAACACAAGAAATTGAATCAATCAAGGACTAGTGATTTGAGGGCACAGCTCGCAACCTCCAGTTCCCTGCCATGACTGGAAGACTCCCTCATGCCGACACGTCTGTCTGATAAAATATCTGTTATGGAGCCACTTAAACAAGCAATGAAGGGTAGCATGGTTCACTTCAGCAGGCAGCCCACATTATGCCAAGGTAGCGGATGGATGACAATTGTGATTACCTAGCTTGTCATATCCTCGAGGCAATTACATTAATAGCAGAACACACACGCGTACAAATGCATGCTTACAAAAGCAAAACACTGACAAGGCTCTGATTACTCCCTGAGGGGTTGATTGGATGAATTTCACTGCAGAGCACACTAGCTTTATTCCCATTTGTCTAACTTTTGTCAGAAAACTGATTACTTGTTTGGCTCTAGATTATCATATACACACCCTATGTTATCCTTGACATTTAAGGCCATAATTTACCCTTGAATCTATCAGTGCAGGGAGAAGAAAAAAAGAAACTCGTTTATCAGAACAAAGCGCTGTGTTTTCACGTAATATATCTGTATGAGTGCACACTCACTTGGCAAGCTTCTTGAATCCGATGGCTCTTTTCTTTGTGGGCGTCCCATTGACTCCTTTCCACACATGGGTATTCCAAGGATCAGGCTTTTGCATATGAGAAAAGAAATTAGAGTTCAGAGGTTGTCTTTGTTTAAGGTTTAAATCCACTCCAAGATACTGAGATATTATCTGTGATATTCAGCGCATTACAGGAGTTAATCGGTACAGTATGGAGAAGCTGCAAATCACTACTTGCTGTACACACTTTCCTGTCTTGTCTATTTCAACCACAAGTATTTTTAATTTCCCTCAATGACATCCTCAACATAACTTGGCATCCAAACAGTTTGTAAACACGAGTGCACGTCTAAAAAAACACAGCATCCCATATACATATACCTGGTACTCAAAGGATGGGGTTAGGCGGTAGTTGAGCATTTCTTGGTGGAAAACCGGAGTGATACTTCCCGACATGGGAGGCACAATCCACACCCAGTCCCCAGGACAGCCTCCTCGCACCCGATACTCATTCTCCATGTGTTTCATGAAGGACTCTGTGGCTGAGTGATGGTCTACTATGGTCACTTTGCACGTCTAAAATAGGGGGGCACCAACAGAAAAATATGAAGGCACTACAAATTGCAGGTTTCTACAGTAGGTTTAGGCTACTGCACTGAAATCTATCTATGCTTACATTGGTTGTGTCTCATGAGTGGCAAAAAGAAAACAGCTAACTGTGGTAGACCCAAACATAAGCATGTGAATTTAGCCAAGTTTTGGGAAAAAAGTAATATTTGTAATATAGTGAGCACACAAATGAACAGAGGAGAAGCATACTAAGCCACAGAAATGATCTCACATGTTTCTATGGAGTGAAACTTGGTCACTTGTAACCGCTGTCAATCTGCTGCCATCCTCAGAAGTAACAACCAACCAATTGTTCACCACCCCCACCACTACATAGCGTTAAAATCTGTGTTTGCTATTCAAAAAGTTTGATATTCAAAATAACTGTTTTTGGTGCTGTATTCCTTTACTTGAAGAATATGCATAAATATGCACCTACCTGGAAGCTGTAGAGAACGGCAATGTTAATCTCCACCAATGCCTGGTCTTTCCATAGGGAGGAGGTCTTCCTGGTGTCTAAGGACATCTTGATTGCAACCTCCTATATAATATAGATAAATAAATAAATAAATTATGACAGTGTCAATAGGAAACTATGTGTCAGTATGTCACCATACCTGATTAAATCCAACTCCAGTCCTAATTTTGACTTGTGACTAAATATGGACTCAAACAGATTTTTTTTTTTAACATCTTGAACTTGAGAAGTATATTTTAAAACGCAATATGATGAAAATGCCTCCATCATATATTCTGGGCTTCGGTTATTTTACAACTGAGGTAATGCCAAATGTAAAAAAAACCCAGAATGAACTGATGTTTCCAAATCAAGTGTGACATTCAAGTACAGTGTGTTTTATGCTTTCAACAGGTGCTAACTCATAGTAGTAGTTAATTGTTTTAAAAAGAAAAAAAACTTAAATTTGTTAAAAGTGCACCAATATGATCTTAAACCTCTGTGGCAGCATATCTTAAAGTTTACCCTCGGTACTTTCAGTCTTTCATCCAATGAAGTTGTCATTTTTGTGCCTCAGTGGCTCAAGTTAAGAGCTATGATTCATGCAATTATGTTACGGAACAAAGCCCAAAGAACAGTGCACAAGCAAATAGCCCTCATCATCAACTGCAAGTGCAGTGTCTGTACTTCAGTTGTAAGACAAATCCATCAAAGCTGGCACGCATGTGTCCTGAAGTGCTCTTCATAATAGGACCTCTGGTTTTAGCTGAGATTTTACTTGTCTGAACATGATGCATGCAAAGGTGGCAATTGGTCTGAATGACCTAGTTATATGGCAAGTTATGAAGGACTTTATTTGCTCAAACAGAATTTTGAGATTTAGGCGTTAGGTGCTACAGAAGAGCTCACGATTTCATTCGCCCTTCTAAATTCATGAACAAATACATATTTATGCAAATATTAAAATTGGCACTGTTTAATTAATGTTAGCTTGTGACAAGGCACAATGACACTTCATTTCTTGATAAGTGCTGTTAATCAGCGTTCTCCTCTGTGTTTACAATTAGAAGAAGAATAGCATTCTGATTAGGTCATTTGGTGACACAACACATGCTCCTCTCTGCTCTGCAAGGCTTCAGACAGTCTGTGCCTCTGATTTTTTTTCCCGTTTTCCCAGTGGAGCATGACTCTGTGCTTTGGCACAAAACACTAACCTCCAGAATATTGTAGCGTGAGCTGTCGCAGAAGTCCCTCACGCCAATCTCGGTGCCCATGTACCAGCCACTGAAGGGGCAGCCAGTGAACTCCAAGCCACCAATCTCCAGCAGCATGCTAGAGACCGCGGGGAGACCGTACCACTTCAGGTCCAGGTCCTTAAACCACTCATACCTGGGCAGAGCACACAGGGAAATGATGTCAGCATCCCACTGAGGTCATGTAAATTTCCACCATTGGCAATTTACACAATCATAAAGTATAAACAATTTGTTGCTGTCTTTAGGAGTAGAGGTATTAATCCATGAAACACATATTGTAAAAAAGGAGTGCGGCCAAAATCAACATTAACACAAATAAACCACTTTTAACAGCTATTTACTTCTGGACAGAGCAGGCAGGACCTCAATCTACCTCCCACCACACCCCCTATTGGGACTGATAACATTGCTTTTGGTGTATTATTTGCAGAGCTGAGCCTAATCTCATGTAATGATGAGGCACAGTCGGCGGCCGCGGACTGTGCCAAGTTGCTACCAGAGCTGAGGGCCAGTTGATGTAGTGTCTGGAGCAAGAGATGCCAGTTTTGGGGGTGTCTGGCAGGGAGATCAGTTTGTCGAGGGATTCTGAAATGCTCTCTGTAATGTGTAGTGATGGAGTGATAGCTCTGTGTGTGCATCTGTGTCTGTATGTGTGAAAAATAGTGTAGCGGTAATACCCAGTTCTTTAATGTGATTATGGGTTTTACAGTGATTCAGCAGCTTAATGCTCAAGATCTCAAGGGCATTATGGCTTTTGTACAGTGTATACAGATGTAAGAATATTGTCTGAAAAGTTTTCTTAAAAGTAAAGCAAACACATAAGAGTAAAAAAAAAAAAAAACAGGAGAAAGCTTGAAACCTCACTAACGAGCCCCATAGTTACCACAAAAGCTGGCATAGCAACAGATAAAACATGGCTAGCTGTGCTTTATGGGAATAATCAGCGCAGTTGGAATGTGATGGTAACCCAATCAGACTTCTTAGCTTAAAAGTACCCCATTGTTTAAAAAGTGTTGTTAAGAGATGTGTGGGTAGGTGGATGGTTTTTTTTTTTGTTGTTTTTTTTGCAGCCCCCACTGTTCTTGTTTTGCCAGATTCACTGTATTTTATGCACGCTTAAGTAGGAAGGCATAACTCACTTTGGGTGTGTGATCGGCACCTCCAGGATGAGGTCTTCAGGGATCTCAAACAGCTCAGGGTCATTTCCATTGGCTTGCAGCAGGAGGGGCAGGACATCAAAACGACCCTTCGGAGCCTTCCACCCCAGCTGCATGCAAATCTAGTAACCAAAAGCAACATGTGAGCTGAGTGCAAATAAGACGTTTCTTCCAAAGTATATTTTTTCAGATCTTCATGTGTACCTCAGTAAACTCAACATTAGCAGGGTCTCCCAGGATCTGTCCATCAGGCTGTTTGTAGCCTGCATAACGAATCAGCTGACAGTTCCACACTCGAAAGTCATGTTTGCCATCTGTCCTCTGAGGAAATATGGTAATGGCTGACCTGCAAAAAACAAACAAACGAAAAAATGGGTTAGTATGTCAATAATGTATCATTTAGAGCAGCAGAGCACAGCAGCAATCATTTTAGGAATAATCTCATGTTGCAACACATTGGTGAAAACACTGTTAGATATCTGAACTGTGCCACGGAAATTTTTATATCAATAGCAACGATTGCTTACAGATGGTTAGCACTGTGCGTGTAATTTTGCTCCAAGGCATTTTTAATTATGTTATGTCAAAGGACTCATAGCATGGCCGCAGCTTATCTACCTTTGGTCTGCTCTACATCCTAGTAGTGTTTTAATGCTATGACCGAGCAAAAGTGTTAATACTGCTAAGCTGGTTGTAAGTCGCTGAGGAGGGAGAGCAGCTGGTGTGAATCTGGGCCAGTTGTGCTAGCAGTCTACATCTGCGGGAGTCAATCTCTCAGCTCGGCTTTGGAAACTAGTGTAAATAGTGAAATCAATAATCACAGTCTCTACAATCAAACTTGACTGTATGTACAAGAAATGACAAGTTTCACTTTAAGTTGTGCTCTTTAGGGTAACGTATCATGTGATAACTGGTGACTGGGGTAATCAATGTCAAGAAAAATAGAAAATGTTATACTCAGTAAATCAAAATAGAATACATGTCCAGATAACCCTGAAGCAGTTACATCACTTTGTTACGTCAACCATCTTCAAGTCAAATATTTTTGACCAACGATGTATGATGACAGGCAACGTGTGCTGATTCAAACATGAGAAAGTGAATAGCAAAGGATGTAAGTTATTATATTTTACTGAACAATATTAAAATGTTTATTAAATCATAACTGATAATTCACATTCTTGTACAGCAGTAGTGTGATATTGATGCCACTTTCCAATATGGCATCCTTTAAAAAGGAGTTATAAGATGTAATGGCTTTGTTAATAGTAAATTAATCATTTACTAATGCTTTATTTTTCAGTTATAAGTCATTGTTAAGTATGGGTTACTCCCTTTGACTAGTTATATTGCTTGACCATTTATTTCTAGAAAAGGGCTGCAGACGATCTGGAAAAAAAAAAGACATTTATCAACAACTTACTAACACTTCTGACTGTGAACTTGATGATTAAACCCTTTATTAACATTTACAACTGCAGAATTACCAAACAGACAGGAAAAGCACCAACCAGAGAGATTTTTCACAACCCAACTTATCTTCTTATTAATCACTTAAAACTATCTATAAAGCATTAATCAATTGTTGATGAAGTGATAACTCTTTATAAAAAGTGTGTTAAAAGAAAGTAAGAAAGTACTGTGATATTATAATATCTAACAATTTACAAAATGAATGGTCTTTTATTTCACTTGCAACCCATTTAAAGGAAAATATAATAAAAATATACCTTTTTTTTTACATGATCTCTCAGTTGTAACAAATATTTACTGTACTGTAGACATAACATCATTTTTCCCACGAAATCCACCACAAAACAAAACAACTGACTCATGGTCTCTTAGTTTAATTTTGAGCTTCTCTCGAATTACATTTATATTTTGGGAACATTCAGAAAAGCTGACGTGATTCTGAATAAGCAAAACCTTTCCAAAACTACTGCACCATGTCACAAATAGCGCTGCATGTTTATTAATGTTCAAGCAAGCCAAACTTGAAGAGCTCTTATCAACATGTGCGTCTGAGCTGTCCTTCAGAAGGCCAGTCAAAGACTAGTAATGAGTCAGAGGCTATCCATGAAGTAAATATGAAGTGTCACATGTGATTAAGACTTGGTAGAGAGTGAGCGAGCACTGTGCAGGTCTGACAAATGACTGCTTGTTAGCAAGGTCTGCCGCCTCTCCAATGGGGCAATGATTGGTGCTGAGACACTGACAGATACACAGGCTGCAGATAGTGTCAGATACAGCGTTAAGAGACGGAGCACGCACTGACAGATGGGACAGTGGGTCAAGTCAGGGTAGTAAGAGATGGAGAGGGGTGATGAGATACAGTGACAGATGGGGGATGGAACAAGTGTAGTAAGAGGAACATGAGTAGAATTGAACAAATGGAAAAAAACGCAAAACAAAAGAAGTCTTGTGTAAAGAATTGAGCAGTGTGGGTGTTTGTTTGTTTGTTTGTTTGTTTTTACCTCAGGTTGCCTTTGTTGGTGGCGTACTTGATGTGGTTACAGATATAGTTGTACATTCCATGAGCTGTTGTGCAGTCTCTAGCATCAAAAACCTAGAAAACAAATGTGAAAATGAAAACTCAGAGCCATTTTCATGCAAGGTGAAGTGTATTAAATAAAATAAATATGTCTATCTTTGTTTAAGCTGACATAGGACTGTAACAAATGAAATGCAGTTAAGAATTGCAGAATCCAGTTTGACACCCATCAACATTACTTTCCAAATTGTCAAAAACAGCACATAAACAGTGGCATTAACAGCAGCATGCAGCGATTTTAGGTATTCTGTTTATTACCTGTAGTTTGGACCACTGGATCCTCCCTACACATCGGGCAGCATTCCTCCAGGCATGTTTGGCTCCATAAATCAGTTCTGTGTCTTTCAGTTGGTAAGTTCCTGAAGCTTCAATCTCCTTGGTCACTTCCTCCAGTCTGTCCACATGGGCTTTAGAGCCATACCTGTGGGCAGGACAGGTACAGAAGAACAAGAGAATAAGATGACATTCAGAAAAGCACAGTACAAGAGGTGTTATATGTAAGTAGTGCCATTTTGTAAGGACAAAAATTTTGTACCACCTAATTTTCATGCAGCTGCCCTTAATCAACTAATATCAACTGCAGAAAATAAGTAAATACGCTACATGAAGGTTAAAATGAACTTGTACTCCTTTTTCACAACAAATATTAACAGGATACACCTGTGCTGTTATACACAGGTATAACTAATAACTAACTAATAAACTACATCCTGTTTGCATGTCCAGGTGCCAGAGCCCTGGTGATGTGCATGCTAGCACTAAGAGGCATGGCTTAATGACACATTAGATGGAAAAGAATCATATCTATGTTATTAGTCAATGTCTGCCATAAGAAAATTTTACTTTAGACAAAAAGCTACATTTTGGTCAGAAGAAATGTTAGTTAACAGAGGGCTGCTAAATGCTGTTAAAATAAGAGATATTTTAAATTTCTATGACTTGTTTAACTTATTCAGGAAGACTTGTTGAGCTTTTTAACTTTTCAAGCAAGCTACCTTTAGCAAATAAGATAGATGAGCCAGTGGAGCAGCAGGCTAAGTAGCTAACCTAATGCTAATCCAAAAGGTTCAGTCAGTGGCGAGAGCTACAAAGGCTATGTGGCTCATATCTAATAATGTGACACCAATAATACTAAAATGATCTCCATTTTCTTTACCCTTTTCTGTTTCACTGCAGGCAGCCTACTGTTACCCAGCCAAAAACATGTTGTTTTTTAGGTCTACCCATTAAGGTTTAACTCATTCTGCAGGTGTTGGAGGACGCAGCAGGCTGTGCTTACCTTTTGATGGAGGTGTAGTACTGGTCTATGAAGTCAGTGGCCAGTGGAAGAAGCTCCTCTTTGGTTCTCACCTCATCTGGCTTGCGGGCATGCTGGTTGGGCACCATCACAGAGCCAATGCACACGTTTTCGGTGCAGATTGGCATCTGAAAATACAAATAAAATGACAGATGAGGTAGGGTTTTCTGCTCGTTGTTTTTTTTTCTCCAGTGCCAAAATGCAATTGGAGAACCAGGAGATTGTGGCATATGGTAGAGTTCTCTGCAAACATCCACAAAATGTAGTTTTGAGCAATGAATGACACAATAGAAAGTACCATGTGAGCTCCTTGGACAGCACAGAACAAAGGTGTTCATTTGTTTTACTGGACAAAGAATTCTTCAACATATTTACTGGGCTACAGGACTCCTGTTCACTCAGGAGAGACAGAGAGTTTTTGCATCCATCACGGTGTTGATTGACTGTGATATGAGAGAAGCATGGCATTCTTTTAATTTACAATGGGAAGAGCTATCACATCTTCTATTCATTTTTTAGACTGACTGCCTTGGATCTGTTTGAAAAAGACCTAGGAAATGCTTAAATGATACATTACACAAATTGAATATTTTAAAGGAAAACCCTTTTTCCAATCAATTTTTTACACTTGTTTTTCATCCTCTTTTAACTTCAACTTTTCTGTAAACTACATTTCTTTTGCCCATTGGAACCCCATCTTTCAATCTGCAAGGCGAAAAGGCAATTGATCCAATTTTGGTTTCCAAATATACCAACTCAATGTTCCATTTATATCATAATATGTTGTACTTGGTTCAAGTAAAAGGTCAACTTCTATTATAATTTCCAGACCTTAAATGCATACTAAAGATCACGACTATTTCACAATTCCTTTCATTATATTGCTCACACATGGCTGGCATGCATGTTAATGAATGAGTAAGTCAGTGAGTCACAGATTGGTATCCTTCCATTAAGTGAAACAGGAAGACAGAAAGAGCGAGGAGGAAAGACAGAAAACAAGAAAACAGACAGATGCAAAGAGAAAATTGCTCATAGCTGAACCTTGTGTGGTCAGTTTAATGTGATTAGAGTTGATGTCAGCTGTCACTTTGGTTTGTCGTATATGCCTTCACCAGCTTAGAGAGATCGAATGAGTGAGCAAGAGAGGAAGACAGAAACGATAGCGCAAGCGTGCAGTCAAGGAGGAAATTTGACAATGACCCCAGCGCTGCTAAAATTGGCTTGTTACACTGAACCACCCACTTGCTCACTGTCCAAACACTCAGGCGTGGACCGACAGCATCCAAAATAAACTTCCCTCCGTGTCCCTTCCAGCCCATTCAACCCTAACTTGACAAAAAAAAAAAAAAATCTGTTGAGCTAGACAACAAACATGCTATCACAGCCAGTCAAAACAAAGTAAAAATGGAAAACGAAATTGAGAACATGAGAAAATGCTCAAGAAAACAAAGTTAAAAATAAAAGGGTCATTACAGAGAAAATGGATTGACAACAAGAGAGAGCAACAAAGATGAGACAGAAAAACAAGGGGAGTGAGACGTGATGACTAAAAAGGGGGGAAATGGATGAGTAGAGCAGAGAGTGTTAAAAATAAAACAAAGGAATCACTCGTGCTCCAGCACGTCCGCTCATCATACCGCTCTGGGCATTCATGCCAGCCAGCTGTCCTTTTCGAAAAAGACAGATCATCCTTGAATACAGCAGCGTGTGTGATATATAATAAATCTGAAGATGCTATTACAGGCCATTCATTGGGATGCGCACAACAGCCTGTCCGATAAGTCACCAAAGCAATTAGGCTGCTGTTTGGTGCTAACGAATGGCTGCAGTGTTTTGGGGGATGAATGCTTAAACAGTGAGGCTTACCTTGTGCTCGGTAGACCAGCTTACTGGCTAGAGTAGGAAAATTTGGCTGCATGAACATGTAAAACTGCAAGGGCAGAGCAGCTGAATCTTTGCATGTGATTGTGTCTGTCTGGTCTTTTAAACAAAGAATTAGGAAATTATCCTATTTAGCTTCCAGGACATTTTTGAGTCCTGACAGCTAGAGGACAGAATAAAAGGATTAGTAACTTCACTTTTGTTGAGCAAGTCATTCTATAGATGTATGAACTCATTAATATCAGGCAATTTAGATAAAAATATCCACCAAACATCACCTTTGAGTTTACTGAAAATGTTGAGTCATTGTATGTGACCTGTCCCCACACAGAAAATCAGTGATCTGTTGTTTTATTTCTGAGGATTACTTTATTTTTTTATTTTTATTAGCTTTACCGAGATTTCCGGACCCCCTGCTTACTGGCTAAATAGTAACAAGCTGAATCACTAACAGTTCAGGCAAAAGCTCTCTAATGTACAGTATGCGTAGCTTGTAAGAAGCAGAGAGAAAGCACACCATGCTGCGCTATTATTCTTCAATCTAATTGACTTGCAAATTATCTGTTGGTAAGTCTGCAGGCTAAATGTTTGTTCAGTCAATCAATACACTGAATTTTATGTTCATCAGTGGCTTTAAGATACTATTAAAGCTGCAGATATAATATCTGTCAAATGTGTTAGTTAACCTGTGTAGTATGTATATATCAGTGACTACTGACTTTTATTGTGACGCATCTACTTTGGCTATCTGGTACAACATTTAGATTATTTACTCTATAATACGTCAACAACAACTTAACCAGGTCAAATTCTTTGTACTTTTCTGCTTGGTCTTGGTGTAAACCTAGTTTTAAATCTCTAAATGGTTTACAGCCATTTTTAAATATTAAAGGAATTGTTCGACATTTTAGGAAATACTCTTTTTCACTTTCTAGCGGAAGATTAGATGAGATCAAGATCGACACGCTTATATCTGTGTATTAAATATGAAGCTACAGCCAGCAGCCAGTTAGCTTAGCTTAGCATAAAGACTGGAAACTGGAGGAAACAGCTAGTCTGGCTCTGTCCGGCAGCAACAAAACTATTTGTAAAGCTCACAAATTGACACATTTAATCTCATCTCAGTACAAAAAAAATGTACGGTTATGTAGGGTTATGTGACGGACTATTTCTTCCTCTTACTGGCTAGGACCAGTAACTTCCTGGAATATCCACTGGTTGCCTGGCAACTGGTCCCAGCCAAGAAATAGTTTGGCACATAACCCCAAGTAAAACAATGAATTGTTGTTTTTACATGTTTTTTTTTGTACCCTATGATCTGATTTGAGGTTGTAGTTTCTTATCTTGTAGTGAATCTTGTAATTGCAGCCTCAAAACTCATCATAGAATTGAGTCAACACACAAATAACTAAAGCAGTCTAAACTGAATTTTAAGGTTTTTCTAAAAAAGTTTTATTTATTTATTGCAGGGCTGTTGTATTGCATTGCATTACAATTGCATCATGCAGGTGTTTCTATTCTTCTGGTCACTTGGTGCCAGTAGTTTTAATCCTGTCCAATTTAGTAAGGGGTGCGATGACATGAAGAAACAATAGCACCTCATTGCCTTCTTACAGATTCAACACTGGCATAGGAGCCCTGGTTATTTTCTGACTTGAGTCACGACATAAAAATCTTTCACAACCCTTGTCAGAATGGTTGCCTCAGCGACAAATGTTAATGCTGCAGCAGACCTCTTTATCCATCCATTAATTGGACAGATTTTGATATGCCTTACCTTGCCAGAACTGTGGTGGAGTACATCGCTGTAGACAGTGCCAGTCTCCCAGTTCTTGATCTTTATGAAGCGGGGGCATTTGGAGGGGCTTCCATTCTGCAGTGACTTGGTGGGTGAGGTCCTGCCCTTGGCTGGGGGCTGAAAAGAGTACAGGGACATTTAAACATGAGTCATGACTTCGGGGCACTGTGCTGTATCTGCTAATGGTTTCTGACCCCTGAGCCATCATTGACTCAAGCTCTCTCTCAAGTTGTTTATGACTGGAAGTCACACTGTGGTAAGATGAAAAGAGATGCAGCCCTCTAACTGGGGGAAGTGGATTTGAGTGCCATGATAGAAATTGATTGGCAACGCTTAGGAAAGAAATAACATCAGAAATATCTGGAAGCATTTTAGCGGCACTTTTACAACCATTGTGAACTCCTAGCTCTTTCTTCTCACTGCAAATCAGTTGCCATTGTGCTTAAGTCCCTCTTACACAGACTTCTGCACAGAAACCACACATATTCTCTTCTTCCTTAATTTTTGTTTAATTTCTCACTCCATAATAAAGGCAATCAGCATTTAACAGCAGGTTGATGGCAAGCTAGCTCTTGGCTCACTGGGTTTTCCAATACTGTAGCTATTGACTCATGAATGCCTGCAATTTAACCCCACAGCTAACTGTAAGCGTTCCAAGAGAGAGGCACCAAGTGATTGCCAAAGATCAGAGTAATCAATCCCACACCTTGAAGGCTCTTTCATCATCTCCCACGGTATTGTTAATCGTGGGGTGGAGCAGCTTTTGAACAACAGTGACACAATCATCATGCTCTCTAGAAAAATGAATACCAACAGTGTCAAGGCAGTTGAGTCACATTGTCATTTCCTTTCCTCTCAAACAGTACAGAGGATTGGGGGGGTTTGAATTGAAATTGACTTGGTACACACAAAAAGTAAAGAGCTTAGATCCGGTGTGTTCATGCTCCAACAGCAGTAATCCCCACTGTGCGGCTCAGATATGACACATTGTTATCACTGAGGATTATTTGTTTGTTTAAAACCCCATTAGCTACTGTATTGTAACAGTAGCTACTCCTTCTGTGGTCCCCTTTAGTATTTTTTTTTAACAATACTTCAACAAAAAAAAGATACATCAATACACATCTGTAACATTCATAGTCACAATAAGACTCAAAATACATAACGCAACCACTAAGACACACAACAACAAACACCAACTCAAAGCCTGTGTAATACATACAGTAGTTCTATATAATAATTTCATCTCTTAAATAATTGAAAAAAGAAATCATTTAACAACTTAATCCACTAAATCTCAAATAAAAGTGGAATGGACATTTTTCAACATCCATATCACATCTTTCAGAACAGAAAAACAAAAGGTCATATAATGTTCTACTCTATTCCTTGTGTAAACAAATACAATCAAAACTTTTTGTTAAAACATGTTGTATTACTTTCTGGAGTCAAAAATCTTGGTAATGAATTCCATGCCACCATTGCTTGATAATTGACTGTTCTCTGTTTTAAACTTGTACTACACTGAGACAACAGAAAATGACCCTCTGATGACTGCCGAGTAGAATAATGATGTCCATCTGAAAAAAATGATAGGTCACTTAAGTATTTCTGGGGTTTTAGTTATGATGATATTTCTTATAAAACACACTAGAGAATAATGCAAACTGCTTTTTACACTTAACCAAGCCAAATTATTATTCATTGTACTTACTCTTGTTTGATATGGGCAGTCAATAGCGATGTGAGTTGCTGTGTTTTGAGCTACATGTAACCTGTTCAAATTACTTTCTGTTGTGTTGGACTAAATCACTGAACAATAATCTAACTGTGATAACACTAATGTTTGCACTAATCATTTGGTTAAATAGCTAGAATTTTCTACAGTGTTTTTCACCACCCATTTGATCAATTTGGCTGTTCCAAGACGTTTTACTATCAACAGTGATCCCTAATAACTTAACGTCTGTTACTTGTTCAGTAACTATATTTCATATAGTTAAGTATGAAATTGGTGCAACTTTTAATGCATATTTTGAAATAAATACCATACATTTTGTCTTTTCTACATTAAAAACCCATTTATTTTCCACTACCCATTCTTCTATTAACTTTAATTCCTCATTTAAAACCCTACCAAGTTCTCCAGATGTCTGTGTTGATTTGTATATTGTGGAATCATCTGCATACATCGCAATGGTGCCATAATTCAAAATTAAAGGTAAATCATTTGTAAAAATGGAAAACAAAAGCGGCCCTAAATAACCTCCTTGAGGCACTCCACAACTCACTGCTCTTACCCCAGAATAACTACCATTATATTACAGTATATTTCCTGTTGATGAGATAACTTTTGATCCATTCAGCAGCAGATGTGTCAAAGCCATAACAGTTCAACTTATTCAATAACAATTTCATGATCAAGTATGTCAAATGCTGCACTCAAAACCAAGAATATAGCACCAACAACTTTTTTCTTATCAGTTTCTTTCATCCAGTCATCTGAGTTAATACCGTATTCGTAGAGTGCCCCTTTTTATACACATGCTAATACACCGTATTTAAATTTTTTAAAGAAATACTTTTGGATTTGTTCATATACTGTTCTTTCTTTAATTTTCCTCAAAACGGGAAGTAGGCTTATTGGTTGACTATTTTTACCTGAGAATGGTTCTGCGCCATTCTTGGCTAGTGGAACAATCTTGGCTATTTTACATTTCCATTTCCAAGGACAAACACATTTTTCTAAACTTAAAGTAATGATGTAAGAAGTAAGCAGAGCAATCAATGCTGCTACCGGTTTCAGTGGCTTCACATCATGGCTATCAACATCTGAAGGCTTTTCCTTACTCATTCATAATAATTTCTCTATTGCACCCATGCAAACTTTTTCAAATTCAATATTTCTTACTTCATCATAGTAATCATTTTCGTTAAAATATTCAAACATCCTCTTTAATATTATTTCCTGACCAGATTTTGGAACTTTAGTCCTCCTTCCAATTGCAATTAGATTATGATTATTATGATTGCTTTTGAGCACAACCCAACATTTGTAAAAATTAGATCAATGCAAGTCAATGATTGTGAACCATCAGCTCTGCAATATATTCTTGTTGGCTTGGTAATAACTTGTGACAAATTACAAGACCACAACACCTTGAATTCCCAGTAAGTAAATCTCATTATTTATATCACATACTCTATCTAACATTTCACATATTTGATCCAGATACATTATCATTGCATTTGGTGGTCTATAACAGCACCCAATAAATACTGGCTTTAGATGAGGCAGTTGAATTTGTAGGCAGATTACTTCAAATCTATACTTCTTAGATCCCCCCTAACTCTTACTGGTATTTGGCTCTGAACATAAATTGCTACTCCACCTCCATTTGCATTCCTATCTTGTCTGTAAGTATTACACCCAGCTATGTTCAATAAAGAACTGTTTATTGTTGAATCTAAATGTGTTTCTTTATGTGTATGTACATTCTGTTCGATAAGAATTTCTGAAATGTCCTGTGTTTTATTTCTTGAACTCCAAATATTCAAATGAACTATTCTTAATCCCTTTTTCAGTGATGTGGAATTTCTTTGCATCATAAATTTTCTTTGATCAACATAAAATATGTATTTCATCACTTTCAGAGCTATCACAAGAACAACAGAAAAAAACAACTTAACTCATATAAACACATATACACACAATAAGATACAGCCACAAAGACACTCTCATACACACACACACATGCATACGCATTTCACCCCCATTGCAAAATCACAGATACAGCTGAAACTTGAAGCCACGCCATCTCCCATCATAATTCATAGTCTTCCTATGGCCACTAATCCATTTGCTTCTAAAGGGCCTACTTATTACTGAACAACTGAAATTCAGATTCATTTTAACTCAATTTCATAATCAATATATATCAACATTCACAACAAAACTACTAAACAAACTCCCCATTTCTTTGTCATATAGTTGATTGTTGCAGTTCATTCCCTTATTCACATATGTACATATCTGTTGATACTGTAGATGCAAATTCAGCTCCATGTAGGTCATTCCAGTCCTTTTTACCTGATGTTTTGCAACTCTGGTTCAATCACCTCTTTCAAATAAATGTTGTGGACAGGAAGAAAGATCATTGTAGCATAAAGAGACTCTCAGTTGAACAGGCAAAGAAAATCAGATGCAGAGAATCAAGGCTTGTTGACATAAAAATCAGAGCAATTGTGTATTATTTGAATATTATGCTTATTGCTCACTGGCTGGAAGCTATAGCTTTGGTATTTACATTTAAGAAAGTAACTTGAATGCCACAAGCTGGTTTCAGAGAAAGCCTTTTATATGAACAACCTGTAAATGTTTTATACATGTGCACTAATGTAAATTTTAAATGTCGGACTTGAACATCTTTTCTGCCCATTAAACATTTTACATAAAGACCAGGTCAGACTTTGCATGACCAATTTAGTAAATTTAGGAAGTAAAACCAGAACTTTTAGCCTGTAATAATGTAAATAACATAAAACCAAAATCCAAGCATCCTTGGAACAAAGTGATATTCAACAGTATATCCTGTGGTTGCACCATATGTTTAGATAAAGGTAAAAAAAAAAAAAATCCTTTTCAGTTTGTTATCTATGGGCAATTTGAACCTTGTTTTTCAGCCTACATCTGTTTACATTTCTGGCAAATGGCCCCATTAAAAGTATGCTGAATTAGATATTAGAAGTTCCTGTTTGCAGTGTACCCAACAATGTACAGACAATAATCACTGGATTACTTTGATACTGAAGAAACCTAAAAAATGTAACAATAATCAGGATAATTCTGTAGTTATATGGAGCATCTTTTTTCTATGATTTCTAGGGGGACTAATTTATTCATGATGGTCATCAGAGAGCATAAAAATAATCTTCAGCTAATACAGGAGGAGGTCTATAGCTGTTCTTTGTTACTTTGTTTGCTTGTGCACAACGTAAATCCAGCCTGTTTTAATGGGACAGTCCTTGCCCATGCTCTGCATGTTACCCAGGCAAGCTGCTGGACCACATAAACAATTCACAGCATGTGTAAATCCCATCACATGTCAATCTCCAGGCCCCAATGTCAAGAATAAGGTGTGGATGTAACAGAAGAGAGCATCCATGAAGCTACAGACAAAGATAATTGAGCTAATCTGATGAAGATAATTTCATAACGAGGCTTAATCACCAAAGTCTTTCTGGTAAATGCAGTTATGCAATGAAGTCTCTCATTCATCCATCAATTAAAACTTCTGATGGGAAATAGAGATGATGAGAGTAAGACAGGGGGGTAAGTGAGGAAAAAAGAAAAAGAACAAAGTGAGAATGACAGCCTGAGAAATGGAAAGAGATGTTATTCATTAAATATTTATATGGTTTAGTCATGGATTTTAAGACAAGTAAATTTATGGTCTGACAATCGGTGCCTTATTCAGTGATGATTAAGCCATAGCGTGTAAAAAAGAATTCTCTGCTTTCAATGGATCATCAAAGGTGTCTCCAGAACTTATGAGCTAGTGAAATTTGACAGAACATTCTGCCACCTCTCCTTTGCAACGGGCTTATTAAACATTAAATCAAGCAGGAGCAGAAGCTCAAGCTGGAGGGACATGGACAATCCTTCACCAAAACGAGAAAACTAATTTTCAGGCCATAGACTTGTCACTTGAAATTCCTGTATTAAGCGATCTAAAAATTTCTGAAACCTTTTCACTCGTACATTTAAAAATAAAAAAAAGAACTTGAGCGTCTGGCTTGAGTTAATCAAATTAAACACTTAGCAATGAGCCATCAAAGTTAGCATTAGCACTTAGCGAGGGAACTTCCTGCTGCATGAGTCAGTGCACATTCATACTGGACACAGATAGTGATTCCACTTCCCAAACACACCTTCTCAGAAGCACATAGACACACAGGCTTCCATAGTCTGGGCACACACTTCCAAGAAGGACATATGGCTGGCTTCTTATCACATCATACATATATAGTATAGCTTCTCTAAATGCCGTCAAGCATGCCTCATCCACATCCCCCGTCCCTCCCTCTTTCCAACACACTTACACAGACGTTCTCACAAGCGTGCACATTAACACTCTCTTCCCTGCAGGTCTGAGGGGCTGGATCATTTCAAGAGGGGCCACATTTGATGGAGAGAGGGATCAGCAGCTGCATGCATTCATTCGGCCTCCTGGAATTATTTTGCCCCATCCGGTCCCATTGATGGAGACTCAAGCTACGTCACAAGTGGGTGGATAACGCAGACCATGTGCAGATTACAACGCAATCCATGTCACAGACACTCAGACCTGTGATCAGGCCCTTCTATGTGGAAGGCATAAGCTGGATTTAATACAGCTTGCTCCCGGAAGGATCTAATGCCTAGGTGATAGGATCGTAAGCAAAAGCTGTATTACTATGAGCAAAGAAGCAACACAAATGTGCGTGCTCAGTTTCTGAAAGCATGGAATGGGCCAATAGTGTGGGATTATGGTACAAGGGTAAAGATAAAAAGACACAAAGGCAGCCATGGATGTACATGCATTACACAGCTGCAGAAATTCACTTCAGAGGCCTGCTTGTAAACTGACATACACCAACAGAAAAAAGGATTAAGGATCTTTAGGAGAGTAAGAGTAACAAAAAGATCTCTCTAAGTTATGAATAGGGTTGAGCATTTGCTTCATTTTACCTTGTAAGCGTCAGCATTGTGGAGCTCCAGCGGCATGTTTTCCAGCGTGCTGTCGTTATCTGATGCCAGCTGGGGGGCTGTGCCGTTTCCCACGCCAAGGTCCCTAGAAATCATACACAATTTTCTGTCAGGTGTGTAAGTAAATCTGGTCCAAAACTACTCTTTCCTTTCACTTTGAAATCCCAGCTAAATCATGCACACACAAGATGCCTTTCCTCCTTCTATGCAGATAAAATTAAACACAGATTTGCCCAACAGGTATTCATGCGCGACACACCCAAGTAGGCATATTCTCTGTGCAGGACATTGTGTATGTGAATAAACAGATCTTAGCTAACATTACTGTGGCTTACCAGTCAATTCCTTGTACCTGATGCAGTTTTGCAGTTGTGCAACTTACATTCCTACATGTAGGTTTGCAAATTCTCACCACATAATCGTTCTGAGAAGAGGTGCAGTTGGTTTTATTTTTTTGATTTATTTGTCAGATAAATTGGTTTGTAGCAGCCATAATTTATTACTTCCATAACCACATTTTACACACTGGGTTTACATTCTCTGCAAATAAATGCTACAGTACTATGTTCTCCGTTCATCCAGGAAATTGAACTACATTTAGGTTTCTTGTCACAAGATGACTTGTTTGGCCTTATCTCAAAAGTAAGAACATATGGTTTGATACTTAAAACAAACAGTTGTGGTTGTGCAAACAAATGATGAATCAAGATTACTGAAGTTCTGGCTTGTTGGGAGCAAGAAATTCCTGCTCTTCCACCTTCCACATTTATTCGATCTTGAGAGACTAAATGAGAAGGGGGGAGGGGAGATCCCTGTGCTGCTGCTGTGGCAAACCACATGAGACATGAATAAATACGGCAAACTCATCGGCGTGTGATTTCAAGTTTGCATTCCCCCAATTGAAAACGCCCACACACATATCGCACTACCATTCACACTACCCCCCCATCTTTCTCATGAGCACGTGTCCATGCTAATTGCAAATCCTCACAGGCATCCCTTCTCCCTTTCACACTGTATCTCTACAATTCCACAATTTGCATGAGGTAGAGTTCAGATACGCAGAAAAAACAGCAGAAGTTGCATGTGTCATTTGTCATTAACTCAGATTCTGACGTGGAGCATCATCAGCCTCATGCTAAATTGTGAAATTGTATGTAACCGATTCTGCTCTGCAAACAAGCAATCCTTTTTAATGTGCCATTCTATTTCAAGCAAATAGTCATCAAGACAGAATTTGAGAGATGTTATTGCGCATATGTGCCCAGAGATAAAAGATATTATTGGCCATTCTTTTCACAATAACCTTTTTCATTATTTTCTATTTAGAATGCTCCAGAAAGCCTTCCTCCATAGCTAAAACAGAAGATAAAATTAAGTTAGCAGACTCTTTCCCAGTGCTGACCAAATGTCAGCATGTTTTTAGATGGTCTATAGACTAAAATATATCTAAAACTCCATTCCTGGGTACATGGGTGGCCCCATTAAGTGGAGCCATAATGGCAAGACTTCACCATTCGTATGCTTTGAGGGTTTTTTTTTAAGCACACATCTCCCTAGAAAGTAATGAATAACTCAAACAGTATTATGAAAGAGAGGAGGATGTGCATGGATTGGTCAAGAATGAGATATTGATTCAAAGAGACTGTAGCCTCAATTTGATTTCAATTGGTCATGGGAGTACAATAGAAGATAACAGAGACGCCAATATCAACAGTACACTGTGCAGACCATTTAGACAGAGTCAGGGATAGAATATTGGCTTGGACTGTGTAGCCTTATGAAAAACTCGTCCAGATTAAACACTTAAAACAAATTAAAAGCAGTCTGAGGTAAACATTTCATTAAATGTTCAAAAGGAGCTTTAAGGATACAGAGGTATTTCACACTCCTCTTCAATCAAGAGGAACTAATTGGAAGACCTTTTGCTTTCTCGAAAGACAATAAAAATATTCCTATACAGTGTTGCAGTATGGTAATTTGGTCTTCTATGTCGCAGTAATATATAAACTGATGCAGCACTATTTATTATTAAGTATTTACGTTTGAAGTGTAGCAAAATGTCCTTAAATTAAGAAGTTACACAAAAATATAAAGTATCTGTTCAAGTAATCAAACAATAGCAAATGAAATGGTTGTGACGAATGTTGTGAGTGATATCATCCTTAATTAAGCTTTGGTAGAGACCAGCGTGCAGACAGAAATTACTTGGCACTGTATACTGAGTCATATTAGATGGATGAGAGCCTGTCTCTAACAGCCAATGAAACACAGCTGGGCCAGGTAGTTTAGGGACAGCAGGATGGTAAAGTGAGTAGGGAGACTGTCTTTCAATCAGAGGGCCAGGTGCAAGCTCTTATATTAGCCAATAACCACCTTGCTGAAGAGTCCTTGACCTAAATCCTGATTCTAATTCTACCTGGGCTCTAACGCAGAGCTGCACTAAGGAGGGGAACAAAGACACTTTAACTAGGGGATCAATAAGGGAGTATCACATCACAAATTACCAGGCCACTTGAATCTCTGCATCCCTTCTTCCCACATTCCTCTGGCCTTCTCCATTGATCTCCTTTTTGCTATTTTTGATGAGGCGCAGCACTGGTTCGATCTCCTTCAGCAGCTCATTGTTCTCCTCAAGCCCATTGCACAGGAGAGCTCCACGGCCCCCGTCCCTCATCAGCAGGGGGTCCTGGGCCTGCATGCCTCCCCTCTGCAGGAGGGACTGGGTGATGGACGGAGAGGACAGGTTCTCAATGGCCCTAAGCTGGGGCTCCTTGTTGACCTGCTGCTGCTGCCCATGGCTAAATGGGCTGAGAGGGGAGCAGTGCTCATAGGACTTTGAAGGTGGGAAGGCGGGTCGTGTGACCCTCACTGTGCGTTGACGGCCATCTCCAGACAGGGTGGTCTCCAAGTGGGTGGTGAAACCCTCAGGCCCACGGAGGATGAGCACAGCATGGCTCTCAGGTGACACGTTCTTCAGCGTCTCAAGGGCCCTTTCGTAGGACAGGTCCACCAGGGGCTTGTTGTTGACAGCCAAGACAATGTCTCCAACTTGCACCAGGCCACACTCCTCAGCTGCGCCGCCACGGATGAGGTCTGACACGATGACAGGCGGCTTGGACACCCTCTGCTTCACCAGAAAACCCAAACCACCAACCTTCCTCTTGAAAAGACGTACTGAGATGATGTTGGGCTGCAGCTGGCACACTGTAGGCTCTGACTCCTGCATGGTGCCTGTGTGTGACTGTGCTTGCGTGTGACTGTGCGTGTATGTGTGTCCCCAGGGATGTTTCTGCAAAGCAAGAAAAGAAGAGGGAGGAGGGGAAACAGAGGTTCTATCAGTTTTGGAGGAAATTACCTTGACTGCATTATTTGTTTACAGTGTGTTGATTTAACGTAAGTCAAAGAGGGTACATGAGTCATTAAAGCAGAGTGTTTTTAGAAGGTAATATTACACAGGTCGTTAAGTTCTATTGAGCTATTGATGCAAAATTTTGTCATGGACATGAAAAATCTATTATCCAACTGATCAGAGCTGCTTGTACCTCCGTGATCCTAGTCTTGTATCATAAACTAAATACAACTTCAAACAAATTCTAACTGTAATATTTGGCAAAGGCAAATACCGCATTAGCTAGTACATGATGACAGTTATTGTGAGCAGGTACACTGCATTTGGAAAAGTTTATGGTACATTTTGTCGTATTTCAATTTTAAGCTACTTTACATGTTCACTTAACTACATCTAAGAGGAAATTGTTATAGTTTTTACTCCACTACATGTATTTGACTGCAGTGGTGACTTTTAAAAATAAGATTCTACGTAGAAATCACATGTGACTAATTTAGGAAATATGATAACTCCCCAACAGTTGTTAACACTGCATGCTTACATGTCAGTGCATCACTAACAATGATCCAATAATGCAATAACATATCATTCACAGGGGTACTTTTACTTAAACTATATTTTGAAGCAGGACTTTTACTTGTAATGGAGTATTTTTATAGTGTGGCATTACTATTTTGACTAAGCTACAGGATCAGTAATACTCCCTTCACTGTTTTTTCCATAAATAGTGTGCACAGAGATGATGCAGATTTGCTTGTTACATTTAGCATAAACAGGGCTTATAAGAGCAGACACTGAATATTTCATATGAACGCAATGCTGAGGTGCACTCAGAAGAAATGTCAACACTTTCAGTTTAAGTGTTGAAGTGCTCTTTGTATGTATGCAATGCACAAATTATGTTTGCATGTGTCTTTGCCAATGGTGGAAAGTAAATAAGTACATTTACTCAAGTGTACTTAAACCTGCAGTGTGGAACTTTTGCATATAAATGAACATCCATTGCTTTCAAGCCCTTGCCAAACGAGTTCACACAATGATGATTAAACCTATCACCACCAGATAAATTTATCTGTATTTCACAGTGTACTGGAGTCTTTAATCTGGTGTCGGGCTTGACATTCCCAAGCTGGCCGGAAAAACGCATACTACACATGCTCTATGGGAAGGGCATACGCACTAAAGACTTCCAGTTAACTCTCTGCTAACTTGAATGGAGATAAAATAATTTAATCGTGCAGCTCTTTTAGACTTTCCGAATGTTATCAGACTGAATAGATCAAATTCTGACAGTGAAACGCATCATTTTGTGGGGGTTGTGTGACACTCACAACATTTTATCCACTGTTTTACAGCCGCTACAGTAGCAGCACAGTAAGCTATGGCAGAGCCTATGACGTAAGCACCTGTCTGCAGTGTTTTTGTAATTTCTCTCAGTGCCAGAAGGGGGAGACATAAGTCCCGTTCTCCAGCTTTAAGTACAATTTTGAGGTACTTGTACTTTACTTGAGTAGTTCCATTTTATGCTACTTAATACCTCCACTCCACTACATTTCAGATGGAAATATTGTACTTTCTACTCCACTACATTTATTTGATAGTTTTAGCTACTTTTCAGATGAAGATTTGACACAATGCATAATATAACAAGCTTTTAAAATACAACACATTGTTAAAGATTGAACCAGTGATTTCCAACCTTTTTGGCTTTTGACGTCCAGCAGCAACAACAGTAACATGCTGCTTATAAATTGATGCTTCAGTATTTTAATAATCTTAAGATGTCATATATAATAATATATCAGTCAGAGAGACGAAATGAGTACTTTTACTTTGATACTTTAAGTACATTTTGCTGCTAATACTCGTGTACTTTTACTTAAGTAGGATTTGTCATGCAGGACTTTTACTTGTAATGAAGTATTTTTATATTGCTGTATTGGTACTTTTATTGATCTGAATACTTCTTCCACCATTGGTCTTAATTCAACTTTTGAGTGGAAAAAGAAGAGGGCGTGTGTATAAAGCCGACCCTTCTCTCTCCGCGTGTTGCTTGAATCTCGTTCAATCACCCTGTGATTTTGTCTCTGCACTTCATATGAACTTCGCGAACAAAAGGAAGCGCTCCGGTCACGTCTGCCAGACGCTCAACAATGCGTTTGGCTTCCTTTGATGCAAAGCTACAACGAGCTTGTTACTTTGAAATCGTTGCAAGTGGTCGCGTGGGTGACGTCGCCTGCAATGTACAGTGTATGAAGCTGCTGTGCTCGTGCCCTGCAGTCAGTACGCGAGGGCAGGCACGCGGTGTATAGCGGGAATAATTCAGCACCAAGGTCAGCGCTCCGTCTTTACAACAGGCTCTTAATGCTGCCTGCCTTCACTCTCCGCTTTTTGTTATTTCTGTTGCTTTGCAGCACTTCAGTGAATGTTTTCTTTAAACTCTCACCATTCTTTACAACTTCCAGAAATCATCGGGAATGCCCTTGAACGTATAATGTAACTTGGACGTATAAGTTCCTCCAGAGCCCAATAAGTAAAGCGCTCACTTTGTAAACTGTAGTAAATGTACATATTCTTGTATTGGGCACAAGCATAAAAGTCTTATAGGTAAACCAATTTAACTCCACATTCACTTTCAATGCATTCCCTTATTTTGCATATCAGTGAAATCACACATTCAGGTCTTTATGGCTGTAGGAAAAGAGTGACGCTTGTTCATAAATATTGACTGAACTGTCCTGGGGCACAGGAATAACTTAAATGGGCGGCCCTTTAATCCTCACCCTTTGTAGCTGCACCCTACTAAGGTAAGAAATTACCAATAACCGATTTGAATATTGATGTAAATATGCTGAATATGTAGATTAAAACTTTTTTTTTGAGAATGCTGCAGTGTCTGGCTTGTGTCATTCATGAACAAATGCTGCAATCCCAGTAAAGACTCAGCAGATACTTGTCACTTGGGTGGAATGATTCATTATCGTGTTGTTATATTATAAATTATAACTGCAAACCATATAAAGTAATCGGTTATTGTTTATATAGGCTACCATTTCGCACCTGAATAAGAGCTTAACGAACTATTTATCAAGCAAGTGCAGTGCAGATACTCATCATCATCAGTAATCATTAGAAATGTGTTCGTCTACCAGTCGTCAGAAACTCCTTGTTACCTATCCATTGATTAGCAGTTTATTTTCTGATTTGTTCCTTTTTTCTCTTTTTGTTAAGTTTTGACACATTTTTAAGTTTTTCTAAATGTTTGTGCACAGAGCTTGTAATTTGCATTCATTTTAAAACATTTGGTTTCTTCCAGTTCAACTGGTCCTTTCTGTGGATGCAAAACTCAGACACATATTTCTGTACTGAGGATAAGAATATAACATGAAATTCTGGATTATCAACCAGACAAAGTGGGCAAATGTCCAGGGACCTCAGATCCCCCCCAGGGGCCCTAAAAGTCTCACGTTAGCTGCATGTCAAAGCACTAAATCTTACGTTGGATATGATGTATTTTTGTAGAGGGGCCCTGAGTCAAAATCTAGTTTTAAGAGCTTCATTTTTATAGTTTACATTGTGATCACATTGCAAATTATTTCTATATTAAGTTTAATAAAACTACCACAAACCAGCTCAGGGCCAAGTAGGATTATTCCAGCTGATTGCTATTCATACATCATTATGAAACATGTATAGTCTTTGTGCCCTTATGGGAACTTGGGGGCGACAGCGTATATACACGACGCACAGAAAACAAGAGGCAGGAGATGAAGATGGACAGTCAATGGGTCAAATTTTAACAGGTTTACTGGTCCCACTGACTGGTTAATCCGGCCAACAAGAAAACAAACAGGTGGATATCGACTATCGTCATCACTCAGTATGCAACATCAACAAAACGGATTTGGAGAACAGCTTTCAAATCTCCACCTCCACTACGGCAACGAAATTCACACAGATCAACCAAATGGTGACACATTTTTGCATTAAATCCCTGACTGAGAACAAGAATTTCCTTGAGAAGTCCACAAATAGCGAATGAATAAGTAGCAGCAGAACTACGCGTTACCAATCCTTTAAAACAATTAGAACATACATTTAACAAAAAAAATACAAATACTTTTTTGAATTACACGATAAATGTCCACATTTAAAGAACCAATATGACTTAACAAACACGCACGCAAGTACAAGTAATTTTACGTCGTTTTACTGTTCTGCTTTCTTTGAGCATCAATGTACTCGACAAAAATGCACAAGATGTTCCTGCCGAGCTTGAATTGAATGGGTATTTCCCACAGCAACAAGTTCTGGAGACACTTTTTTGGCAAAAATAAAAATAAGAACATCGCCAATAAGGCTGTAAACTCCTATCTTTGTGTGCAAACGAGTTTTCATTTTTAAATAAAATATATATCCTGTTTTAGCCACAGGTTTGTACATTAGTTCAGCATCGCTCCATCCATTCTCAGCTGTTCTACATGTCCATCCACCAGCGGAATGCGCAGCCTAATTTCCCACAGAAATAAATGAGAAAGAAAAGGGAGCATAGTGAATCAAAAAACGGATAAGAAACTCACCCCTGAGAACGAGGTCGCTGTCAAAACGACCTGCTGCAGTGAACTTGGGATAAAACTCCTGCGCTCCCCGCGTCTCTTCCTCAGCAGCGGCTGCACAAGTCTTTCATCCAAAAAAAAAAACGTCTCCAAGTCACAGCGACGCGCTCTGCCTCTCTAGAGACGAGGCATGCTTGTGCCTTTCTGCGCACCGGGGCGCCTTATAAATACAGAGCAATGGGAGACACAGTGACGAGCTGGGAGAGAGCCGTGCGCGGGCATTTAAATGAACTGTAGGTGGGTTTAGTTATGTCGGTATCGTCATCACTCAGCATGCAACAGCCGACTCTCCTCACATCCCCACTCCTCCTAGAGCCTACTGTAGGCCTTCAGAGGGAGGGAAGGGGAAACGCAAGGTGATAGAATAGAAACGTGTCACTGCTAAGCATATGGGTTACATCTTCGTGAACCTGCAGGAAAGTCGGATTAATCGGGATGTTAAATATTCGAGCACTGCTCTGTGATGGAAAGGCTGAGGAAGTTTTGACTGCAAATGCAACTCTTACAAACGCATACCGAACAGTAAAAATAAAAGAAAACACGCTTGACACTTTTTTATGAGAATGATTCCTGCTCTAAAATTCTTGCCAATATTGATAGGTAGGTAAACGAGCATCAGAAGACCATGAAATGACAATATACAGAGGCCAAGCACAAATGTAATCAAACTGCTATAGCCTCTTTAGAGATTATAATTGAATTTTTATTATTTTATTACTCAGCCTTCATGTATCCAGGAATCCCAATGAGATGAAAAGACCAAGTGCAGATAAACATTACACATTCTAAATGAAACCAATAGCCTATAGCACAAAAGAAGACACCATTTATTAAGGGTTTGCCTTTACAAGGTTTTTAAATTGTGACCCCTTGTGATCCCACTTTAAATAATTATGCAGGAAGCTCCAAATAGAAGGAGGAAAGTACATAACAGCTCTTTTATTCGACTCTGACCCGCTGTATGCACTCAATAGGAACAAGTAAAAAGGCAGTTCTACCAGACTTTTAAATTGTGAGACGGCAAAGAAAGGAAGCAAACTGACCAAGAATTTATGAATAAAATGACTTATAAATTAAACTGCACCATTCACAGTGTGCTGGAGGAGAGAGAGAAAAGATGCCAACTCTGGCGCATGATGTAAAATGATGAATTAGTGATTTTAAGTCTTTATCCATAAGGTTTCATGTTACAAAGGTAATGGCTTCAAGATCAGAAATCAAAGTGTTAAAGAAAGAGGCTTCAAACCCATCTTTTCTCTGTCTTTCAAGCGAGGAGAATTGTTTCTTAAATAAAACTTTAGTTTTAAACTTATTTCGCAACAGAGATGCAATGGAATGACATATTTTCTTAGCCTTTCAAGAAGCAGGAACATTTAATAGTTTTTTCTTTCTTTTTTTTTTTTTGGTTAGATTTGAAGCATTTCTGAACACTTGCACCACAAGAACAATGTCTTTTATGTTTCACAACTCCCAGCATTGCTCTCCTGAGGGTCCCAATGGCCCCCTTCAAATAGGATCTGCAGGTTATTGTGTATTTTTAATTAATTTAGAGCTCAACGCAGCATTTGACACACATGATCTGACCACTCTGCTTGCGGGTTGTGTCTTTGTTGGGCTGACTGGTTGAGATCAGCTACTAGATTAGTTTAGCTCTTATCTTGGTGACAAAGAAGGACAATAGAAACACACCCTCCTCCTGCATCCACTCTCCTCATACTATGCAACAAACTGGACAAGAAATTCCACTTAAAACTCATTCAGAAGTATTTCTTTTTGTAAAGATTCTTTGTTTTGCAAATGTGATGTTTTTTTTTCTCTTCTCACTTGTTGCTTGTTAGGTGTTGATACATGCTAAGACTTTTTAAAAAGCCGCTATGTTAATAGATGTGACTGAATAAGTAGTAGCGTTGTTGCAAGCCACTTACAAAAAGTTAAAAAGAATAAATAACTTAAGTCCAGAAAGATCTTGTTCGTATTTTTCCAACTTTTTTAACAAATCAAAAGACAAAACCTCAGTTGTCATCGTATTCAGTGTTATTTTACTATCGTGGCACTTGCTCGTCAACATTACATAGCAGCTTTAGCTATAGAATGGGCTCTTACATGCTCTTATAGTTTGAAATATATTTTTAAAGAAACAAATACATAAGAATACATGTTACTCTAATGTGCTAATATGCACATCTAATATGCTCTTTATTTAAGCAGGATCCACAGACAATTACTATATTTAACAGATAATTATAACCAGATTACAAGAGCAAAGCGTGTCTCACCCTTCAGATGTGAATTTTAGACATTAAACTGATGCTCTTTTCCAGAATGGTTCACTGTGAGTGAGCGAGGAGATTCTCAATCATGCTCAAGTGCACTTGCACAGGATAAATGTAGATGCCGATGGACACACTTTGTTCATTGCCGAGATTAAACACGTGACTGTATGGTTGCAGGCCACCCTGTGTAACCCCAGCCTCCCTCTTGATGTGATCACGTATGAAAATTGGCTCACCTCTCCACTACTGTGTCTACCCCACTTCGGTACCGACATCATAACAAATCACGTCACTGTAGACATTATAGCCGTGCTTCTCTGCATGAGACCTCTAAATGAGGGTTTTTTCCCCAGCAGTTTTTAAGGTTCTCCCCAGAATAGAAGAAAATAATTACCTTCATTTTTCATAACTGGCTGAAAGAGATGGTAGTGGAGAAGCCCTGCTTTTGTTTCCTCTGTTATCTTTCAGATGACGCACAGACATTTAGGTGGTTAGATATGGAGCCTGCTAGCAGAACTGAGGTGAGGGCTCAAGTTATTTATCTGTATGGTGAGATAAAACCTGCTGAAGTTCAAAGTGTACGCGGTTATTCATGCGTGATCAGTGCGACGAGACTGGCCTTTGCCTCAGCTACCACTTGATGTGTTGACATGCAGACAAAACAGAGAGCAATTCCTGAATATGCACACACACACACACACACACATGAGTAACAGGGTTTAATGAAAAAGAGAAGCGATATTTCTGTTGAATGCACTTTAAAGATGTATCTTTAGACACAGGCAGACATACACTCACTCAGTACGCACATACACCCAGTTTCCACGGAAGGCCATGTCATTATGTCAATCACTTCCTGCTTGAGTGGTACCATCTGCCCTCTCATAAAGCCACACACCATGAGGATCACTGTGCAAAGCCCCTGCTTAGCCCTGTTACATCGCACATTGCCCAGAGTTAAGACTCCCTGGTTAGAACAACATTGGTTTCTTTTTATACATCTTCCCGTTTGTCTGTGGACCCTTAGCCTTTTTTCATGTTGAAGAAATAACAGAGTTGAATGCATGTGTGTGTGTGTATGTGTGTGTGTGTATGTGTGTACAGCATGTATATGGAGCTGTAGGAGATGTTTTGTTTGCATGTTTTTTGTGCCTGCAAACCTGAGATGTAATCTACACAACAACCATAATTCACATCTCTTAGATTTCAGTCGTCTTTTCAGAGTGGTGTTCTCCATTCTGTCAGCCTGTTGAAGCAACAGCCATTTACCGGATTGAGAAATTATACAGTGGCACATTCATCCCTTGAGCTGAGGATTTGACTGTATTTATCATACATTTAGAGGAAGCACTGGCATTATCACAGCAGGAGTTAAAGCATATGGTGAATGTATGATGACTCAATTTTACACATCATGACATACTACAGTACAGGTATGTCTTGTCTTGTGACTATATTTATATGTATTTGTTTCTTGTTGTTTTAATTAACACAACTTAAAGATATCTAAATAGTCATGTTTCGGTTTATGTCAAGTGCACAATCTTTTGTTTCTATGGCAACTTAATTAAATATTTTTCCATCATCTTTCTCCTTATTTGTTTATTTAACACACTGTAAATTCTAACATGTTCAATTTACTTGACATATATTTTAAGATGTTTTAAGAATCTGTGGAGACCCTGATTTTGACGAAGGCGATCTGGAAATTGACAGAGTCGGTTGCCTTGAAATTCTCTAATTAGGAAAAACTCTTGGAGCACTGAAGAAACACGCTTAGCCTGCTAAATGAAAATGGCAGTGGTCGAGGCCTGAGTAACGTCGATAACGTAACGTAGCTAATGTTAGCTAGCTAACATGAATGCAGCAATATACAATGAATTGAACAATAACTAAAAGACATTACGCAAAAGTTAAACATTCTGCAATTTTTTTTTTTTTTACCTTGACACTAAGATTGTCTTCCTCGCACCTCTTCTTCATCAACATGGGCTGTGTGGGAGAGTGGAAAACAGCCATATGCACTTCAATTTAAAATCTAGTAAACTTGCCAACTTTGTAAGATGTTGACAAATCTTTCTTTATCCTAGGAGCTTCAGGGTACAAGAATGTCAGTTTTGATGGATTAGTTTCTGGAGCTGAAACATTCAGTCTGTGCTTTATGAACAATTATTTGCTTGCACAGTGCTTTTTGGAAGCTTGTATGTACCATAATAGGTGCAATAATATGCCTAATTGCCCATGGAACATAATTTACTGAATCTGGAATTCAATATACTTCAAGAAGAAAAAAGCTTAGTTCAAAAAGTTACAGTTTCAGACAAGAAGCATTTCGTAAATGAAGGACAGCTCATCTGGCAACAGTTGTAATGCATATTTTCTGAAAGAAGACTACATTATGTTGAAAACAGCACTTAAGTCTTAAACCGTAAAAAAAAAAAACTTCACAATGACATAAACCCACATCCTGATCCTACATTCCAGAATGGACTGACTTTCTCTTAACTTTGCAATTTTTGTTAAAGTTATCCTTTTTGTACTTGCTAGATAAATTCTTAGCATAAGGAATCATGCCGTATTTGTTACACTCTTTGAGCTATTGCTAGACCCCCCCTCCAGTACATTTTGAGGGAAGCAGCTAGAGGCTAGATCATGGGATAGGTTTGAAAGCAGATCTACATTAGATGTAAGATATACATTAAAGAGGCCATCTGTCCTTTCAGTCTCTTCAGTTTGTAATGCAATTTGACATTGATAAGTATATAGAATGAACGTGTAGTGAGAGTGTGGTACATCTGCCTCGAGCAATAAACCTGACAAATCTGGAAAAAATCGAATAAACTCATGATTTCTCTTGCATTTACAAGCTGATGGGTAGTCATATATCTCAAAATGATAGATGCAAAACTGTCTTTAGCTGCAGACATTTCCTGTTTAAATCTAAGTCTTCATCTAAAGTTGTCTCTTCGTACTTTTGGTGGCGATGCACAAAGGAAATGAAAGGGACATAGAAAGAGGCATAGAAGCTAAAAAGTTAAACATGAAAATAAGCAGGTAAATATAGAAAATGAAATTAATAAACATAAGACATTTAAATGTTACAGAGAAAAAAAAGAATAAGAACAAAAACGAAGCAGGAAAAAGAAGACAAAGAAGCATCAGGAAAAAAGCACAAGTAGAAAAGCACAAAGTAAAATACAAGATTGAGAAGAGGGACAACTACAGTAGAAAAAGAAGAAAAATGAACAAAAGGAGTACTTGAAGAAGGAGCTGATGAAAAGGGTTGTTATGCTTCATTTCTTGAGGGGGTTTAATTGATGTAGTATTTTGAAAATGTGCAGTTAATATATGAGATGAGTTTCTTCCCATGGCCCTTTCCCCAACAACCATAATCTCTGCTTTATCCTTATCCAACAGTAGACAACTCTATAATATCTAACTGCAACTACCAGGGATGTCAGCAGCACAGGGATCATCAAGCGAACAGAAAGGTAAAAGAGTGTGTCATCTGCATGAAAGTCCAAACCAACAAGTCCACCAAAATGGCCCATACACCCCCATCAACAACAGATGAGTTTTCTGATCTTACACCCCAATCAACAGGACCACATTATTTGTCTGTGCTTTCAAAAAAAGTTACAAATCCCTGTTGAACAATAAATGTTTTATGATGTGATACGATATGGTTAAAGGATTTTCTATATTTTTCATTGTTGTTGTCCAAAAACATGTCAATGAGCCACACTGTTGCACTGGGTGACATGTTCCTTCGCCATAAAGATTACAGTTACAGTAGTTTGTTTAGAAATGGTTAAAAGAGAAATTAAAATTGTAGTACGTCAACAGGTTGTGATATGTAGCACAACAAGCTAGGAAGCTGTACGCTACCCAGAGTAGTTCTTACACAGAACTAATCTCCAGAGAATGAAAACGTGATCGTTGTTACTTGTCTTTGGAGCCGTTTCCAAACAAACTAATGTGCCCATACTCTTTGTGGCACAGGAACATGTCACCCAGTACAGTGGTGCAGCTCACTGACATGTTTTTAATAGTTTTTAGGTGTTTTTAGATAGTTTTTAGCACAGAGTAAGATGTATCAGGCTTTGGATACACTATCAATACTTGTAAGTAGATCAGTTAATTGTTGGTTTGGCTCTGCATATGAGATTTGATGACAATAAGAAGAATATGGACCAAATTGGCAGCCTTATCCTTTAAGATTTGATTAGAATTAAAATTACTGCTCCTTTAAGAGTAGCGGACCATCATCATCATGGTTACAATAACCATGTGGTTAAGGTTGGGGCACAATTGTTGTCATGGTTAAAAAAAAACAACTACTAGCTCATAGAGGTGCACAAAGCCATGTAATCAGTAATAATTCAACCAAGCTTTCATGCAATCACTTCACACAGGTATTTCAGTGAAGAGCTATGTTTTAGAGCTATCATCCCCTATTCACTTTGGTGAATTGATCACCCAGTTGTCGCAAACAAAATGATTTCCTTCAATCCAAACAGTACAAATACTAGCGGTAAACAAAATTATTTTAGCAATGACACGTTTATTGAGTAGAGAGTTTTTAAATGCTGCAATGTAAAAGCAAATAGTATGCCTTACTAGAAATAACATGGCAAGTTTACTAGATTTTGAACAAAACGTTGAGTTTACTTTCAGTGGTTAATTGTTGTGAAAATAGAGGTGGCACTAGTTCACAGAAATACTATTATTCAAATGAACTTACTCTGAGAGTCTAAGTTATCACTTGAAATAATGAACAGTAGGTGGAGATAACTTAAGGTCCAAAATTAAGGTCCTAAACTTACTTGCAATCATTCAATAATCTTACATGAAATCTAAGAGTAAACCTACTCGAAAACAATATGTCCAACTAACTTTTAGTTGGTTATTAATTTAACTTTAATTTGGCTTTGAAGTTTGCTGGGTAAAAGTGAGGCAATTGGTTTCCAAACTTTTTTCAAGTAAACTGAACATGTTAGAATTTACAGTGTTGGGGTGCATTACTGCCGTCTTCTGGACTACGGTGCTGGTTGGGATATCTATTACCTACATAACCTAATTATTAATATTTGGTATTAAAAATCTGGATATAACACATTTTGTACAAAGTGAAGTATGAGCTTAAAGTAGTACTTTTAGTAGTATTTTTAGATCATATATATATAACAAATCATATATATAACAAAAAATGTATATATTTTGTCAAATATGTTGTAAATAAATTATATCCCACATGAGATGGGGATTCAAAGTGTTTTGTAGATTTGGAATGAGTTTTTTATTCTATTTATTCTATTATTTCATTCATCAATTTGCTCTAGTATGTTAGAATAATTTTACAAGAAACCAACTGAATGCAGGGACTGATGGCTTGTTGTGTTATAAGCATATGAAGAGATCATTTACAAAAAAGAGATGACATTATCAACTGATATTTATAATATTATGTGTTTTATTGTGTATTCAAACAGAACACCACATACAACATCCACAAGAAGTGAAAACTGATTTGCACATAAATGTGTGCAATTTGCCCTCCAGAGCTGGTGGGGAAATTGTTCTGCGCTCCTTAAACTAATGGTATGCAATGTCAGGTGTAACTGCTGTCATCTTTATAAATATTTTTTGAGCGAAGAATTGTGGGACAACAATATCTTATTTCCTCTTGTAAAGGATGGTCCTGTGTATTGTATGCCAAAGGAGATAGGTAAGGAAACAATGTAGCACCTTTCCTTAGTATTTATACATATATATTATTTATTTTGTGCTTTCAGGTCATGTAGAAAGACTGTGCTTGTGGAGATCTACAGCAGATGACCATGGCAATCAAGGTATGGAAAGAGTGGACTGTTTTTAATCTGAGTTTGGCATAGTCATAGATGAATAAGTCTTCTGACACCATACGATTGCTCTGAGAGTGGGAAAAAATATCTCTGGTATCAAATAATATCCATTATTATAAGATTCAATATCACTTTAAAGGATAAAGCCGGTGTAATTTTGTATTTTACCTATAGTAAACATAGCCTGTGAAAAGAGCAAAAACCGCAATGCTTTTCTACTACTAGCAACTAAGGTCCATCTAGCCACCACCAGAAATACCTCATATCATGTAATGAACTCCATGTTATTGTAAAATTAAAACAAGTCACAGACTTGCAGTTTTGCTTTGGTCTGCATAATTTCTCATTACAATGACACTTCATGAATTTGTTTTCCAGAAAAGTGTAATGAAAAATTATGCAGAATAAAGAAAAAATATAGGTCTGTGACTTGTTTTCAGAGGCTTCTGGAATACAGTTACAGATACAGAGTTAGATACAGAGTTCAATTAGTTACATAATATGAGGCATTTCTGATGGTAGCTATTTAGGCCATAGCTGAAATGCAGTAGTAGTAATATGTAGGTTTTGCGCTTGTCATAGGCCATAAGTATAAATGTACACTGGCCTTATCCTTTAAAGTACATCACCACTATGCCACGAAAAAAATAGAGTAACACCTCCCTGAGTCTGACATATGTGATGTGTGGTTAAACATGTACTAAAACGTTATAGAAAATGATTCTTTACAGTAGTCAACTGTATTATAATTTTACTATTTAGTTTTTTAACACTTATGTACACTCAATGGCCACTCCAGTAGGTACACCTGTGCAATCTAATGCAGTCCAACAGCTCTGACATAAATTTGACTTTTACGAAGCTTATACATTTTCAGTTTTTGTTTGTTTTGTTTGTTAGAAAGGTGATAATTATACTTCATGTTTATATATTGAAAAGTGTTCCTAATATTTTGCTGCCCTTATGTATGTTAATGGAGTGGAAAAAATATTAGGAACATATATGATGTAAACCCTTCAAATGTCAGCTCAACACTAAATGTGATTTGCTTTATAAGGCAACTTGTAATGTAGTTTGAGTTCTTGAGCATCTTGACATTTTCAAAATGAAAGCTGAATGGTGTAAATAGAGATTTGCAGTTTGTATGAATTACTTTGGATGGATTTTTGCAGTAATTTGTGACATTTGTACGTCTTCAAGCCTATATTTAAACAACAAATGTGTAAAAAATGTTGAAATTCTTAAAATGTCTAATAGTGTAAATGTGACAGAAAGCTTGGGTTTTTGTTTTTTACAATTTTTTCAAGATAACATACTGACACTGGTATGATTACACTGTGAGTGTCATTTTTGAAAAATGTTTATCATACTTTTCAAAGACTGTCACATATGCCCATACAGCAGAGTAGGAGGGGCTTTTTGACAATATGTCAGTTTTCCAGCAGTTTAATGCACATCTATCAACAATAATATACTCTGATTTAATTCATTTTGACTGTAAAATTTGCTCTGTATTTTTACAATTTATTACATGTAACTTTGTGGTACGGTCAATCACTGTTATTTGACGGTTTCTGTCCGGAAACTTTTTACCAGTTTTTTTTTTTTTTTTTTTTGATAATACTGTTTGAGCAGTGAGTCTTACTTGCCTGACTTGATAGTCAAGAATAATACCATGGTTGTAATAGTCGCTGTTTTGTATCCCCAACTGTGCACAAGCACAAAGAATTAAATGCGGGTGTGTTGGTGTGTTAAGTCTTTTATTTGCATGCATGGCCACTTCAGCAAATAACAGTTATGTGGGCAACATAGTTCACATCCACATCCTGTATGCATGAGTGCAACAGGTGCAAAACCCAACATTATTTGGCAGATGTCCAAAAAGATGAATTTACTGTTCCTGAGTTGATCTTTTTTTTTTAAATATTTCTTTCCCAGAACAAAACTTTAATAAAAAAAATATTTCAAATACCTATAGTTTTTGTTTCATTTGTACAATTGACAAAATTGCAAAATGCCTGTGCAGTCCTATTTATCCAAGAGTCACTTCCCAAAAGACCTAAAAAATAATTTTAGTAAAACAAGTGGGAAACTCCCAGTTGGCATAAGGTAAGAGGAATCATTTTTGACACTATCAGCTTTCAGAGATGTAATACATTTTCTCCTCAGCATGAGAGTTAGGGTCTCAGAAGTTATCAGCTTTACTGCTTTTGTAGCAGTGCTGGAGAATTCAAAATGAAGTGGGCAGTGCAGGCAAAATGGTGATAAAATGAGAAGGTCTGAACATATGCAAGAAGAGGCCAGCAGTTTCCCAACGGCTATGATGTGGAGAGAGCGCTCTTTTTGATGTGATCCCAAACATAACATCAGTGTTGATTCCCCCTGTAGCTCCTGGGTGAAACTGAAAATCTGTAAAGACCAGTGGACCAGTGCAAGGCAGAAAGACAGCCAGGGCATTTCATGCAAAATCTCTCACTTGAAAAGAAAACACCCACTCTTTGTTGGTATTGAAACCATCTTGTAACCAAGAAATTGAGCACAGCTAAAAGGGTCAACACTGCAGAGCCAAAGCCAGAAGATTGAAAAGAGCCAAGGGCAACACTGCACATGAAAATGTACTGTTTGCACTCTGTCAAGGTCACTGGGCAAAATCATTATAGACAAAGATGAGCTCCACTTTGTTTCTTGTTTCTCAGCTTGACAACAGACTGTTGAAGATGATAACGGTTGCCTGCGTGGTGTCAGCCCTGAAATGTCTGTGGGTGGTATGTAAGAGTTTGTAGTGTTTTAGATGTGGGAAGTTTTTTATCCAAACTATGTCATATTTTACTGTACTCCTCTTGACATTTCTGAATTTTTTAGTTTTTCAGTATGAATCCAAATATATAGCAGAATTCTGTGAATTTGAAACAACCAATTCTCTATATTTTACAGCCAATTCACTTTAAAAAGATTTAATCTGGAAACTGTAGCATTGTATTAAGAAAATATCTGTTAGAGATTTCTCTCTGTGTGATTTAGTTCATGGAGTGTGTTGTAAATCCTAACCGAAACCAAGGAACCAATCCATTGACTATTAAATTTATTCAACAGTTTTAACAGGGTAACACAGTTTATAGTGCTATGAGGAAATTCTCCAAAATCCTCAGTTGTCATTGTAACATTTTGATCCAACTAACCTTCAGACTGCACAGCAAGCAAGTGACACATTTAACTGACAAATCGCCTGCCACAGGTGTGATTCAATTATCAATCAACAGGAGAGTCGCCCTTGACACATTTAGGACATTTCATTGCAGAAATTTTGTACTTGTTATAGTGAGAAAAGCACAAGTGTTACTAATATCATTAACAATAGCTCTGTTGTATTCAAGTGTCCCAGTAAGCAATCATGTTGTTACAGTGGGCCCGCAAGCACAATACCAGGACCCTGAAACTGAAGCAACTCAATAGAATTAAACCATCATTAATTTAATTGTTTACACCTGTGCTTTTCTGACCGTGACATGAAAATATCATGAAAAGGACCCATTGTTCCTTTTATACTTCGCAACTACAGAGGTCTGTTTTCAGACTATACCAAAAACTCCAAGAATAGACTGTTTCTATCCTGAAATACAGAAACGTATAACAAAATATTTTTAATAGCAAAACAGTACAAAAATTCTAAATGCAAAAATCAGAAAAAAAATATCATCCTCTTAATCTCACACAGTTGATCTCAAACTGATACAAATCATTCTGAATGGTTTATTATCAAATAAATGACCAGACTTTCAGGATATTGGCCACTGTGTGATGCTTAGAGATGAAACCTTCCTATCACTTTGTATTATTTTGCGACTAATTTATTGTAAACTCTTTTATTTAATTTTTCAGGTTACCTGTGTGTATCCCATCCTTACCACAGTCTAAGAGCTGAGCTGTGGCAGCCACATTAAATACAACAGACTTTTTACTGATTAAAAAAATGAACATGTACATGTCAACAAGAATTGTCAAACTTAAAATTTGAACTCTAAAAACGACAACCTTTCGGGTAAATGTTTTTAAAGTGAGCCTTTGTACAATTTGTCTGCCTCTTGAGCCCTTCAAAGTGTTTCTTCACAAATCCAAAAGCAATAGTCTGAACAATGACTGTGAAATCCTCTGGCATGTGAAATCGCTGGACATGATGAAAATTTAGGAAGGAAACGTTTTTGGCACTGTGGTCTCAGATGACTAGTGAGATCAAGGTGCTCACCTGGTCTTAAAACATCTGTTCAAATCATCCTCCTGAGACTGTTACCATGAACACAAAATGGCCAGATACATTATGGCCCCTATAACTCTGTTTTAACCTATTAGAGGTTGAGAACTTTACTGCATTAGATGTTGAAATTGCCTTTCTGAATTCCAGTGAAGCACAATAATGGGTTCCATGGGAATGGCAAACAATTTCAAATTCATAATCTATAAGTCAGATTATGAGCCCATTGGTGCTATTGATCCATAGAACTTTAAATTAGTTCTGTAAAAACTTCCTCCAAACTAATGCGGGTATGAATTTCTGTTTTGTGTTGCAATAGTCTTCAAAAATGGATATGGTCATAGCAAACAGCCATAATGGCTCATGCACTTCTATAAATATGTTAGAATCTCTGTGAGAAAACAACAACAATGCAAATTATTTAGACAATGTGAACTGGCTAATGCCATTATATAGTGAATGTTCCACATTAACATCATATTTCGAATGCTCTTTCTTGATAGCATGAGCAGGGCCACTTCCATTTTCATTCCACCAGCATCCCTGCACCCGGCAGTCCAAACAGAAAGCTCAATTTAATAGCCTCATCTTTCCATCTTAATGTAGATAATTAAAGTTAAACACTGACTTTGTGTGTGTGTGTGTGTGTGTGTGTGTGTGTGTGTGTGTGTGTGTGCCTGCGTATTTTTGCATGTTCCCATCTGCTCCTGCCTGACTTCAAAATACTGCCTGCAAAAACGACAACTCGGGTCTTTTTTCCTCACCCCAAAAGGTCAAACTTGTCATTAGCTGTGAGGCTCTTCACTGCTTCGTCTCACATAATTCAGAAGCCCTCTGCAAAATAATTGCTGTTGGTGTTCACCTGAGGCTCAGTAAGCTGTGCAATGTCATAGAACACAATGTCTCCTCTGTGTTTTGTGTTTTAACTGTGTTTTAGTATCTTTTCAAAGATTTACTGTGTCTCAACAGCTCATGCTGTGTGAAAGTCATTTTATTAAACAATGTGAGTCAGAACTCAGAATCCAGTATTTAATCAAACCATTATTTGCTAATGACGTAAATAATATACCTGCTTACTCATTATCTGATATAATCTAACATATTGTAGCATGTCTATATCTATGTCCATATCTAACATATGTATTTATAGACATGCTCCTATCTCTAATCTTAAACATCTGGATGCTGTTTATCACTCAGCTCTTAGATTTATTACTCATGACCCATATGGCACCCATCATTGTGTCTTGTATCAGAAGGTGGGCTGGCCCTCCCTCTCTGTAAGGCAAAATCAATGCTTTTATCTATTCATTTATAAAGGACTACTTCAAAAACTACCACCTTATTTATTGTCTCTCCAGTGTCCAAGACATTCCACTTGTTCTCAGGACTGGCTGACACTATATGTTCCTGCGGTAAATACTAACTTTGGAAAGACAGCCTTCAGATATTTTATCCCATTTGTCTGGAATAATTTACTGTAGACTGAAACTTGACACAATGAAATTGATAGGGCAATTAAAACATTTGGTTAGAGGGTCGATTGATTTTTTTTGACTGTTTTTCATAATATGCTTGTATTTTTATTCCTTTTTATACCAACACCAAGGTTATTTTAGAATGCACTTATTTATAATTTGTCATGATGTTGTCTATATGAATGTATATTTAAATCTATGCTATTTTATTAATATTTTATAGTGCTATGTCATTACCATTATCAATATATTTATTTTATAATATTTTTATTTTATATATATTTTTTAAAATTATGTACTCAGGTCTCATTTGCAAATGAGATCTCAATCTCAATGTGACTTCCTGATTAAATAAAGTATATAAATTGCCAAATACGTGTTAAGTTTCAGTTCATTTACAGTAAAACTTTATTCTACATACCTTTTTAAAACTGCTCAACAATAAATGTTTGTAATGCTGTATTTCCCTCTTCTAATAAATATTATTGGTTTCTTTGTTTCAGTTTCAGAAGTGTGAAAACAGGGGATTTCAGCCTTGATCCTTGGACTCCGGAGTCCTGCTGGTTTTCATTCGAGCCAGGGACGGTTGTGAACAAGGTGAATGCAAGGTGAAACTAAATAACTACAATTAAGTCTAATGAACTGCAATTAACTGTAATTAATCGCGTGGTAGGACAGAAAACCAGCAGTAATCAGGGACAGGATTAGGAGCTGCTGTTGGTTTCTACTCTTTTTGAATTTCTGCAACAGTAGCACAATTAATCCAAAACAAACCCCCCCCCCCCCCCCTCCCAGTTTCTTTTCATCAGACTTTGTTGCGCTCCTGTGTTCCTCCCTCAGTAAACATGTGGGAAGGAGGTATTTCTCCCTATTGTTTCCCTGATCATTCACATAGACACACGCTGGTGTGGCTGCTGACAGTAAAACAGACTACAACACACAATTTTGAGAACATCAGAAATATTACAGCATGCAGGTCTGCTGAGTAGAGTAACCAATGACATCTGCTACTTTGAGGAGTAATGAAATGATATTCAGTAGTAAAATTCAAACCTATTCTTTTCAAGTATAATTTGCATTTTATGACTTTATTAGAGAGATGACAGGAAAAAGGGGAGAGAGATAGATGGGGAATGACAAGCAACAGGATGTTGTGTCTCATGATCACTCATCCAGGTGTTCTTGCTGACTGACATTCATTTTCTGCCATCTTGCCATATACACAATACTCAGTTTCTTTAAAATGACATCAACAATCAGTGAAGTGCACTTACATTTTTCTGCACAGTACTTTATGCTTTCATTTCTTAAGTAAAAACCAGATGAAAAACTCTTGTTACTGAAACAAATATACTCACCCGCATTCATCTCCAGATAAAAGCAAACTGAACTGCCAGCTGGTGGCGGTCAGAAGGCAAATGGATGTTTACTTACAGAGAATTAAGATGGGAGTCCACACAGGCAGCAGTGGTTTCATTTTTTGTTTTATGTCCACTGATTTGCATTTCCCCTCTGAAGTATGAAATTACACTGATTGTATCCTACAGGGAGGTTCATGAGCCAAAACACAGGGAGGTTCATGAGCCAAAACACATCTACAGCTGATACAGTTTGTGCCATCAACATTAGTGTGATGGCTATGTGCCCTTTCTGGCTCCAGATTTCTGACCGAAGTGAAATGTGCCACATCACATCACATGATCCAGCTGAAACCTTGTTTTTATTCTATAATGTTGCACCATAAGTTTTAAAGAATTAGCAAAGGGATTTTCAAGAAAGTGGTAAAAGGCTGTGAATAATACATGAAACAGATGGGAAAAAAATAAACTGTACATCAAAGATTAGCATCCTTACCTCTGCCAATGTGGTTATGTCTTTAGCTGTAGCTCATTACATTTCATACTTAATGCCTCGATTGTGAGGTGTAGAAGCAAAATTATGTTTGTTCTGGATTCTTTAAGGCCTTAACACACTGGGGATGTGGCCAATAAATGACACGAAAATACTTGCCTGCGAATATTTCGCAGAATTTGCGACAGTTCATTCTTCAAAGACAATCATGAATTCAACACATGGTCGATTAAGAGAACTGGATACAGTATTGGAGGCAGGGACTCATTCATTCATATTAAAGTTGCTCAGTGGTGCATGAAGCAAAAAAGTTTGACTTCAGGGTATAAAATTGCCTGAATCTTCCGAGATCGTGTGGTCCATAGAGCAGGCACACCAGAGACTTCTGCTGGCCAAGCCGGTTAACTTCCGGTTTAGTCCTCTGCTAACTGCGGATAAAAAAATAAAAACCGTGCAGCTTTTCTAGACTTTCCAAATGTTATTGGATTTAATGGATCAAATTCCGACAGTGGAACGAGTCATTTCACAGAGGTTGTGATGGTCAAAAAAATTATCCACTGATTTTTAGATGCTTCTTTCACAGTGTGAGTCTAAGGGGAAAAGTGTTTTTGGGTCAGTGTGCATCACATGACAGACGCAAAAGTTGTAACTACATGGCCACTATGTCAAATTGGCTTCAAAGCCCGGTGCTCTTCCTGGGGGTTTGATTCAACATCATTCAGTGATGATGATCTTGTCCTCCTCCCCCTCACTCCACCAAAGAAGAGGAGAGTTTGGGTGCATCCCATTTGACATGGTAGAGAAAGAGAAGGATGAGGCATTAGGTTCCAGACATATTTTATGCCGGAAGGACAGTTTGAGGTCCTTCTGGGGATGCTAGTGTGGCATCTGAGGACAGTAGAAATAACAACAATAACAGAAAGGGAGAAAAATAACAAATAAATTTCACAATTGCAGAGTGTTTAGATTATAAGTGTTACATACAGCCTATACACATCAGTGACATAACAAGCACATCATACTACAGTGGATCAGTTATGTCCTATATACACAGATGTAGGAGAATATTCAGCATAAGAGGGACCAAGGGCATTTATACTTGATATCAAATTTGACACAGATGACAGTCAAGATTACACAACTTTCAGTTGCACCACATGTTTTGGCATCATCCAGAAAGCGTTAGTAAGCTAATTATCAAACCACATAATTTCGCTTCTGCATTCTTCTACAGTGGTTACAGGTCAATAGCTCAAGAGTTTCCATTACACATATCTAAGTTAAATCAAAGTATATAAAATTTCCCATTACACTTGCAAAGAGGGGATTCAATGGTTTCAAGAGAGAGAGAATTGCCTACTGGCACAAATGTAAATCAAATTGTTTTCTTAGATTTTGTTTATTAGGTAAAGACTAATTCTCCCACCACACCCAGATTCCTCAGCACTGTAACTTCTTTCACAACCACCGCCTCCAGTTTCCTCCAGTTTCTGTCTCGGTGTGTCAACTGTGGCCAATTTGGTGAAAGATGCCATTAAGTTCATCTGGGGACAAATGAGGGAAACCCACATGCCAGTCCAAACTGAAGAGGTCCGGATGAACACCCCCAGGAGATTCCGGGACAAAAAATGGAATTTCCCAAATTGTATCAGTGCACTTGATGGGAAGCATGTTGTAATTCAGGCACCAGCTAATTCTGGCTCCCATTTTCATAATTATAAGGGCACCTTCTTTGTGGTTCTCCTTGTTCTGGTGGATGCGGACTACTGGTTTCTGGCTGCTGAAGTGGGAGGTTCCGGCAGCAACAGTTATGGAGGCGTCTTTGCCAACTCCTCTCTGGGACAGGCCCTTCAAGCTGGTACCTTGAATGTACCAGTATCATGCCCACTCCACTCAACACCTGAGTTGGGACCAGTGCCATTTGTGATAGTGGCGGATGAGGCTTTACCGATGACAACCTTTCTCCTCCGTCCCTATCCTGGGAAACGCCTGCCAGAGGATCACCAGGTATTCAACTACCGCCTCTCCAGACCCCAACACATTGTTGAGAATGATACAGGCATTCTGAGCCAGTGCTGGAGAGTGTTTCAACACCGGCTGCAAGTCTCTCCTGACACAGCTGTCAGCATTATCAAGCATCATCATACAGAGCAAAACTCCAGAGAGACTCAGCAGCCAGACATTTCTCCAATCTCTGTTTGGGAGCAGCTGAGATTGTCACTAAAATGACAGTCCAACTTAAGTGAGCCTGGTCAGTTCAGGCAGTCCACAGCTATACTGCTAACTTCATACTCTGCTCTGGTTGCCATCCTCACTATCACACACCTGCTCTCTTTCTCTGTGTCTCTCCCAACTGCACAGTCACTACTTTCTGCCTTAAAGGACCAGTGTGTAACACTGCCTTTGCATTCCCTTTCTACCAAGTCTACTACATCCAAAAATAAACTATATCAGCTACTCACTATCCTGATAGCCTCCACACGTCCTTGTGTTCATTGTCTATATAATTTTTGTGTCCTTTGTCATACAATACAGGGTGATGATTAACACAAACAATCAACAGGTCCACCATTGTCATTAGGAGCTGTGACGTGACGTGACGTCTGTTCCGCACAACCTGACAGGCTGATGCCCTCAGAAAAATGGACTTTGCCCTTTCTCACCACGTATATTCGCATTCTGTATGAAAGTACTCGTGAGTGTAAAGGCCTTTAGTCCTATACGTATCTATCCATATTGCCTGTGGCCATTTCATGCATATAGATTTCCCAAAAGTTACATCTTTTTGCACACCACCTTTTCACATCCGTTGGGATTTGTTCCTCAAACAATGGAAAACACTTTAATTGAGCAGGAAATGTCAGTTTTAAAAACATGTAACATTGAACCTCATTACTCATCACAAATAAAACTACAAAAGTGCAGATTCTGACATTTAAAAAAAAAAACAACAACATTTAAGTGTAGTATAAACATCTATTATTATTCAGTTTGATGGTGAAAATCAAGTTGGGGCATTTGTCAAATAAAAATCCTCGTATAATATTAAATAACCTGTAAAAAATGTATATATAATTTGAATTGTTAAATGAAACAGATGTAGTGACCACAAATGGGGATACTGGTGTCAGAGGTTTCTGGCAGCATCATGTATGAACTGAGGTCAACCAAGGTCAGTGTTTCTCAATGAATGTTGAGTATAAAATAAATCACTAGACAGAAATTAGTATATGGCTTTTTTCCCCTTTATATTTCAAAAACAGAAACAAAATATAAAATATTAATCCCTTTAATAACAAATTAGGCAAATTTCATAGAGTACATTTCTGAGTCACACACGTTACAAACAAACAGAAACCAATATACCAATAGACCAATATACCCTCTCAGCAACTGGTTTAGGTTTTACCAATCTAACAGAACTTTATGAAATTCATTTGAAGTTTTCCATATTGAGCGAGCATATTCTCATCAACTGTGGTTGGGGTCCCAAAAACATTTTCTGAAACTTTGCACAGTGGCAAAGATGATGGTGGTTAATAATTTCACCTCACAGACAGAAATTCATGGGCCTAGTCCAGGTCTTTCTGTGTTGAGTTCTCCAGCAACCATCACCAGACTTCAAAGGTAACATTAAGTTCACCAAACCAAAGCCTTTTCTCTTGAAATGTTAAAAGTGAGACAAAAAGGTTTTCCCTGTCAGAATTATGATAATAGGACTAATAAGCTCAACACTGCTATGAAAGACCAATGCTGTTATCTCAATGTCTTTTCAACTGGTTGAGGACGCTAACTTTTGTAGCTAGAGCCTTTGTTGTTCAGCACTTGTACAGTATGTAGCCATCAAAGTGTATATTTAAAACCCTTTTTACAGTGTTCTCATCTTAAAGCGAGTCAGTTTGAAACAAGAAGAAGTCAGCCAGAGATTTCAATCACGGAGCAAATATTTGCTTTATTATCCAGCTCACTTGCTGATTAAATCTGCCAGCAACAGTTGTCATTTCTGTTGGCAAAATTTACAGCTAGAAATGAGAACTCTGCTTTTTTCTACCAATGTCTGGAATCAAACACCATTTTTTTCAAAAATGACGAAGAATTTGATGACACTGTTATCATTTTAAACTGCACATGTGTTGTGCAAGAACAGAATACTTGATTAACTTGATTAACTTGATATAGGAATAGCAACAGTAACTAAGGCGAGCTGAGCTTATTGAATGTTCAGTTTCCTGTAGGTGTGAATGTTGACTGACTGTACTGTATATGTCAGCCATGTGATAGCCTGGCAGCCAATGCAGGGCCTAATGTTCCCCTTTAACAATGTGAGCTGGATCGGCCCCTGCGACCCCGCACTGGATAAGAGGGTATAGATAATGGCGTGATTTTCAACATGACTATATTGCGTTTTGGAAAGTTTCTTTTTTATTGTAAAAGTTGAACAGATGATTAACATGCCGAACTGACACAAATATTAATGTTTCAGCTTGCAGAATGCCCTGTTTTGGATCTGAAATTCAGTGTATGTGTGTGTGTGTGTGTGTGTGCGTGTGTGCTATCCTTCAAATTATTGCCATGAGCTATAATAGAATAGCATCAAATGAGTTCAGTTGGCCTTCCTTGGTCAATATCAAGAGAATAATAAATTAGCTTTCTATATTTAATGTCAATGTAACGTAAGCTGCATTAATAGCAACATTAATGATGTCTTAGGGCACAATATGAGTCAGACTGCTTTTTTTTTTTTTTTTTTTAAACATCAATCTTGTCTCAGAAGAGAGACAAAGTCGTGAATCCTGAAGGAGCTGATGGAGCGTTAAGTTGTATGAGGTGAAGCTCAGGTATTCTGAGGAAGGTGGAGCGCGTCTTCTGTTTTAAGATTTATTGTGAGAGTCAGACCTTATGGAGTACACAGACAAAGTGAAAGGGAGTCAAGCTTCACAGAAAGAAACTAAACTTATCACTTAAAGATTTTATTGACAATTTTTCTTCTCTTCTGGACAGTAGAACAAACCCAAATGTTTCACAAAAAACACAAACTTTATAACAAGGCCTGCAAATTGTAATTCATTGACATTCAGTTGAACAGCAGAAACTAAATAATTTCTGGAAGGGTAGAAAAATTTTTATAAACTTTACTGTACAAATTATACAAATGAAGCTCCATTACAAGCTTGAATGATCGATATGCCATTTCGAGTAAGGGCAGCAGTTGATGTTATCATGAGGATGATGATGCTGATGGTCATGAAGAAGATGAGTTTTCAGGATGATGAGGTTGAAGATGTGATTTGTCAAAAATCAAAGTCAGGAACCTGGAGGGGAAGAAACATCATGGTGTTGCAGTAGCAAAGCATTTTAGGTACAAAATGACAACAAAGGAGGAATAAAATTGATGTGGTTTACAGAGGGATGAGCCCTGGACAAAAATACTTCTCCTATACAGCACACAGTATCTATTCAAAGGCTGAAAGCAGATTCAGAGCACATTTGAATCAGCAATATCACCATGAATCAAAATATAGACCAGTTGTGAACGGTTGTCATCAGAAAGGAGGATATACTGTACTGTATATTTAGGTTAATCTTAATTCCCTCTTGGAAAAGCTGTTTGCCTTTGAAATCATCTTTACATTCTCAAGTTTTCAGTACTTGACAGAGATAATGTCACGTTTTAAACCTTTCCAAACAAAAACAAACAAACTTACAGAACAATTGAGAAGCCCTTTCGGTATGCTCTCTTGTATAACAGTCAAATTCAGAAGAGTTCTGTTGTGTTTCCTAGTTGCCAAATGGCACAAAAACAGACTTTACTGTCTCAACAAATTGACATTTTGGGAAATACGCACACTTATTCACTTTCTTGCCAAGAGATTTGTTACCACTGTCATGTCTGTATGCTAAATATAGTATGTAGCTAAAGCTAGCAGTTGGTTAGCTAGGTTAGCATAATGCCACATTCAAGTCATATCAAAGTTAACATATTTATGAGACTCCAACTTGCAAATAGCGGTCACGCAAACTTCCAAGTGGTAATTACAACTGGTAATTTTCCAAAGAAGCTGATGTATCCAATGCTTAATAATACAGAGGTACTTGAAAATACAGAAGTTACATAGGGACACCTCACATCAGCCAATGTCTGTTGTTCATGGTGATTAAACCCTCATGTAATGGATATAGCGTTATGTTGTCAGTGCACAGTATTTTTAACCATCACTTGACCAACTCTATAATCATACAACCGTCTTGAGTTGTCTGATGATGTGAATGCTTGCAAGTTGTAAACATGGGAATCTTTACCATGCATGGTGTGAATGTGGCATAAAGACTATAAAACAAGGGGAAACAGCTGGCCTGGCTCGGTCCAAAGGCTAAAAAAATTCACCTGCTGGCACTGCTAAAGCTCACTAATTATTATATCTCCTTTGTTTAATCTGTACAAAAATGGAAGTGTAAAAACAACAATTTACTGTTAATTAATGAGCTTTAGAAATGCTTGTTGGTGGATTTTTTTTAAAACTTTCAGGAAAAGTTGGGCTAGCTGTTTCCAGTCTAAGCTACGCTAACCAGCTGCTGGCTATAATTTCATATGAACACATAACAAGAAAGTGAATAAACATATTTCCCAAATTGTGAAACTATTCCATTAAAGCTATTACAGACGTGAGACCTTTAAAGTTATTACAAGGAACTTTTAACTGGTTATGAAACAGTCTAATGATGCCTCTGATGCCTCTATATGACCTACATAAGCAAACGGGACCATCAGCTGAGATTGGTTATCTCTATTTAGTTGTTCTAAATTTCCTGACACCAGGTCGGATTCCCCGCGAAATCAGACAAATAATTTACGGCATGCAGATAGGAAGAGCCTATGTTTACATTACATGTAGCATTGTAGCATGAGGGAGTACAAAGACATTACTAGGATGGGAGGAGGATATTCCCTTCATTTGATAACGTTAAAAGTAAAGTTAGACTTGTTGGCTTCCGGACTCATTTTTAAAAAGACGAGAGAAAAAGAGAGAGTGCAAGCAAGCTGAGAGCATGAGCGAGAGAGAGAGACAGCAGCGGTGGTCAAGCGAGCTAGAGACTGAATGAAGAGAGGGAGCAACTGTGTAGTGAGAAGAAAGGAGTGAATCTGAGAAATAAAATGTTATTATTGTTTCACAGCAGTTACGTTCTAAAGCCCAAATAAACACACACACCTCCACACAACCCTGCAGCAGGTGCTGCATTGCCAGATTTGGTGGTGAATGCGGCCTTACATGTAACCTAGGTGTATGAACAGTACTAAAACAAAGTTTACTTTGCTTCACCATCATAATATTACAATTATTAATGTTACATAGCCAGAAATAGATATATATTACCTCATCGCTATGCATCCTGCAAACAGCTGTGTTTAAAAAAGGAGAATAGTATCAAAAATAAATAGCGTCTTTCTTTCACTCGCTTTCAAAACAAATGCACGCGCTAGCCAAGACCTTTACAACATGAGGCAGTGGTGCTCATGGGAAATGCATTCTTCATTCTGGGAAAACACTGCCGCTATTGTCCACAGGGGCCGCTAAAATCAACACAAAATGAAAGTTCCTTGTAGTAACTTTAATCTTTATCTTTTTGCACATTTAGTTGTTTTTATGATGTACTTTTTTAAAGTGAGTTTTTCTATGAAATTCTAGGCTCCTGTAAGCATCAAGTTCATACATATCCATACAATTCCTGCAGCCTATCATGTTTCTAAATGTTGTCAACAATGAACCATGAACAATTCTTGGTAGGAAAATAAACATCTTTGCATCCACTCATCTGCATGGAGTCATCTTCATTTGTCATGGAAAGCTGGTTTCCCACGGATGACTGTGTGGCACGATACAGTACTTGTGTGACCTGAAAATATTTTGTTGAGCTAGAGGGAATTAGGCAAGCAGGGGAGCGGAGAACAGCTCATTTTGCAGTCTAGTGCTGCCTTTCTTCTTCTGTGAATTATGTTTTTTTTTTCTCCATCCCCTTTTTTGATGTTCTGCCACTGTGTTTGATCTCAACAGGCCCTTATGGCCAAGTGTATGTAGGAAGGGTAAGAGGAATTGCAGAGAAATGGGTCTAACGGGGTTTGTCGTCTGCCCACACTGTTAAAACAGCAGGAGAGTTAGGAGATGACTTTTAAACATTCGACTAATGTGGGCTTCATATTTGTGTTGTGATCAAAACAATACAAAAGTGTGGTCAGAATAGTTTTGTTTCCTTCCCACTATACATTTACATGCCCATCAAAAATGTGAACAAGACAATAATGTGAGCAAGGCAAAGTATGTGTGAATATCATACTCTGATGTCAAAACATCGTTTCCCCTGGTTCCATAAGTACAAATCTTATGAATTTTTTTCTGATAGACATTTCATGACTCACAGTTTGAGTACTTCTACAGCTTGGATCAGCATGAAACTCTCCCGGTTAAATGATCGGTATAGAAGATGAACAACTGTGTTAGAAAATATGTGGTCTTTGATTTAAAAAAAAAAGGTACAAGGGGTAGAAATCAATTACAGCTCCCAAGGTGCATTTCAGCAAGAAACAGCCAAGCTTAAAATTCACTCACATGCTCCTCTAGTGGCGAGCAGATTTGGGGTTGAGAAAACTGATATTACAATCTGCAGACTGACTCAGTTTGGTTTTAATTTTTTGGGTCACTTGTGAGTGAATTCAGCAATTATTGTGCCGCGTTTTCTTTAGAACTTCAACAACGAAGTGTTTTGAATTCATTACCGCTCTGATTTGTGCCTCTGTCTGGCCTCTTCCTTATAGCCATGACGGCTGAGGCTCATAGGTATTGTAGTATTCTTAGCTGTTCACCATGCCAAAATCATGGACAAAAAGTGATTTCTCTGAAACCTATAGGATCGTTACATCACTAGGGACAGTTTTGTGTTTCTTTGTTGACTAATATTGAGAATATCATTTGAAGACAATTTTGAAATGGGAATACAGAATGGGGAAAAACAGTTGTAGAACCAGTTGTCCCTTCCACTTCGCTCCTCTATTGTTGTCCAAAAATCATTAAAAACATATAGCGACACTGTTGTACACTGGCTGACATATTAATTTATTATAATAAACATGGGCACAGTAGTTTATGTTGGGTTATTCCCGCATGCTGTTAATTCTCAGTAGCACACTAAGTCCGCAGCTGAAAATAGTCCCCCAACAAATGCACTTCTGTTTGAGTGACTTTTGCACTCCAATGCCCTACTGTTTTAGAAATTATTAAAAAAAAAAAATTAAAAATGTTAAAGTGAAACCAGACCCATTTTTAAGATTTACATCTTCAATTGGAACAAATGGGTTTGGGGCTGAGAGCCAGAGACACTATAGGGAAGTCAGAGAGTGTTGAGAGACAACCGAATGCATTGTTGGTTTCTGGCTTTTCAAGTATAATAGTAGTAAATCTTCTAAGAGGTCAGTTTAAAACAAAGCCAACATAATGCAGAGCACACAGTGCAAACATCTCCCATGTTTATATTATGTGCTCTGCCAGGAGCTTTTAAACATGCGGCATACTAAAAAATAAAGTCACCTATTTCCATGTGTAGTGACTGAGTATTGTTCACTTTGTTAGAGAACTTTAGAGCTTGTCATGGAAAATCATAGCTCGTATTTCAAAATTGAATAGCAGCATAATTACATCACTCATGTAAATGGTGTTATTAACTGGATTGGTCAAAGTATGAAACCATGTCAATGGCTTAATCGGACTCTTGCTTTGCTCACATTATTAGCAATGGTTGCATTGTGCATGTATGACTAGCCGTAACAAATAGATAGCAATTACATAGCAGAGCTTTTCTAATCCTCTCTATCCAAGCATGGGCATGTTTACATTGTATTGCAAAGGGTACAGTGAAGATGTACAACAGTACTACATGTTGTGACTGTGGCCGTTAATTGAGTGCTACAGACCAACACTGAATCAGGCTGCCTCTGGAGACCACTGTCAAATTTATAGGAGAAGCTTGTGGTTGATGTTGCATCAAGTGCTCTTGCCAAAGCATGGACAGGGAGGTTGAATGTTTAATACTCAATCTTAATTAGCATATCATAATCAGGCCTTACTGGAAGATAGTTTCCCTAAGCAAATCAAAACATGCTTTAAATTTCCGTAAAGGTTGCAGGAGTATATAAAGACAAAAGTGGACTTGTTTTTGATTACCACGAGAGAAATGTTAAATGCATACTCCAAACTGTCAAGAACAAATAGTTGAGTCTATTATATTGGCACTTAAGTAAAATATTCACCTTTTAAAATATTGAAGCATGTTTTCTTTATTTTTATTGCATAGCCTTGAGGTCATTAATAACGTGTATGTGGGGGAAGAGTTTGAATATTGTATTGGCTCACAGTCTCGCACAAACACACACGTATAAATATTCTGTTGAATCACCGGTATTTTAGTGCTTGTGTAATTTGCTCAAACAGCATGCAAGCTGTGATACACAAAAAGCAAACTCCTCATAGAAAAAGAAAACTCTCATTCATTCCACTGGATGCAAATATCAATGGAGATATTTTAACATTCGTCTGGCGGGTACAGGGTTTTGGAATTCATTTCATTCTTCTTCACTCACTGGGAAGAGATTAATTTGTCAGCCCAGACAAATGGGTGTGCCAATTTCTAAGTTAGTAGACCATGTAATAGAATCAATTAAACCAAGATATTCTCGTTGGAAGGTTTGATCCCCTCCACCAGCGTTTTGTACGCCCCATCTTCTCTCACATGCGATGAGTTGCACGAGCTTGTCCGCTGAAGTTGAGAAGCTCGGTTCAGATTTTAATGTGAATGTGAGATAAACAGCTTTGTTTCAGTTTAAAGGATATAGCTGTTGATTTTCTATATTTTGTCTCATGTGCAGAGTCAAACCAACAATGAGTTGATCCTACTTACAAATATTGTGTGTGTATCTAAAGCCTGATATATCTCATTCCTCTATGCATTGTGAGCATTGTAAACAACTTACCTATAAAGAATTTGTGGTATGTGGCACAACAAGCTGGTTAAGCGCTGTAAGCTGAACCATGCACGCACAGTGGCGTCTGTCTTACAGGAAACCACTCTCCGGAGACTGAAAATGTGTTATTAATCTTTGGAGCTGTTTTCATGCTCATATTCTCTGTGGCAAAGTAACATGTCATTGACATGTTTTTAATAGGTTTTAGACAACAACAGAGAAATAAAATATATCAGGCTGTGGATACAAAAACAATACTTAGAATTGTTGGTTTAGCTCTGTATATGAGATTTGTTGACAATAAGGAAAATATAGAAAATCCCCATGCCATATCCTTTAACTGTTTCTCTCTGAAAAAAGTTAAAAATAAAAAGTCACTGACAAAAGTGTGTACACAGATAATACTACATGCTGTTGTTTGGCTTTTCAGCTAGTATCAACTGGGAACATTGTGGAGGCCATGAATTTAAAGATTCACACCTGTGTGCATTCAGAGAGACTCTGATTCAAACCTTGGGCTAAACTGGTAAAATATGAATGACAAAAAAAAAAAAAAAAAATTATACCTATCCTTTAATAACTACTGCTGCTGAGATGCCCTGGAGCAAGGCACTTAACCTCCCCGACTGTGTAGATGCAGCTGCTTAGTGGCCACAAGTACCGTAGAGACTGTGGCTGTGCTGGGCAGCTTGCAGATTTGAATGTCTGTGCAGCTGTGTGAATGTGTTGCATTAATACAGCTGCACAAGGTTCCATATGTCGTGTCATCTTCGTAGGAAAAAAGTCGGTTTGAGAAAAAAAAATGCAGTTGTGCAGTGGACAATAATGTATAGGTAATGCATTACTTGGTAAAGTAAAAGGAAATGCACATTTTCAAGCACAGTGGCCATGCTTCGCTGTCCTGTGATCTCCAACTTTGGTGAATTTTAAGTTTCCTGATAAATTAGAAGATAAAATATTCCTTTGTGGTTTGAATGAAAGGTTCCTACTTCTTAGGCCAATCCAAACCCATTAAGAAAGTATTGGATTTTGGATTAAAATATTCCATTGCATTGTGTCAAAGCTTAAAACAGTAACAGAAGACATTAGAAGTTGATGCTTTGGAGATATAAGGTCCTCACAGGATAGCGACCAAATTTATACCATCAAAATGATTCATTTGCATACTTTGCATATACAAAAGTTGTTATTAATTGTTTTGTAGGATGAGCTATTGTGAAAATGTCTCAGGGGCTCCCTAAAAAAAGATGAGAACGGTTGCACAGTCATGGTATATAAAACATACTTGGAGCTGAAGATGAGTTGCAGCATGGCGTGAATGGCATTGTATGCATGTCATTGAAATTCCTCAACAGAAAGACAAGGGTGTAATTTTGGGGAAGGGCTTCAGGCATAGAGCGGAGAAAGGCCTCTCTGTTTGAAAGTCTGCGGCATGTTTGTCACCCACTCTGGCAAAGTGGGCCAATACTAACCACTAAAGGGTCCAATCAGGCATTTAGGGAAACATGTATGTGTTAGAGCTGGAGCGAGAAGGAAGAGCGGGGGGAGGAGGGGAGGGGGGGTTGTGGAAGCAGGGTGGGGCAAGAGAGGGTGGGAGGGTGGCAGTGCAGGCGGGCAGGCGGTGGAGCAGATGTGAGCAGAGCTGAGGACGAGCTTCACGCAAAGACACAGTCCCATCGATGCCTCCGTTACAGCCTGGAGCAGGAAGGGGGAGGGAAGGAAAACAGAAACAACATTAAATTGGAAGCCGTCTTAACACACAGCCCTGTAGGACACCACACTGTTAACAGGCTATGCTTAGACTGACAGCTCAACAATGCAGAAATTCAATGTCAAACACATCCCCAAATCGTATTCCAGGTGTTTTTAATTTCGCCAGTCCAAGAATGACAGTGAAAAACAAAGGGAAAAGAATGGAAGTGAATGCATGCGTCTTCTGCACTGTGAATAGGACATGCTGACACAGAAACTGTCATGATAAATTGAAAAAACTTGTTTCTGGTGGGTTTCTAGCTAGTTGCAACATGTTATCATGACAGAAAATGATTATACGTTCAAACCAGATGAGAGCCATCAAACAATCTATTTTCTCAGTCAGTTTCCTCCTATGAGCTATGTGGTCCACACAAGAAGACACAATTTCTTGCAAAAGTTAGAACAGTTTTGGCTGTTTCACATGAGACATTTCTGTATGTGTTTTTTAACCGGGCAGGGCTCAGTTGGGAAAAGGTGATGCCACGTATTTCTGTGCAACAATCACAATTTAGCATTTGAATCAAAATCAAAATATTGCCAGCACTCTCAATCAAATCTGCGAGGCTCAGTAACTTCCTGGAGTCCCTGCTTTTTGCCTGGCAGCATCATGGTGGCAACAAGACTGCAGAGAAGTGACTTTGTCCATGCAAGTAATAGTTAGGCACTTAAAGGACCAGTGTGTAAGATTTAGTGGCATCTAGCAGTGAAGTTGCAGATTGCAACCAAATGAATACCCCTCCCCACCCCCACCCCCTCTTCCAAGCATAGGAGAACCTACAGTGGCTGTAAAACTTGCAAAAAACATGAAAGGCTCTCTCTAGAGCCAGAGTTTGGTTTGTCCGTTCTGGGCTACTGTAGAAACATGGCAGTGCGACATGGCAGCCTTCATGGAAGGGGATCCACTCCCTATGTAGATATAAAGGGTTCATTCTAAGGTGACTAAACAATTCTTATTTTAAGGTGATAATACACTAGTAAAAACATACTTATGAATATTACATTCAATTTCTGCCAAGGTGCCTAACTGCCCAAACATTTTTACACTTTGGTTTTTGTATGTATTAGACAAACTGTAGTGGTTTTGTTGGATGAATTTTATCCACCTGTTTCCCCCTGCTTCCAGTCTTTGCCAAGCTATGCTATGCCATGCTATGCTAACTGGCTGCTAGCCATAGCTGTATATTTATTAGACAGATATGAAAGTATGAATGTATCGATCTTGTCATATAATTATCGCAAGAAAGCAAATAAGCATATTTTCAAAAATGTTGAACTATCGCTTTAAACTCTGTTTTAGTGCTTGCTTATTAATGAATATTTAATCATATTTAATGTTATAGATATATCAAGTTTTCAGGGGCTTTTACATCAGATATTAACTTTTTAATATAAATATAAATATTTGCCAGCTATCTGAATATAGCCATTATTCACTAATGATATGCACACATCACCAAAAACCCTAAATGCTCATATGACATATTAGGAAAATTCAAGATCTAGACCAGCTTTTAAAAAAGTCTACCGTATCTATCATCACATGCTGTGAAGACCAGAATGCAAAACTTTACATCCTGGAAAACCACAATGGATCTTAGCACGTCTGAATGGCACTGTCGTTGCACATTATCTGCCAGATGGGCCAGCATAGGGCCTGCTGGAGGGGAAGACAGGGTCACATCCTCCATCCTCTTGCATTATGTAAGATTTATTTTTGGGATGTACAGTTCAAACCAGTGTGGCTTTACCAAGTGGCTGTCAGACAGTCAACCACTCTCAGACTCTTGAGTATGATGTGAAATTGCCACAGTTTGACCGCCAAAACACTCCCTCCTCAAATATGTCAGGCAGCATGCTTCGCTGGTTGCAGTTATTCATTCAGTAAGACGTTTCCACCTGATTTGATAACGAGAGTATTTTTGGCAATAGTGTTAAGTTTATTTGCTCACTGAATCAGGCCAACAGCTGCGTGGGATTTATTGCAATGTACAGGTGTTGCCAGCATGTTTCTTAGCTTCGAGGCTTAAAGGTGCAGTGTGTAGGATTTCATGGCATCTAGCAGTGAGGTTGCAGATTGCAACCAACTGAACACCCTTCCCCTCCCCCTCCACTTCCAAGCATGTAGGAGAACATACAATGGCCAAAAAACTCACAAAAAATGCAAAAGGCCCTCCTAAAGCCAGTGACTGGTTTGTCTATTCTGGGCTATTGTAGCAACAAGGCAGTGCAAGATGGCTGGCTCTGTGGAAGAATTACACACTGGACCTAACAAGTGTTTCTTTACTGGCATGGCTTTGGGCTTGGTAAAGACTGACCTTTAGGACACCCCTCTTTTATGGCACACTTTATAGTGCTTCTGCTCTTTCTCTCTCTTTCTCTGTCTGTCTTCCAAACCTCTAGTCTAATGAAACATATCCACCTTAATAAGCCATGTGGGTGTCTTTAAATGAATAAAGAGAACCCCACAGTCCATAGAGACTATGTGGCAGAGCTAATCTGCTGCTCTAAATTGGTTATTTTCAAAGACATTGTACTTTGTTTTTGCAGACTAACATCATTTTTATGAAGGTGCACAGCACAGACTTGACCTCATCAAGAGCCAACAGGAGGAAGAAACTCTATAGATTGTTATATGTCTGCAATGTGTGATGTTTGGCTATTTAATGATGCAGCACTATGATTACTTTAGCTTTCGTTAGGTATATCTTTTCACATTTTAATGTGAACCGCCACGTAATGTGAGAGACTGTCTAAAAATATGCACTGTTATCTCTGCATTTAAATGATATCACATGTCCCCCCTCTCTGTGACGTACAGTTTTTCACTGGAACAACGGTAAACACTTTTGATTTCCAACATGGTTGAACAACACTTGAGCATACAAGTTCAATTTTATTCATTGAAGATTTAAAGGACCAGTGTGTATGATTTAGTGGCATCTAGCGGTGAGGTTGTAGATTGCACCCAAATGAATATCCCTCCCCTCACCCTCCCCTTTTAAATGTGTAGGAGAACATATGGTGGCCACGAAACTCACGAAAAACGCAAAAGGCCCTCTCTAGAGCCAGTGTTTGGTTTGTCCATTCTGGGCTACTGTAGAAACACGGTGGTGCAACATGGCGGGCTCCATGGAAGAGGACTCGCTCCCCATGTAGATTTAAATGGCTCATTCAAAGGTAACAAAAACACAACAATTCTTGATTTCAGGTGATTAAACACTAACTAAAACATACTTATGAATATTATATTCCATTTCTGCTGAGTCTGTTCCGCTAGATGCCACTAAATTCTACACACTGCACCTTTAACTATCTATTCGTGAGCTGGCAGATTCATGGAAAGGAACTCTAATGCACATGTGTAGTGATACCACATAAGCCAACATTTTAGCTCCTGTACCAAAAGAGCAACTATCTTTGGAGTGAATAGGCGCCATCTTGGAACACAGTATCCACTTCTCACAATACATCTGCGAGGATAACCTTCTAATCAACACATCTTGTGGCAACAGTGCATTCTGGTCTATTGAGGCCACTGTTAGCAGCAAATTGGTCCTCTGTGCCTCTTATAGGATGGCTCTTTCACTGCAAAGATTGTTTAATGGTTTGTGCGAAAGACATTTACCACTGATGTTTTAGAGAGCTGAAACTTTTCTGCAATTAAATTTAATTGAAATTCTGCTGGAAACACTTGACAGTTATACTTGGCAGTATAATATTGTCCACGTTTAGCAGCTGTGTCTGGTGTTTTTTCTTTTATATTCTAAAAATGTGATGTTCTGAATTACACTTGCTCTATTATATGAACAACAATCAGACATTAAGTTATTATCTGCAGCCTGTACATTCAGCTCAGACGGTACTTAAATTCCAAATAGATAGAACAAAATATGGTGATAAAGGAATAAATATCATGCAAAGATAAAAAGAAAAAAGTTTCAACCAAAAAGGACAACATCAGGACAAACAAAAAGAAAACATATTCTGTAAGAATTCACACATTTTGCTTTGTGCAAGATTTTTTCCCTTTATGATCCCCATTAATTAATTTCTTTGGACATACAGGTTTAGCTTTTTAGTTACTTTTCCTTCCTTCCTTCCTTCCTTCCTTTATTCCTTCCTTTCTTTCTTTGTTCCTGATATTTTTAATATCACCTGTAATTATTATTTAACCAAAACTGTAACAATGAATACCAGCATCTCAGTACAGTTTGTACATGAACCTGAGCTTCAGTCTGTGATGCTGCTGAACCACCTGATCTTTTGATCCATTGGGATTTATTAGGCAATTATATATATGTTTCCGTTGTTAGGGGATATGCCATAATCTAATTTTAATTTGGATGTATCATGACACAAATGAATTGCAATATCTATTACAAACTCTGAATGCAATTTAATTTCTCTCGAATACAAATAGTTTTTATTTTCAATTTTTATGTCTGTCTGTATGTATTGTAACAAGATATGCACTGAACCTCATCAAGTTTTAACACTTTTAAGAATCTGGACAGAAACCAACCATTCATGCTCTGATGGGCTTCAGCTTTCCTGAGATTGGGTGATGTGGGATTTTTACGCCTCAGTGGCTGAGGCTAGATGTCAGAGGTGGTGTTAGAGAAGAAGAAGGAGGACTGGCAGCTCTCATCTCTCTGTTTATCTATCATTTTTCTCACTAACTCACTTTCCCTCCTCAACCAGTGAGTCACAGGTCTGACATTGTGTGTCACACACACACGCTGTCATCAGTACACCAGACAAATGAAAGACAGAAACACACTAGATCTCGGGATTTGTGCTGTTTGAAGAGCTTCTCCTATGTTAAAGGGATAGTTCGTATTTTTTGAAGTGGGGTTGTATGAGGTACATATCCATAGTCAATGTATTACCTACAGTACATGGGGGTTGGCACCCCCCCATTTCAGAGAAGCAGACAGGTGTACCAGCACAGAAGCTAAGCAATGTACTGCTGTGGATGGGGACAGCAGCAAAATGTATTTTAGCCCATTAAAAAAAGGCCCAAAATCAATTTAAGTGTACGCTATTTTCACTGCTTTATCTTTTTGTCAGACAGCCCTTTCCTTTGGCACTACATTTCCTCAACCGTAGAACTAATGTATTCCTACACACATTACACTGTAGCAGCACTTTCTGACCTAAACAGGTTATCTGCGGCTCTCTGCACTGTGATCGGATCTCAATATGCAAATGAGCTATGGGCACCTGGCAGACTCGCCAACAAACATGACATGTTCCAGGTCAAGGAAACCGCTGCCACAAATGGACGTCATTCATTTCTAAATCCCTTCTTGCGACGGAGGACTTCTAGTTACTGCTACTACGTTTTTGCAGGGCTTGCTTTAGCTGGCAGGAAGACGTGGAGTTAGGTGACCTTTCTACTTACTGGGCCTTAATTTTTTTCTTATGTACAGATTGCATTTACCTCCTATCACAATGTGAACCTGACCACCTCCAAATGTGGTCTGACCAATCCGATTGCATTCTGCAATTACAGCATTTTTCCTTATCCAGATTATGTATCCAAGTACAGATCGCATTTTAATGCCAGGTGTAAAAGGGGTAAAAAAACGCCATTTACACATGGTATTAGCATGTGATATATGGATAATGATTTCTGATCCACATGCTATTTTGCATTTACACTTGGTATTGATAATTGCTCTTATTATCTTGATTGTGCCTGCATTGTGATCGAATATGCTAATTAGTTAAGGGATGCTGGCTGATGAGCTTTTTGCAAGTGAAGGCTTGCTAGCTACTGATACTACTTAGGCAACCTTTGAACTTGCTGGGTGGATGTTTTTTCTTAAGAACGTGACCTAATCGTGATCCAATCACAATGTTCCAGGCACGGCTTTACAGCTTGCATTAACATTTAACGTTTGTCCTTATCTAGATCGGATATCCAGATACAGATCGCATACTAATGCCACATGTAAATGGTTTCTTGGAGATCACATTTCCTAGCTGTACTTTGTTTTGGATTAATCACTCCTCTCAGTCATGGAGGGCAGCTCCAAATGTCAAAAAGTTTCCCCTCTTAACCAAAGAAGGAAATGGCAAAGCAGTATTATTGCTGAGTTTTGCATGGAAATGAGATATTACCAGATATTTCTTTTGGCTCTGTTCTTTTTGAATACATTTTTCTTTTTTATATTACTTTTAAATTCCGTATTACTGCTATTTATTGCAAAACATTGACTTTGTGTCAGTTACGAGCCCTCATAAAGGCTAAAGTGTGGGCAGGGGTTGTGCTAGTGCAACAAATTATCTCAGTGCACATTTTGTCTCTAACAGAGGTTATTAAGTTCATGCACTACTTAAAATGATAATTTGACTATTTTTCCCGGCTTCAGTGACACAAAAAATGTTTGCAGGTTGAAGCTATTCTGAATGGTTGACCTGCCTTTGCTCAGTTCATCGATGGCATGAAAAAAGGTACTAATGTAGAAATAAATTTCAAATAAAGACCCAGAGTTTCCACAGATACCAAAAATAAGCTGAATTTGGGAGAAATGTTTGCACATTGATTGACCTCATCATCATTTCCATTTGACTGTGCAGCCATAAAAATGTTTTTTAGTCTTGGGTTTGAATATTTCACTCAAAGAAAAGAGTTGATACAGAATATTTACTGTCAGAAAGTGTCACATAAGACGGTTTTAACAACCATTAAGCTACTTAAGGGGGAATAAAAAGGGAAAAAATGGATGTTAAGGGTTAAGATGCTTTGTTTTTCTATACTTAATTTCTGCCATAAGAGGTAGGAGTGAGCCTCCAGGTTGTAAGTGTTTCATAATACAAGATTTTAGGTCAAACATAACTTTGATAATTTGAATGTACACCATCAAAAGTTGCACTTTTGATCTGAACAAGAATCATATCACCAAAAGAAAATGACTTCCTGAGTAACCTCTGACCCAACACTAAATTTGTGCTTCAAAGACATGTTAAAACTTTCAACCAAAGTAAAATATGGATAAGGGTTGACTAAGGTAAAAGATGACATAAAAGAAACAGAAAACATCCAAAATGAAAACATCTTTTTATTGTCATACACTTTGTAAAGGATGAGTGCAAATAAAGAGCTCATGATCAAAAAATCTACTCATCAATAAGCCATGGACCATAAGGCATCATTAAATACAAGCTTTTTGGAGCTATCATCTACAATACAAGGACGGAATCAGGAAAAGAAACAACATAGCATCAGTGCTTATGCAATTAGAAGGAAAATGGAGGAAAGGAAATTTAAATGAACAGAAAACAAAAACAACAAAAACACAACACAATTTTCTACATTCAAAAGAAAAAGAGTCAAAAACTTCACAAGGAATATTGATATCACGGCAAGTGACGATAAAACATAGTCTACAATCTGTTATGTACACTTGGCACTAATGTTAGATCTTTGATTGTTGTCCAGTCAGGTTGTAGCCAACTCTAGCATGTGCACAGGTCGTAACTCTTTTTATTTAAATGCTAGTCTATCATTTATATAATCTATAAATATACCGAAACAATCATTCTCTCAAACAAAGCTGTTGAAAAGTTTTGCAAAGCCTAACGTTAAACTTCATTAGGTACTGAGATCAAACTGCTCAATGGACAACAGTTCATCAGAAAAATGCTCACATACTTTTTATATATAGTGTTGAAGGATAATTTTTTTTTTTCATAACAAGAATCAATTGTTGATAGTCCATCTCATGCACTTGAAAGTTGTAAACAGTACAAATATAAATGATCCACTTACAATATTTGAATCCCAGCAATTCCAAAATAGACAGACAGACTCCAAAAAACAGCAGCAGATTGTTTGTATGCATTTTCCAACACTGGCAGATGTGTATATAATGAGGTGGAAAATGGCTATTTAACATGATTGGATTGTCTCTATCTATTCGACGTGGCTAGAGAGAATCAAAAGCAGTGTACAGCTCGAATGACGCCACAGCCTCCAGTTCATCATGATATGACTCTGACTTGCTATATTCTCTAAAACATACATTTAAAATACATTATGATACACAGTATGAAATAGAAAAATGGCCTGGGCTTCAGCATCCTGATATGTCATTTCTGATATGTTAAAGGGAAGGTTTAGCAAGCCAGATCGAAGTTACTTGATTGTTATTTTAATGTGTATGTCACCTATAATCCAAGAAGTCAGTAACTGACAATTACAGTATGTTTGCGTAAATAAAATCATTCAGAATTTAAAAAAAAACAAGATTTTTAGGATTATTTTTAAATGTGCTCCACAGTCACTTTTTCAGCAGTGTTGTAGTCAAAAACCAGGACAGGGCCGAAGCCTCTTCTGTTTAAATATCAGAACTAAAACAAGATCAAAAACCAGATTTAATTTCAAAGAAATCAACACAAGGAAAATCATGCCAATTATCGCAATGGTTATATGGACTATCGGCATTTTCTGTTATCTTTAAGTACCAATGGAGGTGTGTGTAAGTGTGCTGTCACTACTTCACCAGCCAACTATGTGCTCAAATAACAAAGGAACAAACGGGAAAAAACAACACGGCAACACTAAACTGACCAACTGGAAGAATCTTCTTTATTTCTCCAACATGTTTCAGTTCAAGGCCTTCAGCAGGAGGATTTTTAAGTAGCCATTACATTGTGTCGCCCCCGCTTGACAGGTTCTACAGAATTCGTTCTTAATGTGCATTTAACACAAAGCATATTTGTCCTTTGAGTTGTACATATACAGATATTTCTAACAACACACTACCTCTGTATGTGTGCGTACTAAAGCTCATGAAGTTATTTTCCTTCAGGTTCTCTCCATTTCCTGCGCCAATTTTTGTAAAAATAAGCATTTTTTCAATTTGAGTGGGCAATTGTTTGCCTTAAAGTGAGACTATACAACTTTTGAGAGGAGAAATGACACAGTCTTTCTCTTATTTCACAAATGAAAAAGTGAATTTATTAACAATTAAATAAACCATTTCTCAGTTCAATACATTCAGGGGGTTTGCTGCAACAGCCTTACTTGGTCTGGTATGACCATAGCTTACGGTTAGCAAATGTTAGCAAACTTAAGGTAAATGTGTAACTGACATTTTTCTGACTTTGTGACTTCTCCACTTGGGCTACTGTTAGCTTAGCATTTTAGCTACATGCTAAACAGTAGAAATGGTAGAAGCAATATTTAACATTATTCCATTGCTGTCACTTAGTGGTGACTTAGTGTTCAGCAAAAATTGCATAGTCTCTCTTTAATTAACTCCACCTTGAGTGCATCCTCTTCTATCTTTACAATGGACTCTGTATGCAGTTATGCCGTTTCTACAATTCACTCTTGATTCAGTGTGAACACAACTTTACACAGCTGACTTTTAACTTATTTAAGTAACTTATCAATGGTTGACACATTTTTTTAGGTAACTATCAGTGGTTTCAACAAGTAAATCTACTCACAAAAAATTCACTATATTTAAAAGCCGTCGAGATAACACAGATAACACTCGTAATGTGTTGTTTATTATATATACTGGTTCTCCAAAATGCACTAAATAAAACTTTGAAAGGTGCTGGTCACAGTGACTACAACACTGCTTTTAAGCGACTCCAAACACATTTTATTGAGCCCAAAAACATAAATTCAAAGTGTGCTTTGACTTCTTAGAAGATGTGTTGGTATTTTCAGGATCATGTGCTCCCTTTATGCGTCTAACAGTCATATTATTACAGAGCTGGGAATCTTCAGACTTCTTTATCCAGACATCAACTGTATAGACTGAAATCAGTCTGGCCCTCAAACCCCTGGCAAACAGCTCTATGATCCATTTAGGTTTCCATCCATTTTAAGAACGTCTTGTATACTACTCAGGAAAATAATGTCATGTTAATTTCGGTACTGTCACCGAAAAGAGTCTAAAAAGTTAGTGTATTGATTGACTAAAATAACTTAAAAGTACTGCACTCACTATACAGTAGCAAGCTTTAGATTTTATCTTTATCTAGATATATTCTGTATCTATAGCTATTTAAAGTAAAATAATATACATTTATCTGTGGGGGATGGGAGGGGGGCTCAGTGACAGCATTTCTGAAGGGTAATTAGTTCTGCAACAGTAGACGAGATACATTTCAAGTGTCAGCGATTTCACAAAACAGCGTCAAGTGAGGGAGTCCTGGTCTGACCCGCAGCTTTTTTTTTCTGCAAAGGCTGTCATTGTTCAAACGTCTCACTTATGTTCACAGGTAATAATCAAAGCACAAACTGATCAGAGAACAGTCTCCCATCAAAGAACCGTGCCAACTAATCCCCACAAAAACAGGGACGCTGGCTTCTTCACATTCAAATGGTACGGTGTAAATAAGAAAACATTATTCAGTTAAATAAAGCTTTTGAGACAAACATGTACTGGTACAGACATCCACACATGAGAGACCATGAGGTAACATTGACACAATGGTCTACACAGTTGACAGACATAAGGAATGGCAAGACAATGTCATGAAAATATACAGTGTGTGATGTACAACAGTTACATTCATTCAAAATAAAACAAGACATGGGGAAAAAAAATCTACATTTGTTCTCAAACGTGTTTTTTTAAATCCAGGATGACATGATCAATCAAAGGTTACAAGCAAAATACATCCAGGAAATAAATCAAAGATTATGAAGGGAACAGGTCAATAGTAAAAGACAAAAAAAAAAAAAAAGATAAAGTAAAGATATCCAGTATGGTTCAAATCAAACCAAAGAAAATATGAGTCCCAACTGCTTTGAGAAGCTGGACAGTCAACTTATCTGTACACACACATGCCAACATTCCATGAAAATACACACAGCACGGGCAGTTTTCATCACTGGGCTGGCTTTTGGATTCAGTGCATTCTTTAAGGAGGTGGGTTATTTATGTAGCATTATGGCGGCTTTTATATATATATGTGTATATATATATATATATATATATATATATATACATATACATATATATATATATATATATATATATAGTTGCTGATTGTTTGCTGTTTTGTGTCCCTAACTCATTTGACATACTCAGCTGACTTCCAGAAGTGCCCTGGGTGGGAAAGGCGGCGGTTCCGTTTTGGCAACTTTTCCAGTAAATCTACCAGCTTGGAGAAGCTGGGCCGCTCTTCCTGCTTGTGAGCCCAGCAGAGGAGTAGAATGTCCTAGAAAAGACAGCAACACAGAAAAGTTTTAGGAAAGACCAGTGTGATGCATCACTGTTTCATGTATGATACAATCAACTGGTTACCATGTAATTCTATGAGACATTTTGCATTGGTTGCACTTTGTTCTTAAATGCACTTACTTTTAATATCCCTCATATTTAAAACAGCTTTCAGTTCCATTTAGATTATCATACTCACTTGGACACACTCAACACCCTTTCTATTTTAAAGTTTTTAAAGCTTCATCAGACTGGAATAAGTTACCCAATTCACTAAGCTCTATTACTTCTTGAAGACTTCTTTTCTTATTATCCAAAATGTCTTCTTCTCACATTTTAAATTAAGTTTACCTTCATCTTTCATTACTATTTTTGTTCTCATCTATGTCTCATGAAATTTCTATGCATGAGATTTGTTGACAGTAAGAAAAATATAGAAAATCGCCAGCTATATCCTTTAAGAGCCTTACTCAAGGGCACCTCAGTGGTGTAAATGAGGGAGGGTTGTTGTTATTTTATTTTTTTCTGATGACCCCCTCAAAAATGAGATGGCACATCTCAAAAATCTTAATGTAATTAATTATGAGTAAGTATTTAATTTAGTAAGTATTTTGAGTAAGTGGTGGCTAAAACATTTCAAATTGTTTCTTGTTTTTTTTACTTACTGAATGAACTTTCTTCTAAGAAGTTCTAAGAATTTCTTCCTGGGTAACTTTTTAAGATCCATTTTAAGAACACTTGTGTGAATCCAGCCCCAGATTGCTCATCGTCCTTGTTAAGCAGAACCAATTTATCAATCTTTATAGAAATTGCTCAAGCAATATGAGTCTGGACTTCAATGACTGCTTAAATGATGAAAAATCCAAAAAAATATGCAGCAATTTTTTACACAAGTTGGGGGAAAATTGTGAATTATGACCAAAAAATAATAATAATATGAAGAAAAGACCCTTACTGATATCTCCTTCCCCATGCCAGTTTGGGCGAGGTTGGGCTTCATACCACTGCCAATCTGCCATATAATCACCTCTGCTGGCTGACTCTTGTAAGGCCACTCACGTGCGTGTAACTCGTACCAGATGGTGCTGTGAAGACAGAGGAGCAGAGCAGGTCAGTGCTTTGGACTGTCTGGTCAAGAGAATAACACTACTATCTACAGCTACTGTGGGTTCACACTACCAGGGAAGATTTCAACAACCATTAACCATCAAACTCAGTGGATTTAATCAGCATTAAGATTAACATACGGCTGTAGATAATGCTTCTGCTTAGTTGTTATCTGTGCAAAATGTGTATTTTGTGGATGAATTTTGTCTTGAACCTGTAAGTTTAGAAGAGCAATTTCATCCAAGAGCTAAAGAAACAATGCATTTTAATTACTGTTTGTGCAAAATTAGCATACCCCCACCTCTACCCCCTTGTAAAATGGGGTTGTTTTTATGCTGCTCTTGAAAGTCAAGTTTGAGTAGCATAAAAATAGCTCTTTGCCAAGAGTAGGGGGAAAAAAATGACGACTGATTGTTGATGAATATGTAAAACAGCCATGGGGGGTCACCTCTAGGTAACACAAGGGCTAGCAGAGCAGCTGGACATTGTGCGCCAATGCTTCACTCACCCCTTTAGAATAATATAGTGATGAAACCTCCATATGGGGGACCATCTGAAAATGCAATTGTGTTAGGAGTCAACAGAGCAGGGTCCACCCCCACAAATGATTCAGTAATGGCAGTGGAGGAAGAGCAGGAGCCGTGAGTATTTTTAATCAACTTAGGGAAAATTTAAAATTGGACCTAAGAGGAGGAGAGGGATGACACTTTGGTTTGGAGAGCTGAGTGACACCCAGAAAAGCAATCTGTATGTAATAACTGAGGGAGCTGGCAAGACGATCCGGTTCAAAAAGAGTCAAATATCACATATATTTGACAAAGCAGATTTAAGGAAAGCCAGTGACAGTTACATTTTTTGCAGTTTTGCAAAAGGATACTTCAACTGCCTTGATGCAAGAAAGAGAAAGATTCTGTAGTGCCAAGCCTATCCAATCACAGGTAATTACATATAATCTTTATGACTATCGCAACAACAACAACAATAATAATAAGTACTCACAATGTGTCTATACCCCCTTTGGCTGCATGTTATTGATCTGACTCATAACGACCACTGTTCCTTTTTATCTGAGAACTATAAACGAATCCAGCGGCAGATATATGTGTTTTGCTCTAAAGTGCTGCCGCCATTACTGCAGTGGAACTGCACACATTTACACTGACATTATTCAGTAACTAAACACCCTTGTCTGAAATTAATTAGGACGCAGGCTTTGTGAAAAAAATAACATGAATGTAGTGCTTCTGTCAGACCTCCACAGTGCGGATGTTACAGTACTCTGTGGGGGTTACTCATTAAACCCAGCATGACTTGCTAGCTTATGATTTAAATAATCAAATTCCATGATTTTTTTCATTTTAATCAGAATAAAACTATAATTTAAGCTAATAAAAAAAAATCAGAAATACATGATTGAAACATGAAGATTTAATGGAGATTTATGAAAGTTAAATTAATTTCATGGAGCAGAGGTTTATGACTTCTCATTTTTCCAAAGTCTCAGTTTCTTTGTAGAGCAGCTGATAATAACAGCATAGCTCACAACAGAGTAAAGAGCCATCTGTACAAGCGGGACTAAATTTCGACAAAAATTTAAGTTTAGAAGATTATAATCTGTATTTTAATGGCATATGATCACTATATTTTCATCATATAACTGCTTTTACGGGATCTCTTAGACATATTTCTTGGCAAAAGCGTCCAAACAGTGAGATCCTTTTACATAAATTACAAGTTAGTAAGTCATTAAGTTTACAGATTTCTTTTTGTTGTACATTTTACCAGATGAATGTGGCCTTCTTGCACATTAGCATTGTGTTATGAGTCAGGTGTTTTTCTCAAAAGTGTACATGTATCCGTTTGTTTTTTGTGTCTTTGCTATGATGTCAACGCTTAGACTTCCTATTACAAAAATCATTTTGTAAGCAAAGCCCTTCCCACCACTGAGAACCTGCTATCACTGCTCTGAAAGGGAAGAGCTATAATACCATGAGGAAAACAAAGTAATATCTTGAAAAGGCCACCAGGATTAATAATGATCCATAGGACATTCCAGATATTCAGTGGCCTGGAGGTGCTCAAATACGGCCAAGAATTGGGTTTCCTAACACTTTACTGTAAATGTACCTTACTTCAGTACACTAAACAAACCCTCAGGGTATACAAGAGCCAACACACCTGGTCCTAGTTTAGAGCAGAATGTGTCAGCAAACTCGAAGTCAAAAGGACGTCAGTGCAGATGAAAGGCAAGCAAGATGAAGTCATTGAGATCAGAGGGAGTCTAAGGTGTCGTTTTGCCCATATATGTAATGTACTAAATGCAAAATGGCAACTCCATATCAAAGTTTTGGCAGAGGGTTACAAATACTCTTATCAAATTGGTCATCCATTTTCTTCTCATTATCATTTAGTAGTCTGACTACACAGTTAGTGTAGCTGACTGCAAAACAGATTTCAAGTATTTTATTGGGTTGTTTTTTTTTTCATGTGAATGCACCAATGGCAGATTTGCATTTGCCAGTCAGGAGGGAGTGACCACGGCCACTTCCTTAGATCCTCTGTTGGTGAAGGTTGAATTCTTTTAATTGTTCCAAACAAACTGCTGTTGGCCCAAAAAAATAAAATCCATCATCCCCAGTGCAGCCAAGACTTTCACCTGGTTAACACTCCTCCTGACTAATCAATTAACTGACTCCTTTGGCTTCTCACCATTCACAGATTTTCTAACTGCAATTGCAATTGTCCAATCAGTCTAACATTCAAGAATGGTTTGCGTCATTCAATCAACTGGGCTTCCAAACCTTCTCTTTCACCCACATGAGGAAACCAATAGCTAATCACTGTACTCATTATCTGCTCCAATCAGTTTCTCCAGTATCTCGTGGTCTTCCAGCTGGACTGCAGGCAGGTGCACCCCAGTGCAGACAATGGAGCCAGGCAGGGACAGTTGAGTGAGTTTATTGTCAAAAGAGAAGATTCAAAAGCTCAAAAACATGGGTGACAAACAGTCCAAACTGCAGTTGCATTAAGTCCACAGTGAAGTATTGTACAACAATCTGACAAGGAAATAAAGGATCTGGGCTGGTATATGAAGTGAGTGACTGACAAAGGAATGAATTGCGAGTGAGGAGTGGGTGAAGTATGCTAGGTAACTGTAGGACTGATGAGAAGTGGGAACAGGTGTGTAGATGGGGAATGGAGGGAAAGTGTGAGGGCATTTGGTGAACAGCTTGAGGATGGCAGGTCTGGGGAGTTGGAGGAATGTACATGACCTGGGAGAAGTGAGCAGGGGCTGGAAACAGAGGCAGAGACCAAGGCAAAGGGCTGGGCATATGAGAGAGCATGGCTGCAGAGAGGGAGTGAGGAGCAGATTGTGACATGCCTATGCTAAATTGTGCACCATTACCTCTACCAGTATTACCATAATCAAGACTCCTTTCCTTAACCCAGCTTCATTGTTCCTCATGATCAAGTATATGGACTCAAGTGGAGTCTATGGCAAAATCATACTTTTTAAACACGTTTCCAACATATAAATCTATCTCTCATTAACTCACATTAACTGATTATAGGTTGGACATCTAATATCTGACAGTGATAGAAGCAAAATTGGCATTTCAAACTGCAGAGATCATTATATTATCTTCTTTGCACAGTACGCAGTAATAATCTATATCTGTAATTGGATCCGAAAACCTATTAATGGTTGCCTCTTAAACCACATTTTGTCATGTGATTTGGAGTTTTTGGACACTTCTCTGTCAAAATAAATATGAATTTATTGAATTCACATGCACACTTGGGGTTTGTTAACTATCTCTGTCAACAGTGTGCTGCTCAACCAACATCAGGCTCGGGTTATTTTCTGGACAAACAAACAGGAGGGCATGAGGTGAGAGGACACTCACCCAAAAGCAAAGACATCTGACTGTTTGGAGAAGGGAAGCTTGTCCTCCTCTGTGTCCGGAGAGAGCTGCTGAATAATTTCTGGTGCCAGGTGACACAGCCAGCCGTTGGGGATCCTCAGTTTGTCTTCTCTCCGGCTGCAGAGTGAGAAAACAGGGAGATGGAGACTTGTCAGAGCTTATCAATCTGCTGTATCATGCTGCCAAACCATTAAAGACATCACACTGAATTACATTAAACTGTCATTGCAGACCACCATAACAACATAAGTCAGTGATGCTGCTTCTCTATTATTGGCCATGTAAAGTTTGAGGAATTTATTTATTTATTTACAGTTACAGCCAAATTCTGTTACATCTTTTTGGTTTATACAATGAATTTCAGTTTTAAAAAATGCAAGGCATCTGTTTATAATATATTGGGAAATATCACTGTTAATATAATCCTGCTGCTGCTGAAGGACTGCCTGCAGATGTAGAAGTATTCAGACGCCTCACTGTGCTGCTCTCACTAGTCTTTCACTACTTCCATATATTTCTTTAGCCATTTAGCGTGTTTTAGGTTTACAACTCTGCAAACACCAAAAGACAAAAGAGGGTTTAACTTGCCAAATATACACTATTCACTATGCATGCATTTTTGAAGACAGACAGATCTAGTCAACCTAAACCATCTTCCATCTTGGGTGAGTGCTGAACAGCAGTCTGTCACACCCAATCAGTTAAAACATTGCCTTTTTATCAAACATCGCAGTAAAGATCTTCCCCACCCACAACTAAGCTTTATGTACTATATTTAGAAGAAGCTACACAGCTATACAAAAGAATCTGTGACACAATCCCTGCAGATACCAATTTGGGATAACCCATCTATAACAACAGGAGGAAAACCCGTCAGATGGCACCATTTATATGGGGGTAAGATTGATAAAGTAGCTGATCTTTAAAATGATAAAGGGTTTAAATCATATGCAGATATTAACTCAGAAATCTCTCCAAAACAAATACCTTGGTGGAGTTATCTCCAAGTGAGAAGTGCAGTTATTGCTTTTAGGAATAAGAACAACCCAAAGCCTCCCACTGGGACAAATGTTTACTAGCAAGAGATATCTCTTAATTAAAAACAAAAATATCTACAAAGAAGTTATAAACAAAATATCATCTGATTTTACAGCTCTTAAAAAGGGTTTGGGTCATGGATCTATGATGTGATATAACAAATGATGAATGGAATGAGGTTTGGAGAGGTCAGTCTATGAGTCTAAGAATGTCTCACTGAAACTTACTCAACTCAAAACATCACACAGGTATCACTGGACTCCCAATAGGTTGTGGAGGGTGAGGTTAAGGCCAGACAGCACTTGTTGGAAATGCTCGTCTAATAAAGGGTCATATCTACATATGTTATGGGAATGTGTTACTGTTCAAAGCTTTTGGATTTAAGTTTTCCAGGAAATTTCAGCCTGATCCTGTACTTTGTATAATAGGGGTTCTGTCAAGATCGCCTGATAAACAACATAATAAGTGGCTGTCTGTAGCTTTTGCTGTTGCCAAAAAGTTGATTTTTGTAAATGGAGAGACAGCAGTCCTCCACATATTCAAGACTGGACTGATGCACTGTTGAAAACAGCTAAAATTGAAAAAGTAATTTTTACATGAATACAGACTCTCTAGAAAAGTATAACTCAATATGGTCACCCTTCTTAGCAACTATGTCTTGAAGACTACAGATGTAGTAGATACCAAATTAAAGTCATATATGTTAATAAAACATGTAGTTAGACTAATGCACATCTATCCACTTGCTACAGTAAGGTAGTAAGTTTATGACCTGCAGAGACGAACCCCCTATTTATTTTTTTTTCCTAAATTAATTAGATACTTATTATATCTATTTATTTTTTTCTTTTGTTGTTGTTTTTGTTGTTTTGTTTTGTTTGATTGTTTCTGTTGGTGTTGTTTTATGTTTTTCTTGTGTGTGTTACTGCTGTAATTTGCCTGCTAGTTCGTTCACTGGCTCTTTGGAATTGTCTGACTGGTTATCTGTATAAGATCTGAACTATTGCTATGCTGTCTGATTTTCATTTATATTAGTTAATAAAAATTCATTTTAAAAAAGTAAATCATGTACGTTACACTAATAGTACAGGCTAAATATTGCATATAAAAGCAGGGACTTTGAGTTACATTGCAAGACTTGTGTTTGTGATACATTTTATCTTTCTCTCATTACCCCTAATCCATGTTGTTTTCTGTCAAAAGGAGGATATCACTAAGTTCCCCCTGCTGTTGCTCTGTTTGTTTTGAAGAGCAACTGGGAGAATAGGAGCCAGTAACAACCCATGAGTATAGCAAAAATGCATCTGAACAGAAAAGCTGACAAAAGATTAAATCTGTGTGGTTAAAATAGTGGATCACAGGTAGATTTGTAAAGGCTTACAGTATAAAGTAACACAGCAGATATTCTGTGAAATCTGATGCTATAAATAGTGAAGAACTAATATAATAGTGACTTAGTGTTGTTAAAACATGTAAAAATAAAGCTGTGAAAGAATATAATGTCTTCTTATAAATATGTGGAGTATTTACCTAACCTACATCCACTTCATGTTTTGTTGTCCCTGCATCATGTGTGTCAATATTGTTATAATAATGTCCATCTGTCTCAAAGGCAAATCCCACATGCTAAAAAAAAAGTGATCCTGTCTCTGATGTGTATTGAACATAATTACCTGCCAGCCTGCAGAACCCCAGATATGGTGAAGAGTCCAAAATCGGTGATGACGACTTTGCCGTTGTCATAAAAAACATTCTTGGACTTCATGTCTTTGTGTAAGATCCCCTTAGCGTGGAGGTAGCCCATCCCCTGAGGACAGAGAAAGGTGTGACTTTTGCTGTAAAATGATTGTGTACCACAGAGGTGTTCTAGGGAATCAGCGCTGAGTTGTTTTACCTTGACCATCTCTTGTGCGATCTGTCGGGTCTTGTTAACATCCAGCACAACCTTAGCATCCCGCACCACAGAATAAAGTGTCCTGCCTTTACACAAGCTGAGAGACGGATAAAGACAAATGAGGGATTAGAAGATGAAAGAATTATCATGGCTTAACAATTATTTGATTAAATCTAGATTGTTTGATCAACATTAAAAGACAGCCAAAGCAGAAGTGAGGTTCCATGTCTCTTTATGACCAAAGCCAGCTGACAAAATAACTGTGATGATCATATTTCATCTTTTCTTACTTCATCATCATCTCTCATGGAAACTATATTGACCATTTTCACAGCTTGTTAATTTAATTTGAACCAAAGTTTGGCAAACCTCTAATTAATCTCACTGGTCTGCCTTTGCACTCTTGTTCCAAACTGGTCCATTTCTGAAATGCTTTGCTCATCAACGTGCAGGTGTTTACCACAAATACAAAGAAAATAACAGTGATGTTTGGAACACAAAACCACAACAGGCATTAGTTAAAAAATTAGCACACTTCCTCCACAACCCTCCTAGGATCATGTGGCATCAAGTTGGGCTTGAATGTTTCACAAATCTGTGAGATATTTTATCTCTTCTGTTTTCTTAGTAATATTGAATTCACTCCATGTCAGCAGAATGGGAAGCACTGTGGATAAAATACACATGATAAATGAAAATGTAGCTTAAAATAGCCATTTTAACCATGTTAACGAAATAAACTAGGTATATAATTTAAGGCATGACTTCCAGTGATGGCAGCTTTGCAGACATTTTGGCTCCATGTTGGTGACACTTTTGTAGTTTTTTTGCTAAGTGGTCAGAAATTTCTACTATATTCTACACTTTTACATACTGCTTACATGTTAATAGTCTGCACAACAGAGTTTAAACACAGGACAACTGCACACGATTCACAGTTCAGCTGGAACCAGTCTAAGACTAACTTGTTCAGGTGGACTTCAGGTGGTTTCTTCCCCCGCCCTTGAGAACCAAATATAACCAAATTTTTGAGCCCCCACATGGCAGCATTCAGTGATTTAGCTTTTCAAATACTACTATTTTCAGATACAAAAGATGTCCTTTATCTTCTCAGTTCACACACCTTGCTCCACTTGTTTCATGTAACGACTCGCATCTTTTTATGTTTGAATTGTTTCTGCTACTTTTAACCGAAACATTGGATGACTCTTCAGTTCACTGCAGTTACTGCAGTTTGAAATGTTGTTAGAGCATCAAATGTCATCATTCTGAGCTGAAACATGTGCCCACACAGTGTCTGGGTGAAGCTGTTACACTGCAGTTCGTGGAGGTGGTGTCACATTTCTGGAGGGGTGCCATCACAACGGCGTATTAATAGGCAGCTCTACAACCACCCCCTGCCTCACACCTGAAGCCCTCAACCCCGACTGTGCCACACAGGTGACCAACAAAGGACCTGAAGCCAAAAGTTCATGCATATTCATTCTTAACAGCAACTTGACAGCTGCATTTTTAATAGCTCTCTCCCTCGGGCTCCTTTCAACAGGTTTCATGACAACAATTACCGCTATACCTCAGTCAATCAGGATGTGTATATGCCATACTCAGGAAAAAGGGGCAGCTTTTTATGGAACGCAGCTGATGTAAAGGTAATGAAGCCACCTCGACACTCTGAAAGTCACCTCCGGAGTCGGAGTAATTATGCCATATCCATAGATAAATAACCCAGCATCACAGATGACCCTGTGTTCTGTATGCTTGACAAAATCGATGCACAGTCACTCATGACAAATAGAACAATCGAAGAAAAAAGAAACAATCGATATTTATGTTTCCACTAATGCAGCCTGAAAACCCTCATCCTTAATAAACCAATGAACTTCAATTATATTTTACATGTTTGTCATGTTGCACTGTGTGGTAAAGACCTCTCAGCGTATGATCAAGATTTCATGTTTTACTTGCTTGTTTTTTTAAGAACTGCGTAATGTGAGAGGCAGAATATTTGTGGAGAACAAAGCCACCTGTTGCACTGACATTTGCTATTATTTTCAGCAATCAGCAGTGAGGATTTCTGAGAAGCAGCCAGCTCATCTGTCAGTTCCCAACAACAATTTTAACTGGCATAAACTGCAATCACGCATCTCAATCAATCAGTCAATCAGCTATTTTAAAACCACACTGAATGTGATGAGAATGGAGTCAAGTTATTACAATTAGCTTTCCTGAAGAATTTTAAATTCCTCTCTTTCCTCTCTTTTTTATCTTTCTTTTTTAAAAGAGAATGAAAGAAAAACAAGAGAAGAAACAAAAGTTTTTTTGTGAGACTTCTTTCTTCATTGTTCACAGCCTGTGTAGATGACAATTTCTTTTTGAACATTATTAGCTGTGCCAATTAATTGTTATGGTCTTTACCAAGCCTTGTGTTCCTTGAAACAACTGAGAAAAATACTTTCTGCAAAAAAAAATGTTAACACTAATCCATGAAATTATTACAGTTCTTCATTATGGATGATAGCTCTGTACAAGACTATAGTCGAGTCTCCGGGAAACGTAGCCGGTGAACAAACATTCAAGTTCTCTCACTTCATATTATCTCCTGTTGGACTGTAGTCAAGACAAATACAACAGAGCTGCGAGGTGTGGGTGGTTCATCCATTCAACCACAGCGGCAGCCTGTTCTAATCATAACCTCTGCATGCTTCATTGTCAGCCACTTAAAAACCAATTGTCCCAGAGGGGGGCAGAACTGTGGCTGATCTAAAATGAGTCCCATGGGAGAAGGACCGCCGGCTTTGGAGGCCATTCAGATGTCAAACAGCTGCCTAACCACTGAGCGACCACTCAGGGTGCAGAAGCAGAAAACATCACAGACTCCAGAGCTGTAAATGTGAACTTTCAGGAGGAACAAATGAGGAACAAATATTAGTCACAGTACATATAGTGCAGTGCAGACCAGTATTCCCATGAAAGAATACTGGGAGTTTACATGGGGTTTTTTATACTGTATATATTTTCAAGATTACAATGTTGTTTCTGCACACTTATATTTATTTAGATACACTATTAACTACAAATACCTTGCAACTGTATTTACTATACTATACTTATGTAAACCTTTATTAATTTGCATTATATCCACACTTACACTGTAAAAAAGTTCAAACAGTTTTTTGTCCACCAATTATTAATCACAGGAATAGCATCAAACCAATAGCAGGATGTGAATAGTATGCGCATGTGCATCCTTGTACACATTTACAAACAAAAATGGGACCCAAGCGTAAAACATGGCTTTAAAGCACTACTAGTGGTTAAAAACTCCACAAGGTACATTTAATCTTGTGACAACACAACAAGTTCAATCTACAACACCTGCGAGTTTGGTTTTCCCCAGCTTTCTGTAAAATATGGCCTGTTACATCTTTATCCTTACCTTGTGATGATGGCCAGATGTGGTGGACTCATGCAGGCCCCCATAAACAACACCACATTCTCATGGCGAGTGTTGCGGTAGGCCATCACCTCACGCTTGAAGGCCTTGAGCTGGTCCTCGTTGTCACGCTCGATGTCGATCAAGCGGATGGCCACCTCGCCGTGCCAGCGTCCGTGGAAAACCTTGCCGAAGCGTCCTTTACCGATCATCTCCCCGATTTCCAACTGCTCAAACGGGATGTCCCACTCCTGCAGGAAGATGCTGGTCTGGCTGGCCTTGCGCGGGAAGTTGCGAGCCGAGAGAAGTGACAGGTTCATCTCCTCAAACTCGTCACCGGAGTCCTCGTCATTGCCGTCCTCGTTCTGCAATAAGGCAAAAACTGAACTGATGTAACTGTTCTTCGGTGGCTATTAGGGGTATAACACAAAGCTAGCATCTGTATCTGCATCTGTTCATGACACAAAAGTACCTGTATTCAGATTTATACAGGAAGTTGCTTGAATTGTGTAGTCTGCTTCATTTTCTTTATTAAATTGTTTTGATAATGTCATTTATACTCATACATATATAGATAAGTTTAGCTGCCAACAAAGTAAACAAACATATTAACCATGTACCTGCATCAATTAAATAATAGCGTAGGATTTGTATTTGAACCACACCTTCAAAAAATAAAAAAAGCCTAAACTGAGTCTAATTAGAAGCTGTATAAGTGTCAGTGGCCCAGATGGAAATCAATAGTAAAAATCGAAAGAGGAAGTCAGTGGAATACGCATTGGGCCATACTGCATGGTTTTCTTTAAAAACCTGAGGTTGTGTATGTGACTGGAGGAGGCCCAGATGATGTAAAGTCGGTCTGACATGTCTATTGAAAAAAAAAAATTGTACTGACAAAAATCTGACAAGCTCCCTTGTCCCGTTTGCATTCATTTTTGAGATGGTCCCTTCAGCTCCTCAGTTTCTTGACTTCTGTCAAGTCACGAAAGGTGCCAGACTTCAATATAGCATCACGGGGAAAAGATAACACCACATCAGTCAAGCTTTATTCCACATTGCACAACTTATCTGGTGAAAAGCGACGAAGCAGGTACTGAGTATTGAACTCAAATATACCTCTGTGTTTTTAGTCGCTTGTTTTTGTATTTTGGCACATCTGCATCAGGAAAAAACTGTTTTTGCTACTAGTAGCTCCTGTTCACACTGTGCAGACAACAACCACCTGGATTAAAGAAGAAAATGCCTGAATTTCATGTTTATGAGAGACGGCATAAGGAAACACCTTTTTATATGAATTATAAACAGATTTATGGACATTTGAGCTCCTGACACCACTATAAAGAGTGAATTTGCTGATTGTAGCAAAGTGTGCAGCTGACTTATGATGCTTAGGAGAGGCTTTGTTACGTTTGTGGGAAACTGTGTCAGGCAGACAGGTCTGGTATGTTAATGCAAAAAAATGTATTCATTTACACCCCTAGCTTTAGGCCTGTTTTTCACAGATTTGCACATTTGCAACTGTGGTGATTAAAGATGTCTATATACCGCACAAAGAGGTGGTAAAATATTCTACCAAGATGTCAAATGCTTCTGACAAATGCCATTCAGCAGCTGGAGGACTACAATCTGCATAAACCTCCTCTAAATGACATTAAGAGGGAGTTTCAGAGGTTAATGCAATTACAGGAGTTATTTATCTGTTAACTGTAATGCCTTTTTTTTTGTCATATTATTTTTATGGTCATTTCTGACCCCAAGGTTGCATAGCAGTAAATATAAAGAAAAAATGTCTTCATACTCATCCCAAGGTAAATTTGAGTTATTAGGTATTGAGGTAAAGCATTTGAAGTTATTAATAAATATGTAATCACTAAACCCAACTTACACATACATACAGTATATAAAATAGTGTATAATTTTTCTCAGGCTGTGTGCATTTGAAATATTGACTGCTGTTTAGGTCATTACCAATAAAAAATAAAGAGTTATGAAAAAGGAAAACAGCCAGAGGGGAAACTGGGCTGATTTATTCTAATTTGATTTTAAATATAATGTACCGCAGGAGTGAAAATGACCTATTTAAAGATGCCTGCTGGAATATTATTCAAGGCAATCTGCATCACATTTTCTCAAAATATATCATTGTTACAGGAACAGCGATGATGATCAGTGAAGCTACGTCTTTCCCTTCTTGCTGCTTTTGACGCATAACTTACCTGGAGGCTCCTCAGAGAGCTGAGCCAAATTATAGTAAATGAGAGAACAACGGAAATGACTGTGACAAGTGAAGGTGAGAGTTGTAGTTTGTCTGCATTGGCTTTCGAGAGTAATCTCACAGTGATATTACTGACAAAAGTTGCATCTCTTGCAGTCAAAAGCAACACAGAGGTCACATTTAGAGGAAGGGAAACAAGAGGATTGACTCACATCTGATGTAGGTTCAACTTCGATTTGAAGCAAAGGGTTTCCCTCATTCCTGAAAGCAAAAATAAATCAATGTACATAGAAAGTCAGCGAGAAAACACTAAGTAAAGTAGGTCTTCTGTCACTCATATAACTGATGCATCTTTTTTTCTCTTCATTCATTTGGTTTTTAAATGTTTAAATGTTTGTTTTATCGTTTGTTGATACCTTTTTTTCTCCTTCTTCTTTAGCAGTATATATATTACTCAATCAGGATGTACACTCAATTGTTTCTGAAAAATCGCAAAATTTTTCTCGCAGAGGTCACACTGGAAATAATCCCCAGACCACAGGCTCTGACAGATCACCTGCAGCGGTCCGCAGGCAGCAAAAGCACATCCTTATCAAGACTATTTGACAGATAAATGAATAAAATGTGAACATGATGAAATGTAAGAAAGGGCCCTTCTAATTACTGGCGACATTTTCTTACCGTAATTTTTAATTTCACAGTCATTTTATGAACTTCCAAGTGCATTTTCGCCCTCAGCCCCTATTAATTTCTGACCCCGGCATGTACACTGTCACCTACACCGTGGGTGCCAGTGGCACGAAACAAATGAACCCACTTCTCCTCTTCAACCCATCCTCCTCCGTCCAACTATAACTGGCTGTGTAGCATCAGCCACTAACCTCTCACAAGCTCTCCGTGGTATATTAACAGTGGTTTGCGAAGCAATTCTAGACTCTGGGCAAAGACCACAGATGAGGCAGCTTATAAAATAATATGTGATTCCTGTGGCGCCAAGGGTCCCTACCACCGGTTCGATCTCTGCTCTAATGAGGGAATCCTGCCGGGTGTTGGGGTCTGAGACTGGCCCTCATTAACCCTGGGATGAGGCCATTAAGAGAAATCTACCAGCTGCCACTGCAAGAGCATACAAAGATGTGGGAAAGGAGGTACAATAGCATTAATTAAATCAGAAGAATATGGGTTTCATAACCGCACTGATGTATTCACTTTCGTCAAAAAGCGGAAAAAGAGTGAGACTATGAGAGAAGACGAAACAGTGAAATGTTGAAATTTGTCCTTCTTGTATGTTTTCACCTCTTTTTGCAGATTGCATGATATTAACAATCTGGATATCCTATCTGGATAAGAAAAAAAACGCATGTTAATACAAGGTACAAATGAACGCAGAACACATTGTGATCAGATCTCAGTCAGATGTAAATACAATCCATACAATGTAACCACATTCACTGAGAAAGTTGAATGTTTGCCTGACTCTGCCTCATCCTGTTAGCTCAAACAAACCCTGAAAAATATAAAAGTAGTAGCAGCAGCTAACAAGTCTTCTCACACTAAAAAGTGATTTCATAATGAATGATGCCCATCCGTGGTATCGCTTTCCTTGAACTTCTTAACTGTTTGTTAAAAAGTCCACCAATCCAGTCACAACACAGGCAAGATTTAGCAGATGAGAAAATTCTCAGATATTCCTCAGAGGATTTATTAAAGTACCTAACTTTCCAGTCTGAAGTACACCTGTAAAAGATCCCTAAACATCAAGAGATTCAGTGATCTGAAGAAACTTGCACAGGACAAGTGAGCCCAAGGGATGATTTTACTTTTCTTTTTAACTCAGAGGGGAGTCTCTTTAATCAAACTGTTCTGGGCATTTTGATCCTTCCTGGAAGCAGCTATATTTAACTAAGAAACACATCTGCATTACATTTAATTCATACCAATAAGATTGGACTTTAGCCTGAAGAATAAACATTTTAAGATAGCGTCTTTTATGCTAGCCTCAACCTGACACTGTATTAGCTCAGTTTCTTTCATCGCTCACTCTGAAAAGCAAATGTGTAGATAGATAGATAAGGAAAGATAAGGATAAGTTCAAATAAGATAAAACTTTATTTTGTATGTTGTATACAACATCATATCTGTAGCATTGATAATCAAACTGAATTACCATTTATTTTCACTTCATTCATTTAGCCTGACATCTTATTCATGTTATCTGATTTCTATTTATGATACATCGCTCACTATTTCTATCCATAGTGAGTGACGTATCCATCTCACTCCTAATTTTCAGTCAGCACAGACATATGCAGCTAAAAGGACTTGGGAAATAGATGCCTGTGGGTAAAATCTTGGTCTCCACCAAAATTCTTCTGTCTGGGCCCCCCAATAAATATGAAAATGTTCTCTTCTTGGTCGACATCAAAACTTTCTGATATGTTCATATAGACAAATCCTTATTATATTCCAGTGCAAATAACATAAATCCCTGTCTTGTCTTTACTGAACTTCCTCCTCAGGAGATCACCTGACTCAGCCCCAGTGTGTACTTAGAGGCCAGATTTCTGCCTATCTTGGTCTGATCATCTGGGTTCATTATTCATGCATTTGTCACACCTTGTGCCACACTGGCAGTAAAGCTTTACTGCTTAATGGCTGAATACAATCTGAACATACAGCAAATAGTAACCTCATAATCTTTAGTTTACATCATAATGGTTATGGTAATGAATGTAGCACTAAACCTCAGACAATGCCATTCTATTCAAATACATGCGGAGCTTGCTGTGATGTATGCATACCATTATCTGTAGTCCTATATTTTCTTCTGATTCTTATTATTTCGAGGCATCGCTTTCCATCTTTTATCTTAAAGCTAACAGCTGCTACAGAGCTGTGGCATGAAGACATCAATTACAGCTTTTTTTTTTAAAAATCCAAATAGAAAATGCACAGCCCTATGTCCTATACCTTCATTTAAAAAACAGTTTACCTCCCTCCATTGTGGACCTTTTCAAGATCTTGTTGATGTTTTGAAAATACAATTAGCTGTGGCATTATTTGCTATTGATCAATCCATTAAAATCTATGGGTACGGCCCATATTTCATCACAATTGACCATCCGTCTATAGATGGAGACTCTCTTGCCCGGTTTCTTGTGATAGATTGAGATCCTAATCTAATTAACATCTGGGTCGAAAGGCATCTCATCCCTCCTCCTCCTCTTCCGGTTGTTTTCCTGTGACCACTGGCTTCCTCAAAGAGCCAGTGGAAATCCAGTTGGCATCCCAAGTGTAGCGTGAAGTAAAGGCCATGCTAACATTAGTCTCTGAGTATTCATCATGTCAGCCCTCACATTGAAATTGTCACCCAAATATCTGTGCTCCAATAAGTTTGACTTGGCCTCTGACCGGCAGCCGCAGAGAGGAGGAGACGAGGGAGCAGATGAAAGGAAGATAACTGAGAGGAAAGATGGAGCTGATGAACATCAGAAGTACTTACTTTACTTAATTGCTTTAAAGGTACTCGTATGTTTTTACTAAATTACTCCTGGAATAGCTTCTACTCACCCTGGTTCAGACAGGACAGGATGCAGGATGACCTGTGGTGCTCTGCTGGGAGGAGCCTCTGGGGCAACATCTGGGGAATTAGTCACAAAATATCAAACCGACAAATTAGACAGAGTTGTATTCAATTTTAAATTTTTAAAGCACTTATTGCTTTCCATGTTTTAGAAACAGAGTGGAAGAAACCAGCTATATGCAGGATAGATGTTTCTTAAGCTGGATTTACAGTTGTGTGTTAAGGGGTGACGGCTGTAGACTACGTCATACTGTAACTGAGGTGTGTGCCCTCCGAAATGTAACCACTAAGATACGCTCTGCGGGCTGCAAAACTGTGATTGGTCTGCTTGTGCAGCTTTGTTTTCTCCTAAATATTGTTGTTGTTTACTGAAAATTCCACATTTTAGTCATGGACCTTCAACAAATTCACCTTATAGCAAATATGTGATGAATCTGACGCCTGATATAACAAATACAAATGTTCCATTTTCAATAAACCTTGTGATGACAGTGTGCTGAAATTGCATCATTTAACAAAAAACTGCAGAAAAGAAAATGTCAACTGTATGACAGAGATGACAATATTCTCTTGACAGTATTCAATGGTTGTTTTTTTGTGCTTCCCAAGGACTCACAACACTACTGAATGTTCCCTTTTAAAAAATACTATTCGATTCTTTATTTAATTTAGAAAAAGTACAACATACAGGTACAGATGGAGCATTCGACAGTGCTCCTTGGGAGCAGAAATCACCTACAGTTTTTTGGACTCGGCACCAGGACCAGAAAGATGTGCATGTTTTCTGCACACCGATTGCTTGTATATTTTTCTTGACATACTGTCACTGGAAATCAATCACTTTAGAAAATGTCACCATGGTGGGAATGGGGTTTGACGGATAGGAATAGGAACAGTAATAGGTGGTGTGGAGAGATGTTCATATACAGTAATGTGATGTCACTTTTCTGCCCCTTCATATTTCAAAAAGCAAAACAAATTTCAAAAAAGGATGCGTATAAATAATAGAGAATGTTATTTCATTGAAAGAAAGGGAGGAACAAGTTTAATTCTTTGGAAACACATGTCTTCATCATTTAAGATGGTGTACGGTCAGCTGTTGCATTGTGTCTACCTCTGAGAGACATCAGAGCATTCACTCACTGTCACGCTTGCCGCCTGTGTTGGCACACTCTGACAATTTGTGACACAAAGTGGGAGCCACAAAAAACATTCCCTTTGTGGTATGGTGCATTAGTAGCTGGCACCGCTCACAGCAAGAAGGACCTGGTTTTGTTTTCCAACCGTTTTCTATGCGGAGCCTGCATGGGTGTTTGCATGGATTTACTCCAAAGAACTGCAAGCCAGGAAGATTGGAGGCTCTAAATTGCCCAGTGGTGTGAATCTGAGCCAGTTAGTCTGTCTGTGATCCCTGTGACAGACTGACAACTTTGCAGGGTATTCCTATTTTCTGCCAAAAATGATTGTCCAGATAGCTCAATACACGTCTTGTGACACCAAAAATGAGCACTTGTGTAAAGACAGCGAATGAACATGTTTTAAATCATGCTGTAATTGCCTGTAGGATGCTTATGTCGTTGTTTTTGTTGTTGTTTTTTTGTTTTCTAGCAGCATTTACAGTAAATTTGAAATGATTCACATGCAGCATTAGTTCCATTTACAGCATAATGGTTTTAGATTAGTATTAGATGTGACTAACAGTAAACGGTAATGTTTGACCATGTTGTTTTGCAGCTCATTAAGGTACCTGATGAAATGTAGCTGGCAACAATAATCAGAACTTGGATACCGTTGTATCCTGTATATTTATGCATTTCCAAAAACCTGTCTCCCCAGATCTCAATTATACCTCATCCTTTTTCCTCACACCACTACATGTTGCCTTGGCTGTAATGACTTGCCAAATACACAAAGACTGTGGGCTTTCCATTGTGGGCAAAAGCAAAAGGTCTGGGAATCAATGAATCATTAGGAGGTCCAAATGACTGAAGCAATGAGGGGTGTTGGTGGCTGAGAGTTTAAAGAAGGCCAAGATGAGGAGAAGAAAATCATCACTGACATCAAAAGAGCTCTCCTTCTCCTCACTCATTCTGGGCTGGTTGCAGTGCATTATAGGTAGGGGTAATGATCAAGTATGAGGCACTTACCTGGGAAGATGAACTGTTGTTTGTATTTGAAATAACTGGAGGCTGCAGAAAGAGACAAAAAGACAATCAGAGGCTGTGTGAAGCTGCCAATCTTATTTATTGGTTCAGTATTCAAACCCAAATTAGTTCATAGAAAACCATTTTTCTTCACTGAGCAAATGTAAAGCTAACACAAAGGTATTTCTCTCTGCTAATTAATTTTCAACTCTTTGAACCCAAAGCTTTTATGCTCCCTTTATTTACAGGCTTTAAGCAGAGTCACTACATACAGGCATACCTTATATATATTGCTTTCAGAATAAGTTGAGCTTCTCATAAATGTGTACACATTTGCAACTGAACCATTTTTCTCATAATTTGTACCAAAGTGCCCCACCCTTTTTGGAAAATGTCTAAAAGTTAACCATTATATACCTGCAAATTACGTAGAAAATTTCCAAGAAATGACTATAAAATTAAAGGACCTGTCAAATAAAGTGTTACCAAGTATAATGTTGCCTTAGAATCAGTGAGTTAGGCTTTTTTAGTCTCTATGTATTTAAATTTCGCCATGTTTGCACCATAAAGAGTAATGCTAAAATCGCTATTAGCCAATCCTGTTTGAGCAGTAAACATTGATATACAGACAACTTTCAATGGATTACTTCTGCTACTGAAAAAAAACCTCCAGATGTGATGATTATCTACTGATATATGCAGTAAGTCTTAGGATTCATTTCTTTCTCTGTGATAACCCTGTTACACATTTAAATTCGTATTCAGGTCTTCCACAGTCTTATTTATACCTGTCAAATTGAACTGTTTCTGTTGCCGCGCTGACTGTGGAGAGGGGTGTAGTGGCGAGGGGGGCGTGGCACTGCTGGGCAGGGGAGGAGCCGGAGAAGACGGGGTGGAGGAGGTGGTGGATGAGGGATTACTGCTGGAGTCTGGTTGGTATGGGACCGGGATGTGGTCCTGAGAAGAGACAAAAAAAAGAGAAAGGTTAACAGAAGCTTTAAATTAAAACCAGGTGGTTTTTCAAGTTTTATTTCATTAATTATAAAAGTTTGCACTTTGCTTTAGTGTTGGCCTCTTTCTGAATCATACCACAAGTTTCTAGATTGATTTCCTACCTTCCAGGCAGCACTTGGTTTTCATTAATTTCAGTACAATATGAAAATCAACTTGCAGAGACATGTAACTCCCCTGACAGAGGTAATCCATCACAGTGAGCAACATGCTGCATTTACTTTTTTTGAGAAAGTTATGTTATTATTGTGCTGTACAACAGATGTGAACAGGAAGTGTTCTCAAAACTCTTACCAGTGGTACATTCAAGTACGCTCCAACATCCAAGTGTCTGGGTGTTCCAGCTGTTCACTTAAACTGATCTCATCTTACCACAATGTCTGTTAATCAATCATCTTGCTGCTGTGAGAATGTAAAGCAGTTCACTTCTGGGGCTGTTTTTACCATCAATAACTCCTGTGTTCATTACAATGAGCCCCAGACTGCACCTGAACTCCAGGTCCAGCCCAATGAGCCCCACAGAGACCCTGTTCCTGGTCACATCCATCCAGACTTTCAGTTGAGGAAGAGGTCTCTTCATCACCAAAATCGTCTTCAGATCTACATCGTGACGACTGTCTAGACTCTATCCAATTTCAATTCAAATAACGACTAAAAATTATAGTTTCATAACAGTATAATAAATCAGAATTGGTTTTTGTTTCACTTCTTTTGTATATTCTCTAAAAATGTATTGTGTTTCTTCTAATCTTGTCCTAAAGCCTTTTATGACTTATATAAACTTAATTGCCTTGTTGTTGTAGGGTGCTATACAAATACACTCGCGTTGCAGAATCATGCAACAATCACAAAGGACAAAAATACAGACAACAAACTTTTCACTTAGAGATTAGATTATCATTATCAAGCAGTTTCAGGTCTCTGCAAGTTTATTTTCAGGCCGACTGAAAATAAACGGAAGAAAAAAAAATTGCTGCTGGCTCTAAAGATTTGGGGAATGCATTAGAAATGGTTTGCAAAGATGCAAAAACTAGTGTACAACCATCTCTATTGAGTTTGGACTTAAACAGGAAATCATCAGCTACAGGAAGTGATATATGAGAGACAGGTGGGCTTATCAACATGTAATATCTGAATGTTCTCATCTCTTTGGTATCATTTGAACAATCGCATATTTGTAAGGTTGGGTCACATCAGAGTGTTCAGGTAACTGATGAAGCCATAGATGATTTCTGGGTTTTTTTATGAGAGCTTTTGAACACCTGGTTTCAGATACATTTATTCTGAAAGAAATTACTTATTATGGTGCACTGCTGGACTCCTGAGGGTCAGCTAGGGAGGACTATGGGTGCATTGAGCAGTACCGGTGGGTTGTGTGATGGGTGTTCATTATCATACTTCCAGAAGTACTGTGAGGTATTGAAATCCTCCACTGCTATGTGCCTGGTGGTCCCTCAACCATGTACACAGTCCAAAGGATATGGGTATGGTAAGAATCTGATGGCCATAACACTACCAACTTCCCTTCATTAAATGGTGTCTCTGTTGAAAATGGATCTTAGATGATTTGAGCCTCATTCACCTTTTTACCATTATTAAAGTGAACCTTTCAGTGTAAAGGTGTAATAAACTATGGTTTTACTACCCCACAGCACAGGCTGAGCATAACATAAGTGAGTCATTATGTCATTGATCATTACCAGTTCAACTATCACTTTGCCAGATGCTGGGGTTACTGAGTGTGAAAACACAATTTTCCACATAAAACCCACCTTGCCTTCTCATGCTCAAGAGGAGGGATGATACTTTGATCAAAAGAACATTGAATTCAATCAGTTACTAGAATGTAAAGCTCAACAAGCAGTAGTTAACAGGATCACTGCTCAACCGCAGACACACACAAACACACAAGGCCAGCTAAAAAAAAAAAAAAAAGAGATTACAATGCATCCTTTCAACACAACATTTAAAGTCAAAATTCAAGATCCGGATGTGAACTAAAGCCCACCATCAACATTCACAACACAGGACTGGAACCTGCTATTACTGCCATCAGGTCTGTATGTGTACATGTAATGAATGTATTTGATGCTTTTGATGGTATGTTTATGCACGGGGTAAGACGAGGCAAATCTTTCAATTATGATCAGCTGAGAAACATATGACATGCAAATGTCTTTATGTTTAAGTTAAGTGCAAGATTGATGGTAAAAATGTGTATTTTGAAAAATATTCATTTTAATATGATAATGTTTTTTTTAGTACTTATGGCTTCTGGCATTGGTGGCCAGGTGGGACATATTTAAGATTACCAAATACCCTGTTTACACATGTAAACATTGTCTTCTGCTGTTGTCATGATGTCCTATAAGACATGATGGCAAAATAGTGAGAGCGTATTCGCTGAGTCAAAGAGTTTACATTATATGTAATAAAAATTGGGTCCTCATAACTCACAATATTTCCATATGAAATATCTGTAAGCACTTTTAGAGGGCAAACAAGAAAGCTGAGCATGTGGAAAGGTCTTAGTTGTGGTATGTTCACATGTTCACACACACGCTTTCTTTCTTTGATTGTACATTTTGTTCACAAGATTTCCATCATCATGTTACCACCATGGGAATCTTGTCATAAACTTTTTCCTCTGGAACTGAGCAGAAGTTGTTAGATGTGCTGGCTGAAAAATATTCAATGTATGAAAACAAATCCATCTGTGTAAAGAACAATACTGCTGAAGATATTTTCGAACGGTTTCATGATCATGAATTTTCTACCAAAATTCCCAAATACCCTGCTCACATAAGCCTTGTAACCCTACAAGGCTTATGTGAACGTTCAGTAGGTTGTATTGTACTGTATTTTGGGTTTTTTAATGACCATAACCATCAAGCTATGTGACAAGCCACAAATCTACTTGCAGATGGTTGATATAATTTGTTATTTTTGCTGTTGCATGCAGTGTGGAATGTAACTGAGTACATTTGCTCAAGCACTGTACTTATGCTACTTGATACTTCTATTTCACTACATTTCAGGGGTAAATATACTTTTTACAGCTTTAATCAGTAGTTACTTTTCAGATTAAAATTTTACATAAAATAACATAATGATGAGCTTTAAATTACACTGCATTGTTAAGGATTTAACCAGTGGTTCCCAAAACGTTTTGGCTTGTGGCCCCTTATAAAAACACAATGTGCAGTTATGTCTCCTTGTCATGTTTCAGATGTCAGAGTTGTAAGCAGTTCCACCAAAGAGACATTTCCCCTCTAAATTTCCCCCCACGTGGTTTCAAATAAATAACTGTTTGAGGTAAAACTCTCCAATATTTCACTAAAACACAAAGATTAAAGAAAGCTTCTGTAAAATTAATCCAAATTTATGTAGCAGAACTATGTTTTTTCTTCATTCCTATCATCTCACAACCCCTCAGATTTATCTTGTGACCCTTATAAAGCAGTTCAAACTAGCTCCACTTCGACCAGCTACAACAATAAAATGCTGCTCATGCATTAAGTGTATTTAATATATGATAATATGTGATTTTCTGCAAAACAAGTACTTTTACCTTAGTGCTTAAGTGGGGCTTAAATACATTCCTCTTCAATATACAATGTCACAACAAACACACATGTATACATTGTGTTCTGCTGTTGTCATGATGTCCTATAAGACATGAGGGCAAAACAGTGAGAAAGTATTTGCTGAGTCAAAGAGTTTACATTATATACAGTAATTAAAATTGGGTCCTCATAGCTCACAATATTTCCATATGAAATATCTGTAAGCACTTTTAGAGGGCAAACAAGAAAGCTGAGCATATGGAAAGGTCTTAGTTGTGGTATGTTCGCATGTTCACACACACGCTATCTTTCTTTGATTGCACATTTAGTTCACAAGATTTCCATCATCGTGTTACCACCATGGAAATCTTGTCATAAACTTTTTCCTCTGGAACTGAGCAGAAGTTGTTAGATGTGCTGGCTGAAAAATATTCAATGTATGAAAACAAATCCATCTGTGTAAACAACAATACTGCTGAAGATATTTTCGTACGGTTTCATGATCCCCTGGGAAAGACACGGTGACTCATAACCATTTTCAAAACCTCCAAAAAATGCAAGAAATGTGATATTGTAGGACAGGTTATATACAATTTGTAATACATGGATTATTTTTTTACACTTACCTTGTTGATTTTGTTGGTTTTGGGGAGAGTCTGACTGATGTGCAGGTCTGTGTACCTGAGCGGGTTGTTGATGTCACATGGCACTGATTCGGTCCGTACCAGACGAGCTACTACTAAAAAAAAAAATCACAGAGGAATAATGAAGCACTGTGGGAGACCGAAATTATACACGCTTGCCTGATAGTTTTAAGAAAAATAGGGGAAATTCTTTATCAGGTCCTGCTTAATGTGAAAAATGAACAGACTACCCTTTCTTGAACACCGGCCATTCATTATCACATGTAGACACTTTGTTTGAAAAAAGTTTCCTTAAGCAAAATATGTCATTAAGAAACTGTCACTCTATTTCAATAAAACGGTGTAGAAAAAGTCTAATTAGTGTTCTTTACCATGAGTCGTTCCTTGGTGATCTTATTTGGGAGAAAGGGGAGAGGGGAGACAGAAAAAGAGAGGAAAGACAAAAGAATCTCAATTCTGATAGCAGATAATCAGAATTTTTTTCATTTCTGTCTGTCACTACAAATATGTTTGACAAATGTGACTGCGTCATGCGCTAAGTGGTTTAATTAGTCGGCAGATAACCTTCTATCTGCTTAAACCAGCTGAGGCTCTTTTACTTTTTTAGATGAGGACTCAACTGAGAAACATTGTCTCTTCAGTATCTCTAATAAGGACTCAGACATAACCCACTCATTTATTAATAAGGACTCAGACCTAACCCACTCATTTATTATCCAAGGCCTAAACAAAAACACAGCTTTTTTCAATTGAATGTTAGCCCCAGTGACTGTTTATATCCATATCTGAACAAAACCCTTCTTATTCCTGAATGCAGGCTGAACAACTGAATGTAGACAAAGCTACCAATGACTTGCTAACAGATAAGAAGATGATATAGATGCTAACTTCTTTCCTAAACCTCCAGCCCCTGCGCTGGATGTTAACACATCTATGACCCATTCAACCCTCCATCAAACTCCCGATAAGACGGCAAACAAGCCACCTCCCAAGGTATTAAAGTAATGGAGCTTTACTGGGATTAGTAGCTGAATCTCAAATTGTAATTCTTTAAACTACTCTTCACTGAAAAACAAATCACATACTGTACCCCTAGGTGCAATTACTGTGCTAATAAGTAATGTGTTACTGCCCAACACTACAACCCAACACACAAACCAGTTCTACACACACAGCCAAAAGTTAAACACATTTGAACTTGTTTCTAATTCGATTATTTTGCCTGGCTCATGAAATCTAGAAAAAAATTGGTTTAGAGTAGAAACTTGTTACTTGAAAATTGTAAAAAAAAAATAAAAAAAAAAACTTCATTAATTTCTTATAATTAGCTCTAGGAAACATATCACTATTAGTGTTAATGTAAATGCAGATGACTTTAGCAAGAAGGGAAATGCCACATAAAAAATACCTTTGAGGGATTCTCGACCGCCTCGCTGTATGATCAGTAAATGGCAAGGTGGGGCTTCTTTGGTGCATTTGTTGTGGCACTTCAGCCTGAGTGCATGAAAAGAAACAGAAATTTGATTAGCATTTGTCTTCTTGTTGTTGTTGTTGTTGTCATTTTCATTTTGTTTATTTACTCAGTGATGAAACCTATGCAAAGTGGGAGCATTAACATATAGAAAAACAGACGTGAGATGCAAAATGCTAATTTATTCAAGTGAAATAAAAACAAAAGAGTTGATAAACATGTGTCACCTAGAAAAACATTTGACAAAGAAAGATAAATACAAAAAAATGATAAACTGATTTCATTAAATAATGACTGCAATATCAATGAATATGTGTGAGCAGACACAATGACAAAAATCAGTCTCGATACCTACTTGCAGTTTTTACATTTCAGTCCAAACAACATTCCCTTTCCACATACTATGCATGTCTGGGACATCCAGTACTTTGTGGAAAACCTGCATGCAAAAGAAGAAAGAGTAAGATATGGATGTAAAAAAAAATCAGGACATCACTCTCTGCTTGTCGCGCTATCTTTATGACATGTAAGAGCTGTGGATTACTGTGAAAACACTGCTTCTGACCTTTTACACATCACAACATTCCCTCATTCTGACAGACGTCTTTTGCTAAAGAAGGCCATATATTCGCTGCGTAACCTTTTCGCAAGGATAAGAGATTCTTGAAGAAGCTACTTCTATAAAAGTGTTTACCCTTCCTAATCTCCCTCACCTGCTGATTTAATTTGGGCCCATTTCATTTTCATCTTTCGGTAACCCTGTGCGAATGAACAGTCTATATTGTCGCTCTGCGGTGCAGGACAGAGGCCATGGGGTTTACATCAATACAACGATCAGTCTGAATGATGGGAGCTCGGAGGCATGCACCAGTCTTGAAGAGTCTAACACAGCCACTTCTCAAACAAACAAATACACAACATGCTCAGGAGTATGAACCAATTCCCTCCATAGACTCACTGAGTGGTATGAGCACGTATGCGACTATTGGCTGTATTTACTGATGTAATGCCTGGATGCCAGCGGTGGGGCTGGCTGGCTAATGGCAGGTGACTAATGTAGTTTGACAGAATCCAAATCTCTTTATTAAGCCGCAGCTCCTCTCAATTGAGGAGCTGCGGCTCCCCTGACAGATTTTTTAGTGGCCTCCACTGTCAAATATGAACGATGATGTGACTTTAAGGGCAAATTCTGCATAAAGAAATGTTCTTTCAGCACAGAAGAGGTGTTAAAGCCAAAGTGATGCATTGTATACCAGCTACGCAAATGCATTTATCTTAACAGGCCAACAAGGGCACACGTTTGAAGAATGCAAATTGGCACGTCAAGGACACTGTGGAATAATGGCATTTGTCTTAAAACCTGCCTTAATCTTCAAATAACGGCTTTATAAATTACATTTGCACTCAGTTTGGCTGCCTATGATGAGGCTTAGAGCTTCTCTTTCCACCTCGCTGACTTTCAGCAGGCAAAACACCCACGTTCTGGAGGTTGCTGAGATCCCACAACTAATACGGTATTGTTTTACTTTTTAGATCACTAGCGTTTGGAGTCAAGCAGGGTGAGAGAGAAAGAGAGACAAAGAGAGAGACAGAGTTATGCAAGAGGCCTTGTTTAATTGGCCTGGCATTCTATCACCAATCTATGCGTGTGTGTCACACGCACTCACCCACACACTTTCCCGTAGGCCTACCTGTGTTTTATCGAGTTTCCCAGATCTCTTCGGGGAATCTGTGGGGACCAGCGAGGCACTGAGAGAGTGTCTGGAGAGGAAATACGGAGGAAAGGTTATTTAAGTTTTCCTTCTTTTTTTTAATGGTAATACTAACAGAACATCATTCAGAATTTACTAAATGTTTTGCATTAAACATTCATTTAGCACATATGGCATTTCAGAGGATGAACTGATTTTGCAGCAACAAACTGACATTTTGGTGTCAGATTTAATCAGCTGTTTGCATATCATGCACACGGTTAGTCATGACTCATTGTCAACCAATCACTGTGAAAGAGACATTGTCTTAATTGTCTAGATATATAGATAGTAGGCATTATCTATCTATCCCTCTATCTAACACTGTTATGTCATTAAAGGAATGAAAATGACAGCTTCCAGAGTATTTAAATCAGTCAACAACACAGTGAGATAACATACAATGAAAGGCAGCTTTTTTTTTTGGTTCATTCTCTCAGGTTTATGGGCTGAAAATGGAATCAAAATGTCAAGGTCCTGTCTGAACTGCCTGCTATGGAATTGTTTGCATGTATAGACCTAGATATCTCTTATGATAAGGTTACTTTTGTGCTATCTTTATTCCACTGTGAGGAACTCTCACTTCAAAAAGGTTTTCACAACAAAAACCTTCCGCTTGGTCCATTAGTGATTGCAATGACTGAACAGACTGATACATTTATGCGCCACCTTTTAATACCAGGTGGGAATGGCAGCCTACACAGCGTTGTCTGTGAAGGCGGATGGATGTAGTGGATATGCATTGCAATGATAGCAGGCTCTAATGATGTGCAGGCCATCAATATTTCAATAACAAAAGAGCTGTGCTGAAAAATGTTGCAGAGTCACAGTTCAGACCTGTATGGAAACCTCAGATCAGTTTTTGTCTTAATATTTTATTTCAGTTTTTGCAGAGGCCCTGCATATTATAGCTCTATTAAGGTTTTATTCTGTTATACTGTTGACTTAGCCAATTTAGCTTAATTTAACTAAACAAAGCATGACAGAATAAGAGGTACCCATATGAGTTTCACCATGACACAAAAAATATATGGATAGGGTTAGTAAATGGGTTGAATATTTCATATTAAAAGGATATGCAGGTTTTGCAAAGACAGCATATGTATGTATGTATGTATGTATGTATTCACTCTGTACTGTCAAAGCACATATATACACACTGTCCCAACCTTCCTCCTTTGCATCCTCTTGGCTGTCTCTGTTTTTTTTTGCAAAGTGATGCCTCTCAATTTTGAATGGAAAGTGTGTTTTGAAGAAAAACAGCAAACTCAACAAATGTGCTGCTTTGAAAGAGAAAATGATGCAAATATAATTGAAACAGTGCTGCAAAGTCTTGAGTCATTTGTGTAATAATTGAGTAATTTTGTGAAGGCCTTTATGCACGAGTTTTTAAGATGAATATGAATGCTAGGGCAAGGGGAGCAGAGGGGAGGGGTTGTGTGGGTGAAATAGATGAAAAATAAATCAGGGAAATTTGAGGATAAAGACAGAAACACAAGCAAATGAAAAACAAGGCCTAGAAGCCTTAATGTATCAAACTTCTCAAATGGAACTGTGGGTTGGTGTGTGTACTCAGATCGATATGAGAGGACAGGAGAGGTGTACTTCAATTAGGCTGAGAAGAGAAACAGATCTGAGGTGGTTACAGCTGGAAATCTCACAATATTGCCACAAAGAATGTATTCTCTATGAGATCAAAAATGTTTTTCTCAGTTTTCATATTCACAGGCTCTTGTGGTTTTATTAGGATTGAAACACAAAACGCATTAAGATTAATTGGTGTGATGCCAACAATGAATCTTGAAACCTTTTAGATTGTGGATTTGAGTCTTCAGATGAAAACATTTTTCAGAGACAGATCACCTCTGGGGGTGGAAGGACTCTCACTGGTGGATTTAAACCTCATCGGTCAGAGCCAAAGTACCACAATTCTTCAAGTTCCTGAAGTCCAAAGAAGGAGCTCCTGTCAAAATCTGGTTATTTTTTAATAGTTTATGATCATGATATTCATGGCTCTGAAAGCTTGCTACTGTAGAAACTGTAGCTTTGTAGATTGATTACCTAGCTATGTAATAATATACAGGGCAGATAAAGTAGATTAAGTAAGCAGCTAATCTGGAATACTTAGGTCGCTTTCACAGGTCGCTGTAGTTTGATTCATTAGGTCCAGACCATGCAAAAAAAAAATACATCATTGCCTTTTAGTTCTGGTCCGTTTCATGTTCACACAAACTGAACTGAACTGAAAGAAATCTTCTGAGCTTCTAGAGCAGCTCTGCCTCTAAGGAATGATTGCATTACAAAATTCCAACCTGCACTCTCATAGAGGCATTCCTAGTGAGAGGTCTTCATTGGACCAAGATGTTTGACTCAGGTATCTGTTCCTCAGAACCAAGTAGACCCATGAAGACCTTGATTCCAAGGACTTCCTATTACACGCTGACCAAAATTGTTAGTGACGTACACCAAATTGCCTTCACACGACTTAATACCTCCAAATATCTCCAATAAAACGAACCAATTGTTGCAAGAAGAAGAGGAATTTTCAGTTCACACCTTGTTAGTTGCATTTTAAGACTGATATACCGATGAAAGTAAACAATCTGAATTCTTCAAGTGGGTTGTTTTCCTTTGAGGTGCTTTTTCAAGCCTGGCTCAAACAAGTGGCTTGAAAATAACCTGATGAACCACTACCTGCTGCACTTCCAGCAGGTGGGACGTAGTTCTGCATGTGTCAACAAAACAGTTTTGCTAATCTTGAACAGACACTTAAATCTGTGTAAATTGGACCAAAATATTAGATATTGGAGTCGGCTGACTCTTGACGGACAGTAGTTGACATAGCTTGCTGTGGATAACATAGTTCCATTATTATGTTCTGTTTTTTATATGAGTCTTACTGTTTTCTTGTGTAACATTAATCTATATATTGTTCATTAAAGGAGTTTTCTTTTGGGGGTAAAAATTATATATTAATATTATTATATTACCAAATTCCGCTAATTGATGTTTATGTAATTTTCTTACTTTCCCTCTAACAATGATTGGTGTTTGCTTGGGATTACTGATGAACATTCTGTTAGTTCTAACAGCAACATCTACAGCAGAAAAGAAAGAAAATATATCTTTGTGTCTCAGTTTTCTGGTGAAGGGCTCAATCAGTCCTATTAATTGATTACCAGGCTGCGAGTCATCATTAGTTATATGACAGCGCTAATCTCATGGCCCCAGTGCCGTATAGCATTTCCTGGTTCCTGAAACACCCTTCCTCCCTCCTCCTCCTCCAGTCTCCCCAGAGGCTTGGTGTCTTTTCTCCGCACTCCGATGCATCGCTCAATTACACTCAATCAACCTGATAACTCAATACAGAGAGGGAACTGACATCATCTGCTTCATGTCGGCCTTGTTGGCGACTGGCAGATGATTGGACTTGTCAACAGCGTGGTCAGGGCTGTTTATCATCCTCTGTGTGTGCTGTTGATGTCGCTGTCTGTCTTCAACGACAATCTTTGATGATCCTACCACTCACCACAGAACGGGTGAGTGTGGGTATATGTCAGTAAGTACATAATATGCTCACACACATGCCAATCATATTTTTTTTTTAGAAAAAGCACAAGCTTGAGAAATGACAGAAACCTGTCAGACGTGCAACACAGCATCACAGGACGAACTGGAGTGTGTAGTGCTTGTGTGCATGTTGACTCTGGGCCCTCCAGTTCAATAATGGAATAAAATGACAGGTTATAAATGACATTTTACTTGAGCTATCAGTCCGTTTTTGTTGTTTTTAGTTGTATTGATGTGAATCTTTATTTATTAGTTTGGTTTGCAGACCATGTTGGAAATAACACTTCAGCATGATATGCCTTAAATGTTGTGAATCCATAAATAAATCTAATAACATTTTTTTAAAAATCGTATTTCCTAAACCATCCTAAAGCTCCTCATCATCTACACCAACATGAAGTTCAAACCCACAGCCTTGAGAAAAAACATGTTATGCTTTACCAAGTTATATTTATTATACATATAGTTAGTTGCTGTGCCTGATAGACTTATCACATGCTACATCTATCTTCCTTGGGTAATGGCAAAACAAAGCATGTAATCATTATATTGTAATGTTTCAAGGATAAACTGAAATCCATTTATGTTTTGTCTTGTGCACTTATTTGGTCAAAATTGTTGTTACCATATAGAAGAAATTTAAGGTGTATTTATTTTTCTGCCATGATTGCACCGCCTACATTTCAGGCGGCATGAATTTTCAGTTTTGACTGATGATGTTGGTGCTGTAATTTGATTAATGCAATATCTGTGTGGGTGGTCAATAAAAATTGTCCATATAAAATGGTCTCTGTATTGTTCCGTTTGAATTACAGGTTAACGTACGGAGTGCTCAGGTTACAGGACTACTTGTTAAGAGTTTCCATTGAGTTTTGACAGTCTGGTCATTTGACATCACACAACCAGACCCAACATTAGCTTGCCCCTCTTCTTTGTTTAATGCAGGATGACACAGCAATGAGTGCTGCCTATGACTCAGTAGGTGTTGATATAACCGCAAAGTAACATTGAGTGGCAATTAGTGCTAACATTTGCACACTACACTAAGCAGCTGGTTAGCTTTCCACTATGAAGGCTTACGAGCATAGCCTGCTAGCTTCCATTTTCCAACACCGTTTGACAGCAGTTTGATAGTCCAGAGGAGAGCAACAAACAAGTACACAGTGGTGTGGAAATAAATGTCCGGTCAGGTAAACAAGGCAAATAATGGAAAATTTAGGACATGCAAAATCAACATACCAACAAACTAGGGAGTGGAGTTTCTACGTGCATGTATGTATGTGTGTGTGTTTTGTGAGAGACAGATGAGCCCACAGGAGCTTAGAAACCCCTAGGCGCCAGACAACAGTGTCCTCCTCCATCTTCTCTCATTGGCCTCAGCCTAATTAAGCCATGGCCTTCCTTCTCCCTCCTCCACTGGCCGGTCACATGACACACAGAAGGCCATAGGGTTGCGTGCGTGTGTGTGTGTGTGTGTGTATGTATTTTTGTGCGGGTTAAAGAGAGAAATGAAACTACACTGAAAGATGAAGAGATATATGTTTGTATCTGTGTGTGGCTTAAACAGAGAGGGGCGGGTGTGTGTATGTGTGCAGAGATAAAGAGACTACTCGAGACTAGGAGCCTATTTAGTGCCAAATATAGTTTATTTGACATTCGACTGAGATGCCTCTCCATGTGATTGACTGAGCACCAACCACCGCTATTCCCTGTGGAGGAGAAATTTTTACTGCAGGTAAAAGAGAAAAAGAGTGCATCATGAGACAATTAAAGATTCAAAACCAAAAAAAAAAAAAACCCATATAAATTCCAATTATTCTCATTGTTGGTACCATCACCAAGTCGTCACCCACACCTGCTCTTGTCATAATCACAATCATCAAGATCCCCACAGCTCAATGGTTAGAGTCTAGCACTTTGGCGGTGTGGATAAAAGCTTCAATCAAATGGTTGAATGCAATCAATGGCATAACTGGGACGGTATCATCAAGAGATAATCGATAGCATTAGACTGGAATACCAAACAAAAATTTAGCACGCAATGTGTCAATGAGAAGCCGAAGCCTGTTTAACTAGATAAGAGTCTGACATCATGGCATATAGAGTGGACTGTGCAGAGCAGCAGAAGAAGTGAACAGGACTGTAAAACATGTGTGGGCGTTTGCTGCACAATATGCTGCATTATAGCACATGACTGTTATATGAGCTATATGTTACAGGCTGTTGTTTGCCATATCCTAATTGTTTCTCATCCGTGTGTTTTAATGAGACTTTCCGCAAGGTGAAAGTACACAACTCAGCAAATATTGTATTTGTTTGGAGTGGCAGCAAGAAATGAACAAAGAGAGGGGTAGAAATAGACGAGAGGGTTTTTTTTTTTTTTTTTTCCAATCCCTGTGTAAAAGAAAAAAAAAAAAAAACTCCTCCGATGAACAAGAGACAAAGCCAGGTTGCACAGTTGCCATGGCAACAGCTACACGCCGATCAGCCTTTTTGCAGAATATTGTGCTGTCATCTTTGACGAGCGAGTACACACGCACACACACACACACACACAAACACACGTTTTACAAATAACCCACATACACACACAAAACCCCTGCGATAAACTCACAATAGCAATCACCACGCTGGAAAAATAGCAATTATCTTGGATGAAACAAGTATCTCTGCACAGCCTTATAGATAGTGGAGTGATTTAGACTGGCGGTTTAAGTGTGCCAGTGAGACAGAGGGAGGAGGGATGGAAGAACAGATGATGCCTGGAGGTCTTATGGCTCGGTAGAGACTTCCTCAGTTGGAGAACTCAAATGGCTCGGGGCGTGCAGATGAATAAAATGACCGACAGACAGAGCAGGTTTTGGTGGTAAGGGCAATCTGACACTACGGAGGACTTTCAGCCGACGTAACGCACCCCCCTGGAAGCTATATCAGAGATCTTGGACAACACTGATGACAAACAGCTAATTGTTTAAGTAATTATACAAATCTGCTGTCTCATTAGGACTTAATACGCATGGGCCGTTTCATGTTCCTTGTCTCATATTGAATCTAGAGAACGGACAGATAAAGATCCTAAAAGTTTACTGAAAAAGATGCTTCAGGGTTGCAAACAGATGGGAAGCTCAAATACGCATGCAGCAATCAATGTATCATGATAAAACGGTGCTGTCTCCTACATCACACAGCCTGTAGTCTATAACTTACAGAAAATAGCTTTTGCGCCAAGCTGAATGTTATTAACATCTGTTGCTTTGTTACACCACCCTGCTGGCTCATTGGCTATTGAAACAGTTTGTTTGAGTTAGGTGAGCTGTCAGGTTAAGACTAATTAATTGTTTCTAAGTGCAGAGTTTACTAACTCCACAATGAGATCAGTGCAAACTTTTGTTCAAAAACAGCATTTCAGTGCTGATGCAGAAGCAGCACAGTGTTCACAAAGACTCAACAGTGTTCACAAAGACTGTGGCTTATGACACTGTTTCTGATACCTGCCCTACTTTCCAAGGAACCAAACATAGTAACTATTGACCAATCAACCTCTTTATTGACTGGTGGATGCGAGCTCCTCTGCAGGGTTTTATTAGTTGGAGTCAGCACAGAGCTTGATGAAGAGCTCTGCTTTAGAAACAAGAGTAAATTGACTTTAAAGTCCCACCAGCATAACCAGACCTCCCCCCTGCTCTTACTTACCTGATTGTGGGGTATGGGCGAGATATCTCAACTAGTGAGTGACACTGACAGTAAAATGTGATACAATTGACATCAGTAGTCTGATTCAAATATATCATGTCAAAAAGACCAAAGCCACCTGGTGCCCAGGGAAGAAAAAGAAGAAAACAGGAGGAAAAATGTGAAAAAGACAGAGGTAATGTATGATGAATGAATAGTTTATCTATTGCATAGAAGTTACCATTGGAGCAGAGTATTAGCTTACTTTGGATAATAATGTTCGCTAGTTAATAAATAGCTAGATTTTACATCAGTTACTCCCACCTTAAATTCATTAGTAAAAGTTGGAAAGACAATTCAGGTGTTTTGGGAAAAACCTACAACATAATTTTGAGAAATACACTGGTTTTTTTCAGTGTACTGATGCTGCACAAACCATCCGCTGTCTGCCTCAAGACACCAGGGACACGTTTTTATTGACATATGACATCATATTCTAGTTAGCCAATGTTAATCTTGCTTGTAATCTTCAATTAAAATGCTTTTCCTTTTCCATCCCCTTTTATAATTCATAGTTGCAAGGCTTTGCATTTTCATTATTGATTAGTCTTATTTGCAGCAAGCAGCATGCATCATGTGGGAGAAGTGCTCACTGAATACATGTTTTGAATGCTAGATGTAGGGGAGACCAGGGGCAATTGTACCAATTTTTGGTTTTGATGTCATTACTCAAAAACCTCTTGAACTATTTGGATACAATTTTTATGCAGGTAACTTGTATCTGTGTTCTGTTTGTTAATAGTCGTCAAATATCTAAGTAATGTTAGAGTCACAATATTGATTGAAACACCAGAAGTCAAATGTTGCATCTGCCCCCACGTACAGGGGAGATTGGAACAGCATATGGGGGCATTTGTAACAACACACATAATACCTTCATATAAATACCATGGACCACAATTAACTCTCAAGAATATAAACATAGTTAAAACAATTTAATATCTATTGAACAATTAACCCCAGTTTAACTAAAACAGTATAATTATTCATAATTATAAATAATATAAAGACAATTTCTAATGAATAAGCATCAGAAACGCAAAAGACAGGGTTTAACTTCATCAATATTTAGGTATATTTAGAGACATCAGTTTGTCCTTTGGTAGGCAGAGAGGGATCATCACAGATCATGTGCATAATGAGTTTCATGACTCTGTCTCGTTTTTGATTGGTGTAATTTGAGATGTTACAATTGCTCCTGGTCTACTCTTGCTGTTTGTGTTATAGAATCTTATAGGCTATAATGGGGGTTAGCTGCTATTATTGGCTAGGTTTCACCATCAGCAGCTTTTCTATTAATATGATGTAACACCCAATGGTCACATATACTCCTCTGCTCTCTTCAGATGCACTTTTGAGATAGTTTAATCCCACTCCTGCAAATCCTGGGCCACCTGCAGACACCTTCCCCACCTCAGCACCTTCCAGCAATGCAGCATCAAACGCTCCTGTCCCCTCCACCTCAGACAAGCCCAGCGATGCAGCATCAGGTTCTTTAAAACTGTTTTAATTTTGTGTGTCTCAAAGACATAAAGCTATGCTATTTCTATGTGAGTGTATGAAAATTCGTCTTTCGTCGAGCCTTTAAAAGCATGATCAGAACCACAGTTTCAGGTTTTTTTAGAGAGCCTTTTGAGAGTCTTGTAGCTGGGAAATATAAGTTAAAACATGTTGGCTCTCAAAATATGAGTAAACATGTCAACGCCCAGCCTCTTAAACCTGTAAAACTTCAGAAGTCTAGTTGAATGATGACAGTTCTCATGAAACTGAAATACTGAGTCGACGCCAACCACAAATATTTTTCTCAGGTAGCTCTTTCTCCACACCCTGATTTAAATTTAGCAGTCATTTGTAGCCATTATTTATTTGTCAATTCTCAAAGGGACGTCCATTGTGGTGCCACACTTGGTTGCTAGGAGATTTTGTGACGCAACTGCAGAAGCGTCTATGTGAGGTTAGGCAGAGTGGGTGACGTCATTCGAACACATGCAGAAATAAACAGAGTGAGTTGTGCACAAAGCGTATGAAGAACATTTAAGCCATTTATATCCACAAGCACACACTCACAGACTCCCACTCTCTATCCATCTATCTCTCTCTCTCACACACACACACACACACACACACACACTCTCTCTCTCTCTCTTTCTCTCTCTCTCTCTCTTTCTCATTGGCACAAGGTGTATACACACATACACACACATCAGTTTTGCAGCAGGTGTGTTGGTTGAGGCCCAGGGCTGGTGGTGGACATCTAAGTGGACACAAGGCATCATCACAGGCTGGTGCGTCTGTTGGCTCCGACTCTGTGAGCTCAAACAGCTTCAGGCGTTAGAGGTGAGCTGCCTGTGGAAACTGTCCCACTGTGGCCACCATAACTTTTCACATTGGAAAAACAATGATTTATCATAACACCTGGAGCGGGCGCAAAAACACTAAAAACTGAATATGTATTATTTAAGTTGACCATGAGGGTAAACAACAACAGAAAAAACAAGGACGCACCTCGCTTGAATAAAGTGAAATAATTTTTTATGACTTCTGTTGCGCTAAAACATGAACATGAGAGTGAATATACCAGTGAAACAACCCACAGTTTTTGCAAGCATGAAGCGTTCAGTTGTCTTTTTGTTTATTCTCCATGGTTCAGGTTGGAAGCCTTTTTTCTCCACTGAATTTTATGTGGATATAATGAGAGTACATGCAGGGTATTAAACAAGGCAATAGATGTAAGTATTAAAGGTGCAGCTTGTTATTTTGGCTGATTAGACCTCTGCTCAACTTGAAGGGGGTACAGAGATACTGTATGCTGCTAATAACAGACAGGTGACAAACTTAAGGAAAAACCGGTACAGGTGTGAATGCTTTACCCCTACAGTGAGGGGATCTGGTGGCTCTGTTATGCTGTCGGGGGCATTTTGCTGGCATGGTTTGGGTCCCTTAAAAGGAAGGGTCACTGTAAATCAACACAAAGTGGTTCTGAGTGATCACCTTTATCCTATGATGAAACATTTCTATCCTGATGGGAGTGGTCTCTTCCAGGATGACAGTACCCCAATTCACAGGGCCAGAGGGGTCACTGGATGGTTTGATGAATATGAAAATGATGTGAATCATATGCTATTGCCTTCACAGTCACCAGATCTCAACCCAATTTAACACCTATGGGAGACTTTGGACTGATGTGTTAGACAGCGCTCTCCGCCACCATCATCAAAGCACCAAATGAGGGAATATCTTTTTGAAGAATGGTGTCTCTCAGCCTTGGCATTGATTCTACAAGTCTCTGGATCTCTTCTGGAGGGACGAACACCATTCTTCAAAAAGATGTTGTGAGGTCACAGGACTTGAAGTACTAACAAGAATGATAAAGCTGTAACTACACTATCAGGAGAGTCAGTGGCTTAGTCCAAAATGCACTCTATTTACTGTGTGCCTTTTTTTTTTGAGTGTGAAATTTACAAACTATATAATGCCCTCAAAACAGTAGTGCTCACATTGCATTTTATAGATGAGAAAATCGTAGTTGTGCAACGCTGCAAAAATGACTGTTCACTAACTTGAGTGGAGAATTGCGAACTGAATGTTTATTATATAAGGAAAATTGGAAACAGCCAGGGAGATGTCAGACATCGTCCGTAGTAGATGTCTAATCAACCCTATGTTCTCAACCAGGACTGGACTGCAGATTAGTTTGGTAATAGTGATTGATTTTATTGTTTTTTTTTTGTGGGGGGTGTGGCATGAATAAGCTGCCTACATCCAATCGGATAACTCTGACCGATCAATACTACCTTGGATGTCTATGGGAAGTTCTTAACCTGAATTGATTTTGTGTGTGTGCATTTGTGTGTGTCTGGGGCCCGGAAATGGTCAAATTTAAAAGACAAAAATCAAACAAAAAACCAAAACAAACACCGAATGTCTATCAATTCCTGGCTAAAAATAGTTCTCAACAATACTGTAGTTTTCCTGTTTGAGTAACATTTGCAAAAAAAAAACTACAATGTCCAGCTGCCCTGTTTTATGAAATTATTTAATGGGATTTGTTGACAATATTTTAAAAATATGGAATAACACCAGCCTTATTCTTTACATAGACTTAAAGGATAGGTTCACAATTTTTTTAAGTCTGTCTTAAAATAACAGTCAGGTGCCCTTAAGAACATTGAAAGAGGTTTTTCTATCTGTAATCAATTCACTGACCAGTAAAAATACCTTACTAATGTGCTTTCAGTGTAAGTGATGAGAGTCAAAATCCAAAGTCCTCGTTTTAGGCGAAAATGTATGCAAAAGTTTATCTGAAGCTAATATGAGGCTTCGGCAGTCTGAGTTAGTCAAATGAAGTGAATATTTTCCTTTTCGCACGAAATTTGTAATAAAAAGGCTGTAAACTTGGAAGACTTCCACTTGGTTTGGACGTCTGTAGCCTCATATTAGCTTCAGATAAACATTTGAGCACTTTTTTTCACAGAAAGGGGACTGCCTCCCATCACTTAAGTGCATCAGGAGAGGATCTTTTAATAGTTAATTATTACATTAGAAAAAGTATCTTTCATTGTTCATATGGGCACCTGACTTTATAGACATTTAATACAAATCTATCAGCATCTTCCCTCCAAAACCCAACGATGTGCCAAAGACTCCCCCCTTATCAAAGATATACCTGGGTGATCTTTTATGTAATCTTAACTATATCATAACCATGCTATCACAAACAGTATCTCTAGGTTGTTGCAAGCTAAACAAACCAATAGGAAGGCACTGATGTTTCAGCTTAAACTGGGCTCTGACTCATCCTGAGCAGACAGCGTTTGGCCACCTCAGCCAGTCTTGTGGGTCCTCCGCGTGTTTTGATTCAGGCGACTTGAGGGATGAGTGATAATGCTGTTGGCTGGAGGGCCCTGACATATGAGATGGCAGTGATACGATAATCCCAAACATAGACCTCGGACGGATGTTTAGTCTGGCTGACCGGGCAAACACACGCTTGTCCAAATGCTCACACAAGCGTTCACACACGTATGTTCCTAAAATAAGAACCGGGGACCCCGAGGGCAAGTGAGGTGCTCCACAGGAGAGGAAGACATTTCATTTTATCCTTACTGAGTTATTTACATGTTAGAAGAATGAGCATCTGCCTGTTGAGTGATTAGATGTTTCACTCTAATATTTTTGTATTATTAAGCAGTATTTTGTCACATATATCGACTATATATAATTTAATTTTCTTTCTCATTTTTTCAAACAATACAATTTGAACATCTGGATAACAACATTAAAAATCATACTAATGATTAAACAAATTAAAAACTAAATAAAAATAAATCTTTGTGAATGAAATAGTGGAAAGTGGGATATATCAAATATCATATTGATATCATATATCAAAAAAAGAACAACTTAAAGCTATGAGGGATGGAAAAATTAGACGTGATTAGTATATAAATGTTCAAGCTATGACAGCAAATACAGTAATAACACCTTTTTTTTAAAAGGTGCAGTAAATTTACAGAGAACAGACAGAGATCAACCTAATTTTCCCTCAAGGGTTAATGTGTCTTAAACTCAGCGCTGCTGCTGTTGTTAAAAGAAACAACACAATCAGATTAGTGTCAGTGTTGCAACACATTTGACTAAAAAATGCAGATAAGCCAACACGCAGACACAGCTTGCATATCGCCCTCAGTATTTACAACTGTAATCGACACCAGCACAAACAAAGTTTTCAGCATTCTAACCCGTATTTTGGAGAACTGAAAAGCACGACTGAGGGAAGTAGCTCATATTAGGCTGAGAAGTCAGAGGTGATTTAACATGCATACCAACTCCTCCCAGAAAAGCCTGAAGGGGTGTATGAAGCTGTACGTCTCCTTCAACCTTCAGAACTGTCCGCAGCGGACGGCTTATCTTGGATTTTAGTTGCACAGGCAGGTTTCCAAACCAAGCTGTGATACCCACCGTGTCTAATAATGCTTTCCAGTACAGCAGGATAAAAAAAGCCAGGTGTACTTCCTTCGACTCCTAAAAACTCTCTGTCAACATATGAAGTACTATCTCTGCTGTAGCCCCGAGCATATGCTGTTAACTTGGACGCTCCTGCTCGGTGGGTTGTCAGTATGCACTCCCACACACGTACAGGTGGAGGGAGACAAGGGAGATGGCTTCATTGTGAATGACTGCAGGCCTGTGATCCTTATTTACAGCTTTGTGATCAAGTATCATCTTTTCATTACTTAAACATTCAGATTTTAGATAAGTGCCACTTTCTATTTCGATCTGGAGGTTGCAGGGTAACAAACTGCTCTAATTAACTTGCAGTTGCACAAAATACCTGAAAAACGATCAACATTACATATCCTAAAGGTATCATTTCAGCTGGTCTCTTGCACAGTGTCCACAAGTGAATTTTTCCATTTCAACAAAGGATAATGAACGCAAACACAGCTGCTTCTTTAATACATTTTGTACTGACAGTGTGAATTAGATTATTTACTCATTTGCATTCACATTTCCATGTACCATTACATCTGACAACTCTTGTTTCATATGTAAAAATTAATTTCAAAAGTGCAAAACAAAAATTACTCATCCACGCATGTTCACAATGAAGATCCTGTATTTCTTGATCTTACTAATTTAACTTCATGTATAAAGCAACAGCCAACAAGTAAAAATGAACATAATTGGCAGGTGAGCACATTGACAATATCCTTGATACTGGACTGTCTCTTTGGAGTTTCTGTAGTTAATACTGATTGACCATGTCTATGTGAATTTGGATATACATTATTTTTGCTTTTCTATATATATCCAATGGTTTAGGTTGAAAAATATTAAAAAAAGAAATATAGAAAAGACCAAACTTAGGTTAGGTGGATCTTATGTAGCCAGTATACTCCCTTGAAAATGACATTGAAATGTATGATGTGTATCTAAGCTGTGAACTGAGCTTCACATCAGGGCAACTACCTTTAAGCTAGAATTTTTCCAAGAATAACACTTTTTATTTGAACCTGACAGCTGCAATCGTAGCACCAGTCCACCAAATGACATTTTACTAACAGCCAAAAGAGCGACTTCAATTACAGACAAACCAGGTGATATTGTATCAACATGAACACTCAGCAAGTTAAATGTGGAAAAAGCACTTATCCCTCTTTATACCAACGGTGACATTGGTGGCATTGTTTGAATGACATCAGCTAGGTTTGTTTGTTCAGCTGAGAACACTGATACCTGAAATAGGTTACACTTTTAAATATGTGATGAGACACTTGAAAAAGCAGGTCTTGAACCACAAGTGCTCTGTGGTTCGTTATGAGTGAGAAGTAGAAGGAAACATCTCCTCAACAGTTTTTTAATGATGCTGAAGTCTGATCACCAGTAAGTCCTTATGCCTGGAAAGTATCAAGACCAGGGAACATAAGCTATATCTACGAGCACAAATATGTCATCATGCATGGAGAATGTAAAGCTATTGGATCCACTTCAGCCAAAATCTACTGTTACTCTCCACCTGGTGGGATGACAGTTTACCAAATGGGATTCAATACAGTAAAACATGTGACAAGGAAAACCTTTCCACTATGGTTTGGACCAAAAATTTAAAATGTATACCTGTACTCTTACATACATGAACAAGAGAGGTTATCTTCATGTGTATCTGCAGGTGGCAAAGCACCTCACCATCTGTTTTCTTTCAGTCAAGTACATGTCTTGCTTGCATATGTGTGTGTGATTATTCCACATCATGCCTCTACCAACAAATATGCACTGCTGTGCCCAAAATACCTTCTAGTCAAGGTCTACGACTATTTACAACACTAAGTGACAACCATTCATCACTCCTTTCCTTGACACGACCTCCTTTTCTGTCTGTTTCTCTGCCTTTCCCCATATCCTCCTCTGTCTAATGGCTTCCGCAGTATGGCCATAATACTTCAGCCAATAAGGCTGCAAATGTGCAGCAACACACCACCTCCGGTCATTATGGCAAGGCCTGATTGTTCATTTGTTGCATTTTCCAACCGTTGCACTAAGTATATTTTTGACAAAAAGAATTATGGAGATAAGAATAATTATGGACATGTGACTGCTCTTTATTTCCATTGTGGAGACAATGTTTTGCTTAAGTGCAAAGATGTCAAGTAGAGGGTTTAAGACTGACACCACAAAGTGAAAAACAGATTGTAAAGCTGACTTTTGGACAGAAATACTAAGATGCACTGCACAGGTTTGTCTGCATAGATAATGAAGGCTAATTTTTGGTTACAAATGCTTATGATCTCTCAACTCCTAGTTCAGTTTTCAAGCCAAGAGTGAATTGCACATTTTGACTTAAACTTGCAGAGAGCAGAGTAACATCCCAGACATGAGACACTGCCTGAGAACTAAATAAGGGTACGTCAGAAAGGATTGGAATATGAAAGAGATATATTGAAGGCGTTAAAAAGATCTCATTTCATCATTATTTCATGATTAATAAAAGAACTTACTTGCAGAGGGTGTTTCAGCATGGACAGGAGGTGTGGAAGGGATGAAGGAGGGGAAGAAGAAGGATCGCAGAGATCGTTCAGTGTGAAGGGGCGAACGCTGTGTGGGCAGATTCTCACAGCTGCCCACGCTGCTGTGGATCTTAAGGTTCAAGGGCTTGGTCTTCTTCTTGGCTCTGAGGGAAAAAGGAAAACCAAAGGGAAACAGGTTAGGGGTGCAAACACACCAAAATGGTTTACTAAAACGTCAAAACCGTCAAAAAACAAGAAAAAAGACATTTACATTAAAATCCCCTGGTAGTAAATACTTACAGAAAGTTGTATCAATCACCTTAAAGTGATATTATTTCATATCTTTATAGAACAAATTCAAGCTAAAATAAAACACATAAAACTGTGATTTTATTATGCCACTACATCCTTGAACAAACAGACAAAATAGTAGAGGGGTAGCTAGGAATTTCTGGGGCATTTGAAAGGATACCCGATCTGGCTTTATATTCAGTCAGGATCAAGGTGTAAAGGCTTCAGTCACACAGAAGATATGTCAATTTCTTCTCATATACATATACCATAATGCAATGCAGCTGCAAGACATGTTGCATTTTGAATAAGTGATATGACTCTAGCTTTTTATAGAAAAAAAAAACTTTCCCTGCTCCCTCCAGTAACTATATGATTATTATTTTATTATTCTCTCCACCTACACATGCTGCATACCCCACAGCAACAAGTTCACACCCGCTCTTGAAGGGATATGAAAGGCAGGGTGAGAGAAAGCGGGTGCACCAAGAAGAGTCACTTACAACACCGTCATTACAAAATAACACGTGGAAAATACGGAACATTGCAGACTGAGGATAAGAGTTTAAGAGTATCTCATGGTCATTTATTTTTCTTTACTTTGAATGAAGAAGAGTTAAGTATTTGACTCGCCTCACTACAAAAAGCTCTAACTTGGTAGGACACCAGGTTACCAAATTTTCCAATAAAAAAACTACCTGTAATTAAGTATGCACAAGCTCAAGTTAAGTTGTAATTTTGCACTTTGGGCCTCAACAAACTAACTACAAAATCTCTACGGTGTTATGGTTTCTGCAGAGCCACAGAAAACAAGCTGTAGGTGTGATAGCACCCTAAGCTGCTGTAAGTATGGTGTACTGTAACAAAATAATTACAGGATTAAGTGATCATGATGAAGTCTGTAAGGTTGGTTGTCATGTTCCTAAGCTGACTGTAAAGCTTTTGGTAACAAGCCAGATAGAAAACAAACTGCTGACAGGACAAGAAAAGCATACAGGATGGAGCGACAGAAGATTATATAAGACAACACAAAGGAATACAAAAGGCTGTTAATTTGAAATGAGTGATATGCTTACACACAATGGTATGTCATCACACAATAGTATAAAATTACTACTTTAAATAAATCAATATACAAAAAGCACCATTATTACGGCGAATGAAATACATGTGATTCCTGTATCATTATATGAAAAGACCAAATATCAATTTTTCAATTCAATAGTTAAATAAATATATTGTATAATAGAAATATATTCCCACTGGGTTTAAATTAAAGATTTGTTCTCTACATGGCCTCCACAATGAAGGGGTACATTGTTTGATTGAAGCAAACATTTCTACTCTAAGAACTTCAAGTAAGTAAATATATGCAAAAAATGTGTGTCCAGCAAGTAAAAAAAAAAAAATATATATATATATATTTTTTTTTTTTTTTTTTTTTTACTTGAGAGAGAGCAAGTAAATGAAGACAGCCTGATTTTCAGGTTGACAGCCACTCATTTTTGAAAGTACTGCTTAAGGAATTGTCTCTTTGGACTGGGGGGTTGGAGGGTGGTATTACTGCATAACATCCAACAGCTGTCTCTATGGTTACATTCCTGCTTTTGGACAGAAGCTTGCAAATTACTTGAAAAACATCTTTTTGAATTAGTGTCTCATGTCAAATCGTAAGTCACCGATAATTTCCCATAATCACTGGCTTCTGTTTGTCAGACCGCTTCTTTTTGGGCGACCTGTCATTTCAGAAATGAATTTTGGGTAATTAAGCATGTAGTGCACTTTGTCTTTGTCAGCTTGTCATACAGTTTGTTCTAGTAAAACTTTAGAGTTTAGCGCAAGACATAACCTGTAGATACACAGATACACAGCATGATAGTGAGGTAACTGTAAGTAAGTCGGAAAGTAAGTAAAAGTAAAATTTATTTGTATACGGATTTTTGTAGACATTAGACACAAAGTGCTTTACAAGGGCATAATACAACATACAAAAAAGAAAGAAATCATAGCAGATGAGGTGACCGTCCAAGTCACGTGATTAAAAAGTGACTTGTGAACTAAGAAAAGAAACACGTACAGCTTGGGCTCACTAAAATGTCATTTGATTTAAAATATCTTAATTGGTTTAAGGAGCACTATATTTTATTATTTACTGTATTTTGGGCTCAACATGTGAGCTGTAGTGAAGCCAGAGGGCAAAGTAGACACACTTCAAAAATATGCCCAGCTAACACACAGAAATGAGTACAAAAATAAACCTCCCATTAACCTGAGGCAACAACCTTATATCCTCAGACTCAACCAAAGTCGAATGACGTGTAAAAAAAAAAGTGAGAACAACCCGGATTGAGTTCTCAAGTTAGGCAGCAACATCAGATTCGTAACTCTACAAATCCACTTGCAAACAAATGTCTGAGTGGTGGACTGACACGTACACAGACCAGACAGTGAAGGACAAGTGAAACAGTTGCACAAAGTGAGTCAGAATGTCAAAAAGCAGAGACTATGAAAGGAAAAGCTGCAGAGAAGAAACAGAAGGAAACTAGTGTGTGAAGCAAACAGAGCTAAACAATAACCAAACTAGAGCAAACAGAAAGCAGACAAAAGCAAACAGAAGAGAAGATATCAGAGAAAGTCCAGACAGACATAAACTGGAAAAGAGACCAGTGAGAAAAAAGCATGAAAGAGAGAGAAAATATGACTTCATCCTTCATAAAGACAAAAATTAAGACTGACTTATCATGCAAAGTAACTCTCATTAAGTGTTAAATTCCACTGGAATTTTTCCTCCCATGTCAGTATCTCACTCCCTACCCTGAGTCATGCAATTAGACCTGTAAACCAGCCCAGTACTTCACTCCCATCTCCTGCAATAAGGAAGCAGCCTGCAGGTTATCACTTCTCCGTCATAGAGCTTTTGTCAGCTATTCCGATTAGCCCACTTTATGCCATTTGAATCTAAATTAAACCATTCATCTCCCTGCATGCATGCCTTTATCCTCTCCTCGGATGATTTGTAGATGTTCAGGGAGGGAATATGAATGTTGAAAGAAGGGAGAGGATTCCCGATTTTGGTTTTGAAAACGGTTGTCAGTGCAGGCGGGCAGACGGGGAGGAACGGGGGACTGTCAACTTCACAGTTGTCATTAAAGCATCTATTCAGATACCTTTTCCTATTCCGCATATGAAAAGTTCCAGGAGGTAGAAACTTAAAGAATACACAACACAGAAAGACACAAAAAGAGGGAGGTGGCTGACTTGTCGAGTGTCAAGAGAAATCAGCGAAGGTGTGAATAGCCGAGTTGTCCTTTGATCTAGTCCGGGATTGTACATCACGATGCATCTCTCAAAGATGGAAATCACTGCATGTTTGTGTCACATTTCAAGTAGTATTTTTCAGCCTTTAATCCTCCGGGTCTTCCATTCTGCGTAAACAGGAACACCAAGAGTTTTCTTTTTCACAGTTTCATTCAGGCATTTCCACTTGATATATTGTAGTGATTAAATTACCTGTTGTGTCATCTTTATTACCTGCTGATTTGCTGATTTCTTATTCATATTCTTTCTTCCTGTCATATCCTGTTACAATGTCCCAGTTTTCTCTGCGATCATTAAAGTTCTATTGTATTTATTCTAAAGTGAGTGAAAGTGCGATCTAAAGTTTGCACGACATGTAATTGTGTTAATCGGACCAAAGGTCATGATATTTGCAGACAACAGCGTGTTTTTTCTCACTGACTTCATTTCATCAGCTTTGTCAATAAAGGGAATCCTGCTCAAAATGATTTGGGCAGAAAACAAAAAAGCTAAATATATTCTTCACAAGCGTAACATGTCGACACCAACAACTCACTTTTGTCGTGCAAAAACCTTGACTTTTTTTGTTTTACAAAACCCAGGAGGTGGGATAAGAGCTTTATTTTAAGTTTCCTGGCTGGTTTACACTTTTGAAATATGAGATTTTCACTTCACATTGTGCAAGCAAGTGAAAACAAATCAGACATTCATGCACACACGTACATGCATTCATCCACCCACTCCCTCCACATGCACTTCCCCACGCTTGCAGAGACACTAATTACAGTGACATCTTCAAGTAAAAGTTCCATTTGATCAAGGACAGAGGGGAGAGCAGGAGAGCAGCAATCCTTAAAACGACATATTTCCTTTACGTTCTGACATATCAAGAGGATTTTAAAAAAGCAGGGTCATGAATATTGCACAGCTTTCTTCCCTAACTAGCTAGCTGTTGCTCACTATCAAACTGGCATATCTCAACAGCAATGCTGAAAAGCATTCAAGCTCTGTCTAATTAACACTTGTGTCCATCTAGGGGGATAAATGACTTGCAGGATTCCATCTGCATACCCCCACTTTTTACCTCGGAAATATGCAAAGAGCTTTGCTGAGACCCACATGGCGAGAAAAGCACCCTGTTGCTTTTTATGCAAATGTAACAGTGGAATAATATCTCTGGCAGCCACTTCTCTTTGCTGCTTTAATAAAGTTGGTAGAAAAATGAAATAAAGGTGGGTAGAATAATGATTACAACAGAGAATTACTGTGAGCCCTTTGAGCGGTTTCATCCAAAGAAGGTTGTCTGCGGCGTCAAGCCAGAGTTGAATAAAAGCTGGCAGTCTGCTACCCTGGATAGGCTTTTTATTCTTGTTTCCTCAGGCACAATAATGAAGTTAATGCCAAACTTAATCTAAAATGAATTATTGTTATTGCGTGGTAAGTGCAACAATCCAAATATTCTCCTGTTTTAACTACAAAATGCAATACATTTTCTGAACAGATCTGGTTCAAATGGCTTACATTAAATAGGCCGTATGTCCCAATACATGAAGATTATTCAAATATCTGAATATGTGAGATGAGGCGTCTGAAACCAGAAGAAGATGTGGTTGTATATACTGTATATCAGGGAAGAACAGATTTCCAAATCTGTGCAGAAAACTTGTTAGGCTACTAAAAAACTAATTTGCCATGAACATAGCATCATTACTCATTTTATTATTAAAACATTTTTTAAAAATTACAATTTGCAATTTTGCTGCACCTTAAATCTCTTTTGTGCAGAATTAATTTGTGATAATAGCATTTTTTTTTTTTACTATTTTACTGGCATACGTTTATGTTTGTAAAAAAAAACTGACAATCCAAGAGAAAACGTGTGCAGTGCTGTCTATGTTTTGCAGATTCATGAAGGTGGTGGAAGCAGCGTGCAGTGCTGTTTTTTGATACGACCACATCTTCAAATCTTACACATAGTGTTATCACATAGCGTTAACATGCTGTAAAGTTGTTCAAATCAATATTTTCAAATGAATAATGGGTCAGATGACTATGTGCACTGTCAAAGGCGTTGCTCATAGTGATGATCCAACAGAGAATCACGGCCGACTACAGTTCCCCTCAGCTGTACAGAGCTTAATAGCATCTTTCTCCTCATTATTTTGGATGTCTGGCCTGAAACTTTACTGTTTGGTTCATCACTCTAATCTGTGACATTTCAGCCACTGCAGGCAGCTGTTTTTAGCAAAAAAAAAAGCTGTAAAATTCTACCGAACACTGCTTGCACAGCACCAAACGGCACACAGACAAATTTAGTGACTAGCTGGTGAACAAAGTGGAACATAGTTTCCTCAGGAGTTGGTAGAGAGTGAATATTAGACTTGCATTCATTAGGTGGGCAGACACATGACTCCGAATGAATGCTAATGTTGATCTGTGCATGGTGGGTTCTATCGGATTGTAAAAAGGCAACACGTTTGCTGTCACGTTCACCATATCATGGTGATAAGATGTCAGTGTAATGTTTACAGCTTGTTGTGTTGACCCCAACAAAATCAATTGCACATTTAAAGTATAATTCTGGTAATTACACAGACAAGATGTATGAACTGTAACAGAGTTTATTGCTGAGAATAGGGAAATGCAGCCATATCGCTAAAAAGAAGTCAGAAATACAAGAAATTACAAGCAGTAAGACACTCAGACAGGTTGTAAATGAAACCCTAGGTTAGCCAAACATATTACTGCACTCACTTTGAGCTTCGCCTCCAATTAAAATGGTTTAGATGATCTGGTTTAACTGCTGTTCGTTTACAACCTGTCAAATCACTCATGTTTCTTCCCTGTCTGACTTAGCGTCGTGTTGTTGCTTGTTCCCAGATCTCAGCAATTACCGAAACCCAATGCATGGGAAAAATTGCAACACAACTGCTGCAGTAACTGTTCGTGTTAGGAATGTGTATCAAATAGTAATGTGCTTCTTGCATTTAAATTATAGTAGGAGTATAAAGCGAACACAAGCAGAGAGTAAAGTAAAGAAGGTGACTTTATCAAACAGGGAATCAGCAATCCTCACCAGTTTGTTGCCTGCAAAAGGAGACACTGAAAACAAACATATCATGTTACAGCTGAACCTTCACTGCTAGAGGGGATACACTGTTTTGGCTGTCTTTCTTGTTTGCTTCATTGCCTTATCCAAATGTTACGTTTGTTTGCCAGAAGAGCTACACACAGATCTCGAAGAGTCTCAACCGCTGTACAGGACCATTAGATCATCCAAGCAATCATGGGATGAGACACTGCTGCGCTGCAATCACAGACGTCACTACTAAATATAACAACATGTTTGTTAAGACATGTGTTTCACGGACACAGAGAGGGGTGTGTCTGTGACCCCCTGTGCATGTATGTGTGTGTGTGTGTGTGTGTGTGTGTGTGTGTGTGTGTGTGTGTGTGTATGCACGCCCACGTCATGCGTTGACGTGGACGTTTGATGTCTCATCATGACAACATCTGCTGATCACCTGTCGAGATGGCTGACTGATAATAACGCACAAGTTAAAGAACTCACTTTCCCTCCTTCCCTCTCTTGTTATCTCCTCTTTAACTGTCAGCGTCTCCACAGGGATACGGGTGGGTGTCAGTGCGCTGTCAGAGGCCAGAGGAGGCACGGCGCTCTCAGTGGGGATGGGAAACATGCATGTGAGTCGTGGATTGAAACCTGAACATGACGCTGAAGAGACAGCAAGACACCCGAGGCAAAAAAAAAAAAAAAAAAAAGAGAGAGAGAGAGAGAGAGAGAGAGAGAGAGAGGCAAGGGATTGAAAAAGAGAGCAAGCCTGTGTAAGAGACAGAAAATGAGAAAGAGGGGGAGGGGAAGCTGATGACCAGATGAGAAGCGAGACCAGTGGTTTGGGACCAGGGAGCAGGGACAGAGGAGTGACAAGCTGACAGGAAGGCGGACTGTAACGTTGTCTTTTCAGTAGCATATCAGGGATCTGTGTCTGTGTGCACTGACACTGCACAGCCTGCCTGGTTAAAATAATTGTATGCCTACACGCTGTGGCCATGTGAAGCCATGAGCAGTGGTATGGTAATTATGTGTTATGGACATAAAATGTGGATTTTATTTTCATACTAGAGATGTTGTCTGCTTGCAAACCAGTAAAACAACAGCAACAATAAAACTACTTATAAATCCTTTAAGTCATTTATCAAAAACATTCCAGCTTCTCAAATGTGAAAATTTGCTACTTTTCTCTGTATTTCACCACTTTGGTTCAGACTGAAATGTCTCAACAACTATTGGAAGGATTGCTATGATATGTACAGACATTCACGCTTCCCAGAGGATGAATCCTACTGATCCCCTGACTTTCCTTCTAGCACCACCAGCAAACTTTTCACCTATCAAGTGAAATATCTCAATATCTAGATGGCTTGGCACACAATTTTGTACATTGTCATCTAACACCAGCAGGTCAAAATATGAATGTGTCCAACACTTTGATTTATGACCAAATACCTGCAAACCTAATCACATTCCCATCACTCTTAACTGTACTATGTGTTTAGAGCTATTTAGCATACGAACACACTAAACTAAGATAGTGAACATGTTAAACATTATCTTTTGTCATTGTGAGCATGTTAGCATGCTGATGGTAGCATTTAGCTCAACGTACAGATAGCATGGCTGTAGACTTTTAGTCTTGTTTACCATTTTGTGATATTTTATAGACTGAACTGATTAATCTAAAAGACAGATTGACAGATCAAATCAATATCTAAAAATAGTCTTACTTGCAGCCTTGCTTCCAATAAACTGGTTTTTATTGTCACACTTGAAATATTTTCAGGCTGGTCATATAATGCAAGAAAACAGAGCCATTTTAGCTGCGGAAATGTAAATTACCCCCACCAAGTTGGTGATTAGAGTTTTAGAAAGTAAAATGCATCAGGGGCAAAGTTAGGTCAGAGCTTAACATTCTGCTCTGTGAATAACCATGAGATACTAAGAGAAGATAATTCGCCCCCGTCTCTGCATTAATTTTGTGTGCTACAACTTTAAACTCAATTTGCATTCTGCTAGCTAGAGGCAACGTTCTCTTGGTGTGTTCAGTTCAAAAACTCGGGTCGAATATTTGATCCACTATCTTTGCTGACAGGTATGCCTGAAGATCGTGGACCAAACACTTGATTTAACTTTCAAACAGCATATATATATATATATATATATATATATATGGCCGAGAGAGCAGCATAAACAACAACACAAACAGTTCAAACAGACAAATACAACTGTCACACACTACAAACGAGTGGACACAATATCGAGTTCATATACCAAAAGAGAGTTGACTAGCTTGTAGCATTACATCAGATTCCTGTCACGTTTTGTTTGATGAATATCAGCTTTTGCTATCTAATAGAATATTTAAAAGTTTCACTGGTTAGTCTAAACAGGTTGCATTCATTCCTCAAACGGTCAAACTTTTAAATAAGAACATGCTTTCTCTACAGGCGAGGCGGAATATGCAGGTAGCTGATAAGGAATGAGGCATAAAGGTTAAACTGTTCTAAGATTGGCAATACTGTATGTACCTGTATGTCAGACAGTGAATAGTAAACATGAAATACAGCTGTCTGTTTTTAATATTGTGTTGTAGAGATGCACCAACACCAATACTGATATCGGTCCAATACTGACTCAATGGGCCGATCTGGTATCAGATACCATTATTTTAACAATACAGTAAATGTATATCTATGTATTTATTTGTTACATTTTGTTTTACAAAGTTAGGAAAGCAATGTTTAAGTCAAACCTGATGTTGCCTTACACATAAAAGAATGATCCCTGTCCCTTCCACACAGTGAGGCATATAGCTTATTGATTAAACACTGGTATTGAATCAGTATTCGGTATCAGCCGATACCCAAAGTCCAGGTGTCGGTATCAGGACTGAAAAAGTGGGATCGGTGCTATTGCTAAACAGAGTTTACTTGTGATGCAAGATGAATTTAAGAAGTGCAATCTAATCTAATATACACGAGCGCTGTCTTTCTGGTTAGAACACCTGAACTCGGCTCAAGATCTTAGGCCTCAGAGTCCTCCATGGGCCATTATATCGCAATAATAGCAGCAAAGACTGCAACACCCATTTTGCTGCTTGCAGGATGCACTGAGCTCCTTGGTTTCAAACTCAATATTGGAAAGAAACCCCCAGTGAGAAAGTACAGGACGCAGAAGTGGAGACAGGGAGAGAAGTGTTGTCATGGAGACAGAATAAAGCATCTCTGCTTGTCAATTAGATGGGATTTGGTCAGTGTTGGATTGACGTTTCAGTTTTAACCCTTCTTGCTGTGAATCTAGGAGATGAGATGAATGATTCTCTTGCAGAGACCTTTTTGTCGGACATATTTTGTTTCTACAGCTTTACATGACATCTTGTTTTGTTTGTTTACAAATTTAAGCATTAGTGATGCAGTGCAAAACAAGACCGCTGGTTCTTATAACTCTTCAGTCTTTCTACTGTATTTCTTCAAGCATTATTGCTTCTTGTCACCTCAGGCTTTTCCAGCACTTGGTGATAAGTTGCTGTTTCAAGAGACTAACTGCACTGCAAGGACGTAGATTTAGTTTTAACTTTGCTAGGAACATTTTTTGTCAAATGTCCAAAATAAACTGTTACATATGTGCACTTGCTCTCTATCTCTCTTTTTACTTTCAAATGCACACCTAAAGATTTTGAGTTTACTATATTGAGTATGTGTTTGCTAATATAACTAAAATTTGCTAAAAACACCTTAAAAAACAAGGCCTGAAATATAAATATAAAATCCTTTGACTAATGTTAGTTTTGTCCAGTAAAGAACATTGTAATTTCATGATGTTTGAAAAATGTTTCAACTATTGTTTTTTTTGTTTGTTTGTTTGTTTTTATGATTAACAATTTTATTGGAATTTTGAATTAACAAACATTACAAGCATATATGTGACTGACAGTGCTTGGAACAGACGATACCAGACAATAATGCACTTCCACCCTAAGTGATGTCAATTGCAGCGACAGTAATAATAAGATGTAGTGCCAATCCCCTGCCACTGAAATAAAAGTGAGGGCTTGACTTGAATCCTTGAACCCCTCCCAGTCCTACACCCTGGTCCAGCCCTCTAATGTTGGAGAGGTAACTCACTTTCAAATGGAAACTTTCAACTCTGTTCATGTTCACGTTAATGAGACATTTCAACTACTAACCATTTCAGATTCACCACGGTTCAGCTGACAACAGGTGTACAGCTTGAAGTCGGGGGTTGCAAGATCATCAAGTCAGGTATCCCTCATATTCATCTCTTTCACTCTTTAAGAAAAGATCTCCATGGAGAAATGCCACACTGGTCAAATCTCCAGGTTCATGATGACATCTATAAAGAGAGACTTCGCATTTATAATTTGGAACTGAGAAATGCAAGGCGGTCTTTCCCCTGAACTTCTATCCACCAAGGCCTGCAATGAATTTGCCTCCTTCTTCACTGACAAAATTCTGAAAATTAGACAAGCAGTCAGTGCCTCCGTATCAGGTACAGGATATGTGTTGTCCCTGTGTCCACTTCTTCAAATCTATTCAAGTAGTATGACAGTTTTATACGATCAACCATGAAAACCTGGAGGACATTATACAACATCTGAAATCCTCCTCCTGCTGCCTTGATATTCTGCCTGCAGGTTTTTTCAAAATTCTTTCAAATTGCATGTCCTCAGATGTTCTACAAATTGTCAACAAGACTCTTCTCTCAGGTGTACGCCCATGCTGTATTGAACTGATAATACAGTTAATTATGACAACAGAGATTCTTCAGTGTTGAAAACTCTAAGCAGACAATCAGGAAATATTCTTGGCATCCAATCTTTGGATGTTTGCCACTGATGGACTGGATTCAAAAACAGTTCTCCTGCCCTTTGAGCATCCAAACATCGTGTTCTACCTACGTGTACCTCATGTGAACAGTTTAGGATGGATAGGAATAAAGAACCATTCATGTCTGAGGCTCTATAACTACATGTAAAAGCACCTCCCCAAAAAACCACAATTTGATATTGTTGGCACATTTCCCTCAGACACATAACTCTACAGTAAGTGACGGCCTTTACAGACTGTGTAAACTGAAATTAATATGTGTTAATATTTGTGTCTAGTTTGTTCAAACAATGATCATTTTCTTCTTCAGGGCAAGCTGAGCCACTGTTTATTCGATCTTGAGATATGTGACATTCAAATGTTGAACTGTGTACTTTGCTTCTTTACTTATGTTTATCTGTCCCAATTTAAATAACCATTTCATTAACGCTAAACTGTCCAAGCAGAGCTTGTGAATGTCCAAAAGTAACTTTACAGCTCTTAATAAGGACTAAAAGGTTTCAATTAACTTTTGAACACAGTAATACTAAACTCAAGATCAGATGTTATCTTCCACAGTGCACATGCACCAGCTTTTGTCTGCTACATCACATCAACTTGTAAGCATTGTTTCCTGTGAATCCCTTGTGCACGGGTACATAGTGAGAAAGACAAAGTTCACCAGTGACAATGAAAGCTACATAATATGACCCCTTACAAGCCAGCCTGCAGCCTCAGATCCTCATGCAGGGCACTTGTGGATGTTCCAAAGTCGAGGCTTAAATCTAAAGGTGACCATGCTTTTGCCATCAGGGTCCCTTGGCTTTGGAACGACCTGCCTGAAGAGATAAGGCTCACAGAATCAGTAACTCCTTTTAAATCACTTCTTAAAACTCATTTCTACAGACTTGCTTTTATGTGATGTCGTCTTTTTATCGTTTTTTATCATCTCTTTATTGTTTTTCATTGTCTTCTACTGGTGTCTTCTTAATGTTGGACTTGTTATTGCTTTCTGTGACGTGTCTTTGCTTTTGTATTGTACTGTCTTTGCTTTGTCTGTCAAAGCACTTTGTAAACTCTGATTTTAAAGGTGCTATATAAATAAAGTTATTATCACAGTCAATTAGTCAATCAAGAGAAAATTAATTGGCAAATTAATTTGATAATCAGTAAATTGTTTCAGTCAAGCTTTCAAGCAAAAATGCAAAACCTTTCTTCTTTCAGCTTCTTAAATGTGTGATTAGCTTTGTCATATATGATAGTAAATTCAATATCTTTGGGTTTTGACATTTAAAGATGCCACCTCGGGCTCTGGGAAATGATAATGGGCATTTTCTGTTATTTTATAGGAAAATCAATCAATTAAATCAAGAAGATAATAAGCAGATTAATCAATAATGAAAATAATCATTAGTTGCAACCCTAAGGAACACTATAGTTTTCATACAGAGAGGCAATTAAACAACCCAATTACATTAAATGGCCATCGCTAGGACAGGTCACCTGACAGGTCACCTGGTCCTAATAGGCTCCCTTGGATTGGATACATACAATAGATATGGATAGATAAATACATACACATAAGACAGGTGACAAATCAAAGAATGAATGAATGCTGGACCCCTACAGTGAAGGGTCTGGTGGCTCTGTTATGCTGTGGGGGGCATTTTGCTGCCATGGTATGGGTCCACTTGTCCCCTTAGAGGGAAGGGTCACTGCAAATCAATGCAAAGTTGTTCTGATTCATCAGCTTTATCCTATGATGAAACATTTCTATCCTGAAGGGAGTGGGTTCTTCCAGGATGACAACGCCCCTATTCATACGGCATGAGGGATCAATGAATGTTTGATGAGTATGAAAATGATGTGAATCATATGCTATGGCTTTCACAGTCACCAGATCTCAACACAAGTGAATACCTATGGGAGATTTTGGACCCACGTGTTAGACAGCACTCTCCGCCACCATCATCAAAACACCAAATGAGGGAATATCTTTTTGAAGAATGGTGTTCATCCCTCCAGAAGAGTTCCAGAGAGAGAGAATCAGTGCCAAGGCTGAGTTGAACTCCTAATAGGCAAATTAAGGATACGCTCCTTCAACCATTCTTATGACGTTTCACCTCCCCTTGTTCCTTCTGTCATTCCCTCTTTCTCTATTTGGACTGTTGTGATGAATTCAGAGATTTTGATAGACTGTTGACAGATTTTCCATTGCTCACGTGTTTAGTTTTACCTTTGTACTGACTGCTAATTTGCTTTAATTGTGATGATTCATCTGTTTCTACTTCTAAATATGTAAATGTTGTTTTTTTTATGCACCGATAGACTATGAAGGATCAATGCATTAAGGTCTGATTGATCTGCATTGTTACTGAATAAATTCATGACATGAAACATACAGTGTATAAAACTTCATAAAATCCTTCAGTAGAAAAAAAACCATAACAAAATAGTCATCTTTTAGTGTTTGCAATCGGTGCTCTTAAGGTTTTATCATGTTCCAGCCTCCTTCTCTTATCTGTCAATTCATGCCAGCAGGTCTGTGTGCACTTGAAAAGTCTGTCTCTGTGTGCACTTGGGTGTGTGTATTTTCTGCAAAAATTGAATCAGAATTTATTTTCTCAATCAAATCAAAATGAAACCATAGCTCAAACCTTAAACTCTAATACAAATATTAAAGCAACAGCGCAGGATGCGAGAACAGCTATCTGGCCCACAGCCGCGCAGGTTAAGTGGTAGTTTTGAAGCACAGGCAGAGCAGTAAATGACAGCAACCCTAAAAAGAAAGAAGGGTCAGGGACAATATGGAACCTGAAGCAGATATTATCTGTCTTGACTCTAACATCAGAGAGAAACACTGAGATGAAAGCCTTTAGTTGATGGCCCGAATGATGAATGATGGTAATAACTCCCTCTATGGTTGTTGGGCAGTAAAACAGTCACTCCACTGTTTAATACATCAGACAGCGGTTGTCAATATGGCCTGTTTTAGGTTGCTTGCTCTTTATCACAACCATGTTTGACATCATTTTCACACTCCAAATTTAGTGTTTGATCTTCCAGTAACACAGATTGAAACGCAACTTTAATGACCATGTCGGGAATCTAAGGATTCATATAATTGAATCAAAAGCAAAATAAGATTTCCACAAAATTAACGAAATGCTTTGAGCACAGTGCTATAAATCTTTTCTGTATACGGCTTGGTAATTTCTCAGAGATCCTTTTTTTTCTTTTTTTTTTTGATTTTCTAAGAAAAGAATTATACAACTTTTAAGGATAACTTCTAATCTCCTACTCAAATCCTGTTATCTGTCTCGCTCGCATCCCAACCAGCTCCCACTCGTTGACAAATCACTACAGAAAAACCATCAGTCTAATAAATCCATTCTCCATCAGAAACAGTGGCATTTGGGCTAACCGCCACTCCTAAACACTCATATAAATTCATAATCATGACTCCAATTTCTGGGCCGCCAGTGGAGGCTGGGATGTGCGCTCATTACAGCCGATGGAAGGGCGGATGGATGGAGGGGAGGAGTGGCAGTGTCTGGCTGTTAAGGGTCTGGTGTTGACATCCCCTCTCACCTGTTTTGTCATTAATGGCAAAGGGGCCAAAACCCTGATTAACATGGATGAGCTTTTGTCTGCAGAGAAAAGAAGATACACACTCACATTCCCCCCCATAACCCACCGCAACCACCAATACTTCCTCCTCTCTCTCTCTCTGTCAAACACACATACATTATCATACTGCACTGACATACATGGCTTTGTGCAGTGCACTTAACTACGCAGTGAATGTCCCACGCGGCAGAGCATGTGGGACCAATAATCCGCCAAAGTCAAAGGTCGCAGGCTAATGTGACGATGTGTGTGTCCCAAGGGGAGGTAGATCTGTATCTCCCTGGATCATCTGGGGAGCAGAGGCATTGATTTGATGCCGGCTGAATTTTCAGAGAACAATGAAAGGCAATAAGTGTGTCTTCAGATTACAGATCTAAAAACACCATGAAATGAGTGAGTTCCTGCATTTTTTCTTACTTTTTGTACAGTTAGCGATGCTGTCGCACTACAGCTGTGGACCCTGGTATTTTTGCATTTTCTGGTGTTACCAAAAGTAACCAAGAGAAATACTTGTTTCTGATTGGATGGGAGATACTGTATCTGTTAAAATCCCATATTAGACAGCTCAAACATAGTTCCAGTCAACAGTTTAATCCCTGTTCTAAATCAGTGCACAAGGTGTATTAAACTGCAGGTAACCATAGCAACTCCAGTTCAGCCTGGTTCCAGACCTCTGAATCGCCACCCACATCTCAGATTTGTACAGCAACTAAAGTAGGTCTGGTGTCGGGCCGGCTGATGGCAATCGGAGCTTCGTAGGCAGGATTACGAACGGGGATGTCATCTTTCTACAGAGTTAGCTAGATACCTGGCTACATTCATGAAAAATAGCTACAGGTAAATGGCTACGAGTTGTTTTTATTCAATTTAGAGAAATAACAACTCTTAAACCGACATCTTTCTTTGTTACGCTATTGCAGCTTGTGTCAACTGAATATTGCGGGAGACAGATATTTCACTCGCTACTGATTTGGTAGAGCAAAACAAAACAAAATACCCCCTCCTCCCAACAAGAAAGTGGCTGATATGAGCACAAGTCAGGTCAGAAGTAAGGTTGAATGAATGAAGTCTAACAAAACCACAATTCATTCTGTTTGTTACGCCATTACCAGTAGTATAGTGACAGTATCACACAAGCCTCATCAGTGGTTGGAGTTTGTTGTCATGGAGATGGATCTGTTGGCTCAGTAGTTGTTATAATGTCATCAACAGAGTTGGGAAGAGGGAGGAGACGCTGGTTCCAGTGTTTTTTCCCATTTTGTATAAGCAGTTCAAAAATTTCTTTTAATAACATCTTCAATAGTACTTGTGTGAAATCATGTTTTGTCTGTCAGTTTGGCGTGACGGAAAGGTCTAAGCACTACAATACCCATGATCCTTAGACATGGTTACTACTGTATGGAGAAGAAGCCTGAATCAGAGCTGTAGAGAATTTAAAATGCTTTATTGTTGCAGTTATGATCATATCATAGTTGCTCAATAATTGACCCAGAAACTGAAAGTATGAAGTAAGAATTCATTTCAGCTGCAGATTGTGTTATTGGTTGTTCAGCTTGTGCACGCTGTTAGCAGCAAATATAATAGAATTTCAAGCTTGATGATTGGAAATTTCTTGCCAAAATGTTCCATTACTTCTCTCCTGGGGTTTTTATGTACACAGGTTTGTGCCTTTGAGTTTTATCAAAGAACCAGATATGATGATTCAACCAAGAGAGTTTAATGCCGATCCAAGCTATGGACATTTTCCAACAATGAGTCATCTAAAATTGTCTATGGAATAATGAATTGGGCTTTTACATCTAGAGCCAGGGGTACCAGAAAAACGCTCTTTTTGCACGTTTAGGGCTTGAAAGTCAAGCATCAAAGCTTATTCTTGACCTCGGAAATAACAGTTTGACAAAACAATCCCCACTGAAGGTCCGCTTACAAGCTTTTTTCCAAAGACACAGTCCGTGTCAGCATATGAAGCAGTAATTTATGTTGTACCTCATTTTGCCAGAAGCCATTGTCTTGTCTACATAATAAAGAGCTTGAATCCTAGATAAAAAGAAATGCCCTTTTGTTTAGTTATGATCACATCAAAATTGAATATATAGATCAGTTTCACTGCTGTGTTTTCAACATTACTGATGTAAACAAACCTTTAACAGCATAAGACAAGAGAACAATAATACCTACTGTATATTTACTTGCTGTCAACTGTTATTGGTTTGCATATTAAAACACCTGCCGATCAATTTGCATGTATAGCAGGTTCTCCTGTGTGACCCTTCTGTTTACATCTGGATGACAGATTGAACCTTTACGGATGTAGTTTCTCCTAGCTAACCTTTGGTGAATTCCCTCTCAGAGATGTTCATCACTTGATGTCAGCCACCACCACCCCAACCTCATAACAGTTTCCTTTGCGCTACCGGGAAAGATAAAACCCAATAAAAAATGTATTTTCTGACTAAATTCGCTGGATGTTACGGATGACGGTAAAATAACACATTGACAGGTTCTCAAAAGAGATGCATAATGAGAAGGGTGAAGAGAGAAAGAAGAGGAAACACAGAGAGAAAGGGGAAATACAGTATACGATGTGTACACCAGCTCAGTGAAAGCAAACAGCTAAATTAGTCATGGAATGGATGCAAATTTGCTTCCCCTGAGTGTTGCATGGTAGAATTACCCTGAGAGAAGCAGAGGGTGAATCATGCCAACCCCCGGCGCCATGTGATTTATTAGCAAACATCCAATTCAATAAGAAAGTGCTTAACATTCAAAAAGCTGTGAAACTCTCATAAGGTGGCATTAACTATATGATATTATCGTTTCCACTGGCGGGGGGAAGGCAAGACAAGAGACCGAGGAAAAGCAAACACGCCCACTTTCCTGAACGATCTTGGTGTGACGTGCCAAGTGGGACTGTGACAGTCTGAAAACTCACTTGGCCTTTTCCACGCACGCATGTTACTACTCATTAACATAGACAACGCGGTTCATAATTGACACTGCAGCCCAAAGAGCCTCTCCACTTTGAAAAGGGCACAGAGAGAAAGGAGGGGGGGCGGGGTTGAGAAATAAAGATAGAAGAGAGAGAGAGAGAGAGAGAGAGAGAGAGAGAGAGAGTAAGGCTGCAACATAAGCAAAATGAAATTGCTGTTGCACTCCTGCCTAGAAATTAAAGTTTAAGCGGTGCTGGGTATCCAGCACACTTATGTTTTAAGTAAAATTATGAACATGTTGAACCGCCTCAAAGACATATTCCACCCACAGACACTTCTACATTGTTATATAATCAGTTTGTCATGATCAATGCGTTTCAGACGGTGTTTTTGCGTGACAAAAGAAATGAAGCATTTTACTGCACTCTGCCATCATTACAAAAACTTTTCCACTTCATAAACTTTTTAGGAACTCTGAACTCAAAAACTTAAAAGTCCCCCTCTATTCAAAAATGTGTTTCTCTTCTTGTTCCTACAGATTGGTTTGATGCATGTGCAGAGTTTGACACTAGACGGCTGTTTTCACATCCATCTGCTTAAAAGTGCAAAGTTTCTCTGTGCTCACTGAAAATCTGATTTTAAGTGGGCGGGCTTACGAGCATGATTTGAGACATCACAACTAGTTTGGAGCCAATCCTGGTCCACTATTCAACCTAACACAAGTGTGATGTGGAAACTTGATGTCTCCTGTGCACAAACACTGAGAATGGACTTTATGATGAAGTAGGAGGGGATACTTTTTAGGAGTAGGATTTTGTGTGGAAAAAAACATATTATAGACAATTATTAATTAGTAGATTACTTTATATACATCTTGATAGTTCAGGTTTTTTGAAGTTGGGTTGTATGAAGTAGTTATCCATAGTCAGTGCAGTAGATTTGGGTTGGCAGACTCCTGGTTTGGAGAAGCAGGCAGGAGTAACGGAAGCTAAGCAATGCACTGCTGTGGATGGGGACAGCAGCAAAATGTATTTTAGCCACCTAAAAAAAATCAATATCACTTTAAGTGTACGCTATATTTAGAATATTTTCACATGCCGCACACTGTATTACACCGCACATCAGCTGTTTGGGTCATAAAATGCTGCTGCGGCGTAATACAGTGCCCGGCACGCGTAGGAATACAGAAGTTCAATGGTTAAGAAAATGTAGTGCCAAAGGAAAGGGCTATCTGGCAGCGAGGTAAAGCAGTGAAAAAATATTAAATATTCTATTGTAATGTTTTTATCAGTGTTTTCAACAACATGGATGCTCTGAAGAACGGAGAATCAGTATTTCTCAGTGCAACAATGAAAACAGGATAATCCTTGGAAAGAGAGATTAGAAAATGATTAGCAAATCTTTTGACTGTATCAAAAAGGGCACATGCAACTGTTGGTTTGATTGATTTACTGATTGTGTGTGTGTGTGTGTATGTGTGTGTGCGTGTGTGTGTGTGTGTAGCGTGTATGTGAGTCAGTGTTTGCAGGTGTTCAGTGGGGTGCGAAGCACTTGATTGACAGCAGAAATTGGTTCTTACATTTCAAAGTCAAATTAGTAAATGTGGGGAAAGAGTGGCATCATTACTGACAAGATGTTAAATATATTAACAGAAGAAATGTCATTTCTGGCTCTCTAGACAACATAAACACAACAATCTTAAAAAATCTTCAGGTGTTCCACACCTTGGTGTATTTTATAGGATTTCACAATTGTTTTTATACTGGACATAATCAATCATGTCACGTAGGGTTAACAATGATTTGATGACATTTTCACAGCTCACCCGCAGACACTTCAGTCATCACACCAAAACAAACAGTGGGATTGTATTGATCCCATACAGCAGTGCTCTTTAACCCTGTCCATGGAAAATCCCTTCTGTGAAAAATGGGCAGCCAAAATGGATATATTGACAGAAAGTATGTGTTGTTGGACAGATGACCAGCAGATCGTGATTTCTTTTTTAGCTCAAGAACTAACATATTGCCTAATAAAATACAGTGAATGATACTTTATATTTAGGTTGATTAACTTTTAAGCGAATGTATCTTAAACTGTATCTTTCATTCTTTGAATAAAATGGAAATAAAAATGAAAAGCCCTACAGCTTCTAATGCCTGTTGCATGCATCTCAAACTGGACTCCTCTATGGGACCAACAATCCTATCCCTTCCTCTCAGCCTCCTTCCAAAATACACCAGCAACCAGGTATCCAAAATAACGAGAAGAACATGGAGGCAAATAAAAAAACAACACAAATGCATCACCAGTTCTAGACAGTTGTTTTTGGAAAGGGATAATCAGAATTACTAATCTCCTTACAGATGAGTAATTCTGATGAGTAATTTGTTTCCAATGCACCGACTGAAACTCTAACAGGTACTGAAACGAGCTAATAATATAATTAACTGGTTTTATTGTATTTAATGGTCAATATAGCTTTGCTGACATCGTACACATAGCAGCAAATGAAGCTAACTACACTTAAAACATGCTTGTTCAAACTCATCTCCTGGCGTCTGTCTCAATTCAACTCTGACTCAACAACTGTGATTCAAACATTTATGAATCTATGTTTTTCATTTTGGTTTCCTTTGGTAATGGGTTGGAAGTCATCCACATCTACCGAGTACATTTTTGTTGTAACAAGTATTTGCTGCCTGAGCTTTTATTGAGAGACTCCTGCTTCCAAGTAAACAACGAAGGTTGAATGACATTTATATTACAAAATACAAAAGATAACGTCAATGATTATTTAAATGTGAACTGTAGTCTGTTTGCATTTTGCTGTGAGTGTACACTGAATGACTCAGACTAATTTCAACTTTCTTATTTCCTTAAATTTCCTAAATAAACTTGGCAACATCCGTGGACTCAGGATATTTTTTAATGCTGGGAAAAAACTATTTAATTAGATGATGGAGAATATGTTTTGCTACTTTTCAGTCATCACAAACTGATATAGAAGGTAAAGATGTACACAGGAGAAGTAACTGTAAAAAACTTCTTAATGAAGTGCATTCTTGCTTTATTCGGGCTGTGAACAAAATCTTCTTCTGAACTCGGAGCAAGAAATACTTAATTGTTGTTTGAGAGGATTTGTTTTAAGATACAAATTCAAACAATTTAACACAATCAGCTAAATAAAATATGTGAGATCTGAAATGTGGGGTTGCTGCAAGTTAAAACAAAAAGTGTTGCACTTCTTAATGGCTTTCACTTAAAAAGAAAGTACACTGTGTCACTTGCAAATGATTTCACATGCTACTAATTGGCAAGATTACACTACTTGTTAAAGACATGCCAGAAGTTCTATTTTTACATTACATCTATCAACCAAGAGCCTGAGTCATTACCATAGGAACAAGACGAATCTGCTCAGTGTGTATCTCCAACGATCTGCTGAGAATGTATATGTATTTATATTCCATTCAATTGCACAGCGCAGTAAAAAAAAAATATTATCATATCAGTGGTGTCTTCATGCTTTCCCATTAAAGGACAATTAAGCAGAATATATTTAAAATATATTATTATAGTTTTCGTAATGTCCATGTGTGATGTACTCACACTGTGCCCAGTAGATTAAGATCTATGTGGTTCATACAATAAACTGTGTTAATTCAACACAGTATGGATCCACTTGTAATGAAGACCATGTTCAGAACTTCCTCCTTCCTCGTTAGCAATCACGGGTTAAAGTTTGATACTGAAGTTGCTTGTTTTGGCACACAGATAAACAGAGAGGATTGTAAGGATGTTGCTAATTATCTAAGTACATCTGGAGATAAATGTTCTGTGATACAGTGATGCTGAGAAAGAAGAAAAGTTTCCCCGACAGGACAATAAAGTATGAACGGTAAGGAAGGACCTTTAGGTAAAAATTATGTAGTTTCATTATTTAATTTTTACTTTCAATAGCCTTATGCTTTTCTTAAAAGTACGCTCTTTCTCTGTAATAATTTGAGGCATTTTCTGAAATGGGTACCTTCTCAAGTTTAACATCTATTTCCACCATTCCAACTCTCAAAAAGTGGATACCTTTAACTTCCATGAGATCACATTTGTCCATTTTTGTTACACATCCTTTGGCATTTTGAGGTCTAGTTACCTACCACCAACTATGGTATGTATATCTGCTTGAAATAACAGATGCAACATGACACAAAATCAATTTATTTATTAAATGTAAACAAAAGAAAATAAGTTGTTTGGCTTTAGACTGAATCCAGGTTATGGAGAGAAAAAGTATTGAGTTTAAAGTTTAGAAATCATTTTTAACAAAATGACTCCCTGTAATGTGAACGTGTTGCTAGTACTGCTCATCCTACTGAGAATCAACACCTAAACAACCGTTCCGTAAAGCTTTCTGTTCATTGTTTTTGTTTGCTGGATGATCTGGTTAAGTCATTAAAAAAAAGCAGCCACAAATAACATTACATGCCAACTTCAAAAGGGCTAAAAGAAGCTAATGTAGAGAATGTAGAAACTTCAAACTTCCCAACACAGGTGAAAGTTTGCCTTCTTTTGCATACAACTTGCAAAATCAACAGAGGTTTAATCTCAGGGTGAGATTTTCTTGGATTCATAGATATTACTGGGGGCAATTTGCTCATTATTTCTGGGATAGAAACCAGCCTGTGGTTCACTGCAAGCTAAAAAGAAAACACTTTATCACACAGACAAACACATTAAACCGCAAAGCACAGAGCTATAAAACAAGAGAAGAGGGCTGATTCTTTACAATAAAAGCAACTGGAAACAAATGTCAGACCATGATGCAGAAATATCCCTGTACAACATCTGAAAAGCACATTTTGTGCAGCTGAAGATCAATAAACATTGAAGCAGAGGCTATTACTGTGTGCCTTAGAAAAACATTAGGATGCCCTGAAAGCACCTAATCCCAACTTTTGAGATGATGTGCAATGTAACCAACTTTGATAAATAATTTTAATAATGACGTATTAAGCCAAAACATGAATATTAACCATATTTGTAAAACAAACACGCTTTGACTATCAATTATCAATGCAATTCCTCCAGTTTTCACACTGTAGTGACATACCAAGAGGAGAAGATGCTCCAGGAAAGCAGAATATGATTAACTTTGATTCATGTCTTTGTATAATGTACTGTATGGTGAAGCAATTAAGTAATCTTTTATCTCTGAAGTTAATGGAAATACTTGAATGTTTCCAAAGCAAAAGGACAATGGGCAATTACTGCGTTTAAAAAAAATAAAATGTCACTTATCTATCAGTGGCAAAACCAAATCTGAGTTTTTCTTCCAACATGGTATGCTAGGTATTGTTCCACATTCATCTACATAGTCTCTGAGCTGTATTGTGCTGTGATAATGAGATATTAGGTCATATCTCATTAAGATAAAGGGAGAAAAATGTCTCTTGGGGTCAGAGGGTAATCCCTGGTTATTGTGTCCTGGCCATAGTGCCAGGCAATTAAGCAAGAGAAAATGAGGACCTGAAGAGCACTGTGAGCTTATTAAAATCCTGAGGTTGGTATTAGGTAGAAATATGGGTAGTATGGAGGGAATAGGGTGTCATAGAAAAGCAGCCATTAAAGTATGAAACAGCCTTTTGTGGGATATTTTAGATAGTTTTTCAGGGTTGGTTTGCTCCACTTGTTTTTCATCTCAACACTGAGCCATAAAGTGAAACACAAGGAGATGAATGGTAATGCTAATGCAGGATGTATAAAAATGTAATACTTCAAGGCTTCAAACTTCAGGTATTTATTCCTGCATCAAGAAAAAAAAAAAACAGATGCCATCTTTGCAATGAGGCCAATTCCTTTGCGCATACAGAAACAAACCAGTGCATGCGCCTCATGCCAGAACTGAACCACCAACTTGATACTTGCCAGCACCATCCTCTGACCAATTATGATGTATTATGAGAGGTATTTGGCTATCAGAGAAGCCAGCAGATCTGCCCTGTCTCGATGAGTTGCAACATTTCCAGGCACACACAGGCCATTGATTAGAGAGGCTCAACTCACAGCCTGCAGTCTATCAGCGCTCAGGGACCGGTAATCAATTCTCTAATGCCGTTTGAGCCTATTCACTGCAGCTATGATCCACTCCTCACTGTGCAGATACACATACACACGCCCACGTGCACGGATATATGTGGATGTAGCCCAGTCCGCAACCAAGCACACACCAAATATAACCCAGATGGCCATCGTAAAAGCAGAGGACAACTCCCAAATATTAACTTACCAAGTGTAGCAGTGATAGGGCACTGTCATCTAATGGCATTATCAAAATGAGTGCAGCTCTCCTGAGGCAGACTCTGGTTCCTGATTACCTAGCAGTGGTGGACCCTGTTCGTGGCCAAATCTGATCAGCATAGCACCAGATGCACGCATCGCCGGTCAGGAACTCAGCCTCGAGGCCCCTTATCTCTACCAACAGACTGTTGGTTCTTTATGGGCAATGATGTCCTCTTAGGAATTAATCTGATTGGGCTCTGGTGGAAGATTATGTTGGAGTAAAACTGCTGAAAGGAAAGGTGGGGCACCAACTTCCTTTCTGTACTACATAGATCAGATGGAATTACGCTGTGAGACCTTGTACAAAATCAGGAGAGAGAGAGTGCTGAATCTCTGAATGTTCGCTTCAGGCAGGCCATCTGCTGAAATTGACTGACCAGCGCTAACTTACAGCAGAATATGGTCTCTAAGAAACTTTATAAACAAGACCATTGAGACACTCACACAGGAACACTGCAAACACACCTGACAGAAGTGCATTGTGCTTCTGCTGTAACCAATAAGGTGTCTCATGATAACACTATAAACTAATTATGTATTAATTATATATATTATATATTTAATTAATAAAAATGTTTCTGTAAATAATGCACATTGATGTTTATGTCTGTGCTAATTAACATTGCAAAAAAAAAAAGAAAAATTGAGAGGAAATGGGGGAACATTTGTGTGCGCTGCTCTTGGATTTTTTGTGCAATAACCCTGTCAAAACCACAAACCAAGAGAATGCCAGGTGTAGTGTTGACCAATGAAATGATCCCCGCCTCCTTGTGGAGCGTTCGGTAGGGGCGGTTGCTCTGTAACCAGGTTCATCCACTTCTGCCCTCCATGGCTTTATTAAATGGACTTCCTTTGCTTTCTTTACGACTTTTGAAATAAAGGACATTTAATGTGGCTATACTTTTTACAATAATAGCTACATATAATAGTAGCCGTAACGCACACCGGCCTCCCGTTGATATGCTAGAGGAGAAAACGACATCACCTTCATGACTCAGGAGTGGGAGTCTAATGGATCCCCAAAGTCAAGGAGCTCAAATAAGTTTTTTTATTTTAAATGTGCTATTTTTTTTTCTTCAAATTGTATTGATGAAGTCAGATTTGCATCAATGATAATATGCTTGCCTTCCAAGTGTTGTACATTACATAAACACAGTTGCTAGGCAACTAACAACAAAATGGACACTGTAGTGTTTCTTTTATTTTCTTTTATTTCTTCTATTTATTCCAATTTATTCCAATCTCAGTTAATGCTACAGCATGATCACTGGAGATTGAGATACACATTTAGCTACTCATAATTTCTCTGGGTTTGACTGCCCTGCGAGTCATCTGCGAGTCGGCAGTTAAGGTTTAGGACCAAAATACATTTCTGATCTGCTGCTACATTATGAACCACCCAGACCTCTCAGGTCATCTGGGACAGGTCTGCTTCTTGTCCCCAGAGTAAAAACTAGCAGCGTTCAGTTTTTTTATGCTCCACATATCTGGAACAAAATCCCAGAAAACTGCAGGTCTGCCACAACTCTGAGTTCTTTTAAATCACACCTGAAGACTTTTCTGTTTGCCGCTGCCTTTTATTAAACCAAATTTGAGGGTTAATATTTTACACTGCACTGTAACATTTATTCTCTTGTTTTATCTGTATTATTCCCTTCTAGCTTCTTTTTATTTCCAAATTTAACACTTTTTAATTGTTTTTATATGTCTTTTTACTTGTGTTGCTTTTATATTCTGTTTTGATGCCTTTTATGTTCTATGTAAAGCACTTGCCTTGTTGTTGAAATGTGCTATATAAATAAACTTGCCTTGCCTTAATAGTGTCTGTGATGCACCTTTTTCTTCAAGGATTTCCTCAGCTTTATCAGTAACAGACCCCGTGTTGTTCAACTGGAAAGCTGAAAGTTAATGTCTGTAATATAACTAGTAAACATGTAACTGATTTAATTGTAGATATGTAGATATGGTACCTGCAAGTGGGGACGTGTTTCCCATATTTACAATATATGAGACCTTTCTGATAGAGCGGACTTTGAATAAAAGGATATATAACCGCCCATAAGGGACGCTCTAAGAGGTAAAGTGAATGCGCCACAAGGAGGTAGGGATCATTTGACTGGTCAACACTACACTTGGCATTTTATTGGTTGGAGAAATTTGACAGGGTTATTGCACAAAAAATCCGAGAGCAGACATTTCACAAATTTGGTGTTACACATTTAGTGTGACACTTATTTTCATTGGAGATTGGATTAGGCCTTTAACTAAACACACATTTCCATTAAAAAATCCATGAGAGAATAACACTTACTTTGGTGTCTGGGTGTCATCCAAGCGGTTCCCCAGCTGGAACTCATGGGATTTGCTGCGGTGCAGTGCGGTGAAGCCCGGCAGCAGATGGATGAGCTTGCGGCTTGGCGGAGGAGGCGTTCCTGGGGCCTTCACTTTGTTCCTTCGCCGCATAGGGGGAGTGCCAGGAGGTGTCATGGTGTTGACCACCAAGGGAGTCCGAGGAGGCGTGTGGCCAAAATGCCTCTGGCGGGGTGATGGGGGCAGGGAGCGATGACCAGAGTCCAAGGGAGGGAAGAGCCCTGTGGCGGGGCTGTCGACAGTGAGTCGATCGGCGTACAAAGGGGGGGCCAGGGCCTGGGGGCTGTGGCACATGTGCTGGTTGTACTTGGACTGGACTTTGGGGCTTTGGGAGAGCTGGAACCGGATCCATTGACTGGCCTCTGGCTGGCACACCGGAGTGTTTTCTTTACCCGACTCAGAGGTGGGCCACTGGATGGACCAGTCCTGCTTTGCCTGGCTCCCTGTCAAATGAGAACAGAGATACAGACTGATTTAAACACCAAAGATTGCAACATACTGCATAAAATGTATGTTAAAGAGTCAATTCACCCAAATTTAAAAAAAGGTAGATTGTCTGAATCCTTTTACAAAACCATGCAGATAGTTTTATTTGCCCAGGTTTTGAGATTTCTCTTATTTATCTTTCTGCCACCACCTCATTACAGTGAAAGTGAATGGAATTGTATTTGTGGTGCTCACAACACTGAAATATCACATTCAGAACAATTCAATGACAACTTGTCTCTCCAGAAACAATGTCCAGGTTACTCTGGATAATCCACAGACCTTGCTGTGAAACTATTTTCATCTGAACTACTTTCTACAGAAGAAATAGTCCTTCTGTTAGAAATAGAAATCTGTTAAAACTGAGTTCTTGTGGAAAAGATGTTTCAGTCGAATTTAAAATATTTGTTTGATATTTCATTGTAGATACACTTTATTTCATATCTTAAAACCTGGGCAAATAAAACCAAAACTTGTCTGCATGTGTAGATACCACTTAGGGTAAGAGAGATTTTTTTTTCACAATTTGGGTGAAAATTTAGTAATATGGTGTTATCAAGTTAAAGTAAATTGGTTCTCGCCATGCACTTAGTACTAAAACATCTATTAGCTTTATATCTTGATTGCAGCAGTTAGTAATCTTGGCAGCAGGCGGACATTCAGGACCAGCAAATATGCTCAATTTGAGTAATGAAAAATTAACTTTGCTGTTATTTGATGCAAATGTATTAGTATTGCAGTAGTATTCAAATATGCTGATGTGGAGCGGATTAAGCATGAATGGATTGAGCAAGAGAATGAGAGAAATGGAGGAGTGCGCTAAAACAGAAGAGCAAAGCTGCATGAGTCATAACACAAGCCGACTTCTGCCGAAACGAAACTTTTAGTTGAATGAGAAAGAAAGAACAAGAGAGGCGAAAAGCTTGAACATAAGCAGCCAAAATCAGTGTTTTTGAGCTCAGACGACAATACTTTACCTCCGTTACTGTGCAATTTATCCTCCTCAAGTTGTTCTTCAGAAAGAAACAAAAGAAGAATGTTTTTATTGATGTGGCAGAGACACGGCTGAAATAGTTTGAAATATTCTACTTGTCTTTCCATTTGCAGTTATGCATAGCCAAAAGGCTGTTCAGCAAAAAATATATATAATGTTGGTGGAATCGATCCTGGGTAGCAGCAGATGCAGTATCTCATGCATGACTGAGTCTGGGCAAAAATGACCCCACAGTCTTCAAAACTGCTACTGACTGTCAAGCTGCCATATATGCAAATTTCTGTCAACAACCCTGCACTTTTTCTCTTTTTTTTTTCTCCTTGTTCATGTGTCATTATTTTTCCTCCTTGTGACATTGTCTCTAAGGAACTATAAGCATCAAAAACACAAACTTCAAACACAAAATCAACACCAGCAACATCAAATGAACCACGAAAAACATAACCCGTAATAGGTCCCGGTGGAATTTCTAAACTTGGGGGGGAAAAAAAGCCAACAGCTTTTTCCACTTTGTAATGTTATAAAGAAAGGGCCGCAAGGAACGAAGAAGACGGTTGCAACATCACAGGGGACGTAATATATGAGAATTTCCAAGGGTCTCATTTTCTTTTTTCAAATATTTTTAATAAACTTGACTGGAGGTTCTTAAATTTATTGTTAAAGACTCCAAAAAAAGCACACATCATGTTGAAAGTCTGCAGGTTTTCATTTGCCAGGGGTTGAGTTTGGTGCAAACAAAACACTGCAAAATGTTTTATTTTAACAAAAGTACAAGTGTATTGAGTTTCCTGATAAGTGTAATTGTAACAGTTGCTAATACAGCCACAAATAAATGCAGTTCTCTGTGTCCTGTTTGAGTAATTAAAAGCAAAGACTAAAATGTATGTTTAAGAAAGCAAAATGAGCCCTATGGTGCACTGATGCTTTCACTATGAATTGAGTAAAGAAAAGTGAAAGGAGTGATTTCAGGCATTCACATACAGTAGTAAAGTCCTGTTTTTTGCATAGACAATGTTAGGTGACTGGCTGTTAGAGCACTTCAAGGCTTAGATGTGCATAAAACTCTGATGTTGAATCATCAGTACAAAAGATAAGCAGCCCTTCTAGAAAATATCTAGTTCATTGATAAAAAAAGTGAAAGATATGACTGTGTACAAAGAAACATAAGGAGAAAAGGCCAATTCAGTAAGAAACATCCAATCACCCAGCTTGAAATTAAATTGCACGCACTGCTAATGCCTTACAGGATAAAAACACATTTCATTGTTATATTACTATGTAATGTAAAAAAAAAGGTTGCTTACAGAGAATAGACCTTTTCCACAGCACATATTCACATGTCATACCAGGAAAAGCACAGGTGTTACTAACAACATGAATCATGGCTGCAATCCATTTGCTTGTGCATGTTTCAGGGCACTCGTATTGTGGCACTGCAGTTCCCTTCAGCTCTAAGGAGCATTTTAGTGTCTTTTAGTTCATTTTTTAGATTTTATGGCCCTCAACTTTACTATTTCGGTTCAGTCTCACTACTCTCACTAACCTCTGGTAAATCCACTATACCACCTGCCCAGAACCAAACGGCAGACAAAGTTAGCGACTTACTGGTGGACACAATGGAGCATTTAGCAGCTAAAAAGCCAAGTACCTTCCTCAGGTGAAGGAGACCAAAACAGAGTTAAAGTTTCATAAATATTGGACTTAAATTTGTCAAGTGACCAGAAATACAATTTCAAATGATTTCAACTATATTACTGTATGTCTTTTAAGTGCGCAAACAGGCAAATGTTCGCGAACGTTTGTCATACTACCATAACCTAAAATGGAAATAAAATGGCGTCTTTCACTGCCCCAAGTGGACATTAAATCACTTCACTTTGATCAATTTTGAATGAATTTAGTAGGAGATGGTGGTGTTTTGATCCACATTACTTTAAATCACTTCACTTTGATCAATTTTGAATGAATCAAGTAGGAGGTGGTGGTGTTTTGATCCCACTTACAGCAACAAAACCTTCTGAATTTGCCACAACACAACTTTATACCTAAAGGCTTCTTCTCCAAAGCAACAGCTGCTGAGGCTCTTGGGTATTGTAGCATTTAAAGACACAATACACGATTTCTCAGAAACACAGTTAAAACTGATGACCCCAACATGATATTGTTAAATTATCCAGCAGTTACCACGTTGAGGGACATTGATAGATAAGATATCTTATACCTCTAGAACAAGAAGCTACTTTCATTTGGCAAATGTATAGTTTGACTTACATTATGATACATTACACAAACAGGAGCAAACGTATGATAAAGGCTGTTGAAACTTAGTTCCTGCTCTGTGGCTGAAGTTTTCTCATCAGTAAATGTGATGTTGTCTTTGGTTGGCATGGAAACCTGCTGGTTTTCAGCACTACATGGCACATGTTTATCTATTCCCTGCGCATAAAAGTTAATGGGAAAAGTGAAAATCTGACATGGTAAACACGAGAGATTGATTTTGAAGACATGCAGTCTTATTAACACTATTTGCTGTCATTTTTAATATTGACTCATGTTCCAGAAATACAGATCACATTTGCAAGTATTGATTAGTCTCATGAATATAGGCCTACACCCTATTAACAGCACACAGCTGTAATTCACACCTATGGAGATTAGCCAGTTGGGTCCTCTTGAGTCAAGCTGTTATTGGTGCTTTGGCCTCAGTGTGACTCTGTGAGGACCACACTTAAACTGTGCCTGTACCCACATTAAGAGGACCACATCTCAACCCTAAAAAAACCCCTTCAGAAAGAAATCAAGATGCAAAAAGGATGAGTGGCCCCAAAGAGCACTCTTCCACAAATGTAGGGAGAGGAGCCTCCTTTATTAGCATGAATAAAACCACAACAAGCCACTCAGACATTTAAAAGTTCAGCTCGATCCCACATGAACGAGTAAAACTAATCAATGGCCACTGGAGAGTTCACACCACCGAGCCTTGGATTGCAGATGGGAGGCAACAGAAAGCTGATTGCTTTTGATCAGGTCTAGAGGCGTTTAATACCTGACACACAAGATGCCAATTAGTACTGTCCATTTCAAAATTAGTACCTAGCTAAATCTAACAAGATGGGCTTTTTGATGTCGAGTTATCGCTTAAATTATTTAAAAAATACTAATTAAATTATGCATTTCGCTTTGGTAAATATATTCTTGCATGAGGCATCCTCACTTTAAAATGCTTTTGACAGCGCTTATCAAACTGATACCCAAGTGAAATGTCTGTGCAAGAGAAGCAATGAACTCGAATCACACTCATGAAACTGTTGCTTCAAGTAATGAGTCAATTCATCAAGAGCGCTAGTATCTTAGCAACAGCTTCAGCAAAATAGTAACAGGACTTGTCTTATGAATTTCTTGTTTCACATGATCTCACCTAAGCAAAAGCCTCAGGCAAACCAAAGACAACCCACTGCTAAATGAGAAATGAGACGAAGAACACAGACTGAGCATAAGTTAGTAAAATTTAAAGTATTTTTTTTTTTAGAAGTTGCTTTTCATGAGGAGTCCTGTTGTTTGTCATAACTTCTAGGAGCTAAAAGATGTTTCAACTGGGCAGAAGCTTGCTGATATGGGGATTCAGTATATTCAGTCATTTCCTGTAAAAGCATTCCTATTCCTATTTCTAGTCCAGTATACAACCCCCCATAAGATGGTTAATTGTAATTTTTACACTTGGACAGAGTCAGGCAAGCTGTTTTCCCCTGTTTCCAGTCTTTATGCTTTGATAAGCTAACCAACTGCTAGCTGAGAGTGGTGTTGATTAGTACTTATCACAGACAGAGGTAAAAAATCACTAATTAAGGTATAATTGAACATTTTGGACTGTGCACTTATTTTCTTTCTTGCGAAGAGGCAGAAAACCAGCATTGACACTGCTTAGAGACTGACATTTTTTATATTTCTGGTTTTGTATGGACTAAACAGACGAGATATAAAGTGTTAATTAGTGAGCTTCGAACATGTTGTAGATTGATTTTCGAGACAGAGCCATACTGTTGCTTCCTTCTTCCAGTTTTAACGCTAAGATAATGGCCTCCTAGCTCTAGCTCTCGCACTTAAAGTCACTCACCACTCAAAGATGTGTTCTGCTTATTATTTCTTCAGTTGGATGTTTGAGCTTCACTGAGCAGAATGACTTATGTGCAGAGTTTGATACTAGAAAGCTGTTTTAACAAGGTAATACGAATTCTTATTCAAAACAGAGTACTTTTATGTATCTTAAAACATGTCTGGAGGGGGAACTTGGTCTCAAATCTTACAAATATTAACATCAAATATTAATGACCGAATAAACAAAAGCTTAAAATCTTATTAGTATTACTTAGAGTTAAGACACTTTAACACTCTAATCTACACAAAACTATATAATCTACTCTATCGTGACTGTGTTTGTGTGATTAGATTGATTAGATTTGATTGACAGGAACCAAACAACCTTCCAACTGTGATCAGATTCGAATTCAAATGTTTCTAAATCCTAATTGGAGCAAAGAGAAAAAACAGACAAACAGTTACTTTTTATGTAAAATAACCAAATGTGTTAATGCAGGAACAAATCACTCATTAGTTAGAAGCTGACTGAGAAAATGTGTTTTCCGCTGTCTGTAACACAGACATGAGAGTGGTATCCATCCTCTTCTCTAACTCTAAATAAAGGTGAACAGAAAGGAAATAAACAAATTTACCAAAATGTCAAACTCTTCCTTTAATGAATCCTTGTAGATCAGTCTTTCTATCTGTGTATGAGCCAACACCGGACCGGCTTTATGCATAACTAGGTGTAATTTGGGAGCCACATCATCAATCTTCCACTCTCTTCTCCCCTCCCTGAATGACTCGCATCTCCACATCAATTGTCACGCCAAACAATGCACCTAGAGCATTTACAACTGATTGTCCTCAGCAGTGATTAATGCGAATAGCACACCCTAACACCATTAATGGGGCAATCTTAACATGCGGCGAGGCTTTGAGAAAGGCAGATAACAGCCTCATAATTGAACTAATTACCTCTAGATGTGTTGCCTCTTTGGACTAAATGGCAGTGAAATGCCACTGAGACAGTAGCTGGTCAATCTTACTGCCACTGTAAACAGGATTTGGTGAAAGGGCAATGGCTAAGCTCAATATATGCAGTGTGCCTTTTTAAACTTGACTCTTTTGAGTTGAGGGATTGTGGATATTCTTGCAGTGTAATCAGTAGGACTCAAAGTTAGACTCAGCTAATTAGTTAGCAGCCAATAAGGACCACCCAGGGGTCTTCAGGAAGATGGGTGCTGGGGGTTCGGTCAATGCTTCTTGTGGTCCTTCTCCTTCCCTGTCGCATCTGCTTCTCTCTTCTTGACGTTTCTTCTTCACCGCCTGTCGTCACCACTCCTTCCTCACCCTAATTTTCTCTCATGTTATGCCATGTCCCTCTTTCTCCGCCTCCCCCCCCTTGACTTTCCTTTCCTCTCCTCCTCCGATCTGCTTTCTCGCATATTCTATGCCTCCCTCTCCTCATCCTCTCCTCGTCTTTTTTTTTTTTTTTTCTTACTGATGGCATTTGAAGCCAATTAGGTGTTTATTTGCATGTGAAGCTGTCTCAAGGCTGAGCATGGGGACATTCCTCTAAGCTATCAAAGATTACAGAGGAAAGGCACCGAGGAGACCTGTCGTGCTAAGCAAAGATCAACACTATTAGCCTGATCAACAGAAGGACTCATATTCAAGAAATTCTCCATGTGAAAAAACGTTTGTATGAGTGTGTGAGCCTGTGCGTGCGTGTGGACTTGTCTAGAGGGGCGGGCTGGATAATGTGTGTATATTGCGGCACAAAGGACCGACCGGCTGCCTCCGAATTGTATGACTCATCCTCATTGCAACTCGTGGACTGCAATCCCAAGAGCCTGTAGTGAAAAATTCTATTAACTTGCATTAGTTTCCTTCCTCCACCATTACACCACAGAGAAACATGCACTCACTTAGGATGCTCTCTGTTTCTCTGGTTATGTGATGTATAAACTGCCTAGACTGTAAAATATATGAATGTCTGCCAATTACATAATTCCTGATGACTCACAAACTGGAACAACATATTTTCTTTGAAAAAGCATGAGCATAATCTGTAATCCTTCTTTCTGCTCTCATTCATAATGGTTGAATATATTAGTACTTTAGCAACAACCTCCAGATTTTTTTTAGAGAAAAATGTAACATATAGTATAAAGACTCCAGATGTAAGAACATCCTCCGCTTCTTGCTTAGCAGTGTTTAAGTGCTAAATGCTCTCATGGGGCTCTGTAACCCCTCAGAAACACATATAATTTCTCTACTCAAGCAAATCTACAGCACCCATACAGGTACACGCACAGATGTGCAAACAGCAATGCTTCGAAGCTATGACACATCTCCCTCTCCAAACTCCATCATCTGGGCAAGAATATGAAGAACAGTCCCGCACGCCCTGTATTTCTCTCAGCTGAAAGTGCCTCTCACCGCTCTGTGTGGTGGTGGTGGTGGTGTTGCTGTGGTGCATTCCCACATCTCCAGCCAGCCCCCCTGTTAGAGAGCCCATTAGTGGCTCTGTGTGGCCAGACCCTGCCTTTGGAGAGTCAGAAAAGAGGCAGGGAGGTAGAGAGGGGTGTACAGATGAGGCGATGGGAGTGAAGAAGAGTAAAGAGAGGCAGAAATGATAATGATAAACAATAAGCAGGGAGGATAGGAAGAAAAGAGACAGAAAGAGAGGAAACAGGAAACGATGAGGACAGGCATTCATGGCTGATTTATGAAGAGCAGCTGATGTTAGATTTTTATAGCAGTTTCTAGTCTAGACTAAGATGTGACCCTACTATAAAAAAACTGTGCTTTACCTACAGTACTAAGTTTTTTTTTCCAGAGCTTTCAGTTGAAGTGGCTTAACTGTCATCACCTGAACAAAGTACGGCACTTCAGTCATGTGATAACAGGTGGTTGTACATGGAAAGGAGATTGTTTTTCTTTTAAAGATAGTCTTTGGTTCCATCATTCTCAGATCGCCCACTGACTCCCGGTCGATGACTTTGATGCCTTCCGGTGTTGATTCAGTCTCTTATCCAGGATCTTTGTTTTCCCCACGGCTGTCATGTGTGATCAGGTGTTTGCTTTATCTTCAGGGTGTGCAAGTCGAGAGCTTAAGGTGTTGAAAGGTTTGCTGTAAGTGCTGACTGATCTGAAGGTTAGGAGAGGCGAAACTTGAACACTAGATATTGTGATAGCCCAGACATGACAGGAAGTCCTAATGGGATCCTCCTGGTTGTCCCTGTGTCCATTCTGATCTTAAAAGGATCAGAATGGACAGAGTCTGTCCTAACACAATAGTAAGGTGCCCAAATGAACACTGTTTTTTTTCTTGCTGTAATCATTTGTCCTGTTCATAACGGCCATTAAGAGTTCCCTTCACAATGCACTTTCAATGTAAGCGATAGGAGACAAAATCCTGTCCTCCTCGTGTGCAAAAATGTATTTGAAAGTTTATTTGAAGCTAACATGAGTCTTCAGCCGTCCAAATTAAATCAATTCAATAGCCTTCAAAGTTAACTCCACTGCAGCTAAACAGGAAAACAATGTCCATCAAGACACAGAGATTTTTTTTTTACTAAAATGACTGTAACTGTGGCAGATATCCACTTCATTTGACTAACTCAGATGGCTGAATCTCCATATTATCTTCAGATAAGCCTTTAAATAATTTTTTGCTCCAATCAAGGGCTGTGAATTTGTCTCCCATCACTTACACTATAAGCACATTTGGAAAGGCCAGCATGAACAGGAGAAAGTTTCAGTGTTCATATGGGCACCTGAGAATTGATTTAGGACAGACTTGAAAAGTCATGAACCTATCCTTAAAGTTTGTGCGGTATTTCTCTCCCTTCTCATCATCCACTCTCTGTGCCAGATCAAAACCAGTAAAAAGACAGGGAAGGGGTTGAAGTCAACCAGGAGTCAGTGGAGACAGGGACTGAGCTATCTCCATGACAACTCAGTAAACTCCATCCACTGAAGAAGCTACAGAAAAAGCTAGTAGGTGGACATTAAAGTAAGATCTTATTATGTCAAACCACTGTTTCCGAGGCCAAGAATGAACTTTCGCACTCAGCAATCATATAACTGTTAGAAATTAAATGTCAAGTCTGAGATGTTAAAAGCATAATGCAGCCCTGTTAAACAGCTGGAAAGTGGTAAAAAAAAGGAGCTGGTTGGCAACTAAATCTATTGTACCTGTACTGTATCTATTTCAGGCTGGTGGTGAGAGAGGGCAGTGAGGTCAGATGTGGGGTTAAATAGAAGAAGACAATTACCAGATGGACGAATCTCTTCCATCCCCACCTATTGTGGTTAGATTCATGTGCTATAATTGTAGAAAGCTGGTCAGGGCTGGTCTGGGACACTTGGACTGACTGGCATGCAACAAAGATCAAGAATGAACTTTCACGCTCTTTCACGGATTGTCACATCTACTTTATTCTACTTTACTTCTGCACATTTGCATTTGTGGTCAGTCTGAATTGAGGCATTTCTTTAGAGAGATTACTTCTTTTTCTCAGTCTCTCAGTTTTAACAGTTTCCCCACATGACTGATATAAGATTTGTTGTCATTTCACATTTTAATTTTGCACATGAGGTCCAGATTGGAATAATAGGCACTCGTCCTGATTAGAAAAATATATACTACGTCAGATGCAAGAGACAAGAATTTGAATTTTTTTTTTTTTGTTCAGCTGCGATGTGAACACAGCCAAAGTCCTAGACAGTGATGGCAAAAGAGAGCTGGTCTCCAGAGACGCCTGAAGGCTGACTGGTCTGAACCCAGCTGGACTGAGGCATGGGCGGCTGGGACCGCCTGACGGACTCTGCCAGGGGACGCCTGCCTGCCTGCCTGCCTGTCTTTCTGTACAACATCTGCCTCTGTCCCCAATCAAACCGATGAGACAGAAAGATAGGAAGGAAGTTCGAGAAGCACACAGGAAGCCGAGCAACTCAAGCAAACAGACTGACATACCAGCAGAGTGACCAACAGAGTATTTTGAGAGGACAGCTAAGTATCTGCAGCCTCATAAAGAGCCTGGTTTTAAGACTTTGTTTTAAACAAAAAAGCCTGAATGTCTAGTAAATCTTAATTCATTACAATACAAAAATTTTGAAGAACAGCCAAGTTAAAACTCCTCTAATAAAACCCTCTTTTAATAAAGCACAGGTTTGTTGAGGGAACATTGAAGAAAAACTACTCATCAATTTAATTTGCTTAATTATTCAGCAGTGGCTTCTGTCTGAAAGGACATCTGTTACAGAACAGAGTGTGTCTGTGTAAGTGTGTGAGTGTGTGTGTGTTTGAGTGGGAGTAGAGGAGAAACAGATATGTTATCAAACGGATTTATAAAAGGTTGTTACTAAACCTAACGACACAGTTTTAGTGATGCTCTACTGCCCCCTTGTGGTAATCTTGTATCATTGCAAAAGCTGTACTCTCAAAGACTTGACAACAAAGTGTGGTCTGTGATGCCCCCTGGTGTGCAACCATGGAACAAAAAAATAAATAAATGCACTTACAGCATCACAACAGTGTTAAGCTTAGCAAAAGTGACCATCTTTGAATTCATTCTTCAGGAAATGTGTAGGAAAAGGAAAGGTTATACACTGTGAGAAAGATGTGTCTACAATCAACAAAAACACAACATTGGTGGATTTAACACAACTTGATTCCATAAACCATCAAAAATTAAATTTCAGTTTGCCATCAAACATCACCTGAGCCAATAAAGCAATGATAGCCTCAACATCAGTCTCATCACTGCATTATTTGCACATATTTCAGCCTTTACCTTTAATTAGATTGATATGTATATTTTACAACATTCTTCCACCACAGCTACAGAAACACTAAATCTAAAAAAAGTCTTTGTGGCTCGACATGTTTCACATGAATAAGGACAACTTTTAAAAACCTGACATAGGAATTCATTTACAGTCTCCTTCTGTAGTATGTGGAAGCCTTTATTGGCTTTATGATATTATAGAGAGACCATGTTTCTAACAAGAGGTTAGAATCTGTTCCTAATGTATTTATTTAGTCAGAGATGAGTGTGCAGGTAAAGGATTTAGACACACCAGCCATCAGAGCAGATAACCTGGCAAACATGGGGTTAAATACAAGGTTTTGAAAGCTTTTTGTTTCCAGAATTTAAAAAAATTAGAATATGATAAAGCTTTACTTCATTTTAGTCCAAATAATAAATGACTGTAATGGAGTATTAATGAATTTGTAATTTACTTCACAAACCAGTTTCTGTGTAACTGGGCCTCATCACACCAGTGTTAACTACAACTGGGTCTTTACGAATGAGAATTAGCATTAAATTGTGATGTTTAAGGATTCATATGAAACACCTGTTCTGGTTTTGCTTCTTCTTAATGTAACACAATAAATATGTGTTAACATAAACACAAAGTGTGTTGTTGTCAGCATCTCTAATCCATATGGTGATGCTGGTTAATATATAGACATGAAATGCAAAAAGTGCACTCAAGACAAAAAAAATAGCTAACTTGAGCTGACTTTTCTATGCAGCACATAGTTTTCACGTGAGCCATTAGTGATTTTGTTTTTATATCATCACAGTGACGCCTGACTTCACAACAGAGAAACTCATTTATAGTTTAAGAATAAAGCGATCACAGTGGCTGATCATACAAAGGAAACAGTGCCACCTACAGCGGCTCAATCTAACAGAAATTCCAGTGTAGTACTGGGACCACTATTTTTAATACGTGATTTCTTGGAGGGAAATTAAAAACATGGTGACTACAGAAAATCATGAAAAATATCATGATGTTCTGACTGAAATTAGAAATTCAGTTTTTCATTTTGGTTACATTCTTTGAATTTTTGCCCTCCGACATAAAAAAATACATCCAGTCAAACATTTTCGGGCCTTGTTTTTGTAGTCCAGATATAAACACATAAATAAAGATATGGTACACATAAAATAACATCTAACAGAGGTATTAGTGTAAATTTATGGATTATATTCTTGTGACTCTGCTTTGCTTTCAGCAGGATGGGACACACCTGGACCCGGTGTGCTCCATGTATAGTATAAAGCCGGAGAGGTTGCCAGTTCAGACTCTCTCTTTTCTCCCCTACACACTCCTGCATTGTTTAGTTATTTTTCTTTGCTCCACCGTACAACACTCATACAGCATACACTCACTCATCCACCACCTACATTTCTAATCCTACAGACTCCTACAGACCCACCGATTTGTTATTTTGGCTTGTTTTGAGTACTTCGTTTTAAATAAATTTACTTTTAATGTATGGAATACCTGTGTGACTTTCCTTTTTTGCCACAGTCTAGTGCGGCGCTGTGACAAATGAGGGGCTCGTCTTAACAGTTTTTGGAGTTAATTGGTAATTTTGTTTGGTTTGGTTAAAGATATTACCTCTTATTGCAAGTAGACTTCATTGTTTGCAGTGTTTTCAGTGAGTTGTAGTAACATGGTTTCACTGTTTTTCTCTCTCTCACGGTCTTCATGAGCAGAGTTTGACGATTGTGACTGAAGTGCATAATCATTGGTATTGGTCTCTGGTCCGCCGGTACCATGTCCAGAGTTTGCAATAGTTTGTGAATGAGATTGTAGAAGTGCGCTGAAGGGAGTCACTCTAAACAGATATAATCAGTTGCATTAAGTATAGTGAGCCAGTGTCTTGTATAGTTGTGTTGACGCTTGGAATATTAGTTGTGGGTGTTTGATGAAAGGAGAGGTTGGTTTGTTTCACCAGATTGCATGTACTCTAGTGATTTTTGAGGCGCGTAGCAGGTAGTACCGGCTGTCAGGTGCACATTCAAAGCGGGTTGTTGGAGCTTACGCCCTGATTAGGCTGTAGGACAGGTTCCCTTTAGAATTTGTTTGGGGGGAATTTTTAGTAAACATATTAATCTGAACACTAATAATCTCTATTCAGTGTATGTAATTCTTTATACATCCCATCTCACCCACCGTATAGCAGTATCTCACATATGTTGTGCAACATTAACATATTATTGATTTAATATTGAGCTTATATTTATTATATTTTCATAATTAATAAAATTAGGTTAAATTTGTTGCTTTATCTGGTTTCTCATCCCTGTCAATTTCTTTTTTTTAAGGTTAAACTCTTTATAAATAAATATAAATCCCCCGACATAATCAAAAGCAGCCACTCCTGCTCTGCATCTCATCTCATCATATATATCATCCCTCACTACAAATCTCATTTTCTGCATTCATGTTTCACATGTTATAGAATCATCAGCATGATAATGAGGTAATTGCTCTGTCGGTCATTCTGGCTACAGAAGGATGTAAACAAGCATCCTACTCCTGCTTTTTTTCATTGTACAAACAGAATATTTGTGAGTTTTAAATAACCACTCTGGCTTTGGCTCATTAACTACAAATTGTAAATATTTTACATCACTTCAAACCATTTTTCAAGCAGTACTGTTGGATTTTAGTTTGATTTCATTCTGTCTAAGCAGACATTGATTTTGATGCATTTCAGCTTGTGATGAAATATTATGTAATATATCCAGTGGTGGAAAGTAACTAAGTACATTTACACAAGTAGTGTACTTAAGTACAACTTTAAGTTACTTGTACTTTACTTAAGTATTTCCGTCTGATGCTACTTTATATTTCCATTACACTACATTTCAGAGGGAAATATTGTACTTTGTACTACACTACATTTATTTGACAGTTTTAGTTTAGATTTTACATAAAATTATATATTTTAATACTTAAACTGTTGTGTAAATTGTCGCTTTTATTTTCTTTTTAAAAAATGTGTTATCTTTGTGTCTTTGTGTGAAAGGTGTTACACAAAACACAAAGTGTACACTTATATATAATATAATATGATGCAGTACTATTACTATGAATCTACACAAAGTATCTGTGAAATGCTTTCACATGTATTTGTTAATGATAGAAACAAACAATATAATATATTATAATAATATAACACACTCTGGATGATGAGTATTTTTACTTTAAGTACATTTTTCTCATAATACTTCTGTACTTTTACAGTAACATTTTCAATTCAGAAGTTTTACTTGTAATTGAGTATTTTTAGATGACAGTATTTCTACTTTTACTTAAGTAAAGGATCTGAGTACTTCATCCATCAAAGAATATATCACAGTTAGACTCACCTTATTTGTTTTTCTAAGTAACATTATTGTGTGTGATACATACAATTGTACTTGGGGCATTCAACAATGCTCAAAAGTCTGAGATTTAAAGAATGTAAAAAATTAATAAGCTATCGTGAGGAAATCAGACATGAAGGACAAGCAATATGCAAAAAAACAAACAAACAAACAACCTTTTTATGAAAAAGATTATGTGACTTTGTTTGTCTTTAACATTAAACAAGTTGCAGTTCAGCAGGTGATTGTCAAGTTTCAAATGTCATCCAAGTATCCTTGAATGCACCAGAAGGAAGTTTCCACATTATTTTCTACTTTGAACTGAATTACCCCACATTAACGCAACTTTGGTGAAAATAAAGATTTTTTTTAATTATATTGAATATCATGGATTATACACCGAAAACAATTTACATTAGATTTCCACATCATTGTGAAATGAACTGAAATCAATGGCAGCCTAGAAAACTGTCAACATAAATGTGAGGTATATATTATTATATATTCATTTAATAAGATGAAACTACCAGAATGGGTCTAAAATTTTGTACCAAACATCTACTTTGGTGCCTCTCTCATTTACATATTGCATCATATTAAATGCTGCAATTAATTTTCACACAGTATGAAAAACAGCTTTCACTGAGCAAAATCATCACCGACAATAAATGTGAAATTTTATTTTGTTTTTGTCAAATATGTTATCTTATTACATTATCCCCCACTTATAGTCAATCACCCAACACCCACAGGAGGAAATGGAGCTCCCTGCTGTCAGGAAATCCCTCGAAAACACAGCTTCTTACACACTTTATTAGTACGTTCATATTCATCAATTATTTTAATAAAAACATGGTCTGTTAACTTGCATAACATATCATTTCAAGCTCCTTTCCAAACTGAATTTCGAATAATTGGAGAAATATAATTTACGCTAAGACACTAAATGGTGATTACTCAAAAGGACACAAGTATTTTCATTTAAGGACATTTTATGTGTGCGCACAGGTGTTTCTGTAGATATGTGTTTGTGTGTCCTCATCTCTGTGTTTTTGGGGAAACGCTTACCGAGCTGGTGGGCCTTTCTGAGGCAGGAGAGGGAGGCGTTTAGTCGGGCACACTCCTCTTCGTTGGCACCGAACTTCTGCAGCAGCTCGCACACCTGCTCCTCGCTCATCTCCAGCAGGCCCTCAAGAGTCATCTCGCCCGGGCTCATCTCCTGCAAAACACACACACACACACACACACACACACACACACACACACACACACAATGACATACAAACACAGATACACACACATACATCATTAAGATTGTATATTAATAAATGAAAACACTTGGTTTTAAGTTAAAGACGCACTGAAAAATAATTTGGCCACACATTGCAACAAAAGGAAGGTGTGTAAGACAATCTGAACCTCATTCAGCGATTATGCTGTAAGTGGAAAGAGATCATTGACTGTATAAAAACTCCGACACAGTGTTTGTGTCCCATATCATAGGCCCATAGGTCTCCGAAAAGAGGTTTTTAAGCTTTAAAGCCACAATCTTTGTCACTTGAGACAGAAAATCTTTGATTAAACGGGGAGACACCTGAAAATCAACAAAAACATGCTCAAAAATATAATTTTATTCAATCACTAGTGACTTGGAACAATGATTCTCCAACTTGACACAAGGACAAAAATTAAAGGAAGTAAAATCAACTATTAAATACTAAACTTCTTGTGGGAAAAACTATAAATAATTATAATTCAAGAAAGTAATTTTTAAGCCAGCGTCTAGTGGCCATTAGAGCAGCAGCTTAATACATTAACAACGCCTTAAACATCAATTGTTGTAGCAGTTGCTGCTTCAAAAGGAGAAGACAAAAATGAAAGAGACACAAAAGGCCAGTAATAAACTGAACCAACAGGTTCAATTAGGATCTAGTCAGAAAAAAGAAACTTATCTTCGATTAATAGAAATTAAACACTAACCTGAACACAAACCTCAGACACAGCATGCTCTTGTGTCAGGCAGTAATCACTTTATATCAGATTTTTCATTTAAGCAAACATTTAAAGACCACATGTTATGATTAGGCAAGATTTTAAAAACACTGTGTCTGGGCAGCGTTTACCTGTGTGACCTCTTTCCTCAAGTTGACGATGCGGAACCAGTGGCCGAGGCGAGGGAAGTCCTCCAGCTCGGCACTTCGCTCCTCTAAGGCCACTTTGCACTTACAGGACAGCTGGCGGCTGAAGTACTTGACCAACTTCCCCTGGGAAGGAGAGGGACAAACACAGTGAGGGAGGGCTCCAGAAAACATCATGTTTTCTTTAATGCTCACTAAACCTTTTCCATTCTTATTTTTTTTCCCTTTTGTTCATTTAGGTTTAGGTTTATTGACAACACTAATACTGATATATTTAATACACAACGATAAAGACTTATTTCCATTGTTGTCCCTGGTATTTCCACGGACATTTAAGTAACTTTTTTAAGTGATTTAAGTAAATTTTCAGCAAAAATGGCAAAATTAACTGATTTCATCATTTTTAATTAGAATATTTTCTAGTTTTCCCCGTTTTATATCATTTTAAATAGAATATCTTTGTGTTTTAAGCAGTTGTTCCAATAAAATAAGACATTTAAAGACATTACCTAGGGCTTCGAGATATTGTGATGGGCATTTTTCACTGTTTTCTTTTATAGACCAAATGATTAAAGTAAATAATAGGCAAATTAATTGATAATAAATTAAGAACAAATCATTCATTGTGGCCCTAATAATTTGCAACATTTGGAAAAATTATGAAAATGATCAGTTTGTATACATGTGTAAAACATACCTTCAACTAGCAGAGCTGCATATTTCAAAGACAATAAACTAATTTCTTTCACTTTTAATGAAAAAAAACCACAATATTTTAGGACTATAGTATGAAATGTGTAACTATTAGACTTCACTTAAATCAACAAATGATCAAGGCAGAATAACGTTTAAACTGTAATACTGCTTTGCACAGAAAGAGATTGTAACTTATAAAGTCAACAAAAGAATATAGTATATTATAAAGTCAAAAAATCATCTTATTTTCAATTATCTTCCCATAAGATGTTTGGCTGGGTAGAGAAAAAGTGTTTTTTTTCTTTCTGTTTTTTGTCTTTTGTCAGAAACTGCAAAAAGCTCCAAAGATCAAAGTGGGTTGAAATAAAACTTGAAGTTAAAGGAAAGGCATCCACCATGTTTATAACATACAGTAGAGTTATTGTCCTGATAGACAGTGGTGAGCAGCAGTAGTCTCACAGTCAGAGACGTACAGTGGTTACTGTAAAGTCACCGAAATCCCTCGACAGCCTGGATGAATAAATGTTAAACACCAGTGCAAACATCACTTAACACCTGTTCCAGTGGTTATTGGTTAAAAGCTGTGGTTATACTGGGAGGCTTCTGAGACTGACACACATGAAGGTAAATATCTATAACAATATCAGCTGTTAAACTGGTAGGACACACTCTTGGACTATATAATTTAGATTATTCTTGTAGCATGTGAAAGGATTGCTTGTATATTAAAACCATATGATATAATAAAATCACAAAACCATGGATATTGCACACATGAATACATTTTTTTGTGAAATTATAATTTTGGGAGAAAATACTTCTCAAAGAAAACTGTCAACACGGAGATCAGTGACCTGACTTTGTTCCTAAAAAGAGATTGATTCATCTGTTTGTCTGATTTTATACGTTTTTGTTTGCAGCTTTATGTGCTGTCGTCTCCCCTACAAGAGATTTCTAAGATTAGTGGCTTAACGAGTTAAATTGTTTGTTACTATTTGGACGATGGGGACAGCTTTTGAGCAACATGATCATCAAAATAAAATAGTTTTACCGGTACCAAAACTATCAGCCTGTACAATTTCTTATACATACTAATAATTGAGTTACTTTACATAATGTAATAAGAGTACCTGTTGAATGAATGAATCTTTATTTGATCCTAAAATGGACTCAGACTTATAAAATCAGTGTAATCTTTGAAATTATTATCAAAAGTCTTTCGTAACTCGATTGATTCTGGTGTATTATCTTTCAAGTGTGTGAGTGTATATATGTGTTTGTGTAGGTGTATGTGTATGTACACTCACCGAGCACTTTATTAGGAACACCTGTGCAATCTAATGCAATCCAATATAACAGCTATAGCTATATATTTATTAAATCATATGCGTATGTATTTCATTTTTATTATCATTCTATGTTGTAACACACTAATCTCTGGTGCTATATAAATACATTTTATTATTGTGAACATTGTTATAAAGAACTCCTCAAGCATCAAGAGACATGAACACTTTCTTCTCTATTTTATTCTTGAATGTAACTTATTTGGTTCTGGTCTTGGTCGTGACCACCTTTGAATCAGGTCTTGACTCAAACTTGACCAGACTTGGTGTTGGATTTAATTTGGAAACGGTGGTCAAATTATTATTTATGTAGCCATAATAAATCTCTAATATTCTTCTTGTAGTGTCCTTCCTGATGTTATCAGAGTGAAGCATCACGTTTCCCACAAATTTAAATCCTTTTCCTTTTAAGTAGTCGAAGAAATAATTCTTATTTTCTACTCAATACATTTTGTATGAAGTAAAACTATATTTCCCTCAGGTTTTATGAGCCCTGGGGATCATTCACATGCACACTAATAATTAGCCTGATTATCATCATATTACATCCTATGAGGTCATAATCAGTGTAACCATAACCCTATTAACACTTTTTGAGTTACTCAACCTTTCAATTACGCTGCCGTGTTCACATTTTACTTCCATTTAATTGACGCATTAATCGTGTGCTCGTGCAGGTCAGAGATGTGTTTCTTGGTGAGCAGCGGCGGGAGAGGAGGGACTACAAAAGACGTTTCATGATGGACCAAACAAATGACATGGAAAAAGATGACAGCAGGAAATAAAATTATAAGCAAATTAACCCGACTGTCGAGTAAATCCATAAGAACACAGACTGTTATCAAACTATCACTACAGCATGATTATTCAAGTGTGTCAGTAAATATAACAGCTACATGTGTAAGACATGTTTCACAAGGTTTTCATGCAATATCTTTTTTCCTTTTAATTAATTGAAAGTTTTAGTGATGATCATTTAGTGGTAAGTTCTTGTATTTATATTACACAAGGTCTTATCAAATATTTTTGAAAAAATTGTGATTGAAAATTGGTCATACTTCAAGATGAAAAATTATGAATTTAGCATAAAATGTGTTCTTTTACTGACCTTTGATACATGGCATACAATAATAACTCATATTTTTATCATTTTAATCACAGTGCTCTGACTGATACATCATTATTTACTTATTAATAAAAATCTGTGCTTACAACTGTTTTTTTTTCAATTACAGAAACATATATTTGTAATTAGTCCGCTATTTTGGATTCTACATGCTTTACCACTGTAAAGACAATAAGGTTTAATCTCTCTAGTAGCAACAAAATAGTTATGATGGCACTATAAAACTAAAGTGCTGGGAATAACAATATTTCCCTGTAGTAATTATTCAATACGTCTTGTAGCTTTCAGTAAAAGCATTCTGTGTCAAACAGCTGACTTCCTCTGATGACATAAACTCTTCCTTACACAGGAAAGCCTTCAGTTAAAGTGTAACGTGAAGTATGATACAGTATAACTTCACTATGTGAGCTGCTTTGCTCACCAATAAATGCTCACAGGAATTTATCTTCATGTGTTAAACATTGATTTGTCATAAGTTTGAGCACCTGCCCATATCTATGCACAATTCTATGAAAAGACAGATAAAAAATATGCAATGCAAACCCACTAATTGCTACCAAAGATATATCGCTTAGTCGTTTGGTTGGAAAAGATGTCAGAAAATGGTGAAAAATGTTGATCACTGTTTCCCGAAGCCCAAGATGATATCCTCAAATATCTTGATTTGTCCTGACAAACAGTCTACAACCCAATTTACTGTCATAGAAGTCAATGGTTAACAATATTTTAATTGATTGTTTGTATTTTTTCTCTAAAAATGATGCAAAACGATGTACCAATTATCAAAATAACTGGCGATTCATTTTCTGTCGATCGACAAATTGATTAATCGTCTAATCGTTGCAGCTCTAAGAACAGCTCTTGTGATTAAATTAAATGGTTCTTAACTACAATTAAGTTGATAAAAGTAAACTGATGTTTACTGATGTTGGCAGGATTTAACTTGTGCACAGAGCTATTGTGGGACATACAACACACAATATACTTAACACATTATACTTATGCAGAAAAGGCATCTTAGAATTTAGGACAAAAGCCAAAAGACATCCCATATTCACAAAAAAAAAAAAAAAACACAGCTTGAAAGAAAACATTCACAGAAACATATTTGAAATTTGTACATTTGAAATGTGTAGACTTATAATTAATCAAAATCTAGAGCATAATATATGTCATTTATACTTTTTCAACATTTTTCTTTGATACCAATCAATGCTGAAGAAGTTTTTATGATTTCCTTCTCAACAGGTTCACTTACATCTTTGATTTAAAAGACAGTCACCCAAAAAATGTACCCTAAAAGCATCTAAAGCATGTTTTTTTAACATATTGTTGTGGAGTTTGTAATGACATATGTGTAGCCTACATTTAATGTTTTTTTTCTGTGACTGGAAAACTTACAGGTCTTTTTACTGACATGTCTCATTGGAGTGAGCAATTCATGTGAGATGTTTTGTTTTAACTCTGTCACAGTGTACTTAAGCCCCACACCATGACAAGCAGGGCATACAGTAAATATGTTAATAGTTAATTTGAGTTGGAACAATAGGTCTGATTGAAAACGATGATAAAATAAGGTCCAGGCCCACAGTGAGTGACGTAATGCTTGAAAAATTAAAGGATGATGCATTTGGATGGCCCCATTTCAAACATACACCTACAAAATGACTGCTAGAAATTAGACAGTGCTGGCCTACATCAGTGCTTACAAAAGTAGAAACCAGTGGAGGAGGGACTAGCAAGTCACCTCTGAATGCAGAAAACCCTAGAGCAGCTGCCCACGGCTGCTAACGTTCTGCCTGATAAGGTGACTGCTCAGTAAACACCTACAGAGAGAAACACATCTACTCTGGCTAAATGTGCTGTCTCAAGCTACACGTCTAATTAGAGCCTGCACTCCCAAGAAAAACTACTCTATAGTTCGTAAATTAAGTCGACAAAAACCACCTATAGTTACATTTCTGTGACAGACGCCATCTAGCGGTCATTGTAATTATGACACAGAGAAGTGACTTAGTTCAGATGACGTCTATATCAGGTGACTAACTCATTAGGAGGAGGCGGGTGAGTTGGGTGGATGGTTAGATAGTTAGTTAGATGGTAGCAAAAAAACGTAACGTGGTGTTTACTGTTGCCATAACGACGAAGGTTGACTAAGGAAGTACCTACCCTAACCCTAACCATGTTTCAAGTGAACATTTTAATGCAAACTGTGATCTTTCCCTAACCCTAACCAAGTGGTTTATGCGCCTAAACCTAACCAGACTTTAACCACAGCGTTGTCACATCATAAAACATAATTATTTTTTAACAGTGATTTGTAATGGTTTTATAAAGCACCATATTAAGTTCCAATGGGTCCTTGTGGAGTGCAGGTACAAATGACCTATGTGGTTGTTTAATTTGGAAGATTTATTGTCTAATTAAAGTATATTTTGCCTGTTTTTAGTGTACAGATAAAGTATTAGGAGTTTCTGTTAAGCTTACGGCATAAATGCAACATCAGAGGATGGGTGTGACAGAGAGAAATAGAATCAATTAGTACTTCTATTGTCAAGGAAGTTTGTATATTTCTCAAAAGGTTACTCAAATTATTTTTAAGTATAAACGAATCCCAAATTTCTGCACGCTAAAGCTGGCCTACAAGGTAAGTCATAGAGTCACCTATATGTTTAAAATATATTGTTAAAATGACTTAACTCTTTAATCTCTCTTTAATCTCTTAATCCAGAGCAAACTAGCTTTTTATTTCAAATTTAACATTTATCAAGCTGCACCTAACTCCACAACTTGCCAAAATAAACACTTTACTGGTCAAAAGAAGCACTCTGATTTACCGCTATTGACACAAAAATGTCTCTTTCCAGACCTAAAAGAGAGAAAGGTTGACCCGAAGGACAAGTCATTTTTAGATATGAGGATATATATTTTTATTCTTTTTCTTTTATGGGTTCACTGTTGCATCTGCAAGAAAGAAGTTGCTGTTTTCCAGGAATACAATCTCAGTTTAAGGGACAAATTCACAAGTCTGTCTTAAAACAATAATCAGGAGCCCAAATGTGAGATAGGTTTTTCTTGTTGTAATCATTTCTCCTGTTGATACTGACCATAATGCACGTGATGGGGAGCAAAATCCACAAGATTCCTTCTGCAAAAATGTATTTGAAAGTTTATCTCAGGCTAATATGAAACTTCAGCCATCCAAATTAGTCAGATCTAGTAGATATCTTCCACTGTTACAGTCTTTTTAGTGCCAAAGTCCCTCTTTTTGTTACTATATTTCCACCGCAGTTCAACAGGGAAACACTGTCCGAGGAAACAAAAAGGGGGAATTTGATGCTAAAAAGACAATAAATGTGGCAGATATCCACTTAATATGACTAACTCAGATTGAAGCCCCAAAAAAGCTTCAGATAAACTTTAAAATGCATTTTTGAATAAAATGAATGTCTGGACAAACTGTGGATTTCATCACTTACATTAAAGGCGCGTTTGAAGGGGATCTTTTAATAGCCAGTATGAACAGGAGGAATGATTACAGTGAGGAAAACCTCTTTCGTTGTTCATTTGGGCACCTGACTGTTGTTTTAAGACAGACTTGAAAATTGTGAATCTACCCTTTAACATGCAAAGCAGTATGACAAGTACAGTATAAGGGAAAGGAGAGAGTTGCTCAAATTTGGAGTTTATTTAGTTGAAATAAATTCAGTTTGGAGGGTTTGTTTTCACTGAGTGTTCAAAAAGAGAATCAGACCAGTTACCCCACATTTATTACAGTTTGATGTTCGTGACCTAAAGACTAAAACCAACCACAAAACCACACTGCTGTCCTAAAGCTGCAGTCAGAGCAGATTTGGCAAGTCAAACTTCACTCGCATGCTGTGGCGAAACCCAGAAAGGACGGAACGTACTGTACTGTGCAGGTGCACAAGCATAAGCTGCTGGAGCTAACAGGCTAACAAAAGCATTTCGCAAGCTGATGATCCTTGTTTTTTTTTTAACACGCTATTATCTTTACCTTCTGTCACTGTGCTTGCACTCACTGCCAGCCATGCAGCATCCCACTAATACTGCTGCTTGTATTCTTTTTACCTTGCAGTTACAAACAAAACAGGCAATAGTCAGTATTTCCTAAACAAGAAGTCAATCCCATCCTGTCTCTCAAACTGGCCTGACATTGGCGAGTCTCAAAGTTTAATTAGATTGAACTCCAAATCTAGATTCAAGCTGAACATTTAATTGAGCTTAAGCATACTTTACATTTAGTCTATGGACAAGAGTAATAGACAAAAAAGTGAAAAGTAGTGCAATTACAGAGCCCCAAATCAAAATCACATACAGTACGTTTTTTAAATGCAATTTGAAAGTGGCTAAGGTTGGTAAGGTCATGAGAAAGTTGGCTCCATAGCTAAAAGCAACTCCACTGATTCTTACTCATTGCATTGTATCTGTACAGATAATGTAAAGTAGTGAGAATGTAGTCCAAATCATCCCTCTTTGCAGTCAAAAATAATGTCAGCACGCTTTTTAAACGTACTGGTAATAGCTTTGTATTATTAGAATGAAGAAAAAAGGCCTGAAAGCTCAGCAGTCTGGGGGAGTATGTTGGAGGCTGTTTGATTGACATTAGCTGGCAACCTACTAATGTTACATTGTACAGAATAGAGACAAAGTTGTTGTATTGTATTTATTGGGACAATGTACAGTTTTAAACATAAATGTTAACATTTGATGTACCGCACCAGAGTTAGCTTTAAAGCTAATTTTCATCTGCAGTCCCTTACAAATAAAAACACATAACAGCACAATAACAAACAGTACAAAGCAAAAAAACACACAGGACACATTATACAAAATACAAAGCTTCACACAATAGCACATCACATACACCCACAATGTCAACTAGAAATGAATAATATAAGCTTGTCAAATTAAAAGCAAGATTACTTGAGATTATATGAGAAGACTAAACAAAAAACAAACTGCTGTAGCTACAGGTAATGGGCAGACAATGTGTTGCTAACAGGGATTTTAAAGAGCAATGACCAAACCAGCATCTAACGGGTCTGAAGTGACATTTTCAGGTATGTCTACATACTGTTTAATGTGCTGCAGCTGAGCAGCTTATTAGCTACCTAGCCTGCTAATTGATGTTAGCGGTGCACTTTTCTCCCCGGTGAATGTTTGTTTGGTCACTTATTCAACAAGCTAAGGTTCAGGGAATGACGTGTGTTCATGTTTGTAAGTTAGATAAGATGGACACTTAAGCAGGAAAGCTGATGTGGGTTGTTGTTCGGAGTCTGTGGCTCTTGTACTGTGTAGCAGGATGCTATCAGGCTCAGTGTGAGCTGGAGAAATAAGGTTTCCAGCTTAAGTAAGTGGAGGGCAGAACAGTATTTACTCAAATTAATGTACAACTAGGGGGCACAATCATAATAATAAAAGAATTTAAAATATAAATTCCTCCCTTTTGGTTACTATTTGTTTCTCAAAGGAGAACACAGGATATGTGATTTACAAAGCAGATATGTATGCTGTAGTAGACCAAAAAAGGCAATTTAATTTCAGTTGGACTTTAAGACTTTCTCTAACTATTGGAAATGAAACCTGTGACCTCTTGATGCTATCTTCAGATGATAAAAAAGATGATTTAGTTCATGCGGGCCACTTTAAAACACCAAGATTTCCAAATTTATAGTCCCATAATCAAGATGTGCAATAACTTTGAGTTATTTGAAAGAACTGAACTCTTGCATATCATACTGATCTCCTCAGATTTATGAGCATCAGTGGTCAAACAACATAACCTCTGTCTTCAAAATAATGTGTGGACACTGAAAATGAGCGAGTGAAACAGTTCAAATACTTCGCCAGTACTTCACATTTTTATACAAATAAAGACTTGTGCCATTATAAAAATTTGAAAGATGTTATAATCACATAAACAATAGAAACATAGGGGCTTTAAAGAGTGCCAAAAAGACCTATTCAGATTCAGTGCCAGTGTCAAACAACAAGTCCAAGGGGGTTGGAGGGGTTTTACATGCATTGTAACTGGATATGATAACAAAACAAGCATTAGATAGATGCTTGTTTGCATTTAGATAGATGGATAGATAGACAGACAGACAGACAAAGAGAGAGAGATATGAATCTGAAAACAGATGTGATGGACAATGTGTTAAACAATAAAATAAATGTCCGGGTGAGCAGTCTGTCTTCACTTTCACAGTGAAGCGAATTTTCTAAAATACTGGAGTGCTCCTTTAAGCAGATTCTTGAAGTAGATACGCCTACTGTATATGGTGCTATTCCCATTTGAGACGTGAGCTAAATCGACACATAGACTCACACTTGAGCAGGATAACCTGGAACAATTCATTAAAGCACAGCTGACTCCACATCCACAACAGCTGAGACTTCATCTGATCTCTAAAACCTTTACTTTCCTGCATTATAAATGTCCAGCATCATGATGAGCATAATAAATGGTCTTTCAATGGTCTGCAAAGGTTAGTGCAATTTGTGAGTTTAACTGACTTCATTTCAGCAACAAAGCCACAACTAGGAGTCATGTAACTTTAAAACTGAAATCCATCCACTGGTAGTAGCCAAATATAGCATATTAAGCTGCAGCATACTGTAGGAATTATCAACCAAGCAGGTGTGTATATTGGATAATGAACTAGGTAGAAGAAATCACAAACCTGAGCAAAAGCATTCTCAGTGTACTGGTGTATGCTAGGTAGGTGCTAAATCTACTATTATGATTAAAACAGTATTCGTACACTTGAAGCGGACTCACAAAACCGATAACATTAATTTTAGCATCCTGGAATTAACTTAAAGTTTTGACATACTTTGCAAATTATCAGTCTCACTACAAACCTAAAAACAGATTACACAGACCCGGGAGAGCATTACAATGAAAAGTGCCTCTCAAACTCTCAAAAACAGCAGTTTTGGCCAAAAAGAGGTTAACATGATTTGTCAGACAAAATCTGCATTGAAACAAACTCATACTGAGTTTATGTTTCATTTAAAAGTTAGGCAGGTAGTCACATTCGGTCATCTGGAGTCACTGGTTAAGCCTTCGATGCAGTACGCTTCACACCAGCATTTGAAACTATTTATGTAACTTTCCAAAACAGGAAATCCCAACATCATGCTCACTTTACACAGTGATTAGTTAGGGAAGCAGAAGTGTGAAAGTAAGTCAAGATCTGAACTTCTCTCTTCAGCTCTTTTTTTCACTCGTCCCACAACTACTTCTGTCACTTTTGGAAAGCGGTGCCACAAATCCACGGATGCCTTTGAGAGACTGTCCAAAAGTGTGCACACTTATCACCGTTTTTTTTACAATTCATTGCATCGAGACTACAAAGACAAAGAGTTCTTGAAGAGAGATTTTCACACCTTCAAGTGTGGCTGTTCTGAACTGCTACACACACTTTTTTTCCTTTAGATGTGGCCAGACGACATTTTGTACAACCTACAGTTTGTTTCAAGCATAATGAGCCCTTTAACCTTCTGTTTTTATAGGCTTTTGATCTTTCTACTCTCTCTGAGTAGAAAAATATCAGGGTTTCAACTCTGAAGCAAAAAGAAACAGCCGATGCTACACTTCTTATCCAAATATACATTTTAAAGCCTATTCACATCTCATATACTTTAATATGAATGAGTAACAATGCTTGTTTTGACCTGTCTACCATTTCTGTAACATGAAATACATAAGTGGATAACATGTCACGCTCTATCACGTGTCTGCATCTCTATGAAAGCCTCAAAAAAAAAAAAAAAAGATCATTCATCATGTGCGTTGATCATTCCAGTGTATCCAAGGGATACAGATGACAATGCATAATCATATTAATGGAAACCAGTATTAGCACTTCATCCAGGTAATGATATGGGCTGCTATTTTTGGTAAAGCTTTTGGCTAAGGCAAGGTCAGTGCTCAACGCCTCTAACAGATTGTGTCTGAGGCCCATTCTGGGTCCTTTAGGTTAATAATAGAGATGGAAAACAGAGATGTCGTAGAGGAATCTCCCATACACACCATGCTCAATAAAGATCAGGACAGGTTAACGAGAAAGGCTTTGCGTAGGACTGACGTCATTGTGATCCTGATCAAAACCCCTGGTGGACAACTCATTTGTCGTTGAGGCAATAAGAGGACTGTCATCCTGAAAGGCTCTGCAACTCAGAGGATTTGAGGAAGATTAGACGGTTCTCAGGGGTAACTCCTTTGTTGCACTTGTGAATTAACTGTCAAGTGTGTGTTTTCCTTTGTTCTGATTCATTTCTAATACGTGTTTCTTCATGATGCTGTCAAGAATTGTTTTAGCTTTTAGTTTATTTAAATGGTGCAGAGGAATATCTCACAAAACTAATAAATACAAACAACAAATCAACTGATATGCAGTCCTATTCAGATCAAGTTTCTACAGTAGGCTAAGCTGTACAGTATTATGTATCAGATTCCAGGTATTGATAAAATGTGTTTAACAAGGATTGTGGCCTAAATTTAACAATAGAAGAATTGCAGCCCACAACAGTACATGACTACCAAAATATCTCACTCTGGCCTGAACTGATGATGGTGTTTCTCTTATTTTCTCTGGTGGGCATACGCTTAATAAAATCAAAAGCCTGTTCATTAATAATAATAAAAATAGATGTTCTTTTCACATAGGTTTATTGCGAAAAAGTGCTACAGCATGTTTAAAACTGTATTAAATCAACTTCAACAAACTTTGCAGTTGAACAAGTGAAGTTCACACATTGTTGCTGCTTTATTTGAAGCTTTAGGACCTCTGCTAAAAACACATCTATGTCATCTGTATGAATTTCTATGCATGTACAAAGAAACTGAAAAAAGCAGCCATAACCAGATGGAACTACGTTTCATCTCACCCAAAGGGACTTGCTAAAATTAAGACATCCTACCCTGTGATGCACTTTGGGGTTTCTGAATACCTAATGAGTGAATTTCCAGTAAGCTTATTAATGTAGATGGTGAATCACGTGGATGCAAAAATGGCAAGACTAGCCCACAGAGGAAACTAAAGTTGTGAACTTCGTATTTAAGAATTCAGTCATTTCAAATCAATAATAATCAATATTTTCATTTTAGCAATGGCTCTAACTGCGTATAATGCAAAATGGGTCCCTTGTAGTTACAAGCCTACAGAGCACCGTCATCCATCTCAGCCTCTTTTAGCTCATTGTTTTGGTTTAACAGCCCACAAACTCAGGCAGTGATAAACCTGCACTACCTGTCCGACACGGAACTACAGACGGACGAGCTGGTAAACACAGAGCAGTTTCAAACAGCTAAACAGACGTATAGGTTTCTTTTAGGAGTTGATGAAGACTGAAACAGAGCTAAAGGGAGAGTGAATATTGGACTTACATTCTTTAGGTGGCCAGAAACAACTTCAAATTCATTGTAATGTTGCTCTGTGTCTGCTGGATGTGTAAATAGGTAACGGTTTGCTAAAACTTAAAATAGGCCTAACTTTGTAAGTCGATAATATGTTAGAAGTGTGAAGTTCTCCTGCTCCCGAGTGGCTGCAGAATTAAATAATAATTGTATTTATCTGGATATGCTTTGTCACAGAACACATACAGTACCAGTCAAAAGTTTGGACACTCTCTCTGGTGTGTCTAAACTTTTGAATGGTACTGTACTTGAAAAAAGAAAAGAAAAAACTTCCAGTAATACAGGTAGGTTGGATTCACTTAGCAAAATGCTAGTGTGGTACACGAAGCATGAGTATTAACAGCATCCGAATATAAACATACCGTGATATTGTCTGTAAATTCTATGGTCAAATATTAATATTTTTCAGCAAACACCATTTACTACAAACGTGTAGACATGGTCAGTCTGAAATTTCCTTTGTGCTGGCTACACAGCTGTTAGCCTAGCAGGTAATTTGCATCCAATAACATGGAAGAGAATTCTACCTTTGCTTACACTTTAAAGGCCACAAAAGTATATTCAGTACAAAGTGAAATGTATTTTCCTATAAAGGAAATGTTGCTGTATCACGTTGAAGAACTACTACTATTGTACTGTGACTGTAATGCTCTCACTGCATCATATTTCCTGCATACAGTCCAATTAATATGAATGTTTTGGAACCTGTATTGTTGCATTTCTACCTTGTATTACTGCATAACACATCACATCACCAGCACCAGTCTGGATACAAACAATATTGCTTCATTAAAACAGCCTACAGCACCACCAGTGTTAAAAACTCTGCAAGGTACCTTTAACCAAACGGATCACTGCAAATGCATAGACTGCAAATTTAAAAATGTGTTTTTGCCTTCACTTTTCATAAGGAAAGAGATAATATGTTCATTTGCAAGACGTCAAACAAACCCTAAACTCTAAAAACGCATTGTATTTACCCATAAGACACTGCAATGCTCAGCCCTGCAGCACAGAGATGGGAAACAGATATTTGGTACAAATATTTATCTGCACATGCTGATAATTTAGGCCTAAGATATTTGATTTTTAACTATATATTCCAAAAAACATGTAAACTCATGTTGCAATTAATCCACTTAGTTTTAAAAAAAATCCATTCACATAGATTTATAAATAAAGTTAATATGTTGTAACACGAAAATAATACTTCTGTAATGCTCATTACAAATACTCCAGTACCCACAATGCTTTGCAAGGCATTCAGGGAACACACAGTGAACATGCCTGTTCATTGCTGGCAGCACATTTGTACTTGGTGTTAGTTCTCTCTCCTCTTGGATCACTACACTCCTGTTCCCTGTCTGTGAAACACTTAATTACTCCACTTAATATTTTCTATGAAGAAAAAATCTGATATGATTCTATCTTTTATAATTTCATACAGCCCCATACCCCTGCAGGTTTGGGGTTAGTGAGGGACACTCACAAGTGACTGGACTTTATGGTATTTTTATGTAATATCCCAATTATATTCCCCCTGGGACTTAAAGTGTGTTGATGGTCCACACAGATACTCAGTGCTGAGTTTATGACGACCTTAACGCACTTAATGGTATTTGTTTTAATCTCCTGAGGCATCAATAACATTCTTACAGGTCCATAATGCTGTGCTGTGTCTGCACTGCTCAATAGTGAGTTTTCAGTGACCTTATCGCACTTTATGGCATTTTTTATGTCCTGTAACAGCCTGTCACTAGTGAGGGGCTGGATTATAAGTGGTCTCAAAACGGACAGTCTTGATATCTCAAAAACACAACACCGAGATATGGCCATTACGTAACGCAATTTACGGAATACCCCACAGGCCAATTAAGTGGATAACGATATTTTGTAACAATTTCAGTAATCTCCTCGCCTTGCATAACGACGGGGCCTGGATGCGCTGCGAGGACAGATGCGCAGGCTGGCATAATGGATTGTAAACACGGGCTGCCTATAGGCCTCGGCTGCCTCAGATATTACTCTGATGGAGAAGAACCACCTTCTCTCCCCGCCACCTGCAGAATGCGCAAGTCTATAACAGCCCACTGCAGCCCCGTAGCCTCTTGATTTATTGCACTGCACAAAACAGATAGAACTGAGCTTTAGCAGAAATCTTTGCACATCAATGCAATGACAGCAGAAAAGCAGTTTTATCGTTGAAAAAGGGCAGTGGAAAAAATATGCACAGGCCTCAATGCATATAAAGAAATAACAGACGGTGACAGCCCCCCGTATTGATTTAGATGAAGATGCACAGCAGAAATTCAGTCATTCCACTCAAACGGTGCTTACCTCCAGCGTTCGTATCTCTTTTTGTGTCAAGTCGTTGGATGTGGCACATTTGGTCCGTAAACCCTCCAAACTAGAAATGCTTATGTCTATCATATTTTGCACCAACTCGCACTGCTGCAAGGCTTTCTGCAAACTCAGATGCTGCTCCTCGCTTTTTGTCATCTCCTCGTTCATAGTTTTGCGAGCAGTGGGTCGTTATTTTTTCCCCTTTTTGCACTTTGAAAAAACAAACAAACAAACAAACCAAAAAAAAAAAATGATGATAATAATTCAGAAAAGAAACGTGGAGAAGCCCACGAAACGGAGCAACCTGCAAAACGCCATGAAACGAGATGCTGTAGGTTTACAGACGAGGTTTGAGCCGTGAGAGAGTCGATTCCATTGCAACAACAGTCCTCGTAGTTCCTGCTGTTTCATCAAGGTGTCTCTGGTTGTAGGCTAAATCAAACACAATATGAAGATACCGAGCAGGACTACACGGTTTGCCACAGCATCCATTGGGTGCCCCTTCGTTTCAAATGGATGTTTTTTTTTTTTTAAAAAAAAGAGAGAGAGAGAGAGAGAGAGAAAAGCTGTTCAGCGCATCACAAGCGGACGTATCAAGGGGGGAAAGCCTGGTGGTTTTTAAAGGTGCTGATGTGTGGACTGGATGCAGGTACTCCCTGTCTCCCTTGGCAGCAGCTGCATCCCGGTTCGCTCCCACCACACCGACATGTTTCCTGTCAATCAAACCCACAGCAACAGCAACAGCATCGCATCGCCCAGGCGCCGCCGTGAGGGGCCGCTCTCGCGAGATCTGCGCCAAGTGCGGTGATGGGCTCACTGCTTCAGTCTCCAGCCAGGCCTGGACGAAGAGCAACACTTTTTCACATGTTTGGGGGGGAAAGATACGGGGCTATGTAGTATATTATGATTAGATGTGTACATTCACATACAGTACACCTACACACACACTCACCTGCAGCCTACACACACCTATGAAATCTATTTATAGGCTAGAATATGGTTCTTAATAAGTATTTTTTTTCCCTCACTTTCCATCCCATACCATGTTATTTTTGACAAAATATTTAGACAACAATAAAGAGAGCTTGACATGATGAAAACAAGGAACTACAACAAAAGATTACATGGTTTAAAAAACAACAATAAAAAGAAAATTAATATAAAATAAAATAAATAAACAGCAACTATCACATTATAACGCTTGATTGAAATTTTCTATGTCTTTCTAGCTATAAGGTTCCAAACCTGGGTGTAAGGGTCCCTCCAAGGGGTCACAAGATCAATCTGATGTGTCACAATGTGATTCAAAAGAAAAGACATTTAAAAAACATATTTCTGTGACACAAAATTTTGTTTATTTTGTCTCACTTTAACCTAAATTGTGCTTTTATTCTTTTTAAATATTGGATATTTTCACCACTTCAGACCTCCAAAAACAGAAAAGTCACTCTTGAACTGCTCACAGCTCATGTCATGGCAATAATCTGTCATAAGAATCATGTAGTAGACATTGCCTTATTTTAAGGGGGTGACAAGCTAAAAGGGTTGAGAATCACTGCTATAACTTATTGGGTAAAACTCCAAATGCAGGATAATTATGTTCTTGGAATAATTGTTGATATTTGATTGTCATCATAGTATTGTTCTAAGAAAATATTCTCTATATACTGAAAAATATTTGAAATGACTGTAATGAACAGCTGAGGTCATGAAAAATAAATACAAAGCCAGCAGAGAAATGCTTTGTGCGACACTGTCTGTATCTCTCATTAAAAAGCTAAAAGCAAAATCTGATGCTAATGATATTAAAATCATTAGATAATGACACGTTGGACCTGCTGTATGTGAGAATTATGCACTGCACATTGATAAGAGATAAAAACACGAGGCCAAAACAAAGTCGCAGGCCTTGAAGACCCTCAAATGAAGGATTTGAGGTCCTCTTGTGTCTTGAACATACAAACTGATTTGAATTGCACTGCAATGCAAGTTCAGGTCAGTTTCGGGCTGTGCCAACCACCAAAGACACAAATATTATGTCCGTAATATTTTTTCATATGTATTTTGATTTTTCACACAAAAATACGTTTTGCTTAAGAGAGGAATTCATCTTAAATTTAAGCATAATCTGAGTATTGATCATAAAATCAAAGTAATTCTTGACCAGGTCTTACAATCACTACTGTGAATATAGTAATAATCTAAGAGGCTTGTGTGTGGAATTTAAATCCCCCAAAATGCATCTGAGGTTCAATTAACAAATCAAAAAGTAACTTCTCCAGCCTACATACCCATCATTCCAGTCAGAAATATGCTTTTTGTAAACAAAACCAAGTCATATTTTGATTTGTTTTGTGTTGAATGAATTGGTGCAAGAATATTGTGGTACAGTATCTGTGCTGCAGGGAAACGTAAACACTAAATTCCTAAATATGTTCAAAAAGACTTGACATTTACTTCCTTTTGCACAAAAGGACACACATATACTTTTCACATTGTCAGATAAACTCTTGGTACAGTAGCCAGGTGTTTTTTGAGTTTCACTATGAATGAAACATATGGTACAAATTAAATATAATATTATTGTTATTATAACAGTGATGAACTTTATTCCTGATCTTGTACAGCTTTATAATATCACACATTTCTTAGGCTATATGCTCACCAAATTTTTAATTGTGACAACTTACTTTCTTTAGTAGGTTGGGGGGAGGGATCCCAGCAGAGGGGGGGCTAAAACTGTTTGCAGCAATGTCATCTCCCGTGAGGCAGGGGGGAACAGTGATAGGACATTTTTATGACATTTTCTCTGTGTCACCTGCAGAGACTTCAGCCAGCATTGTGTCCGACAAAGCTGAAAAGACTGGATGCCAAAGGGAAAAAGAACAGCATGTTGAGCTGACTCTTATAAATTAAAATGCAACAGCATTTCATTAAATCAGAATCAAAACAAGGTTTTTTGCCAATAAGGTTTGCACATACAAGGATTTTGCCTTGGTGTTGTGCTGCATAACAGTCAGAAATATACACAAAATTAAGTAATCCTAAATTTTATGAAATGAGAAAGAAATAAATTTACAATCAAAAATATGTAAAATATATTCTAAGTGAGAAGAGCTGCTGCAGGTTTACATTTTTGAAGAACATGCAATGAAATGTACAAAATATTTACCAGGAATTTGCAAATGTAAATGTACATAATGTAAACATTGTCAATGATGCAGAAATGTATTTGCAAAGTGACCAAAACCCACGTGCATGTACTGCATTTATGTGTTTATTTATTTATTTTAAAGAGTAGGAATTTTTGAGATTTTCTTTCTTTCACTTGTGCATTTTTTTTTAATGCCACACAGTATTTTTACAGTGGACAGTCATGTCACGGAGACCCCGCCCATAGATGCCGTCGAAGTGATCCCATTGGTTTTACGTCATGACGTTTGACGCACGTTTTTGGTGTGCAGCGCGCCAAACACGGCTACTTACTAACAGCAAACGTAGAGTGGAGTTGCTGTAAAAGTATCCATTAGTTTAGAGCTAAGTTCACAGTTAACAGGAGGATACATGGCATCTACCAGTAAAGCGCCGTTGCAGCAGGCCGTAAATTTACCATGGTGAGTGCAATGTCTTTTTATCTTGAATTCATAAGTAGTGCTAGCCAGCTAACCTGGCAAGTATGTGGAGTCAAGCTAGCAGCTAACGTTAGCAGCTGAATGTTGATTTCTGTCCTCCGACATGCGTTTTTGTTGTTTTCAAATAAGTATTTCTCACACATGTTAAATAAACACTTAATCTGGAGCTATGCCAGCTGCTCTTTAATTCGGCATATATAACAGCTAACAGAAATGTCATTTCCCCACTAAGCATCGTTTAGTTGCCACTTGATCACATAACTTTCTCGTCGGAAATGCTGCTGCGTCAACCGAGAGACGGTTATGAAAATGAAAATTTGTTTGGATATACTGATGCTTGGTGGAATATATATATATAGATGCCGAATTGAAAAGTGGTGAAGTCTTTAACTTTACTCAGAGTTTATGGTGCATCTACTTTCATTGATAAGCAAGATGTGTGTAATTCTACATATTTTATATGGAGTTTGTATCGTTTGTTCCACCAAAATAAGAGTGTCTTTTGTGACTAATAAGTTGCTCATCAGAAACGTTGCTGGATTGTTGTATAGTGTGAAGTGTTGTGTCTTGATTGTGCCCATGTTTACAGTAACTTCTCCAAACGTCGTAGTCGAAAATAATTTTATTAATAATTCCTACTGAAGATTTTTTATTTCTATCTTTTATTCCAGGGTTGAAAAATACAGACCACAGAAGCTTGATGACCTGATCTCACACAAAGATATTCTAACCACTAGTAAGTATGTGGACTGTTACAGTAAATACACAGTCAAGCCTCAGCACAACAAGGTTCAACAGTTGTTTACACTTTAATAAAACAGCTGCTTCATTGTTTTCATGTTTTGCCACATTTGTAACTTCAAGAAAATAGTATATAAACATGATTTCTTTTACTATGAGTTCTACTACTATATAGTTACTATATAGTTACTATAGAGTATTTCTATAGTTTTCTCTTCTTTCACTGCTGCCACTTCAATTTTCTCAAATTCTGTATATTGACTCGAATGTGAGCTTCAGTCTCATGACAGTAATATTTACAAGACTCCCTAAAGTAGGGCTGCAGCTAATGATTATTTTTATTATTGATTAATCTGTCTATAATTTTCTTGATTTCTCTATAAAATGTAAGAAAATGGTCAATCACTATTTCCCAAAGCCCAAGGTGACATCCTCAAATATCCTCTTTTGTCTCGTCAGACAGTCCACAACCCAAAGATATTAAATTTATTACAGAAGAATAAAGACATCAGCAAATAGTCATATTTTAGAAGCTGGAACGGTTAGTCAATCATAAAAATAGTTGGCAATTAGTTTTCTGTCGATCGACTAATCATTACTGCTCTACTCTAAAAGATGATAGTGAAAGCATGTTAGTGAAATTGCAGGTGTGTATGTTCCAAATTTCTTTTGATTTTCAGTTTTTTATGTTAGTTTTTTATGTTTTTTTTGTATTTTTGACACTGGCCCGATAGCTCATGTTTATTTTATCAACATAGCTCGCACTAGTCCAAGACCAGTAGATGACTATTACTAAAAACACAGCTTTCTAACTCTCAGTCTGTGGTTCCATCATGTTTTAACTCACATTGCACCTCTCTACTACTAAACTTGAAGATTACATGCAGTGTGAAAAGGAACTCCTCATATTTCATACACTTAACATTTCTTTCCTTGTTTGTTTTTCCTTGTTTGTTTTTTCCCTCAACTGTTCCTCGTCTCTCCAGTCCAGAAGTTTATCACCGAGGACAGACTTCCTCATCTCTTGTTCTACGGCCCCCCTGGAACGGGCAAAACTTCCACCATTCTCGCCTGCGCCAAGCAGTTGTACAAAGACAAACAGTTCAACTCCATGGTGTTGGAGGTACGTCTCAACTGTACATCACAAGCTTTTAGTTTAGGGTGAAGTTAAGACTTTAACTTCTCTTTGTGCCTTTTATTTTTAGTAGTTCATGGAAGAGACCTTGTTGATTAATATTTTACTAACTTTGTTTTCTAGCTAAATGCTTCAGATGACAGAGGTATTGATGTCGTAAGAGGCCCCATTCTGAGTTTTGCCAGTACCAGAACCATCTTCAAGTAAGACTGATCCCCAACAATTATCCTTTTGTTAAGAAATTAAGTTTTGACAGTAACTGGAAGGGAATCATTTCAACCGCTCGCCCTTTTTCCTCTGTCTCTCTCGTCCTCCAGGAAGGGCTTCAAGTTAGTAATACTGGACGAGGCGGATGCCATGACCCAGGACGCCCAGAATGCATTGCGGAGAGGTAAGCCATCTGTTCGGCCGGGCGTCACCTGCTGAGAGTCACACGGCTCGCTGAGCAGCCAGACGATTTGGCTGTTGCTGAATTACAGATTACAGAGAGTGCTTGTTACACCCTAATATTCATTTCTTAAAAAGCCCAACAGCTTTCTGAAGGTGAGCAAAGAGCTGATTAGATTCTAGATGTTGATTGAAATTTGTATTACATCTCTTTTTCATATTTTGGTCCATTTATAAAGTTATATGTGTGTTTTTAAACAGTGTTAATCTAGTAATATTTATGAATTTTAATACAAACACATAAAACAACACAATAAAAAGAAAACATTCAACAAAAATGACATTTATCATGATGTAGTTACTCGTAAAATGTTGTCAAATGAGCTTTTTCGCCTCATGTTTTTGTCATAGAGAAAAAAAAGGTTAATATTATAGAACATTAAATTGCATGTGTTGTGAACTGTGATGTATAAATCATGTGTGTATCGATATTCCTTCATAAAGTTGAGGAAGAACCTGTTTAAGGCCAAACATGCTACAATTTTAAATATAGTTTATATGTTTGGCAAAAATTAAATCAGTTTTTTTTGTTGTTTTATATTATGTAGATGTGAGAGAGATTATCAGCCGACATACTGCTCTCTTACAGTGATTTCTAACTCTCATCTCTCTCTCTCTTTGTTTCAGTGATCGAGAAGTTCACAGAAAATACTCGGTTCTGTTTGATCTGCAACTACCTGTCTAAGATCATCCCGGCCCTGCAGTCACGTTGCACCAGGTTTCGCTTCGGCCCGTTGTCCCCGGACCAGATGATCCCTCGTCTGGAGCACGTAATCCAGCAGGAGAGGTGTGTCTTTGTGTGTGAGGGGAACGTGTGAGTGATGGAGGTGTTTTCTCCATGTATATAAAAAAAAAAACAACATTTGTGGTAGAAGGAATTTAAAGGAGTTTAAAGAGCTGTGCTTTGTTTTATTAATGTCACTAAATCATTACCAGTACTTATTATGTGATATGTGTTACTCCCAAAACACTGGCAGCATTCATCAACTTTTACACTATTTATGCAACAAGTTCGGGTTCACAGGAAAAGTGCAGTTTTTTACAGCATATGGAGGAATTTTTTTCAGCACAAAACAAAAATAAGATTCTTATCTTTGTTGGACAGGTTGCATCAAACATGAGTTTTTTTTTTGCTGTGACGTGAAAACAGGCCTAAAATTTGATTAGTAATAAAATAAAACAGAGAGTGGGAGTTGGACCAATTAGCTTGATCATGATTCATTTTTTTATGGCATTTATATAAAGGAAAGGTGAGTTATACACATCATAAAAGACAATAGCAGTGAAACGTTTCCCTGCTGTGCAAATTATATAAGAAGAAACAGATTATCTATCAATGTATAACTTATATTACTTAGAAAAAGAGGAAATGATAGAAAAACAGATAAAAACACACAAACAGCAATAAAAACTTGCAGTGCATTATGGTTAAATAAGGTACATGTGACAAACTTAATTGTTGAAACTGAATATGAAAACATTCAAGTGAGGCAGCGTACAGTGTTTTGTTGGTGGTGTTGTTTTTTTTTTTTTTTTTTTAAGAGTGTGTCTTTTTTTTTCTGGCAGTGTTGACGTAACTCCAGACGGAATGAAAGCCATTGTGACTTTATCATCAGGCGATATGAGAAGATCACTCAACATACTGCAGGTAAGACTCGAGGCCGATCGTGCTCGCCGCGTCCTTAAGCTTCTCTTCAGCCTAAAGTCTTACAGCGCTCGATTCATATCGTGCACTAAAAGAGCTGAAAAAGTCATTCATGTCATTAAAAAAAAAAAAAAAAAAGCATCATCCAGCCGGTAGACTTTACTAACTGCAGCCTGTGATTTCAGAGCACCAGTATGGCGTACGAGAAGGTCACCGAGGACACAGTGTACACCTGCACGGGTCACCCCCTCCGCTCCGATATAGCCAACATCCTCGACTGGTCCCTCAACAAAGACTTCACCACCGCGTACAACCGTATCCTTCACCAAATAACTCAGTCATGAAGCTTTACAGTAGATGATGTTGCATATAACCTCCAAGTTATCTTCCATGTCCTGAAATGTGAATGTGTTCGCATAATTCTGCCCAATTTTAGTGGCAGTTCTTTGTTCTTAAGTTTCTTTCAGCTGATGATATGAATTGTAGCTAAATGAGCATTAAATGTTCAAGGTAATAACTTAATTTTAAAGAAGACTATTACTACTATATGACATTCGTATGGCTCTTAATGCAGCAAATTAAAAATTTACAGACTATTATTATCTATACTATACAAGTTTTGGATGATTGACGTAGCTATTATTGATATTTTTTCATAAAAACAATGTATGAAATGATATGTATTAGTGAATGTTACAGAGTTTGTTGTTTAGCTGTCCGGCTGGTTGACTCGGCGCTCTCATAGCGTCATTCACTTTACCTGCTCAGCACCAAACAACAAACCGACACAGTTAGTGACTAGCAGGTGAACATAGTGCAGTATTTAGCTACTAAAGAGCAAGATATTTCCCTGAAGTTGTTGACAGACCAAAAGCAGACCTACAGAAGATAATGTAAGTCCCGATATCAGTTTAGAGGTGATATGTCATTGTTGTGTTCACGACGTGTTTCTGCTGCCCTCAAGTGGCCAAAAAAATCAGTTAATACAGGTTTAAAATTAAAGACCAAACACCTGTGAATCCCAGTCCAGATGTAATTTGTGTAACTTCTTAACAGCCCTCTCACAGAGATCCTTGAGCTGAAGACTTTGAAAGGTTTGGCCCTGCATGATATCCTCACTGAAGTTCATCTGCTTATACACAGAGGTAAGACCACTGTCGAGCTGGTGACCACCGATTTAAATAAAAGGTTTTTACTTAAACTTTTGTTTAGTTGCTTCTAGAAACTCGTTATATAAGTCTTAGCTGTGGCAGGTGTAGTCTGTACTGGTAGATGAAGTCCCACTGCTCTTGAAGGAGGATTCAGATATTTAAGATCTCTGCAACTTTAAAGTCATGCATCACTGTTGAATAGCGTTATGGAATTTTCCATCTTTAGGGGTTACAGATTTGAGTGACATTGGGTCATAACTGAGCCTTGAGATCACGCTGTAATTCTTAATCTCTCCTCGAGACTTCAGCCGTCTGTGGTGTTTTGGTGAAACCTCTCTGATAAAGAGTATATCAGCGTTGCTGTGGTAAGCCGAGGCCAGAGAGGACTCTTCTAGATAACACAGATGGGTGCGCTTCTCTGCAGAGGCAACAGATCCACTCGTGCGCAAAGGGAAAACGCACGATCCATAATGAGCACACTGCTGCTCCCGTGGTCAGTCCCAGACCACCAGTTTAAGATCCTGCTCAGTAATTTAGAAGCTGAGCAGATTTATTTACTTCTCTAGTTTAATCATTGTTTTCACCTCATTTACTTCCTCATGTGTTCCTCATGACGTCATGTATTGATGCAACAGGAAAGTCGATCTGTGTCTGATCTGTTGTTTTAATACCTACATGCAATCGCTCTCTGCTGCCTCAAGATAGCAATGCGCCAACAATGCACCTGACCACACCTTACTTTTAGACCAACACGCCCATGGGTGCAAGTACCATTGCTATTTTAACAACGTGGGCGCTGGACGGGAAAATGACACCTGCGTCAGTCTTAAAATAGCTTAGCGCCGCTCTGCGCCGGGCGTAAGATATAGGGCCCCATGACTCCGACTTTCAGAAGACAGAATGGAGAGAGAGACAGCATCCGAGTTACAACAACTTGGATGTTCGCTGTTTACGATTCTCCGTCATCAAGTAGCCTCCTGTGTGCTTCTCTCCACTGAAGTGTTGACCATCGCTCAGAAATATCCACAACAAGTAGCAATTGAATAATTTCTTTTTTTCTCCTTGCAGTTGACTTTCCCCCAGATATTCGGATGGGTCTGCTCATCAAGTTAGCTGACATCGAGTAAGTGAGAACACTGTTGCTTCTTCATTTAAATGTTGACTGTAGGACTATTAATCAGTTTCATAAAAGGCCTCAAGATGTTGAAACGTAGCGTTTGCACTCGTCATAACAAACATGTGTCTCCTCCTCAGACACAGACTCGCTTCAGGAACCAATGAGAAGATCCAGCTGAGCTCAATGGTCGCAGCTTTCCAGGCAACCAGAGACCTGGTGGTCAGCGAGGCCTCCTAGATACCCTACGACAAACTTTTTTTTAATCGGTGGTAACCATCACTTCTGTTTATGCTAGAATACAAAACAAGTGGATGATAACATTACAATCACCTGTTTGTTTAAGAAGAAAACAGACGTCCTTCAGGTGTGTGCTGCATGTTACCCACCACTGCTCCACAGTTTGATTGTACGGATCGGCAGATGTCTTGGACACACATGCTAGCGTCTATCTGAGTCACTCAAATCTGCATAAAACTGAGAACAAGGTTGTTTGTAACTCTAGTACCTAAAAAGATCATTTGGCACTTAAAATACGAACTTGGAAAACTGTAAATCCTGTTATCTGTGTCGGATCAACTCACTTCCATAGATTCATCCATCATATGTAAGAATACTTCTGAGACATGTACAATGTGTTTGAAGCTGTTTAATAAAACTATTTCCTATGTATCCAGTCTTGGTATTAACATGTGTGGTTTCAGTAGTAGTGCATGTGGTCATAGTTGCTCTATGATGATAAAACACAGGAATTAGAAATGCATATACATTTGATATTTACACAATAAATTAACAGTATAAAATTGCGACATTCAGGTCAAGTAAGCATGTGAACGTTGAATTTATGCATCATCTTACAGTAGTAGTGCAATAAATGAAGTCCTTAGTGTAGAAATGTTACATCTAAGTAGATTAGGAGATGCTTCTTGTGCTAAAATCAAGCTTTGAAAGCATCTCATGTTCAGCAAACAAAAATATGCCTCTATTTTTTAAAATTTTTTTTTTTTAATTATGAGACGGTGTATAACAATCACTCGCTGTAAATGTCAGTGGTCGCGTCGTATTAAATGTTCCTATTTAACTTTGCCACTCCTCTTCGTCCGAGGAGGAGCAGCAGGTCTTGAGGCGGTCGGGGATGTTGCGGTAAGTGAGGTACTCCAGGATCCTCTTGGGAAGAGGCAGAGGCTCCATCTGGTGCGTGGAGACCGAGTGGCGCAGGATGGATCGGCACAGGTGGCACAGGCTGGGTACCGTCCTGGGAACCTTCCAGAACCTCACATGGCCGTCTCTTGTTCTGCCAGAAGAGAGAAACTTTGGTTATGATGCAGTTATACGGAGGCCAACAGGGCTTAATGCACTGCAGCTTAAGAAATACACTATAATGTAGTTGTATGCAGATGTAAGAACATTTCTAATTGTTTATTAATGTACAGTTTTTGTCAACAACTTTATGAGGATGTATTTTATATTACTACAACTGTGTGCTACTTTATTGTCATTCATACTTGGATGCACACGAGAGGAGTTATAATTGTGGATAAATATATTGAGAAATGACAGTGTTTATAAATCATTTATTCATATACTGCATAAGAGCTAAATATGGGGGTTAAAATAAAGTGTTACCTGACATCTTAACAGTCCAAACTGATACACAAGTTTACACAAGTTCAAGGTTTTTGCATTAAGGATTGAAATGTAACATCTTCAAATCTCTTGTTTTGTCTCACCAGCTGGTCAAAAAAATGAAAATACAACGATATGAAACCGAAAAAAGCAGCGACTGGTCACATTTGAACCAGCAAATGTTTGACAACAGCTTTTGTACTCAATTGATTTATCAAATTATAATTATTACTTAGCTGTAGATTTATGTTTTGTTGAAACTATCAGAGTTTGGAGCGTGCCTTTCATTTGGATGGCGGACGGAGAAGTGGGTTATTCAAAAGGAGCAAGCTACAAACTTAAAAAGCCGTCTCTCAAGTCTATTGGAAGTAAGTGGAGTAATGTTAGGATAAATGTATGAGCATCTACCCGGTGGCGACCACTCCGCCTTGTGGATGGTAGTTGCAGCAGAGTCCGTTAGAGTCTCTGTCCGCCTTCGTCTGCATCACCATCCCTTTCTTTCCCGGCTCCCAGATCCGAAGAGCCCTGCAGACACAACACATCGGTCTAAAATCAGTTCATCCACCATGAAAAACAATTACATGATTGTGTGATTTTTTTAAAAAGGTATTCAGAAGATGGATCTGATAAACCGCTCACCTGTCGTCGGTCACGACTGCCAAATGCAAGCCGTTGGGAGAGAACTGTAGCGCTGAGATTTGGTTTTGCCCGTAATCTTCAAAGTAGTCTCTGTGTCAACATTACAGACAAACAGTGAATAATGTAAAGATAAAGATCAAGGAACAGGTTTCACAAGACACTTGGACAAACCTTCAGGCAAAGCATCAGATGTAAACAGTGATAGTGACACTCAGTGAGTCTGATTCATAGCTTACTGTACGAAATATGTACCGTCCTGGAGTTAACTGCTTAAAGTTGCTGCCAATGAAGTAAACTGACATCTGTGCTCAAGATATGACGGTCAAGATGTTTCTCATTTAACAAATACACAGTAGATTTAGGCTCAGACACCGTTACCGTCTCCTATATTACATTAATTGACTATAACAGAGTGAAAACTTACACCAGAGTGGCCAGTTTCTCCGCAGTGTAAGGGTCCCAGAGGTCGATCCACCAGCTCGAGCCGCTGAAGGCAGCGGTGGCGAGCAACGCCCCGTCAGGAGAGAAGTCGCAGGAAGACAAAAGGTACAAGGTCTTATGGGTCCCTCCTGTAAGGTTCCTGATGAATATGTAGGAGCGCAGACTCCACAGACACACCATCTGATGAAGATAAAATCATGGAGGGATTAATGAGTCTTTAATCCTTGCTGTAAGGATTAATTTTTTTATTTGGAATAGTGATGTAAATGTGTTTAGTCGAGGCTTTGAATCAATATGCCCTATGGAAATGAACTCAGACGTTGTAATGCTAGAAAATATTTTTTTCTCAGAAACATTGCACTGACTCGGTGAATGTCAACAGGACGGGCTGAAACACGCAGAGGACTGTTTAAAAATGTGATTGTGATCTTAAAGTCTGGTGTTACACAACTGTTCAGTGCTTTTTCTCTGCACATGAGAAAGTGTGGAATGAAACAGTTTGACAGGAGTGGGAAGAGCTCCCTGGTGCTCCAGACAAGAGAACAAAGAATTAAACTGCTAAACTTTTTCTCTCAGTCTTACAACAAGCAAACACAGGAGTAAATGTAGATAACTAGATCCAGAAATACTTAAGTGTGACAAACTCTGCACTGGACCTTCACTTTCATCCTCGCCTGCTAAAAACAAATACAATCTCTCTATCAGTCACCACAGGATATGTTGCTCTAATGACCAGATAAACAGGTTTGTGGTCAGAAGCTAAATTCTTGTTGAAGAAGAAGAAACTTTCTGCAGGATTATGTCAAAAAAAAGAAAGAAAGAAAAAAAAAAACACAGTTGTGCAACACTAAACAGTGTCTCATTTCTGAAGTGAAATGCTAAATATTTGCTCTTTTGCCAAATGTGACGCTTGTGACAATTTAAGTTACTGGTGGGAAAATCTTACAGAGAAACAGAGAACTGGGGTGTTCTTAAATTCCCTGATTTGACACGGACATGATGCAGAGAATTAAAGGAAGATATAAAGGCAGCTTTGTTCTGTCAAGACGATATCTGACAATTTGGAGATTTAGGACATTTAGAAGTTTTGTAGTTTTGTCAATAAATACATAAAAACAACACATGCACCAAACAAATTGACTTAATAACGTCCTTCAGCGTCTACAGTGATGCAAATGCTTGTCTTATTACAATGTCTGATAATAACTCACTCTGTCAAACCTGCCGACAGATGCGATCATGCTGCAGTCCGACGACACGCTGCAGCAGCTGATCCAGTCTTTATGGCCCGAAAGCACCTGTACCTTTTTACCTACAACAGACAGAAAACAACTGAACTGAACTGAATGACAGAGACCACAAAGCATCAAACCTTTTTACATAACCAGTTTCTGAAGAAGTGGTGGAGAACGTGACTCCTACATGTATACATATGAACATTTGTTTGCTTTAACTTTTTTTACTTTTGAACAGAAGGTTTAGTTTAGGTGAACTGCTCGGTGATAAAATGTATATCATAAACCTTTAGATTGATTTCAAACATTCCAGACAGCCACTGATTTCAGCCGGTACTTATAAATTATGAAAATCAGTTTGTCGAGCTTTGAAACGTGCTTAGCAGTGCTTCATGGGAAACATTTCACACTTTGAGCAGAAGCGGTTCAATGTCGGTGTGTTCAAGGATGCTCCGACATGTGACGGTTCAGTCATGAGCCATGCTGTCAGCAGGCCAAAAACAAGCACAAATGATAAAGAAACATGTAAACTCCATGACATGTTAGATCTTTCCACATGGCTTCAACACATCGACAAGGAAAGGATGATTAAAAACAGTCTAACAATTATGTAATTTTGACAAAAACGGTTTAAAAATGTTTTCTGGGATGGATTACCAGCTGATTCTGACACCATACTGGCATTAACTGAAGACAAATAACAACATAATGTGCAGTTAAAGGGCAAAACATGCAACTAAGGGTTAAATAAACAAATATCAAACAAATATCTAATATTATAATGGCCGCCTAATTATCTCCACCCTGAATGTCAATAAGCTCCATTTCCTTTTGCATCGTGTGAAAAGTAAACACTAAAATCATATCAGCACGGATTGTCTGTGAACATCGTTTGAAGTTTTGTTATCACGATGGGACACGAAAACGCCACACCTCTGTCAACCTGATTAAACTCGATTTGCCTTCTGAAGCGTTTAGTTGCTAAAGAAATGGTTCTCATGGACTTCACATCAGTTTATTTATTGAAACAATGCACACACCTTTCTGAGTCAGGTCCCAAATCCTCAGGGTCTTATCCCGAGAAGATGATATGAGTGTGAGCGTCCCGTTCTGAGGGAAGACCAGGTCCCTCACTACGCCTTCGTGGCCGTGGAGATCAAACACGGCTTCACCTGAACGTGTATAAAAAGATAATTAATCTTCACATCTGAAAACAGTATAAACAGGTAACGTCCTCGCCAAGCAGAAACAAAGACCTCACCTGTTAACACGTTCCAGATTTTGATCACCCCGTTCTCCAAGCCTGTGGCCAGAAGCAGACTCTTGTTCCATTTCGATGGCGTTTTAACTCGGTGGGTTGAGGGTGCGGCTGATTTTGGAGGTCTGGGTCCGAAGGCGAGACCCCACACTGGGTGACCACAACTGAAGCTCTTGTCTCCTCGGTCGGTGTCTCCGTTCTGATTATCTCTGCAGGGGGGAGAAGAACATCAGATTATTCAGATACCATAAAAGCACACATGTAGGTGATGTGAAGCTGAAGATAGTAAGTGATGCTGCCTTCGAGTGCTGTTGGAAATGTTATAATCAGAATACATCTGGAAAAGTAAGAATTGTTTTACCTGATATGGTGCTAATAACAATCATCTTGCAAACTGTCACTGGTCAGTTAAAGTATTTTGTATTATTGCCTCTGCAACCGCCATACAACTTGTTTTTCCAACTTTCTCGCCATCATATTGGCCTGGGGAGGTGAGTAAACAGTAGGGTTCAGTATCGACTGAAATGTGTCCGTAGCACAGAATATAAGAAAGTTCTCAAATTGGCATCAAATGCTTGTTCAGATTCATCGGCTCCTTCACTTGTTTGGTCAGAAAAACAAGGGTTAAAACATGTTTATATTCCTCAAAGTAATGTTCTGAAAAGGTATTATCTCATACTGGTGCATAAGTTGAGGTATTGTATTAGCAAGAATACTGAACATTTTCAAACACCACCCAGCAAACACAGAGAGCTGAAAAGCAGAGTAAATCTATCAACAGCACTTGAACTCTATTTTTGGTATTTCAGGAAATTCAGGAACCGCGGTTAAAGGCATAGCTACCAAACTAACACTCATGGGACGTTTAGGGTTAGCTGTTTTAAGAGGAAAAAATTTAGAGAATTCAGGACAGACAAATGGCCAGAATTAAATCATGAAATGTTATTTTATTCTGGATGTTTTTTTTTTTTACAATCACAGTAGTTTATTTAGTCAAGCAATTTTATTTTTTGCCCTATTTACAGTTTAATTTCATGCAGCCACTTTTCATCACAGTCTTTGTCATGTTTCAGTTTGAGTGAGCAGACCATGAATCACTGAATTTTATTGTTATGAGAGCTGCAATGATTAGTCAATTAATCGATTAGTCAATTGAACGAAAATTAACTGGCTAAAACTATTTTGATAATCAGTTAACTGTTTCAGTCACTCTTCCAGCAAATATTTCTAAACTGAGGGTTTTTAAGGTGATATCTTAAGGATTTGGATTGCTTGACAAATCAAGCAGACTGAAGAAGTCATGGTGGGGCTCTGAGAAACTGTGAATGCAATTTTTTCCACTATATTTTAACATTTCATCGACTAAACAATTAACTGATTAAGAAAAAAACAATAATTGGCAGATTAATAGATAATCAAAATAATTGGTAGTTGCAGCCCTAATAATTATGATTATTTATTTCATTATCTGTTTTTTAATTATGTAAAGTAAAAGGTATAATGTATGTTGTTGTTGTTGTTTTAATTCTTTACTTTTAGTTAATATTGGCCTTCACGTAATTGAATCAAGCATAAATTAAAGGTTTATTCTATCCTCATGTGGCGGTTTCTCCACTGAAGCCAGGATTTTCGAGGGACACCTGAATGCATCACGTGTGGATTTAAATGGACAGGTAAAGTATACGTACTCTGAGTCGAGAGGCCAGGCGACCACCCAGACGATCCCGTGTCCCATCGACCAGGCGAACCAGGCTCCGTCCGGGGAGAAGTCCACGCTCCACGTCTCACATCCCGCGCGGCCCTCTAGGGACGGAGGTCTCCTGGTCTTCAGCTCCAGGATGAGAGCCGGGTCGGACGCTGGAAGGGGACGGAAAGGCAACATAAAAAATCAACGGTGTACAGATTCATCCTTCACCTACACTGACCCTCCTCCTCCTCCTCCTCCTCCTCCTCCTCCTCCCCTCCTCGGCCTCCCCTATGCTCCGGAGGGTTTAACGTTTCCTCCACAGTCCGCTGCCTAGTAACGAAGCGTTGCGATGACAACACCGACCGAGCTCGCGTACATATATACATATACCATTCACAAAAACACGTCACTTACATGTATGTTGTAGCTCCGCGTTGTTTTCCGTGGAGCACATCTTCGCCTTTTTCACATTCTTCGCTTTACCTGCGACTTTCTGAGTTTGTCCTCCGTATGTGACTCTTCTCCATTTAAAGAAAACGCAGAAACGAGCAAGACGTAGTTTACCGTCCTGTCACTTGTGTGTAACCTTTGCTGTCTATCTGTCTGTGATGACGCCTGTGATGTTTGCTATGTGGAAAAAAATATGTGAGCTGCAAACAAAATGTTCCGCTGATTTCCTGCTGTCTGACTCACTCTGTCATTGGCTGCACTGTTGCCCAACGTGGTCACGTTTTCTTTAATTACGTAACCTTACAGAGCTAAGCCACACCCCCCCTCAATAAATGAATATACATCAACGAATCCCTCCGGTGAAATTATTACTGTTGACTCACTAATATGACACGTGTTTTATGTATGATAGAACAAGAGGGGTCAGAAATTAAATGACCGAAAATTAAATTTAATTCTAAATTGAATTTTTCAGGTCTAGTTAGGAACATAACCTTTCTTTCAAAGATTCAAAATATGTCAAGATGAACTACAGGAACAGTTTTAGTTTTTTTTTTTTTTTTTTTACGAAACAGTCACAAATTAAAAAAAAATTATGCCCTCTTCGATTGTATTTTAATAATTTGAGAATTTAAACTGTCAGTGTTGTTTGTGTCTTGATGTTTTAATGAACTAGAAGATAATTTGTTCACTAAAAAGTCCCATTAACATTTTATCTCATAATTATTATTCAAAAATCTAGTATATTTCCATTTCATGGCTCAGTGAGGCAAATAAAGTGTATTAAATGACTCACAAAACATATTTATATATATATATTTATCTCACTGTTATTAGGTACACATTTCGCACACAAGTCAAGTTCAATGTACTTTACAAAAGTAAAAGCCTCCTGAATCATAAAAGTCCGCCATGGTGGATTTTTTTTTTTTTTTTTTTTACCAATTTGCATAATTTGAAAAACAGTAATGTGACACCTACTTTTTTGGATTTTGACTTTATCAACACCAAATTTGGTATACATCACTGTGGGACTAAGATGCACAATTCTACTATAAATGAGCAAGATTGGTCAAAAAACATGGCCGCCATCAAACAAAATATCTTCACAATGGGCGGGGCTTAGAGAATATTAGCCATAACTCATTAACTATTTGTCGAATCACCATAAATCTTTGTACATAATGTCAGTCCGTAATTGGGAATACGTCTGCCAAAGCGTTTGAAGCCTTACCCATACAGGGCACCACAAACCCAATTCTGAGGCACCATATTGATTGGTGCAAGAGGGCGTGGCCTATCACATATCTGCTCATAACTCAAGATATGTTTGAGCAATCCTGATTAAACTCACTAAAGACATCCAATGAAGGGAGGAAAAATGGCGGGACTTGGAATGAGCAATTATTGAAATGCTGCATAGATTGTAATGATGAAACAAGTATGTGCTTAGTTTCACTCTTTTAAACAGAATTAAACTAGCTGAAGTGACTTTGCTTTACTTTGCCTTCTGCTGAGCGCAAAAAGGTTTGATCCTGCCAATTGTGGTTATATTTTTAACTTCTATTTTAATCTTGCATATTTGCTGTCCTGGTCAGTATACATTTTTTTATTACTTTTAAGATAATTAACGGGGTAATTTAAGGGAAAAATTGAGGTTCTAGAGGTTCTACCTATTATGTTTTTTAATCCTCATCATAATACCAATCCCTCGCTCAAATAATTAAACTAACAGAACAAAATATTGTTACATTACAGATATTTTATTACCAAAATTTCACTCCAACCACTCATGTTTCTTCTTGGTGGGATTCATGTGCTTTCAGGAACATAAGAAAACTGGTTTAACCCTCACTACATCCCACACAACATCAGATATGACGAGTGACAAACTGACTCCACCTCATTTTTAAAATGGTTCCAGTATAGAGTCACACTCTGGACTGGGATAGTCAGAGATAATCTGCGTACAGAGCGGGACAGAGACGTAATCAAAGGACAGGGAGGGAGGAAGTGAGTTGATGACGGGAGCCGTTGTCACATTTTGTTTAAACAGTTTTAATTTATCAACCTCAACATCACAGCAACATATTGAAAATGCTGTACAAACAAACCATAGAAATTAGCTTATAAAAATTCAAAACCCACTTTAAAAAAAACTAATTTAAAAGAGATCATGTTTTCTTTTACACGTGTCTTCCACCAATTCTGTTCACATTCTCATTGGGAGTATTGGGAGTAAATTATATTTATTTTAAAGTAAAACAATCGTCTAAAAACCTAAAATGTTACAAGATCCACCGGCTCTTCTGTCTGAACGGTGTCTTCTTGTTGTTGTGGACTTGTGTCAGCGGTTTCTGCCTCCTCGTGATCACCTGACAAAAGAGGATATTTTCACTTTACCAAACGTGTTGAACTTCATTCACAAAACGAATGCAAACTGCTGTGATTGGATCATACTCGATGGGATGCGGTGTATCTGGACGAGCGTTGTGTGCCGTCCGTTTGTTAACGGAGGAAGCCGGGGAACGGCGTCTTGAAAGATCTGCTCATCGTCAGACTCAACCAGACTCAGCACGTCTCCTCTGTCCTCGTCCATTTGCCTGGAGAGCAGAAATGTCATTATGTTAGAGGCTGTATGATCATTATCTGCTGTTACACATCATCAAATCTTTGTTGTTTAATGCATTTCAGGGATTATGTGTTCTTCTGAAGAGGTTTTGAGAATGTAGTGCTGAATGTAATGTAAAGGGTACCCTGTGGAGTTTTTGACTGCTAGTAGCACTATCAAGCAATATTTTTAAGAATGGGTCCCTGTTTTGTTTACATCTTGTGTACGCTCTCACAAGAACACCCATACAAGGGATGGATGTCATGCAAAGAAAATGTAGCGATGTGGCAACAAAGGCAAAGAAGAAGAAGCTTGCTGGATGTAAAGTATTTAAGTATCAAATTCCTCCAAAAATCTGCTCTGCAAATGTTTTATGAGGAAAGAAAAGTATTCAACAGGTTTATTAGGCCTCAAAGATACAAAAAACTGTTTGTATCCTAGTTTTGGCTGAGAAACGCTGAATGTAAACAACATAATATTGTTTGTTTACAAAAAAAAAATCAGCTTGATTGTTGAAACTAATGAACTAATTAACCATTATACAACAATGAATTGCACAAAGGAAATTAAGGAGCTTCTTACATCTGGAAAAAAATCTAAACAAATTATGGCGAGTGATGAACTGGATTCTGAAAGTTTAAAAAAAGTATTATATCTTCCAAAACGTATTTTGCTTCCTATTTGTGACGTTTAATTTACAGAGGTCACATTCGATCAGGGTTATTTCCTGAAAAATACACACTGATTTCTTGTATATAAACAGCAGAAACATTCTGCGTTGGTAGCACGGACTAAAGACAAAGGGTATTTTATAAGGGTTGCTAAGTTCCCCAGAATGCATTTCAACAACTAGAAAAGGGGAACAAAACTGTCCTTTCTACTTGACCTGCTGCAGGACTATCACTGTAAGAGGAGTGCAGTATAACTGGTGAACACAGGTGCCAAATAGTGAGACAAAAGAGAAGCTCTCCTTACCCGACTCCCAAATCACATTAAATGCATCTAACTTTTGCATCACTGGTAGTACTTCTACAGTAAGCAGGAATAAAAAGAGTGTGAAGCAGAAACAACAGCTTTAATCCCTTTATATGTGTGGATTAGGTCACTAAAATAAACATGCCGTGCGTGTTAGATAAGTAAATGTGAGATACTCACCCAAAACCACCTCCTGCAACAAAAATATGAACAGAAATGGTGAAATCAGTATTGGTGTATATTTACAATTCAGGCTTTTGTGAGTTACATTTCTCACATACAGCATTACAGATGCAGTACATGAACGCTTAATGTGTGCAAAAAGTGATCATATCCTTCTTAAACATATGAGGTGAAGCTGGGCAGAGTCATGAGATGCATGCATTTGTGACTTCCATGCTTGTGTTGCGGAGATAAACTCGATATACAAACCCAGGCAAATCCGGTGTCGGCTGGAGTAAACCGTTTTAGCGACAATGACGGCCGACCCCACGATCAGCACAGCTATAAAGACGCCGATGATCGCTCCGGTGTACGCTGAGGAGGCTGTCGAAGCAAAACAAGACGACAAGGAGAGGATTATGCAGCGGAAAAAAGGGCGACGCAGCAGGTTTATCAGCATTCCAGAGGTGGAGCCGACACCTGCAGTCACTGGCTCGGTTTGTTTAAAATCTATGGCTCTAAAAACTGCATCTTCAATTCACTGTGTTTACCTCTTTAAAGGTTTCATTTGTTTACACTTTTAAATTGCTAATCTCTCTCTTTCTCTCTCTAATAACTGTAAAAACGCAAATTATTTTTTTTCCTGCACATCTTGAAGTCTGTTTCTCTGTTTTTATTTGCACACTGAGCCGCTTCCTCTCATCCCAGACTCACTCCTCACAGTGAGGTAGACTTCCAGCTCTCGGACAGCGAGGGGGTTCTCGCTGCGGCAGAAGTAGACGCCTTCGTCGTCCTTGCTGATGTTGAGTATGGTCAGCTTGAGAACGGGGCCTTCTCGAGACAGGACGTACTTCGAGCCGGGCACGATGTCGTCCTGCTGGAGCCCTTTCCTCCACGTGGTGTTTGCAGGGGGGATGGACTTGGCCTCGGTGCAGGTTAGAGTTACACTGGTCGCCTCCAGAGCCGTGGTCAGTGGCTCGCCTTCAGGGAACGGAGGCTCTGGGAGAGAGGGACAAACACTGAAATGTTTTCAGACTGGACAAATAAAGATTTTTTTAAACATACAAGAGTCTCTCAGTATCGTAAGGGTTTGCATTTTTATTTAATTGCTTCAAAGAATAGTTTGACATTTTGGAAAATATGCCTGATGGCTTTCTGGTTAGCAGCTGGTTAGCTTAGCTTAGCATAAAGACTGGAAACAGAGGAAAAACAGATAGCCGAATAAATGTCAAACTATTCCTTTAATTCAGCTATCAAGCAATAATGCCAAACAGTCTCTGGTTGCTGCATCTTTTGTCTGGTTTTTTTTATAATTGTAAATTGACTATATTTGGTTTTGGTCAGCTGGTTATAAAAAAACAAAATGAAGATGTCACCTGTGGCTCTAGGATCACAAAAATAATCGATAAATTAATCGGTGGTACAAAATAATAATGAATTGAAGTCTTAGTTACCCTGGCTCATCAGGATACCCGTCGTATTAGAGTGCTAACACATCACTGCTGTGTTGTTTTACGGCTGTTGTCTTTATTCTTCAACTTTCTGCTGAAGTTTGAGTTTCTGTAGGTTTTCACTCAGGGCTGTTTCTGTCAACTACCCGGTTCATCAAGTAAATCCTGCTGCTGCTGCCAGAAACACAAAACTTACACTTTACACATTTAGGATGACTTAAGAACTATCCGTCGGCCTGTGGTGAGATTCTAAAATGTAAAAAGTTTCATGACAGGCACATAAGTTAAACGTGTTATATTAATCAATAAAAAGTAAAATGGTTATATAATTACATAAAAACTGTGGTTAAATGATACTTCAGAGATTAGACAGGTAGAGTCTGGATCTTATTTGATTAAGACACTCCTTGTGTTCAATGATTTATAGGGCCAATTTCTGCGTCATTTCATTGTTGGAACAATACTGTGATGATAAGCTTTACACTACTGATTGAACCACTAACTTTCCTGCATTCAACACCTCCTGGTCTCGCTACTAGCTGTGTCTCACTGACTGTGTTTGTATGAGCAGAAATACTTAAAACTAATTATGGGAGTATTAATTATGAGAATTAAACAAGGAACTTGTAAACAACTTAATCTTTATGATGTAAAAATAACATTTATACACACATAAGTGTCAGTTAACCTGTCAATCAGTTTTCCTGGGTTGTGACTCTCATATTGCTGCAACTAACAATTATCATCATCATCATCATCATCGATTTGTCTGCAGATTATTTTCAGAATTAATTGATTAACCTTTAATGTGGTCAACGAAACATATCCTACAGCACAATGAGACATCATCAGATGTTTATTGGGACCAAAACCACAAAATATTAAATTCACTATCACGTAAGACCAAGAAAGGCAGCAAACATTCACATTAAAGAGGCTGAAACCATCAAATATTTGGCATTTTTGTAATTAACAAAATAACTGCCGATTAATTGACTACTCATTGCACTCAAAGTGTTAGTTATTGCAACAGTGTTTAGTTTATAATAGAAACAGAATAGATCGGATACAGTGTGACGGGAGTCTATGACAGGAAGGGCGTGTAGGGGCGTATGAACATCTGATTAGTATCTGAAGTATGTATGAACAAGGATTACGCAATGTTTTCTTACTAGTGCAAAACACAATCAGGAACCTGGATACTGTTATGATCATGTATACAGTTAAAAGTACATCCAGGTTTCTCTTGTTCAATTAACCAGGATAAGACTCTAAATGGGAAATGTTAAACACAGCCTGGACAAATAAAACACAAACTATCTTCATGGTAAGTGAGAAAAAACGCTTTAAACTGTCTTATAATTAAACTAAAGTCAGCGCTAAGAATACTGAGATCTTTGCACGCTGAGACTCTCAGAGTAGCTCAGCAGTCTCTAAAGTGGAAAGTACATAAAAGATTCAGTAGCTGCACATCTCAGGATTGTTAGGAGGCTCATTTCACCACAACACACTTACTGAGGGTGAACGAACACGACTTCTCTTTTCCTGCGGCTAGCGCCCGGTGCTGCGCCATGCACCTCACCGTCTGCCCGTCGTACAGCTGGGAGCGGTTCAACGTCACCGACAGGCTGTCCGTCACCTCGGCAGCATAGATACGTCCTTTCCGGCGAACCCCCCGGTCACCCTCATCTTCCCCCCAGCGCAGCGTCGGGGTGGGATACGCTCCGGACCAGGTGCAGTTGAACAGGACGTGAGAGGAGTCCTGTACCGGCACCCACATACACTCAGGGTGCCTGTCTGGGACATCTAGTCAGGACAAAAACATCGTTTATTAACTTGATGAAAGTTGCAGAAAGGAGAGGAAGAACTACTTAAAGGAACTGTGCATTAAGAGTGATATTATTTAAATATCGAGCCTTTTTAGTGACATCATCTCTGAAAAAGGAGTAGAGCAGTCAGAGCAGCTGATAAAACTGTTTTGACTGTGACAAAGAAAGGACCCACATTAGTGTGAATGGTGGTGGAGGTTTTGTAGTCAGCACCAAATCAATCTGCCCACTAAAAACTTTAAAGAACAGTTTGTGGTTCCCATCAATGATTCCCATTCAAACTAGTGAACCATCTCTCTGTAAACTTTGCTACTAGTTCTGACTCTATGAATGTCTTACATATATTAAATATGCGTATCTTTAAATTCTCTTCACCGTATTATAGGAAAGAGACTCACTAATACATCTATAATTTTACAGCAATACAATCTTTACAGCATGGGACACTTCTGACCTTTAACCCTTGATTTGGGTGAAGAAACTCCCTTCAAAAAATCAAACAAACAAGCAAAATGTGTCTCTTCCAGGATGGACAGTCTTGCAATAGACCAAAATAGCAAAATTAGGATTCACTTTTTCTTTCATATCTTTCTGTTTGTGTTTTGGTTCATTTTGTTAAAAGACAAAAAAAGTGAAATAGTAGAATTTAATCAAATCTTTAAGAGGCAAAATGAAAAACACAAGTAAGGTTTGAATGTTGTATTGTTTTGTCATTTGCAAGCGTCTTCATCATTTCAACTGTAACAACAACTGTTGCTTTGTGACAGACAGTAAAGTCATCTTATCTTTTCGTAAACGAATAATCGATTATTGCCGATTAATTTTCCGTCAAATGACTAATCGATTCATCAACCGATCGTTCCAGCTCTTCCCTCATCCTAAACCTGCAGATAAAATTGTTATTTTTATAACCGAGGTCACGTAGATTAAAGATTAAGATTGCGTTTGCTGTGCTATGTTTAGTTGATCAGTTCGGCAACATCTGTGTATCATTTTTAATCGAGGTTCTACTTGAGGACACTTGCAAAATTAATAGGTTTTATATAAAAATATGTTTATATTATTCTGACTAAGGTGTTGCTTTGGTATCCGGACTGAAACTCATCAATCAAAAGTTGCTTTGTATATATTTTTTCCTCATGTTAATATTCAGTAAAAGCTGACTCCTGCTATTTGCAGCCCGATAAATGAAAACAACCGTACAAATAACAAGTTTCTACATCAGACCTACAGTGTCGTCACATCGAGGCATTCTGTTAGTGGTACTTACAGTATACTAGCAGCTGTGTGCTCTTATTGACCGCCTGATGAGACACAGTGTTGTGGGCCATGCAGCTGTAAACTCCCTGAGCGCTGGGCTGAATGTCTGCTATCCTGAAGTCCAGCCAGGATCTAGAGGTTGAATCCAGCGAGTCGTTGCTGGACGAGGCTCCTCTGAAGGCCAAGGTCAGCTGCTGAGACGGGTAGGAGGAGCCGGAGCAGTTAAAGGTGACGGTCGAGCCCCGAAAGGTGACGAGCGTCCCGTTGGACAGGGGAGCGGCGGGACCGACGGATATTGCAACATTTTCTGGACCACCTGAAAGAAGTTCGTGCAAGAAGGTTTGATTGACTAATTACAAAATCGGTGAGACAAAGAATGTTATTTTAATACTGAAGAATCAACGTGGAGTAAGATGCCACATATGTGTTGGAACATGTCGTTGAAGGGTTGAATGGTTCAGTGCTGACATTTTAAATTCTAGTACTCACAGTTTTAAAAAAATGTACCAAATATGCTGGTCAGAATTTTTGGGAAATGTGTATAAAATGATGCACAGACGTCCTCGAATGTCTCGTTTTGTTCCACAACCCAAAAATATTCAGTTTAATATTACAGAAGAATCAAGAAAACTGAAAATCTACACAAACAGGAAGCCGCAGAGGATTTTGCTACGGTTACCGATTAATTTTCTGGCCATCGATTAATCGTCGCAGCTCTAAACTGATTATCAATATAGCTGATAATGAATTATCATAACAATCAACTAATAATTCCAGCTGTGGACAATGAATTGAACAATCGACTGACAGATGAATCAATAATGAAATTAATCTTTAGTGTTTTTGAGAGTATACAGCCGGTAAACAGCACCTTTGTCTACAATTTGTGTCTATAAACACAGCAGGGCGACTAAAGACTGTAATATAAAAGAAAACGAAATAATTAAATATCTTGTAAAGCTTACAGCAGTTATAAGTTGGTTTGTTCACCTTTATTTCCATATGCAATCATATAGAAGTGAACACACAAACATGATACATAAATCACTTAACAAACGTCAGCATCATACTATCTTATTCAGGTTCTGTTTATAGAAGCATCACAGACAAAATTAACCTCATTCTAACCAATATTCAGTCAGCCATATGTTGAACCACACACTTCTCCATACACCAGTCAGGAAACTCCTTTTTTTGTTCGTACATTCAGATATCGAAGAAGTGTAATGTTAGATATGGACAATCAGCTCTGAAAAGTTTGGCTTTTTGCTTTAAAAATATATAATTTTTAGCTGCAGTTTTCAGTCTCATGCATGTCACAATGTGACTGCAGGCCCGTCTGTCATGTTGAAAAACCAGTTTGTATTTGCTTGAAATGCTTAATTCTTGTGAACGTTAAAAGGCCCAGCATCATACTGGACTCTTTACTGGACATGTGAGTGTTCACTTACTGGCTACTTGGAGCAGGACACGTGCCTGAAAGGTGCTGTTGTCTGGTAGTGAGGAGTTGCACAGGTAGCTGCCCTCATCTCCAGCTCTCACACTCTGGATTTTCAGACTCCCATTATGCAGCACCGTGAGGCGCTGTGCGGCGGGTGAAGGGCTCGGCAGGTCGGCTGCAGCTGCTGCAGCTACTGCTGAAGGGCCACTGATGACTTTCCGACCGTTTTTCATCCATGTCGTTAAAGACGGTGTTACGTTACCGGCGGTGTAACAAGAAAGTAGAGCGATGTCGTCCGGTGCGGCTGTCACGACTGTCTCAGTGGAGCCCGAAACTGCCGCTTTGACAAGAAGAGGAAGAGAAAATAGAAACGTCAGCAGGTTTTCTCACACTCACCTGGCTCACCTGGCTGTCCGTGGCAATAAAAAACTCACCTGTCGCGTATAAACACAGGTGTAGAAGCGATACAGTTGCGACTATCTTCATGATAACTTCCCAATTGGCTACATCTCCTTCCTAAAACAAGCGAACAAAAGGCTTTCAGTCCAAACCTGTCTGACTAGTTTACCTGTGTGAGCGCGTCTGAAACACACTGAAACACAGCGGACACCAGTCCGCCCATTTAAACCTGAGTAAACACACTAGAGTGTCAGCTCAGGTGAGCAGTCTGACATGACGGAACTTCTGTCTCTGCTGCAGGTTTTTGGCGGACTTGCTTTGTTTACTAGAGCACGCTGATCCGGAAACGGATAAACCACACCCTGACTTCACCTTGTTAAAGGTACAGTAACACCATTTTCAATCAAATATACAGGCCTAAATAAGATTATTACACAAATATTACATCATTGTAACACTGTATTAGGACAGTTGTTAAAGTGCATTATAATGATATAGATTATTTCTGTATCACTGGTGTTAAAAATTGAGTTGCACACTAATTTTTCACATCTATATGGGCTGATTTATTTATTTTTATAGATTTGAACAGATTAAAGCTGAGATTCAAAGTCCGTTTTTGACTGTGGAAACAGGAGCTGAGAAGACAATGTCACCACAAGGTCCTTTTAGGAGCTGTGCAGAGGCTTTCAATCATATTACATGATCTTCATCAGCAGTTGGATTTCCCCTTTTTTTTCCAGAGAAAAAAAAAACATGTTCAAATTTCCATTTTTTTTAACTTGAAGGTTCATTTTTGATATTGGAAAAAGCAGCTTGATAAAAAAAAAAAAAAAACCCAAACAGGGTCCACATTGTATTTCCAGAGCTTTCAACCACATTTCATGGCCTTCCTCTGCGGATGGAATCGCTGTTGTCACAGAGATGGTTTACAACAAGACTTTAGTATGTACATCATAACATTTATTTCAGAAGAAATTAAAGATTTGAATACCATGACAACTGGGCAAGGTCCAGAGGACGATCATTTGGTTTGGTTGAAAGTTCCAACACAGCTACTAAATGGACTGTAATGACATTGTTTTCTTATGGTTTTTAATGGAAGTTAGGGTGAGTTAGAGTAGATGTGTATTATTTAAGGCTGCCTGTGTAATGGCGTTATACATTTATGACAGATTTTGATAAGAAGTTGGTAAAATTGTGAAAGTTTTAGCTATTTTAGTTGACCATTTTCAAAAGCATGCTGTAATGTCTTTTGTATGTAGTTTTCATATTGTACCAAACAGCCGTTGTTTTTCCAGTTAATCAGCTGACTTTTTAAACTTGCTTGAGTTTTGCAAAAAGAAAATCAAGTCCGCAACATGTTTTGTCAAAGTTCCATTATCATTTTCGGGAAATGCAGGCCAAACACCTGAAATTAGTCAGCACCTAACCCACATTATTAACAGAAATGAGTCATGATCAACAGTAAAGTGACAAATGTTAACGTCATAAATAGATCCATAATAGACCTGGAAATATATAAAACACACAAATGTACAGCTGTGATGTAAAGTATGAGTGATTTGTAGTAAACTGGTTAAATCTTTTAAGCCTTTTACTGGTTCAACTTTAGCTAGAAGTACATAAAGTGGTGAATTGTGATATCTGTTAATGAAGCTGTAGGTTTATGGCACAGCATGATGTTTTCTGTGATCTGCTGTATGTTGGCACAATAAAAATCTGACTTTGGATTTGGATTATGGCACAAGGAATTATGTGATATTGTGTGTATTGGTGTAACATACAGACATGTTTTTTTTTTAAAAGTATGTGATAAACATATAATCCTCATAAAATAGATGTATAACAAGTATTGTAGTCAAGTCAAATGCAATAGACGCTGGGAAGTCAAATGAACTGGTGAGTGTAATTAGGTCGTTACAAGATGACAGCATGAGTAGCTGGTTTTTTACTAAACAGAGCATTTTAACTGTGGGAGTTTGGGGACTGTCAGTGTTGGGATGAACTCATCTCTCACCATTATCAATCTGTCTGACTTCTGCCGTACAACACTCCAAGTCAACAATAATGAAAAAAAACCCAAAAAACATTCATATAATTGGAATCAGTGACAAAAAATCTCATCCTATGTGTGTTTTGAGGTTTGTAGAATGAACTACTGACATAGAGGAGATAATAGGCACCATTCATGTAGGCTACCACAATGTCTGCTATAAACTACTATACTGATTACCACAGACCCAGTCTAATCCCTGATAGGAATTACTGCAGTTTAATAAGAAGGAGAAACAGGTAGGCTAGATCATATTTTTTCAATTTATTAAGTCAATTAAACATTTCTCTCAGAGTGTCGTTACTAAAAACGGGACGTCTGGAGACATAAAGTATGTTAATAGAGCATGTGAGTCGGGGGAGGGACGGCTGATGTGATTGACAGACATCTAAACGAACCACAAACCTCGCCTGCAGCCTGTGCCGCATGTGACGTTTAAGTGTAGTTAGATTACTGGGAAAAAACACGACTTCTCTATTCATAGTGCTAAACACAAAAACATGAATTTGGAATAAGCATCGATTAGTTAAGGTAGCCACCTCACATTGGTCTGCTGTGAATATGTGTCACTAACATGGTAAAACAGACAAATTATCCAGTAAATGTGAATCTACATGAAGACAATCAGGTGTTATCAACACTACAACAGACAATTCATTTAAAAATGCGATTAGCATCTATTTTAGATTGTTTAAGGTTCACAAATGGAAATATCTTGGCTCCAGATGGTGCAACTTGTCGGTGGTGGAAAGTACATTTACTCAAATACTGTACTTAAGTGCAATTCGAAGTACTTGTACTTTACTTGAGTATTTCCATTTGATGCTACTTTATACTTCCACTCCACTACATTTCAGATAGAAATATTGTACTTTCTACTCTACTACATTATTCATTGTATATGAAGGGGTTCTTCTTGTTCTTGTTCTGTGTGAGCCCACCGAATCAAATTCCTATGAACTATGTTGAACTGACAATAAAGTATTGAAACTCTTCAAAACAGGTAAACATAATACAGGCAGATGTGAATCCTGTGGGTAAGAAGAAACAGTAGAGCATGTTGTGCTACACAGTCAGAAATATGAGGCAGAAAGAAAGCATCTGATTCAAAACATCAGAAAGATAAAAGTACACTTTGATCTAATAGATACTCTACCAAAGGACTCAAGAAATCAGTGTTATCGAATCCTATTTCAGTATCTTAACTAACTGATTTGATTGAGAAGATTTTTAGTTTTTTTTAATGAATATTGTAAATACTACATATTCTTATCCACACTCCACACCAGTTGGTGGCGGTAATGCGCCAATTCGTTGTTTGCCAAACGCCAATAGACCTTAAAGAAGAAGAAGAAGCTAAACACGCACATTTTTCACCAGGTCCCACATCTTCTGATTGTACTTGAACGCAGCACTTCTGGCAGACTCTGTTTGCCTGCACAGTCAGCATCACCTGCAGCTCAAACCAGTCCTGTTCGGCCAACATGCCCGTAGATATGAGCCAGTGGACCGGGCCTCTCGCCCTGCAGGAGGTCGAGGAAAAACCTGCAAAGCCTATGACTGTTAAATACGGATCCGTGGAAATCGACGAACTCGGCAAAGTGCTCACGCCAACACAGGTCAGTCAGCTAACGGTGTTTAGCTAACCCGGCTAACTTAGCGTCCTCTCTGAATGAAACAGCTGCAGTTTGCACCATGCTGACACGCTTACATCATCAGAAAACTGCTCTGTCGCTGATTATTCGATTACATCCAGCATGCAAATGTTTGCCAACAATGAATTAGGTAACAAACATAATGCAACCCCACCCACAGCGTGTCTGCAGCTGAAACAGATGGTGAACAGCGCCGCCAGATGGGTGTCAAAGTTGAGCCAAATACTCAGGCCACTGAGAAAATGACGCACAGGTTTTGTTGAATCTTTTTTTTTTTTTTTCCAGGTGCAGGATCGACCCACCTGTCTGGAGTGGGATGGATGTGACTCCGGTAAACTGTACACTCTGGCCCTGACCGACCCCGATGCTCCCAGCAGGAAAGACCCCAAATTCAGGTGAGAGGAGAGATGGCAAGTTTGAAATAAATTTAGAGCAGAAAACACCAAATGACTTGCATCCTGCTTGAAATTTGAGGAAATTTAATTTTAAGCGTGCACAAAAGATGCAGGGAGACAATAATTTAGTTATAGGAGATTACAGATGTGACACAAATGATGTGATCTAATTAGCAGTTTTCACCTTTTTTTTTTTTAAAATCATGGTCAAATGTATTGTCTTCCTGGGAAGTAGGTGGGTGGGGGGTATTTTATGCTTTCAGTAGAGATATGACAGGAAACGAGGGAGGAGAATAAACAACTGTCGACGTCAAAGTAACCTGAATAAACTTCAGCCAGGGACGTTGCGGTTTGTTACTGATGACGCCATAAACCAGTGGTCCTCAACCTTTTTCATGTTAAGGACCCTTAAATTGATGCACATTAGGCCGCAGAGCCCTATTTGATAAGATTTCACTCCAGGGACCTCCATCTGAAAAGATTTTGGTTGTTAGATACGATAAAGAGCAGAATTCTGTAGTTGTCGACTGCTGGTGAGGAGAAAACCACAGAGGAAGTAAAACCTATAATCAGAATAGTCACTCACAGGTGACCTCATTGCAATCTAATGCAATCTTCTTTTTTTGAATTAAATTTTGTGCATCGTACTGCTTATAAACACATTTATACTAACGTGTTTTTTTTTTGTGTCTGTCACTAAAGGGAGTGGCATCACTTTCTGGTGGTCAACATGAAAGGAAATGACGTCTCCTCCGGCTGCGTCATGTCAGACTACGTTGGCTCCGGTCCCCCCCAGGGCACAGGTAAGACAGGATGAAACGCAGCGCTTTTTTTATAACCTGTAGTTGCTTTTTCTCTGGGCTGAATCAGTGGATGAGTCGGTGTGTTTCCCCTCGTTGGTTCAGTTTCTTTTCACACAGAGAAATATCCAAGCGAACCAAAGCTGCGTGACAACGTTCGCTCCGCTTATTGGTTGGATGTGTCCGGGAGGGCAGAAGCAGAAACATAAACATAGAAATTCCTGAAGGTCTTCTGGCCGAAAACATGTATAATACATGTATTAAAATGAAGTCTTCCTGGTGAAATATTAATCAGGGGATTGGTCCAGACACTCAGCATGTTTCTCACAGTCTTTTTCATATTTATTTTAATAGAATTGGTGTGTTTGTGAGAATACAAACAGTTTATGTCTGTTTGAAATCAAACTGTCCGCTGATCAGTTGTTAAATTGAACATATGTAACTGCTGGTTTGGAGTTTGGAAAGTCTTTGCCGTCGTATACAGTATCTGTGTTGCCTGGTGTCAAGTATCTGCAGTTTAAAGATTTTCCAGCAGCGATGAAAGATTTAAAACCCTCAGTCTTTGTCCCCCCGCAGGTCTCCACAGGTACGTGTGGCTGGTGTACGAGCAGCCGAGCAGTCTGTCCTGCTCTGAGGCAGTCCTCACCAACCGCTCCGGAGACGGCCGCGGCAAGTTCAAGATCCAGAGCTTCAGGCAGAAATACAAACTGGGAGCCCCAGTGGCCGGGACCTGCTACCAGGCAGAGTGGGACGACTACGTCCCCAAACTGTACCAGCAGCTGGCTGGAAAATAAAAGAAGAAGAAAAGACTCGACGTGACAGCGTTAAGCACTAGGAATTCCCACAGAGGCTTTTTGATCTGTAGGATATTCCCACTCCTGCAAGAAGCAAAAAACCCCCCCCAACTGTAGCAAAGCATTTATTTTTGTGAGTGTGCCACCGAATAGTATTTTCTTCCCATTGTTGCCTTCGCCTGTTTAACCCACGCACTGACAAAAATAACATCTCCTCTGAATGACGTCATCTGCACAATAAAACCTGCTAAAGACTGAGATGGTTGTGTTCTTTCTGGGAATGTTTTCTGATCCTTTTTCAAGGTTTACTAGCTAATTTAAATTATTATAAATGTGAGGGATAATTAAGATTTGAATAGAAGCAGGAGGTGGGTTACATTTGTCACAAGAAGCAGTTAAAAAAAGATCAACATGTTACAGATTCTTATGACTATACTCATGTAAATTGCTGGACATTTTACTTTATTTTACCGTTTTTAACCTTCAACCTTTTATTTATTTGTATGATGTAAAGAAGAGGCTCCTGTAACTCAATCTGTTCCTTCTGGGTGTAAATGAAGGTAAATAGTTTACCTGCATTTCCACAAGAGGAACCAGGGTCTTAATTTTGTCTCTGGATCATAGTTCCTGTTCCAGGTGTAGTCATTTTCAATGGCAGTGAAACCAGCAGGGTGGAGTTTGTGGTAACTGACCATCGCTGACTGGTGTAGATAGACACAGGAGACTCATGCTGAAGCAGAAAAGATAACCAGGAAACAATCAGTTGACACTTCTCTTTTTAAACCTCCAGTAGAAACAAGCTGTGAATACAATACTAACATGTATTTTTAGTTAATATTGCAAACTTAGCAAACAGTTGCTTATTCACATGTCCGGCAGTTACAGTGCGTTCATTAATTTCAGTCCTATTTGTGCTCATCTAGTGGATAAAAGTCCAATAATCATTTTCTTTACTTGCTAAATGCTCCGCTATCTTCACTTGCTAGTTCCTAACTTTGTCGTTTGGTGTCCCTTTTTAGAGCTTTATGACTGCTGCAGCTTAAAAAAGATGCAATGAGAGCAGTGAAAGTGAAGCGAAACAGATCAGTTTCAGCTGAAAGACGCTAAAACGCTCATAAGAGCGCTGCATTAGCAAACTGCAGGGTCAGGTGATTATTGGCTGAGGGTTCATTCTTTTATTCTTTTATTTTTACATTACATCCATCTAATGTTGATCCATCTTTATGATGAAAATATTGATTATATCTACAATCGAGTCCAGTTGTCCTCCATTCATCCCTCTTTGGATAACTGAGAATCTTCACAGACATTGATTATAACAACTGTAAGTCTGGATTATTATTAGTAGGTGTACTTTCAAGTTTAAATGTCAGTCAAGCAGAAGAAAATACAGAGAAAGTCTTTGGTTTCAGTTACGGAGCGGCTGATGAATTCATCTTTACAGTTCCTCAGAAAACGGTGGAAACCTCAAATCTCGTTCTTGGAACGTTCCAAGAATGAAGTTTGAGGTTTCCACCGTTCCTTTTCCTTTTCCTGTTCCTGTGAAAGAGCAACAGTGACAGTAAAGGTTAGTGTCAGTGGTGTAGCTGGTTTATTACTATGAACTTTACTCAGGTTTATCTAACAGACCTTTATAACCTTTGTCCTTGCAAACAGCTGGGTCTCTTTATTTGTATACAGTCACCTCGTTACTTTCACTGGTTCTGGATTTGTCATATACAGACTGTTACCATTTACTTCTGTTTTTACTAATTTAATCTCTGAAACAATAAATCAGATATATGTGCAGCCATTCAGAGCTGGATTTTATGCTTTAAAAGCAGAATTTCAGTTTGCATTTTACTACACTTTAAAAGCTCAATGTTTACTTCAGGACGTCGTGCAGCACACACAGCTGCTGTAGAGCTCAAACTTGTCACCGTCGAGTTGAAAACATTACAAATCCACAACATTTCATCATCTTTACCGCGCAGACGTCGCCGTCATCTCCCGGTTTGTTCCATGCAGCAGATATAATGATATAATAACAACACATCCTTCGTTTGTGTGATGAGCACTTTATTTACAAATATAATTAAAAGCTCTGACAGATTCATGCTTTCTTTTAACCTGGAAAAAAAAAAAAAAAATTAAAGTGCATGCAATAATAAAGCATCATACTGTTCTGGTTTATAAGAAAATACACAGCTTAAGAGTTGTGGTTAAAGCAAAAAAAACAAAAAAAAAAACAAAAAATTAAAAATAAAAATCCCATTGATAGATGACTGAACTTCACAGACTATCTGAGGAGGGGGGAGGAAAAAAAGCGCTTTAAAAAGTTGTTTTTTTTTGTTGTTGATTTGAGTGACAGTTAAAATACAATACGAAAATAAGTAAAAGCTCTCCATAAATCCTTCTATACACAAAGTACAGGTCCCCCCCCCCGCCCCCCCTCCCCCACATGAAGCCCTTTGTGCTAGCTGGGAGTTGGAGTTCACGTGTCACATGGATTTATTATTCACATTGGCTGCCAGTGCAGAGAAATCAGTACGATACACATATTGAGTACCATGATTCGTCGTCACCCTCCCCCTCTGTAATCAAATTCACCTGAAGGAGATCACATATTATACGTGTATGTATATCGTGATATTTGTCTCTCAAAGTATCAAATTATTCAAATTTGTCATAAAAATGTCCTGATGAATAAATACCAAAAAAGAAGCAGCTGCTGGAAGGATCAGCTGTTTTAAGATTTATCGCTTTGAGAGATTGATTTTTGCACCGCTTGAGATCCGAGAAACTAAAAAACAAACAAAAAAAATGATGAATCACCTCTAAAAATGCATGGTCGTTGTGGAGCAATTTCGCTCATCGGACTGCCCTCGTTTTTCTCTCCCTCCTTCTCTCGTTTGTTTTTTTTTTTTCTTTTTTTTGTCCCACTTTTAGTCACGCCAAAAGTGTCATCATTGCACAAGAAACAAGAAAACACTGTGACTATGTTATCAGTATTCTTACAAAAACATGACAACTACAGGAAGTTATCCAGCATTTTTTTTTTTTTTGTCGTCTTGTGACACCACGAGAGGTGAGGAGGGGGAGGAAGGTTAGGTGGGGGAGGATGGGGGGGATGGAGGAGGAGGATGAGGAAGGGGAGGAGGGGCACTCAAACCTGCCATCGACTCTTGTCTGACCAGCCCAGAAAACACACTGGAGCTGGTTCTGGAGCCGGTTTTATGCGTCTGTGTGTGTTTGAGTGAGGGCGTCAGCAGCACCTGCACTGTCAGGTGAGTTCAGGTAAAAATGAGAGAAGGGTTGTTCTGAGGCAGACGGACGCCTGGTGGACTCCGAGAGATGGCGGTGGCGGCGGCGGCAGCGGCCCCCGGCCCCTCATCTGTAGTCGTCCTTGGGAAAGTCCAGAGTGCCCAGGTTGCCGAAGCCCAGCCGCATGCTCTCCATGTCGAAGCTGTCAGTCTCCCGCTCCTGGCGCTCCAGCAGGTGCTTGATACGGTCAGTACGCTCCTTCTGAAGGGAAACCAGCTCCTCTTCAATCTGCAGGAAACGTACAGGAACAAGAGATATGAAGGGTTAATAAACTGGACGCAGGAGACGTTTCTGATTAGTTTGGATTTTTTTTTATATCTTCATAAGCTCTTTTGGGGCAAAATCCTTTTTTACTCCTTTAATGCATCCCATTTTTCCTTTATTTTGTTATTTGTGCAAACAGTTAAGTTTTAATTTCAATTCAAGTTTGGTTGTTGTTATTACGATGGATTTGGTAGTTTTGGTTTTATTTTATACCTTTTTTTTCTGTAAGTTAGAAATGCTTTTTCTTTTTGTAGAAAACATGATTTTTTGAAGGTGCAATAATTCGGTCTCAGACATGTTTTGTTCTCAGATAAAAAGTGAAACAGTTCATTCTTGTTTTTACCCTGCACTTAATCAACGCAACAGCAATGTAAATACTAAACAGCACCTGCTTTGTAAAAGGTTATAATCATTTTTGTGTGCAACAACATAAATGTTAGTGAGTTCGAGCGCTAGAACAGCCTGATCGAAATGAAATGCAGCACTCATCAATGTTGTGTTTGATGAGTCAAATGATCTGCTGCTTTTATTCTTGTTTGGAGTTTGTTTCTATCATCTATAGTTAATCATCTGAAAAATCTTTTGGGTATGTTTGTGGAAATTTACCTGAATGGGCTTTAAAAATATTTGCCCCTCCCCAGGTGTTGGTTTTTCATATATGAATGGTCTATTCTTTGTTCCCTAGCGTCCCTTGAGTATCTTTATACAGTATATATATGCAGGCTTGGACCAAATACATCTATTAACAAGATGTACTATTATATACCTACACAGTCCTGAGAGGAGGTGTAAAGCACACCTGTGGTGGTGTATCATAGGTGTGTAGGGCCTTTCCTTCTTTAAAAGCAGTTTTCTTCTTTCTAATATTTAATTTCTGTTGTTGCTATTTGCTACAGGTGGAAGCACCTTGCAGTATAATGGAGTTCAATACACCACAGAGCAAACTGCAGCCTCAAAACATACAAAAGAACTGAACCAACAGCTCTGACACAGTCACACTACAACCTTTACAAATGCTGGATTTACTGCAGGGCATGGTGATGGTTTTCACTGTTTGTTTTATATCCTCACTAAATAACCTGTGTTGCATCCTATGACGTGTAACTGGATGCAGACTTTGATGTGCGTTGTTTTTCTCATGAAGGTGCGAGTGTGTAAGTTCTACCAACAGATTCTGTCCTGGCAGGAGTTTTGTCGACCGAACAACCACATAAACGCAGCAGACACGTCCACGAGTCCAGACAAAGCACCGCATGGCGCAGTACGGCAATCTGGCCAACTACTGAGCATGCACAGAAAACTCCAGACTCTGACCATGAACCGAACCGGAGGACAATAGTGCTTCTGAAAACCATGACATCATCCCGATCCTGTGAGCGCAGGTACCGCACGCGGCCAGGAGATGGCGACAGACCACCGCGGCTCCCGCAGACACCGCTGGACCCAGCAGGACTGGATCAGGGCGGCATTTCAAATGTCTCTTCCTTTGTTGTCGGAGTGCTGTCTACTAGACTGTAGCGATGACGTCGGTCACTTTGGAAGGAGGCGTACTCGGGCCATTCTAATCTTATCACATGTCATCGGTATACATGGTAGGTTGCTTGAAAGATGTGTATCACGGGTGTCTTGCAACCGGAGTTAGGGGACACAGATTGACGACGCTGTCAAATTTATGTAATAAAATGATAAAATGAAGTCAGAAAACTATTTGCCGGCTTGCTGCAGAGTGAAGGAACATGAATGTCTGGTAATAAGTTGAGATACAAACAGACCGGCGCTGGTTTTTTGCACGCCCCTCGATACTTAAAGCAAACAGGTCCGGATACACATTTGCATCCACCTCAGCAGGCAGTGCGGGCATGAAAGCCGACCCAGACAGACATTTATGAGTTCACACAGACACACACACACACACACACACACAGATTTCCCTCACCACAGGTGGTGATGACAGTGGCATGCCTTCCTGCAGGGAGCAGACAACCATGTCTCTCCCACACACTCCTAATGGTAGTGAAATCTGTAGATGATAGTTTTGTTCTCTTACTACGACATTTTTGTCATCTTCTATTTATAAAAAGACACAATTATAACAGTATAGCTCAATCTTTATCATCCTTTTTGTTTTTTTTAGGCAAATTACTTTTGCACACGTCCTCCTTCAGATGTACCTAGAGTCCCTCCAATATAGCTCTTAATTTATTACTGCTTTCATTTTGTAGTAAATAATTACAAAGTACCTTATGTTTCTATAATAATCAGACCTTGATGATGAGTTAAACAGAGGAAGACTGTTAGATTTCTTAAAGACGTTGTGATGGAAGGATGGTTGAAGTTTTTGTTTTTGCCTACTTTCGCAAGATGAGGTCACTGTTAGAGATTTCATGTTTTAAAGACAGTGACAGCTTTCAAGAAAGTTTTCTTTTTATAGGGTCTTTAAGGAGCTTTAAGTAATGTATGAATATATGGTTTGTCTGTTCTGGGCTACATGGTGGGCTCTGTGGAAGAGGATCCACTCCCTATGTAGATATAAAGGGCTCATTCTAAGGTAACGAAAACACACTGATTCTTAGTTTCAGGTGATTATACACTAATGAAAACATAATTATGAATATTATATTCCATTCCACTCTTGAAGGCCGTTATAGCGAGGGGTAAGACGGTTGGTTGTACACACAAAAAGTTGTCTGAGTTTGAGCGAGAAGTTCAAACGCTACATACTTCTTCATCTCTGCACAGCTGGACGATCACTGTGAGAAAGTGGACTTGATTGTTGGATATTTGCTTTAGGAAAGTTGAAACAATTGTCGAACCAATTCTGACACTGGGACTGTGTGGAGGATTCAGATGCTGTTCGACAATCTGACGAGCACTTTGTTTGAAGCCTACTGACGCCTTTATTAGTCTTTTGGAGGAACTTCAGCAAAACCGAAAAAACCTGATCTCCCTTCTTCACGTCTACGAGGACCACATCTCCAACTGCTCTCATGCCTTTAAATTACGGTGGCCTCTGACTGACTCAAAAACATTTAAACATTAAGGTAGACAAGTTAGTTAACTAGAGAGAGAACAGAAACGTCTAGTACATTAAATATTGCAACAGTTCTTTCATTGATAAAAATGAAGAGTGCCTTAAATTTCGGGGGTGAGTACTGTAAGTAATGCTTCCTTCTACTTTAAAATGAGCGTTTTCCTTCACCACACCTTTTGTTCCAGGTGAGCCCGGCGCAGGGACACCTTCTGCTCCAGCTTCTGCTGCTCGCGCTCGTGTTGCGCCTCGGTCTGCATCTTGATCTTGCTCTGGTAGGCGTTGAGCAGCTCCATCTCCTGCTGCAGCTGCTGCCTCAGGGCCTGGCACTCGGCTTCCTGGGCCTCGTCCAGACGCAGCTGACACAGCCGACCACGGACCGCAATAGGGGAGAGGGATGTACAAAGAGATAGAAAGAGAGAGATGGGGAGGTTGGAGGGGTGGGGGTGGGCGGAGGAACATGGATAAGACACACACAAGGAGGGAGAGAGGAGAAAGAAGGAATAGAGACAGAAAGGACAGAAGAAGGGGAGGGGAGGAGGCGACGAAGGGATGGAAGAGGATGGAAGGGCAAAAGGGACGGACAGGACATGGAAAGACAGTAGGAAGGGAAGGGAGGAGTAAGAGGGATGTAAATGAGGGTGAGATAAAAAAAGAACAGGAGGGAAAGACAGAAATAAGACAAGATATGAGATGAGGACAGTAAAGGAGGAGAAAAATTGAAAAGCATGAGCAACAGGTGGAGACTATATGAAACGTCTTCAATGATGCCTTCTAGCTTTCATAAGAACAATCCGATATTTCCCTGAAAAAGTGATAAAAGTAGAAAGATATTTATCATCGACTATGACGTAAGTTAATGTCTCTGCGCTCACCGCCTGCGAGGCCATCATCTCATTGATGCTCTGCTCATATTGCTCGGCCAGGATGGCCAGCTTGCGTGTCTGCTCGTCCTTCAGGGCCTTGAGCACCGTCTTGTGCTCGGCCTTGGGCGTAACTTCCATCTGGTGGTGGCGCAGGGCTTTGTACTGCTTGGTCTGCACCTTACATGTGTCCTGGAACTGCTTCTTGATCTGCAGCTCCAAGGCCTGGTGGAAGGGTGGACGGAGACGGACAGAGCGGCAGCAAGAAGAGGAGGTTAAAGAGTATTCAATCAGTTTTCAGATTTCTAGTTCTACTCTCTGTCTTGAGTTCATGTAAAGTCATGTCTTAAGGATTCTGCTGGTAAAGGTTAAAGGTTTAAAATAGCCAAAGGCAAAAATCATGGTTCTAGTCTTTTTATCCTCAAAAGCAAATTAAAAACAGGATGACATTCAGAGATAGAGATGACACATTTTGTATGTTCTTTTACCATTTTTTTCCTCCCAATTAATTTGTTACATCCATGTTGCATCACTGTTTTATCAAAAACTACCTAAAACATAAAAGATGTTGCTCATGGCTTGCGCCATCTTCGAGGCGGATACAATCTGTCTTTTCAGCGACAAAAGAAAAATTTGGAGAATGAATTCTGCGACAGAAACATTTCAAAAAAGGTTTTTTTTTATTTTACCGTCAGCTCTGAATTTCAAGCATAATAACTACTGCACCTATAAAACCCTGGATTTAAAAACTTTACCGTCTCTATGTCGACTCACTTTGAGGTTTTTGGGCTGCTGCCGGAGCTCCAGCACATGCTTGCGGTGGAGTTCGCGCTCGCGTCGGTTGTTGTACTCGATCTGGTTCTCCAGCTCCGTCTGGTGCTGCAGGCGGATCAGGTCCATCCGCAGCTTCTGCAGGGTCCTCAGCTGCCGTTGCTCCAGTTCCTGGGTGGACTCGTCGTGGCGGATCAGCATGGCGTGCTCCATCTCTTTCTGGGTCTTCTTCTTGTTCAGCTCCTAATTAGAATGAAAAGGAGATGGAAGAAGGAAAGAGAAGGATGCATGAATGACTTACAGTAGGTGCTGTTAACTGACATTGTTTCTGCAGCTTATTCAGTATTTTCAATGTGACATTTATATTTTCACTTGTAGAAATCAGTTTTGCTGTTGTGTTATTAATCATTATACTCTGATTTTTTTCTATTAAGCAAAACATTACCAGTATAAGCTAAAATGTGACTCAGAGCTTTGTGTGTTTTCCCACAGAAAGTTTTTGGACCTTGTAAGACTTTCGCCAGATTTACACAACAGCTTTTGAGATTATGACATTGTTGCCTTGCTTTACTCTGTGATAATCTCTAAAGAACAATGGGTGTGATTTTTTAGGACACGGTCCTGTTTGCTGAGAAACATATTTTGGTCTCATGATCGCATTGGGCCTGTTTACACCAATGTTGCAAAACAATAACTCCTAAAAAGAGGTCCAAGTTCATTTCAAACTCTAAATAGTTTGGTCTTATATAGAAGAAAACCTTTCATTGAATTAGTTTACCAGCTAAAGGTATACATGTAACACTTCTATTAGTATATTTTTTATGATTTATTTGATTGCACATGATGTATTTAAGTATATAGCTCCTCCACACCTCTCGGATCTGCTCCTGCTCCAACTCGTGCCTCTTCACCATGACTTTGCGCTTGAACGCACGGCAGTTCCTGTCATAGAAAACCCTCTGCTGGGCCAGGAGATGGGCCTCCTCCTCGGCCTGGGAATGCTGCATGTTCTCCTTGTGCTTAGACAGCCGCTCCTGCTTCTCCTTCTTGGGTGTGCTGTGGTCCTCGTTCATCTCCTGAGAAGGGGTGAAAAGTTTAAAGCGGGGGGAGAGGATTGCTGACAGGAGCTTTTGGTTGTTTACTTGACATTTTGGGAGCAAAACTCATCTGTTACAGTTGAATTTAAGTGATAAATTTATGAAAACTATTGGATATGTATTAAACAATTATAGTCTAAACAAGCAGAAACCTTTCAAACTACGTATAATATAGAAATGTTTTGAATTTGAGAGAAAAAAATACAGTGTACACAAAGTGTTTGTAGTGACAGCGTGTGGAAAACTCCAACTGACCTCCTGTCTTGAACTATAGATGACTTTCATAGCCAGAGGAAGGTTGAAAGAAAAAGATAATTTTAGCCAAATCTATCCCTCCTCAGTATGAGTTCTCTTTCTCTTTCATGGGCTTTAAAGGTAATCTACAACTCCAGCTAATGCACTTAACATGAGCCTGATCCCCACTCTCTGTGGTGTCTAATTCCGTTATAGCTCTCAGTTGGAGGGAAATATCTCTCCCTGCCAGTGATGCTTTCTTTTAACTGCACTGACCTAATTTTGGTCACTTATCTTGTAACTGAAAACACAATGTATCACAGTCCCAGCCCACAGGAGTATTCTCTGGACACTGTTCGGTTTCAAGGTTGTGGAGGCACACGAACGCGCACTCCTTGTATGGATTTGTATTGTTTTCCTTTGTATGTGTGGATGTATATTAATGTGTAGGTACATAGTGAGTAGGCTGAGTGAGTCAACACAACTTCCAAAAGACCACTTCGGAGGTACTGAACGTGCTTATTTTGTGTGGAGGAGGGCTGATTCAACAGTAAACAGCGTACAGGACCATGTGTCACACACACACACACACACACACACGAGAGAGAGAGAGGCGTACAAAAAGGAGCTCGCCAGAGGAGGAAAAAGGAAACCAACGAAAACGCAGCACACCTCCTTAATCTTCTCCTTGCAGAGCTTGTACTGCTTCTTTTGATTATCCAGAAAGGTGGTCAGCTCCTTCTTCTGCTGGGCCACGATCTGCTGCTGGAACTTCTTCTCATCCGTCAACGCCGTCTTCATCTGGGGGGGGGGACGCATGAAACAGAAGGAAAATGGGGCTGTTAGCTTAGTATAGAGGCCTTAGCTGAATACAGGCTACAAATACAAGAACTACAGTTAAAATTCTGGTACAGGATCAGATTTATCTTGTTAAGCATTCATTGTTTCACTCATATTTCAAGCCAAAATGTCAAATATTCTCTTCCCCAGTGTGAAGATTTGCAGTTTTTCCTCAGTTTTGTATCATTTATAACTCTATATATCTAATAGACATTCAACATTTTATTGATGAATCTATTAATCAAGAAAATGATCTGATTCATAATTAAAATGATTAAGGTGCAGCTCTAAACTTCTTATATGTCATATTACAGTTAAACATATTTGACTTTTTAGATGTCATAGGCTGTTAACAGCTACTGTCATTTTGTAGACATTTAAAGATATGTAATGAAATACACCCTGTAATGCTGAGCAAACATCTAGTAACATGTTGCTTTAGTTGAGTGACACATCATTCGCACGTGACATTGTGTTTATGTTGCTGTTTATGTGTGCAGGGTGGTCTATATGAACTGATATACTATCTCCTCGGCCGCTGCGGCACGCCGCCTGCTAATCGCAGAGATATGAAGCTTGTTTTTCCACAGCGTTGAAATTCTGTGACCTACTTCTGCCCTTGTGTTTCATCTTATGTATCATTGGGTGGCAGCAGTGTGTAAAGTTCAAGAAAAACTTTGGTTAGCATTTGATGTAAGAGTGAGGTTGAAGCTTCATGATTTAAACAAACTTTACTCCAGAAACTATAGAATCATTTTAACTTCAACATCATGTTTTCCCCTGTTTTTCCAAAGCAAACCCCAGCCAACTGTTGCACGGTACATGCAGGTCTGCATGATCATCTGTGAAATGACTTTGGGGTTACAGTAGTTATTCATCCACTCATGCCTTTCCGCTCATGTCCTATAACCCCCCCCGACAAAACCCACCTCCTTCTCACTATGCACCGCGTGGCGCTTTGCCAGCTTCTCCAAGTCGATGTAGGCGTTATTGGCCTGCGTCTCCACCTCCTTCTGCAGCTTGAGCCGGTGCTCGTCCATCTCGGCCTTCAGCTTGTTCTCCAGGGCGATCAGCTGCTTCTGGTGCTGCCGCCGCATGCGCTTATAGCCTGACATCTGCTCCCGCAGCTCGCTCTCCTGCTCATGCTCGTGGATCTGCTTGGTCACCTGTGAAGAAAGAGGAGTTAGAGGATGCGAGCGATGCAAAGACTGAAAAACAGTTTTTAAACACATATACAACTAATCGAGGGGTATTAAAATACAGAGAACATCAAAACAGCAACACTTAATGTGTCACCTGTCCTGAGTAAATATGCTGTATTGATTAGTCTGGGTTACCTTTTCCAAGAGAAAGAACTGAAAACAGAATCAATTCAATGCTGTGAAGCATCATTGTTAAAGTGTTGAAGTCAGTCAGCAGCATGTTTCAACCAATGATCAGAAAGTAAAACAACGTAATAAAGAAATATTGTGAAATCCCTTCAGATGAAGTTACCACTAAAGCCCAACAAAAGCTCTTTCATCTGGACATCGCACATACACACAGTCACTGCATAGATCAGGCAGCCACAAAGAATATGAAATGTGTTTAAGCCAGATGGAGCAAGAAAGAGACCGAATAAAAACAATATTAAACAGCTATATCGTTCAATTTTATCTAAAAGAAACAACAACATCACCAGCGCTGACGTGTCTCAGCAGCAACGTCTTGACTTTCTCAACAGGTTTTCTTAATAAAACCCTACACCTGATGCACCAACCTGAGGACAGAAAGGGTTCTCCACGTCTAGGTAGTACTCGCTCCGCATCTTCTCATAACTTCCACCTGAACTCCTCAGGCCAAACATGATGGCGACTTTAGCCAAATGCAACAGCATCCAGGAACCTTGTGCAGCATCCTATGCCCGACAGAACCCTGTCTGAGCTCCGATGCCACCCTGAGACCCCCCCTTTACTGGACGAGGACCCCCCCCCCCCTTTCCCTTTCCCCTGGTTCGCGCCCTGGGCACGCAGTGGCAAAGGCAGGCGTGTGAACTGTGAATGAGGCAGGCCGACTCCGTGGGCCAACAAGAGCACAGAGCGACTCTTTAGTTGGGCTAACGCTAAGCGGCGGACAGCAGGTGGGTCACATGAATACCTCATTGAGTAAGAGTGAGAGAAGTTGGTGAGGGGGGGGGGGTTGGAGAGGAGCAGGCAGAGAGATGAAGGGGGGAGGGAGGGTGATTGCAAAGGAGAAACAGCAGATGGAGAGTGACTGGGAGAGAGTTAGATGGGAAAAGAAAAAATGGAAATAATGAGAAGTTAAATAATAGCATCTAAGAAAGAAAGAAAGACGGAGAGGGGGGAGGGGGGGGGTTGGCAAGGAAATAGGTGGAGGTTGAGCTCGCCTCCTCTCTTAATCTGTGCTGAATCAATACCCCTACTGTAATAGCGGCTCTCAATCCTAGTCACTTGTTTCACTGCCACCCTGCATGCTGCCACAAAGGGCCAAGTCACGTCATGTGACGGCCTCTTTCACACAGGGCTCAGGGACTGGAAAGGGGATCATATTCAGGAGGGAGGAGGGGTGGCATGCAGGCTAAAGGTGAATGTTCCAGTGAGATCAGAGGGAATTTAGCAGCTGAACGTATTACTTTTGAGTTATTGCCTTTATTTTTTTTAGCTGAAGGTGATCTAGCTAAGAATTGTTATTGCTGTACAGAAATAACTTTATTTGTTAAAAGCAGAAATGCTGGTTGATATGACTGATTTGAGCGGTAACATGTTTTCTTCTTCTTCTTCTGCATTTTTCTTTGTATTAAAGTAATATGGCTAGTCCACCTACACACACACAGACGTTTCATGCTGTGCCTTCCTCAGTGTTTGTTCACCAGGTGTCCAGTGTCAATGCTCTCTCTCTCTCTCTCTCTCTGTCTCTATTTCTCTGTTTGCTAGGCACTTGTATGTTACTTTATGCACCTGCAACCTCGTGGCACTTGTGTCAGGTGGACCTTCTCCTTGATTCACTGTGGTTTGGATTGTACCTAATTCGTATGTCGCTTTGGACAAAAGCTTCTCCCAAACGGATGAATGTAAATGTCGATGTTATATCAACTCCCGAGTCAAACCCTCAATAAATAAATCAATCAGCATCACAATTTTTAACACAAGTTATTCAAGTCTTGTTTTCCAACATGAGGCAAAGAAAATAATAATAATAATGGACTTCATGAGATTTAGTGTAAAGGCAATGAGTGTTGCCAGTTCCTTTCTCCATTTTGCCAATAATTGGAGTAAAAACCCTTAAAAAGAGCAGTTCAAGGTTGTTTTCCTGACAGTGTTCAGTGTCACAAAGAAGCTATTCAATTAGCCGAAAATGAAAGATGTTCTGAAAAAACATGATTTATGTCAGAAGATGAAATTAAAAAAAACAAAAAAAACAAAACTGTTACAAGTGCTCTTTTTGGCACAGCTAATATTTTACTTTATTTTTCCATGATAAGTGAAGAGCATCCTATCACCAAAAGGACTTACAACACGGTCATCTGTTATTGATTACGGAAGGTAAAACATGTCAAGCACACATTATCTCTTTGTCAGGTAAAGGACAGGAGAATAGGTCATGGCTGTTCTTGGAGAGTCAACTATTGCTACAGACGTATAGTAACATATGGTGAAGTCGTTTTGTCAAACAGAGGAAGCAAGAAGCCTCTCTGGGCTCTTGTTTATTGTCCTGTTTTCCTGTAGATACACAGGGGGGGGGGGGGGGGGGAGCTCTGTCCTCAAATGAATGAAAATGCAAAAGAGGTTCACCTGGTTTAATTCCAATCTCTGCCGTTTACCTGTGAGTTTTAGTCTTTTAATTCTTTTCTGCCATGTGGCCATAAATCAACAAGACTATAGCTGTAAGTAACAAGCTTTAACTGTCACTAAAACAGCTGACTGTTTGGCGTGTCTTGACGTCAACAGCTGTGTGCTGATAGATTTACAGGTTCTCGGGCTACGACCTGCGATCGAGAGCTGAAGACGAGTCGTGCCGGAGATGAGGTGAAATATTTTACGACGACGCCGTCTCTCACACTCGGTTACTTCATTTGACCTATACTAACCCCTGCCCTCCCCTCTTACTCGCTCCTTGTGTCTAACATTAGTTCTCCTTCTACCTTTCCATTCATCTACTTGCCATTTCCCTCCCTCCCTCCCTCCCTCCCTCCCCTCCTCGTCCTTTCCCCCTTTCCTTACATCTCTCAGGATAATTTTTCTTCATTTCCTTCTTTTCCCCCTCTCCACATCATCTTTCATCTGTCCTTCTCCTCCGTTTTTCCCCCTTGTTCCCCTTCTCCTCTCTCTCTCTCTCTCTCTCTAAACGGTTTCCCACCTTTACATCAAATTGGAGTCTACGCTTCATGTCATCTCTGGGTGATGGAGCCCATCACCCCCTTTTCTCCTCTCTCTCCACCTCGTCCTTCTTTGTCAGTCCAGATTTCAATCTGCGCTGCTCTTTTGTCTCACCTCTCTTTGTTTATCTGTCCATCTCTCTATCTGTCCTTCTTATCCCCCTGATATCTACCGCCTGTGTCCTCCACCATGTCTTTTACCTTCTCCTACCTCCGACGTGCTCGTTCTGTTCATTCACCATTTACTCTCCCTCTTTAAATCTTGTTCCATCAACCTGATTTCCTCCTTTCTGTTTTGGGAATATGAGAAAATCGTATTTGACATATATATCTCCTTAAGGAATTTGGATACTTCTGTTTTTTCCAAGATGCAACTTATTACTTGTGCTGTGTTTTTATGTCTTTGTCCCCTCTTCCTCTTCTTATGTTCTCTCTTTTCCTGTTCTCCGTCTTCCTGTCTCTCTCTCTTTCTCTCTCTCTTCTCTGGCGATCCATCACCCCTCACCATCTGGACCCCCTATTCATCTCTCTCCCTCTCTCTCTTTGTCTACCTGCTGATTCCAGTCTCAGCGAGTCGAGGCCAATCTGAGGACGTCTGTGCTCGGCAGAAAAAAGATGATGTCATTTCTTTCAGCGCTGGCGGGCAGGACTGGCGCTATCACACGAGAGGAGAGATGCTGTGGTTTACACTATGTCGCCTCTGTTCAAGACAGGCGGCATCGGTTTACACGGAGCTGCGGTGCTGACACAGTGTGTCGCACCTCTGCTGTTTACGTCTGAAATATTTTAGTTCGACCTTAATTCACAGCGATTTACGATGAAGTTACAGCTCTGTGGTGTGCTGACAACATTTCCGTGACGTTACAGCGATCCTTTAACGGATCAATAATAGGAAAATAAATAAATGAGGAGTCAGGGAGAGGAGAAAATAACTTTCTCTCTTGTTAAAGTTAGATTTATGTGAGCATTGGACACGGGATGCAATTCCCTGTCTTCATTACATAAGAACAAATCCTCCTTTTATTAAAGAAAAACCATGAGGTGGGCTTACCGCACTCCGTCAGCCGTTTGCTATCTTTCATATTAAAGAAGCCTGGTGTCGCCTGCTTACATTAAATTAGAAAGGAAGAAAGGAAAGTTTGGAAAAACTTTATTGGAGTCAGGCAGATATGTTAAGCTACATGGACCTAGCCAATATGGGAGCTACTGCTTGTTCTACCTGATTTAGTGGCCTTTAACAGCTAATACTATCAGCTTGGTCAGTTAGCAGTGGTGTCAGCCATCATGCTCTCTCAAAGCCTGCTCTGTGGTGAAGAGTGGGCTAAACGACTGATGAACACAGTCTGACTATACATCCAGTGACGGTGCAGTCAGGAGAAAGACAGACGCTCTGTGAGTAAATCTAGAAGAAGAATTTAAATGTCGTTTATGGTATAGGGTCTTCTAAGGATAATGCTGATAGAGGATTTCCCATAGTGAGACACCGAAGTGAATATTTGAAAGAGAACTGACAGTATGCCATCCATGTTTGGCCAGAAATACAAGGTACAGGGCGATAGATGTTTAAGGATAGACTCTTTATATAAATAGTCTAACTCTGGAATTGGTGATCCTACTTCTTATTGTCGTGTCTCTAACCTTCCTGCAAAATTTAATGGTTTGTCCTGGAGCTGGACTGAATCTTACAGCTTCTATCGATGTCTCTGTGATTGCAAGCCGTGAGTCACTGACAACCGTAAGATTAACATAAAAATCCCCAAAGAAATAAAAAAAAAAAAGGAGACTCGCACATGCTGGACTTATCAGTGGTTCCTGCTCTGGTCAAGGACAGTGTGAGGACGCACATCTTCCTTTCTCATGCTCTCTGATGTCTGGTTTAAGACCTGACAGCAGAAGGAGCTCACAATTAAAATCAGTGGGTCATGGATGGGTAAACACACACACCCGCACACACACAAATACATGTGCGCGCTTACACACGACACCACAACTACTTACTAGTTACTAGAGCTCGTTTCCATGACAACAGACAGGGAGGGAGAGACGGAAAGAGATACATAGTGAGAGAGAAGAGGACAGAGAGGATTTCAACCCCCTCAACTCAAGAATATTGAGTCAGATCTGAGAATGATGTATTGCGAGTGCAGGAGAGGGGGAAATGAAGGGGAGCACGGAGGGGACGGGGAGTGGTAACGCAAAGAGTAGTAGAAGAGGAGAAAACAAAAGGAGGTGAATGAGAGGAAAGACAGATGAGAAACGGGGATCTGTAGCGAGGATGGGGCCGAAACTGGAGAGCAGAGACGAAGAGACAGAGAAAGGTAAAGACTGAACGATGGACAGACAGGAGGAAAAATAACTAAAAGATTTGTAGAGAACAAATAAGAGAGTAAAAACAGAGAAACAGAGTAAAGAAAGGAGACTCCACAAAGGGACAAAAGATCTGTTTTGACTAAAAAAGCATGCTAGTTTGTTCCAACATGGATCCCATCCTCACATTTCTTCAGACTCAGTGTTCAACCTCCACATTCACAGACAGGTTTTAAGCAGAAAGAAAATGATGATAATGTCCTTTCTGTTGTTTTTCCATTTCTTTCAAGGTGAATGTTCCACGAATGTTTAATGATCCTGAAACCCCTTACGGCACAGATGAAAAAAAACAAAACAAACATGTTTTATGTTCTCAAGAAGTAAAAAAAAAACAAAAAAGGGGGGGGGAAAGAGCTTTGTCAAACATACCAGTGATGCTGATTTTATGGTGGCGAAGCGGCCCTGGTTCTTGTAGTTTTGTGCCTGACTGCTCTTGTCGGAGGAGGCCAGTCGCAGCTCTGGCCGGTGGTCCCGGTGTATCCCGTCGTCCCAGTTGTACTGATGGTCCTGCTAGAAGGAAAAAAAAACACACAGAACAGAAAATATAGAGAAATGCAAAATTAGTACAAGTCAAATATTTAGTCACAGAGTTGTCTTGAAATAATACAGATGTGTAAAAATGAAACATCTGTGCTACAGGCCAACTTACACATCTTAACTCACTCAAATCTGTGCTAATGCTTAAACTTTTCACTGATGTTCTGCGACTTTTTAAATAACAAAATTTCCCATTGATTTTTACAATATGACAACTAAATTTCAAAAAGGAATCTTAAGAATTTATTAAAAACAGTGTCGACTGTAACCCCCCCCCGTTAAAGACATGAACATTTTCAAGAGCCTTGAGACCAAAAGGTTGATTCATATGAGGAGGAAACTTCATCAGCGTCTGAAAACAATATGTGTCAGTTTCATTTGTTCTCAGCTCAGCCCCTGAACTTGAAACAACACACAGGCTGTCTATTCATTAAGTGACATCCTTTATCAGGCGCTGTCAAAATACAAAGAGCAGATGAAGAAAGAGAATGACAGAGCAGTGACGGCCCCCCCCTTTTTCACTGATTTTTAAGTCATGTGAGATACTCAATGAGAATGTCAGGCATTGTGTCATCGTGTGTGTGTGTGTGTGTTTGTGTGTGTGTGTGTGCGTGCGTGTGCAGGATGTCACAGCTGTGCGCGGGGAAACGGCGGGGAGTGTGTGCCGCTTGTCGACATGTGTACACAGCCTTTGTTCTCCGAGTGTGAACAGTGTCGGTGATGAACTTGAAGCGATCTGCCAAACAGTGAGGACTGTGTCGATGGTTTCCATGGTTTCAGGAGGGGGGGTGCGGGGGGGGGGGGGATTACGCATACTCTTGAAAACAGTGAGAGAAACCACGGATGTTTGCAATGAGCCATGTGTCCTTTCCATTTCTAGAGTGTTCAGTTATTATTACCTAAGAAAGGAAGTGGTTATACTAGTAACACAACAAGAATGATGGAATTTGTTGGTTATGCTTTTCATCTTTTTAGATTCTTAGAAAACCAGCGTACACGGCGTTATGATTGTGTTTACTGCTTAGAGAGAACTGCTTGACCAAATCAAATAAGCGGACAATTATCGGGAAGGTTAAAAGTTGTTCTTGTGTGTAATCTGGACTGGTATTTATTTGTTTGCTTGTCTCTGTAACAGCAGGACGTCTCAAAAACATGAATGTACAAAAATGAAATTAGGTGGTTTAAGGCCTTAGGTGAATAAACAACTGATTACAACTTTTGTGGTGATCTGGATTATATACTTTTCCTCTTTTTTTTCTCCCCATAATACAACACTAATCCTATGGTGAAATTAAGTCAGAGCAGTGACGCCCAATCCAGGGGTTTATGTACTTCTGTGGTTGCCACGGGGGATGTGGAAATATTGTAGAGTAGGTCTGCTTATTTAAAAAAAAAAAAACTATATACATATATCTACGTATATGTGTGTAAATGTGATATTATTATTATGTGTTATTAAAATATTTGGACATGAGGGGTGGTGTTGATGAAGGGGTACTTGAGCTCATCTGATAGGGCTGTGAGGGAACCACTGAGTCTTTAACAGCTTTGTCTAGTATGGTGTGTCATTCACCTCCACCTCCTCCCACCTTCACCCCTGACCTTTACCTTCTTGGTGTGCGGGGAGGAGTCCAGGGTGCTGCTGTAGTCCTGGGGGTGCATCATGGTCATGTCGGAGCAGCTGTCGTCCAGCACCTCCTGCATGCTGTTCACGCTGCTGCTCTGGCTGCCCGTGCTGACCGAGGTGCTGGGGATGGAGTGGTTGCTGCCCAGGCTGTTCATCTTACAGCTGGCTGCCTCGCTGTCCTGTGAGCGAACGTCCACAAAATACACGAATCAACCCTCAAGAGCCGTGTGATCATACACAGATGTGCATATTCACACGTAGATTATCACGTCCTTCACCCCAGTATACACCAACCTCTCTGAATTGTATCATTAAACGCAGTCACCTCAACACAGGGCACAGGGAAAATAATGAATGACCTCTAGATTGCATTACGGTCAAGGTCATGCTAAATTGCCTATTAACCTCTAATTGTTCAGATGTGTTATGTGTGTTTGTATCATTCACCTGCTTAATGTTAAAGCACATCTGTCTGTCTAAGAGGCTTCTGATTAAAAGTCCATTTAAGCGTGTGTACGTGATAGATGAAAGGAACCAAACAGCGCAGCTTTTGGATGTACTTTAACCTATAATTCTGTTACGTCTGCGGTAACAGATTGTATTACGATGCTATAATCAGTCTTTCCTCATGCAGTATATCTTCCGCTGATACCAGAAAACTAGATTTGGGACTGCAGGTTTTCTCAGTAAAGGCTTCAGCGGTGTCTTGTTGCAGCGAGGTCTGGCGCTCTGAATTGCGTCACGTGGTGTAGGATGTCACTGTGGCTGCTGGCTGTCTATGCCTGTTCTTGCTGCCTTAAGCCAGGTCAACTAAAGGGCGTTTCATCTCAATGTCAGGCTACCGCGGCCGCAGGAGGAAGGCTCCTGTGTGTTGTGATGTCAAGTGCTAGAGCAGCCACCGACTCTTTCTTTCAAAACTTATTAGAATTGAAAAACCAGGGGTCGGTTTGGGCGGTGGAGGCACTTCAAACTTAAAGCTTCTGTATCTGCTTCCTTCCTCTTTGAAGTGCCTTCTTGAGGTTTCTAGAACATCACTTAAAACTACCTAGCTGGTCCTCACCCTCCCCCCCCCCGTGCTTTGAGTCTCAGCTCATCTCCCGGGTAGCAGATAAGTGTCCTGCATGTTGACTCAGAAGTGAAAAAACTCCCTCACTGCAAGTGCAACACAACTGCTAAATTGCAAAAAGTCATTGATACGCCCTAGTACGCAGCCTGTGCTTGAGTGCCTTTTAGCTGAATACCTGGTTATTGTTTGTTCCTATTTTTATCAGCTATTGTCTCAGCTGGCTCTATTATAGTTTCTGCAGCTGTCGCATGTGATTATGCTCTCTTTTGTAATGTGTCAGCATTGTTCACTTGGCTGCTATATTAAAGTGGCGATACATGAAATCCATAAACAAAACTAAGAAATGACTACAGACTTCTCTTTGAGGTGAAGGTTTGAAAACTGTGATCAGAGATTAAATGGAGCTCAACTAGTTTCATGGCTTTAACTATTTGTTTTCCACCTGCCATGTGCATTATTATCTATCCAGGGAACTTCCCCTTATCTTTTTCCTCCCCATCCATCCATCCCCCCGTCTCCCCCTCCCTCCCTCTCCCTCTTCCTCCCACCTCCTCCTCCTCCTGGCTCTCTCCCATGGGTCCATTGTGTTTCTCCTGGTAGAGGATCTTCTTCATCTTGCGGTACTGCAGGTTGTCCAGCTCACGCACCGCATCCTTGGTCCTCTGGATGAGGTCGATGAGAATGCGCGGCGATCGTTCCCGACGCACAAAATCATGCTGGAAAGAGAAAGAGGGACAGAGGTCAGAGGTTATTTCAAGAACAATTTAAAGAGGGATGGAAGGAGGGTTCAATCAGTTTTGAAATTTAATATCAGATCATATGAATTACTTTTTTTTTCAAAATAGCTGAACAGCTATTTGGAAATGAACTCTGGATGTTCTAGTACGATTGTGTTTATGTTTTTACAAGTTTTCACCGAAAGAAGATTGTTACATACTAGCTGTTATATTAAATATTAAATATATTAAATATTAATAATAAATAATATAAATTAGTAAGGAAAGGGATAAGGGAAAGTAAGTCCAAATAACTTAGATTTCAAACATTAGTCCCATACATTTCAATTATATAAAATGATTAATTTCTCAGTAAATATGCAACTTACATTGTGTTTTTAATAAAATCTTCCAATCACAGGAGCTTACGGTTAGTACATTGCTGTTCTTAAAGATATAATGAATTGTGTTTAAAAGTGTTTTTGCTGTTAACTTCATTCATTCAGAGTATTATTTCAATGAGCACAGAAGTATCACTAGAGGGCGCCTGTAGGTTGTTCAGCTCATCCTGGGAGTCCCGACACCCCTCATCCTCTAGTACACTGAACACATGGGACCTATGTAGGATTGTCCATAAAATTGATTTTTTATAAATACTGCTAATCCTTTTCATTCCAATAAATAATGTCTTAACCGTATCTGCCTTGGTACCGAGCTACCGACAGCTCCGGTGACATATATATATCAAGAAACACAAACGTTGAGATATTTCTGATGATGACAGAGAAGATTTAAATCATTTTTAAAAGGACCTACAAACATAAATCATTGTTACATAAAGGGTGGACAGCATCTATAAATAAACTTCAATCCTGTTTTCTGTTTTGTGTGAAAAAACACACACAAACATTGTTTGGTGAGATTTTAGATCACCGTTTAAAGCCATGATCAGACTTACTGTAAGAAACAGAACTTCCTGTTTGTTAAGGTGCGATGTGGTGGAGGTAGAGGCGTTATACATTTATGTAATTATTTACTTTGTGTCACATAACTGGCAGGTTAGAGTGGGTGTGTGAGGCTGGTGGGTTGGGGGGTGAGAATGGGGATTTAACAGATTGAACAGCAATTCTTTATTTACTTCACTGACATTAAGGTGAAAATAAAAATAGAACAAAAATACAAGGTCTTCTCTCCCCAGCTCCTCCACACACACACACACATATTCACACCTCCTCTTCAGTCACTCTCATTCATAAAATATTGTGTGCTTAAATGGCTGAAATGTATGCAACCTCAGAGTACTGAACTAAAATATATATATTTATACTGTGTAAGAAATAAAAAATGTATATTTTTAGGTCTATTTCGGGCTCCCTTTCTCTCTGCACACTTTCCTCTCCATGTGACAGATGCTGGTGTAATGGGTTAGTCAGGACACAGGGGAATGACATCACACTCTGAAAATAGAGATGAGAGTGATTTGTCCCGTTTTCTGACGGACTTACACCACAGTGTGGGCGGTTGGCCACCCTCGTCCTATCGACCAGGGAGAAGTTATCGTCAGGATTTCTCCTCGTTATAAGGTCAGCGTTAAGAAGAAGTGACAGCGTTTCCAGAGGATCTTCAGTCCCTTCCCTGTGTCTACGGCATCGCTAGGAACAGTACTGATCCACCCTCAGAGACATACTCTGTTAGATATCATCAATCTGTGATGTTTAATGTGTTCAGTGAAATATTATTGACTTTTAAGTGTACCCGTTTTTTTTTTTTTAGTCCATCTCGTCTACATCTACTGCAATTACAGTAGTGGTAGTGATGTCCTACGTTTCCCAGAATAACTTGACAATCCCCAGAGAACGAGCCTATGTATAATTATTGAAGTCATTTCTCAAGGAAAAGTGGCAAACATCCACTGGTTCCAGCTTCTCGAATGTTGCTGCTTTTCTGTCTTATATCCATGTAAATTGTACATTTTTGGATGAAGGACTGTTGGTCAGACAAAACCAGCAATTTGAAGAGGACTTCTGGGACTTCTGGGAAGCTGTGATGGACTTTTTTCCTCAGTATTTTCTGACATTTTGTAGACTAAACTAATTGATTAATAATAAAAGACACATAATGATAATAATCTCTAGTTGCAGCCCTTGTTAATTGCTTGTCAATATGTTTTGTAGTGCTTGGATTGCATTAAAGATGTTGCTGTGGGAGACATTGATATCTCTGACTTCTCTACTAGCTCTATATAATGTTGAAAACAAAACATTATAGTCATATATGCATAGTTTAGGTAACTGACTATTTACACTTAAACTACCATTGCAGTTGCACTGGGAATATCTGCAGTTTGCTAGTCATTTTATGGGATTAGGAAAATTCACCCGTGCCAAAGAACACCCAGTGCTATTTTTAACTTTTTCGAGCGAGTTTCTTTTTTTTTCTTCTTTTAAAATGGTGAATATTTATGGGAGGAGGTCACTGGGTGGTTATTATTTCATTATTAATATCATGACTATAATTATGAATGAGGTACACAGGGAGAGTGTGTGCCCTCAGATTAGTGACCTGATTCCCCTTTTAAAGAGCTTGCAGGGGTGTGTGTGCGTGTGTGTGTGCGCACTGAAAGGAAGAGGGGTTTTGTGTGTCTGTCTGAGAAGAGAAAGTGCGGTATTAATCATAAGCTAACACCCCCCCACCCACCCCCCACCCCCCAACCCTTCACTATAAAGCAGCCCCTTCGACACTGATCCAAAATCTGTTTGGTACTTATCCCTCTTTAATGGTTTTTCGGCCAGGATTTGGGTCAGGGGTGATGGGAAGAGAGAATTCCAGTCTAAACGTCGATCCTATCCTAGATGACAATCCACAGCCTCTTATTTAACTGCTATCTAACCTCACACCTTCCCTTCGATTCAAGGTGAGGCAGGTGTGAAAGCTCGAGCTCCCGCACCGTTGAGCGTGATCACCAAGAACATAAAACTCTTAGTGACCAATAGGATTACCTGTTGGTCACACAAACAAAAAGATCAACTCCTCAATTACTGGGAAACACAACGACCGTACATGAATTAACAACAGTTTAGTTAAGGCTGACTTGGCTTTTTAATTTTTGTTTTATGGGATCATCTTGCAGGTTAATAGAAAGATGAGGGTGCGGAGGGTGACGGGAAGTGAAGGAGGGAGGGTGACATGTGACGACACAATGTTGAGTTTAGAGAGCTGAGAAGGTGAGATGGTTCATAATTGACTTTGGGAATAACAGTCCCACTTGTTTCTTTCCAAAGCTTTGGAAAAGCCAAGTAAGTGGATGATATTTTTCTTTTTGGTCAAAAATGATCTAAATGTTGTTTAAAAAAAAAAAAAAGGAAGATCTTTTTCTAACCTTTCAAGAATAACATTATGAGGAAATTCCTGAATGCTTCCAATTTTGCACATTTTTCTGGCATGCAAAAAACCTAAATGTAGAGACACTGAATAACTGCATATATAATGAGCAGCATCAGCATTTAAAAACCCTTATCAGTTGGACTCTAATCAAATCACCCCACACACACACACACACACACACACACACACACACACTACATAGGCTTTATGGAGCCCTTAAGAACCATGGGTACGAGGCGCAGCACAGGAAGCACAGTTACAACAAAGGGAAAAAAAAAAAAGAGAAAGAATAAGCATTTCTCAGCGGGGAGCCTGATTCCTGTGCTTCAAGAAGACACTGCGAATATGCTTGCATATTAGGGAGCCGTGGGTGGGTGGGAGTGACTCATCCACATGGCTTAGGGACTGCCTGAGACAGGAAGTGAGGTCACAGCTGGAGGGATTTTTACAGACGAAGACCACTCACTCGTAGCAGCTCCCCTGACGAGGGTCTGTCCTGAGGAATTTTCAGTAGGCAGTAGTCAACAAAGCTCCGGAAAGGGTCAGACCTGGATGAAGAGGACAGTGGGATAGAGATCAATAATTCCTCTTTTTCAGTCATAAATCACAAACAGCAGTCATGATCTAATAATAAGCTGCCCTCAGCCGCAACTACTGTACTTACTGTAGATGAATGATTAACGTGATGAGTAATCTCTTTATCTGTTTTGCTGTGTTTATCATATCAATAAATTAAACCACAGCAATCCTATGTAATCTAGCCCTGTACACAGATTATGTAAATATGTAGAGCAATAAAAATATAGGCCACTGGAGCTGTGGAACACTGTGCTACTGACTGATCTAAAAATATGCACTTGATAACACAGTACATATAACGCTGTGTGTTTGGGTTGCTGCTATGGGTTGTCAAAATAAAGTAGCCTATGATGGTGGTAAGGGTTTTTATAGTCAATAAACAAATTCAGGGTTAATCTCGGGTCAGTGAGTGCAACAACCTAGCGCCTATCCACCACCTAGCTCCACCTAACCTGAATATCTACATTTACCGTCCTCTGTGATTTAGCCTGGGTCCACGAGTGCGCTTTTATGCTATGCCAGTATATACAGTATATATTGTGTGGCCTTGTGAATGTGTACTAAAGTAACACTATGGAGCTGATGTCTCTACTAGTCTCATCTGGCGGGATGCTGCTAACGCCTCGGGGCCTCTGGAGCTTCTCCAAAAATACCACAGCCCTGCACCGCCCCGCGCGGTCGCTCGCCTCGACACGATGCTGGAAAACCGACGGTGATGTTACGACAGGCGTTGCTCTCCATGAGCAGTCACAGACGGAGGATTCTACCTTCAAAAGATCGCCCCTGCCTCAGGTTTCTGATGACTTGCTCTTTGTCGGAGCCTGTGATACATGCTGTCTTTTACGGTGTAAAAATGAACACTTATTTAATTGAGAACTTGGGCGGAAAGACACAGTAAGGTCACCGATGCCTTCGGGCTGTTCCGAGGCAGGTAGAGAGTAACATTCAGCTGCTCGCCTCGTCGTTCTTGCAACATATTAAAAAAGGAACACAGAGCTGCACGATGCTGCACGCTCGAGACCTCACACATGTTACTTCAAATTCGATCTTATAGTAGAGACAGCGTGAAAGAGGTACACAAAGGTAAATTACAGGGAGAATATCAAACATAATGTTAATATTTGATGAGAGCTATTCCCCCACGACAATTGAACCTTACACGCAGCGTGTGGTGGAATGTGTGCTGCCTCACTAATTTTTTGCATCCACTTCATTTCTACAAGGGTTTTTTTTTTTTTTTTTTTTTTTTAAATCAAATTACATTTAGATCATCTACCCTTCTATAAATTTACACTGCTTAACATTTCTCCTCTTTCCTGCTGGGCCCAAGTTTACCTGATTGCTAGCTAGTACATGTGCATATGATTTAATTATGAAATAACAAGCATGTAATATAATGTTTGTATTTATATACAGACACCACAACTTTTAACAACCAGCTTTAGTTAGATTCAGATTTTTGGGGGGGTGGGGGGGGTGGTTTTGGGGTGGGAGCAGGTTTTAGGTTTTTTTATTTGTCCAGGTTTTGAGATATTGGTTTCTGAGAACATGAGGGGTTTTGTGAGTGTGAACCTAACACTGACTAAAGCCACAGGAACTGTAGCTTTTGCTTTCTCTGTACTATTTATCGACAATGTCAGCGCGGAAATGTGGAGAAAAGTGTAGCGAACATTACATTTGTAGTTATATTGAGGGGGCTTTGTGGCTTTCTCTTTTTTTTGTTTGGGCAGCGTGAGAGTATGTAAGAGCACCTGAAAGCGGGCGTCTCACTGCAAAGGCGTGAGATTTTGCAACCCTGGTGTATGTTGAATAATTATGTACTAGCTGATATAATGAATATGTGAACATGGACTATTCAGTATGTAAACCTCATAAAGCTGAGTAACAACTAATACTTTTATGTATAAATGTTAACAGTTGTGCTATAGTTACATAACAACCATTTTATTTATATAAAAGGGCATATAAACAGACGTACAGGCATTCAGTGTCAGAAGTTGATAATTTCACCTGCAGCTTTTAGATTTATTTTGTATACAAAGCATGAAAATGTTAAATTATCTTACATAAAGAAGGTGCTTTGTGGGGTTGTGATGGTGCTGCACAGAAAAAGCAAACAGATGTTTAAAACCTGCTGGCCTAAATTAAATTGCTTTACGTTTTTTTTTTTTTTTTGATGTCTAGAAGGACAGTCTCTGGAGAATTTATTAGCATCTACAATCATAAGTTGGGCTGAGAGCAGCATAAAGTAGCGCACAATGCGAACTGTTCCCCCTTATTATGTTCAGAACACAGTCTGTGTACAAAAACACATCCTAGTTAGTACAGCAAACACGCAGAAACAAAGTTTTAACTACTAGGGCAAAGCAATAAGCCTGAATCAACATTAGAATTATCACAATGCTTTGTTTTGATTTCGATATACACCAAAATACATCTAATTGCCCGGTAGAGATTGTACGGCTATTTACACAGTATTTCTTTGGATTACATAAGAAACTTACAGTGTGACCTTGCACAAGGCCTGTCACAGGGATCACTGGTCGTGCAGATTAACACATGGATGTCTTAATCGGACTGAGTCCTGATTTGATTGATTTGGTTGGTTGACAGTCGACTGGAAGTACTGTATCAATAGTTTTACGGGATTTTATTTTGTTTGATGAGGGACATTTTTTTCTTCAAATAAATAGCATTTTTGACATCTTGGTTATTTTGACCAATCATATTTTGTTCAGTATTGATCAGTATGCTTTTTTAAATGGAGGGGTGTTATGAGCAACTCTGATATCTTTAAAAAATGTTTTAAAGTTTCAGCTCTTTCTTCCCAGGTTGGGGGTTAAAAATTAATAATATCTGGTAGGTGTGTTTTCAACTTACCACTCATTGGACTGCAGCGTGGGAGAGTCGTTCTGGGCGATATGATATAAGGCACTCATGGCATTCATGTTGAACAAGGGCGGTTTACGCTCCGCTAAAACAAAGAAGAAGGGGACAGACAGAGATAGATGAAGAGGAGGACAAAGGTGGTGATGTTTTAGTGCTAAAGTTTTTACAATCTGCTTCTCCTTGAATAAGGCAGATTCACAGGATCTAATTAGATGTGCTTTTTGTCCTGTTTCTTGTATCATTTTTTAAATCAGCTTAGGACTGATGACTGCAATGGCCTAAAAAAAATGCTTTCTTTTAACCAGCAGGTAGATTTGTCCTCACCCAGTTCGATACAGGTGATCCCCAGGGACCAGATGTCCACTTTCCCCTCGTACTGACCCTCGTCCATAGCTAGGATCACTTCTGGGGCCATCCTGAGGACAGAGAGAGAGAGAGACGCACATGCAAATGCACATACACACAGAGTTTATTAAGTATGGGGAAAAAAAATCCATGAAAATGTTATAATCTGCTAAGCCTCTCAGAGCTTTTAAAGTCTCTGGTATGCTGTGATAGCAGCTCAGTTTTTGAATGTGTGTGTGTTTCTGTAAAATGTGGAGTGTGACAACTGTGTTTGTGTGAATTGAACATGATGAATGAGACAAAGTTGTGTGTTGTGTGGCTTTTGGCATTATGAAAGTTCATCACTGGCCCAGCTGTTTATGTGATCATTTTCCTTCACCATCAAAGCTGCATGAAGGATGTGAGTGATTGTATTGGTGGGTAAGTTAGAGCTGATGATTTCTATATATAACAGATAATAGCTTCTGTAACAATATCTAATAAACTGACTGTCAAACCATTCAGACTCAGATGTGATATGTAACATTGGTGGCATCATCAAGCTGTTAAAATGCTTCATTCAGGCAAAGGTGTTCATTATATAAATGTAACTTTTGGCTTTATTCAGATATGACAGGACTATTAAAGACCACAATGCTGAAGCTGTGTCATCACTGGTATATTGAGAAGTAAATATATGAACCAAGAAAAGTGTCAGTTCTCTCAAAGCCTGCATCATTGATGAGAACAAGGGACGCTCTCCTCTCATAGTGAATGTGAATGCCCCAAATCATTTTCATCAATTTATTAGTGTTACCTGGCCCAATCTAGTAAAATTACTATTGTGACTTTTAACATAAAAGTGACTCAGGCACTTATTCAGACATGTAAAACTGCCATCACATTTCCGTAACAAGGTGTGTATCTGAAAAGGGCTCTAGCGTTAAGATATCCTCCCAAAAAACCAAACAAACAAACAAAAAAATCCTGTTCATGTTCTCAGGACATGCAGTCCAGTGCCTTCTTCTGCGTTGTGGTCTACCATATGTCTATATGTGTCTATGTCTTATGTTGTGGTGTGAACTGACCAGTAAGGTGTTCCCACAAAGGAGTTGGCAGGTGAGGCAATGGAGGCGGAGCCAAAGTCGGCCAGTTTGACCTGGCCTAGCTCAGTCAGCAGGATGTTACCAGCTTTCACATCTCTGGATGGGGAGGAGGAGATGAAGAGCACATGAAGAGAATAAAAACACATCAGTTCCAAGGCACCATTATGTATTACACTAAATCAAATGTGATGTAATATCATGGAGTAAAAATACTATACGAATGTTATTATTGTTAATGTATACTAATACTCTTTAGGGAATTGTAAATGTCATATATGACACATGTTTGCAAATGGAGACTGGAGTATCATTTTCTCTCAGCTGTCGTCAAATTTCAACTGGTGTCTCTGGTGTATTTATACAAATCACATGTTTGTTTTAATGGATTTTATGACATTTCTTAATTTCCGCGATGCCGTATGTTATGAAACTGAACAGGCAAAAAGGATTTATCTTGAGCCATTGTTGGATACCAGTCAACTTTGTTGCCAGTACTTCTTGTTACTAAGAAGAGTGAAAAAACATGTTGAGACAACACATTTTACAGTGTCATTAGTAAATGCTGCAATAAAGGGAGAACACGAGTGTCTCTCAACTCATAATTTATGATGTTTCTTGCAAAAGTTACTGTATGTTCCTTTTGGGAAATGCTTGGAGCGAGGAGACAAACTGACTCACCTGTGAATCATATTATGGGAATGTAGATAAGCCAGTCCTAACAAGGCACCGTGGGTAATGGCAGCAATTTCCACCTCTTGAAGTGGTTTCTTATGAACTTGGGGAGACAAAGGTACAATGGAAATTAGAAGGAATCCTCTAAAGACTTCAATTATATAATTATAAACTATAACAGTTCCACACAAAGGTCTACATCATAAAACAAAACTACTGCAAAGACTTGGTATCTGCCATATGGATAACATGCAGTGATATGGGCTGAGAGAAGATGTACCGAGGCAAAAGGTCACAACAGGACTATAACTGAGAAATTTCATAAAGTCCCTAAAACCGGCCGGGGCCAACTGTCATGAATGTGTATCTACGTCAGTGATGAGCACACACATAGGTGCTTAAAATAACACATTGGGTTCAGGTCAGGAACGTTATTGAGGATGGAACAGTTCATAAGGTTTAAGCTTGAAAAACCAAAAAAAAATCTCTATAAAATGTAGTTAACGTACAAACCGAATATGAATAGAGATACGGTCTTCCACCTGTAAATATATTCGACATTTACAGTGTATTATTGTGCATCAGGATGCTTCTTTTTGACACTGCTCCAGTGACTCATACCAAGCATGCACTTTTGTTTTGAGGTTTATTTTAACACATACTCCTTCAGTAAGATTCACATGTGAAAATGATTTTAAAAAACCCACAGGAAACAAACACAGAACATGAGGTTTTATAGATTTCAGAGGCTGAATGCCGCCATCTGATATCAGACAGTTCCTCATGTCTAGCGAAACCTCATAAGAGAGGTCAAACAATAATCTGGTCTGATGTTCATATTCAGCTACTGAGAAGGTAGATTTTGTAAAGAATGAGTCTACTGCAGTTTGCCAAACCTGCAGGCACAAGCTAGTTGTGGATTGATGGGGATTTTTTTTTCTGAATGCTTGCTCACTTGAAATAAAACAATGAGAACCAAAAAACAAAAGTGCAGAAAAGTGAAAAGGTTTTTTGGGGATTGAAAGTTTCTTAGAACTATCAAAAAAAAAACTGCATGTAAGTCTGAATTCAATGTTAACATACTAAAAGATATATTATGAAAAAAGGCCTTGTATTTACTTATAACTATTCTCTTTAATACAAAGATAAATAGAAAAATGATCACCCTGATACATCTATACCACCATAAAAATCTGTTTTATAATTGTGAATGTGTAAATACGGTTGCACATTAAAACACTAAAAAAATACACTTACCCTCTAGTAAATCTGATGCGGAGCCCAGGCAGTACTCCATCACCAGCTGAAACAGGATACAGTTAAAGTTTCAGGTCAAGTTTGTGAAAACTGAAGTTTGTCTCTAGTGTAAAACACACTCAGGAAGAGACAAAATGAAATGCAGACAAAGAGGAAAAGGATCAGACAGAGAGGATGAAAAGGGGGAAAAGATAAACTTCCAATGTTGCAAGACTGAGGGGGAAGTAGGACAAAAAAAGACGTGGAGAAGGATCCACTCACCCAGGCAGTGTTGTCTTTCAAGTAGCAGCCTTTGTACTCAATTGTGTTTGGGTGTCGCAGCTGTCCCAAAAATTTGACCTCCTTAATGATGTCCTGCCATTTCTGCCAAAAACAAATTCAGACCGTGGTTACAGACTCCATGTGCAATCACAGTAACAACATTCCTCCTGTTGACACTGACCGTTCGGACATCCAAATCAAACTCATTCACAATGTAAGTAATGAGTGACAAAATCCACAGTTCTCGTTTGAAGATAATATGAAGCTTCATCTGTCTGAGTTAGTCAAATAAAGTGGATATCTGCCACATTTACGGTCTTTTTAATAAAAAGTGTAGACAGTGTTTTTCTGTTCAGCTGCAGTGGAAGTATACTAACAAAAAGAGAGAATTTGGCACTAAAAGGACTAACTTTGAAAGATATTGATTTGATTTGTGTAATTTGGACAGCTGAAGCCTCATATTAACTTCAACTAAACATTTAAATCCTTTTTAGCACAGACGGAGGACTTTGTATGTCTTCCCCCATCATTTACACTGGTGCAGTGGCCGTTCAAAACGTGCCTGTCCGTAACGGGCCGATTGCTTGGCCTCCGACCACTACTTCAATGCATAGAAAAATGAATACAGTTGATGTGAGGTGTGAATGAGTATATATACCAACAACATGAAAGAAACTAACATTCTATTATACACAGACGTTATAAATAATAAGTACATTAATAGTAAATAAATGTTCTTTTCTCATTCCAAGTAGCCTAAAATAAGGGCTGCATTTAAAAATAAAATAATGTGAATCCTAAAATAAAGTGGATCGATCATATTGGGTTCTTACATCATTCTTGTGCCTTCAGTTAGGATTTGAGTGGGTATGTGTGCTCTAAAGATTTGTGCTTTGTCTGTAGTGGCGCTTCACAATCGTCATGTTCTCCGAGCATATCAGACAAACTGGTTTTGAACTGCCTGTGGAAAGTATTTCCTTTGTTTTACGTGTATAGCTACAGTCAAGAATATACCTTAATGCTTCCTGTGTAGTCACTCGCTGCTGATCTCCTAAACGTGCTACTAATGTTATGCTTTCTGTCTAGCCACAGGGTAAGAGTATCCATTCTTGATTAAAAGCTCTGTTTTCACTGTGTACTTTTCTCTTTTTAGAGCTGCGGTCAGCCGGCAGAGCCTTGAAGCTCCTGAAGCTCCGCCCTGCCCTTGCACAGAGTGGAGAGGCTTGCTGATCGCTGGTTTATTCAAAGTTTATTAATGTTAAACGCATCGTGTATCCAAATTGCTCCAAATTCGACGCTGCACTCCTTTGGGTTGCCAGCCATACGTCCACCAAGAGTGATGTCGATTGGATGAACGGTTCAAGAGATACGCGAAGGACATACATACAGAAAGCGATTCCTTCCTTTAGTAGATAGACTGAAAGTGCATTATAAAGGGATGTCTTAATGGCCGGCATGAACAGGAGGAATGACTACAGCAAGAAAAACATAGGTCACTGTTCATTTGAGCACTACTAACTATTGTTTTAGGAGAGACTTGAAAAATTGTGAACCTTTCCTTTAAGTGGGTTTTGCTGTGACTTCAATTGCAATTATGCAACTGACCTCACTGTAGTAAGCACTCTCACAGGTGCTAAAGCTTTTATACACATTTTTACCATTGTATGTAGACAGACAGGAACATTTTTTATAGAACTGCACCAACATAAATAATTAACAAGGGTAATAAAATATGAAAAACTGCAAGCTAACTCACTGCTTACCAGAGGAGTTGATACAGCAACCAAACGCCCTGGCTAGTTAGGAAAAGTCTGACAATGTCATGCACAACCCTCATATAAAACCATCACTAACAAGTTTATAAATAGAAGAAAGTTCACTAAACCACAGGGATGTGGGCTTGAGGTCAATTGTAGTGTAAGCTGTAATCACATAGGACGCCTCCTAAAATATGCTTGTGCCTTCAGCCTCAACTTTTTCAGTGGTTTGCTTGAGGGAGGCACATGTTTCTTTCAAACTTTGCATCTGGCGCTGAGTAATTATTTTTCATTATTTTTGACATTATTTTGTTCCTTCACTACAAATGAGACATCTTGCAAGCTAGTGGCAAACTTTTCAGCAGTGAGAATGATGTAATTCAGCTTTTGTATTTTGAGCTCTCACTGTTCTAGATATGTGTCAAAGCATGAGAAATAAATGTTATCTGACCGAGGCCTGACCAAACACCCACATGACCCTGAGCTTTTTTTGTGATATGGTTTTGGAGACACAACCACCAAAATGTGCTGGTGCATTTTCAGTGGCACCATGGTTTTGAAGACAAAGTTTAGTGTGTGTGTGTGTGTGTGTGTCTTTCTTACTTCGGTAGTCTGCTTGCCATTATAGGACATCTTTTTGATGGCCACCACCTCGTTGGAGTAGGAGTTACGAGCCTGAGAAAGAGAGATGGGAAAACTTGAGGACAGACGGCTTCCACAAACACACATAATCCTTTCACAAGACATAACTGGAGTTCAAGTTCTTCTGTCTGGTCTCCTGGCCATGACGCTCTATAAAATATTTTATTATCAAGAAATTAAAAACTGACACACATTGGTATAAAATAAAATTCTTGTTTTACATTCATTTGTATACATGAAACTACTGTAGAAAGATCATGATTCCTGTTAAAGCAGGGTAATTAAGCATGGTTTTCAATTAAAAATGTTCAAAATAGCACATGCAGTACTGTACTATATTACAACAAGGAAAAGATTCTCCATATTGAAAAGAAACATTTCTTTGTATCCCCAACTTGGCATTTATAGGCTCTATATAAACATGTAATAAATGCACAAGATAATGTAGTTGTATGCAGATTTTAAAGTGTTTGTTAATGTACTGTATTTGTCAGCAATTATAACTTCTCCTATTAAGACATATTTTATATTATTACAACTGCGTTTTACTATACTGTCATTCATTATCTGTTAATAGCCCACAGGAGGAGATAAAATGTCATTAAATGTTTATATGCTGCTTGTAAATGCTAAGTAGATGGGTTAAAGTAAAGTGTTACCAACTCAAGTGATGCCTTAAGGGTGATCCAGAGGCGAGTCATATAAATCCAGTGCATGCAAAACATCCTAATGCATGCAATACAACAATCTACAACGGAGTGATGCAGCCGTAACAGATTCTCTCATTTGAATTTAAACAAATTTCCGCCTGATCAAAGCACTAAGCAATGTGATTAGGAAAAGCCTGCAGGTGAAGCGTTGTGTGGTTAGTCTGCATCTACTGTAAGTGTTTGACTGGTCTGTGCGTATCCACATGTCCATGTTAAAGCTTTGGTGTTAACCTCAGAGGCATTTGGCCTTAGGGACAGCTACGCCGCGGCTCAGCGTAAGCCCTTATCTCAGCTTCATCCCACTTACAAATGAATGAGAATTTCATGTCGAGATTCAAATGGAATTACAGTAACAGCAGGCAACAGAGTATTCCCATTTTACTTTTTTCCAGACTCATTTGATCCCTATGATTGCCTGTCAGTTCATGCATAATAGCCGTTCCCTCTGGTGTAGTCTACGGATAGATTGAGGAAAGGGAGGGGGGAAAAAAAATCATGTAACACTGAAATATTGAAATACATTCAGGCTAATTGTCATTGCAGAAGAAAGGAGGTGTATCAATAATTACAAGAGGCTAATTCATTCAACATACACTGTATTGTGTGTGTGTTCAAAGCCTTGAGTGATGGGCCTACATACTCAGCAGGGGGGAATTCCCCTCGTTCTCTTCTATAATGGAGTTCCTTAGTCTTTACATGCATAATCTATGAATGCACATACAATTGCATATATTTCTTTGACTATGCATGCTATACAGTAACAACCTACAGAATATGCGCACATTTACAGCAGTAGGCAGTGTATTTCACACTTCTCTCATGTATTTAACCTGCAGCTATCTTATACAGTACTTATACAACAGACATTTACTTCTTAAATGTTAGACAATACAACCAAATCAAAGTATTGCAAAAAACAAGCGCTCATTGCCTGAGGTGACAAAGTGGATCAGTGATAAGTATTGTCTCTGTGCAACAAAGTTTGACATGTTCTTCGTATGCTTCCATGAATTTCTTTGGGGTGCTCGAAGCTTCTTCCCTCAGTGGGGTTGTATGCAAGGGCGTAATTTCCACTGGAGATAGCGAGGCATGCACGCTTCACAAAATCTCACACCCGTACTTTCACACTGAGCGCGCTGACTGTCCGGCAGCTAAAATCCAGATGAGAAAAGCTCTGATAGCTAAATATGTTGATATGCTTATGTGAGTCCCCGTCAATTATTACAGTGTGTTCAGAGCAATTAATCTAATGAGCGGCAGTCAGTGATTTGTAGACCTTTTGCCCTGGGTATCGCCTCTCAGGCTACATGCAGACTGCCCTATCTTCTGGGTGGAGGTACGTAGCAGGAAATGAAGACTGCAGACATTACTAAAGGCTGAAAAAAGTCCTTCACCTCCTATGAATGTTTTTCAGGTTAAAAAAATATTTACTTGATGTTAATACTCTCCTAAAGGATGCTAGAATTGAACATCAATAGAGGACAGTTCATTAACAATACTGCAAGATTTACATTTCTATATTTTTCTTTATGTTATATGCTAGCAGATAAGTAATTTAAGTATTTGAAAAAAATGTATATCTTTATCTGGAAAAAAAAAAGCCATGGAATACATTTACTAAAGCTGCTCTGGCTAGCAGCTAGAGCTAGCAGTGTACCAGTTGTAATGCGGACAGCATAAGTGTGTCAGTGAACACAGCGCTGGCATCAGGGCAGGATTTAGGCTCACACTGGAGCCTGTTAGCCAGACAGACATGGGCACCAGGGTTACTAGTGATGTGCTGGGGCTGTGTGTGTGTGTGTGTGTGTGTGTGTGTGAATGTGTGTGTGTGCGCGTTTGTGTGTGTGTAAATGACATGGGATAGAAGGGGATAGAAAAGCCCGGCCAGCCAAGTAAATCCTGCCCCACTATCGACAGTTTCTCTGTTTTTCTATACCAAGAGAACAGCTGTCTTAGGAGGGACGAGTGGAGGCTTATCACCCCCAGCCCTGCATCTGGAGAGAGGAGAGGAAGATGTGGCATGTTTTCACCCCTCTACCCCCTCTCATCCCCCCCTCCCTCCACGCAGCTTTAGAATCAAAGGCTTGATGAGTAATTAGTGATGATGAGATTAATAAGAAAGGCTACAGAGAAAGTGCTGAGAGGGGATCTGCCTCCACTTAATTGCATTCAAAGAGCCGTATTGTGGCAGGCTAGACTCACAACATGTGTACAAATCACTGAATCGATAAATGAATATGTAGGGTAAGTAGTTAATAAATAAATCAAAGCTATATTCATGTGTTCATAATGATAATGTAGTAAAGGGCTAAGACTGCCTTGTTAAATGTCAGTATGAATTCTCAAGTGCTCCTCGCCCAGCCCTACATTCACATGCTTGCTTTCATGCCAATAAATTCCACCACTGACTCCATCACCATCACATCTTTGTCATTTTACTCCCACAAGCCAATAACTTTCAAAACTTCTAAGTGCCTTCAAAGTCCTGTCGTATTAAACCGATAACCTTTAAAACTTCCGAGACTCATCAGAAGGATGGTAAGCAGACAGCTGAAGAGAACATGATTTAGTGAGACTCAATTCAAAGAGATCTGTTTAATACCAAACCATATGCCTGAGAAAAAAAAAAAAAAAAAGATCTTTTTTTCCAAGATTGTTGTTTGAAACGAGTTCAGATAATGTGGCCATGACTGGCTTGCTGGCAATTTTTTTTCCATTTCCACCATACAATCCAACCAAGCATCTCTTTAAAATTAGTTCTAAGGTTTGAATAACAGGGAGACAAGATGTAGAGTTTGTATGAATAATAAGAAATTCTTTCAAGAACATTCATGGCCTTGTGAAAGGAGAAGCACACAAAATTCTGAATTAGCACTTACAAAGTAGACGGCCCCAAAGCTGCCATGTCCGATCTCGTGCAGGTCACAGAAGACATCCTCGGGGTCATCTTTAAAGAAGAGGTCGGCCAGCTCGGGGTCCTTCGGCACTCCTTTCCTTGTGGACGACGGCATTATGGGCTGGACATGGGCTAGGCGCCGGGGACCAAGCTCACATACACACTACTGCTGCTGCTGCTGCTGCTGCCGCCACCAGATGTCCACGATGGGCCCGGCATTGGCCAGCTAGACCTGGGAAATAAGAATAACAGGAAAAAGCAGACAGACGATGAGTTGATTACATTCTTATAGCTAAGGAGTGAACTGGATAAATTGTTTCTTCAGGTATGGTTGCTGCTCTCTTGGCCAGGTCGCTCTTGAAAAAGAGATTTTAATCTCAATGAGACTTTTCACCCGGTTAAATAAAATATAAGAAAAGAATCTATTACTAGAAATGGAAACTAAACAGATCCTCTTCAATTTATTCCAAACCTCAAATGTTTAACACGTCATTTCCTGTGTATGAGAGGATAAAAACTTTCATGAAAGGGGTGTGAGAGTGAATTAGCATTATTATAATCAGAGTGAAACTAATCCTGTGGAGTCAAACTAAACACATGCGTGCTAAAGCATTAAATTACACTGACACTCACTCAGTCGGTCATTGATACCGAGAGAACATCCAGACATTGTTTGATCTAGTGTTTCTTCACAGTCCCTTCCAGGAATAGCCACATTTGTGTGTGGGCGCATTTGCACGTGTGTATGTCTCATGAACAGTTGATAAGTGATAAAACAGGGGGGAAAAAAAAAAAAAAAAGACATTCATACGATGACGACTAGCCGTCTAGTCCTGCTGCTCATCCGAGTCACAGTCGCATTTGCTCACAAACACGTGCACGCGCACACACACACACACACACATACATACATACAGCACACTTGACAGCTGAAGCTGAGTCACTGATGCATCATTTCACCACATGCACACGGTGTAACAGTTGCCTCCGTGCATGCAGCCACACGCACACACACACTAACGCGGAATATTTTGTATCGCAAGGCTGCAGCCAGGCCGTCAAGCGTGTACGCATCCTGGACACCCTGCTCCAGTTAGCTTCGCTGCACATTCAACACGCACACGCACACACTCTCACATGCAGACAGTCTCTCTCTCTCTCTCCCTCTCTCTCTCTCTCTCTCTCCTGTCTACCATGAAATCTCTGTGAACATCAGCCACATGCAGCAAACAAATCTGGCTCCAAAGGCCAGCCCCACACAGAGCGAGCTGACATACAGGCAGAGGCAGCGAGACACACAGGCACCCAGGACAAGACACTAAGCATCAGCATCATCCTAATCCCATGCTCTTAAAGGGATCTAAGCCATCACACCCACTCCAAAAATATCATCTTAAAGGCAAAGTCTTGTGCCCTCTGTTTCCGTGGCACCAGATGCATAAAAGATGGCAGCCTCAAAACTTACGTAAGTATGTAATCTAAGGCTGCAAAGATTCATTGAGGCTGCGATGATTCATCGTGACTGTAGGACTCGGGATTTATTTCTTTTCATATCCCTATAGCAGGTGAGAGCAGCGTGTTAGCCAAGAAAACATGAACGAGGACACACACATGCTGTCTCATGCGACCTCCTGTGCGGAAAGGTCTCCTGAAGCACTGGGACAAGTCTGCTACATCAACAAAAGCTGCTATAACATCTCACCGTCGGGAATAGCAGCCAGTTGTACTGTAGCTTGACTAAAGTTAATTTCATGGCATTAAGCTTTGATTTCTCTCTAAGAACGCCCCTCAACGTGCTTGGAAACGACTGCCGTTCGTCACGTAAAAACAACAGGCATGGTTTCGGTTTACCTGCTTCCGTAATGTGACAGATCACATTCGCGAGGCGTACATGATTTTTGCCTTAAGGAATCTGTTGGTTTGTTGAGGCATTTCTGAAAAGCGTGAAACCCTCAGCTGAGACCTCGACGCCTGTAATAGAGGTGTGACAAATGATGAATGAACTGTACAGAGTACAGTACTGCTATACTGTACTCTGTACAGTGTAACTGTATACATACAACCTACAGGCTGTAGATCAGATTCTTTTATATACTATTCATGCTTGCTGGCAGTTCAATGAAAACTACTTTGGTTACACTACTATCAACCCTCCGTGCTTGTTAGGCTGATCAATAGATTTTTCTACTACTGAGTTATCCACTAGCACTCTAGTGCTTTATCAATGTGTATGCTAATTTTATTCAAACATAGTACAAACACAATCCTCTACTTGTTCAATAAATTAGGCAGAGCGAGAAAAAGTGTGTGTTTATGCTTACACCTGTGTGTATTTGTGTGGGGGTTTTTGCCTGTGTTTCTTTCTTTCTTTCTGTGCGTGAGTGTGTGTTTTTCTATCTGTTTACCTCCAATATTAACTTGTGTGTGTCCATATGTGGTAGTGAGTGTGTGTGTGTGTGTCTCCTAGTTGCATTAGCTCTGCCTGTCTCATCTCTCATCTGCTGGAGCTCTCCAGATAGCTACTGAAATAAAGCCTGACAACCTCCATCTCCACCCTCTCCCCATCAACACACACACACACAGAGTATGACTATGCTGCTTTCACTAGAGGAAAAAGACACAAAAAGGAAAAGGTTACAACATAATAAGAGAAATTTGGTAAACTGGGAGTGAGAAAATTGAGAAGGAAGAGAAAGAAGGTTAGACAAAAAGAGAGAGAGACTACCGAGAGTCATTGAGCACGAGAGTCATTGAGCACCTTTCCATGAAAAAGTAGAGAGAAGACGATGACGGAAGGAGTCGGCAGATGAGTAAATGACAGATAAAAATGGAGCAAATGAACACACAAGTCATGTGATCACTCCGGAGACGCTGCACACCTCCCTCTCACCCTCTTTTCCCACTCTCCTCCTCCTCCTCCTCCTCCTCCTTTCCTCTAAGATGTGTGAAGTGATGCAATGTAGCAACAACAGGTTGTAACACGGGGGGCTCGGTAAAGCTGTTACTAGTCCGGCAAAGCCCAGTGTGCGGACTGTTCGCTCTGCGTGTGTGCATGTGTGTGCACGTGCGTGCATGTGTGTGTTTGCCGTGGATCTATGAATGGTATTGTGCTGAGAGAGAGAGAGAGAGAGAGAGAGAGAGAGCTGATTAGGCAAATGGCTTAGACAGATTAAATGCTTGGTGTGTGAGAGAGTGTGTGTGAATTCTTTATCGCATGTGCACTACTACACACCACTGCATGCCACGGTGCTTATATGTAGGTGCGGGAGTAACACAAGCCTTGCATGCATGCACTGGCGTTTGTGTGGATAATTGAGACAGCCTTTGTGTGTGTGTGTGTAAGTGTGTTTCTGTGGGAGTGAGTAATAGTGTTAATATAACTGTTGTATACAATAAAATATATGTCGTTTTTTTGCTAATCTGATCTGGAAAACACTGCAGGGTTAAACATTTTTTGAAGGAATATAGAAACAAACAGTGACTCAATAACTCTGAAGACAGTATGTCTAATTTACTAATAACAGTATATCTAATAACTAATAAAGAGCTGAATCTGACACTTCTGGGACATCCGTGTATTTGGAAGCATACATACATTTGTGGGCCAAAGTTTGACAAGCGTACACAAGAAACACACAAGCAGAAACACACAAACAAACATATACACCCTTCCTTCCACCCGCAGGCCCCCTGTTGGTGCTGCTATGACTAATTGATGTATCAACATGTTGTTGCAGAACCAAGTCCATCGGGCTGGTGGATATGGCTCCACACTACAGTATGTGCTGCAACAGACATATTTAAATGGGGCATCACATTGTCTAATCTTGGAAAATCATACATGAATATGAAGAATATATCATAAACAAGAAAACTGGTCCAGAATTATGAGATAGATCTTAAATATTAATGTTGTTTGGTGTGTATTTAGGAGGATTTTTCTTTTAAAAAGAAAAGCTTTGACAGGGAAGAAAACGTGATTTTCTTATCATTTGTTTTGCATTTTTGTCTCCTCCTCCTTGCCTGTATGACTAAACTCTTAGGAGGGTGCAAATAAAGTGCTCCCCGTGCATGTGTGTGTGCATGTGTTTGTGTCTCAGCATGACACACGTGACAGTACAGTATGTGCTTGTGTACGTGCGTTCATATATTTGTATATATACACGTTTACAGAGTGTGCGTGAAAATATATATGCTCCATAATGCCTGTGAGAGCTCACGCATGTCCATATGTGTGTGTCAGTTTATGTTTGTGTGTATGTGTGTGTGTGTGTGTGTGTGTGTAGCAAGGGGCTTTAGCGGCTTACTGGCCCCCCTCCTGCCTTTAGGCAGGAACAGGAATTAGGCAGACTGTGGGAATTCTTACTGGGATTCAAATCACCAGCTCTAATCACAAACGGAAAAAAAAAAAAAAAAAAGACTGGTAAATCCGCCAAATTGTGCGTTGACACATAGTATGAGGACACTGTGTGTGTATGTGTGTAAGAGAGAAAGAATAAGAATTACGTAATGATCCAGTTCCTTTAACTCCTATCATAACATTACAGAGAGCAAGCTTTGGAAGCAGTGTGTGTGTGTTCCTGTGTGTAGGTGCACATAAGTGAACAAGGAAGTCTGATCATATGCACACTCATAGACAAAAAAAAAAAAAAAAATCAGTGCACTTCAGTAATCCAGTCTAATAAAAACTTAAAGAGTACGAGCAGATAGGGCCTCACATCTCACCAGAGTGCGAGGACCCCGGAGAGTTCTGCATGCGTGTGTGTGACGTCTACATGCGTGTGTGTGTGTGTGTGTGTGTATATACCTCCTGCATGCATTAAATGGGTCAACCTGTTCATGAATAATATAGGAGCTTATTCAAATGCACAATGCCACGTTGTATAGTGATGACTAGCCAATTTAAAAAACAGGGCCAAATTTAATAAGGCTGTTTCTTATCAATGTAAAATCTGAGAGTTGCTATTCCTCCTGTGAAGTGCATGCTCTGAGTCGATACACACACAGCGCCAGTATCCATGAATTAATAAAAACACAGACACACCTTTAGCTGAATCTAAATGTCAATTGTCCACACTTGCGGACTGAGCTCTAATAGCAGGGTGCAAAATTGACTTTTTTGTCCACCTAGCTAGTGAACTCAACAGATTACCATTGTTTTTTTTTGGCTGGTGAGTGAAGCAAATCTTGCATATTTTACCAGCATTTGGCTGCTGTCTGGTGCTAATTTTGTGCCATGCCTAATAGACTTATATCATATGCGTTATGATGTGTCTGAAGCGCTAACCGTCGTCGTGTCAGGTTTGCAATGACATCAGACTTTTACCATTACCACCAACAAGAGCCTGATCCTGTAATCCATCTCTAAACAGAACAATATCCACAATGGAGTTTTCCCATTTTAAGACCATAATAACTGAGAAAAGTGTGCATAATATTTGATATACACAGTAAAACTTCTCATTACTTTGAATAGCTGAGCATTTCAACTGCTAATAATATTCTCACATGAAACCATAAACTAAGGATCCTAAGGCCCTTTACACTTGATTAGCTGCAAAATCTCTTTCCGCCAGCATGAGTCATTGTTTTCCTATGAAAAAGAGAAAAGACGCAGAATCTTGCACCACTGCTACCTTGGGCTTTGTGCACTGCATAGACTTTACACATTGCCGCTGTGGTCAAAGTTCAATCGGTTTAAAACTTGGCCTTGTTTGACAGTGACCTTTTTAATGCACGACCAATGACATGACAGCATCCTATGATGGACGCAAATTGTCAAGAGTCAGGGAAGACTTCCATGCACCTTCCACCTATACGTAAACCTACATCTTGCTATGCACTATGTGGCTTTTATTCTATATTATATAGCCCAACACCCTGAATGTCACCAGTACTCTCCCTTTAAGTCCACCAGTAAGTAAGAAGAAGTCCAGATATTTGGATCCAGCCATAGTCTTACCCCGAGGGTCATTCTGCAACCCAAATTGTTCCCTTCTACCACACCCAATCCCCCAAAACCTTTTTTTCCCCCCACTGAGGGTGTGACTCAGCAGTAAGATTTGCCCTCGGCACAGAATATGCACTAATACACACACACTTGTGATTTTCCACTGAATGCAATGATTGGCGTTGGCTCTCTGAGCGATGATGACAAGTAGACAGAGGGATTTACATTATTGCCAAATTCACAATAGACTCCAAACCACAGTCAAACCTCAGATTCCCCTTTCGATCACTATAACTGAAGGATGCCTGAAACCTCAAGAACAACAGTTTTCAGAACAAACATTCAAAGGCTACCATTGACCTCCGCATTCAACATCTGAATTTACTTTTTTAGTCATTTAACACACAGTCACAAGTCTACACCTTTACTCTAACTCGGCTTAAAGAAACTAAGAACGACGTGAAGCTGCAAAGTCTCTTTTTTTTTTGCATGCAGCCAATTTCTCAAGCAAATTCTCAAATAATTATGTCGCAGCAATTTACACACACACACACACACACACACACCGGAATTCACATGCGAACACATGCACAGACAACTTGAGAAAGCCTTCCAGACTCCAGTCTTAATTCTGTGTGACAAGAGCGTTGGTTTGCTGTTATGTACATCAGAGAGCTGGCAGGGCGGCTAGCATTCAGTTTACACTCTGCTGATGCCTCCGCTGGCTGCAATATGAAGGGGATTTTGACACAGACGCACGCACATGGATACGACTTTACTGTACAAAGAGTGTTACAGAATGACCTGCTGCGTGACCTCAAATCAGACAAATCAGAGTTGGTCTGCTGGATGCTTGCAACAATCTCCTTACTGGATGCATCACCTACCCAGCTTTGTTACATTTATTTGACTTTTTTTTAAACATTTGATTAAAAAAACTCAATAAACAGATGTGGTAACACATCACAATTTGCTGATACAGAACAATAACAGACAATGTCAAAGAGTCAAGCCATTACCAAATGTGTATAACCTACTTGTAGGAAATGTGTAAAGGGGATATTAGGATAGCCTCTCTCTCTCTTTCTCCACTTCTTCTCCTCAGTTAATGTCCAGAGCTGATTTCTTGAAGTCTTTCCTCATGACTGGGATAAGAGTGTTCCTGAGGAGAGAGAGACAAAAGAAGGGTTAGACGGTTGGATAGGATACTATTAAATGACACCCTCTATATATATAAATATTGGTCTTTCACTAGTGTCTTTTTAAAGACACTATTGTTGATCTGATGCACTGTGTGGTTGAGTGCAACTTCTGCAAAAACATAAACGCCAAAAACAAAGTTTGGCTTCTTTTTTTTTTCGTTAGAATCTGGGCCAAACAGTCTTAGGACATATTACCGAGATGTCAGCGAACACAACACCATTACTGACAAGACTAGCAGCCTTCACAAGCGTCTGCAGTGCAATTTCTTCAACTTTTTATATTGTGTGCCAGTGACTCACATTTTATAAAGGAATTCGTAGGATTGTTTTTACTGCACAAAAGGGATGTTGTTTTGCAGCTCATAAAATACAAGAGGAGTATGAGGTCGATGTTCTTCCTGTACAAAAACGGAGCAAAAAGCTTTCAAATTTCCTCACGACAGCAGATGGTGGAATGACACAACAGCTAACGAAAATCACTTTAATCATTGTCAGTTATTATCCTCTCAACAAGTCCAGGATCCACAGAAATGATCCCTTCTCTCATCAGCTCCGGGAAAAGACGAGAAAATAACCTCCACGACGGAGAGTTGACAGGAAATTAATTATGAGAAAGTATTGCTTCTATGAGGCCATAAGGTATCTCAGTAACACTGTAATAATATTATATACGTGGTGTTGATGTTTTAAAACGCTGCAAGTATCACTTCATTTATAGTCAAGCGAGCTACCACATCCTCTTTCTCCCTCTCTCTAAATACACGAGTTCAAGGACACTACACAAACACGAGCTTTCACATCCACACCCACAAGCGAGCACAAATACAATATTTTGCTTTCTCCCACACACACACACACACGCACACACATAAGCACACGCAGAGTATAACCACACATACACATAAAATCTGAGCAAGTTGTTCTGACAGCAGAACGCTGTCAGCTACTGGACTGTGTTTCATTTTGACAAGCAGGTGGTGCAGCATCCGCAGCTTTACCACTGAACACGACCTGACCCTCAACTTTATACACCGTCATTTACCAGACCAGCACAATATAAAACCGACTGTTGTCTACACGCAGCCTGACAATCAGGAAGCACGCATGTAGATCTTTTATTCACCACGTGCAGTATATAAATGACCCTGTGACCTTTGCTTTTAGCCACTTCATCTCTGTGTGGAACCAACCTGGAACCAGCCGCAGCTCTTTTCTCCTTTCTGCTCCTATTTGATCAAATTTTAAACTCTACCCTCTCTTCTCACCCAATAATCTTTTTTTTTTTTTTTTTTTTTTTACCTTTCCGAGCGGCAGATCGGGTGCTCAGAGGAACCGCATTCAATAATAAAAGAAGAAGAGAGGATGGAGGGATAAGAGAAGAGGGATAAAAATGTATTGTGCCCCTTCTGAGTGTCCCTGAATGATTTATAACACAAACTGACGCTTGCATGAGCCTCTGGGAAAGTTGTGGCTACACTTCTCTTCCTGCTCGCTCGCTCGCTCCACCTTGCTTGGCATTTGTGGCCAACCAACAAGAGAGAGAGATATAGATAGATAGAAAGAAAGAGGGAGAAAAGTCTGTGTTAAATAAGCCTTGAAATTTATTTTACTCTATTTTAAAAAGATATGTACCACCAGGATATATAAGTGCAAAAAAAATCTGGAGTTTAGAAAATTGGTGGAATGTTGTAAATGAGTCTCTTTTACTTCTAAGAAGTGTAAATGGACCTTGTCCTGGTATGGAACATTATACAGTTTTAAACCATTGTCCACTGCAAGTCAGTCAAATTCAGCCGACTAACAGCGACTAAACTACTCTGTTGCTAAGGAACACATCTAGGCTAATCATCACAAATTAAATGAGACTTGACCAATAAGACTTAACAGGTGAGTGAGAAAAGGGTGGTAAAATAAAATAAAAATAAGTCAAATAAGTGTCCCTGAGATTATGAATTTAGTGTGTGTGTGTGTGTGTGTGTGTGTGTGTGTGTGTGTGTTGTGTTTGAGGAAAACAACTGGGGACAAAGTTCAGGAGGGCAGCAGAGGCATGGCACAGTAAAATATGTTAAACACAGAAAAGAAGAGAGAGACAGGCGCAGTGGATTTGTGATAGTGACAGAAACAGGAAGGGCATGAAAAAAAGATGAGAGAGAAAAATAAGAAGACAGTAAGACAGAAAAAGAGAATCTGTAAAAGAGAGGAAGGAGTCAAAAGCCTTTAACAACGTCTCGATTTTAAAGCCTGGCTTACTTCTTTTATAGGTTATCATGTATCATTACGATGTGGGTAGTATATGCAAATGAACAATGTTTAACCTCCGTCCATGTTGCCTGCGCCCAGAGCTCCCTGCTCATTTGCTGGCAAAAGTCCTCCGGGTGACCCAAAAAGCGTCTTAGATTACAAAAACTACGTTTTCTCATTTTCTGTGGTACCTTCAAGGATGAAAGGAGGTCAAAAGTGGGTCTCCCAAAACACTCTGAATACCATGTTCCACTAGTGATAGAGATAAGCAGATACTAAAATGTCATACTGCAAAATACTTCAAAATGTCAGCATATATGGAAGAAAACTAGTTTCATGATATGAAGCCGAATATTGCGCTGTGGATTCACACACAACAGAGTGTGGAGGAGGAACTAGAGCTAAGTTACAACCGCAGCAAACTGTGATCCCTAACACTAACACACACAACTAGCTTTACAATATAATATCGGAGCAAAGATGTGGCGCCACTCTTACAACATATGTTGCTGTATATTTCTATAGTGCTGAGGAGTTAGAGAGAAAAGGTGCCGCAGTCGGACAGGCCGCTGCAGCATCGATCGCTGCCCGATGCAGAGAGAATGGAGACAGACATCTCTGCGAGGTAAACGTGACTTTGTTTTCTAACAGAAAACAACTCTGAATACAGAACAGAACTACAGCGACTACCTGGAACTTAGGTCCTGGTTCATTGTCATATCATCAATCATCATATTCACATTCACAGTAGTGTATTTTCCCTTTAAGCTGAGTAGTTTAAGAGGAATAAATTCATTGAACTGTGTGTGCTTTACAAACTACAACCATTGGTAGAAGTCGCACATCATTTCCTCTGATCCTTACTCCTCCTTCCAAAGCCTGTAGGATCACGGGTCAGGCAATGTAGGCTCTCGCAAATTAAGTGAGATCATGATTAGTAAGATCAACATCGCTGGTGTATTAGTTAATGGTAAAAATCGTGATATCCAACTCCCACTTTCCATTCCTCCTGTTACATGACACACTGTGTTATGAATCATAAATCCTGAGTCACAAGCCGTCAGTTTCCAAGGCACGACTTGGCCAGGCAAACTGTTTTGACAATCATGAATTGGATTGGTCTTCTTGGGTAAACAATTCAATAAAACAGTGTTTAGAAGGATTGACCGAGCTACATGTGATATCAGGTATCAATTGGACTTTGGTCAAGGTTGGGTCTCTTTCTGTTGTTGTTGTTTGTCACACGATCACTTCCTAGAGTTCATGAAACAGAGTTGAACTGAATAGCTGCTATATGTGAATCTATCTTAAAGAATCTGAATCAGTTTCCACACTTAAAAGTACACATGTTGACCCTAAAGCTATAACATGTAACTATACTGCATTAAAATGTCAAAAACAACTAGACCTATGTTACATATTTTATGTTGTGTTCTTAATTTATCCCATTTTTAAGCCACATTTTTACAATAAACTTTTTAGATCTTGGTCGTTTTTAAGTATATCTTTTAACAGGATGAAGGACTTCAGTCATTGGACGTCTGGATCTTAACGTCAGGAGCAGCTCGGCTAGCAGCCCCTCCTGGACTTCCTGTGCCCACCGAACAGCGTCATAGAAACACTGATCTTTGACGTGATATTGCTTTATTCACTGTTTTTACTAGTTTTATTCACCGAGTCCGTTCTATTCTGGACTGGAGGAGACCTCTGCGGATAACTCAGCTCCCGGTAAAAATCTCCCGAATGATGAACACTGAAGGAATCCTAACCGGGAGAAATTACATATTGTGCGTTTAACAAATATACAACTGGTTATAATGTATTTTTTGTCTTAGTTATAATAGAAGCCCTGATTTGACTTTATTTAATTAATCATAATGAGATTCAAAGTTTAAAAATCGAACACTTGATGATTCCCAGAGTGACTGATGATGACTGAAGTGGGCTTTTGATGAGTCATGCTGGAGGTAGGCGTGCTTCAAATCACACGTCCCCCTAGTGAAATGCTGCTTTAAATAAAGCTGAGATAACCAAATATGAAGCGATTTCCACAATACGCAAAATTCTCCCCGGATGAAAATAAACTAATCCAGTGAGATAGAAAGAAACTAAACATTATGTCCTGATTATCCTGCCAGGGTGGCATGGTGTGGATTTTTTTTTAGCAGTGACTCATTTTCACTGAGTGAAGAATACACACATGCTCTCTATCTCTCTCTCTCTCTCTCTCTCTCTCTCAGACACACACACACTCTCTCTAAAGCAGGATTTGGAGACTTCGGGGCAGCTCTCATCTCAGGAGCTTAGTGACACAATTGAGACATGCATGCATACAGACACACATACATACACATACGCTCCAAAGACTGTTACCTTCTCAGATTAGCTTTAAGGCTAATGCCAAAATAAATGTGGGTGTTGGTGGATTGAGGGACAAAATACAAGACAAATAAGTGGCCTATCCACCAACTTAAAACCCTGGGCCAACTCTAAATCTGTAGTTTATTTGAAGCGATTTCCTCTACTGCCTTAAAGCAACAACAGCCCAAAACCACACAGTAGCTACCTTCACTTGTACTGCGGCTGTTTGATGTTGAACTTGGCACATGTGACCTTTTATTGAACTAGCCTACTTAAACTATTGCAGAGACAAAAAAATACATCAGTGTCTTTTGAGTGACGATCTTAAGCACCACAAAACGTCTCATGACAACAGTAGGAGTGCGATCGACTATACTGAACAGCTAAAGCATGCATTTTCATTTAGATAGTGGGCTTTCAACCTGCTGTGTCAGCACATAGAAAAAATAATAATTAATAATTCAACATTTTGAATTTCTTGCCATGAGTTAAACAAGAAGATTGATACTACTCTCTCATATCTGTACACTCAATCTCAAGCTAGAGCAAGGAGATAGTTAGCTTAGCTTAGCACAGCTAGCCTCTGAAGCTCACTAATCAATACCTTATGTCTTGTTTGTTTAATCCATACAAAACATGCAATGTAAAAATGACACATTGTGGTTTTACAGGGAGTTATGTGCTGGAATATTTCTTGGCCGGGCACAGTGACTTCCTGGAGTTTGGACAGAGCCAGGCTAGTGGTTTCCCCCGTGCTTTCAGTCATTATGCTAAGCTATGGTAAGCATCTCCTGGTTCCAGTTTCATACTTAATGCACGGACGAGAGCGGTATCGATCTTCTCATCAAACTTTTGGAAAGAAAGCGTATTTAGCGTATTTCCCCAAAAATGTCGAACCATTCCATCAAACTTGTTAGACATCCCGTAATCATCCCGTCAACAATTCAAAGAAGTCAGGAAGCCCCTTGTTAAATCTCAGTTTCTTAGGCGACGTGTAGTGCTTTTTAAATGTTTTTCACTGAATGGATGTTGAAAGGGGGGCATGCAAAGATTGACAGGGACACACAATAGTAGATACACATACATTAAAACAATTAGCAAATTAAGTTTCAGTTGTCTCTCTACATTTCTCTTTTTCTTGACCACAAAACTGTCATAACATTAACAATAATGGCACTTCCTGGTAGCTGGTTGGTTAAGATACATGCCTTTCCCTGGGTCACTTTCAACTGTTGCATGTCATCCTTCTCTCATCACTCGTTTCATATCTGTCACTATAGTATTGCTGTATAATAAAAAGACGTTTAAAAACATCAATATTATTAAGACAATTTCCATCTCATATCTCCAAAAGTATGAGTGAATAGCAGACTCAGCACACCACATTTCCTCTCAAATATGTATTATTGTGCACTTCACTGTATCTCCAAACAGGAAGCTATTTTGTTATTTCAAAGAAGAAAACTTTTGGTCAATCCGTAGTTGTGACAGGATCCTGCCTTTGTGATATATGGGTGTTTAAATGTTCTTTAATTTCTTGGCTACTATTGCCACCTAAACAAATTTTGAAAATGTTAAGCAATTAAATGCTTGCATCCCGTGAGCCACGCTTCCATCGGTGTTAAAAGTGCATGGTATAACAACCCTCCCCTCTACAGACATGTCCATTAAAGTAGATTAGCTCTTGACGGTGCCAAGCCAAATCATTCACACTTCTGGCTAAGCAGAGGAGTGATGCTCCACTTTTTTGCCCTTAAGCTTTAGGTCAGTATCAATCTTAATCTCCATATTGATGTAGAAAAGCCACTTGCAGTGATGCAGACTTATCAGGCATTATATAATGGGAGTAGCGCACACACAACCACAACACATGAAAGCCTTCACACTTGAAGCCGTCATACTGAAATATTTTCACACTTTTTTCTCTCACACGTGTCCATACACTTACCTTGCGAGGCAGCTGGATTCACGAGACCAATCGGTGGCCTATGAGGATTCTCATGTGATCTCACGAATCCACCCCCTCGCAAGGTACGACAGTGAGAGACAGATGATGCATCCAATCACCTGCCAAGTATTTTTTGAAAGTGTCTGCCCTTTTCCAAACAGTTTCGTAGGACGACTTCTCAGATGGTTCTGTGTAACAAAACATCTGGCGCCTCATCCATACACAGGATCCATGTATAAAGTGGCACCTATGCAAAACTGGGTGGCGGATTTCCTGAGGACCAGACCCCTTCTGCAACCAGTCTCCACTGAGGAGGTCGATGTAGAGGTGGTTGGGACCTACAAGTGGGGCTGCAGCTGATTGGACTGGTCAGCAAACACAGACAATCTTCACAGGAAGGGGCAGAGCTGGCTCTATTTTCTGAGGAGGCTGGAGTACTTCAACATCATTGGGAAACTCTTGCTGATGTTTTACTAGTCGGTTGTTGCCAGTGTTTTCTTCTATGCTGTGGTGTGCTGGGGAGGCAGCATTAAGAAGAGGGATGCTATGTGGCTGGACAGGCTGGTGAGGAGAGCTGGCTCTGTGGTAGGAACAAAGCTGGATTCCCTTATGTCAGCGGCAGAGAGAAGGACTCCAAATAAACTGTTGTCCATCATGGACAATGCCTGCCAGCCTCTGCACTGTACATTCACTAGTTAGAGGAGTATATTCAGTGGCAGACTGCTGTCTCAGTCCTGCTCAACAGACAGACTGAGGAAGTCTTTTGTCCCCCAGGCCATACGGTTATTCAACTCCTCCCAGTGATGGCAGAGGGAAATTGAAATGGACTATTAGGCGTGATGCTGCCTCTCCGTTGCTACCAATGGTCACATGCATTCTGTCATTAGGCTGCTGGATTGTTGGTTACTGACTACGTGAGCTTTATGCACAATTTGTATTTGTTTATATATATTTATCTCCAATTTTATATTATTTACAGTCATTATTATTCTTGCACTGTTAATCACCTTGCATTTGCACTACCTCCAATGGCACATACTCTATCATAGCAACAGCTCTCTGTAGCAGTTCTGGTGGCTAGAATATCATTTCACTGCTGTGTTTTTATTCTTGTGTGTGCTGGTGTTTTGTATGTGTCGTATAAGCTACTGGATGCCTAAATTTCCCTTGGGATCAATAAAGTTTCTATCTATTTATCTATCTATTGAGCTAGCCTAGGCCTTTTGTGAGGCGTTTGGGGGTAGGAAGGGCTGTGGGAGAAAGATAATCTCTCCATTATGGAGAGTCGGCATGTGGTATTCTATGGCACTGTCACAATGTAATGTTTAACACCACGATACCTTTGGTTTTATCAATCACTGAAATATGTAAACACATACACACACACACAGCTGTGGTAGAAGTCTGCTATTTACGTAATTAGCTTTGCAACCATTTCTTTTTTTGTGTGATGTGGGAAAAACAAATTCCAGCAGTCTTTTCACCCTGCCTTCAGCCGTTCTGAACAGCTAGTGTTTTGCCATGACATGCTCAGATCCTGCAGTCTAGAAAGTCCTACAGTCTAGAAACCCATTCTTATCCAATGGGACAGACAACTATATTTACATATCTCATCGCCCTATTATGGACGTCCTCGAAAAAGTATCTTGTGATCACTGGACAAGACAGTCTAAGTATTAGGCTACCAGTAGTCATTCTGCATTGGATAGATTTGTACTGGTCTCAAAAGGTAATAAAACACAAGACATTCACACATACATGAGCACACACACGCACATAAGTACAGCCTTGGTCACACACATTCTGCCGCACAAAGACCATCCCTCATTCAGTGTGAAAGCTTTTTCAGAGCAATCCCATGAATCCAGAGGGGTGTGTGTGTGTGTGTGTGTGTGTGTGTGTGTGTGTGTGTGTGTGTGTGTGTGTGTCCCTCCGGAGTGAAGCCTGGAGTTTTCTCTATTAAAGCCATTCATCCTCTCTGGCAACTATCAGTGCTAGCGCCTTTTCAGCTGAGCTTTTTTTTTCAACCTGGTCAATAGTGTGTGTGGTCTACTGTCTTGCGTTTCCCAAACCCACACAGTCATTCACATACAAATGCACACACACACAGAATCAATCTCTGCACTCTTTTATACACATACACACACACACACAAACACACACACACAGGCCTGCCAACCCTGAAGAAAGTTTTGGAGTACCACCTTATGCCGAAAAAATTTTCAGCTCATGCACATATGTGCAGCCAAAACAGACATAACACACACACATATATATATATTTTAGATGGCCGACCCGTTTATGAATGTCATAAATCTAAATTGGAACTGAGTGTGTAAATAAATACTGAACTATATACAGTAGTTCAACATAAACTCTGGCAGGAAAAGGTTTAATGAATAAAACTGACTGTAAGCATGACCTTAAGGAAAAAAAAAAAATTCTGACTGAGCATGCACCTGAAAATAAAGTGACCCATTTACAGTAGCTTAATATAAAGTCTGGCAGGTTAAATGAATAAATAAATCAAACAATTCAATAAATAGGCAAACTAATAGCAGCACAACTAATGAAAGAGGTTTTTTTTCAGTTTGAAAAAATAACATTCAGTTGCAGCATTTGACACCCTACGCCCCACTTCCAACGCAAACCTGACACATGGGTTTCAGTTTGTCAGTTTTACTTAGTTGAAACTAACGCAGAGTTAAGGTGTTAGTTGCACTTGCATTATGCAGCTTGGCCTCATAAGTGGCAGACTTGGCTTTTCTAAGCAAGTTGTCACTTAGGTTAACGTTAACTTCACTAAAATCACAATCTCAACTTCACAATCTGTCTGATTTGCAGATCCAAGCTACTGTTTCTTGAAATTACATTACACATTTGCCGATCATCCCCCCTTGCAAATATTTTTTTTGTAGGTGGGTGAAGGCAAGGGGAATGAATCCGGCGGTATGATTGGTCGAACTCTTCTTTTGCTTTTCCTCAAGCTAAAGGCTCGTTGGCGTATTGCTGCTGCCTCTTGCTGTTACACTTGAGTACGGCACAAATGGTCAAACTCACAAGGTGTCACCATCTTTTTACATACTCTGGAGTGATAAATCATACCAGCGTACCTTGATGTGTAAAAAATGCATACCTGCCATGCACAATGTGCACAGGTTGGCAGGTCTGCATGCATAGTCTCTGAATGAATCAAGCAAACACATTCAGTGCACTGTCACAGAGCGCCGTCACTGGGTTGTTCAATTATTCATCAGTCCCTCACAGACAATTTTGCACATCAGAGAAAGTGAGGGAGGAGGAGCAGGGGGTTCATGGGTGCCATTGACAGGGATTGAGTGTTTATATGGATCAACAGGTTACACTACTAGAGAGGGAGAAAGCTTAAGAGCAATAAAGAAGGATCTTTCGCTATAGAACAAGCAATTTAACCAAACCAGGTTATCAGATGCTACATATTTCACCTTTGAAGTGGCGTACCCTGTAATCCACCATAGCCAGCAACTTAACAGTGATTTTTATTGGTCCCTCCAACCATTTTGTAAGGGCCTTAGGTAGCAGCAACTGAGGCGGTGGAGCGGGTCGGTCATTAATCGTAGGGTAGGTTGTTCAATCCCTTGAGCAAGACACTGAACCCCCAACTGCACCTGATGTGTGCAGGTTAAAAAAAAATGTAAGCTGCCCTAGAAAATCGGTGACTCCATTACCTCTCGATAGCTTTAAGCAGTAATAGTACAAGTCACACCATCCTCTTCGAAGCTTTAAAAAGGACCAGTGTGTAGGATTGTGAGGTTGCAACCAACTGAATACCCCTCCCCTCAACCCCTCCCTTTCAAGTCTATAGGAGAACCTACGGTGGCCGTGAAACTTGTGAAAAATGCGAAAGGCCCTCTCTAGAGCCAGTGTTTGGTTTGTCCATTCCGGGCTACTGTAGAAACATGGCGGTACAACATGGTGGGCTCTATGGAAGAGGTCCCACTCTCTCTGTTAAGTGCTCATTCTAAAAAGTAATGAAAACACAATGATTCTTATTGTCAGGTGATTATACACTAATTAAAACATACTTATGAACATTATATTCCATTTTTTGCCGATAGATTCCCCTAAACCTTACACACGTGTCCTTTAATAAATATTTAACCTTTGGATTTCTGTTTGAAGAATTGCGAAAACAGAAAAAAAAAAAATGCTGAGATACACCTGATCAACCACCTGGACCAAAAGCTATAAACAGGGGCGTAAACTAAGTGAACCTTGATCTCAAACACATGCACACCTCTGTTCTACTTTTAGATGCCTGGAATAGTTATTTTTATGGCTCAACATTCTTAGATAAAGAGACTGATAGAGGATGAAGATAGTGTTTTGTTGTTGTAGGAAGGAAATTACCATGTAGGGAACTAGTTTCAAAAGTAAATGTACTGAAAACGGTACTATTATTAAAACTATCATACCCAGACCTACAAACGAGTTGGCAATATCCTCATCACTCCGGCTTGCGAGCACTTAATGCTGCATCATGACAGCTTCCCAGCACACCATGCATTTTCAGTGACATGCCTTCAGAAAAAAAAAAAACACGTCTGAATGTGGGAGTTTCATGTTTATGTAAGTTCTTTTCTCTCAGGCAACATTTTTTGGTCGAACTCTATATTTTTAAAAAAAAACCCTTGTAGGCTCAGCACAGTAGCAGTTCATTATTTTAAAAGCACGACTCCACCAGCGCCACCTCCTCTAAGCTGACTCACTGAACAAACTCCAAATGTGCACGTGTGTTGTATTTTATGTAAATCATTTCCAAAAGTCATTTAATCTTGAGTGACTGTGCATGTGTACCTTGGCAACGCTGCATTAGTCATTGTCCCCAAGAGAATTTGAAATAAATAAGTTAAAAATAAAAAACATAAAATAACACTCCGTTCACCCCGGGGCTCGCATTAACCTACATATTCTCTTTCCGACTTGGACAAAATCTATCCTACGTTAGCTTGGCTTCTGGCTGTGTGTCAGTAAGAGTATGTACAGTATGAATGTGTGAAACCATACGGCCTCTGTTCTATAGGCGTGCACAGAATCTGTAGGACGAGTATGAGTGTGAGTACGTGTATTGTGTAAATGAAAGTGTAAATACATCCGAGAAGCATTCAAGACGGACTGAAATCTGACTGAGATGTAAAAAGGTGTAAATGCATCAGTCACACGCGTAATATTTACTCCTCCCGAGTATAACTACGTTGCTTGAGACAGGCAGAAGTGCACCTCCGATGATTTCAACACACACAATCATACAGATAGTATTTTTTGCATTAAAATGTCTCTCTGGATGAATTGAGGTCTATCTTGTCTCATTTTCAAGTTGTAGCTTGAGTATGCACTGAGCATCTGTGTCGTTTTGGAAAAGATATGTATTATATCGGCCTTGTGTTGGCAGATAACCAATACTAAGGACTCAGGGCCAAAAAAATCTTTATTGGGACATCCCTTATAACAGAAAGGTTAGTTAATCAGTGTGTATCCCAGAAACATGTTTTTTTTTGCTTGTTTTCCAGTCCAGTTCATTATTTGCGACCCTTCAGATTTATCTTGCAACCTTCATGTAGGGTCCCAACCTCAGGCTGGAACCACTGGATTACTGTGAGTGTCGAGGAAGCGGTTTCTGGAGAGCGTCGAGCACAAACTAAATTCCATTCACCTCCAGTGGCTTGTTTCATGGCAGATACTTTGACATGCCATAGCAGGAAAAGCGCAGGAGTAATTAATAACATTAATAATGACTGCACTGCATTTAGGTGTGCCAAGTCCACGTCCCTAGGCATTATGAATTCTGACTCACTGACCTATCTTACTGGAGTGCTTAAACAAAATGAAGCCATCATTAATCCAATTAGTTACACCTGTGCTTTTCTTGCAACGACATGTCAAAATGTCTCCTGGAACAAAAGGACTATCAACTAGACTGATACTCCCCACTTCTATCAATACAGAGTATTGATAATAAAGGCACAAGTCCTTCGTGGGTCAGAGTACAAAGCTGTTTCTGGATAAGATAATCATTAGTACATTTTGAGGAAAAACCAACAAAGAAGGTCAAATGAAATCCAAAATGAAACCAGCTAACTGCTACCGATCCCTAATCAAAACAAAAATATTGCAAATACAAAACAATTATCAATGTGTTTTATAATTAAGTATTTTTCTTTAAGTGTAGGAGAAGCACAAAATCAAAAATCTGAAGTGAAACACATAATCTTGCGACAAATACAACCACTGCCGTTAAACATTTTGTTCCGCCTTCGTTGTGGCCTGCTCAGGTGGTGGTCCTGCTGGCTAATGAGCCCATATCAGGGGTTAATGACAGGGTTGGGTGAGTGACGATCAGTCAATCAGAGGGTTAACAGACTGTAATCTGTAATGCATTGGCCCACACACAAGACAAATTTAATCCATAAATCTGACCTGGGGTCACTGGCTTCGACGGAAAATCTGTCAGAAGCTGTCTGCACGATCTAATGTTTATTACACCTGCTTTCAACGGCAAAATGGAACATTTTCTCAATACTCAAACTGCTGGTGAGAAATGATTTAGTATGTACTTGTCATTAACATCAATGTCTCTGCACCGATTTTACAAAGACACACTCCTCTACAATGACTGTACATGGAATAATCTGATTTTAAAGTAGGGGAAAACAAGGTTTAGTATCTGCACTAGCAGATTATTTTTGAAAAGCTAAACAGAGACTATAGACTATTATTATTATTGTTAACTTTTCAAGTGGGCATTTGATCTGGATCCACTTTCAATCTGTAGAACTAGTTTACTGACTAGTGCACTACTAGATTATCACAGGTAAGACAATAATAGAGGCCATTTATGAGTACTCACTAACTATAAGCATGGATAATGTGCACAGGGGGGAAAAAAATCTAAAATTGTCACAAACTTGAGGTATTTTTGCAGTTTCGGTTCCATAAAAATACTACTGGGAAAAGAAAAATGAAACAACAAATAATTATACAACTTTTAGACTCTTTTTTCCCATGGGGGCTTTTCCCTTGCTCTTGCATGCTTACATCAGCAAACAGCAGAATCAAAAATAGCGCAGTCAGATGAACAAAGCAAATTGTTCTCTCAGCTCGAGGTCTGACAGAAATCTGATGTGTTTACAAGAGTTCAAATTTGTGACTGTTAAGTGTACAGAATATATGATAAACCTGGCATTATGCTAGTCTGTTTATCAATAAGGTCATTATTAAACATTAAGTCCTAGTGCACCACAGAGCACTAGAACTTAATTAATTAAGTCAACCACACTGGATGGTAGTAGATGATGATGTACCAGCACCTGGTGCAAAAGTAGTTTAGCCAGCTGAGCAAGTGTTGAGCAGTGGAGCTGAGAGTTGCACTGCCCTGTAGCAGCTCCGTCTCACTGCCCTCTGTTTCCATTAGTTTTGTAGTTAGAAAATTTTGAGACAAAATTTATCATGCTGTTATCCTACATTGCTCTGTGTACAATCACACAGTTAAAAAAAAAAAGTGCACATTTGTCAGCTTACGGTTCTTTATTAAAAGATCATCCCCACCACTATATGTCACTTGAATCATTATGACATTATGGTGATTGAAAATAAGATCAGATAGAGATAAGTTATGCCTACAAGATAAAAATCCTGTAGGCATAACTTTTATTTTATCTGTCTAGATGTATGTTAGGGGAGTTAAGATGCACTAAATGCTAACGTTTCTGTGGAAAACCACAAACTTCCCCTACTGACAAAACAAGACCATATTCCTGTTGTTGATTCACAAAAAAGGGAAGAGAAGAGGACAGACAACAATTAAGGCTAAATGTCAGTTAGTTGCGGTCACTGAAGTGTCTGCCTTTGGGCGACGAGTTGTTATTGAACCTAGGCGACGCGTAGGGGGGGGGCTGATGTTGGTGCTAAACTGGTGTGAATGCCAAAGACAGGCCATTCGATAAGTGCTGGTGTTTTCATCAGTGTGTGTGTGTAACACCCATAGCTGTTGGCCACATCAGCCAGGCTCAGCTGGGACTCTGGTGACTAGATGGGGCCATATCGACTAGGCAATAACCCTGGGTTCTGTTTATGACACTATCAATTCCCAGCTGTATTGATTTTCATTGTGGCTGCAAAAATACTCTTCAGTTCCACACCCAAACACATGATGGCTGTGGAATCATATGTGTGCGTGCAGTCACAGACAATGGGGGGGGGGGATAAAAAAAAAAAAAAAACAATGTGCAAGCGTACTAAGGCGCATGCGCACACAGTGATTAAAGACCTATGTTTTGCGCTACTACTAACAAATACTCAGGTGCACACATACATACATGAGTGCATAAATGGTGGTATGCCAGACAGTGTGGCAGTGAGAGCTATCAGTCTGGTGCTGTTTGATATTAAGGCCACATGACAGCTAATATAGATTAACTATTTTGCACCCACTGTGTCATGGCTGAGGTTTTAGCCCCCGCATCAACTATTCTGGTTCTTCAAAGACTCAAGCGTCCTGTGTATGTGTGTGTCTTAGAGGAGACTGTGCTAGCTGTGTCCCTGACACCGCAGTAACAAGTGCCGGTGGTCAAATGCATAAACCAGCTTGTGAGTCATCCTGCTGTAGAGAGTTTGAGGGTATTAGAGAAAATGTGCAAATACACATTAGTCTTGCACATGTACACACACACACACACACACACACACACACACACATACATGGAAAACCCATGTAATCATTACATGAAGTGCTACAGTCATTCAATCAGCGGCGTACACAGACACACACACACAGACAGACAGAGGGACCGCTTCTACTACTCATGAAAGTACACACCAGCTGATCTAGTTTCAGCTCCGAGTGTGTATGTGTGTGTGTGTGTGTGCATATTTGTGTGTGTGTACAAGGGGAGGGCTGAGCGTAGAGTGAAGTGCTACTCTAAAGCCCAACAGGATTTTCCAATCAAGAGCAGCGCAAAGATTAATAGAGGCCTATTGCATGGTCTGTAGTGAAAGCGGTGCAAAAGAGAAATTACTGCAGTGAGTAGGACATGCGGCCGCCACTTGCTGAGTTTTTTTTTTTTTTTTTTTTTTCCTCTTTCAAAATCAAATATTAAATAGAAGCAAATTAACAGACGGGGTGAGCAGAGTGCCATGAATGGAAAAGACTGTCCTTGCATGCGTCCACCTTCAGACTTTAAAACCAGGATAGTATGAGCTAATCGGGTTTCCCCTCATTCTGTGATCTGCTGCGGGTCAGCCAGAGAGACTGAGAACTAAGACTTAGACCCCTTGCCTGAGGAAGTATCATAATCTTTTCAACGGCCTTCCTTCCTTAATCTGCCAACCAAGGTTTGGCGAATGCAGACTGCCCTCCAGACAAAGCCAAAAGTAATGAACACAAGCCCACTCTAAATCTCCCAAACAGCTCAGTGAATGGATTCCATGTAAGACATCTACGCTGGATGGATGAGACGCCCTCTCTGACTTTCTTGAAGGCCGTGTTCTTGGAGGGAGAACGATGATGTCATGCAGTCATTCGCCAGGGCCTCACAGGATGGCGGGGGATGTTGTGATTCACTGTTATACATTTATGGCTAGGACTCCCAGAGCTGTCAGCTTCATAATAGACTGAATAAAAATGTCCTGCAACCTCTAGTGTATCACAAGGAACCGTTTTCTAAAAAGGAGCATGGAGCTTTCAAATCGCCTGTGAAGAGAGTAAGACAATAAAAACGGGGTGGGTGCAAGGGAGTTGTGTGTCAAAGTCTGCAAAGCGGTTCCAGAAACACACCAAAAAAAAACTTTATCTTGCTCATTGATGGCTTACATGACACAGTGCCCCCATTGTTCTCTTTTTATCAGTGAGATGGAAGATTCAAAGTTAACATGGAAACGGCTTGATCATCATAACACATCAGCGGAGACGTGCATGAGAAGGTGGTGGGTAATTTGATTCATCGAGCTATTACGCCTCAATGGGTGCGACGCAGCAGGAGAAGCCTTGGCATGCTAACCTACAACCTTTCTCTCCTCCTCCTCCTCCTCCGCCTTTTGAAAAGGAAAGAGAACGATGAACCGAAATGAAAGAGAAAGATAGAGGGAGGAAATTAAGCAGAGGAAACCCCAAAAAGGAAACATGCATCTAGGCCACTGAGTCATTTCCCTTGTGCTTTGCCTCTTCCTCTTCTTCTTTTTCAAATATACACTGACAGTATAAATTATGTACATCATCACGGGGTTTACACAGAGTGGGAGAGGGCCCATGGGTTTTAGGCCCTAGGATTTCAGCTTTTTATCCCCTGTAAAGTCTGCCCGCAATTAGTTTGGGAATTAATTCAGGCTCAGAACTTAGCCTCCCCCTTCCTCTTTTAGATGTGTACTGATTCATCCAAGCTTCTTTTACACACAGAAAAAAAAAAAAAAGAGAGGGGGAGTAAAAATAAAAAATCTGCCCTGAGGAGGATGGAGTTTACCCACGCAAATAACTTTCTGTAAAAGGTGACATTCACATTATAGTACTGTAAATGTGGTTTAATGCAAAAATTAAACCTTGTGGTTGTTTACAGCATTTCTTAATGCGTATGTATGGAAGAGATACAGCTGTAGGTGGTCAGGTCTAATTAAGAATCAATGAGCGACAATATGCCAACTGTAGCTAAAGCGCTGGGTCTTTAAAACTCCAGGCACTGAAATAGTGATGGATTTTGTAGAATGTTTTTGAAACCACCCAATAAAAACAGATCTGACCACAGGCAGCAGTTTGGGTTGGGTCAGACCAGGCAGTATCAAATAAAAAGATCTCCCCTCCAAATACCAGTTCCTAAAGTAACTTGCGGCTCTTCCAATGCACAAGCAGCCATCGACACAACATGTTTTCCATATATGCTCATATGAGGTTCCTTTTGTGGACCTGTGTGAGGTACGATTGTCCCACACCTGAATCAACATGGTAATATTTAGAGCAGCAACAGTTTTGATAATCTATTAATTGCAGGGCTCCAGACTAACTTTTATCACCATCTTCCTGGAACTGTCACCGAAAAAACTATTTTAACCGTCCAGAAGTGAATGTGTAAATCTTTACTTTGTAAAGCAAGGCAGAGTTTGCATGCGGCCGCCAAATCACTAAATCTGCCCCTGTTGATGTATGAGTGTTTTCCTTAACGATTTACTTTAAAGATTAGAGATGCTGCTTTCAGTGATTGTAAACGTTTCCATGGTGACCTGTGCCTTTGCATCACAGTTTGATATTTATGTCGCCTACTGTGTACGCTTCCCGCTGTGGTCCCATTTCTGTTCCTGATCACCCATGTGGTCTGGAAAGATTGTAGCCTGCTGAGTGCACCGGTTTCTCCAGCAATCTCTCTTGTATAATTGTAGAAATAATTGTTATTAGTGTCTGTATATTTCTTAGTATTCCCCCATTACTAGTTTGCGTAGTTGTGAGTCAGTAATTCGTGCCTGATGAAAAATGAAGTAGAAACGGACCGTAGCTCTGCTCTGCTCTGCTCTCTACTACATACACATTTTAGAGAATGTAATTAATATTTTCCTCATTAATGATGTATTATTTCACCACTCCCATCTGCTATTAATCAGAATTTTTATGACCCGACCGATCTAAGGATATAACTACAATCTATACATCACTACTGTCCACGTACGAGCTATGTTTAATAAGTGTTTAAGACTTAATCATAACAATCATAATAAAGAGATGAAAATAATACATCAGAATTGTCTAAATGCTCGGTTCAGTTTGTCATCTGACTGAGTGATAGTTTAAAATTAATAAATAAAAAACTAAAAATTTAAATCCCTTTTGTCCCGGAGGCATCCCAGTGAAGATCTATGTTCATCCCCAAAACATTTCCTACTGTCCCCAGGAGGGCGGGACATCAAATCAAATCAAATACCCCAATGCATACAGTGTGTCTTGAAATTGCATAGTAAACACATAGTAATATTCAATAGTAAAAGCTGTAAATCATTACATATGAGACCACAAATTACACTGCTGTCTTTAAATAACAACCAAAAAGATTATTAAAAAGGCCAAATGAAAGACTTTTCCATGAATTTGAACCCATTTACTATAATTCTGCCAAGCTCTCTGTAACTTTCTCGCTATTCCTGGTGGTATCTATTAACTTCTGCAACCTCTCACACCCCGTCTCTTTGGGAAAGGGGATTGGAGAGCAGTCACTTTCTCCACTTTATCTGTGCAGTCTGATCTCACCAGTACATACGGATTAGACGTGACCTCTGAAGTCCGCGAAGCCCTGCGGTCCTTTGTGTGTTGCCAATCAATAATAGATTGAGTACATATCTTTATATTGCAAATATTTGTTGGAAAAAAAGGAAGGCCCATAAATTAATAACGGGACCTTTTATTTATAACACAGAGCTGAATAAATCAGAGTGAGAAAAAAAAAAAAGTGTGCGTATGCTTGACGCTCCCTGACATCCCTCTGGTCTAAGAGCTTTTGTCTATTTATCTATGCCTCTCATTCTTTGTCAAAGGCTCTAGCGCTACATGCTGACCATTATTTCTCTCAATCATGTTTTTTTATCTTCACTTAAAACAATTGTGTGTGCTCAGGCTTCAGCATTCAGCTCAGCTTCTTTCATTTTCAGAGCCAATACACTAGAAATGGATTTCCTGATACTACTGTACAACAGAAACACCTTCGAAGCTAAATCAATGAAAAACTTCTTAATTATCTTGTGTGTTACAGTGATCTCACAGTGTAGGAACAACAAAATCCTGCCTAGGATTATTTGTGAGAACAGTAATTTGAACCTTGAAATCTAACCCGGTAGTAATATTGGACTGCTTCCTGCTCCTTCACTGTAAATTAGTGAGGAGAATGCAATAGGTGTGGCCCCTGTGTCACACCAGGAAACAATAGTTGGACACGGGTCATGCACACTGCTGCAGGAAGGGTGTGTGCATGTATCGGCTTCTTTGATACCCTCACGGCCTGATAGTTTAACCATTTCCTTATTTTCCCTCTGGGACAATATCATCCCTTCAATTATCCTAGGGTTCGTGGCCTTCTGGCTTTGCAGCTATGCACATCTGGTTCATTTGTGTTTATGTATGATGAGAGCTTGTGTGTGCAAGTAAGAGAGGAAACGAGACCAAGAATAAGAGAGGGAAGTAGAGGGGCGGGGTGTTGACTGGCAGAGTTACCTCCAAGTCACAGTTTAATTGGACAATTGTTCGGTTTAACCTCAGGCTCTCTGGGTTGACAAAGGCATACAAAGACTTCCTAGCATGGACTATTAAGCAAGAAAAAGGGTGGCAGAAGTACTCGCGTTGGCTCTCATTGCCTTCTTTTGCTTCATGAGAAACTCCTGTGTTCTCTCTTGCAATATGACACACACTGATGAATCAGTGGTTAGCAAAAAAAAAAAAAATTGCTTAGTTGGAGAGATAATGGCAGCAACTATATAGGAGGAGGCTGAAATGAAGACAAAAACATGTTTCTAATATTCAAGGAAATAGCCTTTTGCCCAGTTGATCAAGAAAAATTGTGTAACCTTTCCTAATGTGCCTTGATGTTGTCTTGCATTACAAATTCTTGGTTGGGAATCCTGTGGTTAACATATCCAGCCAGGCACAGACTTAAATACAAAATAAAAAAATAAAATACGCTGCTCGATGGCGAGAGCACAACACAATCTCCCCCAGATTCATCAGAGGCAAATCTCCACTTGACCCAATGGAGGCTGTCCAGTCACCGCATTAGGGCTGCACAGAGCTTGGGCAGAGGCCTAGTTTCTCTTGGGACTGACTGGGGGTGGGAGGGGGTGGGAAGGGTGGGAGGGGTTGGCACACACTCTGGTAGCCCAACAGATGAGGAGTTATCAAGCATTTACGTCAGGTTCGGTGGCAGCCAGACCGAAAAGGTTCAGTGCAATCTTGCCAGGCGCTATCGCCCTTAAAAGCCCTGCATAATTTGGTAATGCTATGGAATGAAAGCTTGTCAGCACTCGTTAAATAACACCAACACTGGCCTCAGTCCCCGCTGTTGTGCTGCCATGGAAGTGCTCAACAGACACACCAGTGAAATGTGCTCTGCAATGACGCTTTAAAGAAATGAAAGACGGGTTCGGAAACATGTTCTAAAGGCGCTGAGTAAAAATTGTGATGTAAAACTGTGAGACACAAAAGCGCTTTGGGCGGGCAAAGGAAGCTCCCAAAATAGACGAGTGTGGTGCAGTGTATTACCCCACTCACATCAGCAAACGTGTCCATCACAATCATGCATCCTAAGCCTTGCTGACATGCCCCACTCTGCTAAGCAAGCAGCGCATACTGGAGTTTTCCCAGTCGGTTGCATGCAGGGGAGAGTCAGCAGAATGGGCGCAAATTGTAGGCCTATGACATGACACTTTCAATTTTTTAAAGACCCCCATTACAGTGAACCATGTAGTTCTAAAAATACTCCTGCCTAAGCCCTTTCCTTCATTCTGCCGAGCTAAATTAAGCCCCAGACCCAGCAGGGGTGGTGGTGGGCAGAGATAAGACAAGTCAGCCATCAGCAATGGTGATGTCTCTTCGAGTGATGATGATGGCTGCTCATAATTCCCCAGCACTTCAACTTGGCCTAGTCATGGACTAGCAGATAGATAGAGGCTTGCAGATTTCACAGGAGAGCTGTAGACAGATGTAGCCGGACATAATGGGGGTTGGAGCCGGGGTGGGTGGGGGTTGGGGGTTGGGGGGGGGGGGGGGGGAACTCACGGTCACAGCTGCAACCTCGCCAGAGGATTGGAGGCGCACTTGTAATGAAGGGCTGTAATCAAGTCACTCGTGCTAACCTCCCACACCCAGTGAGGCTGACTTGCCAAAATGCCTCTCTTATGACACAGGGTTTAGTATGCTTGAGGAAAACAATGAGGGGAAGAACAGTCCATGTACTGCACAAGAAAGAATGATGTATTTAACGACCAATCTGTTCTGCAATTTGGCATATAACATATCGATATTGCGTGCAATAAACAAGTTAAACCAGATGTCATGCTAGCGAAGAGCATATGAATGTGTGAAAAAAAAAATATTAGACCTGCCAGGTGTATAAAAGCTGGCATGTGCACACAGACTCAAACAATACAATAAATACCTTTTAACATACGCAATATTTTTTGGGGAAAAAATGGTTGATGGCTGGATCCTCCCGCTCACCAAAGATCTAAACCGGTGGGTCAGATGAAGACAATTTTCTGCAATGCAAGGTGGCGATTGAACAGCAGAAGTGGCACACTCACTCAGGAGGCATTCGTTGATGAGACATCTGTTGGGCCATGACTTCCTCCCCTCCGAGACAGCTTTCAGTAGACCAAGGCCATGACTCAGGTCTGCACCAGCTGCTGAGCCATGACTAGATCCATTTCATATTTTTCCCTGTGACTCTATCGCGGTCAGTGGTGCAAATAGGCTACAAAGTTTCCATCAAATCCAGAAGTAAATGCAGATGAAAAGAGTTTGTGACAATGACTTGGCCTTTTGGGTCTTCGTGGACATGGACCACCAGATGGATTTTGAAAAAAGATATTTTGCTTATGAGCTGAAGATCTTCAAGTGTTTTACAAATACAGACCTTCAATTTAATTAAGATAGATGTTTGAGTCTGTCTTGGGTACAAAACACTTCCTTAATGCCTACCAGAAGAAGGCTTAGGGATGCACACTGTGAACACGGGTATGTATACACAGTCCTCACTACTGGTTAATTTAATAAAGTGCTACTGCAACTATACTACTGCTACTGTAGATTAATCTTGTTACCAAATATCTGTACTGGTTCTCTCTCTTGCTGGCTTTACAAGACCATGATGTTGCAGCAGTGCAGAGTTTTGCTGTCTTTTGAAATCATCATTAAAAGCAGTATGCATGAACACATCTGCTAGAAGAGGAGAGGTGGGGGTAGGGAGGGCATAATTCTCCTTGTCATCTGAGACAGCATTCCTATATTAGACATGCTAAACCAGATCACTGCAGAACATTAAGCCTGACAGCAGCGCTTTAATATTTGATGCGCTCTGCTACCGTGGCATAAACCACCAAACTGCTGTAGCACCGGCTAAACTGACAATTCTCTAATATACGTTTCAAAAGTCAGCCTTCCGCCACATGGAAGTGGAGAAAACTTCAGGAGATGCTGAGGTGGATTAGTCAGCAGGGAGGAGAACTGTACATTTTTCACTTCAACAGGTTGCCCAAGACGCAGAACAAAACCTGCCAAGACCGTCTACACTGGTATTACGGGTTTCAACTTTTGGAAAATAACATTATGGCTGTCACACAGATATGTAGAGCTGACCTAGCACACAGCCAGTAAACTCATTACAGGGTCGGTGGCAAGCCATAAGACATATGGGCCTACCAGTGGGCCTGTCATGGTTCTTCTACAGCAGAGCAGGTAAACTTGTTAACTTCGACATCCACATGACCCCTGCCTTGATGAGGGGGGAGGAAGGAAGAGTGACAGACTCTGGTAAGACATCACTTGCTGGATAATAGTGGGGACAGAAGAGGGCTGTCCAAAGCACTGTTTTCAGTGCTAATTAAAATAGGCCCAGGTTCTTTAAGGCCACATGGCGGCCTGTATGCCTTCTGGTTGTTCTTAAATTAGACAAGTCAGGATTCAACTGAGACTGAAAGAGATTTCTTTAGGCACCGCAGCACATTAGGAGAGCTGTGAAGCACTCGCTAAAATAGGCACATAGAGGTCACACCAACAATTGTAACTACTGTGGTCTGTTTTACAGGGTAACAGTGACTGTTTGTTGTACAGATAAACTGCTGAGGCCTTTAGTACATCTTCATGAAACGTGGACAATAACTCTGAACAAAACACGCAATGTTTGTGAATACAGCTACACTCATAAATCAGCCAGGCTAATATATCAGCTGATAATAGTTTACTGTGTTGGCTGATAACAACAAACTGCAGTACGGAAATACCAAAGATATATTTAAGGATATTAGAAACCTATGCATAGTTTATCAACCAGAGAGCGCTGACACATTGGTTGTTTTACAACCACAAATAGGAAATAACACCTCATGGTTATATGCCACTGCCAACCAGTCAAGTTGCAGTTTACATACATGTCTGTCAAGACTCATATAATATTTATAGTGAAAACTTTGAAGAAATGTTAAAAAAGGTATTAGGTGTATTTTCCTTATATGTGTTCACATGCTTGGCCAATAAAGCTGATTCTGATAGAACACAAAGTTGTAGCCATGACAGTAGACAATAGGGCTGCACGATATTTGAAAAAAACAACTAATATTGTGATTTTTTTTCCTGCAATATATATATATATCCTATTGATTAGGAGCTGCTGAGATTGTCGCTAAAATGACAATAGCTGGTCCACCTTAAGGTTAGGACAGGTTCCAATGGGCACCAGGTGAAGCTCACTTATGCTCTGTCACAAGAGGCTAACGTTGCTCGCTAACTTCAGGGCTAACCCCCTTCACTTTAATCAGCAGGTGATAAGCAAGATGCAGGAGCTTGACTTGGGTCTTGAGGAGCTGTATTATTTATTCACCGACAAATGGCCTAGACTGTACATACACTGCACTGCTACGTTCACAGCTATACTGCTAACGTAAGGGCACACACCAGCACTGTGACAGTAACTGTTTAACTTTTAACCAGCAGATGAGGTGCCACTGATAACGGGAGTACACACTCTCAGAAGCCCCCCTTGCATAACTGAATGCCTGCCTCTAGCATCCAGACACCATTATCTGCGACAGTAGCCGTGTCATGTGCAAGTTTACAGGCAGGTGATAAGCAGACTCTGCATGCATAGCGATCAGTTCGCACACTGATCAGGGGGGTGCGCGCTTAATCAGTTAATCAAACAACCAAAACAGGCAGCGCTCATCTTCCGGTTGTGGTAGGCGACTAGTTGGGCCTGATTTGAAGTGCACCCCTTCACCAGAGCACATCAAAAGTTGTAGCATGACATGTTTTAGTTAATTTGCCTTACTTGACATTGCGCGTCCTACAATGGGACTATTGCACATGCGCACATCACAGTGTCGATGCTGAAATGATATATTGTGCAGCCCGAGCAGACAATGCTTCAAATATGGATGTTGCTGCAAAGAAGCTACGAATTATAAAACGTGGATGCTTCACACACATCTTCAACCTGGCAGCATAAAGATCTATACAATTACCACAAGGTTTCAAGGTGGCCACCTAAGATTAGTGTCACTAATTCAGTATCCGATCAAATGTGAAATATGGTCACAATCTCCCCTTCTGTTCCTGAGTTATGGCTTTGAATAATGACCAGAAAAGTGTTTTTGCAGAACATTATGATGTCACAGTAAAGTTGACCTTTGACCTTTTGGATATAAAATTTGTCATCACTTCTGTGTTTCCACTTGTGTGAAACTTTGTCATAATTAGTGTTATGACCAAAAACGTGTTTTATGAGGTCACAGTGACCTTGACCTTTGACCACCAAATTCTAATCAGTTCATCTCTGTGCCCAAGTGGGTGTTTGAAGAAATTTGAAGAAATTCCGTCAAGGCGTTCCTGAGATATGGCGCTCATGAGAATGGGGCGGACAGACAACCTGAAAACATAATGTCTCCAGCCATGCGGAGGCATAAAAACTAATATAAGGGATTTGTATCACAAATGTTTATGTTATGTGTTTGCAAAATTTGGTAACAGAATTACTATTGGCCAATAAATCATAATTGGATCTTTAAACTATCAAATATCAACATGGCCACAAATATCTAGTATCAGTCAAGCAAAACTTTATAATTTTGTTTGAGGAGTGTGAATTGATATTTTCCATTTCTAGAGTGTATTTGTATAAAGATAAATTCTCTGATCTGGATCAGAGGTTAGGCTCAGCCACAGAACTACAGACCTGGAACTGACAAAGGTAGATTAGATACTTAAACCAGGGTAACTACTAAATTTGGGGATGTGCTTCCCACAGTTTTTCACCGTGCTGCTTTGACTTTTTACTATGAAAGTTAAACTTATGGAAAAAAATTCGTCTCCATGAGAAAATCCACTGGTCACTGTATTCAAAATAAAATTGCTGGAAAATGTTGCTGTCATAAATGCTCTTGTGACCATGCAGTAACTATTGTGTATTATCCCTTTTGAAACTTGTGGGGTTGAAGAGTTGGAGAGGAGAAGCTCCCACATCCTCCCCTGCTTTATATTTTAAACTTTACTCACACCCAGATAATCCAAACCCCTTTACAGAGCAGGGCATGATTAAGCCTGCTGCCAGGATTTAAACCCCCCCCCCCCCCCCCCCCCCCCCCCCCCCCAGTGCCAGCCATGCCCACACTAAACTGGCTAAATGTGAAAACGTACTTTTTCCTTCTCTGTTTTAACCATACATTCCCACTCAGAAATAGTCCATCTTGAACACGCTCTCCAGAGGGGATGAATCTGAAACCGCTGATCTTGTGATGTAGTGTCGACAGGGAAAACAAAACTATGCTTGCACAGACATAGTCGGTTTCTGCGCAGCACTAATGACAAGAAGCCAACTTTCTGTCACCTCTAGCTCTCTCTCTCTGATTGCTCATTTTAAATCACAAAACATGGCGATCACATGATACGGGTTTTGCCATTAACTTGTTTTTTAACCCGTGTCAGACAACTTCACAAGCACACCTGTGAAGGAATTACTGGTTGTCCTGATATTTTATCTCTGAACTTTCAACCACATCCCATGGCTTTCACCAGAGAAAGGAACACATTGTCATGAAGACTAGGAGGAGGTGGAAAAAAAAAAAAAAAAGGTTTCAACTGCGTAGCCCTTTTCATTGGCCAGAGTGTGAACAAGGCATCGTATAAATTAAGAATGTTAGATACAACACAACCCTCTCACAGCATTGCACTGCAAAATACATATTCTGACAACATGGCTTCTGCTTAATCTTGAACCGGATTTGAACCGGTCCTGTGTGTGTGTGTATAAACCGCAGTCTGCCCTTACTGTGGACATGGCCTCAGTGTGAGAATGACTGGCTCCCCACCCCCTGTCTCTGACAACCACATCAGCCAATTGTCAAGAGCAGCTGATGTGACCTCTCCCAGCGAATCCATCAGCACGCACGCACACACACACACACACAGACACACATACTCAAAGGGATTTGCTCACATTCATGAGAAGACCCCTGGCTAATGTCTCAATAATCTCTCACACAGCACTATAAAAAGACGTGACTGTTAGCAATAAGCTTATGACTGCCTCGGCCCATCTAAAGAAAGGGAAAGTGAGCCTGTTGTCACATAACAGATAGAGACCTGCACCACTCTGTGTTTTAACAAAAGGCCAAATGAAAGCAGCTGAGGACATATTTCTATAGATAATGTGCCTTAAAAAACAATGAGTCTCTTCAACTTCTCAGCCTTTTGACTTTTGGTCGTGAATGTCTTATGTTTCATGACCTGCACTATTTAAAGCTTTTACCTCACCAGATGTGGCTAGGGTCCAACTTAGCACATCATAACCTGTGTATTATCAGCCTACAATGAAACATTTAACTGGCAAAAAAAAATATGGCAATCAAAGTAAAATCACTTATACTAAACTGCCCTAGATACCATCACTAATAAGGAAGTGTGCAACTTTCTGTTCCCTCTCTTGTTTGAATGATCAATAGGTGGCCATTGAGCCTGCTAAACATGGGTGTGAATAAGGGAGAGGACTTGCACAACAGTCTTGTGCACTTTGAACGAAAGTATGTCTGCTGCAAAACACAAATAGGGCACTGAAACTCTTGACAAGAGACATATTTGGAAGAATGCTGTAAAGAAAAACACAAACCCTGACAGCTGTTTTTTTTTTTTTAAAGCACTTGTTTCCTCAAAAGACATTTTCTAAATAACACGACTTCTTGACACCACTTACTTTGCATTTACTACACAAATGTTGGTGAGTTAATATGGGTTTCTCACCCACTCAACATCCCTTCTCTGCACCTCTGAGCAGAGAGATAAAGCCAGAATACACTACAAAAAAAATGATATGAATGACATGCAGGTGCAATGTCATAATATGGGATTAAATTCCGGTGATCCGAGCCAGATATTGCGTGGGCGCACTTCTTAAAATAAATCTTTACAAATGACACAGTTTAGCAGTGAAACACGGGTCTGCTGCCTCTCACTCATGCGCTCTACACACAAGAGATGACATCATGTTGGGTCAGCTTGGGTTTTAGTGCTCAGCTTGCTATCTACATCTGCCATTTCGAGCGCGTCATGTTAGCCTACATTTACTTTTAACGCTGCTTATTTAACCAAACGCTGCCGTGCTGCATGCAGGTGATGACCTCCCGTAGCATTCGCTGCAGGAAGGTCTTATAAAGATAAAAGATAAATGATGCGTGGTTGTTGTCTTTACGTTATGTGAATACGCATGCATATTGCAATCGTTAAAAAAACAAAAGTGTCAAAAGATGCAATAAAGGGTTTGTGGTTAAGGAAAGAGAGAGAGACGTAGTAAATGTAGTAAAAATGCGGTGCAGGTCATGTGTAGTGGACGTTACACCGTCTCAACCGAAAGCCATTGTGACTGTGCGTTGATAGTAAAATCTCACTCACAACAATGTAGGATACAATGGAAGGTACCACAGTCATTTTAGATGTGACAGACACACGCAGACTGACCCACATTGCATGACAGCGCCAAAATAACACCTCGAACAAGTTTACATAGCGCCTATAGCCGCGTCGTCGGCTTTAAAATAAAACACACACACCAAGTGAACACTTCATTACAACCTGTCATCCCCGGTTTGCTCAACATACTCACCCCCTGAGGGACAAACCAAAGTGCAAAGCGTCTTCCCCGTCAGTTCACAGCGTACATATCCAAATTTCCGTGTAGATTTTTGAGCAGGTGCAGCGACACATCAATCAAACAAACATGCACTTCGGCGAGACCGTTAAAAAGCAAACCTACGCACTTAACCCCAGCGAGCTGATGCTGCTCTCCGTACTCACCATCTAGAGTGGAGTGGCGTTGAAACAACAAGCCGAACAACGTCGAAAGCAGGCGATGGTGGTCAATATAAACTTCAGGTGCAACGTATAAACACTACCGCTCATTCATATCTACTTTTACTGCTTTGATATTTAGCTATAGCTTAGCCGTTAAACCAAGAGGAAGTGTCATTTCTGTTTTAAGAGCGCGAGGCTAGCACGAGCTGTTAACCGTTGAGAGGGAGCAAACAGTGACAGCAACACAACAACAGAGGGGGAGAAGAAGAAGAAGAAAAAAAAGCCGCTCACCTCTTCTCAAAAAGACTCGTCGTTGTTGTTGGACAAATAAAAAAAGCGGACGCACTTCAAGGACATTTAAGTCCGAGTCTGAAGATGTCGGTGTGACTTCTCGAAGTGCTGTCAGTTGGTCTGGACTTCCTGAATGACGGAGCAGCGGGAGCACAACCCCTCGCCCGTGTTTGACAGCTAGTTTGACAGACGGGCGGAAATAAAAGTTGAGTCATGTAGTGAAGAGTGCGCTGAAGGATGTGCACTTTCCAGACAGTTTTTTTTTTTTTTTTAAATAAAGATTAAATGCAGACTCGACAGTTTTTTTCCCCCAAGTATCTTATGCTGAATTGGTTAACCCAAATCCAATGCATAAATATAGCCTACAGCATTAAATATCCCACCGTGCGAATATAAAAGTTAACGACCAACAATTCTACACCTCCTTTGCAAATCATTAAAGATGCATGGACTGAGTCATCCCGATTCCCATGCAAGTTCAGTGATGGTAATTCAGCTTTTCTCCTAAATTTACTAAGTGCAATGCTGCCACCTGCTGTTGTAAACTTCAACTGTAACAACTCTCGGCAGGCGGCATGTATGTTCAATAGATCAGATATTTACACTAAACTCCTTCAAATATCTGTAGGCTATACATCACATATCCATCCTAACCCATAACATTTATTTACATTACTTTGCCATGTATAAACTTGTGCATAAATAACCATTCTATGCACTTGTTGGTTGGATCCTTTATACCACTCAGTATTCTCTACATAATGCTTGTAACTGTTGCACCTTTTTGCCCTATTTTGCACTTCCGGTTATAAATGTATATCTCAGTACTTGTACTTTGTGTACTTACAATGAAGTTGAATCTAATCTAATCTAAAAGGAGCTGGAAAATAAGTACCTGGAATTTGGGGAGAGAGTGAATGCTTTGCGCAAATAATCTTGCTTATATTTAGTCACGCATACATTTGTCATTTCTAGTTGACATTGTGGTTGTGTGTGATGAACTACTGTGTATAACTTTGTATTACGTGTCTTGTCTTTTTTGTTTGTTTGTTTGTTTGTTTGTTTTTGCTTCATACTGCTCTGCTATTGTGCTGTTATATGTTTTAAATGTGACCTCTCAAGGGATTGCAGATGAAAATGAGCTGTAAGCTAACTCTGGTACAGTACATCAAATGCTAACATTTAACACTGTACATGGTCCCCCTACAAATAAAATAAATAAATAAATAGTACAAAATGAAACACTCGAGAAACATTGTTAGGTTAGGAAAACACCCCTTTATTTGTGCATTTACATTATGAATTGTCAATGGATATCTGCTTCTTGTTTAAAGTTCAAAGGTCTTCATGTGAAAATCAAAGGATTGTCTTAATGCACAGTCTCTATTATCACTGAGGACACTGGGATCATATTCTCAGTATTTTGACTGGGAATTTATTGGGGTTTTTTTTAGCAACCTGGGGGGAGTTTACATTCAGCAGTTAAAAACTTTCACACATGGGTATTTTATAGGGTTATTCCAGTATTTTTAGACATAAAATGTGTGTAAATTTGACTACTTTGAAACCAATACATTTCTCCAATAGAATTTAATTCCCGGCAGCGCACGTGGAAAATGCTTTGAAACTGCATTCAGACCTTTGTGTTGGGAAATACAGGAAATTAAATCGAACATTTCACTCAATAAATAAAACATTAAAAATGAAATACTTCCCATTTGGTGCCTGCCATTTAGACTGCACTTAGACTCATGACCTCCATCATTCTTCAATTCTGGCTACGGCTCTGTCTGTCAGTGTTGATCAAATGGCAAAAACAATCAATTAATTTTTACAGTATCTGCAATTGCATTAGTAGATATGATGTCAAGTCAGTTTCTCTTCCGACATAATACTAACAGTGCTGCATATTCTCATTAATAGCCACTGGGGTCTCAGAATGGACTGGATTTTGTTGACTCCCAAGTGTGATTTTACATTAAAACACTGAGCATAACATCATAATACCACTCCAGTAACTGAAGACATTTCCCACAGCATGCTGAAAACTGCAGTAAACGTTTGAAGCATAGGTTAAACATTGATCATCTTCATACAGGGGCATTGCTTCAAGGACCTATTACTACAGGAACAACTATGTGACCTTTTGACCAAGGACAAAGAGGAGACCCAGCAATAGACATATCTCCTGATAGTGGGAAATAATGCTTGAGTAACATTAAGACAACATATGAAGAAATGCAATACTTTTAAGCAACTGAAATAATAAACAGTTGGCACAACAGTTATAAAGATTGAAATTAATATCAGTAGACTATTGTTGGAGATGTAAAGAGAATGGTGCCTCTATTCTACATATACTTTGAACATGTCAAGCACTCAAAGATTGGTGAAATAACAGAAAACAGAAAGAGGGAATTTGATGCTAAAAAGACTGTAAATATGGCAGATATCCACTTGATATGACTAACCCAGACTGCTGAAGCCTCATATAACCGTCAGATAAACCTTTAAAAGCATTTTTGCAGAAAATGACTGTGTGGACACAGTGGTTAATGGTTGGTGTGAACAGGAGGAATGATTACAGTGATGAAAACCGTCTTACAGTGTTCATATGGGCACCTGACTGTTGTTTTAAGACAGACTTAAAAAACTGTGATCAAATAAGTGTGGCTAGTCAAACAAGCAGCCATAAACAACCACAGGGTGGTAATAGCTATGAAAACACAGAGAAGGCGAATGTGCATTTTACATGTGTAATGTTAAAGACTGTCGTCTTTGATTAAAATTAGACTTTTCATAACAGCCCCCAACCCCACAAAGATCCATGGCCCTGCAATAATTTGGCCTAGATTTTAGCTAAAGTTGTGCTTCACATTATCAACTATAGCTTTTTATTACACATTTAATAATCGCAGATTCTCAGTATGACTGTAGAAATAGTAAATGGACAGTGAGCATGGATGTCTTATAAGATCTCATAATAAGGTCTTATTCTAAGGTCTTGTTATACATCCATGATAGTGAGCCAACCGCGAGCCAAAAAACAACGATACCACACAGTCCCTGATACTCGGAAATATGCCTGTTCAAATCTTTTACCGTAAATTTTAATACGCCGTGGGAATAAATGACGATTACTGAGTTGTATCATTTATTTCAAATTCTTAATTCTAATTGCTTTTGAAATCAGATTAAATATATTTAGTCGTTTTATACTTTAATAATACTGGCATTATATACAGGCATAAGGTCAGACAGCTTCATACGTAGGGGTCCTGTTAGTTGTAGGCGCTGTTCCAAGCTGCAAAACACAAATCGATTGTTTATTTTGTGTTTGTTTACATTTTCAAAGCGAACAAATGGCTTCAACTTTGCTATCACCTATGGTGGATTATTACAACGATGAAGAAGAACTTGATAGCGTGGATGATGACGATGATCGGAGCTTCAGAGGGAGAGACTCTGAGGAAGGTAACGTTAAAGGAACTGACCGCCGGGCTCTGTCTACTTTTTGGAAACGGGACGGAAACACGCGATTGTTGCACGAATTGGGCTAATATTTTGAATGCAGCGAGTAAAGAGATCTCTGGATTAAGCTTGAGTGGAGGTTGTTTTATCGCACAGTGCGACGTGCATCGTTTTAGCCCTTCTTAAGTCAAAATTTTAACTAACTGTTTTCAGGCTAGTCCGATGCGAGCCAGCAGCACGGAGTTAGCTTGCTAGCTACATAACAAGTTAGGTTACCAATCTACCGCCAGTCAGCTTTCCGTCCTGTCAAAACACCATTTCAGAAACAGGTAATATTAACTGGCTAACCCACTTATACTGGCTGAACGCAAATAACGTTAGTAAATTGAGCCCACGATTAAAGTCAACGTCTTTGTTTACATGCTAACAACGCTAACGTTTCGACAGCACGTTTGGCATCAGGCGGCTATAAACCACAAACGCCGGCCAGACATGTTTATTATGCAACACATCAATAAAAAAACAGTTGTAAATTAAAGTGACACTAGAACTGCTTCAGCTGACCTGGATTAAATATACACTTTTAATAAATGATTTAAAGTGGACTACATTGCGTTAATTAGCCCACCTGGCTACGTTAACGTTAGCTCGGAACATTTGACAGGTTGCAGGCAGCAGAAACCCTGCGTGCTGTGTCCACTGCACTGCCCTTTCCACACTAGTCAGTGAGACACGTCGGGATTACAGTGAAAGAGAAGGAAAGACGAGGGGCAAGCGAGGCGATGACAGCACTTCAAGGTCAGCTAGTTTCATGACGTCGAGCAGCTGGCTCGTTTTTCTCCTCCCCGACATGCCGAGGCTTCTGTTATTACGCCCAACTATGTGAGCTAGAATTGGGTTACTCTTTTAAAACAGGAGAGCGAGCTAACTTAAGCTAGCACATTAATGCTAACCGAAAATGAAAGCTGCTTTGTCAGCTTAACACGACCGGGCCTTACCCTTCTCTTGTGTCGGGGTAATTTTTTTTGGAAGGTAACGCCGACTGACCTCGGTTAGCCGGTGCTTATAAACTTGGCCCCTCAAGTTTGCCACATCGCTGGTTGAACATGTTAAGCGTTGTCTTTAGAGAGAGAGAGTTGAAGCTGGACTGACAGCACGACCAAGTTAGCCGGGGACCGTGTCTGATTAACCCCAACCATTCGGCAAATCATGCACAAAGTAACAGCTACAAATTGTAGTCGTTATATTAATGTCATAGGGTCACACCGGCGAGCCAGTGGGCATCGTTCACAGTGTTCACCTTAGCTTCGTGTAGCTGAACTTTTTCGTGATGTCGATCCGAGGATAAACAGTATATAATGTTCCGTGGCAAACTTTGATCTCCCCTTGTCTCATAGTCTTAACAAACAGGAGGGCATTCCCAAGCAGGGTGTTCACCATTATCTTACCAGTGCCACGCACGTCCTTTGATCCACACAGATCTCTGCCTGTCCGTCTGTCTGTCTGTAGACTCAAGTTAACTGCATTGAGATTGTGTGGGGGAGAAAAAAAGCCCAGCAACTAACTATATATGCTGTGGTACAGCATGTTATGTTGACGTGATTACTGATTGACATTTAGAATTTTAGTGTAGAAATAATTTTGACCTCTTGAGTGACTTTTCTCCTGTCTATGTCTCCAGACACAGAGGATGCCAGCGAAACAGACCTTGCCAAGCACGATGACGACGACTATGTGGAAATCAAAGAGCAGTAAGTCTTTTGCCAAGCATGGATCAAGCTGTTTTAAGCATAATAAAAACAATCCTTTCTGTGGAGAAAGGATCGAGTGTTTGCCGTAATGCTGTACACAATGAAAGAGAATTTGACATTGGTTCTGCTTTATTTCATCGCAGAATGTACCAAGACAAACTGGCCTCCTTGAAAAGACAGTTGCAGCAATTACAAGAAGGTAATCGCTCAGGAATTATTTTAATGTTTTAATGACTGCCGTGCTTTATTTTGTGGGATTTTTTTTTTGTGATAGTCTGGATCCGTTTTGTTTTTTTTCTGGAGGTTTTTGAAGGACACAGCCTGATCCTGACTGATTACTCAGGGAGGTGGTCAGGGATTACATCATCGGGACATGAAGTGTAGTTTCAGAGGCCGTTTCAAATCGCGGCCATTGTCTCTGGCTAAAAGAGAAACCAGCTGAGAAGCAGATGATAACTGATGACACATTGTCCTCTAACATGAACACATTTTACATTGTAAAGTCTGTTTGTTGTTCATTGATACAAACCGGCTGAGTGGTCGGTTTTTAAAGGAACTGTATCACCATCAGCTGTCCCGTGCATTTATTATTAATCAGACATGTAGAAATTGGGGGGTGATGTATTATGGGCTGTTTTGTAAATCCAAATGTAGGTGCGATGTCGGTGTAATGTGGTTCAGACTGTGGGTGGGTGCTGAGCGTAGCAGGTCGCCAAAATTTACAGCCTAGAAATAATGACAATCTACTTAAACAATACATCTGGGTTTGGAGTTTAAATAACTGCAGGATGTACTTGTTCTGACCTTACATAAACTTCACTTGCGATAAATGGAACTTTTCTTTTTGTAGGTACGCTGCAGGAGTATCAGAAGAGGATGAAGAAACTAGACCAACAGTATAAAGAAAGGCTCCGGAACGCAGGCAAGTAAAACAATAATTAGCGCTTCCTGCTTAAGTTTGTTTGTGCAGGTGAGGGTGAAAACTTAAATCAAGAATACAGGGAAAAAAAGCCCAAATTCATTGTTTCATTGCAATGAAAGGAGGCAAGTGTTGACCATGAAATTAATATACAGAAAGCCTGATGGAGCCTTAGTGTTGACATGCAGTTGCCAGCTGGTATGTTTCCAAAGCTTTGCATAACAAAATTAACCGAGAGCAGAGAGTAGTCTGGACCGATCCTCATACATCCACATCCACAGTGGGTTTTTTTTTAAGTGGTATAAACATCAGAGAGGATCAATAAAAACTGGCGTTAAGACGTCATGTTGCGGTGAAATCGCACAATCACGACCACAACATCTTCTTCTCTTCGTCTGCTTCCGACTCATCTGTTTTCCACCATTTAGATTGTTGCGTTTTTTAATTATAGCAGTTGCTTTATTTTTGACTCATGGTTTTGTGTGTGATCAGCATTTTCCTTTACCGCCTGTGTGTATGTGTGTGTGTGTGTGTGCCAGCGTTTTATGTACTCGGTTATTTGCTGATTAAAATTGCTGTGGCTGTTTAGTCTAGAATCACTGGATAAAAATCCACCCAATCACAGCTCTGATAATCGACCTGCAGTAGTAGCTCCAGTGGTGGACAGTAGTTACGTTCATGAATGATCATTTGACAATCTGACAAAAAATATCAGACACAGTGAAAGAGGTACTTCTTATTACCATTAATTTCAAAGATATGTGCTAATATTTGCAGCATATTTTTGTTTTATTTTCTTTTTGTTTGCTCTGCATAACCAGTCATATAATATTATTCCATTCTTTTTTACAGATCTCTTTCTCCAGCTTGAGGTGAGCATAGTTAATCTTGTCAACTGAGTGATTTAGTTTATGCTGAATCAACCTCTACCTTATTTGGTTTTACAAGGTAAATGTATTTTCCATATTTTTTTGTCCGTGAACTTTTTGCAGACAGAACAGGTGGAGAGGAACTACATCAAGGAGAAGAAGGCAGCGGTGAAGGAGTTTGATGATAAAAAGGTCGAACTGAAGGAAAACCTAATCGCGGAGCTGGAGGAGAAGAAGAAGATGATCGAGAACGAGAAATTAACAATGGAGCTGACAGGCGGTAAGCGGATCAGAACAGGATAAAGGTTAAAAAAAAAAAGTATACGGGTGTTTGGGATGTTGAATTTTATTTCTAATTTAGGAAAACTTGAAAACATTTTTACTATGTTGGTTTTTCTGTCATTCACAGACTCTATGGAGGTCAAACCCATCATGACCCGGAAGCTGAGGAGACGGCCCAACGATCCGGTCCCAATACCAGACAAGCGAAGAAAACCAGCACCGGATATCCTTCACATAAACTTGCAGTCTCACTGTTTTTACTGCTGTAGATATGTCGGTTAGACTTCATCTGTATTTCTTTCTCAAACGTAATTATCGATTTCCAGAGCAAAAAAAAAGTTGTTTCTTCAGTCAGCGGGAGGTCAGGGTCTCTCTCATGTCCAGAAAGTGATGTGATGTGTGTTTTACTTCAGGTCTGAGAGGTCAGTCTCAGTTCAGTAAGCTGCCCCTGCTGTTCAGTGCTAACAGTGGTGAAAAAACTGCCTTCCTTAACTCTCCAAACCTCAGCTAAATTATTTGCTAACAGACGAACAGATCATGGAAGATCTAAGAACATTGAATAAGGTAATTTTCTTTAAAAAAAATATCTTAAAATCATGCATATTTCTGCTGTTTTTTAATTATTTTGTTAAACATTTCATCACCTTCTCTTTCCAGCTTAAGTCACCAAAACGGCCAGGTACGTCAGCGCTCACCTTTTTGCACTTCATTCACGCTCGTCAAGCACATTCGATTCCCTTTTAAACTCCAGTCTTTATGCTGTAGCTTATTTTATTAACTATTCCTTTAAACATTCAAGTATTGTTATGTGGTTTTGCACACTGATGCTGTCCAGGGTGTACAGCCGCAACTAACAATTATTTTCATTATTGATTCATGTGAAGATTATTTTCTTGAGTGAGCAATTAGTCGTCTGGTCTTTAAATTGTCAGAAAATTGTTGTTAACTATTTCCCATAGCATAAGATGATGTCTTCAAATGACTTGTTTTGTCCTGACCAACAACCCAAATATATTCAGTTTACTGTCATAGAAGAACCACAAAATATTAACATTTGAGAAGCTGGAATTAGATCATTCCTGCAGATTAATTTTCTGTCGATCAATCAGTTGCTGACCGATCGTCGCAGCTGCATTCAGGTGTTTTTAACGCATCATCTCCTGTCTCTAGTGTCCCCCTCGTCTCCAGAGCACGTCCCCTCCGCTCCCATGGAGAACCCATCCCAGCGCTACGAGGCCCGCATTGAGGAAGGGAAACTTTACTACGACAAAAGATGGTGTGTGTTTTTTTTTAATCTTTCATCCTCCTAACAGGCATTGTGCTTTTCCCCTCACTCAGGCTGACTGCAGCTCATGTCGCCACTAGATGGCCACATCGCTATAGAAATATTGCCTCCGTCTCCTAGAGGACAGGATCCTAGTCTGTTGGTTTGAAGGTTTTGGTGTTTGGTAGTTCTCACCTCCACTTTGATAGCAGGCTCATTTTATCTGGGCTATAGAGAGAGATATTATTACTTAAGAGCCACTGAATAAGAGCTGGTGCTTGAAGCCACCATAAAAATACATATCCAACGAAGGTGGCAGCATCAAAACCAGTGCCGCTGTTATGTAGATATAAAGAGAATAAAAAATCCTTGACCAACCGCAGCTCTCATGCCCCTCTCTTTGAATGCAGAGCTCCGCATTAGACATGTCAGTCATTTGAAGAGTCGTAAAAGTAATAGAATTCTGTCTTGTTAGCCGCCGATAAAGTCAGAAGTTGTGAAGAGGGAGCCGGGAAGTTTTTGCACTTTTTCTTTCAAGGCAAAGCCTCATTTATTCATCGCTAAAGAAGACACTAGCAGTGGAAAGCCTTCTCAAAGAGCCGCAGGGAGACACATGCGTCATTATTCTTCAGTTGGGCCTTAATGATCAAATGCTTTGGTTGTCAGTCTCTTCCCCTGGGTCGGTGGTGTCCTCTTGACAGTTTGAAGTCATTTAAAAAAAAAAAAAAAAAATAGCAGACTTTTTGTTTTGACTTTCCGGTCCAATTATCTATTTAGTGCCATTTCAAGAGGAATAGGAGTTATTCAGCTGGGTAAAATTATGTATAATGAACCCTTCTCCTGTCTGCCTATCCCCCATCCCTCACTGTGAATGCTGAATTAATTCTCTTTGTGTGTGTGTGTGTGTGTGTGTGTGTGTGTGTGTGTGTGTGTGTGTGTGTTGACAGGTACCACAAGAGCCAGGCCATCTACCTGGAGTCAAAGGACAACACAAAGATTAGCTGTGTCATCAGCTCAGTGGGGACCAATGAGGTGAGCTTTTTAGTTCTCATCCAGCTCCTGTCACATACTGAACTGAGTTTCCTACTTAAAGGATATTGATATTCTATTTTTCTTATTGTCAACAAATCCAAAAAAACAAACAAACAATGAGCCTCACTCTAGCTCTGAGTGACATGTTTCTTCATTACACAGACATGGGAAATGTAGTTTATTCTGGGTAAATCCCACATATGTCGTCCTGGTGCTGTAAACTCTAACTAGAGCAACAAATATGTATAATTGCACAGCTGAAAGTAGTCCCAAACAAACAAACAGCACTATTTATTCTATGTTTAGGTAGTTTTGTTTTGGTAGAATTAATTGTTATTCATATTATTCATGTTATCCATATTCAGCATATAGAGTATTCAGTATACTGAGGAATGAAATTGCCCTCCTTCAGGGCTATGGTGTACACAATAATAACCGATGCAATAAAAACAAGTTCAAAGACAGTTAAGTACAACTAGTATTAACTAGTAAATAAAGTTCCATCACATGTGGAGGGATGTTCCTCATCTTGGATGAAAGTTTACATAAAAGATTATGATGAAAACTCCTGTTTGAGTAACATTTGCTAAAAAGCACAGCGCCCCAACTGATGTAAGAAATGAATTGGCTTTTTAAAAATGAGCTATACACACATGTTAAAGCATTCAGTAGGAATGAATGGGTTTGGGGCTGAGTGCTACAGATAAAGAGTAGTGTAGGGAAGTCAAGTATTGAGAGATAAACTTGACATATTGTTGGTTTTAGTTTTTTGTATGTATTTGCAAGGAAAATAAAGAATATCTCCAGCTTTTATCCTTTTTTTTAATACTGGATGTGTAGTGACTTTATTTGACAGAATTTACTTGTTTGACTGGTGGTGCTATTCTGAAAAGAAGGTAATGTAAATTTCTTCCTTCAGCGCCCTGGATTTATATTTACACATGGGAATCATTGAAAGCATTTCTACTGTCTTCTCACAAACTGGCTTGTTGTAGATAAATGTTGGTTTTATATCGATTCGTACGCCACGGACAGCTGCTTCACAACATTTAGTTCCAGATGACTTTATTGAGGCATTTTTCTCTTGTCTTTGTTCTCCAGATTTGGGTGAGAAAGACAAGTGACAGTACAAAGATGAGGATCTACCTGGGACAGCTGCAGAGGGGAGCGTTCGTCATCCGGCGACGGTCGGCCGCGTGAAACATTACCCCACCCCTCCCCTCCCCTCCCCTCCCCTCCCCAACCCCCCCCCATCTGTTCATTTATCCATCCATCCACCTGACCGCACATCTACCGTTTCCCCTTATTTGGTGAATCTCTGTTGAGTTTGACATGTTGGCCTCTTATTCTTCGTTATACACGCTACCCCCCTCTCACTGCACACATACAGTCTTCCGTGACCAAGGATATCTCATCTGATTTTTTTTTTTTTATCCGTTCTCCAAAATAAGCCAGATTCCTGTAAAGAAAAAGTGGTGATATTCAAACTGACTGTTTTTTCCAACATTATTTGTCACTATGTGGCATGCGTATGAAGCCGGTCAGTGGAGCCTACTTTGGTTTTTGTCTCGTGCTGTCATCGTACATCTTTTCCTACACCACACAGTCCTATTTAGATTCATCATTAAGTTTTTTTTTTTTTTCTTTCTTGAACAGCCTCATGTTGACCCACAGAAACTGTCTCCAAGCCTTTCAAACTGTCTCACTGGTGACATGTAACAAAGGAAGCACTGGAAAACCTCGCTGACCACATTTGTGGTATTATTTCCGCAAATTTTCACTGATTTAAGGCCTGGACCTGTCTAATATAATTGCGTCTGTCGAGATGAGGAATTTGTTCAGGTTTGGCTGAGTATCGTTAGTGCCCTGACTGAAAAAAAACTTGCGTGTACCAGGAATCATGCCATTCTCAAAAGAATATGCCTTTTGCACTGTCATCAAGAAATGGAGGCCGCTTGCTATGTGAATGGTTTTTCTTAATAACATGTTTAAGAGTCCTATGTATTAAACCTGTAATTTGAAAAAAAATGTATTTTGAGGTTTTTGTTACTTTTTTTTTTTTTTTGTTGTCATTTAATACGATCCTCTCCATATGTGAACAATCTGGATTAGTTGGACTGTGTTTGCATGTGGGCTGTTGATTTGTAGCCTACTGTGTTCCATTTATTAAAATGTTTTCTGCCTTTTATTAATTTGATGAAAGTGTTCACTGTTTTAATGATTCTAAAATGCACAAATTGGTTTCGGGCATTAAATTAGCTCTGGTAATCTTTAAAAAAAAAGATTTAAAAAAAAACCCAGCATTGATGATGTCACATCCAGAAAATTTATGAGACTTTGTCATGAATTCAGCATTATTTGTGTGCTATAAGTACACATCCTTTTAGAGGTACAAATTGTATTTGATAAGTGTGAAGCTGACACATTGTATTCTTCATGTGCAGTAGCTTCTTAGCTAGATTAGATACCCTTTAACTCATCTAAATAATGTCCTTTATTCTTGTTTTAGATATTGTAGGTCAGTGGTCTTCTTGTGATGAGCTGAAGGACCCCTTCCTAAGGGACTCACTGATTACTAAAGGAAATTACTGACATCCTCAGCTGCACATCTGTGATTCCACCTGTGCCATGAAAAAGTACACGTGCACTGTCACATTCAAGTCACTTAGCCTGTTGAATCTTTAATACAGACTAAGCAGGCAGCCAGGTGTGGTTCTTATCTTTTGCTGTAGGAGAATGCAAGTTGTCAGAGATGAAAGGATTTTTTTTTTCACTGAACAAAATACCACAAACTCTTGCTGCCGAGGTAGGTGCTGCTTGAAAATCTGCTTTTGAAATGCCTGCAGTTCACATTGAAACATTTGGAAAGCTAAACTTCTAGTCTACACCGGACGTGTTTCGTGCTGCGTTTCTCTCAGTCGACGTGCACATCTGACAAAAAAAATACACTTTAATGCAACTATCCACCTCGGCAGCGCTAAGGCTCATTCTTCAGTCTTGCATTATGACCAGCTGTTATCGTTGACATGTTGAGAGGTATGAGCTCAACGTCAGGCTTCTCTTACTGTTGTCGTTCTGCGTTATGAGAAATGCCTTTAATTAAGTGTATCTAATAATAATACATTCAATAAGTGAAAGAATTACATTAATATACATCTGATTTTGAATGATCCAATATAAAAAAACACATTTAAAATGTTTCATGGAACTCCTGCAATACAGACACAGACCACTAAGAGTCCACACACCCAAAATTGAGAAACTGTTTTACAGAGCAACTATAACATTGCTATAGAACGTGCTCATTGAAGTCTCCACCATGTTTCGCAACATCTTAAACTGATCGATAAGGTTAATGTGAGAGTAAAGGTAAGCTTTTGAATTGCTATTTCTTACATCTCAGTGCTGAGTGTCCGTGTCATCTGTAGGGAGACAACACACTGATTTGCCAGCATCTCCATACAATCAGCCCGACCAAGTCACCTCGCCGTACCACTCCTCTCTCCACAGCTGCTATCAACCGTCCTTCCACTTTGTAAACAGCTGAATTATTTGGCATTCAACGCAGGTCTCCGCCGGCAGAGCGGCCTGCCTCTTCCTCTTGTGTGTCCTATCGCTTTAACCGGATGGCATGTTTCGCTTTGCCTGACTTAATGACGCAGCCTGACAAGGAGGGCAATTTGTTTTGCCATGCTGCATAAAAATGCAAGGCTCATCTCAAAAGGCCTGTTGTCCAGAAGCAGTCAGGTGTGATTGCTCAGTCTCTTGCAAAGGCATGAAATAAGCTGATAGTGAATGTGATGCCCGTCTGCTCCCTTTATTGCTTCCCATATCTGGCTTTTTGTTTGAGGCCAGAATAACATACACTGAAGCGCATAATGTGAGATCCAGAGTATATGGATTTCTTGTGAGTTTATGGTATCAATCTCATATCTAACCGCTGCGTTTCCTCACAGTCGGGCCATTTTAATTGATCTGGAATCAATAGCTCATCATGAAGGTTTCCTCCATAATATATCACCGTTAAATAGGGGATAACGTGAGCAGATACTGATTGCTTTAAGTTTGCCTGAGTGTTTTTTCTCACCCGTTCACAGTACTCCCACTTGACTTCAATCTGTCTTTCTTACACATACAGATTACACACACTTAAGTGGTGTGTCAATGATCCATTTCACCACTTTATAATCTTGACATTAAAGCAAGCAGCAGCCCTCACCCGCCCCTCTCCACAGTCCTGCCTTTCAAACTATCTACCTCTTGCTCTTTGGGATTGAATCATGGCAGGTGGCTGTTTATACTGTCCTAAATCAATACGCTGAGTAAGCAAGGGAACGAGTAGGAGCACCTTGGCGTGTAGACACTTCTCTGGTGATGAATCAATTTTTCCTCATGCGCTAGAGTGTGTAAAACACCTGCTGACACACACCATACGCAAAACAAAAGGAAGCTCTCCAGTCTTCCATGACTAGAAGTCATTACAGGGTTTGTTGGTAAGTTTCACCGGAGCTGTTATACTCTTTGGTGGTTACTGCTCGTGTGCATAAAAAGTCACCCAGGGCATCAATAAAAAAAATCCCCCACCAGCCCCGGTTTCAGCACCGAATTCCCGCTTTCATCCTCTTCCCCCTAAATTGAGCATTCGCTCCACTGCATGTTAGCTCTTCGATGCATGGCTCAGAGCAGGGAGCAGCATCTCGCTCTGCACTATCTGGTGGGAACCGAGTGGGATCCAGGCAGACTTAGATTTGCCTCTGGTGCTGAGAGAGGATGGTAGGTCCTTGACAACCCTACTAGTCCTTGTATGTGTGTGTGTGTGTGTGTATGTGTGTGTGTCTGCCTGTTTATCACTCTCCAGCAGGTCTGCACTGGGAGAGGAATTCATTTACAGTACAAGCTCCTCATTTGACTCTTGATATCTGACCCCGGGTTATGAAATAGAGTTGCAGCCTCACCGGACCATTTGGATATACTGATCATTTGAAACATTCATGTTGTTAAGCAGCCACTGCTCATTACAAACTCTGGTTATCATATCAGTTATTTATATGCTCTGCACTATTTTTGTTTAACTGCTCTTTTGATGTTACAGACAAGACAGCGTAACATAAAGCAGAACGAAGTTAAATAATTTGTCTCTGAGGTCAGTGTGTGAGCTTCTGAAGTGGATTTACTGTATTTCAAATAACAAGTTTGTGTACAGAAAGATTCTTTTATTTGTGCCAGAAAATGTGTCCACAGATACTCCTCTGCTTTTATAGGTACCATTTCAAATACTCCCAAACAAAACCTCAGCAAATAACACTGTGTAACAAATCTTTACTTGTTTTTTGTTCCTGGGTTGTAAGTGTTTTCTTCCTGATTGCGTATGCCTAAAAAGTATGGAAAACTTTGCTTTTGTGACCAGGACAGTGATATTTTGAAATGTACCTATTTCCAATTGGAAAAAGGGCAAATCTGCATATTTTAATTCACACAACTTTAGTATAAATACATGTTAATCTTGATAAATATGTTGTTTTTCTGACTTTATGTGAATGAAAATGTGCAAATTTCCCCATTTTCCCATTGGAAATGGGTAAATTTCAGAATCTCATTGTCCAGGTCACAAAAGCAAAGTTTGAAGGGAATAACAGCCATTTTCTAAACTTTTTAGGCACAAGCAATTAGGAAATAACACTTACTACCCAGGAACAAAACACTGTGAAAAGCTTAGCACCACTTTTCATCTCATTTTTGCTTTTTGCAACAAGAATATAGTCCTATTAAAACTACTGTTTGGAAGAAGTATGTTTCCCCCACTTATTAGTGTTAGGAGAAGTTAAGCTTGTTCAAATTAACTTCTCTGTGTGTGTTTTTTTCCTTTCAACCCCGCTGCTAATTCAAAGAGAATTGCCTAATGACGATGGTCTGCTTTTAACAACGTCTATGTTTAGCACTCTCAGCACTTGAAGCGTGTCTTGCAGCCTTTTTCCACATTTTTAAGGGATGCAATGTTTTCACAGCTCGCTTTTACATCTGAAAGGCTGAAAGCTCATAAGATCCGCACACAAATAAACCATGTGATTTCCTTACTGTCGTTAATTTCATCTCCAATGATCATCATTAGAGCAATTACTCGAGGGGTGAACACAAAATGTAATGCTAAGGTCTTAAAGCTACATTTTGATGTCAGGCCCATCTTCAAGACAGGGCCTCAAGATCAGGAGAGAAAGCAGGATGCGATGTGAAGGCACTTATTTTAGTAATGCATATTCCTAAAAAAAAGAGAAAGATATAACTGATAAAATTGCCACATAGTAAAACTTGGTCTTTTTAGGGTCAGTTGCTGGGTTTGCTCAGTTGGTGTTCATTGGTTACATTGAGGTATTGCTTCTTTTGTTTATAGGATCTGACTACCTGTGGTGGAATGTAACATTGCATTTACTCAAGTAGTGTAGGATATTTGTACTTAACTTGGATATTTTCATTTCATGTTACTTTATATTTCTATTCAACTACAATTACTGTATTGAAGTATAAAGTATTGTTATTTTTACTCCAGTAAGTGTATTTAACAGTTTTAGTTGGATGATATATTATATACAAACATATAATAATCTTTTACAATGAGAGGCATTGTTATAGATGAAACTGCCCAACATTATATAAAGCATCTCCAGACTGACAGTACAATGATGCTTACACATCTTCGAACACATCAGGGTTAATCCAATAATATCCAGTGTAACATATAGCACTGACAGGAGCCATTTTTCTGCATGATTAGTACTTTTACTTTTGAATATAATTAGATTAAATTCTTTCTAACCAAGCCAAATCTTATCTAACACAATACTTGTGGGATTGTAACTTTTACTTATGAGGATCTCTTCCCCAACTACTAATTACATTCATTCACTTTAGGAAAAACTCACCAAGATATAACCTTCATGACCTGCTCTTAAAAAGTCATAAAGTTGTAGCTCTCGTATTCTGTCTTCCATACACCACCTTCATATAGTCATCAGGGATGACTATAATCATGTCCTGTCATGTCCTACTCCGCTGTTTTGTCCCATACATAGTCATCCAGCCATGAATGACTACAGGACATGACAGTAGCTAAACCCAGTGTGACTATGTCATTATCGTATTTGCACAAAGACTGGCAGGCAATTTCAAAGCAGAAACCCCCAAGAGGGAGTTCTTCACTGTCATTATTGGCACTAGTGGTGGTACTACTGGCTACAAGGTGACAACAAGTGCAGAAGTAGACATAATCACTATTAAGAATACCCTCTTGAGCATTATTCTTATATACTTCAGGGACTAACCCACGTATAGGAAAGGTAAGAAAGCAAGAAAGACTGAAAGTAGCTCCAATGATACCTCTAGATTCAGCATAGCAACCGATTCCAGTTCCTGTAGACGTGCTTTAGTTTACAGGAATTATCATCATGTCTTTGACCAATCAGCTTCCTTTACTATAATTACACAACAAAGTGACAGGAGACGAGATAGACTGTGGCACATTTGGTTATGGAAAGAGTCACACCATCATCTTGACATGAATAATTTAACAGGAGAGAGGGTAACAAAGACTTTAGGAATCAAAGGAAAGAGCATCAGGAGCGACTTGAAAATGTAAGCGTGATATGTATACATGTGTGTGTTCTGTTTGCAATGAATACCACCAGCACTAATGCTTGTGGCATTTTGTGTCATTATTTAAATTGCTATTCAGAATGAGACACACTCACGACAACAGCAAGCTCTTAAGACCAGAAGGTCCAAGATGACCTTGGCTTTTTGTTGTTTCAAGGTCAGTGCATGTTTGGAGACTTCTTTCACTCATTATAGCTATTGTGTAGATCTGAATTCATTTTTGACACCCCTGACACCAATTCTTTTATTTTCTTATCATACAACCACCCCTGAAAACTGTGAATGCACTCCATTGTGATTATGCAATTTCATCATACAGTACATATCTACCAAAATCCTCTCATGGCGCACAGCTCAAAGCAACAACCTTCACGCTGACTTTGGTATCCAGTTGGAAAAGTGAGATCACTCCTCCGCTGATAAGATTTGCTCTGATAAGAGTCAGATATCTAGTGAACCATCTCAGTCTCTCCACACAGGGTCCCCAAAGGAAGCAAAACTTTGCTTCCTCTGTAACCTATCGAAAGGTGTCTCAGCTTTCTGCATATTTTATTCAGAAGGGCTGGAGATAAAGAGCAACATGGGGAAAGTCTTTCATGAAATGAAAGATGGACCAGTCGTCTGTAAGTAGCTGTTCAGAATAGGTTTGTCATGCAATTTCTGCATCCACAGGGCTCCTCAAGGTACTCCATCACTGCAGGAGAGGTCCTACCTTGAAAAGACAGATTGCATCTTGCTTAGTGGGAGGCAAGCAGGCATATGGAAGATGCTGCCGAGATGTAATTCATCTCTCCTTCAACCGATGTTTGGTGCAGCGACCTTAGAGAACAGAGCTTTTCCCGTCTCTAAGCTTCGTCAGATGGGGGTATTAGAATGAATTCATACCTACTCTTCTTAAAAACTACTGAACTAAAGTTGGAAAAGTGAAATTTGTCTTTCAAATGACTCTGAACGGGGCAGTCCGGAAGTGCATCCATCCATCAAAAGTGGTATCTTAGACACAAAATCTGACTTTGATGGACACAGACGCACAAGAAGACATAGATGACTCTGAGCATCAGTCAAGACCACAGCTTGACTTTCTTCCCTTGGTACATTTTGTCAGACTCTCAGAGTGTGACAGTCTGACATCTGTCCCTTCTACCCAAAAAGCCTTGAAAGTTGAGGTTGTTTCCTAGATTACAGTCTCACTCATTACATATAAGCCTCAATTTTTGCATGGTAGAGGACAGGAATACAAAATTATATGCACCAGGATTAAAATAAACTAGTTAAAATTTGCCTGATGATGTGAATGCACTTAGGTTACTAGTCCAACCAGCTAGGGATATTGAGGCGGACACATCTTCATTTTTGAATTCATAAGTGAATACTAATCAACTGCAGCCCCGGCAACTGAGGAGAGTAGATTAAAAACGAATAAGATGAATGTGATTTAATGAATAACATCATTGAGGATTGAGACTCAGCAGCGTGCCATTTTGAAAATGAACATGATCCTGATTATTTTAAGGCTCAGACTGAGAGTTGATGCTATCTGGAATGTACTCACTCCCTTTTCTTCTGTCTCTCTCTTACTGTTATTGTCAAGGCGAAGAATGGTGCTGTTGCAACAGATCAATGTTCTCTCATATACACCCGTTGTAGCCTCAGATGCCCACACCAAGTGAACTCCACACTGCATTACATATTCATGATCCTTGGTCGATAATGAGCCACTCAGTGGACAATGAGAAGGCTGTGTTAATGAAATGAAGACAGCTACTTTTGACATCTGATTTAATGTTGACCAATGCTGTATTCTTAAAGCTCCACATGCCAATATTTTTTTATATAAACAATGATTTAAAAAAAAAAACTCTGATGCTCACCTCTGATTCTTAGCGCCTTTCAGCTCATTGTTTTGGTTTTATGGCACATTACTGTTGATATTAACAGCAAATTTCAATTTATGATAGATTTTAGCCATGTCTATCATATATGTCAGCAGATAATTACGACAATATTGCACAACAGAAATGCCAAAGAATTGTTTGAGGTATATTAGAGAGTGTCACCATTACATCATTTACCTACATTTATTTACAAAATGTACATAATATGTCAATCACAGAGAACTGACAAGTTTAGTTTTCAATAGTAAGATGAGTTTTTGGGAAATACTCTCACTCACTTTGGTGACGAGAGTTAAATGAGAAGATTGATACCACTCCATGCTGAATATGAAGCTAGAGCCAGCCTGTTGTTGAAAATGTTTATGTTTTTATATAGGGTCAAGGTAAATGCTGGATTGGATCAGCCAGAGGGACGAACTTTCATGAGTGTAGTTAGGGTTAAACTTAAGGTTAGGATTAGGGTAGGTTAGGGTTAAGGTTAGGGTTCGGGTTAAGGTTAAGGTTGCTCCAATCTAACACCAACCATATGTCAAGGCTGTGTGTCTGTCAGATATCTGTGGAGCTCTTCTGCCACTAACAGGCCAAAAAAAAATCAATTCATGTTTCTAGCTAAAATGTACAGTGAGTGCAGTTGGCTTATACGACCCTGTTCTGATAACAACATCGTAGATAATTGCAGTATGATGAACTTATGACCCTTTACCTCTTTTAGTGCTCCCCAAATGCTGCCTGTCCACCCACATGAACATCATGCTCCTTTCCAATGTTATTAGCCTCAATTGAGCTTGAGACATTTTCTCCTCTTTATTGAGGGGGAAAAAAGAGGGAAAATGGACGTAATTAAAGCCCATTGATTGTAAGATGTCTTCACGAGACATTGAGGAGGGCTCTGAGTGCTTGCCGATGTCACATTTGGAGTGGAGAGGAGGAGGATAATGGATTCCATCTTGCTGTTCCTGCCTTCTTTATGGCTCGTGACAGAGTCGGGATGTCATCAGTGTGACTGCACTGTTGTCGGTCAGTTGAGACTCTCTCCTTCATCCTGACTTCAACTGCTGTAGCTATAGGAGCCCTTTTCAGAGCTGCATATTTACCGACAGCACAGACACACCCTGCTCCTGCTTCCAGAAATTCAAGCCAATGAAAAGAGAAATGTGCCAAACCATGATATGATACCTCCGCTTCCATTAGCTTTATTAGAACCGAGTGCAAAATTACTTCCAATTAGAGTTTCCTAGACAACATAGTGGCTATGCATAATAATATTCTTTGTCTCTCAACCCCCGCTTTTGCACCCACTGTTTTGCACTTGTCAGGAAATTGTTTTGCCTCTCCCTTGGCCTTTCAGAGGTAATTTTGTGTGCAGTTATGTCTGGGCTATTGAGGAAGGCAATTTGTTTCTTTCTTTCTATATTCTTGCATGAGCACAGAAATGGAAAAAAAAACACACACATGGTGCAAAGATGTGTGTGTGTGTGTGCATGTACATGTGATACATTTGAGGATTCTTTCTTGTTTTCGCACATCGCCTGAGTTAGTGAGTAAGGGTGTTATTTATGACATCGTTCCCGGAAGATTATTTCTGATGTGAAGTGAGTGTGGAGATGAAAAGCAGCAAGATGTCTCTCCTGAACTAAGCGCCTGGCAGCAAGCACACTGTGCTAGAGATGCCATGTCTCATGGAACACAACATCTGTTTCCATTAGGTCCGATTATAGCTACACCCCGCCTCAGAATACATCAACTGAGTTCAGACGTTATAGGCGTCGCATGCTGATGACTTCACTTCCCATCTGCCACGGTTTGAGTAATGGCAGAGGAAAATGTCCAATTCATTGGAGAGTGAAATGCAATCACATAACCTCTCACAGTGGAAGCACATCAAGCTGCGGCGTTTAATCTAAGATTTTTCTGAGGATTGCAATACAGAGACTCAAACAGCCTCAAGTTCTCTGTTTGAGGAGTTTACAGTCGTGTAGATAAGCTTTACACAATGTATCACTGTGTGTTTAGGAGCTCAGGACTAAGAGTTGCTCAAATAACACTCAAACAAGCAGCTTTCATGCCATGTAGTTGTATAGCTTAGTATATACAAGGCTTGTCATTCCTAAACACTTTTATATACATTTGGAGAAAAACGGCTTTCTTTTATTTAACAATGTATTTATTGATTTTCACTTTTGTAACAAGTAAAAGAGAGATGCATTATGAAATCCAAACAACTAAATAATAAGAACAAACAAACACAAAACATCAACTCAGTTTCATTTACATAACATCATAGATTATAGTGATAATGTGCAATGAGGGCAATCAAGAAAACCCCCGCAGCATGATAGCAGAGACACTAGGCTCTACATAGTTCAGATAGGGTTCCCGCATTTTATAGAATTGGTCTGTTTTTGAATGCAGTATACTTGTATGGTACTGTAACGGCACTAAATCAAACAGTACTGTTTTCCAGCCTTTTACAGTTGATGCTTTTTCATTAATCCACTGCAATAAAATGTTTTTCCTTGCAGCACAGGTAAGAATACTGAACAGTCTCTTATTGTTTTTTGATGTTACCTATCTGCTTGGGAGGCCCAGGATGAGGGTCAATGGGTCCATCTCTAGTTCCAAACCTAATATTTTCTCTATTCAGATAACACATTAGACCAGTGCCTTTGCAGTTTAAAGCATGACCAAAGACAGTGAGTCAGAATGCTAATTTCCGTCTAGCATTTAAGGCACATGGGTGAGAAAGCAAGGTTGAATTGATGTCTATGATTGGAGGAGGATGCATTCTGTGTGTAATCTTAAACTGTATTGCTTTGACATGATTGCAAACTGAAATTGATTTAGCATGTCTCCAGATAGTTTTCCACTTTTTGTCATCAAATGCGACAGATATCTCTTTCTCCCCTTGTGCCCTTAAGCCCCTGTAAAGTGACAAGGGGTGTAAAAGGCATAACTCCATAAAACAAACTGACTGACATCTTTCCAGCTGTTACAAAATAACAGTTTCTCAACAGGAGATCTTTCAAGATTGTCCATTAACGTTGTGCTGTGCATTATGTAATGCCTTATCTGCAGGTAACGAAAGAAGTCCTGCCAGGGGGATACCGTATTTCTCAATCATTTGTTCAAATGTCATTACCGTATTACTGGAAAATAAATCCTCCGGTCTACTAATGCCTCTATTACACCACTGTCTAAAACCAGCTTCAAATAACCCAGGCTGGAAATCAGGGTTATTCACAATAGTGGTGAAGATGGAAGTCAGTTTTGACCTTCCCTAAAGTCGGCACACAAATCGCCAGGCCTTAAGTGTATTAAATGTAATAGGGTTGTCACAGCTCGACCTAATAGTGTTTAATTTCTTAAAAAACAGTATGTCCCTAAGTGAATACAACAGGAATGATTTGGATAGGATACAATAATCAAGGTAATATGTTCATCTTATTCAGAGATATGCATCCCAATCAAGAGACAGGCAGAAAATCCCATCCTGCCTCACCTTCTTCAACAGGGGAACAAAGTTTGCTTTATACATTTGCTTAAATTTAGGGGTTATAAGTGTACCTAGATACACAAAACCTGCTGGGGACCACTTAAAGGGAAAGGAAGGCAAAGCAGCAGGTATCAAATTAAAGCTCCATGATAGATTTGGTCATTAAGTTAATTTTGTACACAGAAAACTTGCTAAATAGGTCAATAACATGAATTATAGCTGGTATTAACATTTCTAGATTGGAAATAAAAGTATCAAAAAAAAAAAAAAAATCATCTATCATCAAGTTTGGTCTCCTCATCTTGTGTAAAAAGGCTAAAATCTAAAGTTGATCTGACTGCAGATATTTCTCACAGTAGTGTAAGAGATTGGGGATCAACATTGGCTCTTTCCTTACCTTTAAGCTCAGTCATTAAGGTACTTTGCCTCTTCAGTTTTTATCGCCTCCTACTGGCTGAAAACTAAATAATCATCCCCCTAGCATATGCCTTACTAGTTTCCCATAGTAGGACAGGGTTGTCTTTTGACAAGTTAATAGACTTGTTGTCTTTTGAGAGTTAACAGAGAGAAAGGATCTAAACTAGGATGCAAAGGTATGGTCTATTTCCTGTACCCTTAAGAGAGAGGTCTAACACCACACTGGCATGGTCCAAAATAAGAATGCTGCCTATTTGACAAGATAAAACTGAATGTTAAGATCAATTCAAGTGTGACATGTATGGGGAGCAGAAAAAACAAGTGTATTACTTGTCTAAAGGATGAACTGTCCTCTATTCTCCAACAAATCTTAAATCTTTACATACAGAGTTGAGTGATTTTGCTCGTGGAGGAAGAGGCACAGTGGATCTCTGAGAAATCCAAAAACACTTTAGTTATGAAATCTGAGGGATGGGCAGCAGGGTAATAAACATTCAATATAGAGACAGTTGTGCCTTGTAAGAAACCCTTAACCATGACATATCGGCCATTTTTGTCTTTGACACTTTCTATCATCAAAAAAGGAAGATTCTCTCTCACAAGGATAGCCGCTCCTCTACTTCTCGATGTGTATGAGGAGAACACTTGTTCAAACACCCCCTGTCGTTATTTTAAGATGCTCTGCGTCATCTAGATGGGATTCTTGTAAAAGTTCAATGTCAATCTGTTCTTTATTCAGGAAGGTAAGTGTTTTTAGCTTACTGAAAACATGAACCTTAAACTTCATGACACACTATATATACAGTTACAGAGCTGGAAAAAAATAGCAAGTGAGAACAAAAACTATTATATGAAAACAAAAAAAAACCCCTAAACAAGCATAAAAACAAAAATGTTAAGGGGGTTGTCCCCGCTACCTAACCTGCAGGGGATTTCAAACATCTTCCATACCGAGGCTGTAAGCCTTGGAAGTCTCTCCACACAAGCTTCATTTCCAAAACAAAAGAGATAAGTCAGTAAAAAAATTAATGAGGCTGCATGCTGCTCTTCCCTGGCGCTCGAACATAATAACAAAAACTCCAGCTTACTCATGGTGGCCATAACTCACCGCACTGGCAATGTATATGTAAACATATATATATGGGAGTAAATGGGAGTACAACTCACTCAACATGTGTATATTTTAGTTCAACTAACATACAGTCCAGTCCTCCATGTCCCTGCTCTAGTGAACGGATGGTCAAGTTATTTTGTAGGACAAAATAAACATTGTCCAGTTGTCTCTTTATATAATATCTACAAAACTACATTACAGCCATGCAAGGACAAAAATATCCACTACTGGACCCCAGACAGCTGCTGGCTTCAGAGTTTAACTGGCATTGCGAACCCTGGCCAGAGGCTCTCTGTGGAGGTCTGATTGACTGAGGCAATGTTTAATGATGCTGGTGTGTAATGATGGTTGGCATGAAATGATGCTATTTATATGCGGTGGAAGCACTTACCTTATGTTTATGGCATGAAATATCAGGGATGTTTCTCTCCTCCATATTTTGTCTGCTGTGACAGAGAGAGAGAGAGACGTAACAATGATGGATTTGTGGAAAGTCTTTAAAGGAAGAATCCAATCTAAAACATGTAAAAGCAGCCTTTAGAAATGTAGACCGAATTTCTGGATCTGTTTTGTTGATCGATGGTGTGTGGTCTTGTGGCCAAGATTTGTCCAACACCGTTACGATATAGTTTCTTCAAAACATCAAATTTTGTGTGTTGCAGCTGTTAGGAGATGAGAGATAAATCGAAATAAAAATGACAACAGTCACATTTTGACATCGTCTGAGTAAAGACTTATCTTACCAGCTGGCTCAAAGCCTATTATACAAGTTTATAACAGGAGTGCAACTTGTTAACCTGGCTCACATCAACATTATTCAAATAATACAAACATGCACACACTGTGTATTACAGTTTATAACAAAACTAAAAAAAAATGTGTTTTCAACTGAAAATATTCAGTTAAAGTAACTTGACATGCAGCAAGTAGACAGACAATGATTGTGATTATGTCAAGACAGCTGGCATCTATAACTGATGGAGTATCTCTTCTGTTCATGCAAAAACACGGGGGAAAATTGACTTTGGGTGCTCACATTTAGGGAGAAAAAAAGGCAACAGGGTGGGAAATAACAGATCTGATCGACTCCACCTTGGCAGTCACTTACAATAAAGCATTCTCACAAATAATAGATTCAGAAACACCAACATTAGCTGAGTTTACTGCTCAATCCAGAAGTCTGATACCGGGAGGTCTATATTAATTTCCAGCAATTACTTCAGAGGAATAACTTGCTGCTTGCAATTTACTGCTTTTTCTTGACTGGAGAAACTTGCACAAGACCTATTGCTTTCTCTCCTAAAGGTATCGTCTTTTGATTTTTGTCCCAACATTATGATGTGACATTATATTTGTTTTTGTCTCAACAATAGAAATGCTGTATATTAGATTAATTTCTTGAAAAAATTCCAAGAAAAAGTTCTGAGAATTTGAACCTGAAGAGGCTTGCAGAGGGTGTATTAATTCAAAGGTCGAATAGCTGCCTGATGGGATGGGTTTCAGCAGTGATGGAGGACAGGATGCAAATCAAGACCAAGTCTAGTTGTGATGCATTAACTGTAGCTCATATTGTAAAACCAACAAATACAGATTTTCCCAGCACCCTCATGAAAACAGCATGAAACTGACTGGCTTTCAACCTATGAAGATGCGTATATGGAAATATGAATTTCCAGAGGATAGAGCGAAGAGAGCCCCTTTCCACACAAGGCAGTGAAATTCATCCTCATAATTAGGTTCATAGACCTGACTATAAACTCATCATAGCCAATAAAAATATGAACGAGGCAACCGTAAACATGCCATCCCCCCATGAATGATGCAAACAGCCATTAAGGCCACAACAGAAATCATCCCTCCAATTGCACCAGTGGTTTGGCAGTGGAAGGCCTTAAAAGGTTTTAGATATTGACCTTTTAATTAAACTGCCTCCATGGGGGCAACCCTGGTGCTGTTTTGAAATTCCGGATCATAGCTCATAGATAAAAATCACTCAAAATCACCCAAAGCTGTGCTAACATTGCAAGGAATTCAAATTTAAACCTGGAAATGTGCACTTTTTACCTTCATGAGCAAACTAACTGAGAGGGAGACCTTGTGTTTTTGTGTTTTTACATACCGAAGGTCACATGGCCTCAGACACCTTTTAAAAACCCTGAAAACAAGAAGCACAAACCTCAGGAAAGTCACTGTGAGCAACCATCCTACTCTATTAAAGGTGAATATCAGAGGGTTATATGTTATTGGACAGCAAGGTATATTAACTCCACTCTCCATAAACAAGGTGACAACAAATACACACCCAAGCTTGCACACTTTAATGCACACATACGCACAAGAACACACACACACACACACAAATCTCTCTTACCTTATAAAACTTCACAGTGTCGTGTTTTCTTCCTCGAGAAGTCCCTCATGAGTACAATATCGGATCTTTGTCTCGGCTTTAGCAGGACTGATGGCATCGCTGAGCCTCGACAAAAGTCTCACTAATCACAGCTGCTGCATTATTGGACCATTTCTCACCTATCTGTGAAAAGAAAATCCTGTGTCAGCACCATTAGCCTTTTTGTTCCCTTTACACAGGCTTACAGATTAAGTTGGTTTCAAGACTGAATATTTTATTGTTCTTATTATGTAGCAGCTTCACTTTGTACCATCTTCATTAACAGGACTACTTTAAGGAGGCAGGTGAATGAGTATGAATCCACATACTCCAAATATGCCACTTCTCTTCTGATATTTTATGCTTATGACACTTTCACCACATCTCCAGTATATTAAACTGAAGTAACAGCAGTGATTCTAAACCAGGCACAGGCATATAGGTACGTGGACAAAAAATCAACATATTGAGTCAGTTGTAACCCCTGAATACTATGCATTGTGATCGAGTGTGAAAAAAATTTGTTAGTGTCTAAACAATTAACCAAAAGTTGGATAATGGACAAGCGGTTTAAATAAATAGCCTGCATTAATTGATTTTTTGGCCACTTGGGGGCAGCGGAAACAAGTTGTGAACACAATACTGAAGTATCTTTGCCTGTTAAGTTGATATAGCAAACTTGTTGCCTCTTTACACATCTAGTAGTTACAGTTACAACATTATAATTCATTTGGAGTTGTGTTTAAGTTCAATATTCACTCTCCTTTAGCTCTGTGTTTGGTCTCTATCAAGTCCTGAGGGAAATATCTGACTTTTTAGCTGCTAAATGCTCCACTATGTTCACCATCTAGTCACTAACTGTGACTGTTTTGTCGTTTGGTGTTGAACAGGTAGTGTACAGTCGTTTTTTTTGGAGCTTTTTCTTTGAAAACAGCTGCCGCTTTGAGAGCGCCGACAGTGAACCAAAACAGTAAAGTTACAGCCAGACAGCTAAACAATGAGCTTACTATAGCCTCAAAAAGCCAAGCAGAGCTGCACAATCAGGTGAAAATTCTCCGTTGGTTTATCACTACTTTACACATTGTCATTTCATACATTGTTATTAAAAAAAATATTGCTTATAGCTGCTTTAAAATATTGGAAAAATTGTGAAAAACCTCAAAATTATGGCTGGATAAACAGTTGAAATTGTTAGCTTAAAGTACGGGACAAATTATGAAAAAGCTAAAAAGAAATGGATAAATGGTGAAAACGTCCAGCCACTCCAACTGGTAGTAGTAAGATAGAAACTTGACAAAACTGACCTGAACATCGACAGTTCAATTGTAGGACAAAAATATTGTAACAATACCTACTTTTATACAGTGAATAGTGTTGTATAACATCCCATTTAAATCACTTCAAGTAAGCACATTTGGAACATGATGAGTAGTGTCGATGAAAGGGTACTTTGGGGTAAAATCAGACTTAAATTACTAAGGCTCTTAGCCAATCAGGAACCTTTTGACTCATATTCCACTATTCTGTAACACTCTTATTCTATTATTAAGTCACAAATCCAAAGAAAGATGGATATCCAGTCTGGTTTTGACAGTTTATTAACATTCATATCCATTCAGGTCATCAATTTCCATACACACAGTAAATCCCACTGAGCTTCTCTCAAAAAAGGGGAACATTTGGAAACATCTAACCTGTCCGTGTTCTTGTGATAATGTGCAGTATGTGATTACACAGATACACAGTCAAAAACCCTTTTTTTTATTCCACTCTAATTCCACTTGTAACCCTGTTAAAAAGGGACAATAAATAGTTTAAATATGTTCATGTTTGATAAAATGTGATTAAAAGTATTAAGAATAATATTTCATGAAGGTTGATAAAGTTTGTTTAAAAATAGTTTAATAAATAAGTTTAAAAAGTTTAAAAAGATTCAAATATGCACTTTAAGATATTTCATGTTATTTTGAAAAGTCTCAGGGTTAAAGAGGAAGTACCGATTGAGAAAAGTGTAATTCTGGTAATTAATTGGTTAAGATCTGGCTAAACAGGAAGAGTGTGTATTTTGTTGTGTGAGCGAGAAACTTGACATGCAAGAGAGAGCGCGCGATACGGAGCAGAGAAGGGAGAACTGCCTGGCGTTTAATATGTTACAGTAAAAAAATATGCAGAGTACGGACACTGTTTATGAATAATAGGTAGAGATAAACGGACAGTGAGTCTCAAAGGACTGTTATTCAGTGCAGCACCGTGTTCGAGTTTAAAGGAGTACTTTGGCAAAGAGTGTTCAACGAGGAGCGCAGCTAACAGCTAATGTAGCTCACATTAGCTTAGCTACGGACTTCATCTGCGTGCAGCTAAACCAGCTACTCAACTGATGAAGTTAGCCTGCGGTGTGCCGGACCTGTTCAGTGTGATCTGCGGTGAGTTCTACTGGGAGAGTGGGAGAAGTCATCTGCAGCCGACGTGGCCGCAACACGCTGGTCCTGACAGGAGGAATCGTCTACCTCATCCCATGTATCAGCAACCCACTGGTATCGCACAGGGGACGAGGAGTACGCCATTACGGCAGTGAGTTGCCATCTGTTTTATTTCAGCGCTTTAGCGTGAAGCAGCCATTTTGTTTCTGGCTACAACGCACACAAGCATCGCTTCAGGCCTGCATCATTAACACTGGGTACCCATATCCTTTTCAGTTAGTTATAACTGCCGGCTTTAGGTGTGTTTCATTATTTGGTGGTTTTATAATGAGTGCACTCAAAAGGGGTATTTGAATATTAAGAAATTGATCATTTAAAAGGTACTGAAAAGTCTTTTGAACTTGAGTGTTATATTTGTGTTTTATTTTCATTATTAAAAGAATATTTGTGTTTACATTTACAACAGTAAATCTGTAAAACTTACTTTTTTCTTGTCATTTGTATAAGTGTCTGAGAAATAGTACTGTTGATGTTTACCGACATATTGAGAGTACTTTTATTTCAATTGGCAAGTGTTTAGGAGAAAGGTATAAACTTAAAGGATACTTTAATTCTTATTTCATTTATCTACAGTTTGATTAAAACCATTAAAAATTAGTATTAAAACATTCAGTGAGTAAATAAAAGTGTCTTACATTATAGAATAAATAGAACTTAGTTCACCAATATTATATTACAGTGTACTTGTCATTCAGTATTAGTTAATCTTAAAGAAAGAGATTTCTAAAACATAAAGAACTTGGGAAGCGTACCTCATAAAAATAGACCAGCCGTCTAGAGGGCGCTACATAAAATGGAGGCACCGCTGGGATTGTGGGTTAATTAATGCTGAAATTGGTGATTTGTGACTGTAAATTTCCTAGTGTGTGAACTATTCAACTGTGAAAAAAAAAACTAAGAAAGACAAACAAAACAATATATGGTGATATTTAACTAACAGCAGCTAAAGTGTCACAATGTACAGGAACCAGCTGAAGAACTGGTGTCGAGGTGAAAACCTGGATGAGAGCCATGCCTTGCTGACCATCGTTCCTGAGAAGACAGAAACAGCACACATAGTAGAGACTTTGCAAACTGTAAAGTGCTTGGGACGGGTACAAGTGAGAGGAAGAATGTTAAACGAAACTACAAATGAAGTGCTGGTGCTTTGCGAGTGCAAAGAGAAATTGACTGATGCAGACGCCCCAAGTGAAGTTTTGAGCTCAGATGGACAAACTGCATGGAAAATATTCACTGTGGCTCAGAGCTCAGACCCTGAGTTGGACTTTAACCGTAAACTGCATGCTCTTCTACAAGCAGAAGGAAAGTCCACAGAGGATGTGCAGGCCTTGCTGACCCCGCACATACCTCCCTCTACAGAAGCCATCCTTCGTGCTGTGGGCGATCTGTTTGATAAGACTGTCAAGCCCTCAGCAGAAAGTGGAGGATACCGCCGCCTGCGGATCTTTTCCGGTATTGTGCCTACACCAGCAGGAGAGGAACAATTCGACCACTGGTTAGAGCAAGCTTACCTGATGGTTGAAGAGAGTGAGGGTTCTGCTAAAGACAAGAGGAGAAAGATAATGGAGAGTTTAAAGGGGCCAGCTCTGGAAGTGATAAAAGCAGTGCGTCTCTCCAATCCTGACATTGCCCCTGACAAGTGCCTGGAGGCTCTGGAAAACGCCTTTGGATTAGCAGAGTCTGGAGACGATTTGTATTTCACATTCAGAATGCAGCAGCAGCAACCTGGTGAGAAGCTATCTGATTTCCTCAGGAGATTAGAACGTTGCCTGTCCAAAGTGGTACAAAGAGGTGGTCTCACTCCCCTAGCCATGGATGGTGCACGGCTTGAGCAGCTTATGAGGGGTGCAGTTAATGCTGATCTGATGTTAATCCAACTGCGACTGAGGGAGAGAAGAGCTAATCCCCCAACTTTCCTTGAGCTCCTGAAAGAAATTCGTTCAGAAGAAGAATATGAATCTTCTCGAGCAAAGCTGAACCATTCAGTGTATACAGTTCACACCAAGCTTCAAGAAGAAAACAAACACTCAGAGATACAGAGTTTGAGAGCTGAAATTAAAGAAGTGAAATCAATGTTTGCTGCGCTCTCTACACGGGACAAAGAGACACAAAATGAGAACTTTCAAACTAAAGTGAGAAATGTCCCAGAGACTAATGCTGATCCAGAAGTGATAGCTCTGAGGAAACAACTGAAACAGTTACAACAAAAGGTGAACTCCAGATTACCTCAATCGTCTACACCTTCTCCCACAGTGATGACTGTAAACACTCAAAACAGACAAGGGGCTGAGACAGAAGAGCGTTTCTGCTATCGCTGTGGCGAAAATGGACACATGGCAGGGAAGTGCAAAAACCCTGAGAACCAAAGCAAAGTGATCCAAAGACTCATTCAAGCTCTCAAAAAGGCTAAGACCCATAGCACTCAACCTACTACTGATGTCCCCTCACCCAAAACTGACTGCACTGTGAGGAGGAGTGTAGTAGATCAGCTTGCCCCAACAGGCATACCAGAGGGTCTAATAGGGCCACCATCTTTGGAGCCTCTGAAAGTTAATGGACATTTGTGTGATGCATTACTTGACAGTGGCTCAAGAGTTAGCATCATCTTTGAATCCTGGTACAGGAGACATCTTGCTGATACTCCTATTCGCCCAGTAAGTGACCTTAACATTTGGGGTTTAAGTGACTCTGATTACCCTTATCTTGGCTACGTGGCAGTGGACCTAGAGTTTCCCAAAAAGGTAGCGGGTACCCCAACAGCCCTGTCAGCCCTGGCTCTCATTTGCCCCGATCCACCTGGTCCTGATCAGACACCTGTGATCCTCGGGACAAATACCAAGGCTAACCTATCCAAGCGGCTAGCCCAGCTGCGTGACGATAGAGTTGAAGGCACTGTAGCCCACGCCTTTGGCATACAGAACACTTTCCCAGAAACAGTGAAAGAAAAAGCCATTGACTTGTCAAATGAAGAGGATGACGAAATAGGTTGTGTAAAGTTGGAGGGTCGAAGCTCACTTGTCCTACCTGCAGGTGGCAGCATTAAAGTAGTCTGCAAAGTGGTGCTTGGAAAGTCCCTGCCCGATGACATCTTGATAGTAGAGGCCTCCAGTACAGCTACTCTCCCATCAGGCGTCATGCTCCAACCTATGGCAATACCCAGTAATGCTGTGGACATTAACCGGCTGACAGTTGTGGTTCATAATGAGTCGCAGAAAGAAGTGACCATTCCTGCCGGTGCTGTCCTGGGTCACCTGTGTGTAGCTGATGTGGTTACCACAGTGCCAAAACAAAAGCCAGAGACTGAGGATGCTTTTGATGTCAGAATGATCGACTTTGGTGAGTCACCTGTCCCCGAAACATGGAAAGCAAGGCTCAGACAAAAACTGTCTGAAAGAGCAGATGTATTCTCTCTTCATGAACTCGATGTGGGACTCGCCAAAGAAGTGGAGCACACGATCCGCTTATCTGATTCACGACCCTTTCGTGAACGCTCCAGACGCATCGCCCCTGCGGATATTGACGACGTGAGGCGTCATATTCAAAAGCTACTAGCTGCAGGCATCATTAAAGAGTCCAGAAGTCCATATGCATCGCCCATAGTGGTTGTGAGGAAAAAGAATGGGGATGTAAGGATGTGCATTGACTACCGCACACTAAACAGCCGCACTGTACCAGATCAATACACTACCCCACGCATCGATGAGGCTCTTGACTGCCTGTCGGGTAGTAAATGGTTCTCAGTGATCGACTTAAGAAGTGGTTACTATCAAATAGCCATGAAAGAAGAGGACAAAGAAAAGACTGCCTTTATCTGCCCTCTCGGGTTCTACCAATTTGAGAGGATGCCTCAAGGCATAACTGGAGCTCCTGCAACCTTCCAGCGCCTCATGGAGAAAGCAGTTGGAGACATGAACATGCTCCAAGTAATAGTCTATCTGGATGATCTGATCATATTCGGAAAGACCCTGGCAGAACATGAAGAGAGACTCTTAAAGGTGCTGGACAGACTCAGAGAAGTAGGGCTCAAGATTTCACTTGACAAATGTCAGTTTTGCCAAACAAAGGTCAAGTATGTGGGTCATATTGTGACTGCTGAGGGTGTTGCTGCTGACCCTGCAAAAATCGAAGCTGTGACCACTTGGCCCCAACCTTACAATCTCAAGACCCTACGATCCTTTTTGGGTTTTTGTGGTTATTATAGACGATTTATCCACAACTACTCCTCCATCGTCCGCCCTTTGACTGACCTCACTAAAGGTTATGGCCCCCCTCAGCGTAGCAAAAAGCCAGTAAAAGGGAAGAGAGATGTTTATTTGGATGAGAAGGAGCTGTTTGGAGACAGGTGGGACGAGTCATGCACTGAAGCCTTTGAAAAAATCAAACAGTGTTTGACAAACGCCCCTGTGCTCGCCTTTGCAGATCCTGATAAGCCCTACACACTGCATGTCGATGCTAGCCTTACGGGACTGGGAGCTGTGCTTTATCAGGCATACCCAAAAGGCTTGCGACCAGTGGCGTTCGCAAGCAGAAAACTGAGCTCGTCAGAAAAAAACTACGCCATCCATCAGTTAGAGTTTCTGTCGCTGAAATGGGCAGTTGTGGAGAAATTTCACGACTATCTCTACGGAGCCCACTTTACTGTGCGTACAGACAACAACCCTCTAACTTACGTCCTGACATCAGCAAAGCTCAACGCCACAGGACATCGGTGGCTGTCGGACTTGTCAGTGTACGATTTTAACATTATCTACAGACCAGGTAGAAATAACATTGATGCTGATCTGTTGTCCCGCATAGAGGCAAGAGATGAGGAGACGGAATGGCAGAGCATCTCGCAGGCTGGAGTCAAGTCAATATGCCAGCGAGTCGGTGTTCTTGGCCCATCGGCAGACTCCCCCAAGTATGCTGAACAGCTTGGAGCTCCACCTGACTGCATTCCTGACGTGTATGCTTTCCCCACACGTCTTCAGCTTAACTCACTGGAACAAATGTCCAGGCAGGACTTAATGGCAGCCCAAGCCCAAGACGGCTTGATAGCACCCACCATACAAGCTTTAAAGTGTGGCAAGTGGAAAGACAACCCAGAGTTACTCCCTATGAAAAGAGAGATGGGTAAGCTAGTCATGACTGACGGGTTACTACATCGGGTGAGCACATGCCACACAGGGAAAAAGACACAGCAGCTAGTGCTACCTGCCAAGTTCAAAGCAGTAGTACTCAAAACCATGCACGATGACCTTGGTCATTTAGGAGTGGACAGAGTCACTGACATGATCAGGAGCCGATTCTTCTGGCCAAAGATGTCAGTCGATGTAGAGCAATATGTGAAAAACTGCGGAGAGTGTGTGCTAAGGAAGACTCCATGTCAAAGAGCTGCACCGTTACATCAGATAGTGAGCTCTGGACCTATGGACCTCGTCTGTATTGACTTCCTGTCTATGGAACCTGACTCAAGAGGAGTGAGTAATGTGCTTGTCATAACTGACCATTTTACGAGATACGCCCAAGCTTTCCCCACTCTCAATCAAAAAGCTCTCACAGTGGCAAAAGTCTTAGTGGAAAAGTACTTTGTACATTATGGCTTGCCATCTCGTATTCACTCTGATCAAGGCAGAGACTTTGAGTCTCAACTCATTAAAGAGTTGTTAAAGATACTGGGCATACAGAAGTCAAGGACCACCCCTTACCACCCCCAGGGTGATCCCCAACCTGAACGCTTCAACAGAACTCTGTTATCCATGTTGGCCACACTCAACCAAGAAAAGAAGCGGCAATGGAGTCAGCATGTAGTGCACCTGGTGCATGCATACAATAGCACCAAGTGTGACGCCACGGGATACTCCCCGTATATGCTGATGTTCGGCCGAGAGGCTCGACTCCCGCTGGATGTATGCTTTGGGACATGCCCAGATGGCAAAGTTGACCAACCACATTCTGCATATGTTGCCAAACTGAAAGAGGATTTGCAGACAGCCTATAACCTGGCCACAGAGGTCTCTAACAAGAGACACCAGCAAAATAAAAAGGCATACGACAAGAGACTTAGGTTCCACAAACTAGAACCTGGCGACAGAGTATTGCTGAAAAACCTTGGATTGAAGGGAAAACACAAACTGGAAAATCGCTGGTACAATGTCCCTTATGTTGTAGTGGATAAGTTGCCAAACTTGCCTGTTTACAGAGTAAAGCCACTAAACGTCAAAGGGAAGGTCAAAACATTGCACAGAGATAATCTCCTTCCCATAGGAGATCGAGTGAGGATACCAGTGCAGGAGGAAATGGAGAATGTTCCAAAGAGACCTGTGACTCGAAGTCGTGTCCCCAACCGACACAAAAGAAACTCCACAGATCACACTGTACAAAGAGAAAGCCATACCTTGAGTGATTCTTCTGATCTGGAGTGTGAATGGCCGACCAAACCCTATAGGGAGTTAATGGGAAATCTCTTGCGAAGGAGAGAAAGACATAGTGCTGAAGGATCAGAGCAGTTGGAAGTCCTCAGTCCTTCAGAAGAGAGTCACTCAGAGAGAGACCACTCTCCTGTAGAGCATGTTCCAGATGTCCCTCAAGCAACCGACTCTGAGTCAGGACCACTCTCCAGTGAAGATGAGCAACTACCCTCGAGCTGTTCTAATGTACATGTGACACCAAAGCCAAGTAGGCCAAAAAGATCATTGAAACCAGTTGTAAGACTTACCTATGATGAGCCAGGAAAGGCCAAAGATCAACCCATTACCATTGTACATAGAGGGGTTACTATAAAAATTGGTAAGCACTAAGCTGGGTCTCATAATCTCACCCTTAATACTTTGAGTAGAAACTTAAGTTAAGTTTTGTAATCTGATGAGGACATCAGACGTTTAAAGGGGGGAGGGTGTAACCCTGTTAAAAAGGGACAATAAATAGTTTAAATATGTTCATGTTTGATAAAATGTGATTAAAAGTATTAAGAATAATATTTCATGAAGGTTGATAAAGTTTGTTTAAAAATAGTTTAATAAATAAGTTTAAAAAGTTTAAAAAGATTCAAATATGCACTTTAAGATATTTCATGTTATTTTGAAAAGTCTCAGGGTTAAAGAGGAAGTACCGATTGAGAAAAGTGTAATTCTGGTAATTAATTGGTTAAGATCTGGCTAAACAGGAAGAGTGTGTATTTTGTTGTGTGAGCGAGAAACTTGACATGCAAGAGAGAGCGCGCGATACGGAGCAGAGAAGGGAGAACTGCCTGGCGTTTAATATGTTACAGTAAAAAAATATGCAGAGTACGGACACTGTTTATGAATAATAGGTAGAGATAAACGGACAGTGAGTCTCAAAGGACTGTTATTCAGTGCAGCACCGTGTTCGAGTTTAAAGGAGTACTTTGGCAAAGAGTGTTCAACGAGGAGCGCAGCTAACAGCTAATGTAGCTCACATTAGCTTAGCTACGGACTTCATCTGCGTGCAGCTAAACCAGCTACTCAACTGATGAAGTTAGCCTGCGGTGTGCCGGACCTGTTCAGTGTGATCTGCGGTGAGTTCTACTGGGAGAGTGGGAGAAGTCATCTGCAGCCGACGTGGCCGCAACACGCTGGTCCTGACAGGAGGAATCGTCTACCTCATCCCATGTATCAGCAACCCACTGGTATCGCACAGGGGACGAGGAGTACGCCATTACGGCAGTGAGTTGCCATCTGTTTTATTTCAGCGCTTTAGCGTGAAGCAGCCATTTTGTTTCTGGCTACAACGCACACAAGCATCGCTTCAGGCCTGCATCATTAACACTGGGTACCCATATCCTTTTCAGTTAGTTATAACTGCCGGCTTTAGGTGTGTTTCATTATTTGGTGGTTTTATAATGAGTGCACTCAAAAGGGGTATTTGAATATTAAGAAATTGATCATTTAAAAGGTACTGAAAAGTCTTTTGAACTTGAGTGTTATATTTGTGTTTTATTTTCATTATTAAAAGAATATTTGTGTTTACATTTACAACAGTAAATCTGTAAAACTTACTTTTTTCTTGTCATTTGTATAAGTGTCTGAGAAATAGTACTGTTGATGTTTACCGACATATTGAGAGTACTTTTATTTCAATTGGCAAGTGTTTAGGAGAAAGGTATAAACTTAAAGGATACTTTAATTCTTATTTCATTTATCTACAGTTTGATTAAAACCATTAAAAATTAGTATTAAAACATTCAGTGAGTAAATAAAAGTGTCTTACATTATAGAATAAATAGAACTTAGTTCACCAATATTATATTACAGTGTACTTGTCATTCAGTATTAGTTAATCTTAAAGAAAGAGATTTCTAAAACATAAAGAACTTGGGAAGCGTACCTCATAAAAATAGACCAGCCGTCTAGAGGGCGCTACACACTCTTAAATTTAGCTAACTTGCTTATAACAACCTGGTCACATTTTCATTTTGCGAGGGTTATCTCACTCACTGCACAAGGGTCAATGACAAATAAAGCTTCTAAAAAGGTATTTTTTAAAAAGTCCTTTCAAAATGGATGTGATGCATAATTTTGACTCTGGAACAATGTGTTTAAACAAGTCTCATTTTTTATTTCAAATACAAAAAAAAGTGTTTTAGTCAACAGTCTCTATTGAAGTATAAGTAGTAAATTGATCAAAAACAAGACACATCACATGAGATAACAGCAGCAACTGGAATAGGCTACAGTGCAATAAATTGATTAGATACACTGTAATGGACTGTGATTGAACAACAACAAAGTCATGTTTTAGTTTAGCTTATAGAATTTATAATATATTGAAATATTAGTTCAACACTGGTAGAGGGCTAATATCCAATTTCCAGTGTGCGTACTAAAGCAGTCCCAGTCTGCATGAGTTAGCTGTGAATTAAGAGGCTGTGATCACTTTGAGCACATCACTAAAAAATGATGTCAGCAGGATGGAGCCAAGTGAACTTTTTTCTTCTTCTCAAGTGCTGCATGCAGCTCACCTCAATCTCATCACCAATTACCTGAAGAAACTGTCCCATGAAAGGCCGACCTTCATGTTTCACTAAGATGAACTTCCAATTCAGATCACTGTCATCTTGGGCACTATTGTGGCATTGGCAGATATGAGATCTGCTACAGAAGCAGGAGTCTCCCCAGTTCAGTGGAGATGACCTGGTCCAAAGTTCCCTTTATAGCAGACACAACCTCAGGGACCGCTTCATCAAATCCTCTGATGGCCTCCTCGCTCACCCTGAAGAACTTGATTTCAGATTTTCTCTCTGTTAGGGAGGCTGTAAAAATCTTCTGGGGTCTGGTCATCTGCACCCCTTTGGACAGCAGAGTCAACAGTGAGCTTGACAGCACCACCTACTCTATTGGGGTCACCTTTTCCATGGGACTTCTAAGAACCCACCCAGGTCATCTGCTAGAAGCCTGAGAGGAAGGGGATGATGCTGAGCAAATAGTACTCTGTATTATGGTACAGAGTGACTGGACTGTCACTCATCACATGTAAAGTTGTGGGAGACGAATTGCAATTCTCTATCACATCCCTTAGCACTGGCTCTCTCATCATGCCGAAGGGATGCAGAGATGTTAGTATGAGCCTGTGAGCCAGTTGCTGTATAAGCCACATGTGTAGACTGTGACTTTGTTTCCTGTGGCTCCAAAATTAAAAGATTGTACCTCACTATTAAGTTTGTAGGAGAAGTTCTCTATCTAGGGCAACTTCATCCTCTCTCTTGGTGCAACCAGTTGTAGTGGTGTTTGGCTAGGCTGTCGAGCTTCTGATTGAAAAGGTTCAACAGTCCAGCACATGCACCAGTTTGTGCTTCTTTGACAAAATTCATATAGGTCTTATGCTCCTCTGACAAAGTTTTTCTTATGCATTGATGCCAGGTCACAGTCTTTTCCGCCTGGGATGTTGCAACTTCTACCTGATTGTAGCAGCATTTTGAACGGACTTGATATATGCATGACTTGTTGTCTGGACTGCACAGAGATTGAGGACAACCGCTGAGAAAAGCCAGCAGTTTTCAGAAGACCTTTCTGCTGCAGATTTTCAGTCAAGAGTGTGACATTCTCATGGTCCGAGCATACACAAGTGTACCTGTCTAACACTTTTGGCTGCGTCACAAAGAAGGACAATATTGAACAAATTGTCTGTGAGACAGCCTGTGGGACTTTTGCATTTCAGAATTATACTGCAGATGGAGTTCAGTCAAGGGTTTATCTAACACACGCCTCTGTTGATTGTTTTTGTTTTTTGTGACTGTATCCTTTCTCCCTGACAGTAAGCGACTGTTCTCATCTTGACAGAGGAATTCAACAAATCTCTCTTTTTTCTGGATGGCCGGTTTCTTTGAAATCCTTGATCTGTTCTCTTCAGTTGTAGATTTTGCCTTTTATTTCTCAGACTTTTTTTCCCCCTTAATCTTTCTATGTGCTTTTGTAATTTTTCAGATTCTCTTTTGGCAGCTTCCATTTCTCTTTTCATTTTGTGCATTTTACTGCGCAACTTTGCTTTCTCTCTTTTTCACCATTTCATGTTACTGCTTGCTACTCTATGTGGTGTGTGTGGAGGATGTTGAGTCCAAGTCTCAATATTTACATATTTTAAAATAATAACCCACTATCCAAACACCAAATACATAATTCCAGTAGCAATAAACAGAATTATGACACTAATTCAATTCTCAGCCATATGTAATGATATGCATATAATAACAAACTTGATTCTAATATTTGTAGTTAATTTTGGCTCTTACAGGGTACTTGAGTTCATCTAACATGTCTGTGAGGGTAGATAAAAGATTGGGAACCACTGAGATACAGCTTGTCAGTATGATGATCAGATATTTAAAATATGAATTTATAATGAGCCCGAGAAATATCTGCAAATGTTATCCACATTTAAAAATATGCTTTTATGGACACATAGACAGAAATATCTACAAGTCAATCATGACATTCATTGCATATGGTAATTCTACTGAAATTATGCCATTATGAGTTACATGATTAGAGCAAATAACTTTTCATGTTTGATAAGGGCAATTAGCACTCCGGAGCCCACCTACTATGCAGCCCAGAGGGAATGAATACTTCAGGAATACATTATGTGATAAATCAGATTAGCCCTGTCTTGTCTCTGGATGTGCTGAAAACTGATCTTTGTGAAAATCTGCAGCTTGATATTTTCTGGAAAAAATGTGACCCAATCTTTTCTCATGGCTCTTATAAACCATGCCATGCAATGTCTTTTCTTTATTTCAAGGAATATTTCATTGAATTGATTGGCAGTCTGGAAACACTACTGGCTCGAGCTTGGTGTGAGAGGAGGCAGAGTAAAATTTTGTCTTGTATAGCTTCAAGTTCTTGTCGGGTTCAGGTTCTGCTATTTTCAAATTTAATAGAAATCTCTCTTCATATTACATCTGTGTGCCTGTTGCCTGATATCAACTCGACTTGGTGGAGTGGGCGGATTCAAAGGTCTGGACCCAGGCAAGTGTGGCTGCATAGCTCTGTTCTGTACTGTCAAGTTTAGACCAATACTTCTGACTAAAATATAATGTTAGGTCAGGTTGTGTTGGCGCCTCAAATCTGGCAGCATGAGTCAGAGTCAAGTCGGAATGAGTCATAAAGATAAGGATATGCGCTGGGCTTAGTTTTATGCCAATGCTGTTCTCTGCAGCTACCATATAGTAAAAAAAAATGTGACTATTCTGCAGTTTTTCATTTGTTCCTGCACCCTTAAACCTTTCTCAGTTGTTCTAAAGCTATAATTTGGGACATTTTCAATTCATGAAAGCTTTCTTTTCCATCTGCTGCTGCAAAAACTCACTGTATTGTTGCACAGTAAATGGTGTATTTTATATTTCTGGCAACAGAATTTCGGAACAAATAAACAAAGAAAAGAAAGAAAAGAACATCATCTACATATTCATTCAAACCACAGACTGTATATAAAGAGTCTATGATTCAAACTATAGCCTGACCAATGCAGGATTTTTGAGGAAGATACCAATATTGATATTTAAAAACATCAGATGATGATATATTGGCCAATATTAATTTTCTTTTTTACAACCCATAACATAAATAAACATTAAGGTTCCCCTAAATTTATTGTTTTTAATAATTGCAACAAAGAAATGTACTGGGCAGGATGTTTTACATATAATTTTTTACATAAATATTTTATGTTATAAACTATAAAAACTATAAACTATAGAATGATTACACTGTTTCAAAACATATCTCTGCCATTTCTGTTTTGACATATATGCGATACCAATATATCTACTTAATTCATCATACAGAACACGAAAGACCTCACTGCACAAACATTTTGTTTTGTTTTGTTTTACATTTGATATGTGGGAAGTGTAGTACAGTTAAGTACTACAATGGAAAATTCCTCCATTACAAGAAGAATTCCTGCATTTTAAACTTTACTCAAGTGAAGGTAAAAACTTACTCAAGTATCCAAATTAGAAGTGGCCTTTGTCTAGATTGGTTCCTATTGAATTCTACAGATGGAAATACCCAAAATTGGAAGTTATGAAATAAAAGTCAATAGAAATTGTATGATTTGAGATTTTCCACACTGTTGGATGAAAAAAAATCCTGTATCTCAGTCCTCCTGCTTTCAGAACAGTTAAAGGATTAAATGCTCATCTATAGACAATTTTGTTGAACTCTTCAGATACTATCAAAATGCTATGTCATCTAATCAAAATAAGGTGGTTTTTCATTGTGCTGATATGTGGAAGTACTTTTTTTTTATCTGACAAAAGCCATATTTTATAAGCTTATCTCATGTTGAATCAAAGCAAAGTCAGGAAATGCAGCTGTACTGAGTTTGGTTGCAGTTTTTGAACTAGTTAGGAGATGATCTGCCCTGAAAAAGGGTCTCACCTCCTTTGCGACCCTACAAACAGTAGTAGTGTAAAGTATGCGTTGTGCATTTCGCTTAGCACCTGTACTGCAGGCAGAGGTAAGCATCTCCTCTCTCAAGCTGAAGCTCTCAAAGTAATTGTACCACCTTGGACGGTGACAAGGGTTTTCTCTCAGGAGGCTCTTGTGTAATGCATTTCTGCTTTGTGTTTTTCACCCTGCTTTCATAAGTGCCTGGCTACTTCCATTTCTCCAACTCCTCTACAGAACAGCGGTTTAACTTCACAGCACCAGATGTTGTGCCAAAGCCTCGAGACGTGTTTGAGGTGCAAATCAGTGCTCATCAATAGCTACAGCATCTAATTTTCTTTTAAGAGATCTCTGTGCATAAAAGGATCCTGCCTTCAGTCACTCTCCTTTCTCTTCGATCACCTTAGACTTATTTCATTTTTTTTTTAACCATCACAATTTAGGAGCAGTGCATGAAGAGAAAATATTTTGTCTGAGGCTTCCATTTCTGTTTTATTCGTTTTACTAACAGGTTAGACTTTCATAAATAAATGAAACAGTCGGCTTATTAAAAAACATATGCTGACAATGACTCATTCCACCATCCTTCCACACACAGTGTTCGCATATATTTGAACCTACTTGTATTACAAATCTGTTTAACATCTTGCGGTAATGATGACACAGTGCTCTGCTGTACACTGCAGATACATTCCCCCGTAATAATTTCATCGCCAGCCGTTGCTTTGAGCTAATTCCTCTGCCATTACCATCGTTGTCCTCAGGTTATCCATCAGATGATTTGTATTCATAATGAGTTCAGAGTAAATTAACACATGTAGTTATTATTGCATGGTAATGAGCATGAATCCAACCCTCATGAAATGCACATACTGTCTTGTTAACCAAGTCACCACAGCGGGCTCTGACAAAAGACAGAATTTGTACTTCACACTGCAATGTGAATGTGGTATTTCTACTTTTTACTCCATGACCCGAAAGATAAAATAACTGCCACCATTATAACTTTCCAGAGCAGTAAAATCCTTTCTCATAATATATATAAACTGCTGTGCAGTGTTTTGGCATCCAATATATTACTCAACTGAATTTTATGGATCCTTTTTCATCGTTTCATTGGTACTTGAAACAACACCCCCACATCAGTGGAGCACCTTGCATTTGTTTGACACAGGGCTGTTTTCAGTCTGAAACTCCACAAAAGCATGTAGTTCTCACAGGTGGCGTCGCATGTCAACATTTTGATGTGTGTGACAAGTTTGTTGTAATGTATTTTTTAGTGTTTCAATTTCAGCCAATGAAAGATATCAGTTAAAGGTACCTTGTGGGTTTTTTGAACCACTAGTGGCACTGTAGAGAAATGTACGACACATTAAGGGTATCCTGTGTTGTTTGTATCACCTGTTCTTCTTAAGTCTTTTTATGAATTTTTGACAGACAAAGCAATAAGATATGACATAGAAAAATATAAAATGTCTGTATTAGAATAATTCACACCCCACCAATCCTTCAAGTAGGTTATGGCCACCAAAAGAAAAGGCATAATATGGAAACCTATACACAAATGCTAAATATATATTCAATTGCATCACCTGCATGCACACAAGACGACAAAAGACAAAGACAGAGTCTACTAATGTAAATGTGCCATGGATGCAAACTACAAAGAAACACAAAGAAGAAAATTTAGAGCTAGAACAAGAAAAACACAACAACACATGTCAAATGGAGAAAGCCAAGAATCTCATGTTTCCTAAAGAAGAGAAAAATAATGAAGCCGTGCTGTTACATTGAATGAAGGAAAGAAAAAAACAATATTTCACATCTGCACATCAAATTGCCTCATATGGCCATGTCAATCACATGAGTGAGAACAGCTGTATGACTTTGGGTTTGCACATTCCAGATGTCATCTGTTTGTCGTGGTATACGCCATATAATGTAAAATGCACCAATAAAAGAGAATAAGACAAAAGCACCTTGCAAACAATACAGGTTTTTCAAAATGTTCTATGAGGTAGGAAATGCATGTAACAGGATACACCTACAAAACTGTTTATTTAAATTAAAAAACTCTTATTTTATAAATAAGTTCAGCTTTAAAGTACGCATATCTATTTCAACAACACAATAAACTGTAATACAACACTGTGATTCAAAAATATTACAGAAGAATATACAAGCAATAAAAATGTAAATACGTAGTAATTTATGGTTTACATCAGAGGTTTGGGCATCACTCATTGTAGACTGTAGATGGGGAGAGACAGTAGAAAAAGCAGGAACATCTTGTACACAACAAAACGATTTCCAAAATCTCAGCTCACCGAGGCTAATGCTGCTTTTGATGCTGTCAATTATAAAACACAGACAGGCTTACAGAGGATTTTTCTTAAAGTGGGAAACTAGGACAGGATTTAGCCAGTGAAGTATCCACCTGAAGCTTCATTACTGGAGCTGGCCTCTGAAAGGATCATTGATTTGTTCATGCAGCAGACTGACACCGACCTGAAGCCTCTGATCACTGACTGGGATCAGCAGGGCTCATCATTTATCCTGTGGCATACTGCTAGCACTGCACTGCATTTCTTCTCCTCCTGTCCTGCTTAACACACTACTCTGCCTCATCTCAGCTCTTCTACAATGCAAAGAAGGATGTTGCCCTCCACATATGACGCAGACGCCCTCTCATCTCGTCCAGTGACAGTTAAAGGACAAGGCTAGCAATATTTTATATTTCTCTTATTGTCAACAAATCTTATGTGCAGAGCCAAACCAACATTGAATTGACCCACAAGTGTCGTGTGTGTAGCCAAAGCCTGATATATGTTATTCCTCTGTGCTGTAGACCTCTGTTGTTGTCAATAAACTATTAAAAACATGTGAGTGAGCCACATTGTTGCACTGGGTGACATATTCCTTCACCACAAAGAGTTTATAGTGCAGTAGTTTGTTTGGAAACGGCTCCAAAGACTAATAACAGCTATCACATTTTCAGTCTCCGGAGAGTAGTTCTGTGTATGGCAGACACCATCGCACTAGTTTGTTGTGCTATATATCACAACCTCTTGACACTGTACTGAAGTTCTTTGAGAATTTATAATGTAGTACAAAGTCAAGAGGTTGTGATAAGTAGCACCACAAGCTAGTGAAGCTCTGTAAACGGAACTGCATTCCTGTGCATACGTAGTGGTGTCTGCCTTACATCAAACTACTCTCCAGAGACTGAAAACATGATCGCTGTTATTAGTTTTTGGAGCCGTTTCTAAAAAAAAACTACAGTGCCCAAGCAGTTGTAATAAAAGAAGATTTCACCCACTGCAACAGTGTGACTCAGTGTTTTTAATGGTTTTTGGACAACAATGAAGGTCTACGGCACAGAGGAATAAAGTGTAATTGGATACACACACAACACTTGTAAGTAGGATGAGTTCATTGTTGTTTTGGCTCTACACATTTTCTTGATAGTGTGAAAAATGTAGAAAAGTATGAGGACAAGGCTAGCAATATTCTATTTTTTCTGAAAAGAATTGTTACTGCACTATAACAAGTGTCGTCCTTGTATCCACTTCCTGATAAAGCTCTTTCTCTTGTCATGGAGCTCCATTTTTCTCTTTCAAATATTTTTATTGTGAAGCATGTATACAGCAGTAATACAGACTTCTGTGGAGTTTTTGTCATGCCTCATTTCAGATGTTTAACGACAAAAGACGAACAATACAAAACAAGAAGACAAACAAAATAAAACAAACAAACAAACAACCAAAAAAAACAAATACAACACCATGGAGCACACAGATCAGGTAACTTACCTAATGTGCAAATAATATACAACCCCCGGCCACAACCTTCCCATCCCTGAGCAGTGCCACCTAGGGGGTGATAAAACTACTGCTTGTGCAGTGCATCTTAACTGTCCGTCCCTTTCATAGAAGAGATAGGAGATAGGTCTCCAAATCCTTTCAAATTCCTCCAGTCTGTCAATAAGGATATGTAAGATTCTCTCCAGGTGGTGTTGTTATCCAGGATTTATTCTATTCTCTTGTTCTTTTTCCAGAATAAGAGAATAAGTTTCTTTGCACAAAGGAGACCACAGGACAGGAGATGATGCTGCACGAACTGTAGATTTTTAGAGTTTTTGGATGTGTCCAGTATACCAAAAGTGGATCTGGTCTTAGTTGGACATTAAAATCCTTGAAAAGAATGAAAATATTGCAAGATGTTATGTAGCTTTACCCTCGAGTAATGCAACCTGTGTAAATTTTTAAATTGTACCAAACAGTGCCTGGCATTAAGGGAACAGATATTAACATATTTTAGACCCTTGTCCAAGATGCCCTCTGCTATTTCTATCCCCAGTTATTTTTCCCAGTCCTTCTTTATACAGTTCATATGTACTTGTCCATGGTCTTGCAATATATCATATATAAATGAAATTACATGTCTTTCCACCATAGTCTATCAGAGACTGGTCCAGCTTGTCAGGTGTTGCACTCTCAAAATTGTGAAGATGGGTTTTCACAAAGTGTCTAATCTGGAGGTATCTAAAGAAGTCTGTCTTTGACAGCCCATATTTCTCCTTAAGCTGCTGAAATGATGCAAACGTGCCCCGAATGTATAAATCCCCAACGTTATACAGTCCTAATTCCTTCCATTGATCAAAGGCTCCATCCACAGTTGAAGGAGTAAACAACGGATTAGCACTAAAGGATAGCACTCTAAGCTTAAATTGTTTTGCTACTTGTCTCCAGATCTGAATTGTGCTATGAATACCCGGATTGTAATTATGACATGATTTTTTGAGACGAATAGGAGACTTTACGACAGTACCAAGTGAGTAAGGTAGACAGTCTTCTTGCTCCATATCAAGCCAGTTAGCAAGCATCATCTCATAAAAGCCATTAGGAGACACAGTGAATTTGCTGCCCAACAGTAGCACATGGTAAGGCCAGCCCTCCACCTGCCTTATCCTATGGGATTTATAATTCCAGATTAATGGAAGAGTTATAGAATCCAGTGTTTTTAAAAAAGGTTTTAGTAAGGTATATGGGTAAGTTTTGAAAGAAGTGCAACAATTGAGGGAGACAGATCATTTTGACTGTGGTTACTATACCTATCAAGGAAATTGGGAGTGTTTTCCAAAACCTTAATTTGGTCCTAAACTTGTCTAATATAGCTGTACAATTAGCTTCAAATAGAGAGTTATACTTCTTTGTGATCTCCTCCCCCAAATCTGTGAATTTTTCCAAAGCCAATTTGAATGGAATCTGTTCAAGCAGCCCTGGGTCTCTACAATGCACAAGCATCTGCTTGCTTTTGCTCCAGTTTATCTTATATCCCAGGAAATAACTAAATAATTCAATTGTCCCCAGCGAGATAGGAATAGAGGTCTGGCCTTGTTATGTACATCAAAATATTGCCCACATATAGCGATATATTGTTTGAAATATATTCAGTGTTGTAACCATGAATCTCTGTGCATGCCCGACTTGTTTCGGCAAGGGGCTCCAATACAGGTGCAAACAGCAAGAGACTAAGAGCACATACCTGCCTGGTGCCCCTGTACAGGTTAAATGCATCCAAAACTGTCCAATTACTGAGGATTCTAGCCTTAGGGTTGTTGTATAGTAACTTAACCCATGAGGTAAATCCTGCTCCAAATTCAAAATTTTCTAGCACTACATATAGATAAGACCATTCCACACAATCAAAGGCCTTTTCTGAAATCTAAACTCAAGATGAACATATCCTCCTTAGGGTGTCTGGTGGAATACAAAATATTGCAAAGACATCTGAAATTATGAAACGAGTGTTCAGTATGAACCCTGTCTGACCAGGGTGTATCAGTTTAGCCACATGAGGACTGATTCGTCTAGCTACGGACTTGGCAAAGCTGTTCTGGTCGGTGTTTAACAATGACATTGGTCTATATGGACTTACCTTCTCTAAATCTTTCCCTTTCTTTGGAGTAAGTGTATAGTAGCTTCATTTAATGTTAGTGGTAGCATGCCAACCTCAAAAGCCTTCTTGTACATCCCCCTGCAGATGTGGGGCTATTATGTTGTTGAACTTTTTATAAGACTCTTATCACTTTTTTAGGGAATTAATTGTTTTTCTTATTCCCTCACATGTGATTTGTCTCCAAGGAACTCTGATTCCTCTGCACTAATGTGGGCAATTTCCATACATATAAAAACTTCTAAAACCTTGGATGGTACATGGGCTTGAGAAGTGTACAATTTTTCATAAAATTTATGGACATTTACAGAAAGTCTGTGTTGCCAGCATCTCAGGTTAAACTGTAGGTGGTTTCTGTAGTCTGCAATTTTCTTTGCTGTCCTTTCATCCTTTCATTCATAAGATGTCTGTGAAGATTATCATCCAGGTCATGGTTATCCAAAGACGGTTGAATCAAGGGCAACTGGACTAGGTTGAAGATACTTGAGGACGTTTTGCCTTTCATGTAGAGCAAGAAAAACAGCTTTCTCAGGTAAAGAGTGATATACTCCCCAGTATGTAACAATTTTAAAATCACAGAATGAATAATTATTCAACCTTAATTATAAGGTGTTTTATTACACATTAACAGGTGAACATAACTGTAAATGGTGACAGAAATGATTTCTAACCTGAATTGTACTTTCTGTATTTTCTTTCAGGTGTTTTGGTCTCTTGCCCAGTCCACAAAGACTTGACAATGATGTGCATGAAAGAAAAAACTGTATATAAGATCAACTTTCCTTTTCTTGTCTATTATTGTTGTAGATTTAATACAGCTAGAAAATATGTTTATATTGAACCAACACTGATATGATGGCCTTCACCAAAATTGAAAACCATTTAAATGGAACCGCAAAATGTTAAGAATTGCTTCATGCATCATTTGTGAAATGAGTTTGCTTTTATTTCAAAGGAGTTTTATTTCAGAGCACATATTATCTGTTGGCTCTTTTTGATCGATGCTAGACCACATCCTCCATATTACTGCCCTCCGAATGTGTGTTGGCTAAAAATATTTGTAGACATTTTTCCAGTTTTCACTCTTCTACAAACCTCCAAAAGGAATACAAGCTTTCACCCTGCAGGAATGAAATGGATGCTGGCCTTGCAGGGTACTAAAAGTAGCCTCTGATAAAGTCTTATAAAATGACATTGTGAAACCACAGACCATAAATCCTGTTACAACTGCTGAGTGGTCTGGTTTCAAGTTAAGTTTAGAGCGTGTCACTCCCAAACAGGTGGAAAGATTCAGATAGGATAAAGCTCTCTTTTCCTTCCCTCTCTGTCTGTCTTTTTTTTGCTAAATTAAGAAGCAGCATCCATGCAAAGGCATAATCACTGTTTCCCTTACCTTCGGGGCCAAACACATCACATTGCCATTTTGAAGCTCCCCCCACTACCCTGTTCCAAACTTTATCAGCAATGGCAGCCCTGTGCATGTTTGCATGCTTCCAGACATGACAACTGGTGATAAAAAGGAAATGCTTGATGAAGTATCAGTTGACTTTGATTTGTTTTCTCATTACAGGATGAGAGGGACGTCTTTTGTTTCTTTATGAATTAAAGAGGCTTTTCATCTCACTGGGCAGCAAATGGCAGCAACAGCAATTATAAACAATTCTGCATTAAAAGGAATGTATCATGCATATTTTCACCAGGTCTATATTTATATTCTGGGGCTCTTTTCATGATTTACAGTTCAAAACATTCCCTATTTATCTTATACCGGTCCTTTATGCAGCCCATCAGTTCAGCATCTATCTGATACAGGTTGTTTTATCTCCCGCCTCTTTAAAGTCCCCTTCCCGATGAGCTCACTCTATTCTGATTGGCCAGCTCTTGAGGGCTGCCCTTCTGGTGACTTCTGCTGGCTCTGTAAACAAACAGTAAAGATTTTGCTTCTTCTTCTTGATCTTTACTCCAAGTGGAAAATGGAAAATGGCAGACAATGTTAGTGACTATTTGGTGAAAATAGTGGAGTAGCTAAAGAGGCAGATATTTCCCTCAGGAGTTGGTGTAAACCAAACTAGAGCTAAAAGGAAAGTGAATATTGGACTCATATTTTTTAGGTGGACAGGTGCATGACTCCAAATGACTGCTAATGTGCTCCACGTCCACCAGATGTGTAAAGTACATATACATAAATATTTGCCAAATTAACATACATAATAATGTGCTATGTAAATATCGTGTTAACAGCTTGATGCATTATTACCAAGTGGTCAAAAATCATTTATTGCTGCTTTAATTAATGTATTTATAATCTACTCTTTCATTTAATTACATACAGTATAATCTAGGCAAACTATACTTGCAATGGTCATGCAGCTGCTAAATAGTGGCAAGTGATGACTAACTTAATCTGAGTAAAATTAACATTGTCAAAGGAACATGTAAGAAAATGATCTATGAATAGAAAATACATACAGTTTGTACGTTGAGGACAATTCTCTGCTGCTACCTTAAGACTGTGAGTGTGATTTGTATTTACATCAGCTTTCTTTCACTCTCTGCATTTGATGGAGCGAACGTTGAACAAATCGGTGAGTAAAATACAACAAAATGAACATGTAGCTGTCACTGAAATATTTGTGTCAGACATTTTCCTCACCCTTCCCTCTCACATCTCTAATGGCTGCATCATGTCACAGGGAAACTCAGGGAGCCTGGTAGCAGGTGAGGAGCTGCAGAGGGTGTAAATGGAGCTCTAATGTGGTAAAGTGAGTGAGTTGCTGTGTTACAGTCAAAACAGACCACTTACTTTGTGTGAAAAGCTATTGCCAGCGATTAGGAATAGACCTATTTCCCCTCTGAAGCTGTTGTGGACAGGTTTTTTTTCATTTTTTCACCAACTATTATTATTTTAAAGCTTGAGCAGCATTTGAGATTGTCTGCTGTGCTGCTGTCATCAAACTGTGGAGGAGGACAGTTGAGTCACTGAATCTGTAAATATTACTTCCTGTAATCCATCTGGTTTACTGAAACCTTGTAAATTAATAAGTTTTCTGTTACTGTGACTTCTGACTTATTGAACATCCTCCTGATTTAGTTAGTTTCTCATCTGAATTTTATTGCCTGGTCACACAGTGACAGCAAAAGTTATCCCTTCACAGTTAAGCTCGGTGACGTAGCGACTGCTCGCAGGGCTAATTGGTAAATTACTGGTAACACGCTCGTCAGCCAGGAACATGCTAGCATTAGTCATGCTAGCATTAGTCAGTCACAAAGCTCTCTCATGCCTTTTTTTCTATAAAGTGCCATTATCTCTTCATGTTCTCAGGATTGTACATCAATTCATTCAATAAAGAGTTACTTAAGAGGGGGGAAAATAGCTACTTTGCAGGCTTGTTAGCTCAGTCGCTAATAGTACAAGGAGTTCACACAGTTTATTCAAAAGACATTTCACTTTATGTCATAACTGTCTACAAACCATTTCTCTTTTGTGGAGCTGTTTATACTTTGTCAGAAGAGGTAAAATAAGGTGGATTGGGCAACACAGTTAAAATGCTACAATATCTAGCCAGTCCTCAGCTCTCAACCTTTGTGATATTGGTTTTGGGGCGCTGCCTTCTGCACCCTTTTCACACACATTTAATTGTAACTTAACTAAGTCAAAACTATGTATTTACTCATTTGAAATGTTCAAAAATAATGTATTAACCTTGTTGACTCTGAATTAAGTTCATGTGGCTGGTGGAGTGTGCTCTATTGGCTGCCCCCAGCAGTATTTTCAGAGGGAAGTAGCTAAAGCCGTTTTGAAAAGTCACTAGATGAGGTCACATGCTAATTTGCATATCTGTCACATCATTGGCAATGCAAGGCAGACAAGGCAATTACATATACAAGGTTTAAAAAAAAAAAAAATCAAAGTAGAGAAAATAAACAGATGTTTCAGAGACTGGAATAAACTCACTCTTGTAAACTCCGTCTATTTTGAAAAAAAAAAAAATTGTCAAGTCAAATCATTTAGAATAAAAACTAAGGAGAAGGAGTTCCCTGGTCAGACTATATGGATTAGTGATTGGTCAATAGGTATGCACATTTACAGCTCACTCATATCTGTCTTGCTGATAATTATTCGACTGTCGCACAGTCAGTCCAGAGCCACATTAGTGCACGTTCAGTGAGAAATATTGGTGACTCTCTCCCAGGAGGTTTTCCTAGCCACTTTTCTGGAAAAAAAAACGTCACGTCTAAAAATTCACCAAATCTAACCAGGAAATTGCTAAGTTGGCAACACTGACCGCTGGTAGCAGGTAAGATATTGTCCTGCAAATGTAATTTACAGTTGACTGGGAGTCTGCTGTAGTTGTTGCTACAAGTTTTTTAAGTTGATTTAAGAGTTGCCACAGAAAGATGACATTCACAGTCTCAAACTGACCTAGAATACTCTGATAAACTTGACTGTTTTTTTCAGCCGTCAAAACAGCCATTAATAAGCACAACACCAGACCTATCTGTATCACTGAAAAAAATTATACTATGTCAGCAGCAATTCAGTAGTCTGGAACCAAACTATTTTCATGACTTTTTTTGTTTTTTATGACAGACTTTACAGAGCAGAATGTAACAGCATATTCATGATTATAATTATAAAACCTTTCATTTGGCCAAACTCCTGCTGACCTTTTTACTTACACTTACAAAGTGTGCTGTCAAGTCTATGTTGCAGGAGGAGTGATGGAGGACAAAAACACTTGAAATTTGATTTGAGTGGTCAGACACTAGGTGATTTGAATGACCTTTCAAGCCACAGTTGAATGTTATTTAGATCTGACATGAAAAGGCGTGATTCCACTCTGGTTATTTATACGTCCCCATCTAGTTTATTATAATTTCCAGCTCAATCACCAAACTCAGACTGAGAAAAGCTGGCAGATATCAGACTTGTGTCAAATTTTACTCAGAACTACGTGTACCAAGTTATTAGGAAAACTAGACAAAACCAAAATGTGGTATAATACAACAGCCCTGAAACAAATCCTATAATTACAATGTTCGGTTTTTATTTAATCAGTTTTAAAAAGGTGTTGATTTATTTTATACTCATTTTGGAAGCTGTTGCTGATGCTGTTGAAGTGTATTGGGTTTCTAATATTCAGTCTACCTTAATTCATATAAATGTATGTTCATTTATAGCTGAAAATTCACTAACAAAAGCACAATGTACTCAGTTTTCACTACCGTTTGCTGAAAACCACACTGGTCAACTGTTTAAAGAAATTTAAAAAATAAACTATATATTTGTAAAGTGTTCTTGAAGGTTTACACCTTTAGTAGGAATGAACGGCCTTGGGGCTGAGCACAGAGCCACCTACACTGTCGTCAGTCCCAGATGGTATCCACTTGTGATAAAGTGTAAAACTCATTTGTGTTGTTTGTCCACGTAAATTTCTATTGCACAAGGGGCAAAAATGAGCCGAAAACTTACTCGGACAAGAAGTGAGAGGTATTTTCAATTTTTTTGTTTGATTTTACAAGAGAAAAGATAATCTGGTTGTTTTGGAAAGGAAACCATCCAGGACTACCTGTCTTTATGTTTGTGATGCAAATTATAACTTGAATTTTTTGCTATTTAACTGAGCTACATTAACGTAACCTACAAAGTAAGCTAACTTTAGCTTTGTTTGGACTAGTAGTGACCAATAAAAACGATGTGTTGTGACGCAAAACTCCTATTCAAATGTGTGATTCACCTCTCGGTATTACAGCCAACAGCAAATAAACACATCCGTACTCCTTCTGTTTTGTGTAAAACCCCAGACATTAGTGGCCCATTAATTCTCCATGAAAGCACCAATTTTATCACATTTGCTTCCAAGGATCGACACGTTGGCTGCTCTGCCTTGATGGCTCCTTCTGTCATTATGCTGAGTGTGACATGTGTGACAGGCGTTGGTAATCTATGCAATCAGTTGAGTTTCACTGACAACCACAAGAGCAGCAGAGAGGAGGAGGAGGAGAAGTGGTCGAGGAAGAAAATTTGTTAAGAAAAGAGGCACAAAGCAAAAGAACAACAACACACCCGTGAAAAGTTGGCACAGAGCAAAAGACAGAAGGCAATATTAGGGCAGCGACTACCTCATCTGATTTTATTGTTGAGTAATGTGTCAATTGTTTTTTTTTTGATTGATAGTTTAGTCTTTAAGATGTCAGATAATAGTGAAAAATACCCTCCATAATTTCCCAGAGCCCAAGGTGACAACAGTTAACTTGTTCAATCAGTTAGTTTAAAGACATTCAACTTCATTTAAGATGACGAATCCACCTTTTATTCATCCCACTTGAGTTTGCCTTTATCTGTAGCGCTCTTCTTTATACCAATGACATGAACTACTTTTCACCACCATAATTCACATGTGAATAAGAAAAAACTAGAACTTGATAGAAGGAATATTCAAAGCGTTATTCATCTCAAATTTACATTTGATACACATAAGTAAAAGTAGCAATACGTCATCTGAGAACTTAAATGTGTGAAGCATTTTTTATTCACTTTTTAAACATTTTTTTTATTGAATAATACCATTGATCTTGATGTTCTGTTATGACACTGAATGGAAAGCAGACACGGGCACGCACAATGTTACATCGGCGAAGGACACCGCAGTGTACAGACACTCCATTTTATAAAGTTTAATAGAATTTCTTTGTGCTTGCAAGGAGAGCACATTTCCGAGTAAATAAACGGATGAATGTAATGTATGATTTCCTGTGAAAATCTCTTCAGTTGTGTTGAAAAAGCTCAAAAACTGCACCTAGAACATCATAAAACTAGGATTGTCTAAACAGAAGAATGGTCATACTGTATGTATTTCAGTAGAGAGGTCAAAAGACAGCGAACCGCTCCACAAGAGGCAGGAGATCAGTTTCTCGCTTTAAGATGTTTAAACGGCCACAGATGCACCGTGTAAAGATCAAACTGGTGACAATCTATTAAACTGAATTGCTATTCAGCACACATACCGAAACACTCATGAGCAACTGATGTGGTTTAATAAAACAATCTGTTGCCTGCCAAACTGATCACTGAATCCTCCTTCCTTTGTTTTGTTTGTCATTAAAGAGAACGGCAGCTGTCCCGAGGGTGCTCAGTATTCAATCAACCCTTAGGTATCCAAATGGCAATTTCACCTCAAAATGAAACACATGCTGTCTAAAAAATTGAATTGTTTGTTGCTAAAAAAAAAAACAATGAAGCTGCCAGAGGAAAAAAGGCAGATACAAAGTCTACATCACCCCTACATGATTTTTTTTTCTTTTAACTCATTAAGAACAAGAAAACCTTATTTATGTGTTTCTATTCAAAGGAGCTCAGTTTCCTGCCCATCGCTCAGAGCAGGTTGAACATCCTCCATGAGGTATAGTTCGTCCACAGAAGACTTAGAGAAAATGCTTCATCAACTAGTTTTTTGATTGAGTTTTTGATGCATGAAGCCATGTGCCTTATATTTTGTGATATCTGCGGCAAAGGCACAGCAGTGGAAGGCTGTGTAATGGGGTTCTTTTGAAAAAACTGTCTCATTAAAAATACTGCGGCTGCTAGGACTTTCATTTTCTCTCTAAAAAGCAGCATACTTTGTCTGTTTTTTGCTCACAGACAAGACAGACAGAGTCCTTTCCTGAGTCTTTTCCCCAAAGTGAGTTCTTATGAAAGCCATAAGCAATCATATTTCCTTTTAAGATTTTTTTTTTTTTTTTTACTATTAATACATGTCTTAAGGACAAAATCGTTAAATACAGCTAAGCGTTTGATTTCCCTCACCACACAGTTTAAATACCCCCTGGTACCTTTATGTGGGTGGTTGTGTTGATTGAGCCTATTGAGCTCTTGCCCTTTAGTTCACCCTTAAGAAACAGAAATATGTTCTCTTTTTATACCTACTTTGACGGGTCTCATTTGCACAGAAAAACACTATTAATTTCCACAGATGAAAAGAGAGCAGTTCTTGAAGAGGTTAAAACAGCTTTAGTAGAAGGAGTTTTTTGGCATATTTCTGAGCTGGCGTGCCACCAACAGGCCTTTTAAGGTGAGTGAAGATGGGATCTCTTAATATATTGTAACAGACAGACAGGAATTTCAGCAGTGATCAAGCGGGCTGTAAAAAAAAAAGATCATTGATTGAGTTGAAGAAAACATCCTTCACCCTCCTGCTGAAAAACAATTCTCCGTGTTGTCGGACATACTTCGCCGTCTTGCATCACGTCAATAAAATCTTGTTTGTTATAGGCAATAAAAGAGTTGCTGTTGCTCAACACTTGCTATTTCTGAGACATATGACAAAGGAGGAAGTGTCTGCACAGGTTGGATTGTAATCATAACCGGCAGGCAGCGGCGCACAACATGTTCTGTATGAAGATAAGACAATTGCAAGAAACAAAAACAAACAAAAGAAAACCCTGCCACACCATGAAATCCCTAATGAAAGAACAAGTGAGGGAAGAAGATGATTTCAGATGTGTGTCGAATACAATAAGATCACATTATGCTTATAGCGAGTTGAGTCATCGTGCAGGAATAGGTGCAACAACCCAATCAAATTAGCTAGAACAAGAAAATGACAGGGTGCTGCGTCACAAATGGAAAAGGATGAATTCCATCTCAGTGATTTATGTGGACTAAAGATCAGAAAAAGGAGGATATTCTATTTTTGCCGTCTTATGCATGATTTATCAAGGTAGTTATACATGTGGCAGCATACTCAGCTGGAGAATGTCCTGAGCTGATATCAAGAATAAGAACAGGACCATATCAAGGAAGATTTAAAATTTCTTTTATCAGTATTGGCTTCAATCAGAACGGCCATTTAGTCCATTTGTTTTTTAGGTCACAGCTGTTATGACTATTATGGATTAGAGAAATGCTTTATAGTCTGTATGTTTTTAATTCAGCTACAGTATTTAACTGATTATTGAAGGGGACATATCATACTTTTTGCTTTTATACTGTTATGATGCTTCAAAATGCTCTGAACACTCCGTTTACAAAGTTGCTCTACTTTCTCTTCGTGATAACGTCAGATTGTTCGCACATGCCCACATACAACCGTCTTTTCTGTTGCTGTTGTTGCTAAGGTTGTTCCACGGGATGTTCACCATGTCCACTCGCATATTTCAGATCGGATTCGGGCTCGAACATGTACGGATGTATTTGAGAAGTTTCCCTTCCACCTGTTTGTATTTGCATTTTTAATTGGCGCATACAAACCCTGCTGAAACACTGCAAATTTGAAAAAAAAATCTCAAAATATCACAAAAACTTGCCTGAGGTGGAAAAATTGCAAAACGCAACAAAGTGTAATGGAAACAGACAGATTAATAAATCATATCAATATAAATAAATCATGAGGTACATTAATCATGTGACTTAAATGACCCCCAAGCTTTTTCTGGAAATTTGGTTAAACTTTGTGCTACATTTGGATGGAAACTTGGCTAATTTAGCTTCCATTCAATCATGACACAAACGTTCCCTATCCTAAGTAGTTTTTGTGCCTAAAAGTAAGCAAACCTTAACTGTAAAATTTGGAGAAAACAGTCATACAGATATTTTTTTGATGGTCATGTGTAACAGTTTTAGAAGGCACTGATGGACAATATTAATCTGATGATAGGGACATCCGAAGAACATTGCCATTTTGGAAGCCAATGAAAAAAATGCATATTATGATTGAGTTTGGAGAACCGGTGGACTTCTATTCTAGCCAATGTAAACAATGCTGGTTTCATAATATTAAAAAAACTATGTTGCTAATGTATTAAGAGGAAGGAAATACATACAACATTTGTTCGTTTAGGGTAAAAGAAACATATGATGTGTTTTGATGAGATACATTGAATGTAAATACTGCATACCTCTACATATTTAGGATGACTTCAAATAGAGATGCATGTAAATGAAGCTGTTTATCAGAGCCAGATGTTGGAAAATATTTATTGACTTGGATCTTTTCATACCTCAAATATGGAAAAATGAGATCAGATGAGGCCATCTTTTATTCAGTGTGCCAATAACATACCTGATTGCAAGGCAGACCTGATGATACCTATGATGAAACATGTTTGCATAAATATTATTTATTCAAACCTCCTGGGGTGCTGTCATCCACTTTTTATTTTGTTATATGCTTTCATCGGCACACAGGAATGTCTTCTTGTGAATTCTGTGCACGATGCTGTTTTCTTTTTTTTTTTTTTTTTGCCTGATTACATGTTAATAAATTCCAAAAATTAAAAGCTTTGAGTATAAATTAGAAATTGTCTTTTATCCTCAAAACCACACCAGTGATTTAGGAAGCGCCCCACCACAGCCCAAAGTAAACATATTTCTTTGGTCACACTTTGAGTCACTTCGAGGCAAAGCAGAAGTTTGAAAGTAGAGCGCAAAAAGGATTCCCGAACATCCTTCACAAACAAACCTCTCCCCTCAAGACCTGAGCCTGCGCCCTGCTGTGAACCATGTTAGAGTGGAGACGTTACCCGCCCAGCTGTGAACCTGTGAGAGACGCTCAGCTAATTCTTCATTTCAGCTCAAACTGTGTCACCGACAGAGACAGAAGAAGAAAACAAGGATTCCACAAAACACTGAGGTAAATGTTTTGCTTTGTTCGAGGAGTTTTGACTCTTACCTGCACTCAAGTTCATGACCTCTTGGATGGTTGGCATTAGCTGGGTGCTTGCAGTCGTCGCCCGAGTAATAGGATTTTGAGAGAATCCTGCTGCTTCTTCTTCTGCAGTTTGTCGTGCAGTTTGTTTTAAACAGGACAAGCTCAAACATGTCAGAGAAAGCTGCACATTAACACAGGTTGTTAAAGAAATCTAGTCAGAGAAATCATTGTTTCATCTTTGGGGGATTTTAATTTATGACATTTCTGTGTTTCTGCATGAAAGAAAAAGTCAGATTTGTGCATCCCTTTGTTCTGGAGCTCTCAGCCTCATCTTATGGTCCTCCTCAGGGGCTGGAGTTTGTTCAAACTACCGTTTCCGAAGGAGAGAATGAACTTTCATACTCAATTTTGTAAGTATTTTTGTAATATTTAAAAATATAAAATTTAAAGTCACCCTCTACTAGAAAATGTGTTTTGCTTATTGTTACTTCTGAATGTATAATGTATGTAATGTAAAATATATTTGCAGAGTTTGACACTAGAAGGCTGTTTTCACATTCATCTACTGAAAGTTTCTCTGTGATCATTTTCAAGGACACATTCACAATTTTTCAAGTCTGTCTTGAAACATTTCTTGCCGTAATCATTCCTCCTGTCCGTACTGGCCATTAGAAGATGCCTTCATGATACATTTACAATGTAAACAATGACAGCTATGAGCAAGAGTTTTAAGATCACAACTAGTTTGGAGTAAATCATGGTATCATGGTATGATGTGGAAACTGCAGTGCACATACACCGAGAGAGTGAAGTAGGAGACACCTCGCATCCAACAGTTAAACTTGTGAAATTAACTATATTTGCATATTCATAGAATTTGGATTTTTCAATTAGGGAGAATTTTAAGAATGTTAAATGAGGTAATTAAACTTTTTTTTTTTTTAAATGGAAAAACCATATCAGACACAATTCATTATTCAAAGTAGAATATCTTCAAACATTCAGTAATTTCTGGAGGGGATCTTTAATAAAACACTATTGGTGCAGAAAATATTTCTTTAAAAGAAAATTACAGTGTATTTACAACTGTAGACTTATTTCTCTCTTTCATTCTTTTATTGCAATTGCAGTACAACCACAAAGTGTCCAGTATATTTTCATGTCCTTGCAATTATATCATTATTATTATTATTATTAGTAGTAGTAGTAGTAGTAGTAGTATTTAATTAGTCAACTAATAATACTAACTAAAGATAACTGGGACTGGGTGCAGTGAGTATCACGATATGTTTATTTGTTTTCCCAAGATCTGCCCCTGTCCTTATAAATATTAAATTATTTTGTTAATCAAGTTTAAGTAATTTCATAAATTAATTGATGGCCTCATTTCTCATCCACTTAAACCAACATCTTTTATACCCTGTCTCTTCATTTCTAACTATATATGTTATTTTCTCCATTACTGAGATTTCCTGTATCATTACTCTCCATCTCTGAACTGATGGTTGAGGGTTTTAGCCAATTCCTAGTTATTTGCTTCAGGGCTGTGATTCTCAGTACTATATATAGATTCTGGTCCATTTCTTGCATTAGCGCTGGTGGTGATTTTCCAAGAATAATATATACACTCACCGGCCACTACATTAGGTGCACCTGTGCAATCCAATACAACAGCTCTGCCATAAATTCTACATTTACGAAGCTTATACATTTTCAGTTTTTGTTGACATTGTCAGAAAGGTGATAATTCTACTTTATGTTTATTATTGAAGCCATAGTGGGTGGTGTACTGGAGTGCATCATATTGAAAAGTGTCCCTAATATTTTGGAACACCACACAGAAAAACTGCTGGTAGTGTGTAAGGAGTGATGGATGGACAGTAGTTTTACCCTTTGTCTTTGTTTTTCTCTTCCAAATAAGTTTGTCTAACCTGTTTTTTTACTTGTATGACATTTGACTGCTCATATTTGATCCTCAGGCTTTTTAGTGATGTTCTCAGATCTCAGCAATTGGTGAGTACCATGTTATCATTAAGAATAGATAATCAAAACTATAGTATATAAAGTAAGATGCATGTTGTAACCGTTTCCCAAGTGAAATGACTTGTTTCACTGTTAGTCTTCCAGGCCATAATTTATGATTGAATAGAGTCAGAAGTGTGAGTGGTGTTCCTGCAGATACCAAGATAAAGGTCAAAATGTCAATCTGAACTGAAAAGTCTTACCACATGTAAGTGTCCATATGTCCACAGGCTCACAAAAGTATATAAAAGTGGTGTGACACGTCCTCTTATGCGTGTATAGAGAGCTGCCATATGGCCTTCGGTGCGGCGTTCAAACATATTCTGAAGAAAAGCTTGTTGACATCAGTCCCTGAAATGTTTTATCACCAAAAAAGCCTGCCAACCAAACTGGAGGGGCTAAATGAAGGTTACGGCCAGGACACACAGCTTGCGTGATCAGTGCATCACAGAACCTCTTGCTTTATATTTCGGTGCCCGTGTTAACAGATTAGAGCAGCCACATGAGCCACGTGCGGTGCATCATCTAGAGATTTGGAGTCTGGCCTATATTTTCCACATGACGTTTGCATTTCTCAGCAAAAACAGACAGTGAAAATGATCTGTTGATAGTCATATTGACATCTTACCAGCAACATTACACCTTTCACTATAGTTTCAATGTCAATATCTGTAGAGTATGTCACAGACATGAGGTGTCACCACCGCAGGTCAGTCTGCACGGTGCACCCCGGGGGCGGGGAACCTCTCTGACAGGGAACTCCAGCTCAGTGACACATGAAGCTTCTTCTCTTGACTCCTGCTCTCTTTCTATAATATAATATTCAAACCAGGACTCCTGCCTGTTGTTTTTACCTGCTTCCAGACGGAGATTTGTTGTTGTTATTTTCCTTATTTATTGTCAGTTTCCCTCCTGACAGTTTGGAGGTTTGTTTGTCAGAGTGTGTTTGGCTCGTTTGGAGAACTTGGTGTTGTCTGGAGGGATTTTCTTCACTTGGAGCGGTAACAGCGGGGGTTTAACCAGCGGAATAATGATTATAATCAATGAAAAAAACTCACATATTGTTGTTTATTTTTCACAATTGAGCACACGCTTCTTAACCTTTTTCTGTCTAAACTAAATATAAATTACTGATGGCAATTATCAAAGTCTAGCTCTATGTAGGATGATAGGGCTGGCAGTAGCAGTGCTGCATCAGCAACACTCTCTATGTCGACACCGTATGCGAGCCGCAGCAGTTCAGTGACGCACACGCGCTGCTCAGGTAGAGGTAGGCAGTGTGTCCCAGGCGTTAGGCTTTCGGGCTAAATGCAGTATGGGTAGTGAAGGAGAGGCACGGAAACATTTGGTCGTTGACTGACAGTTTTCCCCTCAAACTAAATGAGTCTCTTTCCTTCTGGCGAGGGATTAAGGAAAACCTGATCGATGTGTGAGTCTGCCATTTCTTCTCTTCCTTAAATGCAGCCACAAACACGTGCTTCTACCTAGTGCAGGTTTTACACAAATGCTTTTTAACTTTTTATATTTCACATCATTTGTATGAGTAGCAATTACAAGATTTGTAATTTTATGAATGCATCATGGTCACCATGGAGTTCATTTTAATTTCTTAATCACACAGTACACTGCACATACAGAAACGTGTGCTTTCTTACATTTTTTTTGCCTGATGAAAGGGATTTATTTTGACACAGAGGAGACAAATACAGATTGCTTTATATCAATAACAAGAGCTTATAGCATCTCACGTTTAATTTCAAATCTGTATCTGTAGCCAGGTCCCAGTGCTAAAAATATAAAAAGGCACAGAGGAAAAGAATACAAACCATTAGGAATGAAACATAGACTGTATAAAGATGGACGTGGCGAGGTGTGACATCACCCATTGTTTTGCATTGGAGCCGGTTTGAAGCACAGGAGTGCAGGGTGTTGCCTTTCATGCTCTGGAAACACGACCTCGGACCGAAGTGAACGCTACCTTACTGGTGCACACTTGGGCTAAAGTTAGTTACTTTGCTAGCTAAATTGTGCTAACAGGGCAGGTTTTGTAATTAAGTGACATTGAACTAACAAAATATTGTGACAATAGTCCGACTCAGTGTGAGTCCCAGGGCCGAGGAGAGCAGCAAGTATGATAAAAGTAAAGTATAATCTTCAGTAAGCTAGAATAGTGTGACTGTTTGTATTGTTTGTGTTTATTGTTCTAGCAATGTTTATGCTGCTTTCTTGGCCACGTCACTCTCGGAAAAGAGATTTTAACCTTGAGACTTTTACCTGGTTAAGGACCTATATACAATATATATATATATAATAGTGTCCAGGCTAGTGAGGAACCTTGGGACCTGAACACACCAACACGCACGACAGCAAGTGTCAGCGACACAATCACTAATCTGTAGCAGATTTGTCCAGCTGAATAGCAAACAAATGTGATAAAATATGCAAAAACAATGGTTTGATCCATACTTTCAAGGGGAAACAAGAGAAAGCAATGAATTCAGTGTTCTGGTGCTCCGCAGCACCAGAGGGAGGCAATTTCAAAGCAGATGAACAGTACACTAAATTATTAAGAATCTTATTTGCTTCTGCTCAGGGAACAATTCAATGTGTTTTTTTAAGTTATGGAAATCTGTCTGTGGTTTTATGACTGCAGATACATAAAAAAAACACATTATCCTTATACTATATATTCTGTAGATTTACATACATAGATACATATGTAATATGCAAAAATATTTAGTTATCTTTTTGTTTGAGTGCAGGGTGAAAAACTGAATATTTTTCTGAATATATTTTGCCTCCTTTTAAAACATAAAATAGTTTGAAATCATGCTGCTGTTGAAATCGTGATGCTTTCATGTATACAGTTGAGGATTTGTTTAGAAATGTAAACAAATTGTTAAATTATTTAAGTTTTATTATCTGAATTGCAGAGCACATGTTGTAAACACGTGGAAAAATACAATCCTCTATCATGATACTAACCTAGATGCTTTCACTTCACTTCCTCATTGTTTGAGATTCCCAAAGGCCTGGATACTATGTCTGTAAAGAAAATGATAACAATAATTGCAAAATCAACTAATTTTACCTTCATGTTTTCCCTCCTGTCCTTATTAAAACTCAGTGAATATAAAAGTATTAACTAAGTTGTAACTCTTCTCTCTGCCACAAACTGGGTTTGTACATTTGAGAAAGATTTTTTTAAAATGCATAAATGACCATAAAGTTTTGTTATAGTCCCAAATGAAAAAATAACGTATGCTTTATATTGACTATACATAAATATATTCTTTTTGTTTGCCAAATATATCACAAAGAAATGTAACGTTATCTCATTAATTCTCAGTTAGACCTCTGTTGTGAACAAACTGTGATAACACAAATAAAAATAGACTTCAAGTTCTGCAGAATCCTGAAAAGAACAAACTAAAACTGTCAAACCCATCAACCTCTAAGATATTTACTTTATTTAAAAGCCCTCCATTGTTTGGAGTTCATTTTCAGATTTTACATCCGCTGCAGGAAGCCAGAGAGGAAGCTACTTTATGTCTCCTCTCATTTGAGAAGAACGGAGCTTTCTGTTCAGCTCCAATCTGGCTTTTACACCAACACATGCCAACCACCTTCTCCATATTAGATCTAATTCATGCAGCCCGAAGAGACTCATTGTGCTCGACCTGCCTCACTCCTCTTATATGCCGGCATCTCTTATTAACTAGCGCATCTTCTCCCAAACAGATGAGGCACTGATGCCGCGTCGTTATGGGAGAATGGCCGCGGCAGCTCAGTGGTAGTAATTGAACCCACTCAGCAAAGAGGAAAACTTGAGGGCTGCTGAAATGGATGCAAGATGGGACCTACTCAGATGGAGAATTATCAACACAGAATGAAGCAAATATGTGTAAAACCTAGCAGGGGACATTTTGTAAAGCCTGTTTTGTAAGTTGTTTCGCAATGTCGCTGTGCATCTTTCAAACATAAAGTCAGACTGTGAAAATCCTGAGAGCATTTTATCTTTTACGGGGGGGAAAAAAAAATCGTCCACTCTGTGTACTTTTCCTGTCATGTGTTTTCTGCTGCAAAAAAGAAAAAAAGCTGCTGGAAATAATGACTGCAAGTTTGAAAAGTTGATAATGGCGATCTGAAAGGATGTCAAACCATTAAAGGGGCTGTGAAGCGCCTGCAGCCTTGATGGGCTAAATGCCACACATTCAGTGGGTTCATGACTAATAGTACAGCACGGAGGCTTTTAAGATTCTTCCTGTATGCCCATTTGTCAAAAACAATTCGCATGAACAAACACAACACGTGTGTTGTTTGACTTGACACACTCTGTTGTCAACCCAGACCAGTTCATCATCTGAATTTTAAAAGCAATTATTAAAAATTTTCTCATCACTTACTGTCATCCAAATGCTAATCCCGAAAAAAGAAAATTGCACATTTAAAAAAAAAAAAAAACATAAACTCACTTTGTGTCTATTGCCAGAATATTAACACTTCTTTCACAAAATAAATTTGTTTTATTCTCATTCAACATTTTTAGGGATTCATGGCCAAGTCGTACCGCTTAGTTAATTTGTTGACCATTTGTGGAATTACTCAGAGCATCTGTTTTCAGAGGAATCAAACACAGTATGCATGTAAACCAGGTGCACCTAGAAAACAACACAGACAACATGAACACACACACACACACATCGCATACACACATCCATGAAGAGTGAACAGAGCATGCATGTTTGTCCGCTCCTGAAATCGATGTGAGAAGAGCAAAAAGTTGATTGTGTGCCAGGTTGCTTGTGTTTGTCTGGGTAATTGGTTAGAGAGAAAATCAATGGTATCCTTTTCATTTACAGGGGGAGGTTCATACAACTGTAATCCAAGAACGCAGACAACGACCTGAACACATTTGTTTGTCCTTTTAATATGGATTGTCCACCCCGGCAGGTTTTAGAGATATGTACTTTTTTTTTTTATAGTGGGCTAAATATCAGATAAGTGAAGGGAATTAATTATCATTGTTTAAATGTCATGTTTATCATGCGGCTACAGATGGGTGACATATTAAAGGAAAAATCAACACACAGTTGTCTTGGCTCGAAAACAATTTATTTTGTGTCGATTTTGACTCAGAACATGATCAAGCTCAGGTCCCGGGTCTGGTCTCGATTACTAGGAGCTGAACTGACTTGTGAAGACTTCTAGTTGGGAACGATGTCTAAAATGTTGCTCCAAAATCTCCCGAATTGAGATCTAGTGACTGTGAAAGTCACAATATGTCATTCACATCATTTCACTACTCATCAGACCATTCAATGACCCCTCTGGAAGGCCTTGTATGGAAGAATCTGCAGTCCATATATATTTTTTTCCACTAATTTACTCAGCTTTTTCTTTTAATGAGTCACCTGTCTGTACGGGCTCATGTAGTCACAATACTGCTGCATCAAAAGACTACACAGCTGATTTATAATTGCACTCCTATGACATTGTTGGACTCAGGAAAGACGGTTAAAAATGAATCAAATTGAAGCAGTAGAACCAGAGATATCACCTTCTTTTATATTCCACATATACTTCATCCTTGTCAAAAACCCGGCACCATTACCCACAATTCAACTTAACCGCTGACAGTTTGTTCAAAGATCTGGGTGTATTACGCTCGTAGGGGCTAATGTAGCCTCCAGCCACTATAGCCTCACGCAGAGATTAAGAGCGGGCTGCAGAGGTCTGGTAACTTCACTGCTTCTTACTCCAAACACAAGGATTTTTTTTTTCACTTTCAAACTTTCAGATATGTAGTAGTACTCCCCGAGGCCTGTAAACAGACTTTGATAAGGAAAAAGCATTGCGTAGGATCAATCACAGCCTGATCTGTGAGCGCTAAGCTACGGTTTCACGTCTAGTAAACATCTACGCTGTGCTCAAAGTGAATCACTGCATCACTCACTTTGATTTTCAAATCAAATTTGGGGTTTTGCACACTGAGACATTTCCTCCGTCTTTAGTTTGTCTGAATTTCAAACAAGTCCTCCGAGGAGATAATCCCATCATTTAATGAAAAGTACTAAACACTTGTACCATGTGCACTTAATCATTTTCAAATCCTGTTCAGCAAAAGGAAGGATTCCTCTGCCAATGCATGTTTTACACATCAGTGTCTTAAAATCATCTTGGCAATATATAAAGAGCTTATGAAAGGCACCCTGTAGAGGCTTCAACACTAAATCAGGACTAAGAACACACATCTGTAGAGAACACAGTAACCTAATCAAGCGTAAATGTGTCATAGCAAAGCACATTCCCCTCTCAGAACGGCTGCCAAACACAAGAGGAACCGTCCTCTCGCCCTCAGTTGCGACTGACAGTGCACATCTTCTAAATGCTGTGAGTGGAGCTTTGAGGGCGCAAACTGGATAAATCCTGTCTCTGTACTCGCTGTCGCTCCAGGCCAGTGGAGGGATTTTCTTGGGGGAGTGTTCGGGGCTCGGCCACAATGAGTTGTGGGGGTGCTGGTGAGTCACGGCTGTGTGGAAGCGGTGATAGAGACGGAGAACAGCTTTCTTAATGTCAGCCGTAATACCCAAGCAGACATGTAGGGCCTAATCGAGTATGGCACTTCCCAAAGCACCAAAAGGAACAAGGACCAGCTCATCTTTTCATCATTATACATGTGTTTGGTGCTGCCATTTGCCCGTAACCAGGATTAACAGCCCTCAGCAGCTGTTCTTTTTGTCATTTTTATTTCATTTGACTGTGACATATTGTTTAATATTTTTCTATTTGAGGGTAAAAAAACAACAACTTTGCAAGCAAGACAATACCTTGCTGAGTAAGAAGGACCTTTCCAATGTGATTTAAAGCCTGTGGGCATAACCTTCTGCCCTACTGAGTATGAGAGTGAAAACCTAACCAAGCATGAAGAGGCTGTCTTGTCCACTCACATACTGACACATTGCTGATTCATAGACAGCCGTGTTTTTTTCTTTTTAACTTCCAGTTTGAATGCTTGACACACCAACAAGCGGTGCAAAAGACAGAAAAGTTTTTTTTTGTTTTTTTTCCATTTCATGACAGCAAGACAAAGAATAGGAATAAAACAAAGTGTGAAAGGAGAATTTTCATTTTCTTTAGGGTCCATTTCTGTTTCCTGCAGTGATCCAAAGGCTGAGATTTTCTTTCATGGTTTAGCTTTTTGTCCATTTTCAGAGGAAAATCCATTTATACAGAAAAAAATACAGCAAAATGGTAAAGTTGAGGCTCTGCATCTGTCCATTTGTGATAGTGACTTAAGAAACGTTGCTAATTGTACTGTGTACAAAGAGTGGTAAACAACTACAAGTCTCCAAAGAGCAGCTTACTGAGAGTACAATAAATTCATGACAACTCCTCCAGAAAATGGTAAACTGTTGATAATTTCTGACTTTTTTTTGCTCAACTAGCAGTGTGGCTCTATGGATGGAAGTGTCAGTAAGATGTTTAGTCCACCACTTTGGTCCAGACTGAAACGTCAACACCTATTAGATAGACTGACATGGAATTATCTACAGATATTCACGGTCCCCAGAGGACAAACCCTACTGACTTTAGTGATCCTCTGACCTTTCGTCTGGTCAAAAGTCAACAGCCTCACAGAGCGGCTATAGGCTGTAGACTCTTGTTGTCACTCTATCTTGATAATCGATTTAAATGTGTGTTATTAATCCTCTGTGTGTTAATCTGGGGTCAAACATCCGCTTTTAATTGTAACGTCTTGCAGTTTTCAAAAGATGTATTCCAGCAGGGCTCCGATGTCACAAAAAAGGACAACTACAACGAATAAAACTAAACTGACTGTTGGCTTCCCAACTGCAGATTAAACCGAATGATTGACATGACAGCTGGAACATAAATCTTTCCCAACTTTAGAATCAGTTTTTAGCTCTCTCAGTAAAGAATGAAAGATTATTAGAAGAGATTTTCTCTTTAATTCTGTGATTTGACCGATTCAGAAACCTCCCATGTGACATCGTGTCACCCCGGCCAGACTTATAAGACAACAATTATTGACATGTGAGAAAATGGGTCCAGATGAAGAACTCTGTCAGTAATCTGCTCTAAAGGTTTTTTCTTAATCCTCTCCAGCTTTGAAATATGATTGAAACAGTCGGTCATAAAAGTCTCATTCATTGGCTGGACCACTTTCTATTTTAGCTTTAAGAAAGGGAGGGAGAGGCAGAAGTTCAGATTTTTTAAAGAAAGAAAGAAGAAAGAGCATTAACTTGGATTTTCTAATTTGGAGTTTCCACAGTGGCTCCCAAAGCTCTTCTTTAGCATCTGTAGCTCTTTTTTTTATGAATATAATCTCCTTAAAATTAGATGTGGATTTGTATGAAATCAAAGTATTACATCTAATTTTCTCAGTGCACATCCTTGTGATTTCTCCCTCATGTCTAATTGCTGCATTAAAGGATTTCAATGGAAACAGGAACAAGTGAATCGAAACATTTCTCTAGCACTAGAAGACCTTTCCTTGCTCTTTGTTTTTGTCTTTTCACATCATCACATCTTCAGGGTTGAGCACGAAAATTACAGCTCATTTGCATTTGAATGTATGGCTACAACATCACCTCTGTGACATAAATGCCAGCCAGTCTATGAGACTTTATGAACTGACGTATGTGGAAACATAATTGAAGGTGACGCATTTGCTGATTATTCTTGGTAAGCACTAAGTGTTTATTAGGGTGGAAAAAAACCCTTAAGCATTATGCAAATTAGAATTCACATGCAGATATATATATAAATATATATATATATATGATAGACATGAAGCAGTTGTATTTCAAGCCTGTCTGTTTTAACTTAAATTAAAAGGAAGGCAAAGTGTCAGCTATTTTGTTTCATGACTTTAAGGGTTCCTGTCAGCATGCTCTGCTAAAAAAACTAACAGAGAAGAAAAAAAAATATCCTCTCTGGCATATTGGGTGTGGTAGTGGATCTATGTGTAAGTGATTTTTTTTCGTGCATGTTCTCACTTGCCTCCAGCTTTTGTCACACATCCCTCACTGTTAAGTGCCAATCAGCATTGAAAATTACATTTCTTCTCGTGTCCCCTCTCCTACGTGAGAGCCGTGGATCATTCTAATCAGGTTCTGTCGCCATTGCAGTTTCTGCACAGTAATTGAATTCTTCCGTACTTTAAAAGATGACCCACCAGCTCGCTTCACTACTGTCAATCATCCAAACAGGTTCTCTCAGGCGCATTATGCTTGGATTTTGAGAAAGGTGAGGACGGATTTGATGGGATGGATTTGAGAAAGATGAGGCATTTTGGGAAAAGGTACATTTATTTATCCCCAGCAGGTAATTTTTCTCCAATAATTTATTCTAAGGAAATGCAAGCTGTCAGCCTTATGCTATCTGTTTTATTGTTAGACTACAATAGATCAATTTTGACAACGAAAATATCAATCACAAAGGTTTGACAAAAAAAAAAAAAAAAATATCCTCAACTAAAGGTCCACTTACTTGGTCTTTCCAAAGCTTTCAACCTCCTTTCATGGACTCACTCAGGGATGGGTGGAGATGGAGTTGCTCAGTTCTCAAGGACATGTTAGAGATTAATTGTCATCATGGGACATACGCAAGAAATTTTGTCCATGTGGTAACAGGTGGTCCTGTTGTGTCCGTGCTATTTTGTTCTGGGGTGCAGACAGCTGATATTTACATTTTCATTCATTCTCTTGTCCAAGGTCCTTGATGCTTCACTTATGTAGAATATGTATTGTCATATAGAAAATGTATCTACATAAGTGAAAAATGTGCTTGAAAGCTTTTGCTGAGAATTTTCTTTCCAAGGTCAAGCTCAAATCACAAATGCAATTACAAAACAATATCAATTAGGGTTGAAAGTTGTCCTTTTACAGGAATATATATCTGAGAAGACTCATCTCTCACTTTATAGAAGTTTGATTTTAAACATAATACAGATAAGATAATCATAAATGCATTTTTATTTCCATTTTCTGATGTTATTCTTTCACAAATATACTGTATTATTCTTTAACATATTATTTCCTGACATCTTGTTATGACTGTGATGTTTCCACAAAACCAACAGAGATTCTTGGAAGTCACTGCTCCTGGCTGAGAAATAGTCCATCACATAATGCCCCATAAAGCAGCAAACTATCTATTTTACTCTTCAGTTGTTGTACAGTTTGTAGGGCTTTGTACAAACAAGCTATAATGTGTTAATTAATGAGCTTTACAGGTGCTGGTAGGCAGATTTTGTTACCTTCGGACAGAGCTAGGCTGGCTGTTTCCCCCTGTTTCCATGCTTTATGCTAAGCTAAGCTAACCAGCTACTGGCTGTGGCTATATTCAATGGACAGATATCAGAATGGCATCGATCCTCTCGTGTAACTCTATGCAAAAAAGTGCGTTTTCACAATTCAAACAATTCTTTGATAGATCAGTGCAGCTCACAATTCGTTTTTGGAATGGGTCATTTTGGAAGTCACCGAAAACCAGCCTGTTTTGTTGTTTGTATATGAGTCTTTAGCTAGTCAGTTAACCTGAATACCTTCCCAGATAATGAATATTGTTCCCATGAATGAATGCAAATGAATGAATGAGGTCATCACCACAATTATTTCCAGAGTGGCACGGCCTCTGAGAAATGTTTGCATGCCTAAAACTCTGTTTACACACATTATTGGCATCTGATGCTTGATCTCCTTTGAGACAAAATGATGCTGCCAGGACACTCTGACCAGTCAGACAAATGTCTGAGAAACACACCATCTACAACATATTATTCTGGCAACCATGAAATGTTTGGTGAGACATCAATCTTTCCTTATCCTTAATGCAGAAATAGAGGTCGTGGCTTCTGACGTAATATGCAGCCTGTCTGCTCCTCGAAGATGGAAGTCTAGCCCGATTTCAAGGTAGACTGCCCTGCTAAATTTAGGAGCTGTAATTCATTCATCACCCAGTTAGTGAATGCACCAGAGATGCCCATTCTTCTTCCTAGGTGTCCTTCAGGGTCTCTGCGCATGACTTTGAAACAGTCTGCTGAACAAGATTTCCTCAACAACTCTACCTGCCACCCTATATACTGTATTGTATGCCACTCAGATGTGTCACTGTGTTTGCAATAAGCAAGAAAAAGTAGACAGTACCTGTCTCTTAATTTTCTTTTATTAATCAGTATAACCGATGTTTTCCCTTTTCGTTTGTAGTATTTCCAACCAGCCAACATTTTCTGCAGTGTGTGCATGTATTATGATGCCAATTTGTAGAGACCAAACACTGCATTCAGGGTCAATTCTTGGTATTGATCTGAGATAGGGTGGAGGAGAAAGCTTATTGTGGTTATAAATCAACAGGGGGATTGAGAAAAGGCAAGGTATAAGCTCCTTACATTGACCCTTCACTTAGTAAATCCCTGTCATATGGAATACACGGGCGAGAGTCGCATTGAATCAAAAATTATGTAATTGATGAAATAAACATCGGATCGTGTTGAGGAATTTTTGCTGTCAGGGTGATGGGTGAATATGAGGGCCGTGGGTCACAGATGAAGGCAGGTGGGGACCATCCAAGCAGGAATCATTACAGGTCGACTATCTGTCATAAATTCCATTTCTCAGCCTTCCCTTTTGTCTTTTCGTCAACCAAAGAGGAGATACAGAGGAGAGGTTCACCCTTTGGACAACAAAGAAATGATATTGTTCAGCTTTCCAGTCAGCTTGGGGAACATTTAACAGATACTCAAGAGTTTTATCTTTGAACAAATTGACTCATGAATTCAGAGAAAAAGCCAAGGTTCTTCAAAACATTTCAGGCTTAGACATTTTATGTTGAATGTGACTCTCGACTCGCCCACATGCTCAATTCAATGTGACTCTTCCAACTGTTATTTAAGCTCAACACAAGAACACTTTCATTCAATAGTGTGCCTGAGACATTTGGTTTACTGAGGACTGTATGGAGTTCGCATACTGTGCCGTTTCACATTCAAGGCCAATTTTCGATGGCAGGCACTTCACACGACAATGAAAGAGGGCCTCTCTCATATATGCTGTCACTCAGTTTCATTGGAAGGGTGCTTGCAAATGACCACAGTGATGAAAACAACACAATGATGACAGTCACAAGGGTAACCGCAGACTGTTGGGGAGCGGTGTGTGGGATTGTGTCATTGATTCATGGAGGTGGATATCTAGACATTCTCACATTGGAACTGAACTGCCCATGTAAATGGAGCAAAAGAAACCACAATTTACTGTTCACTAAACCCCACACCTGAACCACAATTGTCCAATGATAGCATAGCAACCGTAACTAGGCACAGCATGGCTAGGCAGACTTTTAAAGCTTTGGATTTCCCCAGATGTTGAAGCAGTGTGGCTAAGTGATACTCAACATGTCAAGAGTTTTGGAGGGTTGTGCGTTACATCAAAGGCCAGGACTTAGCATATCATTATACATTGTTTTATTTTACAAGTTATGTTCTGATTATGTTTGAAAAAAACCCCTGTTGTTTTCACCCCATTATTCCCATTTGGCCCCTGATGAAGGTGAGAGCTGAAATGAAATATTGCCAAATGAAACAAGCAAGTCTGTGCATTTTTCATTTTCCTTATAGTACAATATTTTTTGTTATATTTTTCCTTATAATTACATCTACACGGACCATCAACTCATGAGGATGCTGACTTTTTGCCCAGGAAATGTAGCTTTATAGCCTTACTCTTTTAGCTTGATATATTGCATAGGAGTGACTGGAATGCTAAAGAAAATGCTCAGGGAGCTTGCCAAGAAAGCAGAGGTAGATAGAAGATCCTGCAATGGGCAGTATGGGATGCCCACCTAATGGAGCAAACCATCAAAGAAAGGTGGCTCCCAGCTGATGACCCTGCAGCTGGCCTGATGGCACCAAAGGGGGTGTGACAGGCGTTTATGCCCTGCAGTATGTAGCCATCATCAAGGGTATATTTAAGATCCAGTCAGTTGGAAATGAGAAGCCTAAAATAATGTTAATGTATTTTCAATAGTTTTGTATTATTAAAAGAAAGAAAAAAAGGTATTTAGAGGAAATATCAGAAATGCTCCTTTTTATCTCACCCTGCTAGAAGGGTGTGTCGGTGTCTGTGTTTGATTGACAGCAGCTGGCAGGCTGAGAGGGGACAACAAGAGACAAAATAAACAAACTGCTGTAGCTACAAGTCATGGAGAGACAATGTGTTACTAACAGGGATTTTAACCGAAACCAGCATCTAACAGGTCCGAAGTGACATTTTCAGGTATGTTAACATGTTGTTTAATATGCTGCAGCTGAGCAGCTTATTAGCGATCTCACCTGCTAAGTGACGTTAGCGGTGCACTCTTCCCTTGTGACTGTTAGTTCACAAGGGGCCTTGTTCAACAAGCTGCAGAACAAGACGTGTGTTCATGTTTGTAAGTTAGATAAGAAGGAGACTTAAGCATGAAAGCTAATGTGGGTCTGTTCAGAGTCTGTGGCTCTTGTGTTGTGTAGCAGGATGCTATCAGGCTCGGTGTGACCGTCTGCTCTGCCTATGATTGAACACCACATTATCGCTTTACTCGAGATTTGATTTGCTGTATCAAAATAAGGACTCCAGTTATGCAGATGGATAACTAATGGTACTCTGACTAATTAATGCAAAACCAGGGGGCACCATTTTCTTATTTTGTCTCAAAGGAGAACACAGAACAAGTGATTTACAGAGCAGATATGTATATAATGTAGTAGATAAAAATGCAATGTAATTTCAGTTGGACTTGGAAACACATGGTCACAAAAATGTATTCATGAGGATCTGCTGAATAGTATTTTCCAAATTGGAATTTATACCATGGATTCATTAAGGGGTCAGTTTTTTATACTCTCTTCTTCTTCTTCTTCTTCTTCTTAAAAGGCTCTTGTCTGACTCTAATATGGTGGAAGTTACACTCTGTCTGGTCTCAAGTGCGGTTTATTCATTTTTCCTGTGAAGCATGACACCATTGTCATTCCCTGTTTCCAAGAAGCAGAATTAAAGGGGAACATAAATACATACAAGAGTTCATTTTCCTTTTATGAATGTAAGGATTCCTGATTGAGATTTATGATGAGATCTACAATCACAAGCCCTTAATTGCACTGAAAATGAAAGCAATATGGTCGGGTTCTGTTGGTGTAGCAGCAATCAATTATTGGGTTCTCCCTGAATAGCATTAATTGATGTGAAATTAGCATCCACGCCTTCAGCTCTGAGCCCATTATCCAGCGATTATGTTGCAGAAATAAAAAATGAGAGTCAATTCATTTGAGCGATTTCACACTCCAAAAAACACAGTCACAGATTTGGAGGGAAAATGATTAAGTGTGCTGCTGAGTAATGATAAACTTCTCAAGTATCTTGTTAATGAGACGGTTTGAGAAACTTAGTTTAGTTAGTCAGCAGATGAGGCTTGTGAAAACATTTTTTTCTGGCTTATTAAGGCTAAGGTTACTCCTTCATGTGCATTTTTTTTCCATAGCTGAAGTACACTATTTGAATTAATTGAATCATATAAACAAGAGAAAAAAAACAAACATTTGTAATTACATTTGAAGCCACAGTGAGACATCAAATAAAGCTGGACTGGAGATGAAACAAATCCATGAGGCTTGTTAATACACTCACGTCACATGAGAGTCAACCACCTCTTGGCAAAGACACAAACAGGAGAACACCGGCGGCACTTCCTCTTTCCTCTGTCCACTGGGCAGGATTGGGCTAACAAGAGGGTCAGTGGCAGTGATGGAAGAGACGGGCAGTGGCGGCCCCTGGGGAGACGCATTACTCAGTGCTTTAATCGTCACAATGATAATCATCTGTGGCAGGAACTGCAGGGAGGCAGTTAGGGCCTATTTGCAGCTGAGTCAAAAGCGCACACGCTCAGATTAATGATCTTCTGCACTGTCTGAAGGAGACGTGGTGGCGGATGAGGAGGAGGAGGAGGAGGAGGAGTAGGAGGAGGTAGGAAGATCATACCCACCCTCTCGTCCTTGATGATGACCAAGTTGACACGTTTGATGGCTTGGATGGAATCATTAGGCTCCGTTTAAATGATAAATCAGCGTATAACAAGTTAGGTTTTACCTTAAAGGACTTGCTTAGTTTAAAAAGCTGAAATGGTAACTGAATATATTTGTGCTGGAATTCTTAGTGTTTCTTAAATCCAATAAATATCAAAAAATATGATTTTTTTGCAGAAAAGAAATAAAAAAAACACAAGTTGATGAATTATTCTGAACTCTAAGGTTTTCATTCAGTGTCAAACTCTGTCTAACATGTCACTTTAAGACTTTTCTTGTCTGTATGAGGCCATAATCCATCAATAGAAATTTATTGGTGTCCACTTCTGGCAAATAGTCTCCTTGTTCTCTCCAAGCAATTACTCTGATAGAGCCGTCCATGAAATTTACTACTGTTATTAATCATTACCATGCTGCTTCAAATCTTCACTTAGCAACTCGGCAGGATGGGAACTCTAAATGGCAGCCGGGCTGAAAAATCCAAACTTCAGTGCCAGGATCATGCATTTACTCCAGTGTACACAGCTTCCAGATACTGATATTTTACTTAAGTGGTTCCAGTTTTTGAAGAATTTCTATTTTTACTTTCCAGGGATAAATATTTTTCCTTTTCTTTCTTTTTTTTGTGCATTGGATCATCCATGTCAGGAGATAGGGAGGAAAAAGAAAGAAAGAAAAATCTGTTGCACAACATTAGTTTTATTTTTCCTCAAATTTTCATTTTTTTCTTGTCAAATATCTGATATATTTATCTATTCAGGCTTGTAAAAATGTTCCAGATGAAACAGTTTCTTTGGTTTAGGTGCTCACTACTCATGTTGACCATAACATGGGATGAAGGGTCACAAGCATTTATTAAACATGAGAGAAGGTCATAAAATATGTAATTGTTAGTTAAAAATGTTGTATTTACACAAAGGAACTTTTCAGGAACAGCTTTTACAACAACACATTGCATTTCAGACATTATTTAACATTTCTTTCTTTCTTGAGCCACAAATCTAGTTAGGAACCAGTATTTTTTTTTGTTTGCAAATGCCAGCAGGAAGTACAAACCTGTATGTACAAATTTGAACTTCATTACCAAGATTCATGTAACATAATGTCTGCAAGTTGCACACACTACTCTAGGCTCGCAGTGTGTTGTAAATGTGCAGGATTTGACAAGATGAATGACACAAACAAAGTTGGAGGGTCAATTTCTTCTGTATAAGAGAGAGCAGATTTTTCACAATTTCCCCACATCACCCAATACTTAAATACAAACAGAGCAAATGTTTTTTTTTTTTGTGCTATTTCCTTATTACCATTGTTTACTGCATTGTTGAGGAGTAAACAATACATGTAATGAAATGTAACAGTAAATAATCTTGAATCTTCTTCATGTCTGCATTAGGAGGAATATACCATTGTTTCACACTGCAGCTCAACTGTAATTTCAGCACATAAAAAAAAAAATAAAATTATTTTAATTTAAAATAATTGCTCAGTGGAGCTTGTTTTTTCCAGCAGGATGAAAGGCCTGACTGAACAGCAGAGGAATTCAACTAGAGCTAACTACCTTTCAGTGTATGAATGAGTTACCCATTGCACAATTTAACCAAACTGAATCACACCGCTGATTACATGGTACAGTGAAAAAGAAGCTGTATCTCTCATATTATCAGTGTTGCCTGCCTGATGCTTTCTCTGTGACTTCTTCTCTTTGTAGCACCTAACCATTAACTCTGAGAAAAAAAACAGCTATAAAATATGCTTTCATCCATTACATCTTTAGATTCTGTGGAATGCTGAAGGCTTAGGTCTCTGTGCCTTTTTTCTTCATACCAGGATATCTGACACCAAACATTATCACACACACTTTAATGCCTGCCTTGGCTATAGTCAAACTGTGTAAAGTATATAAGCTTTTACCATGATAAGATGTCTGAAAGCCACTGAAGCAATTCACTGAGTAAGCAACTGATGGTTTCTAAATTAAAGTATAGCCATCAGCCATTATGGGCCACTGGTTAAGATGAAGCACTCAGCTTTAGTTCCTGTCCTGGATTCTTACTGCTGTATGAATATGAGGTGGGTGGTTTATTACAGCGTGTTTCTTCCTCTGCGGAAACTCAGCAGTACAGCTTGTAAGTATTGTTTTGGCTCTGTACAGCGGCACATTGAATTTGAAATGAAACAATAACTATGAGCTCAAAGTGCTGACTCTCAGCTTTACTGTGAGTGTCTGAAGATGGCCACATCTAGATTAAGTGAACAATGAAGACAACTTGTATAGTTTTTTATATATACAGTCCCGCAAATATGAAGACAAGCAGGATGATGATTCTAAACAATCAGACAAGGCAATAAAAAGAGTTTTAAAGTCCAACAGAAATTAAATTGCCTTTTTTGTCTACTACAGTAAGTAACTTTTATCCTCCTTTGAGACAAAATCCGACACCAAAAGGGTTACATTTATATTTTAAATTATTTGATTTCATGATTGTGCCCCCTAGTTTTATATTAATTCAATTAAATACCATTCCATCATCCTTTTATTTTGCTAGAGTCCTTATTTCGTTAGTGCAAATCAAATCTTGCATAAAGCAATAATGTTGTGTTTGATTATAGGCAGATCAGATGGTCACACTGAGCCTGATAGCATCCTGCTACACAACACAAGAGCCACATTAGCTTTCCTGCTAAAGTCTCCTCCTGAGCTAACTTACAAACATGAACACGTCTTCTCCTGCACCTCAGCTTGTTGAACAAGCCACCAAACAAACATTCACAAGGGAAAAGTGCACTGCTGATGTCAGTTAGCAGGCCAGATAGCTTAATTAAACAGCATGTAAACATACCTTCAATGATACTTAAGTCCTTTTATTTGCTGGATTGGTTGTTGCTTTTCAAAATCCCTGCTAACAACACACTGTCTGTCCATGACTTGTAGCTACAGCAGTTTGTTTACTTTGTCTCTGATCCATATGGTGTGACACCAGCTGCCTCACAGCTATTGTTAAGACTTTTTTTCATCATACAAAACCATTAACAATACATTTAAATGCAATTAAATGTGATTTCAGTTGGATTAGAAAAGCCAAATAGTGACATTCTGTGATTGGTCGATCCAGGTCATCAGGTCTTTCACTTTCTGAGGACCAGATTGATGGCTCTGTGGGACGCTCTGCGGGGGACTGACACTTAATACCATATCATTAACTGAAACTACTGGCTGCAGCTTATTTTGCGACCTGCGGTTCATTTGCTTGCACCGCTGAGTAAAAATCATATGTAAATAACCAGGTTATTTATGCTCCATGCAAACATCACAATATGATTCACTCCAGAATAAGACACATAATCAAGACATAGATAATACAGTATTTAGTCACTGAGTGGGTAGGTTATGTAACAATAAAAATGATCTACACTCTCAAAATTTCAAAAAAGTTACTGCGCATCACAAGGTCTTAGTGCGTAGGATCAACAACTCGGATCATCTGGTTTCATTACAAATCCAATGTGCAGGAATACAGAGCAAAAACATTTAATGTGCCACTGTATTGCACCATATACTGTCATACAACAGAATTAAATAGATATAGCAGATGCATAGCAAATCTTCTCTGGATAAATAATCAATAAATCTTTCATTTTAACAACTGCCTGGTATATCATAAAAAAAACAGTGATATCTCACTCTTTTCCAGTGCAAACAGTTTATTGTGTTTCTCAGCAGAAAGATCATTTTAAATAACGTGTGCCATCCAATATCCTGAACTCGGAGAAAACGTTGACTGTAGTGCAGGGAACAGTTTGGATACAATGACAAATATGGCATGTCAAAATGCACAGGGAGCAGCTATATTGTGCCTCACCCCAGCTCAATCTCGTAATATTAAATCTGTCAGGCTTAATTGGTTTCCTGCCAGATTAAAACATAAAACTGCAGGGAAGACACTGTTCCCAGCTCACCACCATCTGTGCTCTGTGATGATGTGACACTGCAGCAAGACTTAATGAATTATTAGGTCATTAAACTGAACGCCTTTACAGTCAAAGCTCAATCTACCACCTTTAACTCTTGCTTTCTTCGACGTCTTCCCTCTTTTCTCCTCCCCGTCTGCACCCTAATTCACCTGTGACACCCGTTGTTACCCTGCCTGTACCTGCCCCCACAGATTACAGAAACGAGCGGTCATCCAGCACACTGCAGAGTGTTCCTTTGGAGCTATCAGCCGCAGGACAGCTGTGTTTCCCGGTTACAGCCAAAGCCTGGCAGAAGCCCCAAAGCACACTTCAAACACTGTTTGGATGTAGAGACACATCTCCCCAGAACCCTGCATATGTGCAGATGATCCAAGCTTGAAACCATGTTTCACCCCTGCCAGTGAAATTGGATAGAAGTATTCTTTTCAGTCATATTTGGCTGTTTGTAGCAACATATTTGAAAAACGTATGCAGAGATTTTGCCAAAACGTGGACTGATATCCTTTGGCTCGAGGGTTAGTGGATTAGATTTTGGTTTTGATAATGGATAGGGGAATTCTGCTATGAGGTGGTCATTATAAAACACACACACACACAGCGTTAGCCATAATGCTGCGTCATGTGCCTGTTAAACTGTCTGAAATCCCAACCCTGCCTTCAACAAATGATGCTTTGAATGTATACTTCTTATTTGCTGCCAAACATTGGATGAAATGTATTTGCTGACTGGATTGTGTTCCCTGGGAATGTTTCTTCCAGTCCGGGAAGAGTGACGTTATTATACGACACGGAAGTCATGGGAGGAGGTCAGGGTAGATGGTTGGGTGAACAAAGCACACAAAGACTTTGACCTTGAGACTATGGTTTGCATCGTGCATCCCACATTATTAGTTTCATGCTGCTGGAATGTTAAAATAAGAGAAAAGACTGTGGTTTTGTAACATATGTAAAAAGTCTACATAGGCAACTTTGTGCTTCAAGTCAGCGTTGACTTTTTAAATATTATACACAAAGCGTGATCTTTCCCTAAACTTAACCAATTGCTGTGAGTCGCCTAAACAGAACAATAAAACCGTTAATCCTAGTTTAGTTGCCAGGGGTGAATATTGTAGAAAACAAATGAAATAATTTGATAGTAAAATTTTGTAGATATGTTCAGTATGAACAATTTTTGCCTCTGCAGTTTGCCAACATGTTTACTGTAAATTATTATGTAAATTATAAATGAACATAATTTTTAGGCGACAGTGTTTTAAATGCAGGATTTTCAAATCAGCTTATAAATTGTATTACTAGTTATTCACGGTTACTGCAGGTTTGTGTACAAGGTTATTCTTTTGTATTGCTTTGATGTTTTGATTAACAAATTTGAATAAATTAATTCAGCCAAAAATGACCATGTGCTGTTCTTTTTTTTTTTTTTTTTTTTTTTTGGAGGTGAAAAAATAAAGATATTTTTTGCTCATCCATCAGTTTGGCTTGACTCGTGTGGAGATGATGCTGGCACCACGAAGGAGCAGATGCCTCTGATTATCTGCCATTATTCCACTGTAGCGTCAAACAAACATATTCCTGTTTCCTCCCATGGGCGATCACAGGTCCAAAATTATGTCCTGCCAGTGATGTCTGTGAGTGTGTGTGTCTGACAGAGAGCGATAAACAGGCAGATTAAAGAGAAAATGGGACAATGAAATTGAGGATGTATGACACACACAGAGAGAGAGAGAAAGTCTGTGTGAGAGGAGTGGAGAGGTATCCAACCACAGCTCTCACACTTCCTCCCTGTCCACTGGGACAACAAAGTCAGGTTGGATGACACCATCAGTCCGGTCAGGCAGACAGGATCCTCGCAAGACCAGCCCAGAAGATTAAAGCAGGACAGCTGGTGCTGGCTCTTGATGCTGGCTCTGCTCTGTGGTGACTGGAGTGGAGTGGGATGGAGAGCTGGATTGTTCTTCTGCCCAGCACTCCAGCTTCTTTTCCCTGGCTGCAGAAACAGCATTTCTTCCATTGCTTGGACTCAGAACAAGCATTCATCTTACACTCGTGTTCCTAATAAGAAGCTGCTAAACAAAGACAGGCACTATTTAAATTTAAACACCTGCCTGAGGTGCAATTAAGTAACAATATCGACATAAGAAACAGAGCTCAAACGTTACATTTTGATGTTGATGTGATGTCCTCTGTGACTGACTGCAAGGCAATAGCATATTTAGCACTTTTCAAACAAAGAGGCAAATCAAAATGTTTTACTTAAGGCATAAAAATCCGTACACAATGACGAAGAAAATAAAATCAATTAAAGCAGAATGAACTGAAGTAAGTGTCTGCAGCTCAGATAGGAGGAAGGCAGGTATAGTCCATTATCTCAGAGTTGCTTATTTGATCCCAGTTTCTCCTCTTCACATGTTGAAGTGTCATTGAGCAAGACAATAAATCCCAAAAGTTTTCTCAGTGTGATCAGATGTGAGAAAAAATCTATATTGCTTTCTGACAAAAGTAATAAATCATTAGGATTTACCCACAGGAGATACCACATTGTTTCCGAAGGTATATAACACTTCATCATCAACTACGGGTGTCAAGGATGAGCAAATACATCTGTATTGATTGTAAGAAGTGCTCGAGGCAAATTTGATAGGTATCACATCTCATCTGTATTTGATTGCATACTGCTGATAGATTTCTGAGATGTGACCCTTTGAAACTTAGATTATAATACATACTGTTGGAGATGTGAGATGAAAAGTTATGCGTGTATAAAGATATAGGGTTTTTTTTCTCAGGAATAGATCTGCAGAATTCTAACAAAATGGTCCAAAACTTTCACTGAATTTAAATCAAACTCATATCTCAAAGTAGGTAACTTCCTATATTTTATTGCACACAAGACAGAAATGTTGCGTGTTGGTCCAGCTAGACTCAGATCACTTTTCATAGATATCAACTGCCGCATAATTTCTCAGAGACATACAGTTAATAATTTAGGAATAGTATTTGATCCCTCTTTTACCTTTGAGCCACATATCAAGTATATTACAAGAACTCCCTTCTTTCACCGCCATACCTTAGCCATTTAATCAAATTCAAACAGTGAAATCCTTGTATGTGTATTTATAACAGCCAGACTCGACTACTTTCACATTTTTCTGGCCTACCTATGACAGATTTGGTCCAAAATGCAGCTGCCAGAGTTCTCACAAGATCTAAGAAGTCGGATCATATAACAGCTGTCCTGATGTCTTTGCATTACCAATCCAAGTGAGAGCTGATGTCAAAACTCTCCTTCTTACTCATAAGGCTTTAAATGGATTGGCTCCTTCGTATATATCTCTAGCCTTATTACTCTGTATACTCCAGCACGTCCTTTATGTTCTCTTGATGCTGCCACTTACTATAACTCTTCCTCAATTTAAAAAAAATCTTTTGGTGGTTGAGCCCCAGCGAGCTCCCCTTCTTTGGAATAAAATTCAACTGCAGGTTTGGGAGGCAAACTCTGTTGAGATGTTCAAATCCAGGCTGAAAACACATCTTTTCTCTTCATGCTACGGTTTCTCCTAATTTCATCAACTGGGAGATTATATCACTAACTGCTTCCCTCTTTGACAAGTAGTTACCCCAATTCTGTTCTGGTTATACGATCGCTATTTTTAAAAATTCTAACCTCAATCCTGTTGTTATATTAACATCATTAAATGTGTATGTGTGTGCTTTCATATGTGAAGTCATGTTTTTTTTTAACTTGTAAAGTGTGTAGGGACTCTTTGGGTGATGTGCATGTTAAATCAACTGAAGTAGTTGTGGTATTAGTAAGATTTAATGGTAACTCCATGTTTGTTACTACATCAGTTATTTATTAAGTTCATAATGAGCTTCTCCAGATGACTGAATGCTTCGACGCATGTGCCAAAGATTAATACTTCCTCTAAAATATCAGTGCTTGATAGATGTATACAGAACTGCATGAGTTACCACGAGTTATGTTTATCAGACACATTAATGAATGATAGTTTGAGGAGAAAATCACACCGAAACGTGTCATAATCTAGTCGTTTCTCCGCGACAGCACAACGACTATCCGTATCTTAGTGAAATCAGCAAAAACGAGGGAGAGAGATCAAGACAGGAAGCCGTGCGGTGAAGGTCATGGATTAGATTTCACGGTGAAGTAAGAACACTGTATTTGTCGTAGTCGACTGAATCACCAGGACATCAACATAGCGAGCGCGCTATCGCTGACAGAATTAATCACCCTTCCTTAGTTAGCAGTGTTTATTTGTGTGCTCTGTCTTCTCACTGTTGATGATCTTGAGGGGCATTCAAGTCTGAGAAAATTAAGGCCATCAACGCATGTGTCATGTGGAGTGGCTGATTGCAGAATTCCCACATCAGGGAGCAAAGTCCATTATCATTAGTTATCCACAGATATGTGCCGCTGAGAGTCAAGGATGATAGAACAAAGGGGATGGAGAGGAGGAAACGGGATGGAGACAGAAAAAGGAGTGGGAGACGAGCTAGGTAAGATACAAAAGAATGAGAAAAGAGAGCTCAATAGAGCCAGAGAGATTGAAAAGAAAATGCATGGACACATACACAAGGAGAGAGAAAAGACAGGGTCGAAGGGACGGTGAGGGGAGAAAGTGAGAACAAGAAAGAGCTATTGATTGTCGCCTCTGCACCTGCTATACTGAAAGAAAGAGCGCCAGACAAAATCAAATGTCATCATTTGGGAAGAGACTGGCAGGTTCTCTGACTCATCTCGCACACAAGGGCCACTCCGGCTGTCATCCGCCATTCCTTCCAACATTCATCAACATTCATCACCACTGCCCAGAGTGAGATTCATCTGAAGCAAACACATGCAAAAGGATTGCTAGTGGACTGGAATGTGCAGGCATCAGTCACTTGCACCCTGTACACAAAGAAGAAGAAGAAGAAGTTACGTGATAAACAAAGAGGCCGACTGAGGCATTCTGAGTGGGTTGAATTTCAGTGAAAGAGGCAAAACACAGGCAGAGTATTAATGAAAGAGTATTCATTCATTTTCAAATGGTCAGACATACACTTTTTAGACCCTTTACAGTAGTTGTTTGCCATTTTTATGTAGCAATAATAAGAAGGATGTTGAGGTGAAGACTACCACAGGGGGAAAAAAAGCAGGTGTTTAAATCACCAACCGTTTTTTAAAATATTACTTTAGTCAGTTCAAATCAGTTGTGTCTGTTTTTTCCAATGAGGGTTACTGTACATGGTAATGAAGCACGATGCAGAAATACTGTTGATATGGTTACCTGCAGTTCAATATTCCTTTCAGTGACGATTCACAAGAGAGAAAAACAAGAAAAAAACATTTCTGCTTTAATTTTTTTCAAACACTTTTTTCAAATTTTTGCTTTTTTCTTGTAAATACTGTGAAAACCTCTAAAGAACTCTATTAAATGAAAGAATATGCAAGGGTTGCTCAGAGCTCACAGGTATATGGGTTTAAATAGACAATTCTTGGCCTTTATGGTTGACAAGCTGAAAAGGTGCCTTGTGCACAGCTTTTGGTGTTTGAAATGTTACTGGAGCTACTGTATGTTTGAGATGTTACACCAGCCAAATTTTGAAACAAATTCTGTATTTCTTCTTAGTGTTTTTATTAACAAAAATCAATTCTTGGCAAATGTCTTGTTAATACGTGTTCTCTAAGACTGTGGCTGCACTTGGTCAAGATCGTTTGTTAGAGAAAGAAAAAACAGTTTTCCAAACCACTCTACGATCATGAGTGGACTGTAGTTTGAATCTTCCAGTTAAGCTTTGATGGATATAAATTAAATAAATTTATCCATAGCGTAGACTCAGGACCTCCAGTATGTGGAGCAAGTACATCTGTTATTTCATTAGGTGTGTTTCAATTTGCCTGTTTTTATTCGCAGTTTCAATATGTGCATTTAAAAAACCTGTTTGGAAACGCTGAAAAATTTGAAAAAAAATCCTGAAATGTTGCAAAATGTTTTTGTTCTTGGCTGAGGTGGAAAAGTTGGTGTATCAATAAAAGCAAAGTGCGACAAAGTGATTACGCACATGAATAATGTGAGTTAAACCTCCGCTGTGTGGAGCGATGAGGAGACTGTAAAGTTCCTCAAAATAATTCATGAAACAAGCATAAATATTTGCCATATTTCCATCATCTTTTAAACATTGCTTTTTGACTGGTGCTCGTTTAATTTTGTTATCTTGTTATGCCCTCGACTGATGGCATAATGGATGTGGATGGAAACGTGCATTAAATTTAATTTTCTTTTGCAGGTTTTCTGGAAATTCGGTTTAAAATTTGTGCTGCATTTGGATGGAAACTTGTCAGATACATATTTAATCTACATTTCATATCTGTGAATATAAAGTAGGCTACTACAAAAGGTGTAGTCAGCCAAAAGATGCGATAATAGATCTCAGTTGAATCTTTGAGTTTTAGTTATTTCTAACTTTAATTTCCTTTAATCACAATAAAAGCTAAATTTAAACAGATTTGAGAAGGAAGTTGAAGGAACTTGGATTTGTAAAGTTCAATACTGGATTTAGATTTGATAATGCTACTGAACCACAATACTGGCCATGATATAAATATATGTAATGTCAACTCTTTGCAGTTTCTAAATATTTGTCTATTCATCTTTTAATAACTACAGTCTTATAGTCCTATGATATTTTCTACTCTCCACATGAAAACATCTTTTGTTGAAAGTGAGATGGCAAACTTTCCCACCATCACATTCAGGACCTCTTTACGATAACACTGAGAAAAAAAAAGAGGGTGTTTCTTCATTGTCAAAACCGATACAATGCTTCTCTCTAATCTCTACAGGAATTAAATTGTTCATACTGATTTTTGACCTCCTTCGGCCGTCGGATGTTTAAGCAACCAGAGTTTTTGTTTCCACCTGCATGGCTTTTCTCTGACAATGTCACGCTGGGATAGGAAGATAAGGAGGAGGAGGTTGAGGGTATAAGACAAATCAAACATCCCCCCTGTCTGCCTCGCTTGATTTCAATTTGGTATCCATTGGAAACAGGCATTCTTCACCGTGCTCTGATAATGGCGTGTGCACTTTACTGATATCTTTAGCAGAGGTAGGTGCCGCATTCTTCATCAGCGATGACTCATTCACAGAGGCACAGAGCACGTGATTATATTAGAGAGAAAGGAGAAATTCAATGTTTTTCTGAACACATTTGGAAAAAGATATGACTAAAAAATGTCTTTACTGAATCTGGTTTTAAAGTGTAGGCTAACCTACCTCCTCAGTGACCTTCACTGCCTTTACTGCAATATAGCAACATAAATATGGTGGGGTAGGAAGTTAAATTTTCATTTGGAGCAGTTTTTGTTGTTTAAAGGTGTGATTATTTGGTCTATTCTGGTTCTTTTTAGGGCAGTTTTATTTGCCAATTGAACGTTTGCTTAGCCCCGCTCCCCTATTACGTACTATTGTTAAAGGACCAGTGTGTAAGATTTAGTGGCATCTAGCGATAAGGTTGCAGATTTCAACCAAATGCATACGGCACATTCCCTCACCCTCCCCTTCCAAGTGTGTATAGGAGAACCTACAGTGGCGAAAGTCCCTCTCTGGGCTACTGTAGAAACATGGCGGTGCAACATGGCGGGCTCTGTGGATAGGGACCTGCTCCCTATGTAGATATAAAGGGCTCATTCTAAGGTAATGAAAACACAAAAAATCTTATTTTCAGGTGATTATACACTAATGAAAAACGTATGAATTAAAAAAACTTATGAATGTTATATTCCATTTCTGCCAAGTCTGTTCCGCTAGATGCCACTAAATTCTACACACTGGACCTTTAAACATGCAGTTTACAAAAAAAGTGGCAGATTTACCACTTAAAATTCTACATAATTTTAAAAAAGTGGTCCTTGATTTCAGACAGAAGTAGACAACAGCGGACTTTACATTTCTAGCCAGAGATTGTTTTTCCTGGTTGAAATGACAACTGTTTCTAGCAGATTTTATCAGCTGTAATTGGCTAGCGAATTAAGCTAACGTTAACTGCTTAAGTTCGAGAAGGCTGTTTCCAGCAGCATCACTCAAAAAAGACTGAGGCTAAAGCTACTTGTCCCAGACAAAAAGTTAGCATGCCCTACGTAGAAGACATGGAAATAAATACAACGCATTGCTCTCCTTGCTCTCCTGGTACTGTAAGTAAAAAAATAAAAAGATCCGACTGTTAAGCTGCTTACATGTTCATATTTTCAAACAACATGTTTTCACTTTTAACATTACAAGAGTAGAGGTTTGTAGGATGAAGACTAATTGATGTTTAGCACTATTTGACTGGGGTTGTTGGAGTGTAAACTTCCCCAGATCCAATAAAGAACAGGACAGAGCTGCTAAAGCTACCGTTATCTTAGCATCCATGACCGTCTTCCAAACGGGGGGGAATACAGTGCATGTGCTAGCTTGATTCTTCTTGATTCATTCTCCAGACTCTTTAAATGTCAAGTATTCCTCAGACCTGCCTGATTACACTTGCTAAGCTATTGCTGGAAAATGGAAAATTGCAGTTTGGGGGAGGACTTTAGTGAAAGGTCTATTTTATTTTAAGTTATAATAAACTACAAATCCCATGTTGCTCTTTCACTGCTGGAAATACACAGTAGAGGATGCTTATACTGTCTCATCTTTGTGAGTTTGACATTTCATCAAAGTGCTGGTTGTGTAGGAGCAACCTATTCAACCGATTTATGTTGTTTTCTGATTTCCTGCTATGCACTGGAATAATTTACCAGTCATGAGGGCTCTCACAAATGTCTTATGAACAAGATGAAATAGAAGAAATCCTTTGTGTTATGGATTAATTCTCTCTTGGCTTCACTTTTTGTGAGATCGGCAGCTGGAAGTGAAGGCTGTTGCAGGGACATAGAGTTACACTCTCATTAAGGCCTCTTTGACATCAGGGTGACAGGGTGCTTGAAAATACTGCTGGTCAACTTCCAGTTGATCTTTCAGTGACCCATGTTTCTAACAAGGGTGTCAGATAAAGGTCATTTCATACAGCTAGAGGACAAGCAGGAGCAAGAGGCTGATTTCACAGATCTGTTATGTAACCTCCTTTGAAGATATACAGCACAAAGTCTGAGACCTTGGTCTCATTGTTCACCCTCGGTTACGATTACACAGAACAGTATTTCGAAACTTGTTTAGATCAATGGTCACAGGATGTGTGAGGATTGCTGAAATCATTATAATAACATGTCATATGCCAAATTTACAGGTGAATGTCTCAGATATCATGAAGGATCCAATACATTTAGTATAGCAGTATTTTTTCACAAAACGAGAATATGTTCATCTTTGATGTGACTGTCAAATTTGATCTCAAATCAAACTTTCAGACAAAATATATTCAGATTTATTCAGCCACATAGTGGAAGTAAACAAGTTCTTCAATTTGCAAAGTTTATCAGCCAGTGTGATGAGTTGGGTCTCATCTCGGCGACATTCCCCATTCAAAACTACTGTAACATTTATTGAATTTTACGACTGACTTATTTTATGATTGATTTTACATTATTTATGTAAGGTTAGATTCCTGTATAATGTTAAGGGAAAATGAATGCAATCGATCCATTATGAAGATCAGTGAGCATGCAAAACATAGTTATTTATAAAAAATTTTTGGAGCTGTATGTAATTGGGAAAAACTTAAGAAGACATGAAAAGATGCTGATGACATATCAAATATCAAAAACCAATGGAAATATTGCATCATGATTAAATTGGCGATGATATCCTCAGTTGACCATAACTTCTGCAAGTTTTCAAGTTATTTAATCAGAAGTTTTAGTTGCTGAAATATTGTATCATTAATAATAAAATGTTTAAAACTTTTATAATTCATTGGACTGATGTTGAACCTGTATACTTAAACTTGGTGTGGAAAATGGTACAGCTTTATATTTAGTAATAATAAAGAGCAATACTGAGATTGGGATTATTTACATGTTGTATGTGGATATGTCTTCTAGTGCTGCACATACAATTTATGTTTCTCTCTCTCTTTCTCCCTCTCACCACAGATGTGAGCTGTCAGTCAGGGAGCTGAAGGGTGAACGGGATCAAGAGGTCCGTGCCAGAGGTGACAAAGCTGAGTGACACATGTCAGGCTTCTCCATGCTGAAATATGAATAGACATGCTGACACTGCTGCTCGCACTTTGAACTGTAACCACGCTGCACATTCACTACACGCATACTCTAATAGGCTACACAAACTAAGAAACATTTCTGCTTCCCATTTCTTCACTTTCTGTCGACCCATTGTGTGTTCAATTACGCAGTTTCCCCACTCAGAACTTCTTTTTCACCCTCTTCTCTCCCAAATGAAGATTTTCACCACCACACCTAGAATGAAGGACTACCTGTAAGACCTTGTGAACAGCTCAAAAAAGGAATGAACTAAGATAGAGGGTGGTAGCGGAACATTAATCTGAATGAGACACTGACACATTTGCATCAAACACCCTTTCTCCTTAGTGTCACTAATCAGTACACCACTGCACCAGTGACTCTTTTCAGTAATAGCAGTTTCTGTGATGTCCACTGAGAATAAACATCCATAAATCTAGTTGGAAATCATATGGAAAACATCCTAATATTTGTCTCATTATCATTGAATTTTTCTTCTCTATCAAAAGTGTTCAAGTTGATTGTTGTCTGTAGCTACATCACTAGTTACAGCACAAACGACAACTGCTAGATTTGCCAAAATGTACACAAATACAGGCCACTGAAAACCGCGTATCACCAAAAATCTCAGAAACTTTCTCAGAAACGAATGTAGAAGATAAACCTAAGACGCTGTAATTAGATAGATTTAGCACCATAAATGAAAATCTATCTTTACACAGTCATCAGTGAACCGCTTAACATTGTGAATGGACTTATATGGATTGTTGTGAGTGAAAATGGACATATGCGATTTTTTTACAATGGGTGCCAATTGGTTTCGAGCCTTCAAGTCTTCAAGTGCAATGCCACCAACGCTTGCTAGATGCTAGCTCCAAAAAGTCCCAACAGACTCCCATTCAAAAACTTCAACTTCTCTCTAAAAATACTAAGTCTTAGAAAGTTTTGGAAACAAAGTTTTGGAAATTATTGCTCCGTCAATAAGATTTGAAGACGTATAGTAGCTTTGATGTCTGACATGCGGGCGTTGATTGACAACTGTGATTAATATTTTGCTCACCTGCTGCTCTCCCCGGCTCTGGCACTCGCACTTAGTTGGACTATGCCAATGTTTCGGTAAGTTTAATGTTACTTCATTACAATACCTGCCCTGTTAGCAAAATTTAAATGAAGTAGCTACTGTAAGCCCAAGTGTGCATCGCTCAGTGTTCCCAGTAAGCTAGCATTCGCTTCAGTCTGCGGTAGCGGGGCGTGTTTCCAGAGCATGAAAGGCAACACCCTGCACTCCTTATATGGAAGGTCCTGGCTGTAAATGGAAAAGATGGTGCTGACCATAAGTAGCAACTCTGGGCTTCAAACTGGCACCAATGGAAACTAATGGGTGATGTCACAGCTCACTACATCCATCTACAGTCTATGGCCATAAGCCTGCAAATAAAGGGAAAAAAACGTGACTAAAAAACACAATCAGGGGAAAGATGGTCCTCCACATCTTCATTGTAGAACTTTATACATTTCTATTCCGATGGCATGACTTCCACAAGTCATGAATGGACCTTAAAGGTTGGAGTTATTTCACTATGACCTCTTGTGACTCTGTTTTTGTGTCACTACACCAGGGAACTGGGACAAACCCTTAGACCGCAAAATCTTCACAGCACCTTACTTCAACCCTCAGCCTCACATACTCATAAAACCATGGAAGCTGACTGCGCTTATGAATGTACGTGTGCATGTGCAATCATCCAGTTCACTTGCTCCTGGGGCTGTGGAGGGTTAGGGGGTGGGGCTCTGGACAGCCATTGATAAGGATGCCCAGAGACGAGAACCGCATGCCACTTGTAGATAAAATAAAAGGACAAAGAGAGAGAGAGAGAGAAAAAAAGAGGAAAGGCTAAAAAAAAAGAAAAAACACTGATTTTTTTTTTGTAACCGGGGTGACTCTGTCTCAGCAAAATCAAGGTTACAGGGCGCGAGAGCAGACACATTTTCAGACACTGTAACAGGATTAGTTTCACCACAGAGTCTAATGCAGCTTTGTGTGTGTTGCAGTATGTGTGCCTGTGACTGAGGGAGATAGCACATTTTTATGTGTGTGTGTGTCTATGGATGCAACCACCCCCACCATCAAACACACACATTTGATGCAATAGCAGGCTGCTTTATTCCCCTCACTTCTCAAAAGACTTTTTTTTTCAGTTATTTAAGCATTTATTTCAGTCATTTTTTATTTAACTCTAACGTGTGATTTTACAAGTCATTTTCATAAAGTGTGGAAGTGGATTTTAGAGGAAAAAAAACAACATTATTTGAGTAAATGCCACATTACCATTCCCTGCCACGCTTAGATTTGACTGTTACCTCCTCTGGCCCTGCTGAGAACGATCCTGTACGGTGGCAAAGTGCTAAATACATCGACAGTGAGGGAGCAGATTAAAACATTCTGGGAATTAATCATAAAATACTTGGAAGATAAGTAGACTCGTGTGTGTGTGTGTGTGTGTGTATGTGTGGTTGTTCATACACGGTGATATAATTTTTAAGATGTGAGAATTATTTGTGTTTTTTTGGGTATAAAGATTAGTTAAAACGCTAAGGGTTCACCAGAGCAGCACCACACCAAATATGGATTTCACCATAATGAAAGTTGAAACAACATCTGTAATTGTTCAAGCTTTGCAACCTGAATCAATTAAAAAAAGTGGGACCTACATAAACGTCTCTTCAGTATCACCTCTCAGCTCTTTTCATAATGGTTTTAAAGGATTAGTTCAGCATTTTGGGAAATAAGCTTATTTGCATTCTTGCCATGTCTGTCCATGATGTTTGGTTTGAGATTTGTTACATAACAATGTAGATACAGTATGTTAATTTGTATGTTTTAGAGGTATGGGTTGGCATACGTTTTAACTTTGAGAGAGCTAGGGTAGCTGTTTCAACCCAGCCTCCAGTCTTTATAGAATAGGTCGATTTATGTTAGATCAAAACCACATCAGAGATAGACAGCTGTTCTGAATGGCCACACTCAAAAGCAGAGTAAAAAGCCGGTTGTCATAGAGAAGGAGTAGATGTCATATTGTTTAAATATGGCGATAATGGCACATGTTTTCACACACTCTCTCCTGGAAGGCATTCATAGTGTGGCACTCGGCTGTTCACATGAAAAGTGACTAAAATAAAAGTGTCAAGAATAAATAAAGAGAGCTAGAAAGAGAAGTTCAAACCCTGGCTCTTTTCTCACCAAGTGGGTGTGAATGTCGAGTTGCTGGTTTTGGAAAAGTTACAGATATGGCCATACACAGCCCCTGCTAATCCAACATTGGAAAGGTGTAGCGGGAGGCAGTTTAGCTATTAAGCTATTAAACCATCCATCAAGCCCCCTTAAGACATGCTAATGGCTTCGTCTTCTGCTTCAACTTAATGAATGGACGTAAGAGTGGTGTGAATCTTCTTATTTAACTCCTGACAAGAAAGAAAATAACAGCATTTTCCAAACTGTCGGAAACATTCTCATGTGCTATAGTATCATCAGAAGAGTTAGTGCCTGCTTTAGGTTGATATCCTAAACACATCAATGTCTATCAAATTCTTTGTGGGTAGAGGTAGGATTTTGGCACTGAACACAGTCAAAGGATGTTCCCACAAGTGTAGCATTGGACGCTGATGTTGCCAATAATCCCTTTAAACGTCTCAAAACCTTAAATTTCTGTGGCTGTGGGGCAGCTGTGGCTCAGGAAGTAGAGCAAATCATCCACTAATCAGAGGGCTGGTGGTTCAATCCCTTCTGTATCTCTATCAAAGTGTCCTTGGGCAAGATACTGAACCCCAAATTGCTCCTGATGGCTGTGCCATTGGTATGTGAGTGTGTAAGCACAGAAACATTGTGGGAAAGCTTTTGATAGGAAGCGCTATATCGCTCCTGATGAGCAGGTTGGCACCTTGCATGGCAGCCTCTGCCATCAGTGTATGAATGTGTGTGTGAACGGGTGAATGTTGGAATGTAGTGTAAAGCACTCTGGGTGGTCGGTAAGACTAGAAAGGCGCTATATAAATGCAGTCCATTTACCATTCTTCATTGATTACACATTTTCCACAGTTCGTTAGCATCACCTGTATGTATCTGCTCATTCCCGGCAATTCACTGAGACATTTATGTGGAGGGGAACATTCCAACAGCATGCTGTTATAATTTCACGTTGACATTTATGTGTGCATTTGAGCTCCTGATGTAGCGCACACATCCCTTTAATTTCTGTGTCAAAGCCATTAAAAAACTCTGTTAACTTTTTCATCACAGCTGGATCGTACTTTCGCAAACATCTGTTTTCCTGCTCGGCAGCATCATTTCTTCCTCTTCACAGAAAGATTCATCCTACAGTTAAATATCTCTGTCATGTTGATGATATGCTTGTGGAGCAACACTGATTGATGGCGATGTCAAGCTTGAGAGTCCACTTGTTGAGAGTAACATTTTGGATCATTGATCAAGAATATCACAGTATTTGGCTTCTTAACGGCCACTGTTGAAACACAGAGGAAGACGAAGCAAAGATGTTGAAGTTGCACAGAGGGGGAAAAAAGTGGGTTTCAAACCTCCTCAGAATTCAGCAGATCCAAATGACAAGACGTGACACATTTAACGAGAAGACACTTGAGGATGGCGCCTCTGCGACACCTGTCTCTGTAACATGTTTTTAAGTTAATAAGAAGTGATAGAGATCAAATGAAAAACCTTTAAAGTGTATAGGGCACTGGGCCAGGCAGTGATTTTCTTTTTTTCCCCAGGTATTTCCAGGCATGCAGCAGCACTGATTGAGATTTGACTCCGGTGATATGAAGGTCCTGTCGGAGACGAGGTGGTTGGAAGCGCAGCAGGCCTTATCTCCTCCTGAAGAACTCCCGGTTAAGATACGACTAACTCGTTCCCACACAAGGGCACAGAGTCACTTTAAGAGTAATCTTTAGCTTTTCCACTCCTGGAGTGCTCCTTCTGTCTGATAAAAAAAAAAATGTCAATGACATTGTAATGAAAAGCTTTTTTTTAGTGTTTGTAATATCTTTCAAAGCACAGCAAACATTGCAGAACCCTGTTGAGCTCACAGTGGTTGGTGGAAGAACACGGAGAAACTAATCTGTATCTGAAGGTGGAAAATGTAGTATACGTTTCGAAAAGCAGCCTGAAGCTGTGAACAAATCCTAACATTTGACTTACTTCACCACAATGGGCCTGAATCTAAGCTTGAGTTGTTGTTGTTAATCCAAGTGTGCTACAAATCATTTACAATATCATTTTTATCATAAAATGACACTGAATGTGTGTTAATAAGAAGCAACGAAGATCCTACTCTTCATCCTTTCTTCACAACAGAGGCTTCTTCATGACCTGAGCTTGACCTGGTCTGACAGATTTGTTCAGTCCTAACCAAACCTGAAGCCAATGGTTTAATGTCAAAATTATGCACATGATGTCATAATCCCTATCACTATTAAACGAGTACATTTGCATTTGTATGGATATATTTTGAGCACACGTGGTCATCTTCCCATTCAAGAACAGCCTCAGAGCCATGATAAGGACTTCTGGTCTGCACTACTGTCTGCCCCCTAAATTTTAATTAACATGCTTGAGGAAAATGCAAGAAAGATGACAGCACATTACTCTCATTGTTTGATTGGCAAGTAAACATGTAAAACATAATATGTTTGTGTTTACCTGGCAAGGACCTCTTGCTACTGTACAAATTATGACTTTTTTTGGAAGGAGGCTGGAGTGGATGGTTTGATCAGGAGAGTGTCAGACTGTGACACTGGAGACAACTGTTAAATTCCCTTTTCTCAACCAACCATCAATGTTGTTTTCTGTTAACCATGCATTTCCCTAACCTTAAAGCCCCCCTGCAGTCCAAAATGTGTTTTGCTTCTTGTTTCTCCAGTTAGATGTTTCAGCTTCACTGTGCAGAATGATGTCTGTGCAGTGTTTGGCACTAAAAGGTTGTTTTCACATTCATCTGCTGAAAATGGAAAGATTCTCTGTGCTCACCAGATATATGAGTTTAAGCCATGTACCTATGAGCATTATTGGTGACATCACAATTGTTTTGGAGCCAGCTGTGGTCCAGTAAATGTGTTTTTTTCTTCTTGTTCCTTCAGTTGGGTGTTTAAGCTTCACTGTGAAGAATGATGTATGTGCAGAGTTTGACACTAGAAGGCTGTTTTCACATTCATCTGCTGAAAATGGAAAGTTTCTCTGTGTTTACTAAATATCTGAGTTTAAGGTATGTACCCACTAATTTTAAAGATTTTCAACTAATTATCACAGTTTTTTGAAAACCCATATCAGACATCTTAAAAAATGTCTGGAGGTAGTTTTTGTGCCTAAACCTAAAATTTTAAACAGGTGGCATAGTAGAAACCAGACATGAATAATTTTTATAATAGTCATTTGTTTTTGGAAAGCAATGACAAAAGTGTAATTTAGTGGCATCTAGCAGAACGGACTTGGCAGAGATAGAATATAATATTCATAAGTATGTTTTAATTAGTGTATAATCCCATGAAAATAAAAATTGTTGTGTTTTTGTTACCTCAGAATTACCTTAGGATGAGCCCTTTATATCTACATAGAGAGCGGGTCCCCTTCCATGTTGCACCACCATGTTTCTACAGTAGCCCAGAACGGACAAATCAAACACTGGCTCTACAGAGGGCCTTTTGCATTTTTTTTGCGAGTTTCACGACCACCGTATGTTCTCCTACATGCTTGGAAGGGGAGGGGGAGGAGAGGGGTATTCATTTGGTTGCAATCTGCAACCTCACTGCTAGGTGCCACTAAATCCTAAACACTGCGCCTTTAAGTTTGGTTGAGTTGTCGCTATAAATTGAATTGCAGACACAACAGCACCAAACAAAAAAAATAATCTCCAATCACCATTAGACAATGTCACAAGAAGACAGCTGAGCAAATGGAGATGCAAGTATCAGTTGATGTACATTTTTTATCTTTTCTGAAGTGTTTTATCTCATCACATTCTGGGAATTTATGAGCTACATCAGTCAAATTGCAAAACAAGAAAAAATGAACTGAGACGCAACAAAGTCAATACTTATGAAGGCGGATGTGGAAGGAAACTGGTCGCCATCTGGCTGTTCTCATGAAAAATATACTGCCTTCATGCTTTCGCTGATTATGGTTGCAAGAAAGACAGAAAGAGAAGGCCACAAATCCCGTTCGTGACAGCTGATCTATACTTGTGTATGAGTTACTGTGTCTCTGGAGGTGGGAGGGGTGGCAGGATCAATAAGTCTCTGCCCTGTGATTGATTTTAATGTTGACCCCCCGCTGTCAACTTTGCCCTTCACCAGAACAAACTGAGTGTGAAGAGAGCCTGTTCTTGTTTACTCGTCATAATCCAGCTGAGTGATTAATTTTTAGAGTTTCTGTCATCTGCGGAGTAAACAAGGAGTCCAATACTGAGCAGCATCCTGGGATTCATAGGAACCATTTATACAAATAAGCTGGTACTATAATACAACATCTGCAGCTCTACCAAGAGATAACTTATTGCTGGAACCTCTACAAATCATTTATGTGACATCAGTTAACTAAACTCAATACACCATGATGATTGTGTCATTAAATCGCTTAACAATCGTTTTTATCTTGACTCTCATCGTGTTTTATGAACTGTACATTTTCATTTTAATTGTCTGTTTTATGTAAAGCACTTTGTAACTTTGTTTTTTAGAGGTGCTACTAAAAAAACTTTATTACTACCAGTGAGTTCAACCTTCTCTGTATTTCTATGTAGTGCTCAGTCAAAGCTCTTTATGAGGCAGGTAATATTCTTTTAAAAGCTAAAATCCACCCCCAGATCTTTTTGCAACATAATTTACAGTACCATCAAGCTTTCCTGTTGTTATTTGGTTATGAAGCTCTGTTCCCTCCGGCTGCCCCACATTTAGACATTTCCAAGAATGTTTCAACAAACATAATGTTAATAACATAACTCATTCACCTGTGAATGCCATGTGAATATAGAGAGAGCAAATACTAACAGCATAAACAAAAACAATATGAAATTCTATAATGAAGTTTTGATATCTTAGTTTCACCATGTATGTTATCAATCTATGTATAATTTTCTCTTCCTGTTTTTCCATGCTATAATTCTGTAATTTTGCTATCTGGTCTATTTTGTACACACAACATCTATTGCAAACACATCCTCATAATTAAACAACAGTGTAGGTCGAGACCAGTATAGGTCTAAAATTACACCATCTAGCAGCCGTAGTAATGCACTCCATTACTGGTAATGTGCAACCTGCATCGTCATGGCAACAGTAAACACTGTTTTTTTTTTCTCCTGGGAGTTTTCCTTATCTGAATCGTTGGTCTAAGGATAGAGAATGTTGTATTGCTGTACAGATTATAAAGCCTCCTGAGGCATATTTGTGATTTGTAATATTGGGCTAAACAGATGAAATTGACTTGACTTGAACAGTCATCAATTACAAATACACAGAAAAACAGAAACTTGAGTTGTGCATTATCAAGCTGTTTTAACAATGTACATGACTTTGGTTTTAAATGTGGTTATGAATTCATGCATAAAACAGCGATATGATCCATTTCTGTCGCAGCCAAACTTTGAAATTTACATACACTTGAACTGTTATTTTACATGAAAACTTTGTTTAGTGGTAGACACAATACTCAAATACGTCTCTGCTATTTCAGTCCTCTTTCTGTCTACAAGGAGATCAAAATATGAACAACCATAAGTCCATCTGACAGCACCCTCACAGAAAAAAAGGAAGATGTTTTTACTGGTGCAGACTTTCCACCCCAGTGCCACTGAACAAAGCATTAAGGTTGGCAAATGCTTTCTATTGTAAGCATATCCTTTTATATTCTTTAGCCGGAGGAAAACCACTTGGACATTTATTTATTTATTTATTTGCATTAGAAAGAGGCTGATGGAAACCACAGAAGACTGTTTGGATAAGTGGTGCGCAAGTATTATTGAAATGCATTTGGTAGATTTAGGCTTGGACTTTGACATCCACCGAGCATAAAATAAAGCACATGTCAGACTTGGGTTCGTGTGTTCAGTCAGATCTTGTCTACTTTAAATGTCATAACCTCCTTTAAACTTTTGATTTGATTCCAGGATTTTCAACAGAGAAATTACCAGTGCCTCCATTGTGAGGTTAAATTAATAAACTCAAAAAGTTAGCAGAGAGCTGAGGGTTAAAACTCTTTCAAGTAATGGAAATTCACCATCCTGCCATTTTAATTAAGGGCAGAAAGACATCTTATCTCTGTTGTAATTAATAGGAAGCAACACAGTTTAACTTGTGTGTGTGTGTGCGTGTGTGTGTGTGTATGGGGGGGTGGGGGGGTTGTTCTGTGTGTCCATGTATGTTATCTTCTGTTTTCCTTTCAAACCCTAAGGCTGTTTGTGGTGAATGTTTCCCCGCTGTCAGATACTGAAGGGTAATATATTAAGAACTTAATTTCCAAAACATTACACATCCACATCACATTTACACACTGGAAATTACAAACCTATAGAAGCCTATCTATAAAGGCTGTGTTTACGATTTTCCTAATCATATAAGATATATAAGATATACGATATTTTTATGACAATGTATCAAATCTGTAATGTGAGAGCCATCGCTTGTAGTGATGAATGAGAATTATCCAACAACTCCTCAAAAAGTGTATATAGTTTTTATTTATCACTCACTCACTCTGTTTCTTCTAATTTTGAGCTGCTGTAACAAGTGAATTTACCCGATGGGGATCAATGAAGTTTCATCATCATCACCATCAAAAATAAAATGGCAAAATACGTCATTAGCATGCACTCCAGAACGACACAGAAGCATTTCCTGATCTGATGTCCTTATCGGCAGTAATAGAGAGGAAACATCATCTGATTTCCTCTTTTACTCCCGTCATAATTACCACAGCTGCGAGAAGGCTTCTGTCACTTGATCTTAAATACATGTCGTTTTGGGGCACTTGCATTTACAACTGGTCATGTCGTTTTTCTCGGGAAGACAAGATCGAATTATCATCTGACTCTGCAGCTCCCCTCGGCTTTACAGAGCTCTACAGCTTTACAGTGCCTTAGAGGTTCACTCTTACTGCTCTCATAGTCTCATTTTTGGTCGCAGCAGAAAGCTGTTTTTAGCTTTAAAAACCCACTGAACACTAAATGCATTTATCCAACACAGATATATCTCTCAGGAGTTGGTAGAGACCATAAAAGTAACTGCTGGATGTGTAAATAAGCAACTGTTTGATAAGAAGTTCACCATATCAACTTAAAAGGTGATGATATGTCAATGATGTGTTCACAACTTGTTTCTGCTGCCCCCAAATGGCCATAAAATTAACTAGTGCAAGTTTAATTATAATTTATCTTGAGAAAACAAATGGTCCTTATTTCAAGTTAACAAGATCATCACCCTCTTATCTCAATAAAATGAATGTTTTTTATCTTGAGATAACATGATAAAGATGTTCTAATGAGAAAAAGATTGTGATCTCCAGATAAAGAGTGATAAGGACAGCCCATGTACTCACAACATTAATAATTTTACTATACACGGTAGTCATATAGGAGGAAGACTGATTTGAATATTATCTCTTGACATGAAACCAATGCAATTTCTGGCTGCATTAGACCTTGACTGAAGTACACTCAAATGCGCTGATCAATCATGGGTCAATAATGAATCTGATATTTTCAGCGCAAATCAGCCGCTACACAGAAATGTTATTTTCCCACAGTGACATCTGACATTTGTTTTAATTGATTAATCCATCTTCAGATAACAAACACCTTTTCTCAAGATAACGAGATAATTATTCTGCTAATTTGTTATCTTGACAGGAATAATATTTTGTATCCTTGAGATAACGACATAAGCTCTTATTGTGAGTAAATAATTTTGTTGTTGTGAAAACAAGATAATTGAAATGATGGGAGTACAATCTGCAAAACTGTGCAAACTGTCTTCTCTACAATATGCTGACACAAGAATGTATTGTTTTTACTTAGATGCAGCTTAGTTTTACAGTACATACAATATGTTACTGTTGTTGCTCTCATTTAAATGCATAGAATTTCATTCTTGCAAATGGAAATGAGTAAAAGATTATTTTGTTAAACCAATATCCATGATATGTTTTGCCCCTGAATTTGCGCCTGCAGGTGCTTGCTCAATTTCTATTGTCTTAATTTGGAATCAAAGAAGTTAGTTTAGAAAGTATGCCTCCTGTTTAAATAATGAATCTAAACCTTAAGTAAAAACTATACTGATCTCTGTCTCTAGCTTCTCTGACATCAGTGGCTGCACTCAGCACTCTCATGTTTGCCAGCTCGTCCAATCTGTGATCACTTTACTCCAAAGGGATGAGAGAGGTACAAGATCTGACGTGGTTCAGTCCAGCTCACTCTGATCGGAGCAGCCTCTCTTTTTTGTTTGGGAGTCAGTATTTCTGGACAGAAAAAGCTTCTGTATTGCAGCTGCAGGCTATGATTTAGTGAGTAAGAATGGCATTTTAAACATGAAAATCCTTTAGTTAAATATCGATTGTTTTAGTGCATCTTTGGAAAAAAAATTGCTGCAGCATTGAACGCACATTGTGGTCACTGTCTACACACACATAACCAATGGATGCTCCCCTGTGTGTCATGGTCACTGCTGTACAGTAGCATTAAATTAAGGCTCAATAATGTTTCCTGATAACTCAATAATAATTTCCTCTTCAGGGACAACCGCATGACCTTTTTAGGGAGAGAGATGAATCTTCCACCACAGATTGCAACGGGAATGACGCCCCCCCCCCCCCCCCCCCCAATACACACACACACACAGTCACAATTACAGGTGCATGCAGTAAATACTGAACCTAATATACACAGGATATCTTATGGTTCCTCATATCAGCCAATCTTCTCATTTCGGAGAAATACTTTACGACTGCCAAGAAATAATAGGGCTGGCCCCTGTGTTAATTGCATTTCGAGGTTCAGAATTATACAGCAGTTGGAGCCTGAATTAAGTTATTTCCAAGCAGCTACTGTGAGGATTCCTTGTGAATATTAAACGGCAGGGTTGTATAATGTGGGACACAAATGTGGTGCATACTGCTGGAAAAGGTATTGGTGGGGGAGGTGGACCGTTCAGTATTGTGGTTGCAAATATTTCCCTAATCTCTGTCTGACTTTAAAAAAAAAGGAGGATGTTTGTGTTCTAATTTCAGTTCAGAGTAGCTGAAATGCTTTCTTAGGATTTTTTTTTTTTTTTTTAGAAATACTGAATTTGAACACTCATCATTCTCTGGATACAGAGTTTCTGAAGTTTCCTGTCACTGTGGCAATTATTACCCATGCTATTTCTCTCTGTTTAGCTCTCCTGTTTAATGAATGCAACACACCAGAGGATTTTGCAGTAGATATTGTACACCAAAAGTAAAAGCTTTCACAAACTGTTAAAGGGCTGAGTCATCACTGTGTTTTATCAGTCAGGAACAGTCACAAAACAGATATTTGTTTATATGAAAATGTAAGAAAGAAAGATAAAGCCACAGAATGCAAATATGAAAGAAAAAGACTGGAGTGGTGTTGAATATAGAGCAGTCAGTAATGGCAGATTACCAAGAGGGTATTGTGAACTACAAAGGCTTTTGGGTGCGGGTGGGCACAGGACGTTAAAATTAAAGAAAAGTTGAACGAGTGACAACATAGTTCATGAAATGTTCAATAACCGAGCACCTGCCGTACCTGCTTCCTCAAACACATGACCGAGGGAAGCATTGCAGAGCAAACTGGGAACTGCTTATTTTCCATTGTCTGGGATTTACACTGGGACAACAATGAACTGCCTCTGCCAATTCAACAGGCGCCAAGCCAAGGAAATGTCACAGTGACAGTTCAAGGCACAACTAAACGAGAGGATTTTCAAACACAGCAACCTTGTTTAAGTGAAGTTATGAGGAATGAGGGAAGCTACGCAGAATGAAATACACTGAATGCTGAATTTAAATATCCCATGTGTAAAATCTGTACAAAATGTTCAAGTAAGATTATGCTCTGAACAGTGTAATCATCAATTTACATGCTTGATGTGTTTTCTGTTCCAAAACCCATTTTTTTCTGGACAAAAGTCTATGTGAAGTTCAAAATACAGCATTTAAAAATCAGAGATTGTCCAATATGTATCACATTGATCCAGTATGTTTTGTCAGTTATCAAACATATCTGGAATCTCTTCCTGATTGGGCCTCTACTCAGGTTGAAGATGGGCAGAGCTATGAACTGTGTCCTTATATAGACCTTTTTCACAGCAGGCATTTTGACTTATCATAGCAGGGAAAGCACAGGTGGAACTATTAAAATGAACAATGGTTCAGCTCCATTTAAGTGTCCAAGGAAGTCATTCTGGTGAACCATCATGCACTACACCGGGGTCATGAATTTGGAAGAACTAAATGGGATTCAGTCGTCATTAATGTTATTAATTGCACCTGTGATTTTTCTGCTTTGACATGTCAAAATGTCTGCTGGGAAAAAGGTGAAAAAGCTGGTTTTGAGTGTGTGTACACACTGGAAAAGTGACGGAATTAGTTAGAGTTATAAGTATTTATTAATACTTTTATTAACAGCTACAGTATAACTCTTCCTGTTGACACTCATAAGTGGAGGCTGGTGTATAAAAAAGTGATGAATAACAATATAGTAAAACACAGTTGTAATAATATCTAATATATCCTCATTGGAGAAGACTTAAAATGCCCTCATATCTGCTGATAACTACTATAACTACTACTTTATAGAGTAATAAGCAATTTATCAGCTGTTTATAGACTGCTTATAAAAGCTAAATAAAGTGAAGTGTTACCAAAAAGTCCACACTAGATAATGCTTGATACTATAATCCTACAATGCAATTCAAAAAGGAGATGGAGGACCAAGTCAAGGCCACAAAAAACTCAAATAAATTGTGGATGGGAGTGAGGCAGCTCCAGAGAGTTTTCTGAAAACCAAAGAAGCAAGAATTAAATCTTGACATAAATTCTGGTAAGCGTAGAAAAAGAAAAGTATTGTACATCATGCACTACCGAGAACGAAAAACAGTGTGTTGTCCCACCAACGAGTGTAATAAAACTAACAGGAGAGTAAAGATGTCAATCAAATAGAGGCTGTACATGCCCACACAGTCCACACAGAGGTCTAATCAGGCGAAATTTAAACAGCTGTGTAGGTGGAGTGTAGGTGAAGGGGCTTCTGAAAGGCATCAGGTGAAAAGGTACAATTTATGACCAAATCAAGTCTCAAGTTTATTTTTTTTTATTTGCCACTGTAGCTTGCTGTATTGTTAATGTAATCTGTAACTAAACTTTGGTTTCAACTGTTAAATAGCTGCCATCCCCCTTCCACCACACACACACACACACACACACACACACACACACACACTGTTAACTAACGAGTGATTTGTAACAATTAAGCAAAAGTGCCTTTATGAGTTATTATGTGTGTACTTGAGAACTTTTTTTTTAAAGTTCACATGCATATTGATATTCCAAATTTAAACCTGAGTTCAGCTCAGGTGTTACTCAGTTGTTGTTTTTTTTTAATATAACTGAATATGAAGAGTCTAATTTTCTACAGTTTGACATTCAAACTGTGTTCATTAGCGGACTCTTATTTTGATCCTGGCGTCTCCATGGATATACTTATGCTGAACCTAAAAGTAAACAACATACAGTGTTCACATTCCAAACTATACACGAACATAATATTCAGATGATTATATTCAGGAAATTATAAAACTTAGTTCATATACAGCCAGGTGTTTACAACTCATGTAAAAACTCCTTAATATAAATCAAATATTAATGTGCATTTAAACGCGCTCTGTATTTGTCCAATTTCTAAATGTCAGATTGTGTAATTGTACACTGTAGAGGCACCAGCTGACTTGTGCTTGCTCTGAATGACCTTCTGAAAGATCAGTTTCCTTATTAGTGTATTCTTGGATGATTTTAAGAATAGATGTGTGCTTGAATCATGTTGGATAGTGGCTGTTTGATTAAAGAAAATATTTACATCAAAGTTTATGTCAGAACTGGATGTCTTGAAAAAGATTTTTTTATTTATTGGATGATAACTGTCATGCTGTTTATACATATATATGTAGATTTTGAGCTTAAATTTATTCTCTCTCTTCTTTGTTTCCCATTTTTGATAGTTTGGTGTACAGTAATATGGTTTTTGTTGCAATATGTGGCCTATGATAACATTGTACAATTAATGTATCAGTCTTGTTCCTCCGTTTTTCACCTTTGGATAGTTTGGGGGCCACATGGATTTTGCTTTAATATTTTATGTAAGCTATGACAACATTGTAAGATTAATGATTAATTGGCATTTTTGCCATTGTGTGGTTTTCTATTTTACTAGGCTTTGCCATGTTTTCTTACGGACGATTGAGGCAGCTTCTATGTGCAGCTTCTGTGTGTATATATCGTAATTGGAAGTGCTGTGATGTTTGCCCACTGAACTGATGAAGGTCAGACAGACATACTGGAGTTTTTCTAAATTAAAACAAAAATTCAAAATTTGGTTTATTATTTATTTGGTTTATATTTGATTTGTTTTTGTGTTATTTTATATAATAGACATATTTCAGTGAAATATTATGGAAAATTTGGCCATGGACTGAGGAAGAGGTTTCATTTTAGCTCAAATTTGGTCACATCCATACCTTTGCTGTGTCAAGCACCTGTGGCAGGTAAGTGCAGGGGGTGCCAGTATCCCTAAACAAACCCGGACCCCCTTGTGGAACCCACCAAAATGTGTGGTGTTTTCTCTCAGGAACCAAAGAAAATCAATAATTTCCTCAGGAACCTTTCTTACTGGTTTGGCTCTCCAGTATATTATTGACCTGCTCACTGACTAGAGTCCAACCAGAGCCCTGAGGTCATCTGGTAGTTGTCGTATAACTGTACCTAGAATAAGATCCAGGTCTCCAGGGGGAACTTTTAGTTACTTTGCTCTCTGGATGAGTCACTATATTGTTTCCACATTTAAAAAAAACTCAAAACCTTTCTGTTTTCTCAGGTTGATGACTAGCCAATATCCTACTTGGGGGTGTGTGATTGGACAACTGTTTTTCAACTTTCTGTCATTTTTATTATCATTATAATTTGTGTTTGTGTGTGTGTGCTTGATTTGGTGTTAATTTAATTGTTGTATTTCTGTATTTTTAAACTTTGCTTTAAAACGATCATGTTGATCAATTGCTTTTATGCTGATGTTAAGCACCTTGGACTGCCATTATGTATGAAAGACGCTACACAAATAAAAGTGACTTATCAGCCACTGTGTATACAATACTCTGTATTGGCAGAATTCTCCACCTCATTTTTCTTTCTTTTTCTTCAAATCAATCTTCAAAAATGATGAGTGAATGTCACTTTGTGTGATGAAAAATGTTATTGTGCTCCCAGAGGAAGGACAATTCACGCTACATCTAACATTAAGTTGTCATCCTTTTTTGATTAAAAAAATAATGAGTTTTCAAATATGGTGACTCTGGAAAGAAAACTGTGAAATTAAACAAGTACCATGACCCTACAACAAACTACAGTAAGTTAGAAATGTCATTCAGGTTAAATGAAACAACTAGGAGAGTAAGTTAGCTATCCTAGCTTGTTTTTTGACTAGTTAGCTAGCAGCTGGAGAAAGCAAGCAGGAGAGAAAGCAACAACGGCCATTGCAGCATCAAGTGTGGTAAAATTACATGACGTGGATACTGACCACTTTGTATCCTTTAAAGAAAGAATGGCCTCTTCAAATAGGGTCAGTCAGATATATGTTCTTGTGTATTTGCTATGTGGGTTCAATCATGCTAAATGAGCCACCATGACTGAGCTAACGTGTTGTGTAGCTAACTTAGTTGTTGGTGTTTTGGACGATATAGGGCCCATTGGTCAAATGTGTCTGGTTTGGTTGGACATTGACATTGTTGTGTTGTTGGATGTTGTCAAATAAAGAGTAGTAGTTTTATGTATTTTAGTGGTTATTAAGTCAATTATTCACTTTGTGTGTTTTGTGATTGTTGTGCTTGTGGTTCTGGTAGTTCTTGGACTTTTTTACGCAGCAGTAATTAGCTTGGATACCTAAATACTAAGTACTACTACTTTTCATGTATTTTATATAGAGATAGTTTTTCTTCGTCTCTAAGTACCTTGAATAAATAAAATGTGTTATTATTATAAATAATACTGAAGGTTAGGGATCAGCAATTAGGTTCAAACATGTCCCTTTTTTTCAGTACGGCTTATTGGGGGCAGAAAGTGTAAAGACACCTTGAAAACACAACCTAATATGTTTTGTGTTTTGTTTTTTTAAGAATACAGTTGGTTTTAAAAACAGTTTGGAGTTGTATCTTAGAGCAGATGTCAAAATCCCCATTAGTAAACAACTTCAAACAGTACAGCAGCTTATGTTAATACTCGTTTGGCAAAAATGACTCATAAACACGAACATATCTTCTGTGTTATAATACCAGATTAGAAATGTAATTGATTGTTTATCCAACCACAAAACAGTGGCCTGCTTAATTTATGGTTGAAGCAAAGTACTGTTATTGACACAAATCTGTCATATTTAGTGGGATTTACGTGAGCCTTGTGTTTACATCGTTATCTACTAGATTTATGAAGAATCGTGTAAACAATTTGAGAAGGGAAAACCTCAGCTTATGTTAAGGGGCCAAATATTTTTGGTCTTGTGGGCTGTTGCCATGTACAACACCAGTCAAAAGTTTTGACACACTTAATGAGAAAGTGTGTCCAAACTTTTGACTGGTACAAGGGGCAAGAGGGGTGTGTAAGTCATTTATGTGATACATGCATTGATACATATTGATGTTGATATTAACATTTAAATCTATGACATTGCTTGTATGTTTTGTATTCTCAGATATGTGTAACTCATGTATGAGATGATATGTGGATTGTTTGTTTGAACAACAAATAAATCACAGTAATTTGGTCTGTAGATACAAGTAGATTTATGTGATTTGTCCAAAAGGAATTATGGCACTAGTGTTAGTCATGGGTAGTGGTAAAAATTCTTCTCTGTGAACAGGAAACCACATCTTAACTTGAAGATGAAATCCAAAAGTGTAAACAGCAGGGTATGAAAATCACGGTTCAGAGAAACAGGACATGTGTGCTGTGTACTGTTTGAACATTCAACACAGCTGGAAATGAAAATACAAAATCAATAATAATCAGTTACTGTAGCAGCATAAGTGAGCTAGTTGAAAGGTTTATGTAAAAGAAAAATACTCAGTTTACTTTATGATAATTATCTGTACAATTGGGAATGAATCTCTCATTAAACACTTATTTTTGGCAAGACCTACCTGTACTCATTGTTTACCAACTACATTGCAATGATTTCTTATTGTGCACAGTTTTTATTTAATAAATAACAAAGGATAGTTATTATGTTGTTCCATTTTTGTTCTGTATATTTCATGTGAGCATAGTAATATTCTTGCAGAGTTGTCTTTTATTGCAGCGTCTCTCTGAGATGATAAGTGCCAGAAAGGAAAAGACTGACTCATTCATTTCTGTCTTGCTGTTTGATGACAGCTGGGGCCAGAAATCACATCAAAAACAAGGTTTTTGATGAATAGCAGACTATCCACCGTGTCTGAGTTCCGGTAATTGTCAACACCTTCCAGGGTCAATTAATGTCCTGGTGGCATCAAAGGCTATTTTTTATATTCAGGATCTTAAGAAACTCAAGATGTGGAAAGAAGATAGTATAAAGATGGCTTTCGAGAAACAAATCTTATGTCTCACAAATGTTTTCTCTTCTTCTCTGTGTGAAGCAGGAGCAATTACTGGAAACACTTTAAAGCCATTTTGTGCACCACAGATGGGAGCTTGCTTCAGGGAGGCACTATATACTGCTACCTGTACGACATATAATACAGAGACCATTAAGGTTTCCAATAAAGATGCTACAATTTCTCTCACATCATTGGCTCAGGGTTGTGACCAAATGGAAAAAAGGAACACAACCGGCAGCTGGAGTCTATCGTTCTGGTCTTACTGGAGTTCTGCAAAATTGCCTAGCAATGTTTCCATACAAAAATCCAGTCCTACTCAATGTAAAATAATACCTTTTTTTATGAGAGATAGTACATGATTCTAATTGAAAATATGCTGGCAGCAAACTATATCCTGGAGTCTACATCCTGGAGTTTAGCTGGCCTAGCCCGAGGACACAATGTGTAGTCACTCTCATTACTGACAGTTCACTGCTGATAAGAACTGCTGATTTTTTCAGTTTAGACCCAATTTTCTGTGATTACCTATTTGAACTTCTCCTGATGATAAAAAATTACTTGTCTCATTTTTTCCGTTGTCATTAATCTATACCATTTTTATCATTTTAGAGGTGTGTTTTTAATTAATTCAACCTTTATTTAAACTTGAAGCTCAATGTGGGCCTGCCCTCATTTACTATGATGTTTAGTGTACAAAACAGCATAATTACACACAAAAAACAACAAATGAGAAAGCAAACAAACAAACAATAACAGCACAACCAACACCGATTTAAAAACAGATACTTTCAAGAGCGGAGTAGTTTGAAATCATGGTTTTAAATTGACCTAGGTACAATAATGTCAAGTTTCAATTTATGTTGCAAAGTGTTTCAGATGTGTGCAGCACAGAAACTAAAAGCAGTTTTCCCAAATTCAGTGTTTGTACACAGGACCTTCAGCATTAGCCAATCAGTTGAACAACTTAAATATTGATTATAGGACCAGTTCAGTAAAGGAGACATATATGATAGCAAATTACCATTAAGGGCTTTATAAATAAATAGGAACAATAGCTGTCATGTCTTACTGTTATTGATGGCCACCCAAACTTTTCATACAAGAGGCAATGATGTGTGGAATAACTGTCAATGCTGGTAATAAATCTTAGTGTGGAGTGATAAACTGAATCTAGGGTTTAAAAGTTGAGGCAGAGGTGTGTCTATAGATAACATCACCATAATCCAAAACAGACAAGAAGACAGCCTCAATTATCTGTCTCCAAGTGAACAGAGGAAAATTAGCTTTGTTTCTGTACAAATATCCAAGTTTTGGATTTTTGCAGCTTGCTGACAAGTGTGTCAATGTGAAATCTAAAATTAAGTTTTTGATCCAGCCAGATACCAAGATATTTATACTTCAAGACCCACTCAATATTGTGTCCATTTAGGGTGGTAATATGCAAACTATTGTCCACAATATCTCTAGCTCTAGAGAATAACATATATTTAGTCTTGTCTGAATTCAGAACTGGTTTCAAATTAAAAAGTGCACCTTGCAATTTGTTAAAGGCTTGTTGTAGGACTTCACTGGCTGAGTGTGCAGTATCAGCAAAACAATACAGAACTGTATTATCTGCATAAAGATGGGCATTACAATTTGTTATAAAGGATGTAAATTGTGAACAAGATAGGACCCAATATTGAACCTTGTGGAACCCCCTTTGACATTGGTAAAAATACAGAATAATCATTTCCCAAGCTCACACATTGCTGTCTATGAAATAGGTAGTCCTGAAACCATTTACAGGACTTATAATCAAAACCAATATCCCATAGCCTCTGTAGGTGCCATGATTCAGTATGTTGTGCAGATTCTCAAGGAGAACAAGTTTCATTTTATTAAAGACAACAGAATTGCAGAAATATCATGTTATAATGTTACTTTACTGAGGGTAGAATTATATTAAATGTTACACACTTGTGCTGTGTAGCTTTATGCACAACATTCCAAAATTTGGTTGAAATCCAATTTAGCATTGAAGATTTCTGGCCCCGTTAAGGGCATCATCCACACCTTAAAAAACCAATTACAGACAAACAGTAAGTGATACCCAGAAATGAACTCATAAGTTTTGTCCAGGGTCATCTAAATGTGGTGTTTACCAAGTTTGGTGAAGATTAGATGAAATATGTGCCAACAGAAGCAAGAAATCCTGAATGGCAGAAAATATCTCCAGGCGCAAATTGGCGTGGCCTATATCCATTGAATTAGCATTGTCCACGGATGACACTGTGCAAATATTGTTTTGATATTCCTTACAGTTCATGAGTTATGCAAAACATGTAATAACTGACCACAAGGTGGCGCTATTGCTCCCATGTTTGAATATGTTAAGCATTTCCACATGGGACACCTGTCCATGCAGTATGAATACTTTAGCACTTTTAGTTTTTGAGATACCACCTTGCAAACATTCCAATCCATTGACTTTCTGTCATGGACTCTGTGTTTTTGGACTTTTTGTGTTTTGGGGTTTTTGGTTTCGTTTGTTGCAGATGAGAGATTGTAGTGTTGCTTGGGTATTTGAATTGTATTCATGTTTATTCTGTGGTGGTTCTATGCAGGTCGGTTTATTATGAAGAGTTTTGTGTTTTCTGGGTTTCGGTTTTTTGCTGTGATCCCTCCTATGTTCCTGTGCTTGCTTTGCCCTGCAGCTAGCATCATTAGCCCTGCCCTGCTCTGTGTTTCCCCACACCTGCCCTGTATCATAAATAAACCACTGAAGAACAATAGTGTGAATGCATATATTTTGAGAACCATGTGGTTCTCGGGGCATGCTGAGACCTGTTGTCGTTGTTGTTGTTGTTGTTGTTGTTGTTGCTGTATCTGGGCAGCACCAGTAGCACTGATGTGACCAGCTGCATTCAATTGTTGCTTTCCAGATCCCACCACCTGTGCTCGTGGGTGCAATTGGAGGTATCCGTCAGGCACCTGCCTTCCCAGTGCCTCGGCCACCATTCCCACACCCCTCTGGATACTTCCCCATTAGAAAACCAGGACCAGTCGCAGTGAACTGCTGCCTTCCCCCTTTCCCCTGGGTTGCTGAAATTAACAGCTTGTTGCTGCTTTTATAAATACAGCATAATAACTGTTATTCTCTACTTTTAAAGCAAAATACTGCCAGGGGGATTGCATTGTTTATTACTGTTAATTTGCACTTTTCACAAGTGGCATATTTACAGATTTTTAGTGTAAACTGCAAAATGAACAACATACTACTCAACACTATTGTGTAACTGACTACCAACAGTGAGGACTACAATGAACTTAAATCTTAAATATTTTCTTCTACAAACCTTGTTACTTGACATAATTACTCATTGACAGTATTTACAACAGTGAATAAACAGCCATTTGAATTGTGACTTAAAAGTGAGGTATTAGTATTAGTAAGGTACTTCAAGGTATTTCTTTCAAACCATGTATCACTCTTTTAACATTTTAAATTAATGATGCTAAACATTTGTATACAATTAGAAAGTAATAGAAAAAACAAAGCATGGAGCTCATTCAGGTAATTAAACATTCAAAAGTCATTTAAAAAGTAAATACTTAAACAAGTGATGCAGTCTGTTTAAAGATTTTACACAAATAAACATAAAACAAAAAATATCAACATGCTCCTCTTAATGTTGCATGTGAAAAGATGCTGGGAAGATTGAATTGGAAAAATGATATGGTTAAACAACAATGGGGCAGCTTTAGTGGGTATATGTACATATGGAGCAGCCTAACCCTGACAAGAATCTGATTGTTTGGTACAGCACATCTGTAATTGTTGCCATGTACTAATGTTCACCACATTATTGTAACCAAATAACTGCCTATCTTATATCAGTGTCTGTTTGGTTACCTGCCTGCTTGTTTGTTGTTGTTTTTATTTTTGTTTGTTTGTTTTTAGTTGGTGTTTTCTATGAAATTCATTTTAAAAATGTCCAAGTGTGTATTTATAAGGGTTTGTAGTAAGTGAATGAAAGACTGAGAAAGTGACTGAGTGAATGACAGTCACTGTGAGTGACCAAGAATAACTCAGTGAGTAACTGAAGTGAGTGTGGCTATGAGACTGATTGTGTAGGTGAGTGAGAGGGTTGACTGACTTATACAAAGTCCTACTCAAAAGTCCATTCGTTTCGATAGTAGACTTAACATACAAGGGCTGGCTGATGTCATCTTTTTCTGTATGACTTTTATTATTATTATTATGATTGTTGTTGTTGTTGTTGTTACTGTTGTTATTTTATATAGCACATCAATTCTGGGATATTCCTGTAAATTGCTGTGTGTTTCATATAGGCCACTACAGTACCAAAGCTACTAGAACTTAAGCATAAAAGAAAACAATTTCAAGTAGTGCATGCTACAATGCAGACAGCAATGGGATATATCATTTGGAGACGTTGCCATAGAAAAACAAAAGTGAAATCAAACTCACCATGTAATTTGGAGCATTAGAATCACAAGTCCAGCTCCACTCTCAGAAATGTTGACTTGCCACTGAAACATGACATTATTTTTAGCAACAGTACAGATGTAGCTAGATAGCAAGACTGATTTCAAACCTTAATTCAAGTCTGATGCCTTTTGCATTTCATTGGAATAAAGTTCACTTCGGGAAATGTACACTAGTAAAATAGCGTTAAAATAGTTTTTTGTTTGATGTTGTGATCGGATGGCATGGTACCAAATCATTATCATGACAAAAGTAAGGGGCGTATAGCACAGTTCAAGTTGATTGGAAATGTAATGCATTATGCTACCAAGCAAAGCAAAAAGGAACTCACCTATTGATTTGTTGGATGAAGATGGGTGAAAAATCATCCTCCACTGTCCATAGTTTGATTGCTTGCAGTAATCACACTAATCATCAGCTTTGACCTACAGTATTACATACACACATGCTGACACTCACACAGTTTAAACATGGGGATGAAAGGATTGTTTTTAGTACAATCCCAAAAGTTAAGAGACAATACAGCACTGTAATGTAAAGCTGCCCGTTCTCTTTTAATCTGTATCTACCGATCATCACTGTCTGTCTCTCACCCCTCATCTCCCTTTCCCTCCCCTCCCTCATTTGGTGACCAACTGATGTTCTGTTCATTTTTTGTTATATGAATAGATAATGGACAAAAAGCAAATCTCCTGGATTTAGGCTGTCACCCTTGTGAGACAGAAAGACCAACATAAACAAAATATAAACTAGTGAGAAAACATGCAGAATACATGCAGCATAAATGCCAGTTTGTCATTTCTGCAAGGTTTTTATTTTGTTGGTGTTATAAATAAAATACTTGTATTACATGTTACTCTTGATTATTGCATAACATTTTTTTTTTTTTTTTTTACAAAATATTGTTTACAGTCACTTGCTGGTAATTATTATGCCAGCCTGATCTTGTGGCCAGTGTTCTCCAAACCTAATTAGCCAGGTCTTGAGATGTGGCTGCTTGTGTCCTGGTCCTGCCAGGTTTGGCAGGGGTCTAATGGCAGTGTTAAGGTTCTGGTTGCCAGCCAGACAAACCACAGCTAAGCCAGCAGAGGCAGGGAATAGGCTAGCTTTTAAGATAAAGTTGTACATGTTCACAAGCTGATGCATGTGTCTGAGAATTCACAATACAAAAGCATGAAGTTTTCATTTACTCATTCATTAAGCACAGGGCAGCAAGTAGAGATTACTAATGAAATGACTATATCTATGAAGTGGTAAAGTGTATTACTAATATATTGCATTTATTGGTGATTTATTTGTGTCATATGAAAATGGGACTTTTTGATATAAATTATAACCTGCTGTAAATGAGAGTGGGAGAAGATATTGTTGTAGTTTCCACAGGTTGCCAATAAACAGGAAAGGAGTTATAGATCACTCAATATGTAATTTCTGCTGCTAGGGGTCTCTCAATCAAAATAATAATAAAAGATGGGGTGTGATGACAGTGTGAAGTAGCATGGGATCATGGGAGTTGTTGTCTTCATTGTTAAACAACCAGCTTCTCCGGGATAGGATTACTTCAGTGTTCATTGTTCAGGATGTTTTTATTGGGAGCTGAATTATCCACAGAGGTCTCCTCCTCTCCAAAACAAACAGACTCAGTGATTAAAACAGGTAAAAACACTGAATAAAGCAGTTTCATGTTAAAAATCTGTGTCTCTCCGACACTGTTCGATGGACATGGGACGTCCGATAGGTGCTGCGAGCTGAGCTGCTGCTAATCTTTGCTTAGCTTGTTTCTCTGATAACTTAAGAGACAGATGTTCAGCAGGTTTTTACCGTGAGTTGAATTATCCGCAGAGGGCTCCTCCTCTCCAAAACAAATGCTCATGGGAGTAAAACTGTAAAAACAGTCAGTAAAGCAGTTTCATGTTAAAAATCAATGTTTCTCTGATGCTGTTCAGCGGAAAGATGATGTCTGGGAGGAGCTGCTGCTAATGTTTGCTCAGCTTGTTCCTCTGATAACTTAACATCCAGATGTCCAATGACTAAAATCATTCATCTGGTTAAAAGATACAGTTAAAAACAACCAAGATCTAAAACGTTTATCATAAAAATGTGACTTAAAACTGAATAAAAGTCAATTTATGACAGTTTCTGGTGGGCAACCACAAAGCTGATGATTTATTATCTTGTAGGCGTATACTCTTTGGTAGATGCCATTGTGGTTTACGCATCTTGTGCGTGTATACTCTTTGGTAGAGGGGGTATGATGCCATTGACAGGCGAACAAATGAGATGGACTGTTACCTTGATTAAAATCAGTGATTTCTATGGGTTTGAAAATTGTTCGAAACATTTGGGATAATATAAGTACACAACTCAACAAAATACATAACACACGTCAAGTTGTTTTTAGACATTTTAATGCAGAATAGTTACATATTTTAGCTTTAATGCCTCTTTCATCCCCGAATGAATTACAACATAAATCTTCTCCTCTGTAGAGTGAAATTTACAACAACAAACACCATAGCTTTTGTCATATGTGCTTTCGCCTCTCCATTAGCCCAGTCTCTGTGAAACATGTGCTGTACTCAGGACAAGAATATTTTATATGTACACTGTTATTATATATCAGAAGAATAGGCACCCCGCTGGACTTCTGTATCTGTATTTAGACCTCAAGTCGCGCAATTACCCATGTAGATTAGAATGAGCCGAGCAGGCAGGAAATCAGTCTTTTTTTTAAAAAAAGCTTCTAAGGCACCGAGGGAGGTGGAAATTATTTCTGCACTGGAATTATTTGAAAGGTGTTGGATCATTGGTAGAAAAATACCAGTACTGGCTGACCAGTAACTAACTAAATAACTAAACTAAATTAATTAATTACTACCCTTCAGACTTTAATTGATGTAACTTGCATGATTAATATAAGTGCCTGAGTGCAGGAGGGTGCAAGAGCTCCAAGTGTCGTACACTTTGTGAAATCATGTTACTTGTGTAGAGGTGTTTCTGTGGTCAGTGAAGTGTTAGGCTCATACAGTATTTCACATGTAGTTAATAAAATGTGTTAGTTGCTAACATTATAGCCTGACCATTAGACTGGATTCCTGCTTTGTTTCACTTAATTATTCAGCCTAACATTTTGTTCATTGTTGGGAAGTGGTGGTATTTTGTTTTGTTTTGCCCCAGGGACCTATCCGTTCCACTAATGTCATTTTCAAACAACACAAAAGCTCCAAAAAGTGGTTGCTAGCAGCATTTAATTTAATGTTTTCCATTATGATTGAAGAATTATGTAGATTGAAGAGTTGTTTGTTTTGCAAGTTGACCAAAATAACCTTTATAGCTGCATCAATCTCATGTACACATTTTTCTGTCACTGTTTTTAATTGATGTAGCAAGCTAACTATCTAAATTGGTTAACGATTCAGAGATCTGGTCCCTGGTGACTTTTGGAAAATTGCAAAACATTAGCTTATTAATAGCCTACAAATAGCATATCATTAGTACTGTTTTTGGGTCAAATCGGACGAAAACAAATCAACATAATCTGCATCTGGTGGCAGTTTCATCTGCCTTTGTCATTGCACATTTGCCATTTCTCACCTGTCCATTAGCTGCCATTGCACCTGACCCAGTGATGTGCTTGCACAGCTGTTCCCTGTCAGCATTTAGTCTCAGTACAAGTAGTGTTTCAACCATTCCAGTTCTCCCTGCCTATATCTGTTTCTTTGACCGTGTTCATATAGCAAGTAAAGATCTTTTTATAACCAAACTGGCTGGATTCTTTTTTTTTTTTTTTTACCATTGTGTTATCGCACTTTTGTGTGTAGCTAGCTTTTGTGTAAAGTTTGTCTTGCTTTGAAGAAAAAAAATAGACATTTTTCTCATAAAAAGTATTAATTTAATATTTATTCACTTGTTATCCATTTTTAATTCTCTCTTCCTCACACACAGACGCAGACACACACACACACACACACACACACACACACACACACACACACACACACACACACACGCACACACACACACACACACACACACACACACACACTCCTCAAATGTACAAAAACAAAATACAGACACCCAAACAGTGGTGCGCTGTATCCATTTTAAGCCAGAACTTTGACAGTCTTTTAACATCACTTCAGCAGTCTACCACATATTATTACACACACACACACACACACACACACACTCATTGCAGCCATTTTCTCCTGTGTCGACTTTTCTTGTTTGATGCAGATCACCTCTTTGTGGCATTTGGAGGCTCTGTGGTCCTTGATAGCCACCACTTTAAAATGTTTGGTGCCCACAATAAAGCTGTTGTTTGTAGCGATGTACCGATCGATCAGCCACTGATCGAAAACGTCTGTTTTTCAGCTGATCGGCCATGACCGGTGACCGGCTCTGATCAGTGTCATATATATCGATTTTTTGCCGGTCAAATTTACACATGTGGCGCACAAGCTGTACATTGGTTCATGTGTGGTGCAGACAGGGAGCTGGCCCTTTTATTTACCTGTTGATGTCATGGGTCATAGGTCACACTGACCAATGGTGACTGGAGGAGGGGGTCCATGAGCGGTTCTCAGGTGAACAGTACTTCACACAGTCCTTCAGACTGTCTTTTCCCATTTTCACAATCCATTCATGCTCTTTAAAATCCAACCTAATAAGAGCTGTACATCATGTATTACAGACAACAAACGTGAGGGGTTGTGAAGAAAGTCTGTCATGGATATGCTTTGACAAGCAATAGCCTTGCCTACATTGTACATTCTTGACTGTAATATGTTTTTACAGCAGTGCAAGCTCAGCTACTCTGACAGTGTAGCATATCATGTACCATAGTCTGAAGTCTGTGAGGAGCAGATAGGCTTTGCTTTTTAATAATTTGTGTTATTACTTTGCTTGAAAGAGAGTGGCCTCTGTGTCATCCTGACTCACTGTCGAGATATATTTGTGACATTAAACCCACTGTTTATTGTGTGTTTGTTGCAACACCTTAGCATACATTATATATAGGAACTGGTATTTATTGCTTTGAATTCCACCAGCATGAAAAGCGGTTAACAACAAAGGTATCCATCAGTGAAGAAAAACTCAAAAAGCAGCTCAAAAACACTCCAATTCCTTCATGCCCTCAGAGAACAGAGAGGCAATCTAAAGCTAATTATAATGAACAGCGTGCAACAATGGCATTAGAGTGTTTTTTTTCAGGGAGCTACAGCATATCATTAATCCCATGGCAACCGTTGCAGCGTCGACGTGTGGCTCAGCAGGTCCCCACTTACGTCTCTGAACCAATCACCACAGAACAGTTGAACTCAGATGTATCACTTTGTGGCACAACCAGCAAGTAAGGTCAAGTTTAAGAATAGTTATATCAACACTTGGCTTCACACATACAGTGCACCACTGCATGAATCTCTAAAAATATCAGGCCTCGTGCAAGAAGTGATGTAAAGGAACTGGTTGCATTCACCATTATCGTTAGATGCAGCCCTACGTGATACATAGCCTACACCTTATGCTAAATGAATCTGTGGTTTACATACTGAAAACCACATGAATAAAAATAAAAGTAGTATTAGTATCATGTTCACTGCGTCTCTGTAATGTGCATCATGGCTTGTTCATTTACTAAGAGATTCGACAACAGTCTTGTGTTGCAGTTGTTGCTGTTTTTTATTTTTAGATTGTATTGGTATGGGTATTTTGGTATGGCAACTCACACTCAAACAGCTGCCTCATACATGTTACTGTACAGGGGAAACCGTCTCTGTTGCATCTGATGGTGTAACATCACCTGTAGTCATCCACCTGACCACCTCCTGTTTAAGTCATGGACCACTTTGCTTTAGGAAGATGTATTTTAGCATGTAACTTCATGTCAGGCTGCTTTATTTTCCAGATACCACCGCTGACACAGCTGCATTTGTTTTTGTTTGCTGATTTCCAACAGCAAGACTTACATCTTCATAGTGTGAAGTTCTTTTCAGAGCTGCAACAATTACTCAATTACTCAATTAGTCAATCGAAATAAAATGAATCTGCAACTATTTTGACAATTGATGAATTGTTTCATTTTCATTTTCAGTGTCATTTTTCAAGCAAAAATGCCAAACATCATTTGATTCCAGTTTCTCAAATGTGATGACTATTTTTCTTTTTCATATTTTTTTTTTTACAGTTGATTAAATACTGTAAGGTTTTGGACTGTTAATCAGACCAAACAAGTAAATTGAAAACATCATCATGGGCTCTGAGAAAAGCTAGCTAGCTGCTTGCCTAGAGACCAAAACCATTTTTTGTACCAGGCTGTGTTTATTTGTTTATTTGTTTATTTCTGCTGTAAAGTTGGGCATTTTAACATGGGAGTCTATTGGAATTGACTTCCTTTGGGGCCAGCTTAAAACGGCTATTTGGAGGAAGAGTAGTTTTTGGCTCCTCCGCGTTGGCTTCACTTCTCAGCCTCGGAGGTTGCTGCTTGGTAAAGATCCTAAACTTATTCAAGCCTCAAGTCCTTTTTTGGATCAGCTATGTTGGCTATCTGTCTAGTTTGGCACCGACTCCTCAGGCGAGCACAGAATACATTTCATTGACTAAATGATTAATCGAGGAAATTATCAGCAGATTAATCAATAATAGATGTAATAACTGTTAGTTGCTGCCCTAGTTATTTTTCTTTTATTCATTCTCTTGGGTGATATTTTTGTGAATGAAAAAAAAGAAATGAAATGAAAGAGGGTTTGCTGAAACTGACTTGAGACAGTCGTACACAGAAGTATCATATAAAAAAAGCAAGGAGCTCAGAATTAGAGTAAGAAAGTGTTCTTGCATGAAATGTGTTGACTTTAAAGACACTGTGCTGTAAGACTTACTTACAAAAATTTACATGTATCTTAAAAAAGACTTTGAAAAACTAATGCTGCAGATTACCTTGGTTATGATTCTGTCATTATACTATTTACCAACTCATTCAAATACACTGGCTACATTACTCTTACATGAAGGTCACTATAATTGTCAATTCACACTATTATTGGGTACGTAACAGAAAATGTTTTCTATGAAATCAACCACTGAAATTACTCATAACATTTCTAGGAACACGCTTCAAAATCAGACATTATCTATGTTAATAAAAGAACATTTTGAAGAAGGAAAATTGCTACACACTGTATGTCTTTTTCTTATATTGCTTTCATTTATCACGGCTGTAAAAGAGCAGCATGAAAATTTTGAAGGATCCACATGGTACATAAAACATTTACCCATGCCATACTGCCCTTGCACGCTTTCCTTCTCCAGCCTTCTGCATTGCAACCACACTGTACTTCTTCAAGTAATTATGAGGGATAAAAACTCTTCATCATCACTGTGTATGTTTGTTTGTCTCCCCCAGCTGGCAAATGCCTCAAGTATGAGAGTGAATCAAGCCTAATAATATCAGAGAAGTGCTGATTCCACTGTATGGTAATTTGAAGCTGTAGTTTGTGGTGGTGTAATATTGAATTACATTACAATTGTGAGTTGTTTCTGTTATTTTGTCCTTCTTGTGTTACTGTATTATGTGTGGAATTAGGGCTGCAACTAATGATTATTATCGGTTACTCTGCTAGTATTTTTTTTTATTAATTGATTAATTTGGTGAATAAAACATCAGAAAACACAGAAAAAAAATTAAGGTTCAAGGTAAAGTCATCAGATATCTTGTTTTCTTTCTGAGCAACAGTCCAAACCCCCCAAAAGCAGTCTATTCTTCATAAAATCAAGCATTTTTGCTTGAAAAATTAAAACAATTAACTGATTATCACAACAGTTTTCTGTTTGATTGACTAATTGTTGCAGCTCTAATGTAGAAAAGGGTTTTACTAATTGTTACAAGTGTGAGGAAATTCACATCATAAAAGTTTCATACAGTAATTTAAAACATGCTGTGCCAAAGCATGCTGAGGCCAAATAAACACATAATTACAAAAATGCCCTTAGTTACTTAGTCTTCAATGTTTTCTTTGCTTTTAACTAGAAATGAGCAATTATTATAGGAGCCAAACTTTAAGTGTGAGGAAGGGCACAATTTTAGAAAAGATACAGTATGTTGCCATGTCATTTTTTTAAACTGTAAAAACAGAATCAGTGTCAGTGTAACATATTTACAAGAAAGCATTCACCTTTATTATTTTCATAATGGAAAGTATTTGGAGGTTTTAATCTGCTTCTGTATCTTATTACCTCCTTGGTGGAGGTAATAAACCTAAAAATTAAATTATATTGCATGAATATGTAGGTGGCTGGGTGGTTGGAACTGATACTGTATTGAAATGGCACACAAGATGCGAGATGTGTGTGTTGAAAATATACATTATCCAATTGTATGATTTTCATGTGAGAAGTGATAATAAAATCTGAGCACTGACAGTTTTACCGCTCCCAGAATTTATGTATTTTATTAAATAAATATGACTTAACATTGTGTTGGATAATACCAGGAAAAGTAGGTCTTTTATTCAGAGGCTCAAATGTTAAATAGGGTCAAATGCAACAAATGTTGCTACTTAGTTTATTGCTCAACATTTTTAAAAACTGGACTGAATTCACCAATTTCAGGTTGTATCCACCATGTCAAACTAGTTTGTAAGATAATATTTTAATACATTACTTTTTTTTTTTTGCCATGCTAGCGGCTCCACTTTGGTTAAGAATGAAAAATACTCAGCAACTACTGTATTAGGATGACTCCTCTAAACCTCAGTGATCCCCTGACTTTACTGCTAGTGCAACCATGAGGTTGAAATTTGTGTTTTTTTGTGAAATGTCTCAACAACTATTGGGATGCTTGCGGTGAAATTTGGCTCAGATATTCATGTCCCCCACAGATTAAACTGTAAGAATGTTTGCTTAACCTTTCATTCAACACCAGGTCATTGCAAAACCATTGACATTCCCATCAGCCTCAGCTTCAGAAGGTGCAGAGAGGGCTGATGCACTTTGTGTTTATTGCTGATGCGCTACTGTTAGCATACTAACAAACAAAACTAAGTTGGTGAACATGCAACATTATACTGAACCTGCAAAACATCAGCATGTCAGCATCATCATGATAGCATGCTGATGTTAGCATTTTGCTTAAAGCACCACTGTGCTTAATTACAGTCTCACAGAGCTGCTAGCATGGCTTTCGGCTCCTACATCTCACTCCATTAGGGTTGAAACTCCTCATATCAGTTACACTGACAGTAATATATGTGCAAATCCGATGCTGGAGATAGATACCGGTGCATAGTTAATGTGATGTACTATATGTGTGCAAAACAAAGCTGCCCACAGTTGAGTTATTATACAGCTTTACAGTCTACCTCAAGTTTGTTTACACCGTAAAAAAACTATCACAAAAGTGGAATTAATAGAACTCTGTGAGTGAATAATCAGATAATACAATGTGCATAAAACACAGATTGAGTTTTCTTTAATTGATTTGGCCATCTGATCAAATGAGAAATACTGGTGGCATAGAGTCTGTTTTCCTTCTCTCATGATAATTTGTGTGTCTCATTTAATAATTTCCCGCTGTTTGTAATGACTCTTCTAACACCTCAGCTCTCGATGTGCAAGACAGTATCCAAAAAGAGCATACAGATATCTCCACCATCTGTAATCGTACACTGCAACCATTTGTCACTAGAATGATCAAGCATACGGTATTCATGTATTTATTCATGTATGCATTCAGAATGGTTTGCATCTACAGCGGGATTATAATGACAATGCTCACACAATACAGTACATAATCTTTTTCCATGCCAGAGGCTTTTTATATCAAAGCCAATACTGTAGGTCGAAGGAAAACAGCCACAAGTCCAACGGAAAAAAAATGTGTTTTTTAAATTTGAGGATGGTGTGACATTTCTTATGAGCTTAACAGTCACAAGAAGAGGCAGGGTGTCTTGTGAAACTATCACCTCTCTACTTGCATGTGCTAAAAGCACGGAGCGCAGGCACAAGTGATTCACTTGTATTTTGGTGATATTGTTTGCATCCATTAATATAAGTGTTGGTCTCCTCAAAAAAAAAAAAAAAAAAAGAGAAATACTTTGCCTTGTCATAATGGATCATATCCTCTATAGATCTCAACAGATCAGTATTTTAATGATACAACTGTCTGCAGTATATTAAGTCTGTTTCTCTTTATATTAAGCAACGATGTGACACAAAGCATCAATTTATACCATAATATTGCATTATTGTACTGTAAATAGCTTAGAAGCTTGACAACAAATCTTAATTCAAAGTCCACGCACTAGCTTTTAGCATCTTTAGCATCAGGCCAGCAGTCGTTTCATGTTAAGTTTGAGGGCAACTCCTGATTAATTGGATGGATTTCTGGCATGTCAGAAATTTTGTTCAGCTGTCTTGTAATTTGATCAGTTCCATGATCCACTTTCCCATATGGCTGCTGTCAAAATATCCATTAGAAATTTTACCGTGCTTGTTTTGATATTATTATTATTATTGTTCTTGATAATAAATGTCAGGGATAACTGTAGTCTTGAGACGGCTGTGATATAAATAAAAGCCAAACTTTTCTGCAAAACAGGCAGACCATCTGTAGGTCTGTTCTGTTCTTTCCTCCATTTAGTTTTTTCCATTTTTCCCCCAGTCTTTCTTCTGTTTTAAGTAAAAAACACTTCCTCTCTTTTTGTCAGCATTTTTGAGGATGTGCCCATCATGTTTGAATAACACTATATTGCAAATGTCAACGGACAAAATCTATCGGGTGTCCTTTGTGTGAGCAAACACATTATGACCCGTCAATCGATCCATACAGTGTTAACATAGAAATTGTACGTTTTGGCTGATTCAAACATGTAGTGTGAGTTAAAGCAACATGAAAAATCAGTAAAATAAAATGTACAGCCCAGCTTAAGATGCAAAGATGAAAAAGATGTTTTCCTCCTTATGATTTTTATCTGTTTTACAGCCCGAGCTGGATGAAATTATTGCAAAACTGTGGTCATGAACAGCCACATCTCTCTATGTTGCTTACATCACAAAGTTTTATGTTAAATACTTATTGATACACAAAGTGATCAGTTTTCCCTTTTAAGTGTTGCTTGAAGCAAGATTAAAGACATTTTCCTTCATTAACCTTTTCAAAATCAGATGTTATTAAGCAGAAAACCAACTTAATTCTTCTTGAGAACACCAGTGAGATCCCGCATCAGATTTTCCCCAAGATATAGTGATGACCAAACCATACTATCTGTCACGCAGTCCGGTGATTAGTGATGTCTAGTGGGTAAAGTCCGCAAAACACCTCGTTGCCCATGATGCATTTCAATGAGAGCCCACACATAAAAGCGATTTGCCTTCAAACGATTTTTGTTACGGGGCCGTCTTCTGTGAGTGTCCTCTCCCATTGAGTTCTTCTGGCATAAGAGGTCCATTACAATGATTTAGTGTGCACAGAACGAGCGTGCACTTGAATGAGAGCACACACACACACACACACACATACAAGCACAAACACACTCGGGCCTCAGGCCAAGGGACCCATCAATTAGAGTGGATTCAGTCAAGTCATCATCATCTTCCTCTTTTCTTTTTTTTTTTTCTCCCTCAGTGCACAGAACTGGCACAATATGGACTCTCAACCCCTCTGAGCACTTCAAAACTGGAGCACTTGCATAAGAGTCTATTTTATAGGCACATACGCAAAAAATAAATCCCAGATTCCGTCGGGGTATTGGGAGTGGATCTTGTTTTATGTCAAGGAGGTGTGAAAGTCAGGTATTTTGGGGAGGAAAGATTGGCAGAATGAAGCTGAGGCCATCAGATCGTGTTTGTCTGCTGGTTTCTTTTTTGCTTTGTACCGCTGCTGTTCTCTGTCCTGGAGACGAAGGCTGTTGTGCTCGTCAGGGAGCTACATATACCTTGTGCTGTCAGGTGTCATCTCAGGAAGACGTCGAGCACACACATACACATATACTCAACCCTCTCACAGCTGTCTTTGATTTCAAGTCCTGTTCATTGTTTATAAGCTTATGTACCACTGATGTGCGTGATGTTTTTTTTTTAATTTAAAGTAAAAAGGCATTTGTCTTATCATCTTTTCTTAGCATGTAAAGGTATATTCACTGATAGGATTTTTTTTGTTTTTTTCCTTTATCTAAAGGTGGATAGTAGAGAGGTGACAGGAAATGAGGGGAGAGAGAAAGGGGTAATGACATGCAACAAGGGCTCCCAGCCGGGACTTGAACCAGGGACTTCACAGTATATGGCATGCATCTTAACTATTAGGCCTCCACAGTTTATTGTTTTTTTTACTGCAAAGAAACCCTAGAGGGAACTATAAAGAGTGGGCTGCGTGCTGCTTGTTGATGCCATTTTATACACTGAGTTAACAATTCATTAGCTATGCCTGTACAATCTAATGAAGTTGAAAACAACAGCCCTGCCATAGATTTTTCCTTTGTGAAGCTTAAAATATTCAGTTTTGTTGATAATATCAGAGAAGTGTTGATTGAACTGATTTTTGAGGCCACACCTCATAACGAACTTGTATTGTTAGGCTGCTGTTTATTCCATTTCCATTCATATACTATACATGAATTGAAATTAAGTATGCCTATATTCAATCATGAAATGTTTTTATGCCATTTGGAGCCATTAAAGGAATAGTTTTGGGTAACATTTTGGGAAATACACTTAATTATTTTCTTTCTGAGAGTAAAATTAAGTATGGAGCCAAAGCCCAGATGTGATTAGTGTAGCTCATCATAGTGACTGAAGGCAGATGGAAACACTGGCTCCGTCCAAAGTTTAAGAAAAAAACTACCAACACCCTGAAGCTCACGCATTAACATGTCGTATCCTGTTTGTTTAATCTGCGCACAAACATAAAAGTGACTATATTTCTTCAGACATGAGACTAGTGTTGATATTCACTAAGAAGAGTGAGCTGAAAAAGAATCCGCAAACGTTGAACCACTCTTTTAACTTGCAAAATTTTGAAAACAGCTTGTATTCAACTGCATGACATCCATTTTTCGGCTAACAGTAAGACCATTTTTCTTCTACATCAGGTCAGAACATTAAGTAAATAGTTTCTTTTTTTTTTTTTTTTCAGAGCTCTAAAGCAGAACGTATCCCCTCTGAAAACTTTCTTTGTCCTGTGCTGAGCTGTGCCCTTCCTGAACAGCCTGTTTTGTAAGTGAATCCACTGATGGGCTGCTCCTGCTTTGGGGTCAGAGCAGCAGCCATATCGATTTTGCTGTTTATAAAGACAGTGGCAAACAGGGCAGACTCTGAATGCCAACAGGAGCGACTTGAAAAAGGCATTGCCTGGAGGTATTTTGCTTTTTCTCGGTTTCTTCCTCTCTCTTTACCTTGAATGCATTTTACTCTCTCTGCCTCTCTCCGTCTTTCTTAACCATCACCGTCATTCTTCTGTCTGTCTGCCTCTCTCTTTATCTGCCATGCACATATTCTACTCTACATGGATGACTAATTTTAAATAAGATAAAAAAGAATTATGACTTTCTGACGAACACAGCTGTTATGAAACTGAGCTCCATAAGAGACGGTGTTTGTTGTGGGATTCTCTCCCGTCCAGCTATGGATTTCTCTGACAAGTTGATAAGTAATGCAATTAAATGGGTTGCATGCTGCAGAACAGGGATTATTTATTCACGGCTAAAGCTCATTAAATTTTTGTAACAAAAACTCCCTTTGAGTCTTTTTTAAGGAATGTGTGTTTTGTTTGGTGAATTCCTGAGTGTTATAGGCAGTGTACGAATTATTGCATGTGTTGTGCAGTGTATGTTTCAGTCACTGATGTGAAAGGAGGTGAGGTTAGCATAGATACAACTCCTTTGCCTCCACCAAAAAAAAAAAAAAAATTCTCCAAAGCATATCTTAATGTGGAGGTGTTGAACATTGAACAGACTGGCAGCAGCACAGAGATATTGAATGCACTTTTTGCCCACTACTCCTCTAATACTGAAGCTCCAAGCTAGCATTAGCTGTAAAAAATTGTCGCCATGGGTTTCTCACGAGCTCCAAATACCTGCTTTAAAAAAATCTTCAAGTCTCAGGGGAGATATCAATACATCGGGTGTACGCAATCACAAGGATGCAGGTGAAGGGACAGATATCAACGGAGCAGGGAGGGGACTGTACTTTCAAGTCTCATGCTAGTGCTAAAATAAAAGTAGCAATACCACAATGGGAGATTACTCCATAACAAGCAAAAGTCTTGCAAAATCTCACTTAACATAAGCATTGCTTTTACATAAGTATTGGTCTTGTTTTGTCTTGACCAGCAGTCCACATCCCAAAGATATTCAGTTACTATCACAGAGGACCAAAGAACCCAAAAAATATTCATAGTGAAGAAGTGGGAATGAGAGAATTTTAGGATTTTTATACCTCTGCGCTGGAGATAGCCATAGCCGTTTTCTCATGAACGTAATTCTCAAATTTGGCACAAACGTCCACTTAGACTCAAGGATGAACTGACCAGAATTTGGTGGTCAAAGGTCAAGATCATTGTGACGTTTTTGTCCATAACTTATTAGAATTCATACGCTAACTGTGACAAAGTGTCACACAAATGTCTAATAGGATAAAATGATGAAGTGATGACATTTTATATCCAAAAGGTCAAAAGTCAGCTTCACTGTGATATCATAATGTTCTTCAAAAACACTTTTCTGGCTGTTATTCAACACCATAACTCAGGAACAGAAGGGAAGATTGTGACCATATTTCACATCTGGTCAGATACTGAAATGGTGTCACTAATCTTGGGTATCCACCTTGAAACTGTGGTGATTGTATAGATCTTCTGTGCTGCTGGGTTGAAGATGTGTGTGAAACAGCCACGTTTTAGAATTTATAGTTTATAGTTTCTTTCTGAAGTATTGTCTACTGTCAAGGCTACAGCCTTCAGAATCAGCTTTATTGGCAACGCACATGAACACATACAAGGAAAATACACTTAATACCTTTTATTAAATTCCTTCAAAGTCTTCACTACTAATATTATATGAGTCTGGACAGACATTGATGTAAATTGTATCTATGACTAGTTAGTGGAGGCGTATAACCGCAAGGCAGTATTTCTAATTACAATTAAAAAGACTCAAAATTATTAATTGATTTTAAAAGTAGTTGGCAATTATTTTTTGTAGATCCACTAATAGTTGCAGCTCAATACTCAAATAAATTACAAGTACCTAAAAATTGCACTTAAGTACAGTACACCACAGAGGAAAATTCACACACACATACACACCAATTGGCTACCTATCCACTATTCCTTCTTGTTACATTTGAACAAAAGACTCTGGGATAACAATTACTTTCCCTGAAAAAGGTTGATTGAACCTTTCTTGTGTATTTCATCAAATGAAACAGAGGAAATTAATGTATTTTAGCATTTAAGTGTAAAATACAACATTAAACCTATTCAACTCAGGCCTGATTTTGTCTGCAAAAACAGCTTTTACACTCAAAGCCTTGCCAACAGTACATAATGGAAACAGCGACACCGAGAGTGACAGAGGCCTGGCCTGTGTCACAGCAGGTCCTCTTGGGGCAGCAGAAAGTTTCGCTCTGCAAATGAAGATCAGACGTGTGGCATCACCTACCACCTTCTCTTAATTGCCAACTGTATTTATAGATAAAGGACTCTGTCACAAGGTGATGGAGGGCAGCGCTGCACATCGAGTGGAGCAACAATTGCATCAGTTGGACCTTTGCCATCTGTCGAGTGGGTTAGTTTTCAAAGATGCATTTGTTTTAGCCATGCTGTGTTGTTTGTGTACTTAAAAGTAAAGAAACCATTAATTCTCATTCCCATTCATAACATGCAAGCGTCCTGTAATAAAATATAACTGCATGCAATCAACTAGAACAATAATACACGATTGCAGCAGTTTTGAGTCGGTAACTTGAAGGGATTTTACTAAAGAAAATCATGACAGACTCATTAAAAAACATCTGTTCAAACTTCAAAATTTCAATTCTTACCTTACAGAGGCAAATAATTTCCCCCCCATTTGTGCCAGAAGTGTTTAATTTCTGGGTGAGCCTTACAACATGACTGCTGTCCTGTCAGATGACAGTTCATGAGGTGACCCTTAGCTTGACTTTAGGGACTGTGCGTAACGTACCACGGCCTGGCGTGACAATCACCATGGATGAGCGTTATTCTGTATCCTCTGGGCTCAGGAAAAGCAGATTCACTACACAGAGTCATCCCCTAACCCTCCGGTTTATTTACCCTGATGGAGACTCATGATTTAATTTAGCAAGATGGGAGTGTCCTCTTACCCTTGCCCTGTGCAGCTGGGTCTCTCCTTCACACGCCCCTCCCTGACCGCCTCTTCACCCGCTGCTTACACTGTGCTGAATCACGGAATAAAGTATTTCAGAGTCTGCATGTCTGTTATGAAAAATGAGAGCCAGGGAGGGACATGCAGATGGTTGTTAGCCTTGTTTTGTTCTCTGTTCATTCACTATGAGATCTATACATGACTGAGATCGCATATTTTTACTACTTTTTCTTCTTTTTGACAAAATACCTCAATATTGATATTGCAACAATATTGCAGGATTGAGTATTTGTGCTTTCACAAAATATTTACACAATGAGATTTTTAATAAATAATCAACAGTAATGTGGATATAATGACTAAGCGGGTGAAGACAAATAATATAACAGCTAGAACAGTCTGGTAAGTTCAGAAAATGACATCACTTTACTGTAATGCAGCCTTTAAAACCAGGGAAAGACAACACTTATGCAATATCACGATATTACGATATCTAATCTCATATCACAATATCAATATAATATAGATATATTGCCCAGCCCTACTTCTTAGTATAAATTTTGTTTATCTTTTTCTTACCTTTTTAAAATGCAAAGAAAAAAAGGTAGTTTTTGACAACTTCTGAGAGCTTTGATTCATAATAAAAGTAACTACAAATGCCTGTTAGAGGAAATATTTGAACTTCAACCCAGAAAACTCATCAGGAAAGTTAAAATTGCATGCTCATGTTTTTAATTTTGGAAGTCTGTACAATTATTTCAGAACAAACGCACTTGTGTTCATCTCAAGAAGAAGGGCAAAGTCATTAATTTGGCAAGCACAGGACAAAACAATGCTGTGGAAGAAAACGTGGATAGTTTTTATAAAAGTATCTATTTTTATACCTTTGACTGCATTATATAAACATTAATCATTGTGTAACTTGGCTGAACAAGCTTTTTGAGAAACATTTGCTTATATGAAAAACTTACATACAGTTTGACGTAATGTTTGTGATATAAATAACCAAGAATATCAAGGTTTCACATTTTTGCTAGTAGTAAGTAAACCTGCAGTGTAAACAGAACAGCATTCCTGCACATGCTCAGTGGCCTCTGCCTTATATGGAACTACTCTCCTGAGACTGAAAATGTGATCTCTGTTATTAGTCTTTGGAGCCATTTCTAAATAAACTAAATTGTCCAAAGTATTCGTAATGACGGAACATATTACCCAGTGTGTGGCTCATTTTTGGACAACAATGGAGAACTACAATGCAGAGGAATAAGATATATCAGGCTTTGGATGCACACACAGTACTTGCAAGTAGGTTGAGTTCATTGTTTGTTTCGGCTCTGCACATGAGATTTGTTGACAATAAAAAAATATAGAAAATTGACAGCCTTATCCCTGAAGGTTTAGGAAAAGATTGTGGTTATGGTTGAAAGAAACCACAATCAAGACAAGATGTGAAAGGTTATCTCTGATGTCAACTGATGACACTTTATAAAAGCCAGCCATCCACTCAGCTCTTTTCCTAAGAGGATTTGCACCATAATAATGTCTCACTACTTCTGCCTCTACTTTTTAGAAGGGCAGTCATTATACAGTACCTGTAACCATGACCGCAAGGGGCTGTTAGTCAAGTGTATGCATAGATTGTTTTAATCTGCTTTAAAAAAACCAACCAATTCTGTAATTTGTCTGTTCGCATGAAATCAGATTTTGAAATGAAATTCTGAATTCTGCGTAAGGATCATGTTTTCAAGCATCTCTGTGGAGTTATTTGCTTTCATCAGAGTTGAAATGCCACCCCGTGACAAACTTACTAAAATATTACCACTGCAAATGTGCTTAGTTAGGAAAAGATCACCTTTTTCATTTTTAGTAATGGTTTCCTGTCTTTCTGCTTGTGATTATCAGATGCAAAGTATGAGAAATTAATTCCAAAGTCATGCACTCGTTTTCATCGACACTGAGATTTTCTTTTAAAGATTTTCCTACAATCATTTTATTTGATTGGCTTTGTTTACTTCTTATCAGGACAATAAGATGGAGCCTATCGATTCCTGATGACATATGTGAAGGTGTCAGTCATGAAGGAGGATGAGGAGTTTTATTAAACTGTTCTTTTTTTTTTGAAAAAGGCTGCACTTTCACATGATGTGAAATGTGGAGCGATATTGCTCAGGTTCATCATGCTGTGGTACCTCTGTGCTTATTTTATATACCATTTTTTTTTCTTGTTCAACATGTACATACATATATACAGTACCAATCAAAAATCTGGACACACCTTCCCATTCACTTGAAAGAGAAAGTGTGTCCAGACTTTTGACTGGTAATGTATGCTGTATACATAATACAAGTCTGCCATCATAAACAAAGAACAACCTTTCAACGTTTCACTCTCTGTGTGATTTCCACCTATTTGTTATTTGCTCTTTGGTTAAAGCACATATTAAATTGGGCAATTTTCACGTTTTTATTATCCTGAAAATGCATTAAGCCCCAAGTTTCTATGGTGACAACGTGCACTGCAATGTAGTCAGCTGGGTTGTGAGGCATAATCTTTATTTTATCTCTCTACCTACAGGGAGGAAGAAGAGCCATGAGCTACAGCATGATGGGTAATTACAATGTGAGATTGACTGCTCATGGTTTTATCCAACGTTTCTAAAGCTGAGACACTTTTCTGCAGGTATCCACCCATCTCTGTGTCAGTGGGGATAGATACAACTGGAAAATTAATTTGTATTCTGTATAATATGCTAATAGAAAGATTCAGTAAAGCAACATATCTCACCACATTTCCTGTCATTTTGCACCGTACTGTGGTTTTTCTATAAGGCTAAATCAGTCTTCTTGATTGAAGGGCTGTTATTTGTCTGTGTTTGGATGCTACAGTACATTTTTCAAACATACCAACAGTATTAGTTCCCCAAGCTGCTGCATTCATTTTGCAGCGTTTCTAACTCTCCTCTTTGTTAATTCTACTTTTATCTGAAAACCTCCTTACACCTTGGCACCCCAGTGCAACATCACACAATAGAGTGAAACCAGGTCTATTTACCTTCAGGTGCTGGGGGGGATGATCAAAATGCCATTTTCATGGAAGTCATTTCAAAATTGCTATAGCCTGAAAATTAAATATCTTATCTGGTTTGAGCAGCCTGAGCCAAGGCACCAAGAATTTGGGGTTTACATGTTAATGAGGGGATTCTGGGTAAACCATTAAACCAATCGAAGAGCTTGTGTCTTTGTTGGCAGTCATATTGCAACCCAGTAACAGTGAGAGCTGGGTTTTATCCTGTAATGTGTTGGTACTACTTTTAAAGTAATTTATAGTTTATAATTGAAAGAGGAGCCTCAAAGTTTTACTAGAGGGAGATTTATTTTAGTCATGTCGAACATTTCAAAACTTGTGTTTTTGCATAAATGTCTGCATAGTTACATCATTATTGACGTAAAGCAGTGGGTCACCTATAGGTTGTATCTTAAATGAGTTGCTTGTTCGTTCACTACTCCCTATATAATAAACCCTTAGTTTTTTCTCTGTAGTGACCAGTAAATCGAGGCTTTGGACCCTTATAAAACATCGCTGGCATCACTGACAAGACAATGATAATGTCTGTATCCATAAAATGCAACATTTTATTGTAGGATAGTGTATAAATTTCACACTCAGAATTCAGACACTTTCACCATCAGCCATTTTCTGTCCAGGTGTGATCAAGCCCCGGATAGGGATCTGCAGCCGACACTACTCAAATTTAATGTAGTTACATTGCTAACATTAACAATGAAGCACTCTCTTTTTTTATGAATGAAGCAGAGCTACTGCAGAGAGTTGGCTGATGAGAGAAAAATGGGCAACAGACAAACTTTTCATTAATGTAAACCACTTTATGAACAACAGTTCTGCCTGGCATGTACAAAACGGACAAGAGATTGATCAAAGCTCTGCAAAGCTCTTTGGCTGTGTAAAACATTTTTTGAGAGGCTACAGGAATACAAATTTCAGACGCTGCTTAGAGAATAGATGTTTTGTGTTCTGTATGAATATTCTCTAATGCACAGTCCCTCTGAGAATATATTGATGTGTAGTAGAATTATGTAGCTTATTTATTCTTCTCGGTCCAAATTGTGTGACAGTGTAAACATGAATGAGCTTTTTAATCACAGCTTTTTGAGTTTGCAAGGTCATATCATTGATTCTCTTCCCATTGAATCGGTGTAACACTTTTTAAATGCAACTTGTCTCAAACCATGTACTAAAGGCTAACACAATGTTTTAACAGCTGCAACCTGATTCTTGAGCATGCACACTTAAAGTGGATTTATAATTGACGCAAGGGATTAATGGGAATCCTAGTTGAGCATCTGATTTTACCAACGCAATGTTAAACACATTGTAATGTACATGATCAGGCCGTTCCCCACAGTAACTGTCTGTTCTCCTAGAAATTACTTTTATATAATACTTAATTGTTTTCCTAACTATGTTATGTTGACCGAAGTAATTTCTACCTGGATTATGTTCACATATATTATTTCAACTGGATAAAGCACTACATTTAAATATCACACTGAAGTCAGAGGGAGGAGGTCAGGATGGATGTTGGGTGTAGAAGACACAGGACTCAGACTTGAGCTCCTTATTTGGTTCAGTACAGGCAACAAAAGCACTTTGGTTAAGGTAAGTGAAAGATCGTGGTTTTGGTTAAATGTTATATCACATTGTGGTTCAAGTGATGCAGACTTTTTTTCCTGTATTAAGCCACGACCGTCTTTCCCTAACATTAACCAAGTTCTGCCAATGCCTAAACATAACCATTTAAAGTTTAATAATACTATTGTTACTACCAGAAGATATTGAAGTGCAAGATCAGTTATTTTGGCCGAAAAAAAAGAAATACATTTGTCAAATTTTTGCAACTTGCCAAATACATTAATTCACAACATTTTTCATGATGTTGTGAGAAAATGTAATTTGACCAGAATTACGTTTCCTACAAAAACGTATTTGCCGTTGCAGGCGACGGGGTTGCTGTGTTTACATACTTTTATATGCTTTGTGATACAGAGTGACGGTGGACTACACACATACTAGAACTGGAGTTACATCCAACTAACCATCATGTCTTATCACTGAACAGGAGATTACAGCTGTGCAGGTGCTGCATTTATCCATTCATAGAGCAGCTATTGAGTTGAACTGAAGGTCTGCAGTGTAATATGGTGTATTGACTGAAAACACACATCAAGTCGCAGCCCTGACATGTGGTTACATTTTTGAGGAGGCATGCGCCTCCTAAACTCAAAGCCCTCTAAGGTACAGCATAACTTCTTAACTCAGTCTTATTTCAGTCTATAATATAACATTTAAATTACATTTGTTGTTGATCAACTCAAATACACCAAATATGCAGTTTCTTGAAATTCTCTATTCTAAATCTAATAAATCTTTCTCTTGCTCCTATCTTGATCTGGAGGCTGCTTTACCCCTCCAGGCACTGGTATTTATTTCCCTGCTAGTATTTTTATGGCATCATTTGTCTATTTTGTGCAAGCATGATGAGACAAGTAATGCAAAGTACAACTTTATGCAGCTTTGTATTAAACTTCCTAAGGCAGCCGACAACTTGGACAGATGTACACCTGTGGAAAAAGCACAGAAGCATAAGATTAATCATTGTGTGACAAAAACATGAATCACAAATGTTTGGAAACGAAGAATTGTCAAATATGGAGACTTCACATTTTTCATATTTCTCGTTTTCAGGGCTCATTAGCTGAAATATAAAGTTTACCACTCTGCCCTAAACATAAAAACTAAAAATTCAATAACACAACAGTAACAAAAGTAGAGCCAAGAAACGTTATTACTGTCATATCTCTTCAAAACTTTATTGAAAGTAAGCTCGGCTGTCCTGAATGCTGTGGTGACAGCTTATCCCCAGATAATACCAGCAATTGATTTCTCTTGAAGTTTTGTGGAGGTGTGCATTCTGAAAAGAGAAAATGAAAAAGAAAAGAACAATGTGATAAAAGGGGAAAAAAAAAATGTTTGTTTTTTTTTTTCATGTGAGTTTCACTAGAACAAAAATAACTTTGAAATTATGCATCAGTGGCAAAAGTAGCACAAAAAGAAACGTTATCGACTTGAATTCTCATCGGTAAAGAGAAAGGAACATTACATTTCTGAACAATTTGTCTTTTCCCTTTCTTGTCGAATAGATCTGTGATGTAAAAAAAAAAAAAAAAATCCATAGAGATGAATCCATCTGCTCTAACAACTGCAATTACTGTCAGCTTGAGATCTGACAGTTCAACGTAATAGAGCCCCTTCAATAACTTTTTATACATTCCTGCTATGTCTTTTAAAAAAAAAAAAAAAATCAACTAATTTGTGATTTACTTTGAATGGATGCTCTTCACGTTGGCTGTGTATCAGCTTACCCAGAAAATTACAGATGACTGTTCAGTTGTCTTGTTAATTGGCTTAAAGTTGTTGATGTACCGTCACGTGAAAACAAGCTCAATCAGAAACAATATCAGCGTCGGATATTATGTGCTTTCTTTACATTAATAGTACCATCATGAAGAATGTGATAAAGTCTCCTATATGTATGTGACGTCATGTAACACTTCAAAACCAATTACCGTCACCAGGTGCAACTCTCTCCATGAAAACACGAAGGCTAACACATGAAGTGATTGTCTCTCTCGTCGTTTAATGACTTTTTTCCACAACAGCTTTGTGTCCTTCAGCTCAACTTTCCATATAAAAACCACAGCTAGCAAAAGCACTTCATAAAAACACTCAGCAGGAGGAAGTCCACCCCATTGCCCTCAGCGCAGCCCTCCAATATAACCTTGACTTCATCTCACGGCAGAAACGGCTGTTTGATATTCCCCACCATAAATGAAACATATTCTGTGTTTTTCGCTGGACCGGCTCGACTCTGCCCTCTGGTTTGATTTGAGAGCGCCTCAGCTCTGTCTTTATGCAAAGCACACAGATGAAGCAGCCACTTATCATTAAGTGGCTGGTGTTGTTATACATCAAGGTTCCATGTTATCAGCTAATATATGCATTATTAATCCAGGCGAGATACCAGGCTATGTCTTTATGCATACCTATTAGCAGAGAGATATTAATTCCCACCCACGCCCACAACCTCTCATTAGGGGAAAGTGAAGTTCACATGACGATATTGTCAGTTCAGTGTGTGAAAACCTGTTTGACACCTTGTCCACACACATTGCTAGGGAGTTCTGTGGATGTGATCATATATACAGTAGAAATTAGTCAAAGTCATCCAGAGCAGATGTATTTACAATCAGCAATCAGTATTTACAATGAGGCAGAACAGTTGAAAGGACCACCGGCTGTCCTGGGACCTTTCTCTCCCTTGGCTGTCGGTTCCTAATTCATCAGATGACAGAACTTTTCCATGTGTTGTTGTGGAGTGCATGGACAAACAACATATTTTGTTTGTATAATTTGGAGGACTTTTCTGAGTCAGAGATATAGAGGCAAAAAAGATGATATCAATTATTAATCGATTATCGATTGATTGCCATTAATAATTTAATCAATTAAATATATATTAATTTATAATTTATCCAAGGATGAAAAGCTGCAGCTTCACTCTGCTCACTGTGACAGTCATGTGGATGAACACATTAGGAAGTTGTAAGAAATCCACAGAGTTGTGGTCTGGTGGCCTGGTCTGGTTTAGCTAGCTATCTGAGGCTAATGCTAATGCCAAACTTGCATCTTCAGCAGAGGCAGTGAGTGAGAGAGAGTAGTGCTGTAGCTGTGGTGCTAATGTACCGGACAAGCAGAAATCTAATTAAACTTTTCGAAGAAAAATCAAAAGTAAAGTGATGAACTGTGTAAGTGACACCACCTTGCTTTGAGCATAAATGTATTTTTGCTGTGGCTAAATGGTGAAAGATTTCCTGGACTGATTAAACTGGAGCGACAGTATTTTTGCGCCCACGTGACATCTATGCAGCTAAGCAGCTGTAAATCAGGTATGCGTATTATTTTATATAAAACCAGTCAGACTGAGGTCCGTTTTTTGGGAGATTGGTTTAACCTGATTTATATTTAATCGATAATCTTACAGAATACTTACTGTTGAAGGCTACAGCACTTTTGATTCAAACAAAATGGGTCGGAATTTATTTTTAATCGTTAGATACGTCCAACACATCTAGTCTTACTTAATTTATGTTCTCTAATGAAGCTGGTTTTATTATGCAAAAACGTTTTCCATTAACAATCCATTGGATTGTTAATGATTAATCTACTATTGATTGTCAACATGGCCGACTATCGATGAAGGAAATTGCTTAAAATCTGCATCCCTAAGAGTATGTATGTGAAATATCACAGATTAGGACTGTAAAAAGCTAAAATAAATAGCTTTGAAACATTTGAGAGTGCACAGTTTCAGTGGTATACAAGTGCCTCTCCATGATATAGTAAGAAAAGTGAAGTTCTACATTTAAGCTCTCAGTATATCAGCTCAATTTGCTGTCTCATATTACAGCTTGTAACCAATTCCAAAAGTCTATAAATAGTATTTGTCCTTTAAAGTATTACACAGACTTGTATATAGCTTAAACCCTGTAATATCCCTGTAGCAGTTTGTCCCACATCAATAATCCCTACCAAGATTTCCAAGCAGAGTTTCATACGTTACAGCAGTGGCAAGCAGAGAAGAAAGGAACAGAGGAGGAGGGAGGGAGGGAGGTTTTGTAGGGGGGGGTCGGGGGGTGGTTGAGCTGTTGCTGTGTGTTATGTGTCGTGTAGAAGCAGAGTGGAGAGGAGAGGAGGAGGTATCCAACGGCAGGGAAAAGCTGAAACCCCCGGGGGAGGTTTGTGTCAGCCACATGCTCCGGCTGGTCCTCACAGAGCCAGGCCTTTTTGTTATGCTGATTTACTCTGCCTTTTGTCCAAGACACTGATGGAGTGTGTGTGTGTGTGTGTGCGTGTGTGTGTGAGGGAAAAGGACAAGAAAGAAAGAGACTCATAGAGTTTACTGCATATTGCAGACTATACATACAGAAGACATATTACTTATTACACACATGCTGTGTAATAAGGGAAGTTGAAAGTACTCAGAAAGATTATGTGACAAAGTTTCCAACGCGACTCTACGATAATTCTTAGAGATACAATACAATACATACTACAAGAATGGTGACAAATCAACACTATGGATTTATGATTATTTTGTTTATTTAGATTTCTACATTATTTCAACAGTCTTCTGTATACTCATACTATACATGTAAAGAAAATGTCGAAAATTAAAGGGACTCTAATTTTATTAAGAATACATAAACAGTCAACCTTTGTTTGTGCAACTAATGCAACTAGTGATTATTTTCAGTATTGATTAATCTTCTAATTATTTGATCAATTTCATCCTTTGGCCTAATAAAATAACGCCCATCACAGTTTTCCAGAGCCTGAGATGACATCTACAAATGTCTCATTTTGTCTGACCAACAGTCCAAAACCCAAAGAGATTCAGCTGAAAATGAGATAAAACAGAGAAAGCAGCAAATCTCACATTTTTGTTTAAAAAGTGACTAACTCGATCGATTGATTGTGAGATTATCTGCCAATTAATCCTCTGTTGATGAACTAATTGATTAAATGACTAATTGTTCCAGCTCTACTATTTACTGAAAGAAAGAAACGATGAAAGGAAGGAAGGAAAATGAAGGAAGGAACGACAGGAGGGAGACACAAAGAAAGAAAGACAGAAAGGAAGAAATTGAAAGAAAGAAAGTGATGCTTCCATGAGTCAGGATGAATCTAATTATGGATATAGTAGAGCGAGACAAGTGAGACACAGAGAGAGAGAGAGAGAGGATGACAGAAGGTGTCCCTCTCCCTTGTGTCCAGCCCCTAACTTTGACGTCACAGGCTGAAAGACACAAAACAAGCCGCTCTCCGCTGAGCTCCTCACTCGATTTCCACTCGCACACTCTCCAGCGCACATTCATGCTTGCCCTCAGACACGCCGCAACACTTGTCTCGACACCCGCTCAGCCTTCAGCCGCTGTGCGTAGGCGTCCAATCAACTCTAAACCAAAACACTGCACTCAAGCAACAAGAAAGCCACTCTGTCTGTCACTCCTCACTCCAGCAGAAGGACTGAAACATGCTTCATTTCTCGTAAGTGATGCCTAATTCTGTGTGAAACTGCCGACGGGAGCGCACACGAAGGGGGGGGGGAAAGGAGCGCTCCGACTCCCAATCCCGACCCAGACCCCATCCCACAAAGCAGCAGATGTGACAGAAAAAGAGAGGCGGAGAGAGAAACACAATCTCCCCCACGCCTCCTTCCCTCATCTGGGAGAACAATACCCAGCCTCCAGTTGGAGAGGGTCAGCTTTTGTCCCTCTCCCCATGCTCCCACTCAAGAGCGAAGAGCAGACGGACGCGCTGACACACTGACCTGCTGCTGTGAGAGGAGAAGACGGTGCAAAACAGTCGCTGCGCTCGACACAGTTTGATTCAGTACTTGGACAGCTCCTGAGCGACAACCAGAGTGAGTGTGTGTGTTTCCATGACTGACTTTATCTGGTGAGGTACCACAGCACAGGTTTGGTTTGGAGACCGAGAACCACCGATGCAGCCCCCTTGTTCGCTCCAGCTCGGCCCCTGTGGCCCCTCTCCGTCCTTAGGATCGCAGGGCAGCACCGCCAGCCTCCAGCAGCTGGAAGAGAAGCAGCTCTTTGAGAAGTTTTGGAAGGGGACTTTCAAGGCTGTGGCAACCCCGAGACCGGAGAGCGTCATCATGGCCAGCATCACCGCCCGCAGGAGGGTGACTGAGTGAGTTCTCTACTTTGTAATTGCAGTCAAAAAACACGCATACATTGTGTTCTTTCTTTCCCTTTTGAAAGATATTTGCTACTCAGTTAATCTAATGAGTGTTGTCAAAGATTGTCAAGCTTTTGCTTTTGGAGCAAGTAACCCTCGACTGCAACACATGCTTGTTCATACAAAACATCAGCAAGTTTTTGGACCCTGATAGTTGTTGTTTAACAATGTTCTAGATTTGCCGATGCCAGAAACAACACAACAAATAATATCTTTTGTGTCACATAGGTATCCTTGTTGTGTACTCAAGCTAAGACATTAGCATAGAGGATGATCAGTTTTAAAGATTCTAATATCTAATTTAAGATGTAAGTTTGAGAAATCCAGATATGGTTGGATTTTTTTCTGCTGATGATCTTGTGACATAAAGAGCAAGTTGATCAATTCTCCCAAAGTCATTCTCCCCCCCATTGATCATGCTTTTTTTACAGGTCTAAAGATGGCTAGTTTTCTTGTTGAAACTGGGATGTTGTTAGAACCTGCTGCTCGCTTGAAATATAGTCAATAAAATGTTGACGAAACAATGGTTATACTGTGTAACCTAGACGCCTAAAAACTTGAACTTTTCAACAAAACGTGACCACAGACACCAAGACATCTCTTGACCCCAAAACCAGCAATTACTTAACCTTTTAAGAAGTAAGGAACTCAAGATTTGTCTTTGGTGTTGATCTATCATCAAACATACATCTACATGAGTATCTGCTTCTATATGCAGCAGGACACATGTGACATACAGCCAAACACAGCCGGCATGAAGGGTGTGATGTTCAGTTAATTGTCCCCTTTAAAGGTCATGTGGCAGCATCGCCGTGCCTCTAATGTCAGACTTGTCCCGTCTTCCCCTTGTGACATGGCTTTGTGCCAGAGTCACTGCTGAAGGAGCAACATGTCACGTGTCTGTTCCTGCACTTTCATCCCTCCGACCAAAGGTTAGCTGCACGCTCAGCCTGGGAGGAAGGAGAAGGAAGGATGAAAGTCTTTTGCCCTTTCTCCTCCTTATTCCTCCTCTCTTCTTTTTATCCCATCTTAGCTCCTGTCTGCACAATCGACCATCATCTTCTGACTTTTGATGACTTTATCTGTTTTATTATGCACTGCTCTACACATCAGAAGCAACTACAGTGCTTTGACTTTGACGAAGGCTTACTATACATGCAACAGCTCACATAATAAATGTTCATACACGCAGAACATTTATACAACCTTACAAACACACACAAGCGCATGCGTATTCGCATACGAAATGATGTAGCTTGCTTGGGTGACCTTTGAATGGTTTTGACACCCACTATCAACTTTCTCTTATGTGAAATTAGCTATGTTAATGAGGATTAGAATGGCCCATTTCATCCTACATCGGCACAGGCTGCGGAAAGACACACTGAACCAGATAATGTGTCTTTAATGGCTTCTATTACAGCAGGACCATAATGCTGCACATGGCCTGGTTATAAAGGATTTTATTAGCTTGTAGTATATGACCAAAAAACACTTTTTATGGCAAGAATATGACCAAGTATGCTTTGACTTCATTGTGCCCCAGCTCAGTGATCCAAGCAAAAACTGAAGTCCTAATTTTCCTGTCAATCAGCCAGCAAGAGTTTAATCTATTTGCGCAAACTGGGGAAAAAACATTAGAAAAAAAGCAAATGAACCCACAAAAAAAAAAAGAAATGTGATATGGCTGGCTGCCATGAACTGAGCAGCCTTTCTGAAATAGCCGGAGACTCTGAAGCAGGGCCCAGCTGTCTCTTCAGCTTTAGCTTCACTAGGAAGGAAGCTCTCCTCAAGTGGCTTTGCCCCTCCACGGGCTCCGTCCGGGTGACAGTGACGATGATGGCAGCATGGCAGGGGCAGACGAGAGCGAACGTCCCCAGAGAGCAGACATAATGTCGCTAATTCGCTCGGGTCTGTTTGTGTAAGACGACGGCAGCCTCCCCGTCGGTCCAACGTCCCTCTCTCGCTCGAGCCTTGTGTGTATTTGCAGGAGGGAGAAAACGCAGAGGGACTTTTGGGTGATACATATTGTAAATAATGAGTAAAACACAACAAACAAACACAACACCCAGAGAATGTGGATGCAAGAGGAGGCTCGGGCGTCTTCCCTCCCTCCATACTGCACTGTTGATTTTTCCCGAGCAGAGTGTGACTGGGGAATGCTTAGACCATCAGAATGCATGGCCTTAGGCCTGCTCCTCTGCCTCTTTCTCTCCAAGAGGAAACATCATTATTCACTGTGGATAACTGAGGGGTGATGAACAAAAGGCAGTGGAAGTGAGGGGGGCATTATGTACAACAAGCAGTGAGGGAACGAAGAGAGAAGACAGAAGGAGAGCCACAATGAGATGTTTCATGTTCAATCAGCAATCTCTGTTTGTCCTCGCCTTTCCTTTCCTTTCCTTTCCGTTCTCCTCCTCCTGTCTTTACTCCTGAAATAAAAATGCTGGAGGGGCCCGAGAGCCACAGAGGAGTAATTAGAGTTTGTTGTTCTCCCTCTGTCCTCCCTGTCTCCTCCTCTTCAGGCCAGTCACAGAGAAGAGGGGAGGAGTTCACTGGCTCTGTGTAGCCGGGTGGGGCTTTACTCGAAACCATTATGACCCTGCAAGCTGTTTTGTTCATGGGGGGGCTTCTCATTAAAAATGCAGCTTGGCTAACTTTGGGTTATGTGATTGTGTGTGTGTGTGTGTGTGTGTGTGTGTGTTTGAGAGGGTTTGTGTGCATCCATGTGCATCTGTACTGGAGATGTTTTCCAGCAATTGCAAGGGTTTGAAATGAGAGCGTGTGCCTGCGTGCTTACGTGTGTGTGTGTGTTTGTGTGTGTGTGTTTGTGTGTGTGTGTTGCTGCTGTGTTAGTGGGGTCTTGTCCAACTCTGTGGCAGATGGCAGGCTCGAGAGTGCAAGGCGAGGGTGGGGAGAAAGCGTGTGTTTGTGTGTGTGTGTGGTGGTGGGGAGGGGGGGTTCAGGCCTCTTAGCAGATGCTGGTTTAACGAGGAAGAGAGGAAAAGGGTTTGGAGGGGCTTGTACACTGACAGCACCATGGGGAATATTCAGCAGGGTAGACAAAATAACAGGAACACCTTACACTACGATGCAGTGCAGTCACACAACAGCCTCAAAAACAACCAAGGAGTCAAATCAACAACATCTTCAAAGTGGTCTGATCAAAATCGGATCATTAAAATTGGATTGTTAGTCATTGCAGGGGTGTTGTACTCAATTACATTAGATTAGGTTTTTTATTTATTGTTTGTCATGAATTCTGTTTCTGAGGTTGTTTCTGGTGTCCTTATATACACTCCATTGATTAGTCCACCAAGGTAAAATGGCTTGAATTTCAGTTTTTTCAAGACTCTTTCAACCTCACTCTTCAAAACACAATATACTCAAATCTCTTCCATCTTTTAATATTTATTGAAAATAAATTTAAAAAAAAACAGTTGACCTTGACCATCCTTGTGCTCAACTGTTTTCAAAAAAATCTTGTTTCTTTTAGGACAAATACAAAAACCAGTAGAGCCCTCAAAATGGCTTAAGTCTAGTTCCTCATTTAGCCCTCTTGGGCTTAAAGTTCTCAATTTAGAAATCTGGAACGCCTCCTTCTTAAGGAGCAACTTCGCTAAATGTACCCCTCTCTTCGACAGACCTGTTTCTAAATTGGGCACTTTAAGCCTGAGTGGGTCCTTATTTGAACAGGAAACTGTGTGAGCACAACTATGGCAAGTATAGTGTAGGTCAAAGCTGACCCAGGTTTGTAAACTATAAGTCGTTCACCCTTGTTTCTCTTCCAAATAAGATTGTCTAAGCTCAGGGTTTCTGTAAAGCCTGAACGATTGTGTCACTGCTCAGGGTCCTTTACTTTTTCCAAATTCTTTCTAGCAACAGCAACAGTTGTTGTATTCATTCCTGAACCAGAATTATCCTTTGACACTGTGTTTTTCTGGCCTACATTAGCATTGCAAAATTGGCTAAATCTACGGTGGCCATTAGGCTCGGCCAGTAATTATTTTTTCATACCTTAATACCTTCCCGACATTTCACATTTGCAACAGCTAATGGATGATGCTCTTTGAGGTGCGAATGGAGGTTTGGGCCTGTATACTCTTTTAGAACTGCTTTTTGGATGCTCGAATAGCTTCCTGGCTTTTCACTCTGCACTGCAGCGGTGCCATTCGAAACAACTATAAACACTTTATACGAACAAATTCTGATTGAGCATAAAGCGACCGTTCTTTCGCCACAACTTTCTTGTTCTTGTAATAGTGCACACAGCTACTTTCATGTCAGATGACTTGCCCAGATCATCGGATCTGAACCCAAAATATTGCAAAATGTTTTTATTTTTTACGAGTCCTGTACATCCACTGGCGCTCCCCATCTTAATCAGCTGAGCCTGTTCCACCAGTATATCATATCGTGACTAATTGACCTCTGGTGGAGCATGTTGTGCACTACAGTACATTATGTTAACAGAGCGTTTCTGTATCAGTTTAATAAAAAAGGAGTGCATGTTTTTTTGTTGGAATTTCTGAATACCGTTGTATCCCGTTAATACCTAGTGGCCATCTTTGTGCTGATGCATACAGAATAAAAGCATAAAAAATGGGAATAAATTAATATAAGATATAGAGTCTCAAAAACATCAAGGAGTAGCAGTCGGAGCCCCCCCCCCCCCGGGACAAAGCATCTCTCTTTCTCTCTCTGTGAGAATGACAGACGTGATTTAGTGACGGACGAGGGGTTTGTCTGCCGTTATACATCTCTCTGTCTGTGCTTCTGCTCTCTTCATCGCTGAGTATCTTTACCCGACTCACATCAGTATCTCTCTCCTTCCTTCTCTCAGTATCTTTTCAGTGCGCGTTAACTCGCCCTCTCTGTGTCTGTGTCACATTACTCAGAGCACACAGGATGCGGGTGCTGAGGCATGCTGACAACAGAGCAGGAGATGATGCCGACTCCCCAGGCTGGAATAGGGCTTATCGCCAAAATGGATTCACATTTGATATTGATTCCCGCATAGCCAATCCATGTGAATCAAACCAGTGTCTGTGGCTTAACACTTGATGCACCGTTCCACTGTGTTTTACAGCAGGATGCATTGAGTATGTCAGGGGAATAGGAGCTATAGCAGAAATGCAAATTGGGACTGTGGATTTATATTTGACATTGATTTCTGCATGGCTAATCCATTTGAATCAAACTAGTGTCTTATGATTAACACCTGATACACTGTCACAGCATGTAGCTGTGCATTACAAGCCATTTAAAGGTGCAGTGTGTAGGATTTAGTGACATCTAGCGAAACGGACTTGGCAGAAATGGAATATAATATTCATAAATATACCATAATTAGTGTATAATCACCTGAAAATAAGAATTGTTGTGTTTTTGTTACCTTAGAATGAGCCCTTTATATCTACATAAGGAGCGGGTCCTCTTCCAAGGAGCCTGCCATGTTGCACTGCCATGTTTCTACAGTAGCCCAGAAAGGACAAACCAAACACCACCTTTAGAGAGGTCCTTTCACATTTTTTGCAAGTTTTGCAGCTACTGTAGGTTCTCCTACACACTTGGAAGGGGAGGGGGGGGATTCAGTTTGTTGCAATATGTAACCTCTAACGCGTTAAATACCATTAAATCCTACACATGGCACCTTTAAAGAAACCAAGATAGATCGTTACTTTTGGATGAGGACCTCTTCAGAAAATATGAGCTTTTCATTCACTAAGGAACAGTTGTTTATAGTTTAAAGATCAAGCATTTTTGAGTTTATCAATGGGGTTTTTAAAGAACTAACACTCCAAAAAAACAAAATGTCACTCCACTTTGAACGAATTTCAAAGCCTTCTACCCAACAAGAGATAACCAAAGGATAATTTTAACATCAGTGTAGAAAGTATGATGCACTACTTTAGTTCATCTCACCAAAACATTCCAAATGTAGTTTTAGAAAATCAAAATGTTACTGCTTGCTTGCCATATCGTAGAGGAATTATTCAATAAATTCTAATTTTGTCAGATTTTCAATCATTATAAAGTACAAGACTGTTTAAGAAAGTAGCAGCAATTATTTGTTGTTGCAATAATCCATTTTGGTGTTACTGCATCTATAATATCTGCAGGAAAATAATAACCTGCAGTGGCTATTGCTATATTAGTTGAGGGAATTATTGCTAAATAGTTGCAGGATGGGGGGCTTTTTTGAGGGCTGTTAATGTAACTGCAATTTTATTCTCACATAGATTAAAAGATGTAATATGTAACATTTGGCCTCCTGCTGCAAACAAATAGGGGGCTGCATATCACCAGAATCTCCGCCATTGCTGGCTGGTTGCTCGGGGCAGCGCTACTGCCTCTTCCTCTCATGTTGGATTGAGGGCAGACTGGACGCTACAATGACTTTCTATTGCCCTTGAGGCACAAAGTGGTGGTATTATGAGACAGAACAGGCTGGGGCTAGCTGGTTAGCATGCTAACTTCAGTAGGTATCTCTGCAAAACAATATATATATATATATATATATATATATATATATATATATATATATATATATATGTCTTTGACATAATGTCAAAACTGTTATCTCTTCACATTCTGTTGATCATTTTTGTTGTATGTTAAAAACTGGCCAAATCTCACATAGTGCACCTTTAATGAGTTACATTTTGGCAACATAACTTTTTTGTTCATTGCTTAAAATGGCAAGACAGGCTTTCATAAATACTTGGAGCTGGTTGTGAGTGGAAATTGCTTTCATGTAGGCCACGGTGAAGGCAACCTGCAGAGGCCAACTAGTCAAATTGCTTCTGCAGCTCCAAATTAGCAACACTTTGAACATTCACATTTCTTTTTTACCAGCAGAGAGTTTGAAAAATTTAGAGGTCACTGTGTTGTTTTGATCTTATTTTGTCTTTGTCTGTCACAGATGTGTGTCATTTAGTGGTAGATTCAGTGAAAGGGTTTGTTCATTTTATAAACAGGGCCAAAAAGCTGATGGCTGCACGTTAAAGAATGAGAAAGACATTCACTGGACCACAGCACAAAATGACTGTAATTTATCATGGGGTTTGAACGTGTTATCGATAAATGCCAATGACTCAACAATTACTTCAAGTGGTGATATTTCTGGCTTTTAAAACTCACTTTGACATTTCCAAATTTCACTCTTGCCTCTGCGCCACGCAGGCTCAACCTGGCACTGGTGAGAAATGAGTTCAGCTTTAATGACACACCTATAGATTCTGCAAGACGAAATGCTGCACTTCAGCGCTAACTTGTGATAGATGTTTAATATAGCCAAAGCATGATGGGTAACAATGAATGTGCCTGAAAGCAGCAAGTCTCTGTGAATAGAGAGCTCAAGAGAGTCTTTGATATTTGAATGCAGCCAATCTCTTTCTTATTTGTTCTCATATATACACTTCATAAGAAGGTGTCAGGTTGTGAGCTCGTTTGTGGTTATGAATCAGAGAATGAGAGCTGTTCTGAATCCTTCTGGGCAGTGTACACAGACGTACACACACATATTATAAATTCCTTATTATTACTGTGTACAGTGGTTGAGTACATCGAAACCCCCAAAGGCATCAATATGCTGGGAATTAAGAGGAACATGTCTAAATCCACTCTTCACGCACACAAACTCATTCAAATATATGTACAATCGTTGCAGTTTTGTATTACTCATTGTTTTACTCTCCATGCCAGACAAGTAAACATATGACAATATAGAGAGGTGGCTGTAACCTAGAAAAAACATAAATAGAAATGACATAAGCTCTGAGCAAAACATCAACGGCTGCAGTGAAACGGCGGCAAAGACAGCTTAGATAAATTCGAGAATTTAGAAGCAGTTTGAATCCATCATAAAGACACAGACAACCTTTAATTTGTTCAGCAAGACATTTTGAAAAATTGATTATGAAATACTAGTGCAGAAACAAAAGCAATGGTTTAAGAAGTAAACAGAGACACTTTGTCAAAGGGAAGATTATTGATGCTGCAAAGACTTTGGAGTCATTGCAGCAATTTTCTTCCTCTGTCTTTACAAGCTGGTAAATATTTACATTTGTTTTGGCAGCAAGTATATTGTTGCTTTAACCCGAATCTTGACCCTCATCCCAATATAATCTGATATAATAATAAAGATAATAATAATAATAATAATAACAAGCCTTGAGAAAGTGAGGACTCCACTCTGGATTTTCTTCTTATGTCTCTCCTTGTACGGATATTTGGTCGTTATAGAAGCTCATACAGCAGAATACATGCGCTCAAACTGCTTGCATGTACATATATGGGAATATACATACAGTACATATGGTGACTGACATTGCACCATATAGTGGGTTCAACATGATAAATCCTCCAGAGCTGAACAGCAGCAGCAGCAGCAGCAGCAGCAGCAACAGCAGCAGCAGCAGCATTTTCGAAGATGAAAGCAAAGAGCTGAGAGTTAACCCTTTCCTTCAAACATCAGCACAAAGCTGCTGTGAAATTCCCCCTCAGGGATCACAGTTCTCAGCCTGTGGTCCACCTCTGTGAAGAAAATGCCACACACAGCCTTCTTCCCGCAGCTCCTGGCTGCTGTAAGGTCGAGCAGATTTTCATGTTCAACATTTTATGTAGTTCGGAAAGAGTTTTCTAGTTTTTGGGGGAGAAAAAAAACTTTGCTTACAAATCTGAAGGTCAAGTGTGATCTGATAGGGTGCAGGCTTGTCTCTTCCCCCTTTTTTACCACTTTTTTAGGGGCAGACCAGCAGCACTTCTGATCTTTTTATAACCAAATAGCTTAACATTTTAGTTTAATTACATTTTTTACACTTTACTCACATTAATTCCTGCAATGCATCTTATTCTTGTTCATATTCAGGTTATAATGTTTGCATGGAACATAAGCAACCTGGTTATTCATATGCTTGTGTGATTCTAACATCATCCAGATATCTTATCATCTGTGCAAGCATGTCCTTGACTCCTCCACATCCTCCAGACAGTCTTTCATTTCTATCCAAAGATGTCACAATCAGTTTTTTTTTCAATCCCACATATTTACTTCTACTATTGTTCAGTTTTTATGTCTTTATAGATCTTAGAGTGCACATTTAACCTTGAATATCCCTGCATTAAAATGTGTAAAGAAATGCACAGTATATATATTTGACATCTGCATAGCTCTGCATTACAAAATATAACCTTTCCTGGTTTCACATATTTACTAATGATGTCCTATTGTATGTACTTAAATCCTCATCTGAGGAGGATTTCCACATTATCTCTAAAATCTCTACAATAAACTTTCAAGTCCTGCATTCAGAATTTAAAAAGTATGCTTTAAAATGTATCAAAAGTAAAATATCAGTATTTCTAGGCATGAAAAGGAGGTTAATACAGAACAATCACTTCAAATCAAGTACAGCAAAAAGACCTGAAGTACAAAGTGCATGTCTTATACAGACTACTCACTACTTCATTTGGCTGAGAGACTGAAAATATATTAAAAATTGAAGCCAACACATCTGTCAGACTGACTAATTTAACCTCAAACAATATAATGTATTCATATCTCTGCAAAATAACTACAGTTAAATACGTGTTCTGAGGTGAAAGACACAATAATCACACAAAATGGAAATATTCAAAGTACTCATGCTTCAAAATTGTACTTAACTAAATATACAACTCAGAGCATTGACAATGACAGTAAGACGACGACAAAAAAAAATGTTTCATTAACGCTGCGTTCAGAGATGTAGATGTTCAATCAGCATCAGTAAAACATAAGGCAAGAATATAATCTGACATGCTGTAAAGAGAAATTTTCTGCTCCAATGGCAGAGAAGGGGGGAACTGATTTTGTTTGCGCTCGAGTTTTTACGCCTGAATTAGTTTATTTCCACAGTCATAACAGAAAATAAAAACCCTGTTTGAAAGTAACTGTCATGTTGACTGGAATTTGAACTCTTCATGTACATAAATCTAGGCTGAGCTGAAACTGGAGTACGGATGTATTCTGCACCTGGTTGCGCTTACTTTATGGTAAAATGGAGTGCAGTGACATTAAAAAAAGGGCTCGTGGCATTTAAGACCATTAACATAGTAGATTGTGTTGCTTATTCGCAGGATGTCAGTCTGCTGAGTGCAGCCTCGGCGAGAATAAATATAACAGATGGAGATACAGATGAGACAAATGTAAATCAAATGTAAATATACAGATTTCTTATTTAAAAAGTGTAATATTTTCTTTGTGCTTTTCGTTGATTCAGTGTGTGTGTGTGTGGTTTTTACAGAAACTGTCAAGAATCACTAGCTTTAGTCTTTCAAACCTCATTAAGGGTTTCCTATCTCTATGAGCTTTGGCCCTATAATGTTATGGCCAGTCAGCTTTATTTTTGGAGTTGCGAGTAACACATACAGACAGATGTTGCCTCAAATACTTCAGTGGACTTTCAGCTTTGTCTCTTGTACTTCCTGCATAGCTTAACCTTGTCTAAAATAAGATTTTGTGTACTTTTTTTTTTTTGACATTGAAACACTGACAACCAGAACATAACAAGGTTAAAGCTGACTCAACTGAAGGGGCTAAAAAAAAAAAAAAAAAAAGACAAAGAACACAGACTTTGCAATAGTTTCATACATTTTGTCCTATGTGAACTAGGTTGTGTGGAAAAAACACACACTGTGGGTTATGTCCGGCAGCAATCAGCTTTATGTAATTGGCTTCTGTATTTTGTGAAAAAAAAAAAAAAAAACAGGGAGAGATAGAGAGGCAAAGGGAAATGAGAAATGAAAAGGAGAAATATATATTATTTTCAATAAAGAGGTAGGATGGAAATCAATATGAGAGCAGTGTGAAGCATGACTGTAATAACTGAAAGAAAAGAAAGAAAGAAAGAAGGGAGGGGAAAAAGAAGGGAAGCACAAATGAAAATAAAGAAATGAGAGGGGAGGCTCTGCGAGTGAGATTTGGAGATTGTCCGTTTCAGGACATTGGAGCAGCCAAGGTTATTACATTTTACTGAATATCATATTTTTGCCCCATGAATAGAAATCCTTTCTTGACTCTTGGCCAAAGGGAATTGAATTATATGTAGGCACATAATGTACAGCATTGAATAAACTCATAATAGACGATGTGACAGAAGGTGAAACACTCCTTTGTCCTCTACATGAAATGGACGGTAGTAAATCTTACAGACAGTAAGAGATGACCTATTCCTTTGAGCGATTCATTACCAATGAGTGTGGTGGCTGAGAGAGGGGACGGCTCACTCATTACGTCCTATTAGATCTTCACAAACCATTGATGTCCCCGGACATGAAAAAGATATGAGCCAACTTTCAACTTTAACTGCTAACCGACTGGCCTGCAGCGAAGAGGCATCACGCTGGAGGAGAAACAAAAACACGTTTGAATGTGAGCGAGCCAAAGATGATGTGCTTTTGCACGTGAAATATGATCATATTGTTTGTTTTTTTTTCTTCTCTATGACCCCAATGAGCATTTTCTCATTTTAACGAGCTCCTTTTACAGTCATAACAAGATATTTTTGTTATTATAACATCGATATTACTACATACAAGAAACATTTCATTACAACATATCATTTCATCTTGTCACAACACTTTCCCGTTAATAAACAAAATTTATGTATCTTGTGAAATGACATACCAACTTATAAAACAAGTCATTTTTCTCAGTGAACAGCCAGTATTTTCAATCAGGTGCTGTTCGGGTGCAGGAACATCTTAGGTGAAGATCAAAGTTAACCGCCGCGCACTGAAATGACTTTTACTGTGACTTTATTAGGAGCGAACAACACGTTTCGCCTGTAGCTTCTTCAGGTTCACTCAGCAAAACTACATGAACACTCACAGGTGTAATAAATACATCATGGGTCACATGACTAATTATCACAGTCTTCAGTATTTCAAAGGTGAGCGTTTTACAAAGAACATGACAATAATGTTACACAAAATTACATTTTTTAAAAAGCATGGCTAATATCACACAGACTTACAAGAATAACTTAATTTAAAAAACTAACTCCTGTAAACAACTGAAGAAGATGAGCTAGATTTCCTTAGAAGAATAGACTATTAGTCCTACAGTTGTCCCTCTACACCAGGGAAGGGTGAGTGTCAGGGGACACAGTGGCTCATCTCTCCCTGAGGGTCCAAATTACCTGGAGAGAGATATAATTACTATTTTCATATCACAAAGGAGAACTTAAATCCTGTGTTTCATTAAGTCTATAAGGTTCAATTTGTATTCAATTCATAAATCCAAAACGCCTCCCTTCTTAAGAGCTGCTTAATCAAATTACCACCTCTCGGATTGGGTCGCGCTTTTTCAACGCCGAAAAAATTTGACATGGTTTTTTCTCCTCGTAGTGCCTAGCGATGGCATAATCCATATTTCCATTTCTAATGGCAGCCTTATGGCTCAGCAGCTCTCGATTTGAGATGGCGCTTTGTTTGGTATACATACGTTAAGCCACATGGGCGTTTCAAGATGTAAACGACGTGTAGAGAGAGAATTAAATCATTATTTTATATCATATTTCTTCCCTGTATGAGAGTGATTAAATGTCTTGTTATCAAATGTGTTTGGACAGTGTGAACATTTTCCACATCTATAGTTTCTATACACTTGTTGAGAAAGCCAATTAGTTTGTGTAGGTTCCTTATACATAGAACGGACATCAATGTCTCTGACATTTCTGCCTCTCTTGAAGCAAAAAGGAGGTCCGGAGCATGATAAATGATTCAAACTCGGTTCAGAATCGAGGATTTTCCAATATTTGTTAATAATATGTTTGACTTGCATAGATGCTGTACAATATTCAGATTTATGTGTTTGTTTAGGGGGAGGATCTTATTTTCCATCTTATGTCACATTAATTATGGCATTTTATCCCTGTTTTTATGTTCATTTTACATCTATTGATGCATGTAATTTCTTTATTGTAAAGCACTTTGAGCTGCATTTCTTGCCTTTTGGAGAAGTGACATGTGCCATTTTGGAAAGCAGTGACAAAATTTGACATTTTTGCTTATCGGGCAGTCTGTTTTAAAGTTGACTGTGTTTGTGCCTTTAACTTATTCAACTTTTAACATCTTTACAGCACGTACTTCTCACTGACACGTCACCTACTGCTAACTGTCAAAAAATAAGCTTTGACTCACTGAAGGAGTGAAAATGGTTGTCAGACTGTTACTTGAATTGGTCTTTCATTCACTAAAAAGAACTTACATCACACACCAAGCTTAGAGTCCTACATAAGTCCTGAGGACTGTAGCCCAGCTGTTGTTGTTAATGCTGATGAGGTTCGACAGCAGTTAAGGCACCTTGAGGCTAACAGAGCAGCAGGCCTTGATGATGTCCATCCACGCACCCTGAAAGTCTGCGCTGACCAGTTGTGCTCAGTCCTCAATCGAGTTCAATTTTTTTCTTTGTCTTCATCAAATATTCCAGTAACGTGGAAAACATCTTGTCTTGTTACAGTTAAAAAAAAAACAACGTGAGTAGTAGTCTTACTAATCTTAGACCTGGAGCTCTGCTGTCACACAAAATGAAATGTTTTGAAAGGGTTGTCCTGGGTCATCTGAGTAGATAGGTCTCAGTCTTTCAACATCTCTTGCAACTTGTGTATAGGAACGGTGTGGGAGTAGATGATGCACTACTTTTTATGCTTCACGGCATTTACAGCCACCTTCAAACAACTGCCATCTCTGTCAGGATTATGTTTTTTTTTATTTTTCTAGTGCTTTTAATACAATTCAACCACACCTCTTTGTTTACAGATGAATGATATATCTCTTGGGTCTTAGATTATCTCTTGTCTCGACCTCAGTTTGTCAGGTTTGATAACAAAACTCTGTGTTTTATCGGTTTTATCCCCCTTTTTATTCACACTATCATCGACTATAGTCAGGTGTCTTGTCAAATCCAAAAGTTTTCGGATGACACTGCCCAAGTGGGTCTACTTAACCGAGGCAATAACCTGGCCTACAAAAGAAAGGTTTAGTCATTTGCCAGCTGGTGTGATGCAATTTTTAGAGTTAATTATTGACTTCAGAAGGAAGAAGGAGGAAGTCTTCCCAGCGGATCAGCAGATAGAAATTGTCCAGTCTCACAAATATCTTGGCGTCTACTTGGACAGTAAATTAAAGTGGAAAAAGGACACTGAGGTCAGTGTGGAGGAAGTGTACATCCTTTGATATCAGTAAGAAGTTTCTTCATGTTTTTTATTAGGGAATATTAATCTGTGGATGATAAAAAAAAACCAGATCGATAAGATTATCACAAAGGCTGAGACTCACTTGAGGTCACTAAAAAAGAGGGCCAAACTAAAAGCAGTTCTGTATTTTGAAGGCGATCCATTACACAGTGTTTTAACGGACTCAGAAGCTCATTCAGGGATCGACTAGTGATGCCTCAGTGTTCGACTGAACGAAACAGAAGGTCTTTTGTTCCAGCAGGGGTCAGATTTTTTTAATGACCACTTCTATATGTGGTCTAGATCCATAGCACCTGTCAGCTGTTATTCATGTCCGAAATGGCTTTTTGTGGTGTTATTTATTTGTTGTGTACTGTGAATGCAATGTCTATATTGTTTGTTGTCTGTATGAGTTGATTCGGTGGCAAATGAGTTTCCCCATTGGGGATTAATAAAACTGTCTAATCTAATCTAATAATAAACTCCCAAGTTTGTAGGAACCCCAACGTAAATTATATAATACGACAGGTTTTGAATATACAGCGGCTGAAAATGTCATAATCATAATAAGATCAGTGATGCTTTGGGGGATAGACAGATAGTTATTGCCACATCCAACTGCAATGTGCCATGAGGTGGTACAATCACTCATAATGACAGAGGGCTGAAATCCTTCTCAGTCTAAAATCGCACTGAGGCAAAGACCTCATTAAATATGCATACACACCCCAGAGTTGGCATATTGGAAAATCTGAAAAATCCTACATAATAGGCTGAAGCCTTTTTCCCCTGGCAGCAAATTTAACTCTGGAGTTGAAAAACTCCCAGACGCATCTTATTTACAATAGGTCCAACACACACACACACACACACACAGAGAGAGAGAGAGAGAGAGAGGACATTCAGACAGTGAGCTTCAGCCTCAGTTTTGTCTTTAAATGATTTTTTTCTTTTCTGCTTGCCAAGTATGCTACTTTTTTTTGTAACTGGACCCCTGAAGCGGTCATAGTATTCATTATTAAAATGCAAACTTATCAAAGTCAACTCCTCATCACATAAATTAAATCATTTCAAGGCTGACTGGCTCCCACATCTCAGCCTCGTCCTCCATTTTTCATTTTCGCTTCTTGCCCATCCTCATTTCGGGAAGACGATCTGCCATTCATGTGAAATTGCCACCATTTGCATAACTGACGCAGGGGTAAGGGTGCAAACTGTGGTGGTGTTGATGTCACAAATGCAATCAGAGATGGGAGCGGAGGAATTAATTAGCCCGTCGCATTACTTCCTTCCCTCTGCCTCTTTCTCACCTCTGCCGTCGCTCCTTGACACGAAATGTCACCCAATGACAGGCGATTCCAAAGCTATGACACATTTACAGTTCATGCCGGGTGAAAAACAAAGATTGCTTTACATTTCATACTGTGCGGAAACTTTCTGGGAAAGTTGCATCATGGAGCAGTTGCTTTGTTGAGAGTCTGAAATGTTTGTTTTTACCTGCTTTGGCTCTTTTCAATCAATGAAAGAGGGCATTTCAAACGCCCACAAAATGTCTACATTAAGAATTTATGCCACCAGGCCTCTTATGATCCCAGTTAACTAGTCTTAACACTTTAGCCTCATTATGTTATTATTCCTGTTTACAATATTCAGTCATAAATAATGAATCAATTTTGTTGCCTCGTGCTTTACCGTTTTTATATGAGCATAAAAGTATACCCACTGGCCAGGTTTCATTTTTGCTGCATGCTTTTTTAAAAGCGATAATATAATTTTTATTGCCTTTTAGCAATAAAATAACTATATTATATCTGAGGGGCTGACAGGGTTGTTGATCAATACCAGTGACTCCCAAATTCAAGACACTCCCAGCATATAACAACTACTCATTAGTGCAGTTATAGTCGCTCTAGGGAAGATTTTAATGTAACAAGGACAGTGTCACAGACTGTGAGGCACCCTTCACAGTTAAGCACTATCACAGAGAAGAGAAGAGAAGAAGAGATATGTGAATGATCCTGGTTCAGTCTGTTGGCTGTCTGATCAGAAAATCTGTTAAACATCAGCCTGTTGTCACAAATTTGAACTGGATTAGTAAAGGTAAATATAGGAGCCTCAACATTATCACTTTAAAATCTTGCCTGTTATTCAACGGGTAGACGCTCTGTTATACTCAGTTACTCGGGATTGAAATGGGATGAAATGCGAACGACATCGGGATGGGACAGCGTCAGCAAAGAAGAAAGTTACTGTGATGGGCTGAGAGGAAATTGATTATGACCTGACAGGATGGGAAGATAGTTTCACTTCTGTTTCACCTTCAGATAAACGTGAGCGAGCAAGTTCGAGTATGAGCGATAATAAATAAATTAATATGAGTTTAGTTTCTTTTCGGTGTGGTCTGGGACAATATCGCACCAAAATCAAATGTATAAAACTACCTTGTAGAGCTTCAAGTTAAATTTCAGTTGCTAATGCCACATCAGACGATGATAGATAAAGTATGCCGAGCAACAAGCTGATTCTGAGCAGCGGAAGATGTTGCCATGCGAAGGTCGACTTCAAGGTCAAAGAGTGTCAGTATGGCAGGTAGAGAGCTGTGCAAGAGGGTGCAGACTTGTTGTGCAAAAGCTCCTCTTCCCAGTGTGTGCTACTTCCCAGTGTGAGTGTTATTCCCACTGACATTCCAGCAGCCAGCAAGTCCCACTGAGAACTGATTAGGACAAATGGAGCTGACAGGTTTGTCGCTGTTCACGGAGCGAGAGAGACATGCTAGGAAGTCGAGTGGAAATCTCCTGTTTTGTCAGGCCAAATCACACCGAGAGAAAATAGATGATATGATCCTTTTAGCGAACTTGAATCACCTCTTTCACACTATTTGATACTTTTTCTCTTTATCGTCATCACCAACTTATCAACCCTGATCCTTAAACTAACCCCCGAAGGACAAACACATCTTTCTTTCTTCTATGTCATCGATAAGTAGGTTATCTCTCAAATTATAATGACTTCAATAAAGTATAGGTCCACCATGCAATTTCATATTTGCAGACAGCAGAAAATCATTACAGAAAGTTATCACTTTTATATGACATCAGCATACTGCATACCATAAGAATGTTGTTGCTGTTGCTGTGGTCTTTAGAAATGGCTCATTCGTTTCCTTAATTAAGTTTAGTAACAGCCTTGTGAACTGCTCAGTCATTAGACATATGTTAAACGTGGTTGGTTTAAGCGATTCGGTAGCTAAGGATGTTGTGAATGCAGAGATGACATTGCAGATGCAATTTAAGAACACATTGCTGAGTCATTCACTCAGTGAGTGAGTTTGTTTAGTTGGACTTTGTTGGAGTTTTTTTTAAGGGTTTAATGATGAACTAGTCAGTCAGGAATATTAGTAAAATAAAGGTTATATGAATTATTATGATGGTTTCTGTTATTTTATATTCAGTATTATGGGGATTTATTTTTTTTAAGATGGGCAAATGTTGATTTGAGTTTCAAAGATATAAATGATCCCTTTTCCCATGTTTTTCTGTTTCTCTCCTCTTGATTTTTCAACATCTTGAGACCATGTTGGAAATAAGTGCACTCATTTTACTGTAACATGTTGTCTTGTAAATCCATAAATAATCAATTTATCAATCAAGTTTTGTGTCAATAGCAAGGTAAGTGTCGTGGGAAATCTTCAGATGGGCCAATAAATCTTCAGGTCTCCCACAACTTAGTATTAAACTCAAAACTTATAAGAGAAAGACTCAAAGAAACACACTGGAAGCTGGTAGAGTTCAATGTGAATAGGTTTACTCTGCACAAAGAGCAATACAAAGCAAACCGAGGCCTTGATCCCGGGAAAGAACCTAATGAAAAATCATAAAACATTAAATTATATACATCTCATAACCCCTCCTAATGTGGTGCTTACTTGCTAAACCCCATCTTGCTTGATCTTAACACTTTGGTAATAATCCAGACATGACTTGGCTACAGAAAACAACAGTGTTTCAGACTTCTCTAACGTTGTACTTGGCATCTTCTGCATTTCTCACAATACACAGGACCCAGCGGCCTTCGCCCATCACACATAGAAGATTAAAATATGACATTGCTGAGTCTCCTCTTCCGTATTCCCATAGAAACTATCTACTAAAGATGTAAATGTTTTCTTTGCACAATTACTGGCCTATTCATAGAAGAACAGTTTTCCACCACACAAGTCCTCCACAATCCATCTTTAATAAACTTTTCAGCCTTCAGATTCAGCTTTATTCCTCACCCTGGAGTGGTGATCTGTTATATATTCAATGCCAGTAATTCATTAGCTATAGGCAGCCTTCATGAAATGAATCACAGGCTTATTCACTCGATAACAGATTTGCTCTGACAAGTATAATTGAAGTAGAAGTCAAAATGAAAATATTTGAGAATTTGTTATTGAGTTTGCATGTCTGTGAAATGCTATTGATCCATATTTTGACTCAGATAAAATGCCTCAGTTTAAAAAAAGCCCTTCATAGAGAATTGGTTATTACAACATTGTGCTTGAATCTACAGTACAATATAGCTTTATTGCCTGCTGTGGTGGAAATTAGACTTTGACCACAGCTTGATAGTAAAACATGAAAAACTAAGACAGCTACAAACTTCAGGAGGACTGTCATATAAAGATACGGACACTGCATGTGCCGGTGAATTTGTCCACTAATTAAATTTATCTGGCAGGGATCGGGGTGATCTGGGGATATTCTACCTAATTATAAGAAATATAATTAATGTCTCTGGAATATGAGCTAATTTCACTGGCTTTCTATCAGTTTTGATAGGAGCGGGGAGGACTTTTTTTTTTTTTCCCCCCTCAGTTTTGCATCAATGAAAGAATTGGTTATCGCGCTCACCCTGATTCATTTGGAAAACATGAAAGCCTCTCCGATAGCCACATAATTAAACGGTTATTTTGGGGCATTCAATTTAAACTTGGGCTCAGCAGTGCCCTTGTAGGAGAAATAGAATTGCTTTGTCTCAGCACTCTCTTTGACTCTGAAGACAGTTTAAGGAAATCTAGTCGCAATAAAACACCAGATCTGACTACAAGGGAGCCTTGGAATTAATGATTTGCCTTTGATCCGACCAGGGCGATGCACGAGTGCCTTTTGTCCTCATCTAAATGAGTTCCTAGTTCTGGAGAAGGCTGCTAAATTATTAAGGCTGTGCTAGAAGTTTTTTGACTTTTTGATTTTTCTTTCCTTGACTTATACCGAGGGAACCTTTGGCAAATAATCCTATAGGTTTATGATAATGAAAGAATTCAAGCTAAGTTTGCAATAATTATGATGTCTCATAGACTGGAGTTGCAGAAACATCTGCCTAATCTAATCACCTTCCAAATTAACCTACGTTGTCTATATCTAGATAGTGTTTCAGAACTTACTGCAGTAGAATACAGCACAATACATCATATCATATGATGGACATTGAGCTGCCGGCTACAATTTGACTTTAGGATGCCCTCATCTTGTTTGATATATTCAACCGGGGTGGGAGGGGGTGGGGGGGTGATGATTTGCGTAAACAAATAGATCCTGACTGGTGGCATAATCCTTCTCACGATGGCCAAAGGGCAAACTTAATGCACTGAGATATCAACGTCAAAGTCAAAGAGCAGAATGGAGTCTATTTTTAATCCACTTATCTGAGTCCTTGATTTTCTGCACATTTGCCTCGTTATTCATCCTGATGAAAAATGCTTTTGAAATGCAACGCTTTTGAAATACAGGTGGTGCACATGAATCAAAACCACAGTGTGTGTGGGTGTTGATAAGGAAACATTTTACTAAAACTCGTTCTGCATAATAACTATCCGGGAGACGTGTGTTCTGGTGTAGTAATATGTCTGAATGCTTCGGATGTAGAGACTTGGGGGAGGAAGAAAGGCATTTGGCTTGTTGACTTTGCTTCTCCTCTTCAAGAAAACCTCTCAAACGCCTCAAGTGACTGACATATTTACTCCGTCTTCTGCAAAGTCCTCCACCATCCCTCTCTCCATCTGTCGCTGCCCTTAACGACACCTCATCCTGTTGAGAATGGGCCGAGAGAGGCAGGAGATTAGGAGCTAATATGGTATTGGAAAGGAGGAATAATCTCACAGACACCCTATCTTTTCTCATAAACTCTCAGGCGAGAGGACAGTCCTCCAGCCTGACTGACAGACCGGCTCGCTGAATGAATGACAGCCGCCAAGGTGAGGGTACGTCAGAATGGCGGAGTCGAGTTTAAAAGCCAGTTAGCAACGTAACACTAAGCCTCAAGTCATCATTGTGGATGACCGCCTGTGCTATCAGCTCTAATCCTGACCTAAAGCCCTGTTCCCCATTCCCACAGGAGCAATATTGCTTGGGGACGTGAGACGGTTTTGCAATAATTTCAAAGATTGATGGTGATTTGAATTCTGTGCAAATCTACTATGTCTACAGTTTGTTAAGTTAAGGTTTGAGGGCAAATTTCTAACTGTTAAATGATTTAGATGAAGACAGAGGTCCCCTGATAAAACTAAATTAAACTGCAATATTTTTCCCTTTTTTAAATGTACTATTGCTTCATTACTGCTGTCATGAAAAATGGAGACAGAGGTGCAAGCAGTTATTTACTGAGCATGTACTTGAGCTGTCAGCTGTCTGTAATACATCATATCTTAAATGTCATGTTAACGAGAAACCCGGTTTCTGTAATCGGGTTAAGGAATTAGAGAAACCTGGTTAACACAGCAGGATATCTGCTGGAGAAATCCGATTTCTAGGCCATGTATACGTATAACCAGCTTCCCTAACAGGGTGTTTTCAAGAGCACATGTGCATGACAAAGACTTGAGGCAGGGAAGGTATCGTTGTGGCAGCAGTGTGGCAGGATGATAGAAAGCATCTTAAGAGCGGCACATCCTTCTATCCAAAATAATTCTATCCGAGTCTCACCACCGAACTGGAAGCGACACTAAAACTTGAAAAATGTCGTCTTGTAGAAGTCTAAATAAGTCGGTTTTCTACAGTTATTTGTAAAATTCACATTCCCATTGTAAGGAAGACGTATGTGCTCTGTCATTAAAGACTATAGACATTAGAGACTGTCCTCACTGTGCTGCCAGGTTCTACCAAAAAATAGACAAAACAAAATCAGGAAACAATGTCTTAAAGAAATCTGATTACTGACCTGCCGTATGTAAACATGCACATTTATAGTGACCTTGTTCTTCAACCTGATTTTTCCCAGAGATCTGATTTCTTGTGAGCAAATAGAAAATATAAGGGTTTAAATGAACTATGACATTTGCTACATTAAATTACAAAGTGACAACTTATAAATTTAGATTTTTGTAGTCAGGGATGAAGAGGTTATCATGTTTATTCATTAATTGCAAGAAGTGCCCAACATACTGTATGGTAATGGACCCATGTGAATAAGGCTTAAGTCATTTTCCATCAGGCCTCTCCTCTTTTTCATAATCTGCTTCCGCTCGAAACACTGCAGGATGAGACTCACCTTCTTTTAAACTCTCCTCCATTTCCCCCGAGAACACAAAGTGGACTCTTCACTCCTGAGTCACTTTTATTTCGCCCTTCCCTGGCAATTATTTCCTCTCTGGAAAATACGCTTAGAGGATTTCTGTGACAAAGGGAAGAGATTCAAGTTTACATCCTTCTCAGGCACCGCTGCTCTTCAGTTCACTCAGAGAACGGCTGCGTTTGCCAACAAGGTGACAAAAAACATGCTGTCAAGACGCTGACGATGTTTGAAGCAGCTGACAGGCTGTGTGCCAAATGCCTCATACATGCCTTAAGAGATTATTTTTCAACATATCTTATTTCCCAATATGTGGAAAATGATATGAAATACGGAATTTATAATATTACGCCTGTTTACCTATGTTATGAAGCAATGATGCATTTCAGAGAGCTCTCAAAATAGATCAGAATTCAATATGCTCAGTATGCCCACACATTGCGTGTCCTGTTGCATTGATGGAATCCACAATATTTCCACCTTGAGATTTATTGCATTAGAAAAGGAGAAATATTATACCTCAGTTGTCAGGATGTTTTACCACTTGGTCAAATAAAAGCAAAAAAAAACAACGAAACGGCCTTTAATGTCTTTATATTTCTGCTCAGTTCATAGAGTGTGTAGTGTTCCTACATTCCCCAGAATGACCCAAACAACACAAAGAAAACAGGTGAAGACTTAAAGCTAACTAGATAGAGCTAACTAGTTTGTGACTGTTGCCTGGTTGAGACTACACCCAAACACACAACACAACAAAACAAACATTGAGAAGGACTATTTCTTTGCCAAGAGTAGTGATGACAAGGTTTTTGTACTGATTAAAATAGCTATAACGTGTTAATTGATTTGCTTTAGAGGTACCGGATTTTTTACCTTTGTACAGAGCCACGCAAGTCTTTTCCAGTATTTGTGCTAAGCTAAGCTAATCAGCTGGTTGCTCTACATGTAGCTTCATAATTAAACAACAAATATGAGAATGCTATCAATCTTCTCATCAACTCACGGCAAGAAAGCAAGTACACACGTTTTCCAAAATGTCAAAATAATCCTTAGAAGCTCCTGTTAGTGGAGAGGACGCATCATCTACAATCTTGAAGGCTATTTTACCCCCCTACTGCTTATTTTGCATCTAAACTTGGCTTCCCACAGTGTGTTATAGCGGAGGATTCGGCTATTCCCTGAAAACAAAGAAAAAAATCTCCAGTAGCATCATTAATCATCATCATCATCATATACTTTATGAAATAAAGTATTAAACTTAGGGAGAAAAGTGCAGAGGAGTTATTTCACACAGCAAATACCATATATTTAAAGAGCATTTAAGTTACATTTAGGTTGTCATCTACTTACTAAACTGGTCACAAAACAAGATGCTCTGAGACCTGGGAGGCTTACCACCACAACTACACAATAATTTGGGGGATACCTGGAAAACAAGAAAAATACACCATCAAAAAAGGAGTTGTTTAAACAGCATAACAGTGTTCAAGGAAGGATAGATTTTTATTTTCAGTTATTAAACCTTCTCTATCTGTCTTTATCACAGTGGGTGAAGTTTGTTCTATAATCAAAATAGCCAGACAGCTGTGATGCCTACAAAACAAGTTCTCTACAAACTACAAGTAACAAGCAACAATACAACACCATATGTGCATGTCGCTTTACCGTGTATGCCATTCATTATATCCACATTAATACAGTACAGTATGTGCAGCCTGACTATACGCCACATGGTGAATCCTTTAAACACCACCTTTGACTTTGAGGGGGATTATCCCTTAATAAGGTTTAAGCCAAATTTAAGAAGACTCTTTAATTAAGCCAATCATTTCAAGCCATATGGCTGTGATGCTTTTCAATTAAATGTCATTAGAGTTTCCTGTTTGTCACATCAGGATCCAACCTGGAATGAAGAGAAAATCAAGGCAGGGTGCTGATGCAGCCTGGTTTTTAATTTTTATGTTCAATACAACAAATACACGTGTAGATGAGTAGAAAATTTAAAAAAAAAAAATTATTAAAAGTCATTATCAACCTAAAGGTAAATTATAAAACTACTGCTGTAGGGCTAATTATTATTTTTATTATTAATTAATCTGTAGATTATTTTGTCAATTAAATAAGTCATCTTTTAATTTACAAAATGTCAGAAAATAGTGAAAAATCTCACAATTTCCTTAAGCCTAGGGTGACGAACAGTCTAAAACCCAAAGATATTGCGTTTACAACCATGTGTGACGAAGAAAAGCAGCAAATCATTGCAACAAATAAGCTACAAACAAAATCAATTATCGAATAGTTGCCAATTAATTTTTTGTCAATCGATTAATCAGCTAGTTGTTTCAGCACTATAAAGTTAAATCATTGACAAAATAAGTGATGAGCATATAAAATGAATTAAATAATAATAACAATGAGCAGAGAAGTTACCTTTGCTTCTCCAAATCAATTAAAACTGACAGAATAAGCATAAAGGAGCCTATTTGTCCTTTTTATTTACTCTCGTCATTTCCCTCTTGAGGAACACAGGTTACATATCTAAATAAATCCCTTCAGGACCTTGATGGCTTTTGCCTTCCCACACATTAAAGATAATGGAATAATTCACTTGCCCTTGAGCCCCTCGCCGTGCATCCATACAGAACTTCTTATTGGATCTCCAGCAAATTGAATGAACCTCCTTTCCATAAAAAGGTAATGGACTCCCTCACATAGCCCTCTAAATAACATGGACGGTAGGTGAGGTGAGATGAACCAATTTATTATCCGACTTTGAGGAAGGTGCGTATGGAGGGGAAGGTCACTCTCTCATTGATCACAGGTTCCCCCTCAGGGAAATGATAATTATGTGTACCAACATGGGCTGAGGTCACCTCCAGCCATCCCCAGAAACAGGTTAGAAAACCTCCAGAGAGGAAGTATGTAAAGCTGTGTTGTGGAACATTGTTGTTTTAGCAAAACTGGCATGTGTCACTGAATTTGTGTGGTTTCATGGTGATTAGAGGAAATCCGTCTTTATGAACAACTGCGTTAAATGTACAGAATTCATTGCAAAGTAATAATTTTTTGTAATCTGGGTTTTTAATTTAACATGATATGATGGCATGGGTGGAGAGAGTAAGAAATATTCTACTCAAATAGAAAAATTGCTACTTTGCTGCCAAAAAGTTCAGTTGTAAAAATGTATCTCACCAAAATAAGTCAAATGTAGCACAATTAAAGGGGTAATCAAGTGATTTAGTGCTGTACTTCCACAAAGAGCAGATTCTCAGGAGGCAGATTAGAAAAACAATGATCAAAAACGATGCAGCAGACATCCAGAAAATGCTGGATCCTATACTTCCGTTAATTCAACTTGATTGCGTCTGTCTTTAGACCCCCCTTGTCTACTAAATACCCACATATTTGAACTTCACCTGAACTTCACCTCCAGTTTGTAGTGCAGACTTTCTGATAAAAAATTGTAGTCTCTAAACCCAACCTGAGATTACTCTGGTGACATCATCAGGGTTATTTCTACGCTTTTTAACTAAAGATGCATATTCCACAGTCTCTTGAATATCATCTCTATGTGGCGCAAGAAAGAAAAGGTCGAGATTTTAATTATAGACATTTCTCTACTGTATAATTTTTCAATGCTAATGGTTTCACATTCAGTCGGTTTATAATAAGCAAGTTTCCATTTGTGCTCTGTAGCCTACAATATAGAGAGCCTATGGACATGCATGCAGTGTAGAAGAGGGATATAAAATGTACAGAAGCACTGTGTGTGTGTGTATGTGTGTGTGTTGATAAGGAAACATTTTGTTTATTTATTCATTCTGCATATCCAAAATGTAAAAAGGGGGGATTTCAAATGTACAATATGTTGTGCAAAGTTTGTTCCAAACCCCGTCTTACCAGTCTAAATCATGATGTTGGGCTGCAACATAAACCTCCCAATTAATTCAAAGGACAGACAGGTAATAAAACTTCCATCTGTGTCTGCTGGTACAGCTTCAAGAAAAAAAACCCCACTCATATTATGTTTTATGAGACATTATAAATTTAATGCAACTTTTCATGCATTTCCATAACCTGCAAATACAGGAGTTAAAAACAAAAGAACAAAGTAATAATAAAATGAAATATTAGCAGATAAAATTGAAAGTGAGAGCACAAAGAGACACAAATTATAAAACAATTTAAGACAAGACTAAGGCTAAAATAATGTGATTTTAAAAGACATTTCAATAGAACATGGTTTCTATCCAGCAGAGTCATCATTCAAGAGTCGAACTTTATAAGTCAGTTCAGATACACAAAAACTTTATTGTAGATAAACAATCCAAAAGAGATGCATAAGTACTCAGTCAATGGCAAAACTACTCTGTTCTGCGCTTTAAAGTACAGAAAAGTAAAATGAGTACTTAACCCCAAAGGAGGGGTCAAAGGACAGCACCCTTGCAGCTGATAAGCATTCAGTTTCTCCCTCATAGACACTTAGATGACTGGACCACCGTGCCACTTCTGATTATACCATATTGTGTCGGTTTCCCCTCTTATCCTGTGCAGGCTAACAGCATTTCCGTCTCAAAATCAGATCATGTCCGTCAGGCAGCCAGGAGCAGCCACGCTGATTAGCATCGGGGGGGAAAGATGGGTGGAGGAAGGGGAAATCAACGGGTGTCTTGATTACTCTCTGTAGTCGTCGCATACTGCATGCCCTGCTCCAACCCTAAGATGATTATTTTAGCATAGCTAATTCAAGTCTCTTTAAGAGCCAACATTTATGAGCCACACTTCTACCGACGCCTGCACACACTCCTACGTAGATATGCAGTACATACATGTATGAATAAAGGGTAGCATGGTAATACTGGTTCCACAAATTCTAGCCAGTAGTGGACTACTACCTTCAAATGCTGTTGTGTGTGAGTAGTAGACATGGTGGGTATAAGAAAGAGTGCTGAGAGCAACAATGTCTAAAATTGCCTCTCTAAGGATGCTGGAAAGAGACATGAGTAGAGATATATGACAGAGATGGAGACAATGCAAGGGACAAAGAATGCAGCCAAGTGAACAGAAAAAAAGCAGAAAAAAAGCAGACAGAGATGTTGAAGGAGAGAGATTACGCTGAGGATATGACACCCGTGGCCCGTGTAACAGCCCACAGGGTGTAGCAGCAGGCGTGGGAGGAGGTCCTGACTTTGATACACCACAGACAGCGGGTGTTATGGGACTGTAGAGCAACTACTTGCAAAACTGGGACTCAGCTTCTTAGACAAGACTCAAATAGACAGAGACAGAAGGTTAAAGCAGCACAGAAACGAAGACGAAGAAGCCTGGAGGTCTGATACAAGCATATGAGTAAAGTGGGTGAGTTATTTGGCTGGAGACAGAGAATGATGCCATCCACTAAGGTACATTTATAGCATCAAAAATGGTGTTAGGTCTGCTGGATCTGTTAAGATGCTGTGCCTCCATCTGCCTGTGCGCCACACCTGGTAGGTGGCGAAGACGTAGCTGTGATGAGAACAGGAGGAAGGAAGGATCATGAGTATAGTTCACATGTTCATGTCTTCACACCAAAACCAGCATGATAAGACAATGCATAATGGGAAAACTAATAGCACAGGTGAGGGGAAGGTGTCAGGTAATTCAAGATGGTTTTGAGCCCAAAATAATCCTGCTAGTTTTATGATGCTATTTGTGTCTATGTTTATGCTGTGCACTTATCTCAGTCATGGTGCTGCAAATTTAACATTGTTTTTGTAGTTTAAAAAGGAAGCTTAGTCTTTACATCTGTTTTCTCTATGCAGGCAGTTTTAGATTTAGAATAAATTGAATTTTGTGCATCAAATCATCAGCTTTGCGGCTAAGAGGTAATTTACTATACATATGTTTAATTTGTCATTTATATGGGACAGTGTGGACTGACTGACTGAGAAGGAAGAGTGAAAACACACCATTATCCAGGCATCCAGATGTTACTTGTGACATAATTTTAAGCCAGATTGCTCACTGCTCCATGAGGGCTTATCAATACACAGGACAGAATAAAGGGGGGGGGGCCCTCTTTCTTCAGAATTATGTTACATTTTCTATTCCACTGACATTATTTATCTAATGAGGCAACAGAAACTGTGAAATGTGGTCATAAGAGGGCCATCATGAATAATTCACATGGGCTATTTTGCATTGTAAAGGGCGTCACAGCAAAGGATGAGGTTGAAGGAAAAGAAAGGGAGATGGAAAGTTGAGATTAATGGAACATGTTGGTCCATTCTAAACCCGCTAATTACCAGCGTAGATCTAGATCTTGTCAGGAGTTCCTTCACTCTCTCTCCCACACCAAGGTGTCGATTGCCCCATTGAGTTTCATTCTGCTTGTCATGGCCGGCTGCAAACCTGATATGTTTACTGACACAAATTAGTGTGGAACCTGAGCAGCTCATTAAGGCAGAGGGGAGATTGAAATAGCAGAGTGTAGGGCCCCAATCTGTTCGCCCATGGAGGGTTGTGCATCTAGACAGGTGTGTGGAGAAACCCATAAGTTAATGCTAGGAATTATTCCCACAGAGCAACTACTAGACGTGATGGTGGATAATTGGAGGCAGAAATGGGAAAAGGCAACTCACAGGGTCCTTAATGCACAGAGCTATGGCTGATGGTCTGTCAAGCAGATTTTAAATTAGCTTCAGTGTCATGGAAAAAGTTATTTACGGTTTCCTTTGCAGTTGCTGGTAAATAATACTTGTTTAATTGGCTGATTAAGTTTCAGCCAGATGGCAGTTTTATTCCCTATTTATGCTCTCAATTAAATGGGAGAGGTGTGCTGCAAAAGTTAAAACAGTTGTTTAGTTTCTCACAAAGATAGTTTCTTCTCAAAAGCCCAAAAGTCACATTTGAATCAGAGCAACTGAAATGTCCGATCCTGAACCCATCTGTCAGCTGCTGTTTGAGTGGTAAAATTAGACTCACTTAGAAAAATAAGTCTCCTTTCACAGCATAGACTGGCAGGCCCATTTCCGGATCTGACTTTTCTTGAAAGACTTGACTCTTTGTCTTCTTCTTTGGTCAAACTCTGCAGGAACACCTTCTGTCAATCACCCAGAGGCTTTTTTATTTTCCTTAGCAGCTTCCTCCTGGCGCCTTGTTCATCTCTGGTGTCATAGTTGTGCTAATTAAACACAGGGTGCACAATGATTATTGCTCGCTGCACTCCACATACATTAGCATCTGCAGAAGGCTCTTCAGTAATCTCCTTCACACAGGAAGAAGTGCAATGAGGAAGTGTGCCTCACAAGCTGCTAATTAAACCCAACTATGCCTGCTTCCCTCCCTCCGCCTTCACACAAAGAACCCTCTAATCACTTCTAACTCGATTTGGAAACAAGTAATTGATGTACATGCAAGGTTTATGATGCGTGAAAGAGGAGAAATACTACCAGTTTAGATGTTAACAGTCTGGGCTAAGAGGAACATGTGACGCCAGAGTTATTCGTCTTGTCTCTAAAATAACGAGGATTTTGACCACAAAGGGCATAAGGACGATGGCAACGGTGATGATGACGGCAGCAGGATGATGATGGCAGTGCCACAGTGTTGGCATTCATATGAGGTTGTGGGCTAATCAAGAGTCAGGCGAGCTTTGTTGTGCATGTTTCTGTTGCTGGGGGCACAGTCTTTATGCCCGTGTTAAAATCCCTTTGTTCTCCTATTGGAACTGAACTGGTGCTGATTACTCCGTTGGCCTTTGGCTCCGTGCTCCCCACTGGAATAAACTTCGCTTCCCATGCCAAAAGCGGCTTGTAACAGGAATGAAATGTAAAGCAGTTGCTACAGGGAATGGTGCCATCTTTTTCAGAGCTTCAGAGCTTCAGCCTCTAATTCACAGGAAAGTGCTGCTGCCTGAACTCAGCCATGAGCTCACTCTGTTAAAATATTTACATGCACTGACGCATACATGTGACCATATTTGACTTGTCACTGTCCAATAAGACATTTCCTACTCATCTGTGCAGCAGCAGCAGCAGCCGCATGTCGTACGAAGACGTTATTCAAATGTTAACATTCCTCAACATTCCTTCCTACAAGTTCTCTCCTCCTCTTGGCCTGTAGTGGCTCCTGTAATGAACCACAGCACAAACAGCTCTTGTGAATGTGAGTGTTAGCGCTGTGATTTGATTTGATTTTAGCTCTACAGAGAGAAGGCAAACAGAAAAGAGCTGCCAATGGAAACCAGCAGGTTTTCCCAAGTCAAATGAAGCCTTTAAGCTACGATGCACACAAAAATGTTCATTCTCCAGTTGATGTTACATTCCTCATTTACATTTGTCTGGAGAGGAACATCTAGAGATATTTTAATTTTAATGAGATGTTCTGACTTTAGTTCTATGGCTCGGAGTGTTGGGGAAAGAGTGGCCTGATTTTACTGACACACTGATCATTTTTGTGGTAATATTTACTTTCTCCGTTATATGTAAGTTATTACTTTGTCAAACTAACATTAGTTATATTTTTTTTCCTCAAAGTGGATTAATTCTTTAATGTGCAGTATTTTAAGACATAACAGCTAATTAGCTGGAGAAATACCTTCTGGCTGTTTTCAGAGTAGCAAGAAAGAGAAAAAAACTTATTTCTAGCTGCCAGAGCAGGCAGTGGGGAGATTATATCAGTGTTGATGCAGTAAAATTTTTGTTTTTCTGAAAAACAGTATGTTTGCTGTATTTTATACTGTATTGCATGTATATTCACTGTTTTTTGAGAGCGGGTATCTTAAAAGGACTGTCAGGAGTTCTCCTTTTCTTATGAGTACAGAGTAATTTTGTGACTTCAAAAGTTGTTTTGAGTATTTCAGTCATGTATGGCTTGTAAATTTGCACCTGTAGCTTCATAACATGTAAAATTATCAAGCAGTGATTTCTTATATCCTACTTTTTAGTTTTTATTTGACTTAGGTATAGAGCATTAAGTCATTAAGGCTTATGACAAATTACACACTGGAGGCTGAAAGAGGCTGAGTTGTGCCATTGCCCTAATGAGCAGCCATGTTAGGACCGAGTGTTGAGGTCAGAGGTCATAGTGTTCTTCCTCTATCGATCCCGCTCCAACTTCACCTGTCAGACAGCTTCGCTTAGTCTCTGCCAAGCAATTCTGTCTTCACACATTCAGCGGTGGGAAGCAACTATTTACTCAATTACTGCACTTAAGAACAATTTTGAGGTTCTTGTACTGTACTTGAGTATTTCCATTTTATGCTACTTTATACTTCACTCCACTACATTTCAGAGGGAAATATTATACTTTCTACTCCACTTCATTTTTTGACAGTTTTAGTTACTTTTCAGATGAAGATTTGACACAATGGATAATATAACAAGCTTTTAAAATACAACACATTGTTAAATATGAAACCAGTGGTTTCCAACCTTTTTGGCTTTTGACGTCTTACAAAAAGCAGTGTGTAGTCGGGGTCACATTTCAGATGTCTATGAGTTGTTAACAGCTCCATCAAATAGTGATTTTTCCCTCTAAACTTCTCAGATGGTTTCAGTAAATGCTCCAATAATTCACCAAAAAGTAAAGATTCAAGAAAAAGTCCATTCTTTTCCCATCAATCACCTCACAACCCTTCAGATTTATCTGGTGACCCTTTGGAGGGGACCGACCCTTAGGTTGGGAACCAAACTGGCTAACTGTATATGAAGTAGTTCAAACTAACTCCACCTCCAGCAGCTACAACAGTTAAATGCTGCTGACGCAATGATGTTTAACAATCTAACAATGTCACTTATTATAATATATCAGTCAGAGGGACAAAATTAGTACTTTTACTTTAATACTTTTAAGTACTAATTGCTGCTAATACTTTACTATAGTTTTACTTAAATAGGATTTTTCATGCTGGTCTTACTTGTAATGGAGTATTTTTAAATTGCTGTATTGGTACTAATATATACTAATACTTAATACTTCTTCCACCACTGCACACATTATAAAGGCAAAGTCTTCAATTGGACACTCGTGTAACTACACCAATATCTTAGAAAATGAGCATTTTGGGTACTTCTTTGGTGGATGAGATTGGAGGTCATGGAGTTACTTGTGCATTATTATGCATTGACATTTGAACGGAGCCTCACATTTACACAATTCTGCTAGTTTGAAGCGGTCAGTCGTCAAGATTGTCGTGAGCTTGATGATTGCTTTAGGCAAATACATTCTGAACTGAACTGCCTCAGTCACACTGGCATTATAATTGTGCAAACATTATTTCTATTAAGGTTTCTGACATGTTCAGAGTATTCAAATCACCCTGAGTAACCTTTGCTTGGAGTTACAGTTCTTAGGTAAACACTTCCCTGGCTGGAGGCGCAGGTCTGAACCAATCGACTCATTTGTTCAGTTTGAAAGTGATTGCTGCCGAGTGGAGACTGCTTTAATTTGATTGATGTGTGGTTCACCAAGCGGTGGATTTGGTTGTAATTACTCTTTGTGCTCACCGTGATAAGGAAATTAATCAAGCCATTATGTTGCTCCCATTTTATCATCAGGACACAATAATTGAATAAACCAACCTTACTTGTCTTCAAAGTCACTCTGGCTTGCAGCGTACATACCCGCTGGAAAGGTAAAGGGTTCGCTATTGCTGAGTGGCGGATAGTGAGGTGGGGATGTTCGGTTTATTTCATATTCAAAGACAATGTAGTCTCTTTGATTGGAATAATCAGGATCCGTTGTTGTTAAAATTTAATCACAAAGCCACATTATCAACTATACATCGGGGGTAGGACCAAGTAATCCACTTTGTTTTCAACAAATAGGCAATGAATGAAGCTCAGTGAAAATTGTTGAAAGAATTAATTATTGATACATTATGAACCGTCAATTAAAATAGAAAACAGAAAACACACACCCATCATTACATAATTACAGCCTAATTCTCTGTCAGAGCTTTATGCTGGAGTTGGATGGAACAAACTAGCAAAGAAGGAAAATAGCCCAGAGCAACTGATGCCTCCTAACAGGGGCTGAACAACTAAATCTTTGATGGTCACTTCTATCATTCTGACTTCCTGTCATGCATTGTAAGGAAGAGGCTGCCAATTTGGGGCAGATCTCAGCCACCCAGAAGGATTTGCATCTGTCCTTGCAATTTATTCTGGCAGGAGGAATGTCACCAAAAATCTATTACCCATCTGTGCACGTTTGGGATGTTCTGAGAAAAATTACCTCCACCGGGAAGGGAATACATGAGGTGGTTTTCTTACCCGTAAGAAAAGAAACAGCACTTTCACATGAATATACTTGTTCCAGGGGACATGACAATCCCCAGACTGCTTTCCACAAGAGCAGCAATTAATCACATGGCAGCATATGTGTTCAATAGTCAGATATCTGAGATTATACTTTACAATAAATGCCAGCTCATTCAGAAGCTCATTTAAATGTAAATACTTCCTGATTTTTTTGAATGTCTCTCCATGCGTTTGAAGCTTTTAGTGCAGAAATCTCGCCGTTTGAAGGCGGCTTTAGTGATCAAGTGGTGGGGTCTTTTGCTTATGTGTCTAATTGATTGAAACTGCTTGATTACATGCTCGTCTTTATGTGGGTCTTCAGCTGAATGATTGCCTCAAGATCTCTTAACATTTAATCATTAACACTTCACCCAAAGTGTCCACTTTGCATTGAAAAGTTTGAACAGGTTTTAACAGGTTTTAAGAGACTTAAGAGTTCGCCTGGTGAGGGATGTGTTTGATTCACTTTGCTTGGATTTAATTGCTTGCTTGTGTCCTTTGGGTGATGATAAAGTTGTTCTTGACTCGAGTCTGAAACCGGTGTAAACACTCTCAGTGTAAATTAAAGTGCCTCTGGACCACCCTGTTTGGGTTTTAATTGTGGTAGTAGATCATCTCTTTCCCTGGTAATTATCTTAACTATCATCACTCCTATAATAACGATAATCAATTGTTGCTGGCTGTTTTGACAGGGATAATGAAAAGTTTATTAGCCTCTCTGAACCTCAAGAGTGAGTGGGGAACTCTTAAATCATCTGTGGGACTGGGGAGACAAAATATAAACATCCCTATTTCCACACACTTTCCTGTCACTTCAACACATTTCTCCTGATCCCTGAGAGGATGAAGGCCATGCAAGTCCTTCCTCAGTCACCATTATCAGCTCCGATAGGCTCGACATGTTTACAAGATTGTAACTCAGAACAGAGCTCCTTAATTAAGTGCTAATTTGGAGAATTTGGCAACCCTCCACTCTGTATAATCAGGATGTTTGGATTGTTAGACTGAGGACCACTCCATTGTGCACAGTAATGACATTTTGCATTTAGCTCAGGAATTTTTTCTTTTCCTTTTTCATTTATTTGGAAGTTATGTATCTTGTAGGAGTTCTGCAGTTAAAGTCAACCTTTATCTTCAATATGATTTCTTAACTGAGTCTGAAAGTATGCATGCTTCACAAATCTAGAAAGGAAAAGAAAAATACTGAATGGTAATTTTACTTCAGTTTGAAATTCTCCCTCTTGTTAGGACCTCTTCAGGTGACGCGTCATACATCGATCGGCTGATGTTGTTTTCCTGTTTTGCTTTAGGGGTAGCTGTATTGATCCTCCATGCACATCCCCTAACTTGTTTGCCACACTTGGTTATTCACTTGCTCCATTAGCCGTGAATCTTCACAGAACTCAGCAGGTCAGAGCAACTATGAGGATGGCATGGTAACCAAAATGACGGAGGTTCGATTGGTATGGATTTTTGAAAGCTGGCATCTACTTCTGCACGCCAAATATCAGAAATTAGTTCTTGGCACAGTGGAAAAGCCACGAAAACACCATTAAGATCATGATGAGACACGAAACCTTTACAATTAGCAGGTCACCTATTCTACTGGTTCCCAATCTGGGCTTAGAATGATTATTAAAGGGATCAAAAAGACAACAAAAAAATATTTCTGTTACACAAAATCATATTTATTTTTCAATGACTTTTTATAGTTTTCTTTTCCGTCTTCTTCTTTTGAAATACTGGATACTTTTACCTCTTCAGGCCTCTAAAAGTCCCTTAGATGAGACTATCAGAAAAGGGAAATGATAACTTATGTCCACTCTAAGACCATAGCCTGTAACGTGGGGTCATAAGTACTGTATGTGGAACCATTAACCAGTTCAATAGTCAAGGGATACTACAAGACCACTTTTAAATGAGGAATACTTTTCCCAAATTTGCATCAAGAGCACAAGGATAATGCGGTGTGTGCAGGTGCTGAACACATGGGTAATTAAAGAAAATTAATTGAACTAAATGGACATTAGAAGCAAAGGTTGTGAGGATACACAGATTTATGCTGACAAAACAAAACTATAAGGCAGTACATTTGTCTGTTTGTGCTTTCAAGAATAGATGAGATCACAGAATGGAAAATGTACAAATGCCCTTTCAGTGTCTCTTAATTGTATTTTGTAAGATCTCATTCATGTCACAGCAGGGTTTCTACAGACACAGGGGTCAGAGGGAAAAGGTTGAATTCGAGTGCTTTGTGTTTTGTTGTGTCCCCGTAGATCCCCCAGACTCATCCAGCATACTGGAACACCCCAGAAGGGTTGCTGAAGCAAACTGTCAAGTGTTTTTTTTTTTTCTCATGCTTCGAGTAAACACTTGATTTGAAATAGAAGAGAGCAGATGAAAACATAACTTGCAGAATGTAATTGGGGCAGCTGAGAATGCAATTTGTGTTAATCGCCGTTGTGATTTTGACACATTTTTTAATGCAAACACCGTAGCTGTGTAGCACTGTTTCGCTGGTTAGTTTAATGGCTGCCTGCATGCCTCTCGCACACCTGTACAATGTCAGCTGATGTTGTGAGTTTGAGCCCTCCGACAGCGAGCCGGTGTTGTGTAAAGCAGCTGGCAGATTACTGAGCAGCTCCTGGCAGATAGCGTGGCACTTTATCTCAATTTTACATCGTCAATGGGGTGTGGACAATGAAACTGTACACAAACTATGATGATCCTCCTGTGGCTTTGGCAGTTGATGATGTTTCATGAATATCTCCGCACAGAGCTGGAAGTTCAACAAACAAGCAGATGGTTAGCAAGGAAAAAAAAATGAAAAGGTTAGACATGTTTTGCCTTTCCTTTTCTCTGTTGACAATGTTACACATTTTTCATTAGGGCCCCAATAGGAAAACTATGATCCTACATACACATGCACAAACCATCTCCTGAGAATGTCATTCATAAACTAATTTGCATTAAAAATATAATTGCCCCCAGATTGTTTTCTATCAACATAACAAAGATGGGTCCATACTGAACATATCTGCAAACTACATTAAATATTCATACTGAACAAACCTGTATTTTATTTGTTTTCTAAACAATATTCTCTTGTGGCACCCAAAGCATTAGTATCCATTTTTAAGGTTAGGTTTAGGGCTACAACTAATAATTATTTTCACTAATGATTAATCTGCTTATTATTTTCTTGTTATTTAGTTGTTTTCTCTCTAAAATGTCTTGGAAAAATGCCTGTTGTAATGTTTTAGAGTCTTGGTTTCTCTGATCATCAGTCCAAAATCAAAAGATATTCAGTTTACTATCATCTACAAGACAGATAATCCTCAAACTCTCACATTTGAGAAGCTAAAACAATTATTTTATTATAAAAATAGTTGCCAATTAATTTTCTGTCGAACGACTAATCAATTAAACGACTAATTGTTGCAGCTCCAGTTAGGTTTAGACAACTAAAACGCTTGGTTAAGGTCAGGGGGAGTCCAAGGTGACTTGAAGCATGATAAAGGATGCGTCCTCTATTTCAGTAAAACCATTATCTGCTAACCTTAAATAATAAGTCTGATGATATTTTATATTTTTTGTTTTTGTCAACAAATTGCATAGAAAATACACTTGTGTATGTATGTCTATGTGTATTTGTTGTGGTCTTTTTCATGGGATTTGTAGACAATAAGAAAGAAATATCACAAGACGTCTCCTTTAAGCAAGTGTTTTAGCAGTCTAAGACTAACAACATGTTGGACACGGTGCAAATGCTGGTCTCTGGTGTCAAAGTCACATGTATAGAGTCACATCAACCCCAAACTCCTTCCTATGATTTGTGCATTGTAAGACCGCCACACTTCCTCGATTGGCAAAATCGTTAATGCTAAAATTAGCATAAAACAAAGGGATGGAACACACACATGCCTGCAATGCACCCATCCGAATTTGGAAACACATAACAGTGATAATCACATCCACACCCTCTTAAACAAAGCTTTGTCTTCCTGTTTGCTGCATGTTTTTTTTTTTTTTTTTTACACCATCTGTCAGTATTTGTTACCCATCCACGTGACGATGAACAGCAGTGATGTATGATGAGCAGAGAAGCCCCACGCTGAGAGGAGTGAGACTCTCCCTCTGTGACAAAGACTGAAACAGGAGCTAGTCACAGCACAGTCACTTCTCTCTGCCTCCGATGACAGCATTACTTGTCAGCAAGGGAGCAATAAAAGTGCATACATGTAAAGTATGACACACATGATGAAAGGGAGAGGTCAAAAAGTCAAGAGGTGGGATGTTGGCTGTATCTGCAGCGTTGCTATATTCAGGCAACGGTTTCAATCAGTGGCGTTCCCATCCTACCATATTCCAGGGGGGGGATATTTTAATGGAGCTCATCCCAGCCTATGACTCCATTTTACCTGTTTTATGGTAAACAAATCCAGTCAGGATTTTGGAGGATTACTGTCCACGTAATTCTTCATTATCAAAGTACTCTCACTTAATCCGCTCAGTATTTGCATTCATTTAAAGCTTTTTGCCAGTTTGGTTTACTTTGAATTGTCCCTTTAAAAGTACTTTCAACCGCTGCCTGGTTATGAATTACAGCTACAAAAAGGATTGTCCATGCTTGAGAGTTTGCGTGTATGTGTTTGTGTGTGTGTGTGTGTGTGTGTGTGTGTGGAGTGAGCGAGGGGTGTTGTTTGACAGATACAAACGGCCAGCGATAAATCCAGGTGCTTATAGCTTGGAAAGTTTCAGCCATAAATTGCAGGGCCGGATCAAGGGAATGTGCATCTGTGATGGTGAAATCGATTTCATTTAGAACTCATCAAACGCAGCTCTTAGAGTGACAGCAAATAACAAAGAAGCAGAGAGGGGGCCAGTAAAAGGAGCTTTGGGCCACTTTCCACTCCTGCTTCATTCAGGGACACAGGAACGGAACGTTCAACGGCACAAATGTTTTTTGTTCTCTTGTGTCGAGTAAATTGTGTATATTGTTCAGATCTCTGCAGGAAGTACGGCACTTGTATTACCACTGGCTGCAACATCAATATCTTTTGTCAGACTGAACGAGTTCAGCAGCCAAAGATCTCCATGGACAATTAAGGTTAAATAAATTACTATTAGAAGCAGGGAGGCTCAACAGCAAACTAGAAAATAGTTCTTACTATAGTTGTACTGTTTTACTGTGCAATGTTTCCTTTATATAATGAGCTGAAAAATCTGCTTCATACTGTGGGTGTGAATTGACTGAGATTTAGCTAAATCCTTGTGTTAAATTGGATTATTTATGAAACAAGTTTTGTAAGAGTATTTTTGTTGCATGCACAAATCAGGATGTAATGTGATGTGTTTTAGGAATCCATAATATCCACTAAAGGCATGAAACCCCAGTATGTCCGTCCAAGAGAGGGATGGTCCTTAAAACGGAGACCCATTATACTTGACTGCGTAGTTCTTCAGGGCTGAAACTAATTATTTTGATATTTGAATAATATTCCAATTACTTTCTTGATTAATTGATTTGGTCTGTTATATGTCAGGTAATGATGAAAAATATCCATCACAATCTCCTAAACCTCAATGTGATGTCATAAAAGCAAGTTTTTTTTCTGACCAGCGGTCTCAAACCCAAATATTTTCATTTAAACATCACATAACACAAAAACAAGACAAGTCTTTGTACAAAGCTTGGAAAATGACTAAAATTAATATTCAACGATCAAAATAATAACACAAAAATAGAGATTGTTCTTCTGACTATACATTTGACTAATTGATTAATTTGTTTGTGTTGTCAGATTACTCTTGTCCTGTCTGACAGAGACAGAAAACGTAATATATTCACAATCAAGTTACCTATTTGATTTGACTGTTTTGTTTTATTTCATTTTGTCTGGGTTTTTTTTTTTTTTACATTTGTGTCAGAGCCTGAAGTACACATGTACTGAACATGAACACATATTGAAAGAAACATTCAAAATCACAGTAAATCTAAATGCTAATACATTGCAGGAGGAGACAGGGGAGAGTTAAATTGCTTGTGTGTTTACTGATGACTTCTTATGTGTCCATTTTTGTGTATTGAAAATAAATTAATAAAAAGGTAGCTTGGTAGGTCCGTGGTATTTATAGCCTGACAATCTACCCTAACAAATCAGTAACAAGTAACGCACTACATCCAGCTGAATCAATCTCAGCAACGCTTGTCGCCATTTCCGTGGCCATGTTTCTGTTTTTTTTTCTCCATGAATGTGGCTAGTGTCACAACACAGGTAAACACTGGTAAAAGGGTTTGTTGTTAGGTTTAGGGGGATTTAATTACAACTAGGACTTATGGTAATACCAACTACTAACAGGCCATTACATACAGTAAATGTCTTGGTTGCCAATCAACAAGAAAAGAATGCAGGTCTTACTTGAATTACTAGCTAGCTTCCCGTCATCGTTGCACTCATCCTCTTCTCGATTGGACAGCCATGCATTGGCCTTGGTTTTAGTTCATTTAGGTTAACAAATAGACACAGACAGAAACAAAATCAAAAATACTTCAAGGATGAGGGATATCATTCATTGTTCATCTTGGTCTAAATAAAAGAGTTGCCCTGTGCATTCATCTGCAGCGAGCCACTCTCAGACATCCATATCTCTCCTTGCGTCTTCCCTCAGACAGGCTCATATTACGTAAGATGCACCCTCTTGAAGCTTGGCAAGAAATGAAAATGTTTGCAATACAAGGAGTGCCCACACACTAAATCAAAACTCCTTTTAATTTTATAAGGGACGTTTCAACCGACTACAGAAGAAAGACCAGTAAATGAAGGTGAAGAAGATAGAAAGCGATGACTCCTGTCATCTGTAGTTGTTTGAAATGTCGCTAACAGAATTAAAGGGAGCTTTGATTTAGTGCACCAGCACTCCTTGTATTGCAATTTAATAGATTTTTGTATTGCGCACTGACCCCACTGAGATGTGCACATGACTAGTCTGACTTATTCAACAAATGAATATGACCAATGATGAAAATGACAAATGATGAAGATGACGTTCCCGTTTTTAATCCCGCCTAAAAAGCTCTGATTGTCTCTCCAACCAGAGAAAACAGCCGTCAATGAGCATAACACCAAACTTATATGAATCACTGAACAAATGGGACAACACAACAGATTTGTGTGATGATTCAAAGGTCTGCAACCAGACTAGGCGACATTTCACTCCGCAACATAAATGAATACCATCAATAATTATATAAAATGAAGACAGACGATATAGAGGCACAACACTACTGATGGTCCTTCTGTTCAGAATTCAGCTTTAATTTAATTTAATGAAATGACTCATTTGTCACTTTGTCAAACATCTTCAATATCACGCAGCAATCCAGCAAACATTATAAGCAGAGTTTCATTTGTATCTCCAACAACAGTAGGAGAACATTAGCCACATCACCAAGATATTCAAAGGTTCCTCTTTCTAGCCTCCTTTATCAGACTAATCATCCTACCAGTGGCTGACTTTATCTCTCCTATCACCTTTCAAATACTCGGTCATGTCGGAGCATCCAGTACGCCGTTTTTTAAAAAAATTTTTATTGGGTCCCTGCCGGGGGCAATCCCTCTTATGTAGAGAAGCAGAGGAAAGCGAAGGTGAGGAAGATAGAAAGCGACGGCTCCTGCCTGCTCGTCGCTGGGGGAAGAGGAGGAGGCGGCGTTGACGGCCTAATCTCTGGCTCTGATTATCTTCTCATTACAATCAGACGGGAACCACTCGAAGAAGAGGAGAATGTGTAATTACGCTCAAATCTCCCATGACTAAAATAGAGGATAATAAGCAGGGCTAGAACTGTGTGCTCACATCTAATCATTCAGTTTATTTAGTCATTCGTTCTGCAGCCGCATTTGTCTGTCAGTGGAGATTTTTGGGAGGTTCAGGTGGAAGTGGATGAAGTACTAAACACCTGACTTATAGCAACATTATTAGAGAGCCAAAAATAAGTTGGCACAATTTTAAAACTGCAGGGAATATGCTCAAATATGAGACTCAGTGTGTACATTCTAGACCATTTTTGTATCTTTTATTTTACTTTTATTGACAGCAAATAATGAAAAATGTATGTTTATCAGGAATTCAAGGAGAACTATTCTTATGACCATGCATCTCCTGTGGCCGCATGTGTCCAGCACGAGATAGAAAACTCCATTTCCTAAAATGTCAGGGCAACTGAAGCATGTAAATAACTACATTTCAATTGACACCTCGATTTGAATGGTAAATGGCTGACCTCCAATTTTCCCAGAGAATTGCTGGCAGGGAGAAATGGAGGGGAATAAAACACATACCCAGTAGACCAGAGGGAATAAGGCTAACCAAGCATGCTAAATCCTCTTCGCTATTGTATGATGGAAGCGTTAAATGTGCGGACAACAAGAAAAATCACTTGGAAAAGTTCTCATGAGAAGGCACAAGAGCAAAAACTTAATCCTGTTTTTTCTCTTTTTTTTTCTTCTTTCCTCACAGCTCAGAGACAACAGCCTGCCTGCCACTCAAGACTGATGAGAGGAAAGGGGTGGACGCGGACACCCGGTTGGACGTCGCAGACAGAAATGGTTGCATCAAAGGAAAGGGACGCAAACGCCACAGTCATCGCAGGGTCAGGAGGTGAGTGAGTCTTTATGACTTCACAAATGCCCGGCAGCAACGCTTGAAAACCATCAAGCAGATTTTCTGAGTTCAAAGAAGGAGAGCTTACAAAGAGAAAGTCAAGAAATCGACGTCCTTTAAGATTGTAGATCAGAGAGTGAAACGTTTCTGATGATGAATCAGGTTTTTTTTTGTTTTGTTTTGTTATGTTTTTGGAGGTGATTTCTATAGACTACTGTGCGGATGATAAAGCCTTTTAACAGTACACCAAAACTCCTTCAGGGCTTGACTCTCAGTGAGAAAAGAGAGTTAATCTCTATATTCTGTTGGAGAGGATGTAAACAGTCTTATCAGGTCAGACCCAGTGGGGAAATACAAAGATTTATTTTATTTTATTTAACCTTTCTTTAACCAGGAAAAGTCTCATTGAGATTAAAAACCTCTTTTACAAGAGTGTCTTGGCCAAGACAGGCAGCAGCATTAACAGGGTTGCAGAAATAAAAAATAAAAAAAACACGACAATTTACAATGAAAATAAAGAATGAATTACAGAATCAAATCAAGGAATTCCACATTGTGTCATTCAGATCCTCTCTTTCACCAACACCTTGAGCCAAAACTCTCCTTCACACACTGAGAACAATGTTTTCTTCTTCTTATTCTGAGGTGGGGAAAAAAAGCTTTTCAAGCAGATTTTTTTGTTGTTGTTGTTTTTGAAGAAAACTTAATTAATCTGACACCTTCAAAGCTTTTGCAGTTACACAGCAGGAAAGCAGCCAGTGATATGTAAAACACGACTGAAGGCACATCTGAGGTGTTCGAGAGGATCATAAACATGAATCACATCTCTTTGGATGAACATTACCCAACGGCTGCTTCACTTTGTTTTTTTTAATTCAGCAGCGAGCTCACAGAAAGCATGCAGGCCTCTGATAATCATTTTTCGGGTTCGTTTGTGCAAAGAAACATCTGATAGAAACAGCAAGGTGAGAAAGATTTATGTGTTTTTTTATCCTTGGAACTGAGAGCTTTTTCCTCGAGTGGAATCTACACTAGAGGACTTCTCTTTTCAGTCGCTCCAAATGACTCAGAGATATATAAAGTCGTTATCAAAACACAAGTACTGAGGAGTCACGGGAGTTGACGTCAGTAAAGTGGACACAGCGCGCTTATGTTTACCAGCTTTTATTCCTAAGCAAGGAAGCCAAAATGTGACAACGTATCACGTCTCTTTATCAATTTATTTACTAGATGACAGTTTAAATGATCACCTTAATCATTTATATGCAGGCTTTGCTGTTTCACTATGTTGCAACTCAGCTCGTTTAATATTATTTTTCATTAAAGTGTATTTATCTCTTCTAATTTTGGCAGAGACACAGGGGGAAAGTTTTGCGTCATGTAATTATGAGACAGTGAGGTGCAACCCATGATGTCCAGTTTGGGTAATACATCCATAAGTCTGAAGGCCTAACAGATGCCAAAACACTGCGCAGCAGTTTATAATGCTATGACACAGGACTTTATAACTCTTTTCATGGTACCAATCTTTGTCTGCCATCTCCATGATTGTGATTGGGTGGTAAACAATACAATTACATTGTTCACACTAGAAATTCATTTACTAATAACGTGTCCTTGAACGAATTCGATTGTCCAACCAGGATAATGTTGAACTGGTTCAACATTGTCACCAAATAGCCCACTGTGCCAGTGCAGTGTTCTCATTAAAATCAATGAGGAAATTATATATTTTATGCAGACTATTGCTAAACAATGATAAACCCAAACTACCATCCAAGTGGACAAAATAAAATATCATTGACTACATATTGAGAAATACTGAAGGCTTTCTGAATTACAGATTTAAGAGTGGGGTCCCAAAATTCTTGGAAATGTTAAATATTGTTACTTGTCATTATAAATCAGTAGTTTTTTCAGTAGTACCTTTCTAATCCCCTTCAAAGTACTCTCCTTGAGATGCAATACACTTGTCTCGGTGCTTCTCCTGGAAACATTCCCTGTAGTCATCTTTTGTCACCATGTCTCCTGTGACTCTTCCTAGATTTCTTCCACAGTGGCGAATCTTCTCCCTTTCAGTCCCAATTTTAGTTTCAACCAAGTTGTCATACACTAGCAGCAAATCCGATAACCACACCCTACTCCTGTGCTATCAATGACTTCCGGGAATTTTTGGATCCACCCTCATATATTATTCACTAAGAGAATCACATTGAAGAAGTTAGTCTAAGACACTTTGAGTATCTGATAGTCATAAGAAATAATCACCACCAGATACCTGTTTGTCATTACCTTTGACCACAACATCAGCAGAGAAGAGGAGGGTCTGAGAGGACACACCAGCAACATCCAGGTTCACAAATGCAACCAAGAATTAAAGAGATGCTTGATAAATATTGAGTTTTTGTTTATTCATCTCTATTTTACAATAAAAGTAAAAGGGCTAATGAGGGAGATTAATTTCCAAATTCTAGTAGCCATAGTAATGCACTCTGTTACAAATCACTGTTAATAATGATGTTTTATGGTGTGACAACTCTGTGGTTAAGGTCTGGTTAGGTTTAGGCACAAAAAACACTTGGTTAGGGTTAGAGAGATGATGATTAAAAGGATCACTTGAAACGTGGTTTATACTTCCTTAAAGTTATGCAACCTTTGTCATCATGGCAAAAGTAAACACCTCAACATTACCTTTTTTAAAAAATGTCCCAACTCGCGGTTGGAAACAGGAGGAAAACGGTGGTCTCCTGCAGCAAAATCCACCTTCTGTCATTTAACTATCTAGCCATCCACTCAACCTGCCTCCTCCTAATAAGGCAAAATCATCTTATCAGGTCTCCTTATATTGACGTCATCTGAACTGCGTCACTTCTCCAGGTCATAAATACTATGTCCGCTAAATTTTTGTCATTTTTGTCGGCTGAATTTTAGATCTATACTGTTGTTTTTCTTGTGAGGACGGGCTGCACTGCAAGCTGCTGCCTGAGAACAGTTACCTCCATTGAGAGAGACATTTGTTCTGCAGATTGTTATCTTGCTAATTGGCCAGCGGCAGCCCAATTTAGCAGAGCAACCAATGTTAATTATAACATGAAACCACAAGCCACTGATGCTGGCTTTCTGTAGAACCAGTAAGTTAGCGACAGTGAGTTTGAGAAAGTAAACCTCACCTGGTTCGCTAGAAAAAGCCTCTGAGTCTATAAAGAGCACAGAAATAAATCATTTCCATTAAATTCTGTTGAATCGGAAAACCTAAAAACCTAGAAACAGACAAAGTCCACCTGATCACAACTGTACTAAACACAATACACTACCTATAGATACATATAAATGAAATACAGCACAATACAGTGCCTGACAATTTTATCACCAAGCAAGTGATATATTTTTTTTAATATAATGACATATCTAGGATGTAGTTACATGTATTCATTTATGGTATTCATGCATGATTGCAGCCTGGAAAAAAAGCAGAACGCTCTTCAGGAAAACAGGCTGCATTCAGCATTGAGCATATTCTCATCAGATGTCCCCAAATCCCTTTTTTCATACACTATTGTTTCGCACAATCACCATTCCCAGTGTAGCTGGCAATTGACTGCTCTCTCATTCTCCCTTTTATTCTCTCCACTTCATCAAAAGAAACTGTTTCTTCTGTCAAAAAATAAAAAATTAAAAAAAATAATGCCTGCAAATGCTTGCCTTGTGCTCTCTTACTACAAAGCCAGAATAGTAGAGGTGTTAATGAGTGACAAAGCGTTCTCATTACCAGGAGAGGGTACTTGGGCTTGGTCTGTCTAATCAGCCCTAATGCATTTCAGTTCCTAATGCTCCCAAACTGCCGACTACACCAAGCAAGGCCATTTATTATAGCAAGACAGTCTTCTGCATCCAATGAAACAGGCACATAGTCTCCAGAGCTCTGTGGTCGCATATATCAAGAAGGAGTGCAGTTTGTCAATGTCTGGATGAGTCCTGAACACTCACCTATGTGCATGACCTGCTGTTTGTGTAACGTGGAGGTACATTTCATTGAATTTGATGCATAAATGAAAGGATTACCCTGCAATAAGCATGAAAGTGTTTAACAATGTGTCTTATGCAGCTACTACTTGTAGATATTTTGATATGTTCCAACCAGAGCTAAATTAAGCTTAAGGCTGTGCTATTCAAATATAATCTGAATATTGGTAATGTTTTCCAGAAGATTAGCTGACAAAAGCAGAACTTTCCATAAACACCGGCTGCCGGCCAAACAGGCGAAGTCCAGCCGGCTACTTTATTATATTAAGTTTTGATTCTAATAAAATAGTTTTGATTAACAAGTTGCAATTCTCAATGCGTGTACATTTACGGCAGCTAGCCTCCGCTTCAAAACAATGCGAGCATGATGATAGAGAAAAGCGCCTATCCGTCTGTATCAGTCCCACCACCTCTATATGAATGTGTGTCAGCTGAGAGGTTGTGTCCTGTCGAGTAGAGAGCGAAGAGTTGCCTTCAGACAAATATTAGCAAAATAATTGATGACAAAAAAACACATTAAGTGTTGCATTTATTGCACAGACAGGGGACATCCTCATTACACGGGCTGCTTTGGAAAACACCGGTGGCAGCAACTTGACGATTGGTCAGTAAGTATTAAAAAGTCCACTGAAAGCACTGTACGTTTACGGGCTTAGTGAATGAACAAATGAATGAATTATCTTTATTTACATTGTACTTTTTACAGCAGAGCCATCTCTAAGACGCATCGCAAACACACACTAAAACAGGCAACGCTGTCAAAGTAACAGGCCTGTGTCATGTGAGGAAAATGTAGTCTATGCCTCACACTCAGGATGACAGTGAAGATGAAAATGAAGATGACTTTGTTTATTTTTATAAATAATTTAATTTAAAACCACTGCACAGACTAGATAAAACATGGGATTAAAAACATGTCCCCCCTTAAAATAACCTTGTTTATTTTCATTGAATATGAGTGCATCTATGTTTCTAGTAAAACAATACACCATCATTGTAGCATTTCTTGATAAACCTTAAAGTGAAGGTGTCAATATATAAATAAAAAATAATAAATAAGGTCTGTTGATTCTTAATGACAAAGTTCTGATCAGTTATGACTAGTTTTAAATATTAATAGCTATTTACAGACTATGTGTGCTAAAACACACAAGAAGCCTAATTCTCCTTTACAATAATTCACTACATGTTTAAAATCAGGTAGACAAACTCATTAAAACATGTAATAATTAAGATCAGTCTATATGATGGAATAGTGGCATTACAATGTGCCAGAGACCACCAAATTTGGGCTTTTATGGACAAAATTTTTTGGAAGCATGCCCCAAGAACCCTCTAGCTGGCTACATTTTTCCATTGGCTGGCTACTCCGTATCCTTATGGAAAGCCCTGCAAAAGCATGCAAGGTGCAAAATTCATTATCTTTCAGTTACTTTTTGTATTATTCTAAAACTTTTTTGGTTTTATTTTTAATCTCAAATGGCAAAAATGATTTATCTGTTTTTATCCATTCCGCTTCAAAGTGCCTTTGTTGTAGCCCCAGACCTTTGAATCTCAAATTTTGCCCAGTGACTCCAAAGACTAGCGTGACTCTTTTATATGGTTGTTTCCATGGTTGGAATTAAAGTGGAATTGATTGTTGTTTTTTAGGTCATTCATACGCAAAAACACCACAAATTCAGTGGTTACAGCTTCTCAATTGTGAATACTTGCTAACTGTCGTAGTTTTCTATGATAGTAAACTGAATGTCTTTGGGATTTGGACTCTTAGTCAGATAAAACAAGAAATATGACAACATCACCTTGGGCTCTAGGAACTTGTGATCAACATATTTTACTAGTTTTTTCTAGACTAAATGATTAATCAAATCATTAAGAAAATAATCATCAGAGTAATTGATAATGACAGTAATTGGTAGATACAGCCCTGAACTGGAGCTTCTGTCGGTACAGTAAGGTCAACTAACAGTACCAGAGCCCAAATGCCCCCAAAATTTGGGGAAATGGGTAAAGAAGATCCAATGATTGTAATCAGCAGGTTGGGGTGCACAACGTCAATAAAATAAAAATAACATTTAAATGAGCATAGCTTTACATATCATAAGTAACATCTTACTTTGATTGTAATGATAAACCCCAAGATAACTACTCCTAGCTGCTTTAATTTCATCCTTTGTGTTGACTGAAAATGATATCATGTGGACAGAAACATCAGTCATCATCAGCTGCATCTGTTGATTCATATAACAGGTCAGTGTGTCTGCATGTGCCCATACATTTCTCTGTCTGTGCGAGAGTAAAGGGACATGTTGGTGTAATAAGAAAGTGCCTCATGTCTCCATGCCAGCTCACTCCTCTCCTTTATTTACTAGCCTGCCATTAATGATGTAAATACTCCATCTCTCCTCCATAAAATTCACATCAATTCACTTCACTTTCCAGTTTTTGCAAAAAAGCTTATTTTCCACATCATTATCAAAACCACGGTAAAGCTGCCCGAATGAATTGTAGTCAACAGCATCTTCTTGCACATCTCTGCTTTAGTCTGTATCGCCCTACATGCACGCTCACGCCCTCCTGCCTTTGCTTCTTATGAATTTCAGTCGGTCTGTACATGAAAGGCACATTCAATGAGCTTGTGGTGCTTCAAAGGCCTTCATCTCCATTTCCACATCAGTCATTTTCAGCAAGCAAATGAAGTGAACCTCTGGACAGCAATCAAGCTGGTCAACAGATGGAATCTGACACTTTCCTTTTTTTTTATAATGACAAATTCACACTTTCTGAGAAGAATGGTTGGAATATACTGGAATATTTCAGGCTAGCCATGAGTATGTGTGTCAGTACATATGAAAAAGTGTGCAGACATGCTGTGTTTGTTGAGCACAAAGGTCTATTTGAGAGCAAGTAGAGTCTAAATAAAACAGATATTTGTCATTGTTTGCTGGTAGAATCAGTAAAGAAACCCATGTTTATGTTAAGATGTCCTCACAGCCATAGCATTAGCTTCTACTAGATAAGCTAAGGACTACAAATCTGATGTACCAGCTTGGGGACAGAAATTGGTGGAAGGTACAAGGGTTTACACCTAAGTTGATGTGATCAGTCTCAAAATCAGAGTTCTAGACTGCAACTATTTACAGTAGCTGGTTGAGCATTCCTAAACCATAAGGGCTTTGAGTTTGTTTTGGAGGAGGTCTGTTGAATAAGCAAGTGTCATCATGATAATGTATTTTAACTGTTTAAACTTTACCAGTTACTACACAGGGAGCACTACTCCTTGACAGTTTTACTGGTCATGAAGAGCACTTCTCAGACTGTGAAAACAGTTGTATGTCTTCTGTTCTGACTTCTTATGACAAAAATAACTCAAGTGACATCACTTGAGTAATTTTAGGTTCAGTCTGGTGAATAACAATTACTTTTTTTGGGGGGGGGGGGGGGATTTCATGCTTTTACAGTCAGAAGAGAGAGATAACGAGATGTCTTTGGACAGAACCACACTGAGGACATTGCTGTTCATGGTCAGAGTCCCAAACCCATGGAGGCGCCCCATGAATGGGAATTTTTAACTGAAGCCCTGCATTGCAACTTGTTTGCCTGATGTTTGAAAGACTCATTTGCATTGCAGTGAGGGTTTAATGCCAGAAGATTACGACTTCTGAGCGATCATGTCATTGGACCACTCAATGTCAGAGTTGTTATATAGCAGGTTATATAGCACTATATACAAACTACCTTAAACACAGAGTTTGGCTGACAAGAGGCATCCATATTCCTTTGCTTTTTCAGGCTCTTCTTTAGCGTCAAATTGGATATATCAGAGCTTTTGAGTTTCCCAGTTGTGATTATGACATGGATGTTCATTAGAACGGTATTAACAAATGGGTAATTGTGGTATTTAACATAACATGAGCACAGCATAATGAAAGGCGCAATTTAGTTGGATTATGGGAGGTATAGGATTCAGTGTTTTGGGAGTTTAACCCATACCAGGTACTTAAAGTCTAGATAACTGTCTCTCCTCTTGCTTTATGAAGATGCAATACTACATCACTGGAGTACACTTTTAAGAATAACTTTGATTAAGAATTCTACTCTCCAACATGTACCTTGGTGATAAGTTATGTGCTGCAATATCAAGGGCATAAATAAAAAAAATAATTTAAAATGTCTATTCAGTTCTGCTATAAAAACTAAATTACACATTTATCAGGCACCAGGCATTGCTGTTCAGGAACTAATGTTCATCACATTATACGAAAGCCTTTACTTTGCTGAAATGTTAAACTATGTATCCTGCTGTGTTGTGTATGTTAGAGTGTGAAACAGTAAGAAAGGGAGAACAAAGGATAAGGGCCCATCAAACATAGAAGACTGCTGTGAAGTCGGCTATAGGCACTGACAGTCCACGGCATGCAACAAACATCTATCTCCCCTTCTGAGTGCAGCCGTGTCGCCATCGGTCTTGACTTCAGTGAAGCACACTGGCATTCGATCAGTCTTCTGCTTTATACCAGTCTGGAGAGGATTTCATCATCTTGTTGTGATGGGATCATCTCATATGGGACATTCAGCTCGCAGATAATCTTGTTTATGATTGTTGTGAGAGGGAATCAAGAAGTATTTATGTGCAGTTATGTGATGCCAATGATGAGTCATGAGGATTATTTTACCCCACCCATTTTGTTTGGGGGGTATTTGTCTGCAAAGAATTTAGTAAATAAATTACAGCAAACTCCCAAAGAATATATTTTTTTGTAGTATTTTGTAGCTTTCTGAGCAGATAGGATCTCCAACCCATTAGGTTCTATAAAAATAATTGTACATTTGAACTTGTCTCGGTTTGGCCTTGTAAATGTCTGAACTTTTGGAACCAATTCCACAAATATTTGATGTGGATTTTCACAAGCTGTGCAGACTTTTGTAGAGCGAGTTTCACACTTACTTGGTATGAAATTCACAGAGAAAACTGTAAGCAACAGTTTCGTTATATCATAAGTGTTTCTGAGCAAGTTCTGACACATTAGAATAATGTATTAATGTAGCTATTAATACAGTCTGTTGGAGTTCTTTGCACCGCTGTGATCATTTGGAGTGCTCACTCACCATTTTGAAACTGTTACTGTGCAATATGAGGGGGTCATATTGCACACTTCAACCTGTCTGTCACGGACAGACATGGTGTCATTTGAGCTGAGGTGATTCCCCATAGTGAAACACTTCACTCTGTTATCAAAGAACCGGGGATTACATTAAATAACTCAAAGTTTTATTTGCTCAGGATTTGATTTCTCCAGAATCTTCCTCAACTCCAATTGAGTTTCAGTTTATTTGCACAGGTTAAAATCCAACAAAGACACACAAATAACATTTTAAAAATTCATGTGCAGGGACAAGAAAAAAGCCCAGATGAGCATATTTATTACCTCTACCTCAATAATATACATACTGTATGCTCATATATGCTATGTATGAAGAAAAACAAATTGACACAGTTAACTGTGTCCAGTTAAACTGGATTATAAAACCAAGATTAAAGCCTTTTTTAAAAAAATGCCCTGAAGGACTGTAAGGAGGAGAAAATTTTAACCAAATGAGAATAGTAGTTCTATAAGTTAGGACCCCTGTATCTGATGAAGATCAGATGACTGTCTGGTTGAGTAAGAGTGAATCTGAGTTCCTTTCAAAATAAGACCTGAAATGACTTGGAAGATTTTCATACTTGAATTGTGTCTCATATATAAAAGTATCTATAATGGAGATGAATAGAATTCCCTTTGTGGTGCTCACAGCAATTAAAAAGCCATTTAAAAAATAATACACCATAAACTGGTTTCATAGGTACTATTTCTTCAGCATAAAATGGTTCAAATGGGAAAAAATATTTAGAGCACAACAGATGAAATTCCATTAACTTCCATTGTATTGGGATGGCGATAGAAAGATTTCTGAAAACCTGGACAAATAAAACAAAACATTTCTAGAGAGCACTGCAGGTAAGGTAAGCAGGCAGAAAAAAAAAATATTCAGATGAACTCTAGGGTGTAACACTTTAAGTAAGAGCAGACTCAATATGTAAGTCCAAAAGTCCAAATATTGGGAGTCAGAAACTATAACTCACGTCCAAAAATGTTATTACCTCACTGCTGAGATTTGACATTTCACATCCCATCCCTGGAATGAATACAGAAATGTCCCCTCTGCTCTGTCTCTGCTTGCAGGTCCTCCTTTGATGAGGAACTCTCTCCTAGGCCCAAGGGGAAGAAGAAGAAGAGAAAGTCCGAACGGAAGAGGAAAAGGAGAAGGTCAGTTCCCAAAATGAGATGACTCCTTGTGAGGAGGCGTATTGCCGGAAACCTTTGGTGATGTTTGCATCTGTACAGGAGGATGTTCAGCGCTCTCGAGAGCTCATATTTATTTGTCCTCTCGCTTTAGGTCTCCTTCCCGTAGCCTCTCACCACTGAGGAAGAAGAAAAAGAAGAAGAAGAAGAGCTCCAAGAAAAGCAAGCGACATAGGTAGTTCTTGCTTACTTTACATGATAGAGACATTGTTTATGGAATAACAGTTATATTTACCAAATACAACTTTCTTTTTTTTCCATTCCAGGTATACTTCCAAAAAGTCAAAACACAGGTATGTATGTGATTACTTTATGCATAATTTCAGCATGTCTTCTGACTGTGTATCTGTAATTTCTAAAGGTTCAAATATTTAATTAAAAGTTCAAAGCAACTTCAAAAGCAAACAGTTCTCACCTGGATGCATTTCTGTCATAAATGTGCTGTAACATTTAGCGCCTGCTTTCCATAAGATTGTTGAATTTCTACCATAAAAGCCAATGCCCTTTATGTATCAGCAAGAGAGCTGGGTGTCTGTGCAGCCTTTGTCAGTCTTAATACTCCTCGCTCATGATTCTATTCTCTTTCATCCCACCAGCTCTTCAAGTTTAAAACATAAGAGGAAGGATGAGCGCAAGCACAAGAAAAGGTCAGTCTGTGATTGTTGCATCAGAATCATGTACATCCCAAATCCTACACAACTTTTTTTTAACCCCCTACAGTACCCCTTCTTCCTCCCCCATGCTATAAGCCCATCCACCCTTTTTCAGAACACTCATTGCTGAGGAGGAAAGAAAGAGGATCCTCCAAAACGCTCTCATGTAGGGTACGATGGATGAATACACAAATGTGCAGCTTTTTTTTTTTTTTTTTTTTTGGCAAAGCGTGAAAAAACCCTCATAAAGAGGAAAGCAGATTGAAAGCTTGAGCCACAAAGAGAAAAAAAAAAGGAGGTGAAAGAGGGTAAGAGAAACCAATTTCATGCTGTGATCTTGCAACGTTTTATAATTCGACTTTGGATGAGCAGGCTGTTGTGTGTAATCACAGAGCCAAGTTCAGTTGCTGCTTACTTCAACAGAAACCTCTGCTTTCCGGCTCACCACAACTCTCTCTTCCTTTGTTCTGATCACATCGCGCTTTCATGTTTTTGCTGTTCCTTTGTACTTTCACCTTCTCTGATGTGCTCTCCTATTTTTGGCTGGACGGCAACAGGCCAGCCCTATAAACGAGAAAGTCTGTCCCTGACCGAGGAAGTTTGGCTTCCACTGGCTTCATCAGTCGTCCGAGTGTCGCCACTTCCTGTATCCATCGTTTCAAATAAAAAGCCTTCTAGCGTTTCACACATGGTCCAGCCATATACTGGGTTTTGACCTAGTCTTGTTCAAACGCGGTTCATATCCATCAGATGATCCAAATCTGTAATCTGATTTGTATAAATGTATTTGGAAAAAGTGCCAAAATGTTGATAATTGATGCAACACCTTAACAGAGAGACGTGAAGATGCAACAGTGGAAAGAAAGACACGATCTAACTTTTTCACACAGTTCAGCTCAAATAAGAATAATGATCAGAAAACAAGACCCAAGTACTTGGAGATGTCACCAACATTACATACAGTATGTGCTCTTTTGCATTGAAACTAATGATTATTTTAATCTTCAATTAATGTATCCGTTATCTCTTAAAGAATTTTGCTGTTGCTTATTTAGTCATGGATACTTAATGTTATAGAGAAATGCTTTTCCAGGGGCTTTAAATAAACCACCAGGTTAGCCAAACTTATTTGGAGAAGAAAACAAAGTAAACAGTAAAATTATAATCTAAACTGTCCATTGTAATCCTCCATAACAGCAAAAAGACCAACTTCTTGGTTCAACTTTGACCTATCATACTTGCCGTAGTTGTACACACACAATGAAGGCTTATTACAGGCAGTACCGTTGAGCTCACTTTCGGTTTTACCATTAAATGAAAGTTGTTTCAGATAATCTGTTGGCTTGTTTACAACCTGTCTGATCATATAACTGTTTCTTACCCCAAACAACTTTGTTGTAGCAATATCGGCATATTACCAGATCTCATTAATTACTTTACAAAATTATGAAAATAACAAACCTTGAATTTGTTAAATACAAACAAATGGTCAAAAATGCTTCCCATAGACTAACAGTCCAAAACCCAAAAGTATTTGATTTGCAACAGTAATAAAACAGATAACAGATGGAAACACATGTGATTGGTCTCACTCCTTTAAACAGAATTAAACTAGCTGAAGTGACTTCGCTCACCGTTTGAGGCCTGAAACCTGCTCGTTGCTTCTTGCAGCTTTAATTTTGGCTGATTGAGCTGCTTCCTTCTGTTAAACGCGAAAAAGGCCTGAACTCACAAATTGCCGCTTGCGGCTATATTTAATTTAAAAAATTGCTCCTAAGTAATTTCTCTCAATCGACTGGTTGTAAATCAAGTTATAGTTGTGGCACTGGTGCTTTTTGGCTCCTTATCCACTTGAGTGTTTTCCTCTTCTGCTCTCCTCATCACCTCCAGTTCCCGGACTCACTCACGTCGGAGACGACGCTATCGGAGGTCAGAGTCAGACAGTTCTTCCTGCCAGTCTTCCACAGAGGACAGGTAGGAACCCATCCATCCCCCCTCCGCCCCCTGATCCTCAGTTTATCTTATCAGGCCGAGGTGTCTGCTGAGTTCTTGGTCACATCACAGCGATGACTGATAAGGCAGAGGTGACTTCCTGATCTCAGGCAAGACCAGCTCTTATCACAGCTTCACAGGAAATGCCCCCAAATTCACTCCACGGATCGATGCACTAAATTATGATGACATATTGCAAAATCTTGGCCAAGTGATAATATGAAAGATGTTGTTTTTGACAGTTTTTATGGATTGCACTGAACGGGGATGATAGCATTTCTGTGAGCATTGGAATAATTAGACACTTCCACTGGTCATTCATTAGTCGCTATTGAATGCAGAGTCGGAATGGCATTCAGGGGCACAGCTCAGTTAGTGAACTTTGACATTGGAGGTGATATTTACCTCACTTTGAAACCATCCCCTTAACAAATTTTTCTATGTTGCTGATATAAATTCAAATGACTCACTGACATCAAATATGCATGAATACTAGTTTTTGCATTATTCCCTGAAGTGCTGTGTTGCGTGTAATAGAGCAGAAGCTTTTATGTCACGATGCTGTGTCATGAAAACTAAATTCAGAATTTTCCCACAGACACCATCTGCAGAAATCTGTGGTACATCAGGCGTTAGGAGACCTGGCAGCTGTAAGAGGGGAAACAAATGGAGTGCTGGACCGCACGGACATGCAGTGGAGACCTGCAACCAAATCAGTGTGTAAAACGGCTCCAAAATATCGCTCCATCCTCTCAACTGGCACCGTAAGTACTCTTTGGGACTCTAACAATGCTGCCAAAGGTTCAGTTTGGTTTCTCAGTTATGGCCATGTAAAACAGCTTTTTATTAATCAAAATATACAGTAATACCTGCAGTGAGGCACTTGGGTTTGGACATATTTTTTTTTTCAATGAAGACATCTATTAATTTCTTCATCAACTCATAATTAAGATGTAAGTTTCACATCCCAGCTCAACTGACATTCAGCCGAAATAGAATATTTTTTGGAAATTATGTCTAAACCCACTTAGCTATCCTGTAAGGAGTGAATTTTTTAATATTAAATAAATTGTACATGGCCATGACTCTGAGCTCAGTTTTGTAATTCCTCATTTTGCAGTAAGTTCTTGTTTTTCTGTTTTAAAAACCCACACCGTTAAGTATGTAACATGCTTGGTAGAAAGAACTCCAAACAACAACAATTTTGAAAAAAATTACAGCAATGTGAGTAGAGATTTCTCAGCTTATTTTTCCTTTTGTCAAGATATATAACGGGTCATATTTAAATGCAAATATTAGAATGACTTCGAACAGCCCTAGCACTATTTCTCAGTATCCATGTGTATTGTCTTATTATATGTACAGTACATTATACCAGCCCTAAATTCTCAGATTATGTTCACTGATGATGTGAATGAATGAGCAGTATCAGTGTTTTTTAATGAATTATTTCTACAAAATAAGCACTTTGCAACTATAGTATAGTACGTTAAATTATTCTACTGGTTTAGATTAGTAGATTTCTGAAAGAGGAAAAGTGTAGTTGTACTGGCATGTATAGGTTGTAAGGTATAAGCCTCTTTAACCTCTGACCACACTCAACATCACAGTACATACAGATGTCACTGCTGCTCAGGGGGAAGGAAAAGGCACCACTAGTTGGCAGGACATGGCAGTTTATTAGACAGTTACGCTTAACTGTTAGGCAAGTTAAACACTCGACACACTAGACATCTTCACTTTTAAATTTCATCTTTTAGCTTTTACTAGTTTTGTAGGACTCCTACTATACTGGATAATACACTAGTGCAAAACTGTAGTGCTGCGACAGGAAGTGAAACATTTTTTGTTTATAATGAACAGAAATTACAAAAACGTATGTGTTTCTTAAACTTTGATCCGCCAGCAGCAGGCAGCACATACTTGTTTATTGTCTAATGACTGCAGTTGAGCCAAGTTACCACATAGTGCTTTAAAGGTTAGAGACAGTCTGAGATGGGACATACACCATTAGTTTATGCCATGCTACACAAATGGCAAACTGCTTTCTGTTGTGGCAAACAGTGTGGATGCATATCATTTGCTTGTCTAGTATCAACATAAGCAATACATAGTCTGGGTTGAAGCAGGAGACGTAGATGAACAATTAACACATAAAATAATTTTATAAATAGGAATTATTACCATTTGCATTCCCCTTTGGACCTAAACAAAACCACAAAAGCAGGTGACCAGATTTTAGTTTATGCCAAGTTGATTGTATTTACTTTCACAGACTGACCTAATGAAACCTTTGTGGTTAAAACAGTGAATAAGACTGAGGTATATCTTGTCCTGCTGTGCATACAGAGTATGTTTTTTTTAAAAATAACTTCTTTTGACCTCTAAATACTTGCATACTAGCATTCTCCCAGGAGCCTGGAGCCTTCATATGACACTGAAGCGACAAAAAAAAAAAAAAATTGCCTTTTCACTTTGGCCCTCCTCAGTCCCCTCCAGTCATTGCATCTGTTTTATGTTATATTTCCAGCAGACAGTTTCAATTGTTCACATCGCAGACGTGACTTGAAACCGAAATGAAACCAAGAGAGAAAACAAACATCTTAAAAGTGTGATTGGCAACTTCCAGAAGGCTGACTTTGAATTTTAAAATTGTGCTGTTTATTACAGGTTGATTTTTTTTTTTTAAAGCATATTTTCCCCAAAGAGCCTCATAAATGCAGCTATGTCCTTAAACTCATTGTCTCATGCTTATTGGAGCATAAAATATATTGAATTTCTCTCCAGCAATCATTAAATTATGCTAATTGCACAGACGGGTGTTTTTAATTACACACCACAGGGTTTTAATTGAATTTCAATAAATTAATCCATAGATTGAATCATGCCTGGCATTCAATATCCCAAAGTATTTCAGGAGGACTTCACAGTTGGTTACTGAGGGGTAGACCTACTGTATCAGTGTTATTCATTGGTGTTTGCATTTATTTATGGGCTTTGATTTGATTTTAATAAAAGAACATAATTTCAAAAGTAATGCAGTATTTTCCTTTGCTTAATATTTCTTTCCTTAAAAAAGCAATCCATAAAGGGAAAGGTAGGTATGTCATACAGTAACTGAACAGAAAAACCCTCATAAATATGAATAATCTACATGAATGTGGTTGATTATAAAATATGTCAACCTCTTGTATACATAGAAGTGGTGAATTGTTGAATTTGTTTTGTAGTGGAAGCATAAAAAATCGATGCGGCAACAAAAGAGAAAGACAGCACACACACACAAAAAAAAACATTTGCAAAAATACCAAGACATGAAGATGATGAAATGTTTATTTGAAGCAGGCAGCCTTGTCAAAATATCTCGAGGTGACATTGAAAGATGTGTCTGTTTAAGATTTGTCTTTCTGATAGTGAAATCTTTTACTCCTGTGTATGCACAGATTGTGTGCAGATGCGACTGGTAAAGATTTGTTTAAATTTCCCTCAGGGCTGGTCTGTTGTGTCGACTTTTAGACTAGATAATAGGAAAACCTTCGGGAGGACAGACTGGATTAAAGTTTGAGTTTCTCGTAATCAATAAGTAAAGAGAGATCATAATTTTTAATAAGATCAGTCAACTGTGGTCCTTGGAGGGCCAGTATCTTTTTTTCCATCTGTGGATGTTTACAGAAAAAAAAAAAACAGAAAAAAAACATTTCTAAATTCGGTGTGCAGTCCTTGAACTCACATACAAGCACACATGTAAAGTAAAGGACTTCTCGCTCCGGTAAAAACTCTAAAACAATGCACCATCAAGGAAAGAAAAAGGAACATGCCAATAATAGTCTATCTGGCTCTGGGTTTGAAGAGAGGGTTATTGTCTTTTTCTTGCAATTTACGACTCTAATGATGCACTTATGTTGCCCGCTCTTCCCTTTTTCTTACACCTTACCTACTTAAGGAGGAAATCTTGATTGGTAAGTCGATGCTATCCGCAGATTTAGGGATGTACTTGTAGGTCGGTGCAGGCTAATTATTTACTTCTTACAGGAGAAAGAGCACAGTCATCTGTCCTGTTCTGAGGGCTTTCTTAGTTAGACTGATGGGATCTCTCTTTGTCTGCAATCCTTTTCATTTTTACATAATACCCATTTTTGTGATGTTTGTTCAATGTTCTTTAAATGAGGCTTTTCAATGGGGGCTATTGTTTACTCTTTTTCTCTTCACTCCAGTTAGAGCCGGTAGATCTTTCAACGCATAGTTTTTTTCTTTCTTCTCTGCTCTTTTGTTGTTCCTTTCATATAATTGTATTAGTTTAGACTTAACTTCTTCTAAGTTTGTTTTTTTGTTGACTTCTTTGACTTTAGTTGAGTTCAGACTTTCTTTTGAGGTTAATCGCATGCTTCAAATTTGCATGATGTCTTTATCTTTCAAAGTTTTCTGTCCCGAGAAAAAAAAAAAAAAAAAAAAAGAAATCTCTTCTCTGTGTTTTCAAGGGAATATGTGCGTTTGTGCTAGAGTATTCACAGTGCATCAAAACAGGTAGCAGGTTCCATATTTCAACACACGCTCGGTTTTAAGCTGTAGCCTATTTGTCTGTTTACAGATTTTGTCGTCAAAACCTGGAAGCGAGCTCTTACAAGGAAAAGGGTCTCACCATTTATTGAGCCAGACCGACGCTCCACACGATTACGATTCTGGGAATGACACGTCCTCGCCGCCGTCAAGCAAAACTGGTGTTTCTCGGGCGAGTGTCACTGTCAGCAAGCGGGAACACTGTCAACGTCTGGCCTCACCAGAGAAGCTGAAGTTCACTGACAGAGACAATGCCTCTGACTCAGGGAACTCTGTGACGAGCTACGCTTCCTTGTGCAAACCTTACGGGGAGGACGGCCTGTCTGCCACGTTTTTCAGTGGAAATGGCAAGAGGTAAGGTTGTGTTCGTAATAAATAAATAGTGCATCTGAGCGAACTCTTCTCAGGGAAATTTCAAGCTGTTTATCTTCTGTTCCCACGCTCCGTTGCCTTTTGAAATATTCATCTTATGTGCTACAATGAGGAAGAGCATTTCTTTAAAAACAACCCAGGATATGTTTTAAGCTTTATCAGTCAAAGCGCTGAAATGTCTTTATGTGTTTGCTTTGCAGAGAGCAGATAACCTTGGGGTGTCAGGTAGAGGTTGTGAGATCTCCAAAGACCTCCGGTTGTTCGCAGAGGATGAGAGAGTCGTCTCGAAGGCGTCGGAAACACCGCTCATCCAGCAGAAGGAGCAGGAGCAGATCATCGGGGAGTTCCAGATACTCCGGACACTACTCTCGAAGCCCGTCGCTGTCATCCTGCAGGTTGGTTTACTGGGAACAGAGAGGAACACTGATTAACGCTTTATGTCTTGTTTGTTTAATTTGCACAAAACAAATGTAATGTGTAAAAACTACTGGGGCTTATGTGCTTATGTTCCTCATTTACTCATCCACATACTCCCTGTATACCACTCAGTAGTTTACTCTACAGTGTAGGGAGCAATAAGTGATGTATTATCATCATTTTACATCATCCCTAACAGGTGTAGAGTCATAAAACGGTCATCTTTGCATCTATAAAATGCAACACATTGCATTGTGGGGTCATTAGTAGAAACAACTTTTTTCGTTGTGTATGAATTTCACTGTCAAAGTAGTGGACAGTAAAATATAGTGCCTATTTCTTGGCCGGGGGCAGTGACTTCCTCATTTTATTTTGCTGAAATTTCAGAAATTTGCATGAAAATTTGTGTAATATTCTATAGAGACATAACTACTGGTGCTTTGCTCGATTCGAGGGGTTAATGGTCATTTTCTGGTTGCAGCTCATACTCACGCTCACCGAGTTATTCAGCTGATCTGAGGCGACGAGGCAGCGTGGCTAGCATGAGCTCCAGAGGAAGCTACTCGAGATACAGCGCTGACAGGTGAATTTTACTGAATGTTTCAGCTGCTAATGACTCTTCATTAGTGACGTACAACAAATATATACTGTATTTACATTGTTGGTGCTGAAATTTTCACATTATTATGTCTGCTTCTCAGATTACGGGACAGAAAGAGAACACCTAGCTCCAGAGGGACGGATGCGAAGCATAAGGTTAGCAGAAAGAGACGAAGACGCAAATCCTACTCTCCCATGAAGAAAAGGAGGAGAGACTCACCAAGCCATCTGGAAGCACGCAGAATCACGAGGTACAGCTTCTCTTTTGTGGTTATTTATAGCCACAACATACATTTTTATGCCCAAAGGCAGCAAAAACGTACTGCTGGTCCCACCCTCCACCCCCTCAGTTGGACAAGTCCCCAACCTGAAATCTTTCCCTCATGTTGATGAGCTGTGTGTTTGTAATTCTATTTTAAAGCTCTTCTAATCAATACTTTAAAAATTAATTTAATAAAAAAAAAAACATGGATCAAATTGGTCATTTGTAGTGACAAACCCAGCTACATTTTTTTGGTTTTACAGCCTACAACTTTTCCCATCAACCCCATCAACCGCTACCTGCCCAGCATTATATGGCAGACAGATAAATTTAGCTTATATTAGCTTGTGTATGTTGGCTAGTGAACACAGTGGAGCATCCAGTACGTTAAAAAGACAGATATTTTCCTGGTTATGTGGAGAACAAAACTGAGCTGGAAGAGGAGTGAATGCTGGACTTACATACATCAGGTGGCCAGAAGCATGACATGTTAATTCAAGATTCAAGATTCAAGATCTAGTTTATTGTCAATTTCTTGTGTATTTGCATACACAAAAAACAAAATGCTGTTCCTCCCGGCCCACAACAGTGCAACAACAGAAAAGATATATCTAAAGGTTCCCTTAAAAATAATAACAAACCTATAAATCCCAAGAGAAAAAGAAAACTGGCATGTCATGCATGTCAACGAGTGACCAGCACTGATAGGGGGGTTATATAATCCATTTTGCTGTCCAGAGAATGAACATTAACCAGCATGATTGTTGGAACTGCCGGTTTGTAGGGGTTAGCAGTTAGCCTAGCTTGCTCTCCACTAACCCTGCTTCCGCATCCTGTCGCACCGCTTTCGACATTTCCGTAGAACAGCTCGATAAGCTTATTTACCTATCCCAGCCAGTATTTCTTAAAGCAAAAGTCTTTTTTACAAATGTCCAAAATGTCATCTGCTGGATGTGTAAATAGGCACTTTTTTGGTAAGAAATGAGCTATAACATCTTTATAATGACCAAAAAAATCTATTAGCTTTAAACTTCCATTAATTGATGCTTTTGGCCACTTGGCCACGACACCCTGACTTTTTATCACCTTCTAAGTTGATATGGCAAACAGTTGCTTACTTACCTATCCGTTAGATATGCAGCAATACTATTATTCATTTGGAGTCATGTTTATGTCCACCTGACAACTTTAAATCTCATATTCACTCTCTTTTTAGCTGTTTTTGCCTCCTGAGGAAAGTATCTGTCTCTTTAGATGCTAAATGTCACATTATGTTCACCAGCTCATCTCTAACTGTGTCTGTTTGCTGTTTGGTGCTGAGCAGGTAGTGTACAGTGGTTTTTTAGAACTTTTTCACTGAAACAGTTGCCTGCTGCGACTGAAAATGACAATGAGGGGAGTGAGAGTGAGCCAAAACAGTAATGTTGCGGTCTGTAAACTCAAACCAATGAGCTGAAAGACACTAAAACGCTCCATAGAGCTGAAGTGGATTGCAGTTGGGTGGAAAATTCTTTGTGGGTTCTTTCACATTAAACATAGTCATTCGACCCATTGTTCATATATAAAAATCTATATCTATTTGGCTCCTCACAGTGCCAGGAAGCGCCCCATCCCATACTTCAGACCCAGTCCTTCTTCCAGCAGCCGATCGACCAGCGTGTCATCCTGGAGCAGCCTCTTCACGCGTAGCCGCAGTCGCAGCCCGATACACAGCATGAGCCGGAGCAGGAGCCGGAGCCACAGTTACTCCTCCTACAGGAGCTACAGTCGTAGTTCATCCTGGAACTCAATCTTTGGGACCCGCAGTCGCAGCCGGAGCCGCAGTTCACTGAACAAACGCAACAAAACCAGGCATTAGGTTTCCCAGAGAACATTACGGGACAGAAACATCTGCCGTGTTTCCAGTTGAGAGCGAGGACAGCGGATGTTGGAACAATCGACTGTGTGCGTCTCCGTGCTCGTCTTTGACGCTTGAGTGGAAATGTCCCAGCAGGGGTCCAACCATGTCTTTCATTGAGGCAGTCTTGTTCACTCTGCCCACAGAGACCACTGGAGACCGAATGTCTTTGTTTGTTTTGTTCATGTACAGCATCCTCTTGCATCAGCACTCACAATGGCCTGAGACTGTTCATCTCTTAGATATTTACAATATCACATAGAGGGAAACACATTTATTGTATTTGGTCAACTTAGATCCTTATTTTTATGCCTGTGCACTTCCCATTAAATTATTACTTTAAATGCTTTAAAACTGTAAATTTAATATTTATTTTTTAATGGGTTGAAACTACTTAATTCCCATAATTGTTTTATCTTGCAATATATGTTTCGGCCATATGCAGGTGCAGATGCACTGGGTGAACATTGAACTCTTGAAAGGCAGAGTTTCACAGGACAGCATGTTCTAGGTTTTGCACCATGAAGTGAAGAATCGAGGTAACATTTCGGCCATTTGATCCGAGTGTTTACAAATGGCTTCAGAGGGATCGTTATCAGGAATAAGGAAACGGTTTATTGCTCTGATCTCAGCATTTCACAAGGTGGGGAACAGACGTGTTTTCTCTGAAAAATGAAACGGTGAGGGTGGCCTGACAGCGAGCAAACAGCCTGTCAGCTCAAATGTCAAATTAATTTATCCTCTGATCAAGTGGAAAACAATTGAAATGTCAGTCCATGTAATACAACAGAGAGCGATTGAAATATTGCGCAGGGACAGGGAGGAGGATTTGTTCTGACAAAATCCTCAGTGTCTGCAGAGGTATTTCCTTGACATCTCAAAATGAAAACAATTGCAAAAAAGATACTTTAAAGATAAAAGTAATAGACATTTTATCGACTTCAATGCTTAATTTTTCATCTTAGATTGTCTGTAGTTATTATACTGCATGTGTTAGTCTCAGAGTTTTGTTTATTTGATACATTAGATTAAAAAGCGAGCACAGGAAGAAAAAACTGCACCTCACTTGGTCGCAACAAACTGAAAATAAGTCAGAACTTATGAATAACATTGAATCTTAATATACTTGAGTAATGTTTTCCTGCTACAAGACTAGAACCAAACACATATAGCCACTGATTTTTTTTTTTTTTTCCAGTGTTACATGAACACAGAAGGTCAAGTTTTGAATTGTGCAGAAGCATACATATTTATTACTTATTTAATATTTATTGGTTTGTTGTCCCTATCAGTAGTGGTCAATCTTTCTATGCAACACTGTCAATTTATAGTTATGACACTGCTGTAATTTATTTTTGGTATGTTGTAAATAATTCCTTTTGGTTTTGCCACCTGACTCACACATAAACCTCAAATTAGAAGGCAGTGTTTTCAAATAAAGAAGGAGCACAAACTGGAATTGCAGAAAAGCTCCTTCCTGTCTGACCTTTTGTTTTGGGTGCTTAAAAAAAAAAACACAACAACAAAAAAGGAATAGTTTGACATTTTGGAAAATATGTGCATTTGCTTTCTTGCAGAGAGGTAGATAAGAATAGTACCACTCTTATAGTTGTCTGCTAAATATGAAGCACCAGCCAGGAGCCGGTTCACTAAACTTAGCATAAAGATGGAAATGAGAGACTCTTGAGCTAATCTGCTGGCAGGTTTACTGTTGGCTGTGGGTTTGACAGTGTTGTTTTGTAAGGTTTAATCTGAAAACTGGTTGTTTAAAATTATGTTTGTTGTCTAATACATTAACGGCACTGAGCTGCGTCCTCTTCATCATCTGATATTTCTCTAGATATTCTGAACAGAGCTGAAAATGTTTAACCCGGCAACAAGAATTTGAGAGAAGATTCTGCCGTAACAGAACTGTAAGACTCATGTTTGTTTAATCATAATGGATATAAGGTCCTATTTTGTAGGGAGGTTAGCTTGCCACAAGACTATTTCTCTGGCAATCCAAGTTTTTATATTTTTGGATTTTTTTTTTTTTTAAATATTTGTTAAAACTCAATAGAGGTCAAAGAATAAAGAAAGGCAGAAGGTTGCTGCTTTGTATTCTTTGCTTTGTAGAAAGTTTTCCTCATTTTTCAAGTGCAGTTGTGTTATGTGCTAGCAGACAGTCTAACACATGATGTTTTGTAAAACCATAACTTGTTCTATACACTTTGGTTTTTGTACAAATTAAACAAAAAAAAGATAGTTTTAGAGGTAGGTTGATTTTCTTACATGCGGACTGAGCCAAATTAGCTGTTTCCCTCTGTTTCCGGTCTTTTTAATAAGCTAAGCCAAGCAGCTAATGATGATAACTTCATATTATGAAACAAACATGAAAGCGGTATCAATTTTTTCAGCTAACTCTCAGCAAGAAAGTGATTATTACCCCAAATCTCCAACTATTCCTTTAAAGTTAATTTTGCGGCTGCTTTGACTGCAGAGTTTGAATCTGCAGAAGTCTGAAACTGCCTTTCCACATAATTAAGAGTCATATTTCTCTGATTTTGTATCCGTCATCCTGTCTGTGTAACTGCTCCAAGCCTGACAGACTGCTCTCTATGCACTCAATACTTGCAGCTTATTTCCCTGAATGTCAAGTAAAATGAACGAATGAGGGAAATATAACGCTGGAATAGGAAGGAACCTGGCACAAAAGTCATAAAGTCATAAAGTATAAGAGGATGATGACTTCAACCAGTGTTGACTATGTGCTAGCGGAAGATTTGTGCAGTCATGTTGATAAACTTTATGGATGGGCACCTCTCCCCATCTCACAATGTAAAGTTTACATTAGTTCTTGTGCAAAATAATGTCGAATATGTAATTACTGTGGTGTAAATATGCATCTGCATTGTATAAATTATTCAAAGGATGTGATGATTTCATTTACAGAATGTGATATTTGGGCCTTGGATGTGTTAAAATGGTGTTGATGTGGAAGAGGAAAAGATGCCAGTTACGCATCAATCAATGGACTCTAGATGTCTTTGTGCTGAAGATCCCTCTGATCATGTCTTTTGTTATCTTGAAAAATTCCAATAAGAAGCTCATATAGCAATAGTGATCCAGTGTTTTGGTGTTAAAATTATGCATAGGCTACTCTCCCGTTTCCCATATGGACCAGCATATTGCAAAAACACATGTTTTTCATACTGTCACATTTATTCTTGTGTCAGTGTGAACTCGCGTTGTAATAATGTGTCACCTGGAAATTGAATTGTCCCCGCCATAAACCTCCATGAAATCAACTTTCCCTTCCCTTTCACTGCGTGTTCAGAATAAGCTAGTATATAAAATCATGTTCTGAATAAAAAAACGCAATCGCAGTTTTCTCTTGTGTTCAAACAAACAGATGATTTAACCTCACAAAGTTGACTTCTTAGTGGTTTTGTTTTATCCGTACAGTGACATCAGTGTGTTTGACCTGAAGCTCTGCGTTATTTTCTATTAAAAAGCCAGTGAGTCACAAAGAGGAGGGAGCTCCAACTCTGTGTGAGTGACATGTGGAGAGCGACTTAATTTGGTAAAAGGAAGGCTGGTCTTTTGGTCAGCTGTTGCGCATGCACTGCAAAAAATATCCACCGTAGCAAGTCATGTAATCCTTATTAAAGTCTTGACATGTAATTTGACTCTAATAAACAGCTGAAAACGCTGATGTGAATCATAACAGGAACAGTTTCCTCTTGTTTTAAGGACTTTTAAGTGTTTAAGTTGCGGTATTACTTCGCAAATTGGTATTTTTTTTGCAGTGTGCATGATCTCCAGATCCTCCCAGCACTTTCCAGACACTTGCCCTGTGCCGACTCATCGTCTGGGAAATCGCTACCCAGTATAAAACCCACAGCCAGAAGGAATTAGATCAGTTCCTTTGAAGGCGTTAGAAAGTTAGTCCTCTTAAGTGTTTGTTGTTGGATCAACAGGTGACCGATTGCGTAACGGTGATGCACGTAATCCGAAAGAGATAAAAGTTTTGCTACACATAGATTTGGGTGGTCCTGTTTGAAAAAGGAAAAGATTTTGTGTTAGGGTTGTTTTCGCGTAAACAGCTGAACTTTCTCAGGTTTAGACCTCAGCTGGACATGGCAGAGGGAGACTTCTACACGATGGGAAACCGACAGAGGTTTCCCAGGGATCCGTTTGGAGAATCGCCGTTCAGAGAGCAGTCTCCATTCAGGGATCAGCTCGGACCTCGGTTTATGGAAGATGAGTTTGGGATGCCACCTTTCCCCGATGATCTCGCAATGGACTGGCCGGGCTGGGCTCGGCCGGGCCGGTTAGGCACACGCCTCAGTTCCTCGCCCTTCAGCAGCAGTTTACGCACAGGTTTCCCCCCGCGCCAGTCCCAGGGAGGCCCCACGCTGTACACCAGCAGGTACAACGAGCCCTCCTCCCGGAGCTCCCCCATCACCACCGGGGGCGAGCCCTGGAAAGTTTGTGTGAACGTCCACAGCTTTAAACCAGAGGAATTAAACGTCAAAACGAGAGATGGATTTGTAGAAGTGTCAGGTGAGTTGTGAGGTTGTTTTGATGGCTAAACCTGTATGGATAAATGGAAGAAAAGGCAATTTTGACTGCTGTGACTCGAGGTCAAAGTGAGCCTCAAGACAACTTGCCACTGTGACAAACATCAGTGCAGAATACGAATGAGTTTTATTTATAGTGTGCATCTAAAAACAACACATACTTTCCAAAGTGCTTTTACAGACAACAATTAAATAATCAGAATGAAAAATTACATTGAAAAGTTGCATAGAAACCGCTTTAAATAGAGTATAAACAGGACAGGTACACAGATAGGCCTACATTGTGTTGTGAAAAACATTATCTGCTGGACTGTAGCTGCCATTGAGGACATGGAGGTCATGCCCTCAGTATATACCCAGCATAATTTGGGGGATTTACTTTATATAATTACATAGAAATTACACATTTCAAGGCAAAATCATTTCTTATTTTTCCACCACAAATAAGTGTAAAAGCAGTTTAAAGTGATTATAAATTGACAGAAAATATAATTAAACAGTTACGGCATATTTAAAATAATAAATAATTAGGAAATCTTACAAGATTGTTTTGGGTGGCAAGTCAAAACCGACCTAAGGAGGTGGGATTATGCAGAGGGAGTTTAGACTTCTGACCTCGATATTTCAAAAGTCTCAACAACAGTCCTGTTTAATGTGTTTTTATTTGTAGTTAACTTTCACCAGTTAGTCACATTTAGACAAAACGTCTTAAACATGCAAGACAAACGTCCACATGTACAAGTAAAATACATTTAAAATCACAAAATAGTCTGAGGGCTGCAACTAACGATTATTTTCATTATCAATTAATCTGTTGATTATTTCCTTGATTAATCGTTTGGTCTATAAAATGTCAGAAAATGGTGAAAATGTTGATCACTGTTGTTCTCAAAGAACAAGATGCAACCTAAAATATCTCGACTTGTCAGTCCACAACCCAAAGATGTTCAGTTTATTATCACAGAAGTAATAAAACCAGAAAATATACACATTTAAGGCATTTTTTTCATGAAAAGTGCCCCTAAACGATGAATCAATTATGAAAATAGTTGACAATTCATTTTCTGTCAAACAACCAATCAATTGACTAATCTTCGCAGCTCTATTGAAGTCTAAAATTAATTGTTTAAATAACAGGAGTGCAGCCAAATCAAAGTGCCAGAGCCAAGCAGATTTTATTGAAACAAAGCATAAACAACATCTTACTGAGCATCTCTGAGGATTCTCGTTCAAATCTGGCCAAGAAAGATCATCTCTTTTAGTTTGGCAGCAGATTCGAAGCAGCACAATGAAAGCCTCGGCAGTGTAACATGGTCTCATCGTTAATGAGTCTTGATATGGAGTGAGCTGGACAGATTTTGGGGACTGGGACTTGCACGCTGGCAGGCAGATCCTCAAGCTTAGACACCTGTTTCAGATTCCTGGAGAATCACTCCCGCAGTCACACATGAGCTCGATTTAGATTTAAGGCAAGGCCCGTGACAACAGTCTCTGTTTACAATAAGACAAGCCACTCGCTGCCATTAAACACAGGAGAGAATGTTCTGGAAATAGGACCAGACTTTTACCCAGAAGGCCTTGTGCAGCTTCTGTCTCCGCTGGTATCACGTTCAAGCTTGGTCACTAAATCTTGTAGAAATTTGCTTCCTCATGTCCGTGCTTCAAAAGACAGACAAATTCCAGGGATACCCCGCACTGAAGGGAGCACAGAGGAGAGCAGGCCCCCTAACTCTGAGTTTTTTATAAACACATTGTTGGTATGCCAGTTGGGTCATTCAATCAGCGCCATGTTGGGCCTGCCTGCCATGGTGACTCGACCCCGTTTTAAACGTGTGACTGGGGAGTGTGATACATGAATGTTTGAGGCTAGCGGTGCTCACTACGTGAACCAACAATTTCCTAACACGGAACGGTCCAGCTGATTGTTGTCACTGACCAAATCAGTTGCTTTTTTTTGCAAAGTGACTTGCACTGATAATTCACCTTAATTATAAAAATTAAGGCATTTTAAGGTATAAATTAATACATTAAGAATACCTTAATTCATTTCAATGCATCCACCTAAAAACCCCATTAATAAATACTGTAATTCCATCTTTATTAATGGGTAAATTAACAAACTTTTAACGTTAAAATCTGGTTTCATAATGGTGGTTGCTGAGCTTTTAATCAGCACTTTTAGAGGTTTTGTACTGAACTCAACTTGGCCCGACTCCAGAGATAGTCCATCTCTGGCGTGACTCGGCACAACTTGGCAACAAACTGGTAATGGAAACGCAAATCAATGTGGCATGATTTGGCTCAGCATGGCCAAAAGTTCCAATAGAAAGACCCTAAAGTTCAAACCAGTAACCAACCAACATAAACATCATCAAGAGTGATACAACTTCTTGATTTTTAAGAATCTTCTTGTCAAGGACTCTTTAATTTTAGGCTTTTAGAAGGACCATCCACCAATTAACTTACTTATGTTCAGTTTACATGTCACAAAAATTGATTTTTTGATTTCCTCTGTGGCTCTGGAGGAAGCTTTTTCAAAGTAAGAAGAGAATAACACTAATGATATCATCAGAGTTATATTGGCTTGGGCTTTAGACTCAAAATTAGAGCTGCAACGATTAGTCGATTGACAGAAAACTATTCAGCAACTATTTTGATAATCACTGTGATCACATTTTTTAAGATGCCAGAAGTCTTTGATTCTAGCTTCTCAGTTGTGAATATTTTTTGGTTAAACTGAATATCTTTGGGTTGTGGACTGTTGGTCAGACAAAACAAGACATTTGAGGACGTCACCTTAGGCTTCGGGAAACAACGATCAACCATTTTTTTTATTTTTAACCATTTTTACCATTTTCTGACATCTTGTAGACCAAACAACTAATTGATTAATCAAGAAAATAATCAACAGATCAATCAATAATGAAGATAATCTTTAGTTGCAGCACTAAACAAAATTCATAACAGAAAGTCTGTGTTAAAACTGGAGAGGTGGGTCTTGAAAGAGCATCAAGTTGCATTATAGGAAATGTAGGATCAAGTGACCCATACCGGAGACTAAACATCAGCATACCTCGTCCTCTCCTGCTTCAATGTTCATCATTGTTTTGTTAATCTTACTCTTGTAAGTCCCCCAACAGTACTAAATCACTGAAGTAAACCTTTGATTGGACAGCTGTCCTTATACTATGTATTCAAACATCAGGTCAAAGTCTACTTAAGTGACAACAAATCTCTGAGTTAAATCGAACAATTCCAGTCAGCAAAGTGATTCATAAGGCTGGAGGTTGTGTAAATGTTTCTGTGGATCTACGTAGGAAAGGACCTTATGGGTTAGTCAAACAGGCTTAATCCCAAACAACAACTTGTGTGACTGATTGGTTAAATTTAGTGTCATGAGTCGAGTTTGAAATGGAAAAGAAATATACATTCACATGAGAGATACAACCATCAATTGAATAATCAATTCAAAGAAAATTAATTAACAAGGATTTTGATAATAAAATAAACATTTAAGTCATTATTTAAACAAAAATGCCAAATATTTGATGGTTCAAGGTTCTTAAATTTGAGAATTTACTGCTTTTCTTGGTTTTACATTATAATTAATTGAATATTTTTGGCATTTTAACATTTGAGGATATTGTGATAGACATTGTACACTGTTTTCTGGTGTTTTATAGACAAATCAAGAAAATAATTGGCAGAATAATCAATTGTTAGTTGCAGCATATGTAGCCTTCAGAAGCATGTTCTATCCTTGATTTCTACGTCTATCCAAGTCTTGCAAAATAGACAGAAGGAAACACATAAACCTCCTTCTTTCCCCGCAACAAAAGTTGTATCAAAAAACATCATCCTGCGTCTGCAAATGTGAAAGCTACAGCCCTGTCCTTGATATTTGTACAGGCAGAAAACCTTTTTAGTGCGTTATCCGTTACGATAACACACTGTCTGTCATCACTCCTCCCAGAACATATTACACAGAGCATCTGGAATTTGGTATCTCTGTCATAAAAAGCCTTGAAAACAAGGAGAGGATACTCTCTGCCCAAACCTCCGTTATTCATGAAAAATCTTATAGAGATAATCAGGGGAGCAGTTTGACTTCTTAAGTCATGGTGAGGTTTATATAATAATCCCATGACTTCACCGGTGATTGTAGCTCAGTCCTCTCTGGAGCTTTACATATTCCAGTCTGGATCTCTGGTGGAGTCCAGCACTTTCGGCAGGCAGAGACGTCACTGGGGGGGTATAGGGTAGCGCATAGTCGAGCTGGATGGGGGTTGAGGGGTGGGGCAGGCCACACTGCTGGCGGCGGCGTTGACATTTAGCAGCCCCAGAGCAGCTGCTAGCAGGCCCGAGAGATAGAACGGCCATAAACAGTGCGGGGAAGAGACCAGGCTTGTTGCTCTGGAAGGAAGGGAGGGTTAGGAGGGGGCTTTCCAGGCTGAGCTGTTCTCCCCCAAGTTCAACATGTCTGAGAGAATGAAAGGGTGTTTCATCATTTCAACATGTTCATTGCACTCCACCCAATGTCACATTACAAAAACACATTTGGATTGAGCAATGGAAACTTTGTGCACCAAATGAAATCTGTTTTTATTCTAGTGTCATCATCACCTTTTTAATTTCTTTCCAATACCATGGATAAATTTAAAGTTTGAAAGAGTCATGACAGGTATTTATGATTAGTGTCCTATTGAACTGGTGATGAGGACATCCATTTATGATCCATGACCTTGCTAAACTATTGTGTAACGCTCATCCCTGAAGTTATTTAAGGTTGCATGGCTCACTCATTGTTTTTTTTCCAAACAGGGAAACATGAAGAGAAGCAAGAAGAAGGAGGCATAGTGACAAAGAATTTCACAAAGAAGATACAGTGAGTAATTTCACTCCTCCTTCTTGTTTTCCTCACTGGCTTTCTGCTCATTATGGACACAAACAGCTTCAGTTTTCATCATATTTATGACGCATGCCGCATATTCAAGAGCTAATAATTTATCATTATGGAACATAGAAGTGTTTAATGGAGAGTTGTTTGTCCACACATTGAGCTGATAGGACCGTGAAGTGGCTTCTCAGAGCTATGAAAACCGTTAAATTATCCCTAATGGCTGAAGACTGATAGAAATATTACCAACATTTTGATTTTTATGGTGGCAGTGTTAAATTAAACTGACCGTTTACCGTGTAATTAAATTACATATCTACCATTATATACTTAAATCTTGTTTGCTTAAGCCATTGCACATACAATACGAATGCTACAGAGCTGTGGTTGATGGTTGGGGCGCCTGAAAAGGGCCGAGACATGATTACCAAGAAAAAGTAATAAGAAACAAAACTCTGCTAGAATCTGCTGCTGAGAAAAGGCTGCTCAGCCTTTTGCCTGATTACATATTGAGCAGTTTTATATTTTCAAACCTCTAAAATTATTAAATAAAATGGTCTGTTGAGAGGAAAATCATTTTTCGATTACACGACTCTCTACAAGCAGATATGGCTTCATATTAATGAGCCAAAAGAAGAAAAAGATTGGGAACCACTGCCACAGTGAGCCCAAATTTTCCTGCTGACATCTGTTTTAATGGTTTTAGCCAGACAGTGTGTTTTCCCATCAAGAGCCTCTTTCATCTTCATCTTTCTAAAAAGCTAAAACATTATACTGTCCATGTGCTAAGATAAATGTACTACAAAACTGGACAGTAAAATGTGAGCACACCTTTAGTTTAAAGCCACCATATGTAGGATTTAAACATTTCTCACAGTGATGTGTCTCAGTAGTTTGTTGTATGAAAAAAGACACAAACATCCAGCCTCCATTCATGATTCTAACCACGGGATTCAAAGATAAACGAGCTGAAAGCAACACATAGATTGTATCAATTTTCACTGTGGTTGTTAATCAGAAACTGTTGCTATCAGAAGTATCTGAAATATTTTATAATCACATAAAAATCTGCACATACTGACTTTAAACAAAATTGTTTTGTTAGCATCCAACAAATGACATCCAATAAGGTTTTAATATCGTAGCTGTGGCAAAGGCTCATGGAAGCTGTAGTCATTTTTTCTGGACTTTATCACATAATATTTCAAACTTTATATTTTTTATATTCTTATATATACTGTCTCTTTCAGTCCCTCTTTTTTTTTCTTCCCTCTGCAAATCACTTTGTATACTGTTTGTAACTATGCATATAAAGTTTGCTTCCTTTCTGAATACAAAAATGTACATACACAACAATGTGTTCAAAATAAACTGTCCACTACAGTGGTAGATACCAGTTTACTTTAGAATACAGACAAAAAACAGATGATACACTGAGAGCTAAAAGTTATATCCAACTATATATATATATGTATCAGAAGCTGGAAGTGGGGCAAGACTGTGTGTCTTAAATCACTCCCTATTTATTACATAGCGCACTATATTTATTGTTCACTATTTAATCCGGGTGTCAGAGTACTCTGTAAAATTTATTCTCTTTATAGTGCTCTCATAAATTCCCACAATGGAATAAAAGAAGTGGTGGCATTTTGAAGTAGTGTCCATATCATGTACATTACTTTCTGCTAACAAACATTGAATGCAACATGCTACATTTTAGAGATGACTCAAAAATCAGAAATCTCAATTTATTGCTTATATCAAACCACTGAGTGTTTATCAGGGCTGCAACTAATGATTATCTTCATTATGGAGTAATCTCTTGGTTATTTTGTCAGTTAATTGATTAATTTTTGGTCCATAAAATGTCAGAAAATAGTCAGAATTGCACCTTTTAATTTCTTACAGCCCAAGTTGATGCCTTCTAATGTCTTGATTTGTTCAATTAACAGTCCAAAATACAAAGATACTCAGTTTGATACCAAGTATGACACAGAAAAGCTTCAAATCATCACATTTGAGACGCTGCAACATGTGAATATTTTGCATTTTCACTCTGAAAATGTCTAAAACGATTATTTGATTATCAAAATAGTCACAGATTAATTCTCCGTCGATTAATCGTTTTATCGACTGATCGTTGAAGCTCTAGTATCATTGATGTTTATTTATCTCGTAAGTGTGTAAAAGTCAATACTATGTCATTCCACCCCTCTCACTTAAAATAGTTTCGAACAGCTGCTCCAGAGTCATATCAGCTCCGAGTGGACACGCAACTCTCCAATCAAAACTTGTCAACTCCAAATAGCTGTCACTGATAAAAAACAACCTTTACTAACACTAGAATATTAAAGCAGGCACTACATGGATAAGTATTGTAATAAGTATTGTAGAGCAGAAGGAGGAGGAGGAGACTTTTCATATTGTAAGTCATCCAAGCCAAACAGGCCACAGAAGTTTCCACAACCTGCCTGGCTCTCCGCCTCTGCCTGTTTAATTGGGCAGCGGGAAGACTTCAAACAGCAGTGCTAATCGCTGGTGCGAATCGCCGTCTCACTGGCGCGTCACTCCAGTTCTGTTAATTTCCTGTTGGCTAATTAGTAAGCAGTTGTGCTAGCCCTGCACTGTTCATATCACAATCCTTTTAATTGGAAAGCTCTGAGATCAGGCCTGTGCTCTTCCGCTGGGCAAAACCTAAAGTGAATGACATAGAATATATAGAGCAAGGGTGGTGGGGTGGTGGTGGTGGTGGTGGTGGTGGTGGAGGGGGGATAGGGCACACATATAAATAACTGCCCTCAATACACAAATACGCTGGTTATATGAGAGACAGAGAGAAAGAGAGAGCATAGGGCAGACATATTATTCCTTCGGATAGTTTGTATGACTGTGAATGTACTTTTAATTGAAGCACAACTATGTTTTTTATTCTGGCTTAAATTGTAATAATTTCAATAAACTTTATTTGTACTTCAGTTTTTAAAAAGGCAAAATATTAAGGATATGGCTGGTGATTTTCTATACTTTTCTTATAGTCAACAAATTTCCTGCGGAGCCAAAACCAACAATGAATTAATCTATTTACAAGTATTGTGTGTGTATCCAAAGTCTGATGTATGTTAGTCTGATATATGTTATTCCTAAGAGCCCTAGAGCTCTCAGTAATAACATATATCAGACTTTGGATACACAGCTCTGTTGTTGTCCAAAAAACTATTAAAAACATGTCAATGAACCACACTGTTGCGCTGGGTGACATGTTTCTTCATGAAGATTATGATGATGGTAGTTTCTTTAAAGAAAACTCCAAAGAGTAATAAAAACAATCACATTTTCAGTCTCTGGAGAGTAGTTTTGTGTAAGGCAGACACCATTGTGCATGCACCAGAACACTTTTCAGTTTATAGAGCTTCATTAACTTGTTGTTCTATATATCACAACCTGTTGACTTGAATCATCTTAACAATGTGCAACGTAGTACAAAGTCAAGAGGTTGTGATATGCAGCACAACAAGCTAAGTAAACAAGCGAAGTAAACGGAACCACGTTCCCACGTTTGTGCAGTGACGCATGGTTCCCTTGTTGGCTTGTTGACAACAAGAGAAATATGGAAAATCACCAGCATTATCCTTCAAAGATTAATACAAATCAACACATTTATCAATTACCTGCCACATGTAAAAACAAGATAAAGACAGCAAAATGTAAAAACCTTTAATCTATCAGAAATATAGCATTTTTATGGCAGTTCTTCATCTTATGTGATAGTAAACTGAATATCTTAGTTTTTTGGACTATTGGTCGGACAAAACAAACAGTTTGAAGGCGATAACCCTTGTTATTCAATTAATCAAAAGTAAAAGTTTAAGGGTGCAACAGGGACCAAGGGTTAATTTTTCTGTTTTTCCAAACAAGTGGGAAATATGTCAGTTATTAACCAAATATGTTGTTGTAAAATCAGTCCTGAGAGCAAAGGTAGCTTTGAAACTTGAGGTCATGTGGCCCAGCAGCTACACAGTAACCCCTATATGTTTTGTACTGTATGTGAAAGTCTGCAGTGAGATCGGCTTGTTATTCAGGAATCTCTGTTTGTTCTTCCTCTGTATCTATCCTCATGAGACACATTATAGTACTTAGTCCATATGTGCACTGTATCAGTTGGAAGGAACATATGGGTTATATGTTTAACACACACACACACACACCCTGTCAGGTCTCACTGTCTTGTCTGTCTCTGTCTCAGCATCTGTGCAGGGGGAAAGTATATTGGACAATTTTTTGGCAGTTGTACAAAATCAATGTCTGAGATAAAATGTGCGCTTGCCAGAGGTAAATAAACTCACCGAGCTGCACAGATAAGGTTTCTGCCGGAGTCCCAAGTAATGGGCCGACTGAGTGATTTGACTTTGTCAGAAGGGGCAACTTTGCTTCACAGCAATTGGCTCCTTGAAGGAAGGTGGAGGGAGATAGATACTGAAACATGTGTAGGTACAGTACGTGTTTGTGTGTTTATGTGTGTTTGTGGCTGGAGCGGGGAACTGATAAAAAATATTCAATATTAATACTGGCTTCCACAAACTTTAAATACTGGCTTTGGTAACACTTTACTTTGAGTCCCCCTATTTTGCACTTGTAAGCAGTACATAAACATTTAATAAATCATTTATGAGACACTATAAGCAGATATAAGTATTTTTTTATATATTTGTTAACAACTGCAGTATAGCTCTTCCTGTGGGCACCCATAACTGAAGGCTGGTGTATAAACAGATAATGATGACAAACAGATAATGATGACAATATAATAAATCACAGTTGTAATAATATAAAATATGCCTTCATAGAGGAAGTACTAATAAACACTTAAAATGTCCTTATTTCTGCTTATAACTATATTATAGTGTGTTATAAACCATTTATTAATTGTTTATATTATACTTATAAGTGTTAAACAGGGGGACTTAGCAGCATGAATCCAGGGACGACAATGTCGGATTGTTGTCGGACAACTGTTGGATGGATTGCCATGAAATTTAGTACCAACAGTCATGGTCCCTGGAGGATGAAGCCTGCTGACTTAAGTGACCTGCTGACATTTCTTCTAGCGTCATCATGAGATTGACATTATGATTTTGATTGAAATGTCTCATAAATTGCTTTGAAACTTGGCATAGACATTGATGTTCCTCTCAGAATGGTTATTTTTTCTGGCTATTTATGCCTTTATTTGACAGACATTGTAGTGCATTGACTGGAAACTTCAGGATATAAAGAGAGAGGGGTATGACATGCGACAAGGGTCATCCGGCCAGGAGTCAAGCCATGAACATTCTGGTTATGTGTTATGCGTCTTAACCATTAAGCCACCGGGGCGCCCCTAGGAATGAATTTTAACAACTTATATGATCCCTTGACTTTTCATCAAGGGCCATCATCAAGTCAAAATTTTAACTCGTCTAATAATTGCGTCATGACTATATTTGTAATCTGTATTTCTATTTTTGTCACACCTTTCTTTTTATTTTTTGTAATTGCTTTTCCCCCCACCTACAGCTCCTATTACAGCCTGTTGTCCTGTCACCATGGACTTTTTTTTTTTAATCTAATTTTAGTTTTCTCCTTGTGTTCCTTCATTTTTTTAGAGAGTTTTTCCTTGTCTTGTCCCTTTAGAGATCTTGGGCTACGTATGGAACTTTTTATTAAAGTTAACCTGTAAAGCTCAATGAGACATTATATGTAGTATTTGGTTACACAAATAGGCTTGACGTACTGTTGCTATACTCGACCTCTATGTCTGTCTGCCTCTGTGAGGTGAGGTCCTTTTCTTTCTGTCTTCACTCCTCTGTCCCCTCTGACTTGTATTTCTCAGTGGAGTGGGAAGCCAGTGGAGAGACTTCTCTAATTAAATGGAGGGCAGACCTACAGTCTCCTCTTAACAACAGAGCCTGATGTTTATATTAACTCCCAAAGACACTTGGCTGCTCACACAGAAAACCTAGAATACCCATATTTGGCTATGCTGTCTGACAACGAGCAGAGTTTGCCTGGATGTGTTGAACTTTAGCACCACTACAGTAGACTTTGGAGGGCTTCTATTAAGTGATATATGCGTTATTTCGAAGAGCTGGAACTAAATACTTATCATTTTGACATTTTAAGATGACAAGATATCATTGTTCCTAAAGTCTCTATACATTTGTATAACATGAAGCTGTCACATGCTGCAGTTCTGGCCGATCTTGCTGCAAGTTTTGGAAGCCAATTATCCTGCTCTGCTCTGGAAATAAATACTATAATATTTCACCATGAGAAGTGTCAAAAAATGAAGCAAACAGGGAAAAAAATATATATACTTGACACAAATTAGCAGTTGCCTATATGACAGATGAGAGCAGCCGATTAGGAAAGTATACATCAATGGAAATTTATAAGTGTTAAACTTCTGCGAGCAGATACTCGCTTTAATTGGATTCAGGCTTCATTTTTGCAAACCTCACACCTGGGTCAACTGTGTGTTTTCTCTCCCTCGTCTTTGTCGCAGAGCAGGAGGATTTTTTATAATGAAAACTGAGGATGGCTTTCACTTCATCTCCTTGGTGTGAGATAGTTTTTGTGAGTGTAGAATGAGTGCTAGCCGAGGAGGACAGGGTGAACATTTTTAATAACAGCCACAATCCTGAGCCAAGTCATTTTTTTTCCCCCCCTGGACATACAGTGGTGTCATCATCCGACTGGAAGCTGTTTACGGGTATTGACAAAGTGTTAATAAAAAATCCATGCATTTAACAATGTTAGCACAGTGGCTCCTATAGCGGAAAATGTCACATAGTTTTGCATGACCTCCAGCAGGAACTAACTACTGTTTCTCTAGACTGTTTTTCCTCACCGCTCTCCTTATTTTGTTCCTCTCACTCGTGCCTTTAACCTTAATCCTACCGACTGGGGTACTAGCAGACCCCAGTGGTATACTTTTTGTCATATCTCACGGGTGCTTTATTCTATCATTCCAATTTTTCATTACTTTGTCAATCAATCTGTTCCTAATGACTTCACATCATTGTTTTCTGTTTCTGTTTTAATCATTGCTTTTTAAAAATACCAATGTATTCGGGTCCTGGGGGACCCCCGTCTAAAGGACCCAATTACGCCCATGCAATTTTAATAGATGGAGCTATTTATTGAATTCATGTTTTTCATGGGTCCTAATTTAAAGTATCACACACTATCGGGGGGGGAAGGGGCACTCTGTCAGTCATTTTGAAGGCTTTGTGGAAAGATTGTACTTGGGATAAAAGCTGCAATTTAAACTAACTGTGACTTTCCTAAAATAATAATAATCTTGTTTTTTTCAGATTACATTAATTACATAACTCATAATGTTTTGAGAAGAAATAAGTTAACATTTTGCTATAATGCTTGTTTCTTACAGTAGTTTATTCTTGGGGTCTCCAAGGACCCCAGTTGGTAGTCCTTGTATGTTAAACTTGTATGTAGGCAGGATGAGAGTTAAACATGCCGAACGCACACAGCAGATTACAGAGTCTCAACCAAGTAAACTTCTGCTACTCTTACATCTAAACTTGTATCCTTGCATAAAAAAAAACCTGAATCACATCCCCTCTTCTCTTCCGTTTCACCAGGATCCCGATAGATGTGGACCCTCTGACAGTCTTCGCCTCCTTGTCCCCTGAGGGCGTCCTCATCATCGAAGCCCGGCAGACGCCTCCATATTACCTCTTCAGCAACGATGGCTCGCAGGGTGGCAGCATTCAGGAGGCAGAGGTCCCCAAGCCCCAGGAGGCCACCATGGTCTAAACCCCCCACCTTCCCACTGACATAACAGTTCAAACAGCACAGTTGATTTGAAGTTTGATATGAAATGTGTGGCCTTCAGCTTCATGTTGTTAAACATCTAGAATTAAAATGTGTAAAATATGATAGGGAGATCTTCTTTGACGTCCATATTAAAGTTACACCAGGCAAGGTTTTTTATCTAAAAATACACCTTTTTACAAGCTGCAATAGTTTGCCTTAATGAAATTCTTGTTCACTTCTCTTTCATTTTAACCTGAAAAACAAATGACACATGTCCAGAGGAGGCAGGACTCTATAATTATTGCATCAACAATTATAAATCCTTTTGTGAAGCATCCATAACTTGTTTATACACAGTTAATTACATTTACGTTAGTATCACATAGATGTAATAATATATAATGATGAATGATAACACACAAACAAATCCTCACAGTGTGTCATAAAATGTTTTATTAATGAAGACATATCAATATATAAGATTGCAATTAATGTGTGTTACATTATGATACCAAGTATTCGTTAACTGTTACACAATAACCAATGCTTTGAAGGAGTTATACTATAGTTGCTAAAATGTCCTTAAATCTTAATATAACTACATTATAGTGTGTTAAAATGTTTAATAAATAATTTATTGATTGATTATTTACCTCTATTTGAATGCAAAAGTTGTGAAAGTGTTACCTAAAATAAAAAAAGTGTTACCTAAACAGCTCACGGAGCCCTCAGTGTGTGAACTTGCCTAGTGCAGCTTTAATATTACATGTGGATGTATCCTGAGGTTATGCTAGAGCTGTTGGGCCACTAATGCATTATAAGTCATAGCATTTTAAGCCAACCAGCAAGTTAAGATGACACCATATGTGAACTTTTCAAGAATCACATTTATGTTTGTATTTATATTAACATCTAATTTTGTGGTACAGTTGCATAAAATCTATTGTATATGATTTCTTTGGTTAAAAAAATAAGTATTTTAGCAATTTTGACAAATGTGCCTTTATTTACTTGAGTGTCTTCCTTCAGTTCGACTGTTATCTTTTAAGTTAATGAATGTCACTTAAACTGACAAGAAACGCAAGTAAGTCACCTCCTGTGGCTTCACTAGAGGGTGAACTGTGTGCATTAATACTGTATTCTACCAAAGTGTATTGTAAATATACTTTAATATGTGACAATTCATTATAAACATTGATCTGAAGTGTTCCAGGTTTTGCAATATGGTTTGCATTTTCTTTTCTATTTGAGCATTCAGGAAGATGGCTGCATGATTTTGGTGCGGACAGACTGACTTCTTTGCCAAAGACGTTTGTTTCCTGCCTTCTTTTCTGTTGATGTCTTTGTATTGGCTGATGCAATAAAAAATGTCCAGCCAGTCTCCCAGTGTGTCTTAACATCTGTGTCTTTTATTGAGAACCGTGCCACTCACCAGCCTGGTTCCAGGGATCCAGGGAGCCTGTGGTGTCATTGTTGGATAACAGAAGGAATTGGGCAGCAGATTTGCAGAGGGCTTAGTGCTGGGTGAGATTGGCACCGCTGTGTGTTGCAGAATGGGCCGAACTCATGGAGGCAGCAATGCCAGAGCTTTTGAATGTGAGTGCAAAAATTGGGGCAATTCCATTGCATGTTGTGTGATGCAAAATAATATAATCTTCTCTGTATGTTGGACTCAAGAGGGATGATCAGTTTGAATTTTTAAAGTTTTCAAACTGGAGCCACATTGTGGAAACAACAAAAAAAAAGGCCCCCACAGTTTTGGCTGTACAAAAGCACTGCTTTCTGTGATGTGCAGCTCACATAAACTGTTATATTTATTGGTATCGGATGATATGTGTGGACTTGTGCTGCCATGGCAACAGCATAACTGGAACCATGCCAGTTTCTCCTTGAGCAAGTTACTCATGTAGAAGTGACTAATGCACAGCTGTGCAAATGTATAGTATCTGATTAATGTCAAAACCTCTTAGCTGAAACCGCATGATGATTAATCACTTTTTAAATTTTGCACTCACGTATTTTTGGAGTTAGCTGTGAGCATGATGCTCATGAATGTGATCACATATTCATAAACAGTTGCAAATTCAGACAAAGACAGCACTATTCAGGTTAAGATTGAGAGGATGTAAAAACATGTAGACATGATGAGTAACGCCAGTACAATATTTAACATTTTCACATGCTATTGCTTTATTGGAGCTCAAAACACAGCATGGTTATATGGCTATTATAAAGGTATCGACTAAAATGCATCTGTTGAACTGATGCAAGGCAAGCATATGCAGGCTGATGCATTACATGTGGTGTGAACAACATTTTGGCGATATCTGTGTGTCCGTCTACTTGGTGTGTTGTTGTTCAGGAGCCTCCAGGTCCTGGCTTGGGACCTCACTCATTGGACTTTGGCCCAGCTCTGGCACCTCAGGCTGGGTGATCTCCTCAGCAGCCTCCTCTGAGCCTGCCATTACCTGGATCTCTACATCCACGGCTGGTTCTTCATGCTCCGGCTGTTGGGACATGTCTGTGTCTGGGCTTTCTTGGCTTTCCAGGGCTTCTGAGCCTGCCATTACCTGGATCTCTACATCCACGGCTGGTTCTTTGTGCTCCGGCTGTTGGGACATGTCTGTGTCTGGGCTTTCTTGGCTTTCCAGGGCTTCATGGTGCTTAGAAGAATCGGGAAGACTCTCTGTGCCTTCGCCATCTGCAGGCGCTGAAGGGAGGGACTCACCAGCTGGCTCTTCATGGGTCTCCTCCTCCTGTTCCCTCCTCTCTTCATGCTCCTGAAGCCCAGCTGTGGAGCTGCCAGGGTGGGCTTGATCACCATGGACCTCTAGTGGAGACTCTTCCCCATGATCCTCATGTGCAGACGGAATCTCTGGGTTTGTATCAAGGGTGATTTCTTCCCGCTCTTCAGTAACCTCCATCTCCATCTGCATTTGTGGATAAGTATGTAGAAAATGTCAGCAGTGAAATTTAGTGAGTGGTTTTGATTAAAGGTCAGCTGACTCAGCTTCCACAGCCCACCTCAGTACTGAATTTCTACACCAGGCCCTTTCAGTGGAAGTGGAAGCTCAAGAGAAATAATGAATTGGATACAGTTGGGGGATATTGTTTAAAGCTTTTCTTGAAAATCTCCAGTTTAAATGTCAATAAACTTCCCGGTTGTAATTACCTTTATAGGTATGGTGATGGCAGCAGGAACGGAGGTTTCAGGAACTGGAGCTTCCACAGTCAGGATACCATCCACAGAAAGCGTGGATACAATTTTAGTAGCATCGATCTCAGCTGGGAGCCTGAAAAAGACAGAGTATTACTACATACAGTGTGCCAATGTTGCAGATACTGAAACTCATGTACATAATATCTAATTTCTCAGCCCAGTGAGCATTTTAGAGATCGGATACTATCAAAAACACACCCTCAGTGAGACACTCTGACTGTTGACTGATGTTTAGAATAGCTTAAACTGTGGATATTTCATCGTCTGCAGAATAATATCAGTGTTTACTTTACATACCTGTATTTCCGTGTAAAACATCTGGCAATAAATCCATGCTCGTCTGGCCTCTCCTCGTGTTTCCCTGGGGATGGATTACCATTTATGGGGAAGAATGTGAGGACACACAGAGGAATCAGGCAACACAGAGAAACCACTCAACACAGAAATTAATTTCTGCCACAGAGCTGTGATTTTAATTTCCCCAAGCACATTATTTAAGCAGCGCTCTAATTTTGTTACATTCAGCTTCCTTCTCATCAGTGTTTAGTTTTAAGGGTTTTATTCAGTGGACTGTGAGAGAACTCTATTTAGATAACTCTGAGATAATAATATTAGATAGATTAGATTATTAATACTTTATCAAGAGTAGAAACTATCCTGTGTGTAAAAGTAATTAGTTTAACTTTGGAGCTGTTTAATTAACAGAGCTGTATGCAAATGTTCTGTACCTCCAACCTCCAGGAATCCGTCTTTGACGCTGAGAGAAATCTCTGAGGGGGTGAAGTGAGCCACATCCAGACTGACCCTCCACTTGTACTCCTCCTTGCTAATCTCCTGGCTGGTATGATGCATCGACCGAGAGATGTAGGGCACAAACAGGGGAGTGGGTATGTACCCTGGCCAGGAGCAGACTGCCAGACTCCTCTGGAGCCGGTCCACATCCATCCACCGAGGGTCCCCTGACTCCAGGAAAGGCGGCAGGCCAACATCCTGATTGAAAAGCCGGCTGGACTGCCACCATTTTCTCAGGGGGTACCAGGGGGCACCCCTGCCGTACTCCCCACATGACGACTCTGTTTTGGCCTGTTCGCTCATGCTTCCAGAAATAAAATTACACAGATTAAAAAATGGCAGCCCTCTTTTGATGACAGTCAGCGAATAACTTTTGGACTCTTGGGGTTGACTCTGTGAAATCTCAGCAATTAAAATCTATTTAATGAGTGAGGGAATGATAAAAGAAAGATTGACCAAAGCTAAGTGTGGTGAGATGGAGATATCTCTGAGGGGCTTTATATAGTGTTCCTGTCTGTTTTAGCACTTATTAAGCACTCATGCCGATCCCATGAGAAGGGTGTGTAGGCATGGGGTGATGGGCGTTGAGGGAGGCTGTTACCTCTCGCTGGCCTGAAGAAGGCGGCAGACTAATTAGTCGTATTTATAACTTTTAAGGGCGTGATGGCAAATAGCGAGCACTTGGCTAAGGCTGGTTTGTGTTTGAACTGTTGCATCTGTTGCCTGAAGACTGTTCTTCTCACATCTCAGTGAACTCTATTCTGTCAGCAGTGACTGGCCTCCTCAGTCTTGTCATGAGCCAGTGATACTCTCTTCCCCCTGTTTCACCCCTCAAAGGACACACAGTGGCAGTGATTTGTTTGGAGCATGAAATACCTCTGCTAGAGGCTGAGAAGGACTCAAAATGTTCTTTTTTGTGTTATCTGAAACGTTTCAGTGGCATGTGTGTGTATTGAGTGTACAAAGCTCCCTTCCACTACATTTTTCTTTTGCTCTGCAGTTTCAACAGGATTATTATTGTTCCCTCTTTTATCAAGTGTGACAGACTTGTCAGTGTTTCATTTTTAGAGCCATGTGCCCTGAGATCTTGGCATACTGTCCATTGGAGCACAAAACAGATTGAGCAGATGTTTCTGACACTTTGTGTGATGCCTCACCCACAGATTCTGTCTGTAGGTTACGCTGTGAGAGGTTAAATTGGGATTCTCTGCTGCTGCTGGAGTCGCCTGAAAAATTGGTTCCTCTGTTACAACCATCATCAGAGACTTCCATCCTGTTCACATTGAAGGCACATATGGTCACGGCGCACTAAAGGTGTTCATGCTAGACTTTAAAAGTAGCTTGGGAGGCTGAGGTGAAGATGTAATTTGTCAAAGTTGTGAGCTTTGAAGATGATATTTGGAGGAATATATTTTTATATTGTATATAATATATGATATATTATTATCTTTTTTGGAGCAAATTATTTTGAATTGCATCAGTTTTTCTCAAATATGTGAGTGTCAGCCTGATTACATTTTTGATTATCTTTTGCTTAGTTTATCTAAAGCCAATTGTAGTCAAAATTATTTTTTATAATGCATCATGATGTAATTTGCTTTAGTGACAGCTTGGACAATGCCTCCAGTAATAGAAATTTGAGATAAAAATGAAAAGAATATGCAGAGGGAAACTTATCATCCCTTAAAGTAAATAATATAACAAAAATTGATACAAATCAGATGCTTACCCTGTTTTTCTCTACTTTCAGACAGACTTAAAAAAATATGAATCAGTCTTTTAAAGGACCAGTGCGTAAGATTTAGTGGCATCTCGCAGTGAAGTTGCAGATTGCAACCAATTCAATACCCCTTTCACTCCCCCTCCCCTTCCAAGCGTGTAGGAGAACCTACGGTGGCCGAGAAAAACACAAAACACCCTCTCCAGAGCCAGTGTTTGGTTCTACTGTAAAAACATGGTGGTGCAACATGGCGGGCTCCGTCGAAGAGGACCATGAATGTATTATAACAGCTGGATGGGGCTCCACCACTTAGCCTTGCAGCCATTTTTTCCCAGTGGTCACTTGCAGTATGGCTGCAAAAAATACCACTGTGGCCCAAAAAGCATTTTCCCCATAGACCATCATAGTAAAAGAGACATCTGTTAAACTGTTGACAGGACACCACTAACTGCAAACCATGTTAATTATGATTCTTTCTTTTGTGATTTTTTGATCCATGGGTTTTATATTTGTAAAACTTTCCTTGAGCTGAGAGAAGCAATTTAAAAATCTGCAACGTCATCACAATGTAAAGTGTATGGGCGGAGCGGGGCCAGTGGGAGAAACACTACTGCACATATTCAGTGGGCCGCACAATGCGGAAGCAACCTGGAAGCTAGAAACTTTTTTTGGCGTATGCAGCGGCCGAGCAATTCTTACTGGACTGAATGGGTGTCATTTTTAGTCTGGTATCCAGCTCTTATAATACATCCATTAAGAAGACCCGCTCCCTATGTAGATATAATAACAAATAATGATAAAGATTATTTATAGAGCACCTTTCATGACATAAAATGCAGCTCAAAGTGCTTTACAAGAGAAATATAAAAAAAAATTAAAAACAGGGGATAAATACCAATTAAGACATAATAAAAGAGTAAAAGACAGTAAAATCCTGGAGAAGGGATAAAGTCATAGAAGTAAAACAAAATCAATTAAAGGCAAAGTCATAGAAGTAGGTTTTGAGCTGCTTCTTAAAACTGTAAACTGAGGTTGCCTGTCTAATATCAGGAGGGAGCGTGTTCCAAATCCTCGGTGCATAACTTCTGAAGGCAGCATCGCCATACCTCTTGCTATTTGTCGGTGGCACCTTCAACAGATTGGTACCATGCCATCTGAGGGAGCGATTTGGAACATCCAACAGGCAATCTGACAGGGAGGAAGGTGCTAGCTCATTCAGAGCTTTAAAAACAAGTAAAAGAATTTAGAATTTAAAATATATCCTAAACATTACTGGGAGTCAGTACAAAGACACTAATACAGGAGTAATGTGACATCTTTTTCTGGTTTTGGAATTCTTGCTGCTGAGTTTTGGATGAGTTGCAGCCGATCGATTAGGCAAACCAGTATACAGTGCGTTGCAATAATCTAAGTGTGAGAGTACGAAGGCATGAGTCAGTTTCTTAGCATCCTTTAAGGAGAGGTAGGGTCTGACTCTTGCGATGTTTCTCATATGATAAAAGGCTATCTTAGTAACGTTACTGATATGATTCTCAAAGTTGAGGTCAGGATTAAGAATGGTTTTTCACTTTTGGTTTTACCTGTAGGGCCAGATTTTCGAGTCTATTTATTAGTTAATCTCTTTGAGCATCTGCGCCAATGATAAGGACTTCAGTTTTGTCTTTGTTACATTTGAGAAAGTTGCCATTCATCCACTGCACAATACTGGAGAAGCAGTTTAGCAGAGGACGTAGGGCATCCTTATTGTCAGGTGCTACAGATAAATACAGCTGGGTGTCATCAGCATAACAGTGAAAATGAATCCCGTGGTCACGGATAATTTCTCTAAGCAGGATCATTACAGAGAAAAAAAAACAGGCCAAGGATCGAACCCCGAGGAACACCATAGAGAATGCTTCGCTTCTCAGAAACATAGTCACCAAGACTCACAAAGTAATTTCTGTCTGTGAGGTATGTATTAAACCAGCTCATTGTGGTTCCTGAGAGACCAATCCAGCTTTCAAGTCTATTCAGAAGTATCTCATGATCAATGGTATCAAATGCAGCACTCAAATCGAGAGGAACAAGGACAGAAACTTTCTTCTTTTCTGTGCTTATTCTAAGATCATTTATGACTTTAGTGAGTGCAGTCTCGTTGCTATGTCTACCTCTGAAACCAGACTAAAATGTTTCATAAATATCATTGTCATGTAAAAAAGCCTCTAGCTGTATCAACACTGCCCTTTCCAGTATTTTACCTAGAAAGGGCAGGTTGGATAAGGGCCTGTAGTAAATCAGAACAGAGGAATCCAGTGTGTGTTTCTTGAGCAGAGGCCTAACTAGAGCAGTTTTAAGTGGATCTGGGAAGATACCTGACTTTAAGGAACAGTTTACAATATCTAGGACATCAAGAATAAACCTATCTAAGACCTCTTTAAAAAAGGAGGTGGGGATGGCATTGAGTGAGCAGGTGGAGGATTTCAGCAGGTGAAATGATATTCCAGAGTTCCCCTTCACTGATTATTCTAAAATAATTTAGATTTCCTTGAGTAGGGCTGGCATATTCTGATTAGTAGTGTCATGATATTGGTCCTGATGCTGACAATCTTATTTTCAAAGAACGAGGCAAACTCCTCGCACTTTGACTGTGAGGGATGATGGACATGCTTGTTAAAGTGGGTGGGTTTTAGGAGACGGTCAATGGTTGAAAATAAAATGGTTTGAGAACATAGCGGCTGAGGAGGGACCAAAAAAGCATGTTTTAGTAAGACATTTATTATCATTCCTTTCTAACCCTGAGATAATAACATTAAAAAACAAACAGTAGTAGTCTGACGCAGCTAAGTCAACAATCCTATCGACCACAGTATTCAACCATCTGGAAATCACTAGATCTAAAGTGTGTAAAGAATGTAAAACTTGTATAAAATCCATAGCCCTGCAGTCAAGGGTATTATCAATAAGCAAGTTCAGGTCACCAGTTAGTAGAATGCTGTCATAGTTTGTAACACAGACTGAGAGTAGATCCAAGATTTCAGGTAGAAAAGAGGTTGAATACTTTGGTGGTCGATAGATTGTGACCAGGAGTACCGGAGTTTGACTTTCAAATATAATGACCTGATATTCAAAAGAAGAAAAATCACCAAAGCTCAGGTGTTTACATTTAAAAGTATATGAGAAGATAGCAGCCAGCCCTCCTCCTTGCTTCCCTTTAAGTGTTGATTGAATAAAGTTATAATTTCGAGGTGATGTTTCAATTAAGAGGGATGCTCCATCTGACTGTACACGACCACGTTTCCATGAGAAAAATAAAATCAAGTTTGTTTTCACTAATAAGATCATTTATAAAAAGTGTCTAATTAGTGAGAGCACAGACGTTAAACAGAGCCATGTTTACCTTTTATCTTGTGCCAGCATATGTGTTGGCCTACAGTCTATGAGAGGAACAGGAACTAGAACTGGCCCTCTCCTCTGCCACCTCGTAGCTATAACATCTCTGACGGAGACAACAGTTTCAATATTAAAGGCACGATTACAAACGGGGGCAACAGACACAGCGCCAGGGACATTAGGCACTCCATTAGCGGCTTCATCACAGTGCATTGACATTACATGACCATTTGCGAGACCCCCCCCAGCAGTGAGGGTCCCACTAAACTAAAATTTCTCCACTGATTTGACATTGCATGGTCACCTTGTCATAACAGACGGTCTAATATAATCTTTGCCAAGAGTGCTGTTCCATTATGATTTGGGTGAAGTCCATCTCTCATAAAGCAGGTCTGCCCAGAAAGAGTCCCAGTTATAAATAAAAACCATTCTAAGATAACAAAACACAATTCTTAAAACATACTTATGAATATTTTATACCATTTTGACCGAGTCCGTTCTACTAGATACCATTAAATTCTACACACTACACCTTTAACTTTCACTTTGCTTGTGGGCGGGGCTTGAGCTTTCTTCACTGTTACCATGGGAAATGGAGGTAGTAGGGCATTGACACTACACTGTAGAAATGTTTTAACATTTTAACTTTGTTTATTCATCTATATGTTAGCTGTTAGACTGTTCCTGTGCAACTTAGACTGCTTTGTAACTCAGAGATTTGGAGTGATTCATTGAATTTGTGTAGTTTGGACACACTCAAACTTTTACTGGTTTGTGACCAGAAACTTTTATGTTAGGAGGAGGCAGGCTCTCGGGAGAATCATAACCGCAGAAAGATGCAGCTGAGCAGGCAGAGTAATTTGGAAACTCCCCGCAGACTATGTGAAGCACCCAAACTGCCCTCTCACATCTGGAGATCAAACCGGTGATCCTGTGAGACAACAACACGTGGGAAAGGTACTACAGTTATTAGCCTGCATAAATTTCAGAACCTTAATCAAATTCAATAGACTTTGTTTGTTTGTTTGTGTGTGTGCATGTGAGTATAAAGGAGAATGAGAGACTTTATAATATATTCTCTCAGATGAGTTCCCCCACCCCCTGTAAACACATCATCATCAAATAATTTTGATGTCTTGAATTAAAGATCACTGGCAGTTTATTCATCTCACCCAAAACAAGCCTCATTTGAAGAAACCCAAACCCTCTCTATCTCTCTCACCCTCTGCTACCCCCCCACCCCCCTCCCCAGTTTCTGATTCATCCCATCCCATCTGGCAGTTGGTAAAGATCAGAAAGTCTTCATGGTCCCTCTTGCTTCTCCTCCCTTGAACTACTAATGCCCCTCTCAAGTGATATGTTCATATCTTTCTGTGTTTGTGTGTGTGATCCCTTTCATTTCATGGCAGGACTTCTATCGCTCATTCATCACTCACCTCCCCACCCCCCCACTCCCTCAACACTCCCATCCAACACCAGTCGTTTCATTATTTTTAATGGACACTGATCCTTCTCTGCACTCAAGCACATCAAGTATGTCACAAATCAAATTTTCTAGCCCAGACGAAAATGCATTTCGGACTTGCAATCAAAGAATGGGAAACACACCCATGACCCAGTTTACTTTAACCAGCCTCAGTGTGATTCCAATTGGAGAGGATCTCAGAGATAGTTTTGAAGGCCCGGTGGGTTCTGCAGAGTCAGTTTTCCTAATTTGTAACACAGATGCAGTGTCTGATCCCCCCAAACCCCGCTCCCAACAACAAATGCATTTGAAGTAAGACATTGCCATTTGTAAGATGATTACAGTCACCTATGCTCAGGGGAGGGCTCAGCAGAGGCCAGTCACAGCGAATCATGAGGCTTCAAACAGCCCGCCATGGATCCACGGAATATTAGCAGCAAATGCATCAAGGGGGATGAAGTGTCAGATGGCTGGTTTGTTCCTGTGGACACTGCATTCATCATAGTTATTGTGAGGCTGGCTCAGTGGCAGAGACAAGCCGGCTGGCCAGCAAATAGGGAGACGTGGTCCATATCAAAACTGACACATCAGAATGAAGTGGCTTATCTATGGAAATATATTTTTGGAATGCCGTCTTACAAGATATTGCAGCCAGCAATGAGTCAGAAATAATACGGAGCGAGGCTTGAACTTCGATCTAACATAAAATGATGCTATTGCTTGAAGAAATTCATTCGCTGAATTGGTTTAGCCATGCCTGTTGCCAATCCATTGTCTCTATGACTACAGTAAACAAGAATAGACCCGTATAAACTGTAAATCACCAAGGATGGAAAACAAGGCAATCTCATCTTCTGCAGTTTCCTGCTCAATGTTATTTCATTTACAATGCTTTTGATTCGGCTCTCTGCGGTGCTGTTAAGACAAATGCAATACTAACAACATTGTTTGGTGTGTGTGTGTGTGTGTTACACTCCTGGGTTGTGCTGGAATTACACAGCTTAAGAACCACTTCATAGAACATTTCTAAAAGAATCAGTTTTCCTATACATGTATGTATTCATGTCTGCACACAGTATTCATATGCTGAGGTCTATATTCTTTGTGTCCACTGAAGTAGCAGAAAAGCAACAACTGTGTCCTGGTTTGACTCGAAAGGGATTTGCAGCAAATGAGCTCATCCATCAGCAGAAGCATGTGGGGACAAGGGGATGATGAGGAAAGGAGGGTGAGGAGGAAGATGAAGAAAGACTGCGGGGCAGAGCAGGGGTTGAGTAGAGGCAAGACTTCTCAGAGGGAAGCCTCACAGTGAAAAATGACGGCCGTGACATTTGTATGCTCTCCAGCACATTCTCTTGTCCTTTAGATGGTGCAACTTGAAGACTTTAGCTTGGTCCTTGTCCAGTTCATCTGTAAATCTAACAAAGCCATGACATTTAGGGGAGTAGCATTTTTAGCTGTATTAACCATCAACGATTCAGCATTCACTCTCTGGAACTCAGTTGTCTTTTTCTTTTTCTAAAAGTTTCCCCAGCTTTGACGTCAGAGAAATCATTTTATTCCACACTGTCTGACAGTATTGCATATATATTCTGTTTCCGCCTGTTCCAGTTGTTTTCATTAAATGTAAATGATGTTTACATTGAGTGAAATATTCAAACCCAGGGCCCCATGTATTCCATGTTGAGTAGTGTATGGTTACACCTCTCAATGAAATGGAAATATAGATGTTTTCTTTATTTATTTCATGCACATAACCCGCAAATTCAGCCTGACATATTTTGTATCTTTACTAGAATTTAAAATGTAGTTCTGTGAGTCTGAATAAAGTTTGGCTGCACAGCATGACTGACCTGCTATAGGGTCAGCGTGGTATGAGGAGTTCAGTTTGCATGGCATTTGAACCAGTAATCAAAGTTGTGAATGCAATGACTAAGCGAAAAATGTTGTTTCTGGAATTGAAAAGTGGATCTGTGGAGGTCTGAACAAAATGAAGTAGACACAAGACGTATCAAGATCAATATCTTTGGCTTGCTTTTTAGTCATTGATCCGTGGTCAGAGTGTGAGTAGTGGCTCAATTAAAAGTTGTGTCAGTTATTGTGAGGGAAGAAACGCTCCCTTAGGTAGACATTGTAATTTTTTAAAGTCGAAATAGCGTTCTTAGTGATGGTGTAGTAAATGCTGCTGAGACAGAACCCAAACTCTTTAAATGCCAACATGGATTTTAAAGATTTTTATTGTTTCATTTCATTATGTTTTTGTCTTTTTGTTTCTAATATCTTGGGACCATGTTGTAAATAACTGTTCCTTTGATTTAATGTGTTTTGTAGACCCATAAAAATAGAATAAAATGAAAAGTCATGAAGATAAAAAAATTCCTCATGAATATCCAGCCCCAAACTTTGCCTCCTCTCTGATGATCTATTTTTTTGGCGACTACAGATGACCCACCAAAGATAGGCGACCAACCCATTAACAGCAACCCTCCAGATTCCACAGGAGGAAGTAAGGTGTGACAGTTAATCATTGGGCCCACATTTATATTCCTCTCACACCCTGTTATCTAATTTACATTGTAGAAAACATCAGTTTATCTTACATAAGGAGGTTTTCTTACTCATTGCAGTTAATTATGTGGAGATTAATTGCCTGATTATCCGTCATTTCCATAAGCGATGTCATATTAGAGATGCAATTTTTACCCTTGGCCTGCTGCCCGATTTGCCTCTGCAGAGGTCACATGGGGACGAGTCTTTCATGGGAGAAGAAATGCTCTGAGCTCCCGAGCAACTTAGAAGAAATTATAATAGCTGCTTGTCCTTTTGTTTTTATGTCTTAATCTTTTGGGATGCATTTTGCTTTCAGAGTTTGCCAGTTTGTTGTACTCAGGTTGAAAAAAGAGCAGATATCACATCCCTGAGGAAGCATCTAGGCCATGCCAGGTGAGAGTTACATCTGTGGATGTTTAGCAAATATGGGGGGAAAAAAAAGAATCCCTGCTGTCTTTTGCGCAGGAGACAGTGTTGATATAGGTGTGTGGTGTCTAGCTGCTCTTTCACCCATACAGATGTGGGCTGCAGTAAGGAAGCAAGCAAGCAAAACTTTATTTATATATCACATTATATTCCAGGTGGAAGCACAATAAGTACACACAATTAAAACAAACAAAATACAATAATTAAGACTAGCAACTGACCAGTAAAAAATAATAAAATGTGAATAAAAACCTTTAAAAAAGTAAGAATAAAATTAAATGAAATAATATAATCATTAAGACCAGCAAACCAGATTATTGAGCTGAAAAGGAATGTTTTCAATTTAAATAGTTTTAAAAGATGTTAGCGTTGGAGCACACCTAACATGATTGGGTAGGATGTTCCACCAGCTTGGAGCATAAAAGCTAAAACCAGTTTCACCAGTTTTGGAGAATAACCAGACGGCCTGTTCCAGATGACCTGAGGGGTCTAGCTGGTTCATAGCTTACAAGCATGTCAGAGAGATATTGGGGTGCAAGACCATGTAGGGCCTTAAAAACGAGCGTTAAAATTCTAAAATTTACTGGAAGCCATTGTAACGACCTCAGCACAGGTGTTATATGGTCGCATTTTCTTTTTCTAGTTACAACTCCAGCAGCTGTATTCTGGAGTAGCTGCAGTCGATCGAGATGCTTTTTAGGTATTCCTGTGAGCAGCGCGTTACAGTAGTCTAGCCAACTGGAAACAAAAGCATGGATGAGTTTTTCAGCACCCTCCTGGGATAAAAAGCTCCTTACCTTTGTGATATTTCTTAAATGATAAAATCCCATTTTAATTATGTTGCTTATGTGGCTTGGAAAGTGAAGTCATCGTCCAGGATGACGCCAAGTTTTCTGAGCTGTGTGACACTTTCCGCAGACAGTTGTGACAAATTTAAAATAGATTTCCTCTCTGTTAGCCTTTGCCCTGATAACCAGGATTGTCATCTTGTCACTGACAACTGTAAAAAATGACTAGACATCCATTTATCAACATCCTAAATTCTGATAGCGTGTCAATAGGGCTCAGGTTATCGGGGGCATGATAACTGGCCTAAAACTGACCCCCAGGGAACACCACATGAGACAAAAAAAATTTTTTGGAGCTAAAATTTCCGAGACAAACATTAAAATCATGTCCTTTGAGGTATGGTAACAACCAGTCCAGTGATGGTCCAGATAGGCCAACCCACCTCTCAAGCCTCCACCATTCAACTTTCCCCCCCTTACGTTTCAAAGTGGTTTTATTGTTCGCACCGCTCTCACAAAGACAACTGGATCACTTTCTGTTTTCCTCAGAGCCTAGCGCTATGAAGAAATGATCAACACCACTTTGGAAATAAGAGTGAAGAAAGAAGCATGTTCACTGAAGAGGTAAATTGAAATTGTCACAATTTTATATTGAATTGAAGCTATTGAATTTCATGGTAATAATATAGTTTGAGTAATGTTAATGTTTCACACAAACAAGTAACTACAGCAGGGGTTGGCGGGAGGGACGTTAGAAGAAAACATTAGGAGAAAAAGTGTGAGTTTTTTCAATCATTTAGTCTACAATGGAGACATGAAAGCAAATAGAAATTCTTTAGAATGTGTTGAGAAAAGCCAACTGGGTTGGTAGCATGTTTATGTTTTTATAAAATAAAAGAAACTGTCAGTGATAACATATTTTCTGTCTGTAGATTTTCATATGAACAAGTAGATCTGCCTGACTGGATACTGATCCAGTATTCGATGGCTGTAGGGGGCTTTATTCTCGTTAGCTACCGAAGCTAACGGGAAGAAAGTTTATTCAGTAGTATACTCAATCCAATTAAAACTCAGTATACACAGCTATAAGTAGTGTGTCATCAGATTTACCTGTGCAATATTCCACATTTATCATATAGCAATAAGACAATAGAAAGAGGTTGTCCACCTAACATATTATTATGAGATATAGCTGCAGGTAGCTACCAGGGAAAACAAAAGCACTCCTCCTCTATTGGTTATGTAATGGTTGACGCACTTCCCTTGTACGTGGTAGCAGACAGAATTGCATAGTGAAAGCGAGACTTATAGGGAACCAAGCTAAATGCAGATGGTGTCGATATTCTATATATATTCTATATATTACACTGTGCAATCAACATTTACTTCATAATGATAAGTTAAAGCAAAAAAGTTGTCTATTTCCACTTTAATTACTTTGACCAAGGCTGTTTCTGTACTATGGTTTGGCGAAAAACAGGATTGCTAGAGTTTATAGTCATTATTTTCTTGTGAAAGGAGGCTGCAGAGTTCTCATACTCATCAGTGGAAATAAAATCACCAGGAATTGAAGTTTGAAGTTATTTATAAGTGTATCTATGGTAGAAAAGAGAACCCTTGAATTGTGTGTATTGTTGTTTATTATATTTTTAAAATATGCTTGCCTTTCTAATTTCTGAGTCATAACTAATTAATAGATTTTTGTAAATATCAAAATGCTCTAGAAGCTGGGTTTTATGTCATTTACACTCAGCCCTTCTGCAGTCCTTTTTCTTCCTCCTGATTTAATTAATCTGTTAACCAAGGGCTTTTATCAGACAACACTTTGATTTTAACAGGAGCAATATCATCTAAAAACAGTTTAGTACCTTGATTAAAGGTGATTACCGTGTCATCACAGGATGACATAATAGACGTTACTAGATTAGAGAATTGATAGCAGAGATATCAGCTGAGTTACCAGACAGGTACCATTTCTGGACAGTTTTGACAGTTGACCCTTGAAGGATCAAGATTGATTTAGAAAAAGATGCAGTAATGGTCTGATGAAACAATGTCAACTGCTGACATATGAATGACATTAACTCCTTTTGGACATAATTAAGTCTAAAGTATGGTCCAGGTTATGAGTGGGTCATACATGCTGAGAGAAACCAAAGGCCTCCAGCAGGTTGTTTAGCTCTCTAGTGTTATCTACATGATGAAGCGTACTCACCAAAAGTGAGTTACCTGCATAAAAATATATCAGAGAAGATACACATCTACCTCTTCTGTCAAACCTAAAAACATTTAAAAAGTTAAAATTTGGCGGTGATGCCTCTATTAGTGTAAAGCTACCACTATAGTCCAGCCAAGTTTCAGTCAAAAGTAACGTGTCCAGCTTATGATCTGTAATTATGGTCACTAACCAGTGCAGCCTTGCCTGTTTATCTCAGTTTTAAAGTGCTGACTGAAGTAGCACCTTTTAGTGGAAAAAGTCACATTTAACAATAACAGCCCATAAAAAAAGGGGAAAACTGCAACAGTTTGCTCACTGCAGGTGTGCTCGGCTTTCAGTGTCCTGCAGGCAGTAGAGCTCTGGCAATGAAAAAGCTGTGGCATTTGGTCAAGTGTGTATGTTGTGAGTGTGTGTGCAAGCCCCTAAGACAACATCCTCTGGGGGAGGCCAAGGGTACTTCCAACCGTCTGACATTTCTGACAGCCTCTGATAGAGCCCAGAGTGCTGAATTATTCATACAGGTGTTATGGGGAAAGGTTGCCATTTTCACACAAGAAACTAACCCCCGAGTGAATTGTGGCTGTTTATCCCTGCAAGTGAATACAGTAGTGATGATTTGGAGCTGTGATGGCTTTTTGGCCAAATGGCAGCCCATTTTCTGTCAGCTCACATGCTTCTCTGGACAGAGTAAACCTTTTAAACTTAATCACCCTGGTTTTGTGTTTCTGCCTGGATATTTAAGTGGAATCATTTGACATATAGAGTTCTGTTTTGCAGCAATACCATATGTCATAAGGAATATCTTAATAGAATTGTAAACCATACGATCACCATTATCTGTTCTCACAACATTACAGCATATTAAAAAGTCACTTTACCCAAATCACAAAAAGAAAAACATATTTTGTCACATACCGTTAATGGTATCTAGTCATGCTGATAGTTTTAGTTTTATTTGTCCGAGTTTTAGGATATTTGTCTTTGAGATTTCTGCCTCCACCACAAAACAATGTGTTTAATTTCTTGTGCCCACGGCAGACAAATATTAAATCTGAAAAACTGAAAAACAGCTGTGTGTCTTTCCAGAAATGTCCTCATTACTCCCCATCATCTACAGACCACAGTTTTCATTAAAGGACTAGTAAGAATTACACTTATTTGCTGTCTTGGTGAGAGTGAGTAAAGATTGATACCACTCTTGAGCCAGGAGGTGATTAGCCTAGCGTAGCATCAAGTAGTTACAGCACGTAACTCCCTGTAACACCACAACTTGTCATTTTCAATTTTCTGTTTGTGTTAGAAATAAACAAAATACAATATAGTGAGCTTTAAAGGTGCTGGTACGTGTCTTTTTTAATTTTGAGGCGAGCCAGGGTAGCTTTTTCCCCCTGCTTCCAGCAACCTGTTTTCTTTATGCTAAGCTAGGCTAATCATCTCTCGGCTTCAACTCCATACTACATACTCCATACATAAGGGTGGTCCATCTTCTTATCTAATTCAGGGCAGCTCAAACATACTGCAGTCAACAGTTTAATCATCAGTTACGGCAGGAAACCATCGTAGTATTTAAGTAAACATGAGTTAAACTGGCTACAAACAAAGCTTCAAAAATTGTTTGTTTTTTCCTTTTTTAAATGGCTATGGTATGCAATCAGTGCAATAAATGCAAAAATACACTTTGAGGTGAAAATACTGGACTCACCTGCACTTTTTCTGTTATTTTTATATGTACGTTATTTTATATGTCCTGTATTATCACTTACTTGTCACACCAGAATTCAATAAAGCAGATAAATAGTTTTAGGTTACTTCAGGATCTGGTATATTTTCACTTGTCAAAATCTTTATAAGTCGACAGTATGGAAGATTATTAGTGCCATTAGAAAAATAATTCTTTGATGAGTCTTGAAATTATGAGAAAATTATTCATTCTGGGATTTAAGTCACAAAAATATCAGAATCATGGGCTAATAATATTACATAATGTTAAATAATGCATTTCGAATGGCCCTAACCCTCTTCTGTTGGACAGGGATTTGTCACATGATTTAGGTAATCCTGAGAACACAGACACAGCTGTAAGTAATGTCAATTTTATCTCCCATTTAAAGATTTGGTGGAAATTAGGACACAAATGTAAAGATATTCACTTGAATATCAACTGCACTGCTACTGTGATGCTATATACACCATGTGTATATAAAATATGTTTTATGTCTTTGTATCTTTGTTGGTATTATCAATCCATTCATGCTCTGAGCACACAGTCACATTACATAAAATTATCTGGTGTACAGCAACGATGAGAGTCCAGTTCGTCTTTGTAGTTCCCTACTGCCCGGTTGTGTCTGATCAGACTATAAAGCCTAATCATTGTGTTTTGGCTCTTACCCTTGCCTGTAGTACTCTGTCATTTATGACTGCACCAGCTTGTGTTGTCGCGGTCTGCCATTTGTCGAAGGTGATGTTGACATGAAACATCCCACGCTGTCTTGTCAGCGCTACTGCAAGTCCTGTTTCTCATCACATCGTAGCTGACAGATTATACTTCCAAGTTACATTCTTTTAGATTTATAATTAGGATTTAATTATGAAATGTGTTTGAGCTCGTTTACGTCACGTTGCAGTGGTTTGTGCATCATACCCTGCAAAATTCACGATGCTGACGGCTTTTATCATAATTTTGCGCATGAAAAATTCATGCTGAGGAATTTACAATGAAGTGATGAGTAGAGGCAATGAGTAGATTCAGAAAAGAGACACAGCATCTTAGTTGTTCTAATCACTGTAAAGATTCCTCACCTACCACGAACCCTATCTCTTTTGTTGCCTGGCAACAAGCTGCCACCCAAGGGCTCCCATGATCTGATCTGTTAAAACTGTCCCCCTCAACCACCACCACCCCACCCCGCCTTTTCACAAATGTCTAAATTTTTTACATTGAAATCAATTTTTAACCACCTATCAAGTCCTCCTTCCAAGCATTGTCATCTTTAATGAGCTTTTTACGCCAGCCTTTGATTTGTGGTCATGATTCACTCTCACAAAGAAGAATAATTTGTTATTGACTGGAAGGACAGATGGTGGTCGATGAGAAAAGACATAATGGGGTTTCACTTCAGAGCATCTTGGCTTTCAAACACATACGTTTCACTGTTTGTTTATGTATTGATGATACATTGCTTGTTCTCAATGCCTTTTATTTTCTTTTCTCACCAAATAGTGCAGCCTGTCATTGACTCAGCAGCATTCTTCTGTCTGCTTCTTTCTCTCTCTTTTCCTTCCTTTCCCTTCAGCGTATTATTGTTCAGCTTTCATGTTACACTCAGGCACAACCGCTGCTGTTGTCACAAACATTTGTGCATGTGGTGCTTCAAACACAAGCAGAAAGACACCCACTTGCCTAACAATTAGAAGATTTTATCCAATTTAAAAAAAACATTAGCTGAAACAAAGTGAAAGAGTCACTTTAGCACAAAGAGCTAACAAAATTAGTCACGTCTGAGGCAAGGTCACTGAGCCACCTCCCACACTCTTGGCAGCCGGCAGCTACTCCAGGGAAAAACTTTTTGCACATTTGATGCTACGAGTCATTAGCGATGCTGATAGAAACACACTTTAATTAAGACTGCTGCATTTTGGACTTAGATGTCACATCTGAAGATTAATAAGTAATATCAGGGGTGTGGTGGTATGCAAATAGAACAGACATGCCTCAGAGCAAAACTGGTGCATTCGGTGTATCACCGAATGGAGCCAAATTAGAATGCTGGAACACAAGTGCTCAGTGCCCCCCTCCTAGGCCGAGGTGCTTGGCTCCACTTGTGGGCGAAATATTACCAGCCAGCTGCTCGCTAGATAAGAACTGGAACAGCAGAGGGTTGGAACATTTATTCAAAATTTATTTATTAGGATAAACCCCTCGAGATGTACCATCTTGTTTTTCGAGGGGGTCCCAACATATATCACAATCACTACATAAGAACAGAGGAGTGACAAAATAAATAAAAAATAGAAACACAATTATCACTACGGCAATGTACAGAGAGACAAAAAACAAAAAAACAAGAACAAAGACAAACCACATACATTAATTAATGAAAACACTGAAAACATTACAACCGCAAGTTGGACAAAGTGGCCAATTATAGATAAACAGTAGAGTGTGATTAGATCACCAAATACAATCAGGTGTAAACAGTGACAGCTTCATTGATAAAAAGAGCAGTCGATCTCAAAGTAAGAAGAAAGGGCATGCTTAAACATACCAAGTGATGAAATGGATCTAATACCAACAGGTGAATTATTCCAATCTGCTGGAAACATGAAAGCTCGTTTGCCAATTTGTTTTCTTAGCATGAGGGACAGAGAAATAGAGGTGAGCAGACTTGATAACTAAATAATTTGAAGTAAAAGGTACAAGATACTGTTGTAATAAGGAGGATAATTGAAATGAATACATTTTAATATAAGTTGAGGACTGAAAATTCAGTCTATTATATGCTGTGTTAAGTGGAACAAGGTCTGAATGTAAAGTGTTTTGATAGACAACATCAAGTCAAGAATCTGAAGTATAAGTTGAGAAGAAGTTTCTTATGAACACTGTCGGTAAAACATTGCCGATGTAAAACATTGATTCCAAAGTTGACTTTACGTAAGACATGATCAAGCCATATACCAAGATATTTATCGACTTTATGCAGAAGAGTGACATCATTACAGGTTATTACTCAAGAACCGGGTTTTGATTTGAGTTTCTGTCTGGTACCAAAGATTGTGATAAAGGACTTTGTTTTGTTGAGCAATAGTTTATTATGTGAAAGTCAATCTTGTATGATGTTGAAATCAGACTGAAGAGAAGCTTGAGGTAGTGGTAGATCAGGTTTAGTTGTATATATGACAGTGTCATCAGCACAAAGTTGAACAGTTACTGAAAATTGATGGTAAATTGTTTACATAAATAGAGAAGAGATGTGGTCCCAATGTTGAACCCTGGAGCACACCTCTTTGTTGAATCACCAGATCAGATTTATTCCCATGTAAGACGACACATTGTTTTCTGTTATGAAGGTATGAATTCAACCACAGAACTGCATTTTCAGAAAGGCCAAGCATGGAGTTTATCTAAAAGCAAATAGCTATCAACAAAATCAAAAGCTTCGGTTAAATCAATAAAGATTGCACCTGTGGGTTCATCATTATCTGCAGCAGAGAACACATCACTGGTGAATTTAAGTAGGGAAGTATTTGTGGAGTGGTTCGTCCTGAAGCCAGATTGAAATGGTGATAAGATATTGTTGATACTGATATAATATAAAAGTTGATTATAAATTATTTTTTCAAAGACTTATAATACATAACATATAATGGATATACATCTATAATTGTTAGGATCAAGTACATTGCCTCCTTTATGGAGTGGAGTGATGCGTTCACATTTCCAGATAGCTGGTGACTCACATGTAGACAAAGAAAGGTTGAATGAATCAGCAAGGGGGTAGATAAGAAAATGGGAAGCTAGTTTAATGAACATGTTTTCTATTCCATCAAGTCCAGCACCACTGTTCACATTTAATTCATTAATGGCATTGTGAACTTAAGTTCCTAAAAGAACTGCAGCAACATGAAATATTGCTAAAAAAAAAAAAAAAAGCCAGTAGTCAGGTAAGAGTCAGGTAATACAGTAGAACAGACAGAGGCAGATGAAAAATGCTAATTGAATGCTTAGACAATAGATAAAGAGTCATGTAGTATTGTATCTGCACCTCAGCAGATAATCATTATCCTGGAGAAGTCGAAGACTACATGAAGGCAGCTTCAGCATCTTTGTGGCAACTGAAGCACTGCTCTTTGTCAACTATAATACACAGCATGCAAGGATAACGGAGAAAGTACTTTATATTGAGTTTAGAAAGCTTGTGTTTGACAGGATCAAAGCTCCGGCACCTCCTCATCAAGTCTGGATAGATGTAGATGCGAGTCCCATTATACTCTAGCTTCTCTTTCTCCCTGGCAAGGTGAAAGATTTTCACCTCATCCTGGAAGTCAAGAAGTTTAATAGACCTGGGACCGGCTCTGTTGCTTTGTTGGATAGTCAGAGATCAGTGGGCCCTCTCAGTGATCGGTGGAGTGGGGAAGTTGTCTTGTTCCAGAAGTTGTGGGATCAGCCTTGACATTAAACAGATGATGTCATTGCCTTCAGCGAACTCTTGAACTCCAACAAAGCGGAGATTAGAGCATCTGCTTTGGTTCTCCAAGTCATCAACTTTGTCCATCAGGTAGGAGTTGTTGAACCTGAGTGACAAACTCCTATATATTGTCCTCATTGGCCCCAACATGCTGCAATAACAAATCAGCTTGTTCTCCCAAAGTAGTTAAGGAATTCTGAGTGCTGCTCAGACTACTTTGAATGGGATCCACTTTTGCATCAAAATGGGTCAGCATGTCAGGCATCCCACAAAGTTTGGAGTGAAATGTGCTGCTTCTTCATTGGGCAGGGATGCAAAAAGATAAAATACACAAATCCTGTGGCTGTGTAGAGTGTCTTAGTTAATGCTTGATTTATTTATTTTAGTCAATTCAGGTCAAAAAGATGTAGTTAAGGATAAAGGAGAACTTACAAAGCTACTATAACAAAGACAAACAGACTTGAGCTTGAGACACGTTCACTCATGGCGCCATCTTTTCGAAATAGAGCCGAACATATGCAGGCGTTTGAGTCTTTAGTTGTCTGTTTTCACTCTTGCAAATAAAATCAAGTAGGCTCAGAAGAGAAGAGAGGTCACCAGAATATTGTCAGGTCATTGTAGCTGATCCTCACACCCCTGCCTATCAGTTAATATTTTTCAGGAAATTTAAGCGTCTTTGGTTGTCACATTCACTACAGTCAATCTGGACGTTTGCTGTAAAATATTAAATGCATATGACAAAAGTTTTTTATTATTAATTTATTAATAGGGTGGTATACATGTAGAGCTGGGCAGTATATGTCACAACATGCCAAAATACATAACAATTAATGCAATGACCTGTGTTATTATTCATTACACATATAAAACAAAAGCCAACGTGCACTGATGGCATATGCTAAACACCTGCACCCATTATTTTTTTATGTAAGCCCACAAACTGAAGGTGTCTCGATACAGATCATTACAGGTTTATGGGTTCAGGTTCAGCCACACGCTTTAACTCTCCAGAAAAGAAGGAATTTTATCACATTTGCTCCCTGGATCAGCACATCCCTTGACTTTGTAAGGATCGTACAGTGTGTGCTTCAGACATCGAATGATGAGATACTATGAAATGTGTTTGTGGTACTTTAAAGGGGACATATCATGCACATTTCCAGGTCTATATTTTTAATCTGGGACTCTACTGGAACATTTTCAGTTTATAATTGTAGCGTCCATCGTCCGCACTAACACCATGTAACACCAGTAACATCGACTACTGCTTCAAGCCAACCTTGAGGCCTAAAAAATGTGTTCAGTGCTTTTCCTTCCTCATAAAACACTTACAAATCAATATTTTAAAAAATGCAAATTTGTTAACTTTCATGTTTACTAGTTAGCAGTCTTCCCTGCCTTTCGCTGACTCATTAACATGTTTCTTGGCATGTTACCACCTCCGACTGTCGATCAGTGGAGGAGTGTGAAACTGTTGTCAAGCATCTGTTTGCATGTTTGAATACAGTTGAGTCCTCATCAGTGTGCTAGTAAATCATGAGATACTGTTCAGTAAAACCAGCAATGGTCAAAAACTCTTAAATGACTCATATTGTTCATTTTTAAATTATAGTTCGTAGGGCCGCAACGAACAATTATTTTGTAATAATAAATAAATAATAAAGTATTTTCTTGATTAATCGATTAGTTGTTTGGTCTATAAAGAGTAAAAAGAAAATGTGACATATTCAAATGTCTTCCTTTGTCCATAACAGTTCACAACTCAAAGATATTCAGTTTACTGACATAGAAGACTAAAGAAACCAGAAAATATTTCAGAAGCTGGAAAAGATTCAAAATGATTATCAAAATAGTTGGCAATTAATCGATTAACTGACTAATCATTGCAGCTCTAATAGTTTGCTTGGTAGCATTCATTCATGAACAGCAAAATTTTGTTAAATGATAACACCTTGTTCATACCTTAATACAATTCAACTGAAAGTCAGTTCATATTAACATTGAATTGCCCTATATACATTATTCCCTTAATATTGCCTTTGTGATTTGATGTGACTGCTTATCTTTGAGTCAGTCATACTGAAATCCCTAATGACCACTGAGCTTCCTGCACTATGAGCAAGGTCGCTATAAGCTAAACCGCAGCCCTCATTTCATTTAACAGCCCTGTAAAATTCCTTTTGATTCCAAAGGATCATACAACCGGGGTAGCATTCACCACCTTGACTCTCCACTCCAGCTCACTACATCAAGCCTTCCAGCAGTCTGCACTTTGACTCTCTTTTCTCAGCCTCCCTCACTCACAAGAAGGCAAACCACTCATTTGAAATGATTAAGAAACATCAAGGTGTGTTACCTTGGCCGGTCTCCTTGCAAAGTCACCTCGACAGTTGCTTCCATGTCTTTTAATTTTCCACCGCAGCATTAATGCAAAGGTAATTGCGCGTGCAGTATGAGAAAAACAAGCAAACAGTATTTGAGGAAAGGTTATGGTTGGAAGCTAAACCTCCATAATTAAGTCATTCATCTGGCCAGACGTAACACGTTTCTCCCATAATGCTCTAGTTAGGTGTCATTTGTGCCTGCCTGCTGCTTTGGTGTGCTCTGATTTCGGTAATTTACTGTGTGCTCGTGTGTGTGTATGTTTGCATACTTAGTTGTGAGGGATTAATCTAATGGTATACGAGCACTTTTGACCGTAACTCATTGGCTTTGATGGTATTTTTATGTCTCCGACTAAGACAGGAGATTAATGCGTAGGCTTGACATTTGTGGTTTATGTGCATTTTGTTTTTTTTGTTTTTTATTTATGACATTTGGATTGTAGGAAAGCAAACATATATCATTATTAAAGCATGCTGGGTGATGCCCTGTATTTATGACTCTCGCTCGTGTTTCCCTGCTTTGCAGGCGTTTGGCATCAGCAATTAAGTGGGGCCAGAGCTGCTTCCAGCTCCTGCAGAAAGACGAACAGAAGGAGCAGGAGGAAGAAAGAGAGGCAGCGAATAAAGAAGGAGGAGCAGCTGAGGACGGAGCCACGACCTCCTCGTTTTTCCTCTGACTCAGACGGTGATTCAGAGGGGTAAGGCAACATCTCACATCAGCTCAGTATCACTTCTCCTTGCAGCATCTCCCTCTGGCTTAGTTTATCAGCCTGGTTGCAAGGCGTATGTAGTGTATAATGTATACTTTATTTCTAAATCAGATCAAGGATTGGACTAACTAACTAGTTCTCCACTCCAACACTATTACACTGCCTCTAACTTTGTAAACCTCTTAAAGAATAAGGCTGGCAATATTCTCTAATTTTTCTGTCAACAAATCCCAACTATGATGGATAAGTATTGCCTGTGTAGCCAAAGACTGATATGGCTTATTTCTCTATGGCTCCTTCATTGTTGTCCAAAAACTATTAAAACACATCAGTGAGCCACTGCACTAAGTGACATCATCCTACATTACCATGAATATGAGCACTGTAGCTTATTTTGAGTCAGTCTAACATACGCCTCCTGCTACTGTAAATACTCACTCGAGCACTAAATGTGTATTAATCAACAGCTGAAAATAGCCCCCAGCAAAGGCACTATTTCCTCTTATTTGATTGTCATTCACTAAAAACAGCAGTGCTCAGCGGTTTGAGGAAATTACAGAGCCTTTTTATAAAAAGTGAAACTATATATTTTTAAACATGTATGTCTGTAGTAGGAACCAGTGAGCTTGGGGCTGAGTGCTACAGACAGGTTAAGGAAGTTGGAAAGTACTGAGATACGGACAAACACGTCTTTTCATGGAATTTGTTGATAATACTGTTAAAAAAAAAGAATAATGCCAGACTTTGAGTACTTTATATACTTTAGTACAGTGTAATTCTGTCTGTACATATTGTAATTCTTCTACTGCTACTGCTACTTGCCTATTAAAGGGGTTTATGTAAAGTTATTCCTTATTTATAATATATATATATATATATATATATATATATATATATATATATATATGTATAACTTACAGCGGTGCTGCAAATATTCTTTGGATCATAAAACTGTCCTATACAATATTTGATATATAGGGTTTTAATAAAATTTGGTGTATCAAATACAGTCTGCCAAACCTGCAGCAAACCTTCTAAATACATTTTATTAATTAATTTAATTGTTCAGGAATGGTTTCTACTCTTTTGTTTTTCATCAGAACATGTCCCAGAAATTTTAGAGCCACACAATGACCTAAATATTGATTCACAGACACTGAATGAATCCTTGTAATATATGGTTTGAAAATTTAAAATTTAAAAGAATTTAAATTTTGCTACAAAAATATTAGCAGCTTCATTCAGACCACAAAATCCATTAGTATTAACATAATTGACTAGCATTAGCATTTACTTGTATTAGCATCAATTTGTTGATATTGAACCAGTCAAACTTGCATGCGAGCTGATATAGTTCAGCTAAAACTCAGTGAGATTATGCTCAGTTCATGTTCTGCCTACAAATCACCGTTAATTATGTCAATTACATCTCGATTGTACTGCAGCATCATGCTAGAAAAGCTAACAGCACTGTACTAGTGTTCATCTCCGGGTTCAGGTGGCCTTTGCCAAGAAGAGCCAGACAGCACGTCCTTTCACCCCTGTCCATCGCTCACTTGACCTCCCCTCTGCTTAGTGAAGCACCACTGTAAGGTTACAAGATACTGAACAGTGTATTCCTTCAACAATATTCAAGATGGTGGCCTTGGATTGAGCTATACATGCTGTAGTGTTAAAAGATACTCAAGGTGGCAAGCTGTATAAAAGCTGGGTTCTGTTTGGTTGAGTATTTGTGTAATACACAGTTAAAAAATGTTGTGCAGCACACACTCTTCAGGCCTTACAGACCTCAGAGAGGTCAAGAGCTTGCTCTTGGTTGGTGTGCGCTGCTTTCACGTACCATAATATATCTTGGTGATTGATGGGGATCTTTATTTTTTCATGAGTCAGCAGTTCTTTTACTTATAAAAACATTGTTCTACCAAATGATATTCCGTGTTAACAGATGGAGATGGAGTCGTGCAAAAAAAACCCACTCTGCTTCCCCCACCCTAGCGACTCAAAAGCGGCGACACGCTCGTGACTTCCAGTGAAAGAGACGTGAGAAACGCAGCTGCTTTGCTTTGTCCTTCAGCATGTCACTGTCAGTATATAATCTTCAAACATACAGTGCTTATACAGTATTGTGCTGTACTGTACACAGTATTGTATAAAGTATGTTGGAAGAGTTATTGCGTACTGTACTTTTCTGCAGGTTACTTCATGCAGGAAGGTGTTCAGGGCAGCCAGATGAGGAAATTCAAAGGTTTGACCTTCAAAACGATTTGTATGAGGCACCAGAGGTTACATGTAAATCAAATTAAAGCAACTGAGCTAAGAAGATTAGTTAGTACTTCTTGTTTCAGTAATGTAGCGCAGAGAGTTTGGTATAATATCTGATTATCTTCCCCCTGTCATGATTGAACTATTCACTCCGTGCTTGAATGAGGACATAGATTTGTGAAAAGAATCACTGCACCCTGTGGCACAGTAAAGGTGAGAAAAGCTTTTGATTTTAAGGAATCACTGCACTTATTCCACCCTCCTCTGTTAGTCAGTGCTCATCCACTTGATTCATGTCAACAGATGTGTTAGTACACCTCAGCAAACATCAAACAAGGAAAAACAAACAGGCAGATCGCTGAATATTTAATGCAAAACATCTGACAATGACAGATACTCCTGATGCTTTCATTTTGTATTTCTTTCATTCGGCAGGCTGCTTTGATGCTGCGTGAACCGGAGCTTTCTGAAAAACGTGTCAGAAAAAGTTTTCTCTGACAAATCTCCCTTGTTAGAAACTCAGGTGTTGACTGACAACAAAACACACACAGAATTTGGGTTCACAAAAGCAACATTTATGGTTTTCTGCCTCTCAAGTGTTGTGCACTGCTTTGATCTTCTATAGAGGATTTGATGGCAACGCTGCCTACAATGCACAAGTACTATTTTGTGAACAACAGCGCAATACAGTATGTATCACATATTGTGTTTTGTAGTGTTATGTGGTTGAAAACGATCAAATGGCAAAGCAGGAACATTTTAGCTTTCAAACTAGCAGATACCCATAGTTTGCTAAAAAGCCAAGATACATTTGCAGTTCTGTGAAATAAATCTGTAACAATCTATTGTAACACTCCTATTTAGCATTTATATAACTTGATAATCAGACTGAATTACCATCACTTGATTATTAATTTTCATTGTAAACAATGTGAATCACTAAAAAAAAATCCTTCAGAGGCGATTCAGACATCTGGAAGTTAATAACTTGTCAATAGTCAATAACTGGTATATAAACAGTTAATCAATGCATCACAACACAGTCAAATATAGTTGTAGTCATATCTACGGTCTTTCATAGTTTAAAACACATTCATAAAAAGCTGTAAACCCATTATTGAATGATTTGTACCTGTGTATAAACAAATAGTAATTGTTTTATACTGTAACACACTTTTAATTACCTCGATAAAAATCCTTAATCCAGAATCTATGAATATGTAAATATTGTTGATTTCAAAAGTTGAACTGCTGGACACAAGGTGTCTCCTACCACACTGCAAAGTCCATTCTCAATGTATGTGCACTGGAGGCTTCAGGTTTCCACATTGCACTTGTGTAAGTGGCATACTGGACCACGATCGGCTCCAAACTAGTAGTGATGTCAGAAATCATGCTCATACATCCACATGTTAAACTCAGATTTACGATGAGCACAGATAAATTTTCCTCCCTCAGCAGATGAATGTGAAAACAAACTCTACACATACATCATCCTGCAGTGAAAAGATCATCCAACAGAAAAATACCTTTTTGAGTGGAGGGGGGACTTAAATTATTTTAAAATGCTTTAAGGTCATATCAGGACATTATGAACAATTTTTAAACTTACCTCCAAAGGATTTGTACATGTGTACAATCATGTAATAAATGCTTTATTCCACAGTATAGTATTGTAGAGAGCAATTACAAGGGTATTCATATTTATAGATGTATGTATATATATATATATATGCATCACATATAGTGTATATAATGCATTAACATTTAAATCATTTCCATGCCTGTAAAGCACAGCTGTTTTTACGTCTTTTGAGACAAGTCCAACTCAAGCTTTCATAAGCAAGTCAATCACAAATCTTTCAGGTTTGCTTTAAAATAGCACGGCATTTGAATATTTTCCTTTCAAAGTTGTGTTTTTTTATCTTGTGTATTTTTTGTTTTTCAAAGGATTTTCCCAGTTCAGAACTTTAGACTTGAATGTTTTATCTTTCAAATTATTCTCAAATCACGGCAAGTCTTAATTCTCTAAGCCGTCAAATCCGAGTCAAGAGTCAAGTCTTCATTTTTGTGACTTTGACTTGAGCCTAAGGTCAAGTCTAAAGTCTACTTTCTGCTATAAAGTCATTGCAGACACAAATAAGATGATCATGGTGATTTTATGACTTTTATGAACAGCCCAGACTCACTGAAAATAGTCCCATATCTGCTCATAACTAAACTGTGTGTAATGTGGTATACTTCATTTATTACATGCTTATGTAGATGCTAAATCAGGAAGTGGAATAGGAAGTTAAAGTAAAGTGTTACTTAGAAATTATTTAAGTTCTTTCAAACCTGTTCCTTGTCTTCATGGACACAGTGAAACACTCTGTCTTTTATATTTGTCTGTGCACTGTTCTACAGGGACAAATCTCTACAGCCTGTGTTTATGATGCATCACCTCCAATTCAACATGCATTTCCTCTGACACGGCATTATTGCCACTGCCAGAATGCAGCCTTGTCTTCTGGCAAGACCTCTGGAAAATAACAACCCTGTTCGAAGGCTGTTACCTGACATCTGACAGATCCTAATCTAGCAGACTCTCCGCCTGGCAGACAAATGGCCTCGTCGATAATGAAAAGAGCTTTGAGCGACCTGGGGCAGCAACATTTGTGCTCTGGGGGGAGCGAGGAAGAAAAGAAGGCAGAATTCATATTGTGTTTGATGTGTTAGGAGAGATCATGGGAATGGATGTGGTCATAATGCCTCGAAGCGTGAAAGTGTCGAGGTGACGGACGACACCGCTTGACTGCAGGTGACACTGTAACCAAGCTTTTAGAGAGATGGCATGTTTTGCATTTGTTTTCACTACAGCAGCTCGTATATAAAGGGTCTGGTCTCTTGTGTGGATGCTTTTTATCCACTTAATTTACCTACAATAGTGGGCTTGACTGGAAATGAAGGGTGTTGTGTATAATTAGTTTTTGCAGTGGCTGTTTTTGGCCATTGGAGGGGGCACTGTACCATTGCTGGATATTGTGCTGTTTAACTTTTCATGTGGGTGGACTTGGATCTAAATCAAAATCATCTTAGAGACATCTTAGAAAACACAAAAACATTTTCTTGGTGGCACTGATGCAGAGCACTTAAAAGCACTTTTAAGTGTACTATTACTATTATTTGTCTTTCTTGTTCAACTCTGTACTCACAACATCTATTGCATGTCTGTCTGTCCAGGGAGAAAGATCCCTCCTCTGTAGCTCTTCTTGAGGTTTCTTCCATTTTCTTTCCCTGTTAAAGGGTTTTTTTAGGGAGTTTTTCCTCATTTGAATTGAGGGTCTAAGGACAGAAGATGTTGTATTACTATACAGATTGTAAAGCCCCCTGAGGCAAATTTGTGATTTGTGACACTGGGCTAGACGAATAAAATTGACTTGACTACTGATAGATTTACTCAAGATGATTTATTTTTCAAGAGACCAGAGAACAAAGAAAAACAATTAGTCAGACTTAACACACACCCACACTGTCGGCAATATCAGTTTACAAAAAAAGCTACAAAAAAAAAAGATAATTAAATACAAGAGTCATCAGCATCTCTGTAGCACTGAATTAAAGGACCAGTGTGTAAGATTTAGTGGCATCTAGTGGAGCAGACTCGGCAGAAATGGTATATAATATTCATAAGTATGTTTTAATTAGTGTCTAATCACATGAAACCTTTACCTTAGAATGAGCCCTTTATATCTACATAGGGAGGCCACCATATTGTACCACCATGTTTCTACAGTATCCCAGAACGGACAAACCATATACTGGCTCTAGAGAGGGCCTTTCATGTTTTTTACGTTTTTTGTGAGTTTTGGTTGCAATCTGTAACTTCAATACTAGATGCCACTAAATCTTACACACTGGTACTTTAAGAATAAAGAAGAATCGAGTGGTCCTGGCTGTTTTTATTGTAATTTATAGAAAAACCTCTCTCTGAAGTCCCAGTAGAAAACTGGCATCCCAGAAGACTAAAACTGTTTGTATGCACAAAGACAGAAATATGCGGCTATTTATACTGTTCATTTTATTAATTCATCACATGGACCTGTAAACCATCATTGGCAGTGATATCATCATTATTTTTAAATGTCAGCACTGTAATCAATAATTAGTTTGTAACGCTCATATCAAAACAGACTTTATAGTGTGTCCCAGTTAAAGATAAAAAAGAATATTAACAGCAAAAACAGAGCCGCAGAGGACACAGAGGACGCCTATGTAAATTAGAAGAATGATCGAATTTATCACACAAAAGTGGTTAATAAATATTAAGTTTATAAATATACCTTTGGCATTTTACAGATCAATGTATAGACCGTATAAAAATCATACAATCAGTGTAGTTAACAACTTAAACAATGTTTTAGATTCTGTCTCTCACCTTCTTTTTCCACCTCCTCCTCCACCTTATCATATAATCCGTGGCTGTCTCTAGAAAAATATGTCTGGTTAAAACTATGCATGAGGTGTGCACATTCTCACCACACATTTTGTTTTTATAAATATGTGTGGAAAATGGCTTATGCAGGGTTTTTGTGCATATGCATTATTTATACATCTGGCCCCTGGATCTTACAAGCAAAATGCGCTATTATGCTCGGTTGTAACCGACAAAGTGTTGTTCAGATGATCCAAGCAACATGTTCGCAACAAATTTGGTTGCGTCCCTCATTAATGATAATAATTCACATTATAGGTGTTGATCCATGACCCCTATGAAGTGAGACAGGTTAATGACATGGTTTTACTTGAGTCTAATTTCAGTGAAACTTTGAGTAAAGATTCTTCATCAGTTTTCTGCTGTTATTTATTTATTTGAAGCTGTTATACAAAAACTCACAGATTGCGGTTTTGTTATGAGCTGTCATATTTGACAATAAATGCATTTTCTAACAGGATTTTACCAGATGAACCACAATTCTACATGTATATAACCATCATGAGTCTTGAACCTTGAATGTTACAATTCACATCAAATGTTTCTTCTTATTTTCAAATATCCCAAATTATTCTGAAAAAGAAATGTGAAAAATATTCATATTTTAAGCAAGGAAAGGGCTTTCTCCAGAGGCAGATGAATTGAAATTGTGCAAAAATTGAATTTTTGGCCTGGGTCTGAATGGGATCATAAAATGTGTTTGGTTTTTTTTTGTTGTTTTTGGGGTTTTTTGTGGACATGTGACTCTTTTACGGAGAAAAAAACCTCAGATGAATGTTGAAGTTCATGTCATTGTGCCCTGTTGCGGGGAGGTCATCTACCGCCAGCTCTGCTGTCTGAATTGGCTGCAGGAGGCCTTGACTCTGGACCACTCCGGCAGAGTCGGCCCCTGCACCGCCTGCTGGGACCCCAAGTAATTTATTCCAGGGTCGGGGTTTCCTCCCACACACAACTGACCAGTGATCAGTTTGAATAAATACATGAATAACAAGTTGGCTTTGTTGCTCTGGGCAAGATTTCTGTCTAAAAATGCACCTTATCAGGCTGTCATCATCTCCTTATTGAGATTCATAGATGGACTTGCTCCAACTGCCCAAATAAGTTTAAACTTTTCAGCACGGACACCGCTGCAAAACAGTTTACAGATGTTAAATGTAATGATATCTGGGTACTGAAGCTTAAAGGATTTGGCTGGCGATTTTTCCATATTTTTCTTACTGTCAACAAATGTCATGTGCAGAGCCAAACCAACAATGAATCAATCCTACTTACAAGTATTGTGTGTGTATCCAAAGCCTGATATATCTTATTCCTCTGTGCTGTAGACCTCCGTTGTTGTCCAAAAACTATTAAAAATCATCGTCAGTGAGCCACACCACTGAATGTTCCTTTACCATGACGATTTCAGTCACATTAGCTTGTTTAGAGCTTTACAGCTCCAAAGATTAATAACAGGGATCGTGTTTTCAATCTCCATAGAGTTGTTCCATGTAAGGCAGATGCCACTGCGTATGTACGGGAATGTGCATCTGTAAATATTTGTTAGGGGTTAGATCTGTTAAAACCTGACCTGTGGAATTTAATATGTTTCTAAATCATAAATCCTGCAAAGATTTTAGCTGGTGTGCTATTTTGACAAGATAATGGCGCATTCAGATTGAGCAATGAGACACAAAAACACATAGAGTGTTAGAATTATGACTAGGGCTGCCTTCCTACTCTCTAAAAGCCCCATACATAATACATGAACTGTCATTCACTATTAAAGAGTCATTCCATTGCCTGCAGCCCCAGTCCAAAGACTAAAACACACCAGCATGAGTGACATATCCATCAGTGATTGGCTCATTACGGCGCTGACCTCTGCACGTTGACAGATGAGTAACTTCTGTCAAATCCACACTGTTTTTAAGCGAGACACCTGAAGAGATGTTGCATCTGTACTGTAGAGCGCCCCGTGATGAAGGGTGGAGGTGATGGGGAGCTGCAGGCACGAGCTGACAGTGCTGGATGAAATATAAAGTCCAAAGCTCCGGAGGGGGTCCAGGCTTAGCGAGGAGATTGCATTCTTCCATCTTTGTCGGCCCCCACTACCCCCCACCCTTCTCCAGGTTTCAGCTCCCATGATATTGACCCACCACGGGGAGTTGAGAGAGAGAAAATGGAGAGAAAGTGCAAAAGCAGCAGCTGTGTGGTGCTTAGACTCATATGTTTAACCCACACATTCCCTGTAACATTGCATCTGTAGTCTGCTTTTATTTCTCAAAGGCAGCTCTGTCCAAGGTTTCCTCTTTATACTCTTATTATTCTTTTTTTTTTTCCCTCAGCTTGATATTGATATATGATGATCTTTATTCAAGATTCAAGATGTGTATTGTCACTCCAGTTATAAAAGTACAAACGTGTGAAATGCTTTGGCTTGAAGGCTCAGTAAATATTGTACAGTACACAAAAATATATAAAAAGAAAATATGATAACAAAATATAAAAAGCAATAAAATATATATAAAAAGACAGAATCAGTGAATTTAAACCCTGTGTTTGTTATTTATTTAGTAGTCTTATGGCCTGAGGGAAAAAACTGTTCCTCAGTCTGCTGGTGCGTGTTTTGAGACTCCTGTGTGCTTCCTACCTGAGGGGAGCAGGGAGAACAGGCTGTTGTGTGGATGTGATGGGTCCGTAATGACCTCAGGGATTTCCTGTGGCACCGCTGGGTGTACAGCTCCTGCAGGCTGGGCAGCTCACACCCAGTGATGTGCTCGGCCGTGCGCACCACCCTCCCTAGCGCCTTGCAGTCATGCTGGTGCAGCTGCAGTACCAGGTGGTGAAGCAGCCTGTCAGAAGGTTCCCTGCAGTGTCCCGGTAGAAGTCCCTGAGGATTTGGGGCCTCAGGCCAAATTTCTTTAGGCGCTTGAGGCCGTGTTGATGCTTTTGGGCCTTTTTACCAACAGTGCAGTGGTGGTGTGGCTAGCCCATGTCAGGTCCTTGTGAATGTTTACCCCCAGGTATTTGAAATTGTCAACTCTCTCTGCGGCTTTGCCGTTGATGGTGACTGAGAGGGTGAGGGTGAGTCCCTCCCCCCCTCGTAATCCACAATGACTGGTGTTCAAGATGTCCAGGGTGAGGTGGTTGTCCTGGCACCATAGTTCCTCCCTCTAGGCTGTCTCGTCGCCACAGGAGATCAACCCCTCAACTGTTGTGTGGTCTGCAAACTTCCCAACGGTGTATGAAGCCTGTGTCACCACGCAGTGTAGTGAGCGTAGTGGGAATACAGGAGGGGGCTGAGGACAACAGGCCTGGGGCGCTCCTCTGCTGAGGGTCAGCGGTGAAGAGGTGCGGTTGTCCACTCTCACCACAAAGTTCAGGATCCAATCATACAGTGTTGTGTTCGTCGAGCTTACTGACAAGCCTGGAGGGTGCTATGGTGTTGAATGCTAAGCTGTAGTCCACATCCTCACATAGATGTCAGTCCTTTCCAGGTTGGAGAAGGTGGTGTATAGGATGTGTGGCTCTGTTTGTTGGTATGCAAATTGCAGGGGGGGGCGGGGGTGTGAGGGTGCATGGGACAGATGAGGGATTTTACCAGCCTCTCAAAACACTTGCTAGTTATGGGGGTGAGGGCTATGGGGCACCAATCATTGAGACTGGCCACTTTCTATTGTTTGGAAATGGGGATGATGGTGGTGGATTTGAAGCAGATCTGTCCTGCTCTGTACTTCTGTCTTGTTCCCTTTTCTATTGCTTTTTATAAGAACACATGTAATAATTTGAACACTGAAGTTTCTTCAAGTATCAGAGGATTCCTGGACCAGGAGAATAGATGAAATCATAAAGTTTAAAAGTGTCTGTGCTCAGTCAAAATGGTTCCTTGTAGAATGAAGTACAGGAAAATTATTGCATACCACTGTAAGCTTTGAATAATTGATAGGGAAAAAAAAAGAAAAGGAAAGAACGGAAGGAAGGAAGGAAAGGGAGAAAAGAGCTACAAAGAGAATTTTTTTTTTTTGGTACCCAAACGTTGTCATGTTACAGCCTCCAGGACCTTACACTCAGCTTCAAATCCAATTTCCCAGAAAGTCTTAAGCTTTATGGGCCAAATGATCCAGCTGAGGTATTACTGTACAGGAAGACAAGGAGAGGATGAAATGAAACATTATCACAAGGTTACGACACTGCTGGGCCCTCCACCAGGCGGGCAGCTCTGATGTTGGGCATCAATCTAAAACACTGTACAGTTTTTACGATACGATGAATTATGATTTTGATAATGGCCGGAGCGACTCTCGGGCTGTCTCTGCCTCGAAGGCCAGTTTTCGACTAGTGGTGGGTCGCAGAAGGTCGCTGGAGTGATGAATGTATCACAACAGCAGCTATTATTTTCCATTTGCAGAGACCCTGGCCAAGGCAGGACCACGATTAAGATACTGAAAAAAGACAGAGCCACTGAGAACAAATGGGAGCAGTTTGTTTCAGCCGAGGTATTCCTCACTCTTACTTACTTATTTCTATTGTACTATTATTTTTATATTTAATTCATTACATACAGAATATGGAAAAAAAGCATGTGGACACTACTGTTTGCATACTTTTGTGTACTTTAGAGCTGCAATGATTAGTCAATTCATTGATTAGAAAATGAATCAGCAGTTATTTTGATAATCAATTAATCGTTTCAGTCATTTTTCAAGCCAGGATATCAAAAATCCACTGGTTCCAAGCTCTCAAATGTGAGACTTTGCTTCTTCTTCCTCTTCTGAATAAATTTAGGTTTTGTTGATCAGACAAAAATCAGAAATCTGAAGATGTCACTTTGGAGTCTTGGAAACTGGGATGGACGTTTTTCACATTTCTCTGATGTTTTAGAGAATAAACAAAGTTGCAGCTCTAGTGTGTCTTTGGTGTGGGGCTGTTTTCATAGTTCTAGTTAAAGGATGAATCTGATGATATTCTATGTTTGTTCTTCTTGTTAACAAATTCCATAAAAAAAAGACCAACACCAAACAATGAATTGATCCTTCCAACAAGTATTGTCTGTAGCCAAAGCCTGATATACAGTAGCTTATTCCTCAGTGCCACAGACCTTCATTGTTGTCCAGAAACTACTAAAATCCCATCAGCGCGATCGTCACAGTGGCTGACTTCTTCTTTTATTATCACAAATGCGGCTACTGTTGTTTGTTTTCAGTAGATCCCAAATAAGCGTATTTAGTCCGCGCCTGAAAATAGTCCCCAACAAATGCATTCCAGTTTGAATAACATCTGATAAAAACAACAGCTGGTTTAGAGAGATTGTTTAGCCCTTTATATAAAATGAAAGTATATATTTATGAACCATTTGTTAAGGTTTACATCCTCAGTAGGAAGCAATGGGCTTAGGGTAGGGGAGTCAGAATTGTTGGTTTTTGTCTTTTCATGCGAAAACACAGAATATCCCCAGCCTTATTCTTATGGGGAAAATTTCATGCTACAGCACACAATGATATTTTAGATAATAGTGTGCTTCTGTTTCAACTTCACAATGTCCCTCTGCTGCCACAAAGCCAGGTCCATTAAGAAATGGTTTTCCCAGCTTGAGAAAAATTTGACTTGTCTGCAAAGAGCCCTGACCTCAACCTCATCCAACACATTTGGGATCAACCGGAGCACTAACTGTGAGCCAGGCCTTATCGCCCAGTATCAGTGGCTCACCTCACTAATGCGCTTGTGGCTGAATGGGAGCAAATCCCTGCAGCCAGGTTCCAAAAGAGAGTCTTCCAGAGAAGTGAAGGCTGTTATAGCAGCATATTAAATGATGGGTTCATAATTCTTTTTTTTTTTTTTAGTCAAGCCCATATGAATGAGGTTGAAAGAGGTTTTGCTTGCTGCTGCAATTATTGCTGTTCATACTGACCAAGATCCTAATATTTATTTAAACATTAATCTGAAGTTAATATGAGGCTTCAGCAGTCTGAGTTGTACAAACAGAGTGGATATCTTTCACAGTTACAGCCTTTTTAGTAAAAAATTCATTCTTAGTGTCCCGGTTTGTTTTCCTGTTAAGCTGCAGTGAACCAATAACAACAAAAAGAAACTGAGAAGAAGCTTCAAATAAACTTGTAAATACATTTTTGCACAGTAGGAGGACCGTGTATTTTGTAATCTATCACATATCACAAGTGCATTATGAAGGGATTTCTTAATGTCCAGTATAAACAGGAGGAATGATTACAGCAAGAAAAATGTGTCCGTGTTCATTTAGGCACCTGACTATTGTTTTAGGATTGACTTGATAAATTGTAAACCTATCCTTTAACCCGTGGTTTTGGAATGAGATGCTCCATTATCAGTTGTCCATGTAGTTTTGGCCATGTAGGGAGTTCATTTTCTCCCTCTTCAGTCCTCAGCCGGAGGTCTGAGTTTGCCCAGAACTTATCTTTCAAAGAGCTCTACCTGCCACGCTCTGCAGAAACAGAGAAATCCTGCACTGTGGCACCTACATGCACAGATCCTCACACACAAACACACACACACACAGAAGAAGAAGAAGAAGAAAAGTCAGGTGAATTTACATGTACTCACTCATGCTTGAGTAACACACTTAATAGACTCTAAGCCTTAAATCTTGATGCACAGACACACTTACTGAAACAGTCAAACCCGCTTGGCTACACCCACTTACTGACTCACTCAATAAGCAAAAAAGCATCCTCTCTCTCTCACACACACACACACACACACTCCTTAGGGGATGGCAGTGTGTGGCAGCAGAGGACATTTGGAGAGCTGTTGCCGCTGTTGCTGAAGTGTTGTGCTTCCTTCCACCCTGATAATTAGGCTGATGGGAGCGTCACACACACTTAAGGCTTGGGTCTCCTCTGACAGACAGGCGGGAGAGAGGGAAGGGCACAGGGGAGAGAGGGGGGGATGGAGGGGAAGGAGAGACATGTCTGGCTCCTTTCTGTTGTTCATATGTCATCCTCAGTTGTTGAGAGATTGGTCTACCTGTGAGTGTGTGCCAAGCTGCCACCTGCCAGCTTGTGTGTGTGTTTGTGTGTGTGTGTGTGTGTGTGCGTGTGCGTGTATGTTTGCATATTTATATAATTGTGACGATCAAATGTCCCCATGAGGAGCTGTTTTAAATTTAGAACTGACTCTTACTTTAAAAAAACAGCTATTATTATACGAAAATTTCACCATTTCTTGGCGTTTTCACTGTTTGTTGGTCTGCTTCTCTTTTTCCCAAGGGCAAGTGGCCAAACACATATGGCTAGACATCACACTGTGATATTTCTAGCATGGCTAAAATGGAGTTTGATGCAAAAAAGATCTAAACCATCACTTGTTACTGCCAAGTTTTTGTTATTCCCTTAGAGCTAATGTCAAGAGCTTCTATTCTGTGCTGAAACTCAGTTATACAAAGAGAAAACAGGTAATTATAGCACACTAATTTCTCTACTGACAGTAGCCTCAATGGACAAAGATGTAATTTAGCCATAAGAGGTGTTATTTATTGAGGAAGAGCTGTGGTAGCTTCTTAGAAAGGCAACTGGGAAATGTAGGAAAGGACTAACCTAAATAGATGCAGGTTGAGGTAAAACTGGGTAAAATAACACAAACTGTGACACTTTTATCACAAAATAAATCCATACAGAACACACTTCACACCACAACTTCATGGTTTCTAACATAACATAAGATTCGTTAAAACGTTTCAAGTCAGTAATGGTGGATTTTCTTTTGAAGGTTCAAATTTGGACCCAATTTGAAGGTTGAATTTAAATTAGGAAGTAAACGACTTCACAAGAACAGCTCCACAGTAAGTCTTTTATGGCAGAAAAGCTTTGTTGTACTGACCTCTATAGGTTGAAAGTCTCAAGTCTGTTGCACCGGTGACCACAAAAATGGTTTGCTGTACCTTTATATGTGTGTGTGTGCGTATACAGTACCGTGCAAAAACTTTTAGGCAATTATATTCTTATTAGAGTCTTATCCATCATGCAATACCATCAAGGAGGTGTCTGATTGGTGCCAAATTTATTCTGCAACATTACAACGACCCCAAACATATAGTCAGTCATAAAAAAAACTTCAGCGACAAGAAGAAACAGGAGTCCTGTGACGGATGGTATGGTCCCCCACAGAGCCCTGATCTGAACATCATGAAGTCAGTGTGGGATTACATGAGGAGACAGAAGCATCTGAGATAGCCTAAATCCACAGAAGAACTGTGGTAAGTTCCCCAAGATGCTTGTAACAACCTACCTGCCAATTACCCTGAAAAACTGTGTTAAAGTGTACCGAGGAGAACTGGTGCCAGTTTAAAGGCAAAGCATGGTCTTCATTTAGTTTTTCTTTTCTGTTTACTTCACTTTGTAATAAGTTAATTGATAAATAAAAGCTATTCATGGCAGTGAATTCACTTCATATCTCCTTCTTCTGTCTAGTGCTCCTTCTCATTGTACTTGTGCCTGATCAGCTGCTTGAGAATTTGTAACACAGCTCCTTCTGAGTCATTGTCCTCTAACACTTGACTGTATTGCCTCGCTTGTAAGAGGCTTTGGATAAAAGTGTCTGCCAAAGGACAAAATGTAAATGTTAAGTATATTTTTGAAAGCATCCTCACTTTACTTGTGCCTAAAACTTTTTCACAGTACTGTATGTGTGTGTAAGTGTGTTGAATCATACATGTGCAGGATATTTTCAAGCCAAACTCTCTGTTTTCCTCGCTGTTGCTGTCCAAAAGCCTCGGCGAGCTCTTCTCAGGCGCCCTCGCAGCTCCTCTGCTTGACTCCACACTCACTGGAAGTCTTCCTTCGTGAACGTGGCCTCCCTCTCGGACCTCACCGCCCCCACTGTAGGCAGCAGTCTGTCCTCTCTGGTTCCAGGTGCCGAGGAGGACACAGAGCCTCCAAGAGCAGCTGAAGAAACAAAAAGTTGCTATAGGCCTACATAGGATAGCTAGTTAGCCTTAGCTGAACATCTAAGCTCATAATTACAGTAATGATACACTCATAAAATCTAATAGGTGGCTAAAAGCATAAAATACTTGAAAAAATAAGTCTTGAGCACATGCAGGGAAGGGAATAAACAAGTGCAAGAGCAACAAAAACATTTGACTATTGTCCACAGACACATCAGAATATGACATGAATATGAGACACATTTTAATACGCTGTGTAAACGGATGTCTTTGACTTACTTCTGTAGGGTATGCAGGGGTGGGGTCTGCATGCAGTCACACTGACTCATCCCCTATTTGTAGAAGCACAGAGTGACCCTGTCCATTTCCCATCAGTGCCGTCACTGTGCTGAGACACGAGCAAAAGACACACACATGCTTGTCTCTCTATGCTCATAATGACCTTCCATTGTCTAGTTTCATTCCCTAAACCATAAACCAAACCTTGTTCCTTACCTGTACAAGCCTAACCCTACTCCTCCCTAGACCAGCCTAAGCCTAAATTAAGGTGCCTTCAACCTGGGTTGTGTTTACTGCATTTAAGAAAAGCACACATAAAAAGAATTTATGAAAGGTCAGTATTCACAAGTTGTGAAATATGTATTTTAATTATGGACGTTATCTTGTACTTTGTTGACTAGAGAATCTAAAGAGTCTAGACCTGCTCTTTGTGAAAAGTGTCCTGAGATAACTGTTGTGATTTGGTGCTACATACATAAATTGAATCTAGCTTTCCCTTGTTTCTTGTATGAAACACACACAGTCAAGACAATATCCATTTTTACTGTCATTGACTTAAACCACTAGACCGACAAGCATATCGTGTATTTGGTCTCTAAATAAAAAAATAAAATTGCAGCCTTACGAGGGAGCATTAATGTTGAAATAAACTTTCTTCACAAAAACACTTCACTGATTGTGAAGGTAGAAATCTGTTCACAAAAAGTTACAAGTTTATGAACACACATAAACAGTGAGAAACTAAATTCTGTTGACATGAACTACATGAACTAATGATCACAAATCCTTAAAAAGTCACTTTATTCCTGCGGCTAGAGTTCGAGACACACTATTGGAAAAAACCATGATGGCACCTGAATTCCATCTCACCTCATGCACACACACACACATACAGTCATATTTCCATTACTTCAGAGGACATTACATTGATTTACATTCATTTCCTAGAGACTTATTCTAACCCTGACCTTACCTTAACTTTAAATCAAGTCTTCACCCTAAAATGAATGATTCATGTTAAGGGGACTTGCTTTTTGTCCCCACAAGGGAGACGAGTCCCCACAACATGACTGTGTAAACAGATTTATGTCCCCACAACGTGAGGAATACCTGACACACACACACTCACACACCTTACATACCACCTGCTGAGTGAGAAATGGACTCCAAAATAAGTGTTGGGACTGTTCGATACACTACTTAGCTGGGTGATCAGAGCTCGTCTGCCAGGGTTCAGCCCTATGCCCCGTGCTGCCTCCCAGAGTGCACTGCTTCAAGCTTCAGAGCAGAGTATAATTAGTCATCTGATTCCCCATCACCATCACCACCAGCGCCGCCCCCTGTAGATTACAGGTTTCATATCATTACCTCCTGATGAAAGACTGTTCAGCTAGCCATCGCTGCCTGAGTCATTGTCAGGTTGTTGTTTCTTCTTTTCCCTCTCCATTACTCTCTCTTTCTCTCGTTTTTTTTTTTTTCTCCCTCTCACCCTCCCGCGCTCTTGCTCTAATCATAAAAGGAGTCCGAAAATCAAAGGATTAATTCAGCGTCATTGGTTTAAAGCAATTAGCTGCTGTTCCGCCTAATCCTCAGAGTTATGTCTCAAATCCAGAAATTGGCCACTGGAGATGTGTGGCTCTGCCCACACTACATTGTTTTCCCTGGTAAATGAAGTTGAAAGAGGAGTTCTTTACTTTGAAAAGAAAAATAAGTAGTTTTTCAGACTCTTTGATGAAAAAAGGAATTGTAAAACTTTGAATGATTAAGAGGTTTATCTTTCCATTTCAATGTCTTCTCCCAGTAGTTTTTTAGCACCACAGATACTTAATCCGCCACATTCATTTGGGATAATTAAAATAAGAACTCATATTTATTCAGTCTAAAGCCAGCCAATTTGCAAAAGTTATTGGCTATTACAGTTTTGGCTGTAGGTTTTTATAGCTGTTCCTTGTGAGAAATCATGCTATACATTTTAATAAGCCCCTCATCTGCCTGATTTGCCACACTGTGATTAATTTTGTCACAGCTCATAGAAAAGTTGAATCATTTAGGCTGGTATTTAACATTTTAATGAATGCTTTATACTCTTGGGAAGCTTCATGAAGATTTATTGTGTCATCACTTTGTATGACATCTATGTATAAACTACTAGCTGCTGTGTCAGTGGGATTACATAGTCGGATAAATTTTTCTCCATCAATTTAATGCTGTAGTAACAGCATGTGAACAGCAGGGGGAGCTATGAGATTATATATGACAGCAGAAGCTATGACGAAAATGTTTACATGCATTGCAGTAATACTTGTCCAAGCCCTGATCTGTTTTTAGCAATCAGCCCTACTTATATTTCTAGTTATTAGATTTCCACATCCTCTGAGTTGTTATTCATATATTTTAAACTCTCGTCAGACTCAAAATCACCTACTGAAATGCTGGTCACAAATGGCACATAGTCAAGAGCAGTAGTCCCAACAATTCAGGCTTCTAACCCCCTTTAAAATGAAGCAGTGTCTTCTTGTAGTGTCTACTCTATCTTGTCATAGGATTGGACAGGAATTGTGAGAAGTTTGGCCAAAGGGTTTTTTCATTTGAAGAATTTTAAGAGGACTGAAAGGGTAAACCTATCTAATAATGGTAAAAAGGTCACCACAACAAATGCAACCTATTGGGTAAAATTGAAAGCAGACTTTATGTAACACACTTCACAAGGGAAACACCCTTTGTGCTTTACATGGAAAAAGGGGGAAAAAGATGAAGAGAAAGATAACTATCTATTCATGACAAACACACAAGAAGTCAATTATTCATTTACAAAGGAAAGAAAGGCAACAGACAAAAAAAATAAATGTTTTAAAGCTGCTTGTAAAATGAATGAGAATCTGAGCACAGCTGAGGTCCTCAGGGAGGTTATTCCAACAACAAGTAACTTAAAAACTAAAGTCACCAGATCATGGAGATACCCTCTATACAGCAAGAATACTAGTGCTAAGGTAAGGCAACTAAGGTAACTTCTACTAGCCAAGGTGAACATTATATCAGCCCTCTAGCTCATGACTTATATTGTATTTCAGCACCCTGAACCTGAGTAGTAACACTTTGACAACAAGTAATCAAGGTATAAAGATAAGAGCCCAGTATAATTACCAGTCATAAATCCTTAAATTCTACCCCTAACTGCTGTTGTTCATCAAGACTGGCACAATAAGTGGAGCAGTAGTGGGGGCTTTATTTCCTAGATCAACAGCAGCTAATTGTAAAGAGGACAAAGGTCTAAACTATCATGGCTAGGAGAATGTTCCTGGAATGACTGTGTGTAAAAAAAAAGAAAAAAAAAGAAGAGCAGGGAAAAGTAAGCTGCAGTGGCAGCTCAACTTGTACTCTTCTCACTCGCTCTGTGGTGACAACCCTTCAATTTCTGTCACTATTTTTAGTCCCCCTTCATCTTCACTCCTCCTCTGGCCTTTTCACAGCTTTAAAGGGAGTGATCTGAGAGGCTATGTCAGGAATTTGCTGTGAAGCGTCAGTGGGATTGTGTTGTGCATAAGAGACAAAAGGGGCATGTTGTAAAAGTGTTATCATTGGTGCTTTCTACTCCTGCAGTTCACTACCTGATATTTTCCTTGACTGTTAAAGGTGTGATCACATGATTATCACCATTCAATGACTGATTACATGTGCCAGATGAGTGTTTTCTCTCAGCCAGTAGTGCTTTAAGTAATTATGAGTTTGTACCGACAACGTCAAACATGGAATAGTTGATGTGCGCAATTTTAACACTTCAAACTGCCACCATATTTGTAGTACTTGTGTATATGCAGTTCATATGAACTCCATCACATTTTCTGAGGCCAATTACTTATGCAGCAAAATGCATATAAACAAACATATATAAAATATAACAGCACATAACAATCACAGCAAATATTAAGACTAGCATTCATAAATTCATCTTTGAGGCACAAATGTACATAAAACATCATAAGAGAACATGTGATTTGCCTGTCAACAGCTGCATTTTAAAATAAGAAAAACAAAAATTTGCACCATTAGAACCAATCTTACTAAATATAACTACTCAAGAGCAACACAACTTTTTTATATCTAAGAGAAGTATCTCAGAAGACATACTGTAGTATCCAATGTCAGTTTTTATAGGCATGACACTTGTGTATTTAGCCCTTTTGACCCATCCCTATCACAACTGTCTCTACTATAAACATGTCGTACTCGTTTTAACCGTCCTCTGTTCCGGTTCCATAGCACCTGACTCCAAAACACAGCCATTATCTCAAAGGACGGACGACCAAACCGGCTCCAAGACTATAAAGAGTTCTCATTTCAAAAGATGCACCTGCAACCGTGCCCATAATTCACATGTTCCACATGTTCATAATCTTAATTCCTTATACAACCAAATATGACCTGTTTTATATATTAAGTATTTACACAGTAAGACCTTATCTATTGTTTTGTCTGTCTGTACTCCAACATAGTGTATTTGAATTTAAACCGTGACCACAGGGTTAAAGTGCTCTCAGCTTTAAGGGTGTTCACATATTGGGTGAACAGTGTAGGACTTGTAACCCTTTTTATACACAGTGCCCCCAATTTAAGGACTATGCAGCAAGACAACAATCCTGCATGTTCAGTCAAAGCAACCAAAAAGTAAAAATGTCTTCAGTACAGACCTGACGGAGCATCAGCAGAGAAGATACCAAGTTTCTGCTGATGACTGTGTGTCATAGACTTTAGACTGTCAGTGACTACAAATCATTTATCAACAAAATTGATTTAAGCTTATTGTAACGTGTCCTATAGATTTTTGTCTGCTAAAATTGGATATGGAATCTGATGTGGATGTAAACACCCTTAAATTAAAGCTGAAAGTTTGCATTTTAACGTCATAGTAATTGTTTCATTTTAAATCCAATTTGTCAGAGTGAAAAGACAACAAAGTATGTTGTCAAACTTTCATAACACACATTACATAAATGTTATTTATGACCGTGATTGGGTATGTGCTTGTGAATTTTTAGAAATGTTTGACCCTTTCAAAAGCTGCGAGAAAGACATACTGTATAGCATATTACAACAATAAATATTGTTTGTCTTTATGTCTCCTACATCCAGCTGTCCTGCCAAGCTCCCTTCAACCATCAACCATCTAATCAACCGTAAGGCGTCTATGCTGCAGGACTTGAGAGCTGCCTTTGACAAGAGAGATGAAGAGATGGCTCAGAGCTATGTGGACAAACCATCCATCCCCTACATTTTGTCATTGGTTTCCCAGAACTGCCACTCAAGTATCAGTGTGATGAACACCCAGCAGTGAAGGCTATGTTTCTCAGAAGCTTCATCTTTACCAAATTATTCTTTTTCCTTCTTCTCCTTCTTTCTCCTTCAAAATATATGAACATAACATTAAAAGTGATATTTAACTTTATGACAGCTCAGGGGACCAGTAGCCAGCATTTGTTCTGCTTCACAAATGATGCCTGATTTTGTTTCATCATTCATTCGTTATCAGAGCTGATGGGGCTCAAATTCTTGAGGTTGCAAATTCTCTTGCATGTTTTGACTAGAATGTATAACTTGACTCAAAAGCACTTAGAATAAAGGTGTTTTGTGTTTAATGAATGTGATCTTATCATGTTTGATCATGTTTAGGCTTTAATCCACTCAGTGAGCCTTTGTTCTACTTAGGGTTTGGGTTAACACCACTCAGACCGGTACTGTTACACACAGTTTGCTCTGTTATGTCACTCTGTGTGTTTAATACAATTCAATACAGGTAGTGTGACTGTACAGAATAAACTGTGCTCTGAGTGAGCTCTTACAGGTTCTTCCGGTCCCTTTTTTCATTCAGTTTTCTTCTCCCATTCAGGGAGAGGCTGAACAGCGGTCTCCAGAGATATCAAGGCCTATGTCACATAACCAGACCCCATCACCTTCCTCATCATGTGACCTGCAATTCCACAGAGACAGACGCTACAAACAGCAACACTAAAAACAAGCACAGCAACAATATGTGGTATGTAGCCTGGTGAAGACATTATCTAGGGTGGAATGTGGAGTCGGGGTTGGAGGGGTTTATTGGGGAAGGGGTGAGGTCAGATTTGTGTGGATCGGCATGCACATGTGGTATGCATATGTGTGATTGTATGTACATTACCGCCTAATAAACATAATGTTATCATCTGTTGTAGCACTGTATGAATGATGTTGTCAATGGATCTGACACCCATGCTGATTTGTACTGTTATTTTTATCAGGTTGACCAATCGCCTGGCTGACAAGGTGTGTAGGGAACGAGCAGTGAGCCCGGTGCTGGAGAAGCTAAGTGGTTTTGCAGAGCAGCAGACGCTCAGGGTTTGACCCCAGCTCTTCCTGAAGATGTTGGAGGGTCTGGAGTTGTGGGAACTCTGTCTGCCTGAGCTGTGTGTGGCCATCCAGGTATCTCTTTACACATCACAAATACAATAGAGCTACTGAAAACCATGTGACACATTTTTAATTGTCATGAATGGCTTTGCAGCAACAATTATATTGTCTTTCACACAACTTATACCAATCAAATGAAAGTAAATAAATAAATCAAATTTGATGAAAAGCTGATTTTGGTCTATGTAGGAAGTCACACTGAAGTCAATGCAAAATCCAGCAGGGATCCAATACTGATAGTGAAGAAATAATATACTACAATGAAAAACGTTTGGATTTTTTTATATTCTCATCTTGGTTTGAGAGAAAAAAAAACAGTACAGATGAGAAATTTAAGGTCTGAAAACACAAAAAACTGAGCACCTGCAGGTTGAGACAATGTTGATCACAAATGAACATTATCAAACCTCTTGTGGGACAGAAAAAAAATGCATAATGCACCTTTTTGTCTGGTGAAATAACCTGAAACAGCCACAACTGCATGAAACAGGTTTAGTTTTATGACCAGAATCCTCTTGAGAAAGATTTGTTCCGAATTTGTCATCAAGTACTTTAACATGGCTTAGGTAGGAATATAAGAAATTCAGGACTTCGTCTGTTCAAATCCTCTGATCTTCCCCCAAACTTAAGCCCAACAGTAAAGCGACAGTCACTCCCACCAAACCATCAATTAGGGACAAAACTTGCTCCAAGTCCTAACAGACTCCAGACTCCCAGAACACACCCCTACCGGTCAGAAATGAGGGGCAATACATCCTTCCCAGACTCCAGAGCAGATAGCTGGAGGTGTAATGACAGGAAACCAACTGATAAATGACACCCAAGGACAGTAAAGATGGCTTGCTGATTTAGAGGGTCAGCGTAGAGGGTCAGGGCGCTGGCTGTTTTTTCTCTGCGTCCCTTCTCAGGGCAGTCTGTGGTAGCGCCTCATTCTGAAGCTCAGTACTCAATAAAACAGACCACCCTCTTGTTTTGGTTTCCATTTCATGCTCAGCAGGAGGACACCAAGGTGGGCTGGGTTGGAGGATGTTTGGGATGAAACAAAGCCAACATAGAAATGCTGTTGATTTTCATCTACATGAAAATTTTCAAAGGCTATATGACCATCAGTTGTCTTGTCTCTGTAACATCAGATTTCAGCTTTATAATTGTGCTTTTTGCCCTACTTCGGACTATATACGGTATCAATATACATCATCTGTTTCTGTTTCTATTTAAATTATCCCACCCTCGCTCTCTCCTCTGTCAGATTGCTATGGAACATGTGGCCCAGATGCCCAGTGAGGTGTATAATGCCTGGCTGTGTTCGAGGGTAACTCTGCCACCCCAGTACCACCATGCCCCCTCATACACCAGGTGAACCATCCTCAGAAAGGCCTGAAGGAAGGCTACAGAGTGGAACAAATAGATAAAGAGCACTCAGACACACTGAGGCTATGAATTTAATGTGAGCTTGAGGCTGAGATTGCCTAAAATAGCCTTAAGAGTAATGAGGGAAAAATGATAAGTAGGAATAGTTCATTTGCATTTCAGCCTGCTCAGAATTCACATGAATAGGTAAGTAGGAGATGTTGGCACCAGACAGCCAGCAGCAGAGAAAATGCCAACTTCAAACCAATCGCTGCATCAACAGGAAGTAACCATTTAAAAATGTAACAAGTGAAGGTTGCAAGACATAATATTTATATCTACATTATTAATTAAAATCGTCTAAATAAGCACATGCACACACCCTAATAGGCACATGTTCATACATGTGTACAGGTTAACAGAGATACAGACACACACAATACGGAGAAGCAGGAAGTAAGACTGCTGCATACTTCTTCCTTTTTATCTAAGGAATCTATAGTGGTTACAAAGAGTTGTCAGATGTCTTCATGCATGCCAGTCTTTGTTTTTATATGTAATTTCCCTGTAACTTTCCTAATTAAATTAATAATTCACAAATTAAATGTTTGGCAGATTATTTCGTGTTTTTTAAGTGCAATGTGGTAATTTTTATGTTACTTCTTTCCTTTCATGTTGTTTAAGTTTGTGTTTCTGTAGGTAGAGCTCTTCTTTGTTCAGACAGCTTTGTGGTGGTTAACCACATCATAACTACCCACGTCTTCTTTTACTTGTCTAACACAAACTAGTGTGAAATTCATTGTAAACACATAACTTTCTGTTCGTCAGAAAAGCTTTCCTGGAAAGACCTACTTGACTCTGTGTTTAGACCAGCAAATGTACCGTAAAAGCTTTTCAGAGCTGGCTAGGATGAATCACCATCACACATAGTATTATCTGTCTGTACAGAGCAGCAAAATAGACATTTATTTGTACTATCTGAAATGTCTATTACAAGTCATAAATATGCACACAGATGATATAAACAATGGATAAACAATCTAATAAACTGACACTCATGCTGACCTTTAACCCTGCCTTGCCTTCTGATGGGGTTGTGAATAAAAGAGGCTGACCCACAATTATCTGCCTGCTAGATAAGAATAATAATGAACTCTGGATCACTTTTTATTGCCCTCATATAAGAACTGAAAGTGAATGTGTCTGAATCTCATCTTATGACTGTGAATATTTGAACCTAATGAGCTGACCTGTTAGACAGGAAAACATTTGTCAAACATGATGCATGCGGGATTGTGAATGATAAAGAAACCAAATTTTTTGTCAAAATCTGTTATTTTAACTACCACTGCCCGTAAACGACAGTGATAACTTCTAGTCCTCCTTATCCACTCATGATAAGATGTACTGTATTTGTTTCCATGTGAGATGGGACAGTACAGAGTGAAAAAGGGGGAAAGTTTTCTTGCCTGGAAGAGGAGGGGTGGGATTGGGAACAGGGGCAGCAGTGAGCAGGCAGCAGCGAGCTAGCACATTTCAGGAATGCCACACAGTCTCGAAGCTAAGCTCAACCCACCCCCACACCCTTCGCTTTAGCCCTGGGCAGGGGGATGAGGGGGTGGGGGTGCAGGGTAGCAGAGGAAAACATAAGGGGGAACAAGCATTCTTTCATTAGAACTTGTCATTCAGGTTTTAGAGTTCATGCCTCAGACCTTCAGTCCAGTCTAGACAAAATGGAGTGGAAGATAGGCAATATAAGTGATAATAATAAATATATGTAGCTTCAAATCAGTGGATTTAAACTGGTATAATTATACAGAATAGGATCTGAAGCTGAAAAAGAATCTCATGTGAAGTGAGAAAACTGGTGTGAATAGAAGCACTGGAAAGTGTTTCTGTTCCAGGAGACTTACTGAATTTCCACTGAATGTGTCTGAGTCATGTCTGGAGGTTTAACAGAGTTATGATTGAGTTACTGCCCGAAAAAACAATTGTCTGTACTTGTTCTCATATATAATTTAACATTTAATTTCATCTGTATATCACTTATATATATGCCTTATCTCTTGCACCCTATCTGTAAATCTGTCAGCACATTCTTTTTATTATCTGTATACATTAATGTTTATATAGTCTAACCATATATCACATTTACTATCACCTGTAAATATTGCCTCATCAGCACCTTACTCTACTATTTGCACTTACTGGTTGGATACAAAACTGTACTTGTACTATGTGCAGTGACAATAAAGTTGAATCTAATCAAATCTAAAAAAAAGTTTAAAGGAATAGTCTGACATTTTGTGAAATTTGTTTATTCACTTTCTTGCTTAGAAAGATGAAAAGGTTGATACCACTTTCATATCAGTCCATTAATTATTAAGCCTCTATGGGCCTCTATGCTAGTTTATCTTAGCATAAAGACTTTAAACAGAGGGAAACAGTTAGCCTGGCCCTCACTAATTTACACGTTACATCTTCAAAAACCAAAGTGTAAAAACGACTAGTTGTGGTTTTACAATGGGTTAAAGGTAGAGTCAGTCATTCTGGAGAGAGATTGTTGATATTTGAACTAAACACCCAAACAAATACACCCTTCCCTTTGTGCTCCTTCAGAAGCTCCGCCCACCAAATTCATGGATGCGCATTGCAACCAAAAGAGAAAAATGGTGAAATCCAGTGCAATGTGTCAGCTGTAGAGTCACTTCTGTTTCTCTCACACATATTCCCAAGCAGAAAAAAAATTTGTTTAATGTTTTTTCATTGTTTCAACAGTTCATCCACACTCTCCGCCTCTCTGCGGCCTCTCCATTTCTCAATCCACTCGCGTTCAGTATCTCTGTCCGCGGAAGCAGCCGTCTGTCAGCTGCAGTTCCTGCAGAGCTGAGAGGACAACAGCCGGACAAACTGCCTTCACCAGGCTGACTCACAGCAGAAATTTACTGAACCAAAATAGTTTGCATGTCAGCTCCATGGGAAGAAATAGACAGTGTTTGTATTTATTGATTCATTGATATGGTTAGAAACGTCAAAACGTAGCCTATATACAGCAGGATATTTGTGTGATTTAACAGCTGCCTGATCAGATTACACCTCACTAAACGTGACAGAAACAGACTCGGAGTGTACAAAAACACTGGGGTGCCCACGTGAGACTGTCTTGGATTCAGTATGGATTGATACATTTAATAAAACTAGTGCAGTGCCTGATCAAAATGTGGCTGTTCAGAACAGGCCGATTACTTATTATTTCTCAAGAACCGCATATATATGTATCAACTGACAAACGTATCAATTAAAACAATAAGGAATTAATAAATTAAATGTTTAAATCCAGACAGAAACTTCAATGAGAAGCAGTTTAATTCTACTGCCAATCAAATGTGTCTGGGCTCCTATTGGTTAGTTTTACTGCATTCGCTTCTGTTTTTTTCTCCTGTGTGTGCTCGTTCTTCTCTCTCGGGCAGTTTAATTGAGCGGGGCACATGCCTTTGTCCCACTCAGCAAGTCAGAGCCCAGAAGCACCACCCCGCTGTGATGTGACGGTGTCTGTATCAAACAGCCCCTGCTGCACTCAGACATGTAGCTGAGCAACTGGCTGTTCACTGTTTATTCAAAGTTTATTGATATTAAATGTGTCGTGTGTCCAAATTGCACCAAATTCAACACTACATGTCCTTGAGTCCCCAGCAATACACTCACTGAGTGTGAAGTCGATCGGATGAACTGTTCCCGAGATATGCAAAGGACACACAGACAGACAGAGATTCCTTGCTTTATAGTTAGATGAACTGCAGAGCCCATTCATGTCTGAGACACCCTGCCATAAGTCTTGAACATACATGCCAAGTTTCATTCACAGCACACGGTTCAATAGTAGAGCTTAAGTCTCTTAAACTTTTTCAAGTCATTATTACAACAGATGTAATCCCACCTCCGACCACAATGTGGGTTGCAATGGCAGGGTGGCGCTGTGCGTATTTCCGCTCGTTGACTCCATGGGCTGAAGAAGAAGCATATCAACGTTGTTTGTGAGGTATTTTTATATATTTCTCGAGAACCACTCATCCAAACAACTTCACACTCGACACTGTACTTCCTTGAGTCCTCAGCAATACATCCACCAGGTATGAAGTAGATCGGATGGACAGTTTTTGAGATATGTGTAGGACAAACATACATACATACATACACACAGACAGACAGACAGACAGACAGACACAAAGATTCCTTCCTTTGTATAGACAGATGGAAGCTTATTTGTTCCGTGAGAAAATACTTTCTATGTGAATTGTCCATGGCCTCTCTCTCTCTCTCTCTCTAGTTCGCCAGCCCTCCCCCACCATTCAATGCATGCTGGAGATGGGAGACTGTAATGTCCTCACACAGACAGCTGCTCTGATGACTTCCCCCTGTCCTGTGCACAAGCACGAATACCCGCTGCTTTTTGGCTGAAATAGTGATGTGTAGCTCAATCCAAGCCACTTTCTTTGTTTCCCATTGACAGAGCCAGAGCTGTGTATGAACACAGGATTTTTTTTCAGCACGCACAGAGAATGAACAGCTCATGGACCATGAGGAGATATTCGCCTACTTTGACAAAAAGTGTATTGAGCAGTCTTTCTCCAGAATCACTGACTCACTCTACATTTAGTTATTTGTTCAACTATTTCTCGGTTGGATGCTGTGACTTCTTGGAGTCTCATCACCTTGATGTTGGCAGACAAACAACAGATTTTTTTTCTACCTTTAGACAGAGCTGGGCTAGCTGCTTCCACTGACATCTAGACTTTATGCAAAGCTAAGCTATCCGTCATCTGGCTGTAGCATCATATTTGGCATACAGACATGGACATGGGATTAATATTTATCGTCTCATCTAACTCCCTGCAAGAAAGTGAATAAGCATATTTCCCAAATATCTAACTATTCATTTATGGTTTGTTGTATTCTGGCAGGCTGGAGTGATTTTTAGCCTCATAACTGAGAAACATAACATATTACAGCTGATTGCTTTAACATTAAGCATTTAGAAATAATTATATTACACTTCTAGCTATGAATGATAAAAGATGTGAACAAAAACTGGGTAGACATTAACTCAACTTCTGTGGGAGTATTTTTTTAACAGCTGCTGTTGCAAGTCTGGTCCGCTGGTGGCACAATAGTGTGGCTGTGAAATGTGACCCATCCAAAATACACTGAATATCTGAAGTTTAGTTGCAGTTGAGTAAGTTGCACCTGAAACATATTCACTACATGTGATCACTTTGGATTTAGTGTCTTAAAAGTACGAAAGATTTTAAGATAGAAAGAGAAAAGCCCAGGAGGGCAGCAGTTGAGTTCCTGTGGTTCTTCGATCTTAAATAAATAGTACTTGTGAAACACATAATTTAAGAAGCACAGGCTACAGAAAATACAGTGGATCAAAGAGGAACTAAAACTGAAATGTGGTAGAAGACAAAATTAAAAGATCGAGGAAAAACAACATTTAGAAAACGAACAATTGCATTTTAAGAGGATTTTAGACATCTATCACTTTTGTCTTAGGTTTTTGTAACGAGTATAACCTGAATGACCTTAAAGTCTGTGATCACCACCGTTACAGTCAGAGCTGCTGAAATCATTTATTATACACCAGAAAATATGCTTAATAAACAGCAACAGAACACACTGTTTCCTGGTTCAACATCCAAACGAGGATGAAGTCATGTAGGTGTTCTGATCCTAAAACCCTGTGTTCTTTTTCCACCGCATAGATATCAAAAGGGCCGAGCCGCCTACAGTACAGGAAAATTCAATATTTACTCTCCAGTTTACCAGCAGCAGCGTCTCCATGCTTGTGTAGTTATGAAAGTGAATTTGGCTGCATGGACAGAACAGAGAAGTGTTTGCATAGTAGTGAAAAGTTGTGCAACCAAAAGCTTGATCTCGAAATTGTTAAACTGCAGTGAAATCGACTTTAAACTAAGAAACTTGGGTGTTGTGAAATCCAGCTCTTTTTTGCGGTTGTGATTTTGTAATATCACATATATTCAAACAACATCCTTACAAACAGTTATGACTATATAAAATCCTGTGTTCATCTTACTTCTTATTGTTACTACCTGGCAATGTTGGAAACAGTGAATTAATCTTGTATTGTAGGCCTGAAATATCAAATGTCAACCCAATAATGGCTTCATAATAAGGTTTTATCAGTTCCTTTATTGTCTTTCTGCTCCTGCATGTTCCTTTGCCGAGCCCTTTGTCCTACTGATAAACAAATTCCCCTGAGCTGCCTCTTTGCACATGTAGACACTCTCTTATCACTACTCAAACAGTTAAGGGCACCTACGCTGTTCTCAAAGTCAAACTCACACTCAAATTTTCTACACAAATAGCAGGACAAGAATTGGCGATCAGTTTAACTTTCGTGTCAATGTGACAAATGTCATTTAGCCCAGCCAAGTTCAAAGTGACTTGTCATGCGGCTGTCACACAAGCTAGGCTAAAGGCTGTCTTCACCATTGACTAAAATAGCCATGTAGCTTTAGCTTAAAGTACACACATATGACACTTTTACAGCTGAGGCCACTGGGGGAAACCACCTGTTGTGGGTACAGTGGTGAAAGTGTGCTAGTCTACTGTCGCTAGCTATTAATTCTTTACTTCTGAACATGACTACACGGTGCATTGACCATGTTGTAGATTTGTGTTGATCATACTGTCTTTCTTGGAGGTAAATTTAGTAAAGTTCTGTATTTTGGGTTAGTGTCCTTTCAGTGATTGAAGTAGAAATGACTTTCAGCTGTTTACATTTTATAACTAAAAGCAAGTATTGTTCCGAAGAAGATACTTTTAGATGTGTGAAATTCAGATTTTGGTGAGTTTATTGATCAATTACATGATCGACTATGGTTTTAAAACATTCTCTGACCAAAATCTGTGCTGGTGGTTCTAGGATGTCAGTCTGTTGGTCAGTCCATTACTTCAATCTTGTTCCCCTCAGGATGAACCCCTGACTTCAGTAGCGTCATCATCAGGTCACATTTTTTAAGCAGTCCAATACAATGACTGAATACCTGCAAAACCAATTAGCCTCAGTTGTACTTTGTACCAATTAGCAAATGTTAGCTAACATGGTGAACATGGTATACATTATACCTGCTAAACATAAACATGTTAGCATTATCAGTGTGAGCATGTTAGCATGCTGACATTAGCATTTACCTCAAAGCACTGCTGTGACTAAGTACAGCCTCTCAAAGCTGCTAGCATGGCTGTAGCAGCTTAGGGCTGGGTTACACTAGACAACAACTAGTTCGTTCAACGTGCTCACCAACCACACTGGAAGGTAAAAGTGTTTATAGCTGTTCCAAGCTACCACACTTGTTAGAGGAGTGAAAAAACAGCCTCCACACGAGACGTGACATTGTCAGACACAGGGTTTCTGAGGCTGTTCGACTATTCAACAAGCAGTTCCAATAAAGAATACTGCTGCCTTTAGTCTTTTGCTAAAAGGGTACCTTTTTGCATTTGGAATGTTAACTCTACTTCCTCCTGATGTTGACATCAGATGGTCATCAGATCAGGCTGTTGGTAAAGTTGTTCCACGGTTTTACGCGTTGTTTGGATCGTTGGGCTTGAACACATGTATCTAAGTTTCAATTTCCAGTAAAGAACGAGAAAAAGAAGTAAAATCTTACTACTACTGTTTGTTTACGTAGCCTCCCAAGCTGCCAGACGTTTACCAAGGGGGAGCTTCTGGAAGCTAACCAATCAGAACAGGGTGGGCTCATCGGGAGAGGGGCCTTGAAGAAACAGGAGCTAGAAAGGCCGGTTTCAAACAGAGGCTGAACTGAGGGACTGTATAAAGGGCCAGTATAATATAAATAAGGAGTTTTTTAAAACTGTAAATCATGCAAAGATATTCCAGTCGAGACTGAAAATATAAATATTGACCAGGAAATGTGCATGAATCCCCCCCCCCCCCCCCTTTAAGTAATGTGAAAGTTAGGGTTTTTTTGTGTAGTGGAAAGCTGACATGCAGTACAAAGTTTTCACCTTACAGCAACTCTGTTTATCTATGACTCTTCCACCTCGTCACTGCAGGAGTGTTCGATATTACAACAGACACAGTACAAGCTGTGACAGATAAAAAATGTTTATTGTCTCAGATATCAGTAGGTGGTCCTGATGAAAACACATGAAAGATGAAATTCCACAGAGGAATTACTGTACTTAGCTGGCGTATGTGTGTGCATGCCTGTCTGTCTGTGCTCTATGATCATGTTCGAGCAGACTTTGTAATTACAGACAAACACTGGCTGACGCATGAGCCTTTAACCTCAGGAGCCTGGTTTGAAGGAACAGTGAAAGGCCATGCAAAAGTTTTGGTTTGTAGTGAAACTCCTGCTCTACTCTAAAAGTTGTTAACTATCTTATAAAGTTAGGACCTCAGAATTTGAATTAGATTGCCAAATGAGTAAAATGCAAAGTTTAGTCAAGGTTATGAGAGCTGAAGTCATTTAACTACCAAAAGATATTCGTGACGCGCAGTTTAAATCCTCCTGATCCACTCTGAATCTTTCTTACGTGGGTGTGCTGCCTTCGAGAGAGCTTCAAAGAGAGACGCTGCCACGCTGTGTAGGAGGAATCCAAGTGATTAATGTTTTCTTCCAGCAAACAGGCTGCCTCTTGCAGACCTGCCACATGTACAGGAAGTGAAACCATGGCAATGGAGCCTTGTGTAATATGTGACGCCAGTCCTCCCGCAGCTTGCATTAGCTTGTGCCTATTAAATATCACTCCGGGAAGCCTTGGCTAGCCTGCTGTCATTCATTGTACAAAATGTCTCATTGTCTCCTCGCTTCCTCAGATTTTGTTTAGAAGAATATGTTGTTGTTGTTGTTGTTGTAGATTTTTAAAGCAAAAGTTTGGTGATCTTTCTTTGATGAGAGATGATTTCTTAATTGATTTGAAGAAGTGTGTATAGTCATCATTTTTCCTGCTTTGTCATCCATCATTCATCAATTAGCATACTTTGGAGACATGACGCATAATTTATTGGTGCAACGGAAATGTACTGATTTGGAAATAGGTTTTTCTGCTTTTGAATAATACTTGAGATGACAGTGTAATACACGTAAGCTTTCCAAATGTTTAAAGTCCCTGTCTACTCAAAAATGTGTTTTTGGTATTCACTTAGATGTTTGACCTTCACTGTGCAGAATGATGCATGTGCAGTTTGACACTAGATAAATGTTTTTACATTCATCTGCTGAGGGGTGAAAGTTTCTTTGTACTCAACTTAAATCTTAAAATTTAAGATATGACCATACAAGAAGGATTTGTGACATCACAGCCAGTTTGGAAGCCAATTGGGTCCAATATGCAACTTACACAAGTATGATGTGAACCTCTGGAGCACATACACTGAGAATGGACCCTTCAGCGAAGTAGGAATTTATATTTAACTAGGCAATTGAACTGTTTTTGTGGAAAACCATACCAGTCACAAATTACTACTCAAAGCAGATTACTGTGTATGTCATATAACATGTCTGGAGGGGATCTGTAAATCCAGTTCTACAGCAGTAATTAGAACTGTATGTTCCTCACTTTCAGGAACACATCTGACTCCCATAAGTAGCAATACTGTTACCTCAGTGGGCTTTGGCTCAGAGCCGCGGATCAGACATGCATTAACACACTTGACTGGCCGTCCTTTGTTGCCAGTGGTAACTGAGGATAACGATCTCTCTCACAGCTGGAGAGTAAGCCACCTTGACTGAGCACAAGAGTGAAGTGTGCGTCTGTGTGAGCGCACACTGGTATGTGTGCGTCACTGATCGTACGTCTGTGGTTCAACCAAACAATAATATCCTACTTCTTGCCACACTCATTTAAGTTGTGATGCAAATACGAAACACATGAGTTGATCCGAACAAGACAGACGAGGTTCGGGAATGTCATGTTGGTCTTGTTTTTTCTTTCTGCGAGTGAAAAGAACAGCTCCAACAAGAGGGTGCAGATGGACGACTGATGATTGACAGCTTTTATTCTAGATAATAACTTATTGCATGTTCAATCATTTGGAATGTTTTAACTGACTAAAATCCAGAAAAACAAGCCAGACATAATAGGAACACACCTTTGCGAAGTGAGAAGACAGGATCAACAAGCCTTTAATTTTTCTGGGAACTGGTGAGTAAGTGCAGCAGTTTGCATTTTAAACACACTGGTGAATGGTTTTCCTCCACATCCATGAACAGCGATGGACAGATGTTGTTTGTTGGCAATGACTGGGGCAATGACTCACTCTTACCCAGTTGAATCATTCATAAAGTGCCCTAAATACCAAGGCTACACTCCCCTCCCCTCTGTAGCTTGAGATCACCCACTCATTAGCCTTTTAATAAAGAAGGCCAAAGGGGGTCGTTTCAGCGATTTTCATACCTCATCTGGGTCAGGTGACTGAACTCACACAGCCCCCTAGGCTCTGCGGACTGCAGAGAGTGTGACCCCAGCTCACCCCCCACCCGTTAACTCCATTACCCCTCGCATGAGAAAACTGTCACATGAGCCACGTTGTGTGCTTCTCACTCCCTTGACCTCTTGTTTGCTTTACACCTGACTCACTTTGTCGTTAAATCCTGTTTGATCAGCTGGTACAATGTTTTTTTCTTTCTTTTTTGCTCGCTTATTCCTCAGAATCTAAGTCGTAAAGCCTAGTCAAGCTAATTCAACAGGTTAAAGGGTTTCTGTTATCCTGTCAGAGCTGATTGACCCTGTTGCTCTCGGTTTAAAAGTACATTTTGAACACACAGTTTTACCGCAAGTCTGAAGAGCTTCCAAATGTAAAAGCTGCATTTACATTGAAGTGGCAGCTGCCAGTGTAGGTTTAGCAATCCTCTTTATAATACTGCTGAGTGTAGTAACTCAAGACCTGCAGTAACGTTTATCCAAATCCGTGCATAGTGACAACAGTGTCATATTAACGCGACCAATCTGGCTCTAATTTAAGCACGAACTTTGACTCGCAGAACCAGATTGGCATCATGCCTTTAGCGGAGCACACTGACCTGAACTTTTAATCAAGTCTTAGGCAACAACAATCAATAAAAAATGTGCATGAATGTGTAATGCCTAAACTAAAACAAAGCACGCTGAAGATACTAGTCTAGCATTTCCAATTGCAGATAATCATTCAAAAATTATTCCTGAATTATCCTGAATTACCGTATTTCAGGGCAAAATTCAGGACACGCTATGCATCCCGGTATATATTACATACATTTTTGTACCATACACCATACCAAGCAAAACAGAAACCAGTTTGAAGAGGTTGTAAGTGGTGACAGGAACTCTCTTGCGAGGTGTCAGCAGATATGTGATTTACAACAGATTCCGTAGAACATTATTGACCTAGTTAAGTATTATGGAAAACGGAAACTAAAATGCATACGGTTGATTTTTTTTTTTTTTTCCTTTTACGCTTTAGGATCAATTCTGAACTGTGTGTGAGTTTCAAAACAGCTGAAAGGAAATCTTATTGAGTGCTTAAAAAGATGCTTTGATTCTGAAAAATGTGCTTTATTTCAGCATTGGACAAGAATTTTTTTGGCAAGGAAACTTGGATTAGCCGGAATTTGCTGGAAGGAAAAAGGTGAAAGAAGTAAAAGAGCAATGGTTTTAATATATAATGCAGATAAGTCCAACAGGTGCAGACATCACTCATCATTAATCATTCTTTTCTAAACAAAACATCTGCGCACATATTTCACCTAATCAATTGGTGAAAAAACTGTACCTAGCACACACATTCACAGAGTAGAAACAGAAATTAGGAGCCCTGCAGTGTGCGAGCTGTTTCTTTATTTTTTTTCAACATCTGCTCACTTTCAGTCCAGCACCTGCCTTCTTCACTTTGGATGTGCATATATACTCCTATATAGAAACAGAAATTAGCCTGCACTCCCTAAATAAACCAGAATCTATAGCCTGAAATCGAAAGACCTGCTCCAGCAGATATATCTCAGTTTCAGCTAAACACCTGTAGGAGGCTGATTAAGTCTTTGCTGTGGTTTTGTGCCAACAAGACAGGAAATGGTACAATCTCTCACCACACTCAGCGAACCTACGTCAAAGGATGGTGTGGTTTCCTTCAGCCTACCGCAACAACAAAATAAAGATCAAATTACAATGAAATAGCTGAGTTGCTGATTCGTCTTCCTCTTCTGGGTAATTTGCTGTGGTATAAAACTACTCCCAAACTCGAGTAGCTGCTGAGAAACATAATAGAGGACGTCACCAATACAAAGCTTTGTAATCAGGGAAAAGGAGCCAAAGCTAACGGAGACGGGCAACCAGGCCCTGCAGACTTGAGATCAATTGCATCTGAAACCTGATCTAATCAGCTCAAACAACAACAGGGACTCTAGAGGCTTTTGTTCAATGGGTAGGTTATGCCAATCACAGCCTGGGGAACTTTAAAGGGGCGACTGTCTCCTCAATCATAATGTGTTAAGACTAAAGGCCTGAGGGGAAAGGTGTGTTCCCTCCTGTGTCTATTCTCTTCCCACCAGGCCAAAACACCAACAATACTTACACTGACCTATTTCTGTTGGGAAGTAAAGACTAAAACTGTCTCAGGTTCGACTGCCAGGAAACTCCCAGTTACATTAGAAGTGTTACATAATACAAGCAGGCCTCCTTCCTAGAAATGTGAGGTTGTGCTGGCACAAGAGAGATAGGGAATATAAACAGTGTGTTTGCACATGTACGTTGAGTATTTCACAAAGGAGGACTGGAAAGTTGGACAGATAATTGTGAAAAGATCACCCTTTATTCTGGTGGATGTGATTTTAAACTGTGAAACAAAATTTGACTACTCATGTTAGATGGTTTAAGATAACATATAACATTTGTTAAGCTAACCTGATAAACCTGTTTTGTGAATGAATACCCTAACCTTTGACCTTTCATCTTTAACTAAAAGAACAGTAAACATTCAACAATCTAATTAACCATCGTTGGCATAAATAAAGCTGGAGGGGCACTGATCTCATTGGTGATGTGATTTAATCTGTAAGATAATACAAGCTGATGGAAAGATAGTAAACATGTACCCCCGAGTTATTTTACTTTTTCAGATTTTAAGGAAAGCCTGAGGGGGTGAAAGAATGTGGTGTGTCACAGGCAAAAAGCAAAAATTATATTGTATATTATGTTCGAGGGGGCGGGGGGATTGGGGCTGGATCTTTCCCAGAGGTCAATGTGACACCTTGAAACAGTTTGAAATCCAATATTTCAAACTGTGATGTAAACCAGAAAAGATTATCAAATCCACACCTTTTAGAAGCTAGAACCGGCAACAGTTTTAGCAATTTTTCTTATTAAATGGCTTCAATTTTCTGCAAACTAATTGATCAGTCAAGTAGTTATTTCAGCACTAATTTTCACTAAAAAGGCAGTTGAACATACCTCCATGGACAGAAAGTGCACAGTCCTATTCTATATTACCATATCCTGTATCATCTAAATATCATATCTGAACAGAAAGGATCAAGATTTCCAGAAAAATATCATAAATGTTGCTCTTGAATCTTTTTATGCTTTGTTAAGTGTCAACACTGTCCATTTCTCCCTTTCCAAGTATTATGCAATGACTGAAACAAGACGACAATATGCGATGCAAAAAAATTTTTTTAATGCAGTAATTAGACTACAAGGAGAGCGGTCAACAAATTAGAAGAAAGCTTTTTTACATGCGTACATACAGTGACTCCAAAGCTGAATACACAAATAAATAAAATGGCGTATTTAAATGATCGGTCCCCGTCCCCCTATAAATTTACAGAAATACTGGAATCCACCCACATTTCAAATTTGAACAGCGAGCGAAAGGTTTTGTAAGCAATCTTAAATCCTCTGGAGTAATTAAGTGATGGTAAAAAATGAGCTGAACTCCATCTCCCACAAGTCAATGTGACGTCAATGCATCACAAGGGGTACAGACCTGCTGTAATAAAAAGGAGATTATGTGCTTAACTTTAGCCTACAGACGAGTGGGTTCGGTGGTGTTCTACGTCAGTGGTTCTCAAACTTTTTCATGTCAAGGACACTTAAACTGACACAAATTAGACCACGGATCCCCATTTGATTTTTGCTTTTTGTTATATTACAGAAAGTGTATGAAAGCCATGACCAAAATAGTCATACATTCTGTCATTGTTACTTATGGATGGAATTATAGTGAAAATAAATTATTCCCCTTTTGGCTGGGGACCCCCTGGAACCACTGGGAGTCCCCGTTTTGAGAACCACTGTTCTATGTTATTATGATCTGTAGTTACTGAACACTACAAGTTAGCTCTTACATGTATATATATTATAACTTCTTGGGCTACAGGGTTGGATTCAGACACTGATAAGTTGGGGGAAGAGTTCATTTGTGAACACGTCTTCCCAAGAGCTCTCAGGGCACAAGGGAGAGGACATGTCACTGAAAGGGGAGGGGGACCCTTCGTATCCGGAGTCACTGTAGGTGTCCGCCAGGCAGACTTCCTTATCCAGGCCGCTGAGGGCAGCGGAGGAGTCTACAGAGAGGAAGTCATCCACCTGACTGTGACTGTTACAGTCGGGGATGACGACTTCTTCCGGTTCGTCTTTGATGCAAACCGTCTCCTCCTCGACCACCACTTCGGCGATGGGGAAGGAAGCCTCGTCAATCTTCTCCTCTGCGCCGCTCTCCGAGTCGTTGCACTGCCCGTCGCTCACCTCCTCCACGGGCTTGGTGTAGATGTGGTCAAAGTGGATCAGTTCATTAAGGGCCTCCAGCTTAACTGATGGGGTCCCCAGAGTCGCAGGTGTGGTGGAAGGTACTGGGTTCCCCCCTCCGACCAACAGCACCTGCGGCTCCTGGCACTCCTGTTCACAAGACTTGAGGAACAGCTCTGGGTCAAGGATGTCCAGAATGCCCAGTAGCAAATCAGACTAGTGAGGGGTGGGGGGAGAATAGAGAAAACAGGAGATTAGCCTAGTAACCCATGACCCGACTCTAGTTATTACAGAGCCCTCTTAGAAATGGGATTTAAATCTTAAAGGCACATGTTTCCATAAAAAGAAATCTTTGTCAGAGACTTACCTCATTGTCTGTAGTGTCAGGACTATCTGTATCCATTGAGAAGTCTTCAGATTTAGGAACTGCTGGGCCTGCACCTGCTGCGGAGGCACACGTAGCCTGAGTGCTGCGGACTCAGAAGACCCGATCCCCAAACCTGCGTCGTTCCCGGTGGACAACAGAACCTGAACCTGAGACCAAAAAGATGGAAAGAAGGGTTGATGATGATGGTTACTCCACTCAAACAAAAAAAAAACGACTAGGACGATCACTGCGAGCCTACTCACTCCGCTTCCCCCTCTACAGTCTGCATCACAATCTTACCTTCTCTTTTGAGTCGAGGGTGTCCAACCCAAGTCTCTGTCTCAGTTCCTCATTTTCTGTCAGTAGGCCACTTGTCTTTTCCCGAAGCAACCTGTTTTCAATGTGAAGTTTCTGATTCTGTGGAGAGGAAATAGCGAACAGATGTTTGTATGTGAAACTTGCAATCCTTTATCGGGAAGTGATGCATGAAGTGTCTCAGCTAAAATAAACAGAAACTAGAAATGTAACTGCACCAAACAGGAATCTAAAAAAAAAAGCTTTTTACTGTCAAGACTGAAAACAAGAAATGTTCTCACTGGACAGATTTAGAACAAGACAGCTAATGAATATATAGTAGGCAAATTGATCATAGCTGTTTAATGCCATTATGATATAACGGCATAATTACAAATATGAAATGTATTGACTGGATATGTGTTTTAGTGCGGATGATATTTTGGTGATGTGAAGATATAAGGAAACTGAGATGAAGGTTGTACAAGGGGTCCAAGCATGTCTTGCTAAACAAAAATTTACCTCCAGCTCCAACTCTAGGACTTGCTGTTCCAGCTCTCCCATCTTGGCCTTTTTTCTATCTCTGGCTGTCTGAGCTGCAACTCTGTTCTTCAGTTTCCTGGAAAAAAAAAAAAGAGGTGAGGGGAGGGAGAGGGAGAGGGGGAAAAAAACAGTAATTTAAACACATTCTTTCCATGTTGCTGACTAAGCCCCCTGGCCTGACATGACTTGGGTTGACTGTGTTACTGCGCAATCACCGGCCATGTTCCTGCCACGCAGGCATACCAGGATATCAGTGTCCTGCTCAGTAACAGCAGAGCCGGGCGGGTCCGGCCACAGTCAAATCACTCAGATAGCAGTTTGACAAGCCGGTTCAAAGTCCTAACTGATACAATAACGACGTTTAAGCCATTTAAATGCCCCACGGGCTAATATAAAACAGCTTGGGTAATCTACTTATAATGTTAGATGATGCAACATTGCGGCTTTTTTTCCATTCTTGGTGCTTTAGTTTAAACGTCTAACCAGATTTCCATTGTTATACAAAATGATCAATATCTTTGGGCGTGTCCCTGTCGTTACTCTAGCAACAATGGCCCTATGTGTCCTTTAAAAAAACGAGTCTTTACATGCAGATATGTTATGAAGTAAGAGATATTTTTCTAAAACTAACCTGCGAAGTGCTTTCTCTTCCGGACTCAAGTGTGTGAGCCTCTGTCTTTTTCGTATCGGCGGCCCCGCAGACGAGTTGGAGTCTGAATCCGACGACGCCGGGCTAGCCGCTGACGGTAAAACAACAGAGATGGGCCGGCTGAAGCCTGCCTGTGAGCCGCTAGAGGAGCCGGTCTGCTTCCCGGATATCAGGAGCACTTTGTGGGCTCCCCCGGTCCCTGCTGTTACCACCACCATATTGGAATAGCCTCCTGGCGCGGTCTGAAATCAGAAATAACCGGGTATCCTTATTGAATTCGGTAGAAACCTTGTGGTTTCCCTGCTCACCCGGTCGTCGTTATTTCTCAACTGTTGACCGTGAAGAGCTGCGCTTGCGATCTTTTTCTACTATCGTGGTGACACCTGATAGGCTGTCAGCAACTATGACGCAGTCGCTGCACGGCCTGTGATTGGTTGCCGTGCTGATGAAATTTCACTCTGCTTGCAGTAGAATTACCCAAAGTCCCCGTGTAAGTGCTATTCCCCATCAAAACTTGTTGTCAATAAGTTCATTGGAAGTGTAATTTCCCCACCAAAACTTGGTATCAATCTTTGTTTCAAGTCAACAATAGGTCCCTTTAGTCATCTTATTCTATTTTATTCTATCAGACTATCAGTTTTGGCTGTTTGATAGAATAAACAGGAATTTCACTATACTCAGATAACTTTCCAAGAGTTGCATCAGATTTTACTCACACACACACGTGCACGCGCACAGTGGTCTCAGGTCACGCAAACACACTATTAGCATGTTGTACTGTTAGTGTATTGATTGTGCAGTTATGACACTGAGTTGGAGTTTCCTGCACCCAATGTTGTTCCCATTATATGCGTGGTATTTACAGCCTCTGAAACAAATAGCAGCAAAGCAAATACCTCATGTTGGTTAAAAAGGCAAAAGGTCACAGTGAAGATTTCAAATCAGATAATGCAAAGGAAATAATTTGCCTTTATAGAATGATTAATTTTTTAACTTCGGTTTCATGGTTCAATGTTACTTGTCGTTTGGCCTCTTTAGGATATTTTCTGCTTCTTGCACTGTTTCTTTTACAGCATAGTTTCCTCATACTTTTCTTTGAGGGAGTCTAATCAAACAAATGAAACAAGTTCAACTGCTCTAGAGGCTTTCCCTGAAACAATCATTTCCTATTTCCTGCAAAGGACTGTTGATTGAGTGGAGTTGTCAAAGTTTATTGTCTGTTTCATGATCCCTCCCCTTTTTTGCTTCTGCCATTCGGAAGTGGCAACAGTTTGATAAAGACAGTCACATGACACGTGGTAATTCTTATTCTTATTCCTATGGCATTATTACTATTCACTGGTTTGCAGAATTGAAAAATGTTGAAGAATTATTTGCTTTTTTTACAGGGACATTTGATACTGGATGCCTCTATCATCTATGCATATATGACTTACAGAGTTCACCATCTGATTTGCTATATTATGATCAAATTATAAATTATGATTACAAAAATGTATCAATTTTTAATAGCTACTTTTGAGAGTGTAAAAAAAGTAATGATTGCATGAAAATGTTTCTTACATTTTGATGCTCCAATTTTCTAGGACATTCAACTGCATGTGAAGTAGGTCTAAAGCAGTTTGTAGTGAAACTGTGGAGGCAAGCATGACCTATAAAGTGTACTACAAAGGTAATCTTCACAATACAACAAAAACAACCGGATGCAGTGGCACCAACATGAGATAGTTCAGTAACCACAATGCTGTTCAACTTGAAACAAAGCCAGAGGTGAAGTGTTGAGTTCACAACCTATATTGTATGCAGAGCCTCAAAGTGAAAGCTATGAGTTAATATTATAGGGCATAGTTTACAGCCTTTATAGTAAGACTGTGTGTGTGTGTGTGTGTGTGTGTGTGTGTGTGTGTGTGTGTGTGTGTGTGTGTGTGTGTAGTGTTTTATGCCATCACAATAAAACTCCTCTGGTGACGTTGGCCACTTTGTCCAACCACCCATCTTTGTGTAGAACAGCAGTCAACCGTCGTATCAGATAAAGGTGTCCCCTTAAAGCAAACAATCAGTCAGAAACTGCTAAAAAAAGAAACACATCAAGCAAGTTCACGAGTACACTCTCTTCCTGACACCCCTATCTTTCCTCAAGTAGGAATTCACATGTTTGCGGTATGTGGAACCATTATTGTTTACAGCTTGTAGCACTTTGCCCTAAAGTCTGTCACCTCAGCAGGAGCAGCTACAGCAGCTAGAGCAAACACTGGCCTGTTTGCGGAGCTTTAGTGGCACTACAGAATCAACATGTGAGAAAGTCAAGGTTTTTATGTGTGTGTGTGTGTGTGTGTGTGTGTATGTGTGTGTATGTGTGTGTCATAGTGTGGTGTAGTACTGAGGAAAGACAACAGGATTTAATTACAGGATGTCCTTTATTTCCAGCAATATAGAAATAGGTCAAACTCCTGTGGCCGCATGAACGAGAGCTAACATTAACACAGCACAAGCCTTAAAGCGAATGGGGAAGTAGGTATGTATTTGAACTTCCTAGTGAATATTTCTCATTTTTAAGTTTCACCGTGTCACTGAAGAGAACAAACAGGCGATATAATACACAATCCTCCTGCCATAAGATGAAACGCAGTTGGTTATTTTTGACTTGGAAAGTTGGTTGGGGATCCCCCCATCATGGGTGAGACAAGTCTCACATTTGCCGTCGGTGAAGTGAGCGCCTGCCTGACTATATTTGTGTAGCTCTCAACTTTTATTAAACCAAGTGTGAGGCAGAGGTGTAACAACATAAGAGAATTCAAATTAAATATGTCATATAGCTAAAGGGATTTTCTCTATTATGTGTCATGCTTCAGTCTTTCCACATTCTGTCTTCTGCACATAGCCTGTGGCAATCCGTCATGAATGCATGTTGGAGGAGGAAACAGAGACAATGTGCAGGATGGTAGCTAGCAGTCCTTCATCCTTGCCAATATCTCGGCATAGATGAAGGAACACCACCTTCAGCTTAACCTCTCTAAGACTGAGCTCCTCGTTTTCCCAGCCAGTCCCTCTACACAACACAGATCAGCACCCAGCTTGAATTAGCCCACCTAATGCCTAAAAAATCTGCCCAAAACTTGGGCGTCATGATCGATGACCGACTAACCTTTAAGGTTCCCGTGGCCTCCATTGCTCCGTGGCCTCCACAGCTCATTTGCCCTGCACAACATCAAGAAGATTAGACCCTACATGTCTGAGCATGCAGCACAACTCCTGGTACAGGCTCTCATAATATCACATATTGACAATTGCAACTCCTTACTGGCAGGTGTCCCCGCATGCACATTTAAACCTCTGCAGATAATCTGGAATGCAGCAGCGTGTCTGGTCTTCAACCAACCCAAAACAGCACGTCACTCCGCTGTTCATATCCCTCCACTGGCTCCCAGTCGCTGCTCGCCTCAAATTCAAAACCCTGACACTTGCTTACAAAACAGCAACCAAAACGGCTCCTGCATACCTGAACTCCCTCTTTTAGGTCTACGCTCCCTCCAGCTTACTACGCTCTGCCAATGAAAGGCGCCTGGTACTTCCACCACCAAAACAGGGCCCTAAGTCACTAGCCAGACTCTTTTCTTCTGAAGTTCCCCGGTGGTGGAACGAGTTACCAAACTCCAAGCAATTCACAGAGTCCCTCTCAATCTTTTAAAAAAAAAGCTAGACCCAGCTCTTTCACGAACACCTCTGCACCTGATGGACTGAAAAAAAAAGTTATTATCCACTTCTATGCACTCTTTTGCCTCTATGCACTGCCTGTTGGCACCTTCGTCCTATCAGACATGAACTTAGCTTTATGACACTTACTAACAATGTTCTCTGCTGATCCTCACTTGTGTTGTATTAACTCTCATGCGTACGTCGCTTTGGATAAAAGTATCTGCCTAATGAAAATGTAACATTGTAAAAGTCAGATTATATATGTTTATAATGCAAATCATGTGTTCAGTTCATGTTTCCCAACATTCATAGTAAATGTCCCAATGGATTAAATCCACCGTATAAACCCACCCAGTAGAACAGAGTTGTAACCACACACTAAAGCTCTGTAAGTACTTAATGAAAATCCTCTTAATACATGATGTGCTTACATGGGTGTAACAACACAATGTAAGAACACACAAATACTGCTCATTGAATACAGTGTGAGACAAGGAGATTCAAGCTACTTTTATACTTTAAAGGTCTTTGTTGCCTGACCGGTTTTAAAGAATATAAAGTGTATTTTGAGATTACTTGAACTAGAAGTTGAACTAGCCATACAGTGTAAGAGTTTGTTTTGTCTTGAGGAGAGCCCTGGAGCTTCTTGAAACTTCTTATTCAACAACAACTGTTCCAAATCAGAAACATCAGTAGTACTCTATCTACTCATTTGTCAAGTATCTTCTCATCTTTAAATACGCTTGAAATGTTATATTTTCAGAAAATATCACTTTTTTATCTTATATAATACAACATATCTGGGTTTAACACTGGAAAAAGTTTAGTTGCTTTCCATTCTAGTGCAGCACATGCAGTTTACAATGATAACGGAGGCAGATTTGCCATTTGAAATTTTAATTTTAACAACACAAAAGCAGGCTTGTCGTTTCTAGCTGACCAATGTCAATTTTGACAACTGAAACATCAGCTGTAGATAGCTCACTACTTAACGCTAAGTCCATGAGTTGGCTGAAAACTGTCTCCAGATGTCGTTTTATTGTTGCCAGCTGATTCGTCAAACCATGTGAAATGGTCTTAAATATGCACTTGATGGATACATATATGATCTAATGCTGAAAGACTGGAACAAATAGGGGGAGCAGTCAAACACACAGTCAAATCCACCCTTTGCTATTTTGTTCTTGTGTTTTTGATTCAGAGAGACAATAAAAAGACACAAACTTCACGTTAAAACTCTTTAGATACAGAGTAGGCTAGCCTACCTGATTAGTTATGGTTGCTAAGTTATGATGGGACATTCACTGTTTGGGGGAGTGAGTTAGGAAATGACCTGAATTGCTTTCTATCTCAATACACCATTATTCTTTCTCTCTTTCATGATGAAATATTATAAGCTTGAGTAGTTTGGTTTTAACACTTACTGTTTCTTCCATGTGACTTTTAGGGTTGTAAAGTTTCAAGCAGAACTAATTAGCTCCATGTAAGCCCCATTGACATGAATAAAGAGTTGGGGATTTTGCATTTGGCTTCAAAGTCAACTCAAGATGTTCTATTATTGTTAATATAAGTACTTCTGTTTTAAACCTCACCCCACCATCACTGGAGTCAGCAGACCAAAGCCTGAATGAAAGGCAGATTGTGCTTAAAAAGCCTATACAGTTCGCTCATAGGGTATATACTGAATTCATTGAGACACCATTAACATCAATTTCACAATAAAACCTCTATTCTATTGGGAAAAGAAAAAATGTTGTATCAATACAAAAGATAAGCTCCCAGACTAGTGTTTGTATAGAGTTAATTCACTTATATAAAAGAACATTTGTCTTAAAAAGAGCTTTTCATCATAGAAAAGTGTATTTAAAATGTGATAAAGTGATATCACCTCAGCAGAATTTTCCTAATTTGTGTGTGAGTTTCTTTATATTCATATCACTGATCGGCCTTATTCTTTTTTTTTTTAAATTTCTCTGAGAAATTCTTTTGTTATTTGAAGCTCTATTAAAAGGAATTAGAAATAGTTTAAACCCTAGGCAGAAATGTTGTCTTAATTCAATATTGGACTAACTGACTAACATTTGCCTTAAATCATTGGTTACATATCTCGGATTCAGATAATCTGCCTTGGAGGCTCTGAGAGCGACTGTGTGCACAGCTAAATGTATGTATAGTCTGGCTGCTGAAGTCATCTCAACCAGTACTTAGACACACACACAAATGTACACAAATACAGATACACTCACAAATGCAGAACTTGGGATTCTCCCTGGAGCTCAAAGTTGGAGCCTGTGATTAAGGTGGGTGGATCCTTGAAACCACAATTCAAAATGGGCTGGTCCCAAAAGCATCAAAAAAACATCTCACTTATGTCTTCCAGATGGTGACAGAGCTGTGATGTAAGGTACAACCAGCACTTCCACATAAAATCTGCACCTCATGGTGTTGAATGAGGGCGTACTTACTATTCTGCCTTAGTGCATTGTGGTATGTCAATTGTCTGCAACTTTAAAGTCTTAACTCACTCCTCTAAAAGTGTCTTTTACTTATCTGCTTCACTTGTTTGAGCTTCACTGTGCAGAAGGATGTACGTGCAGAGTTTGAAACTAGATCTTTTCACATATATCTGAAGAGAGAGAGTTTTCTGCGCTAACTTCCGATCTTGTATGTACCTAAAAGACGATCTTGTGACACTGCAACTAGTTTGGAGCCAATTGTTGTACAGTATACAACTTACACAAGTGTGATGTTGAAACTTCAAACTTCAAACTTTCATGCACTGAGAATAGACTTTTAAGTGAAGGAGACATGTTGTATCCAGCAGTAAAACTTTTGAAATTTTAAATTTAATTTTCATATTTATAGATTCTGTATTTTTCCAGAATATATAGTTGTGGTTTTGGGATTTTTTTAACTAGTTAGTTGAACTTTTGTATGGGAAAATCTATCATACACAAATTATTATTCAAAGAGTATTCATATATGTCTTAAAACATTTGAAGGGGGATCTTTCAAGTGACTATAATCAGTTATTTTTATAGTAACCAGGTATCAAATGACAATGTGCAACGTGAGAGGCATCGGAGAGTCATCACCCGATTCTGCGGCTCACTTGCAGAAGTTTCAACTCATCGAAACTCATTGTGTAGCTGTCCGTCTGCAACTTTACTGTTTTGGTTCACCCTCAGCGCTCTCATAGCCTCATTTTCAGCGAAAGCAGGTCACTGTTTTCAGCGGAAAAATGAAATGAAACCAATGAAACAAAACACAGTTAGCAACTAGCTAGTGACCATAGTGGAGCACTTTCTCCAAATGAAGCATAATGTTTCTCCGAAACTGCTGGACGTGTCAATAAGCAACTGTTTGTGAGCAATTTTGTCACAATGTTGATATGTCGATGTTGTGTTCACAACTTGGCTCTGCTGCCGCCAAGAGGCCAAAAAATCAGCTACTGCAAGTTAAATGTTTTTCTTGATGCTCCTATCTTGGCAAAGTCTTCCTTGTAAAAAAAAGGAAAACTTACTGGGACAAGCCTAGTTTAATTTAATAATATAATTGATTGAATACAGGTTTAAAGATCACAAGCTACACATTAATGTGATCATTTCAATATGGAATATGTTACTTTCTTGCATTTCCCCCATGAGACTCAAGGCATGAGAGCATTAATTAAGCAAAGATTTTGCTACACTAGCTGTAAAAACTGTCTCTGTCTCTAATAATGACACTTGAAATCTCCCCCATATGGTTTAATTAATCACATCAGCACCAAATGCCCTGACTGACATGATATTAATTATGTTCCCTGCTTACAGCTGCATAAAACCAGCTCTTAAACCTGCAATTAAATATTATTTTCCGTATTTTCCATCTATCTGTAATTGAATTAGGGGGAGCCACCACACCTCTTCAGTGGATCTGGAACCAGTTATTGATTCAAAGAATTTCATCATTTTGAATCGATGAGGACTCTTTCTGTGAAGATTTAGTTAAAGAATTTGTTGGACGGAGTTCTAACAATCTGTTTTTGTTGTTTTTTTTTCGTTTGTTTTTTTGTATTTTGGCATGAAAGCAGACAAATTAAAGATATTTGCATAAATATTTGGTACTGGCAGCTTCAACTGGTATCAATTTCATCAGTCATATCCTACATTGCGCTCCACAGCACTGTTTCTAAATTATAACCTTGATTAAAACAATATTATGAGATTACAATATGACTTTGCTCCAGCACTCATGATTTAATTAAGAACAAAACACTAGTGTGTGTTTAATTAGAAGCTGCTGTTAACCTACCATGGTTTGTTTTTTTTCTAGGAAAGGCCTGGTTTCTACAGCGAAGGCATGGCATGCAGGGTAAACAGTAACGCCCATGTGTGCTCACCGAGGCGGGTACTGGTGTAAACGGTGGTGTTATAGGGCAAAGCCACTATGGACAATAGGGGTGAGTGGGGTCACACCCTGGGACAGCAGCCAGCTGCAGGGGGGCGGTGGGTCGATGTGTTTGCTAACCTCCTCCCCATCACACATGTCGCTCCCTACCCACGATCCAGGGGCGTGTTTGCTCGGCCTGTAGCCTTCCCACACCCTCCACCTGTATCTGCTGCTCTGTCTTGTTTTTTTGCCTCAGTGTTTTATTTCTTCCTTGCTATCTCTCAGTTTTCTCATCTCATGTTTTGTCATTTTCTCTATCTGTTACTACTCCTTTTTTCAGCGCCGTCATAAATGTTAGAAAATGCATTCTAGTTTTTTTCTCTCTTGTAATTTTACATGTCAAGTTGTCATTTATTCTTTATCATTTTTGCATCTCAGTGCAATGTGAAGGTGTGAACGTCTTTGTAGCCCTGCAAAAGCAGCACTGCTGAATTGCAGTGTCATTGCATCTTAACAAGAACAATGTTTGCAGCAACTCACTCAGCTCTTTCATAACTCTACACCAGTTACTCTACAATCAGTTGGCTTTTTATCTGAGCGCGCGTGTGTGTGTGTGTGAGTCCATGGACGTGTGTGTCAGCCAATCTACGGATAAGGTGTCCACCACTTTGCATACACATTTTAGTGTACATGTGCAGTAATAAAGAACAGACAGAGATGTCCCTGCTCTTGGATGAAAGAAATGCTTTTTTTCTCTTTGATCCATCACATATTTTTAATTAATCCATCCATCATATGGTTTTTGTCCAAAATGACATTTCTGCCTTTAATTGAAAGCCATCATGGGAAACAAAGCGATCAAGCCAAATTCATCTTCCATTATAAATTGACCTAAATCCAAATAGTGGAACAGCGCTTGTTGTCCGTCCTCTCCGTAATTGTCTTAGGGTCTCTGCAAGCACTTTGTCAGCCCAGATAAGCCGTGCTTTGTTAGTACAGAGAGCTGACAAAGCGCTCTTTTTGTTTGATGGGCCACATTTACTCTGCTCTCACTGTACTGGCTGAGTAAAAAACAACAACAACACTATTTGCCAGCAACAACACTGCAATGTTCAGATATAGAAGGGCAAGATCGTGCAGGAGCCTTGTGAAAACCTGTTGACACTATGTTATGCTCACCTTTGACTATGGGATCTTACAGTTAGTGTCGATGCAGGGCTGTGAACTGGTGCTATCTTTAAGAACAACAAAAAGCACATTTGAAGGGAAGCCACATTTTGGTTGTGGTTGTGGTTTTAAAAATTGCCTGCGCAAGACAGAATGTGTGATCTATTTTCTGCATAAATATTTACAAGACTGAGCCCTGCATTATTTTAAGAAAGCAAATTTAACACCTAAATCAGATCCAAGGCTTTATCTACTAAATTCTGCTAAATGTAAAATCAAAAAATTAGTCTCACTTCATTTGCCAAATTCAGGAATTTGTCTCGGTTGCACTGAAGATGCATAATGAAGGAATAGTGAAAAATATGCTGTGCCATATGAAAATAGGTTGACCATTAATCATTATTTGGGTATGATTTAGTCTTCACTTATGCAGATCTGATCAGCTCAGCTATGAAGCAACATTGATCTGATGCAACACAGAGGCAAGAAGGAAGACGTCCAACCCCAAAATGATGAAACCCGCATTAATCTTCGACTCATCATAACTTGTTGTTTTTTTTCATCATGACTGTCACTTCCTCTTCCTCTTGTTGGTGTGAAACTCAGACATGTTTGGTGCAAACGTCCCACAATAAGAGTGTTGTAAGATATGATATTCACCTTTATTGGACTTGCTTTTTGCATGGTTGCACTGTGCACACAGAAGTCATGTGTTCTACTGCCCTCTGGTGTTTGCAACAGCAGATTACACTAACACCCACTACTACTAATCCCCAATAATTCCCAGAGTACTGAGTTCCCCTGCTTGGTTGTCGGTGTATAGAAAAGGCAGTTATGTCTCTGCTGTAATCTGTTATCTGTGCTTGTTGAGGGTTTTCATGAAACAACTTCTTACATCAATCTGAAATAAAGGCATAGTTTGACATCTTGATTGTCTGAAAGCTCACATTAAATATATACAAATTCTACTACAAATAGTAGAGCATCACATTAATTCGTTCCACAATTTAAAGTTAATAGTTGATGTCACATTCAAGCAAAATTCTAGCATGACCAGCTCATTTCTGCCTCCTAGTGGAGGACTATCCTTCCTGCATTCAACAAGTTAAAATGCACTTTGTATTATCATTACATTTTGACATAGAGCGATGATGTTCATTCACTAATAATCAAATGTAACTTTCCCTTGAGCTGAACTGGGTCTATGAAAACTTAAGATAACTCAGTAGAAATTTCACTTTTACTCACCCACCGCACGCAGTAATTTCACCAAAATACTTAATAGTTCATAGGCACAAGCTGCCCAGGCTGCCTTAAAACACATCCTCAGTAGCTAAGTCAATACATTATACAACAGCCAGAGCCTCATGATACAGTTGACTTTTATGGCCTGAAACTACCAGCTTCAGCACTGCAGAAGTATATATTTTTGATTAAAGTGCTGTTGAAATGGCCCGCAGCTGCAGTTTAGAGGAAAACAAGCAGCTGTGAGTTCAAACTAAATTTTGTGGTGTTTGTATTATATAGATGTTAACCAAAATTTAAGTGTCTATATTTTTAACAGTCACATTATTTCATAGTAATTTACATAAGGATTCACTTTAGTTCAGATTTTGGTTTCCCTTTTCAATAGTCTGTATGGGACAGCTATTGTCTTCCTTATTGTCACAACTTAGTTCAGGTAAATTCAAATACAAATGCACACATCAGAGCACTGTGACGTTAGTGAAGCACAAGTAAAGAACTGAGAAATGCTTAAATTATCCCCAATACTAGCCAAAACTGTGTTTATTGTCGCAACGTCTTGGTAAATCGGATATGAGACAAACATTATATTCTGGTTCAAAACTGTTCTTGATGATACAGTATTATGAGAACAAATCAAATGTTTTTGTCTGATAGAACTTTAGAGTTTTGGCCAAAGTTTAGTTAACTTTTAATGATTTAAATACAGTAAAATAATAATTCAACGAGCTGCTGCTGCTTCATACAAAGATCTCATTCTCAAGGGAAATTGAATTTGTGTCTACCGGCTACTAGTTTGAACTGAAGTGCCTTTGATGTCTCTTTCCACTGGATCCTACAATGGTGTGTATGTGCAAAGATTACCACAAAATCAGCAGAAAACAAAATAAGTCTCACAGACATCAAAGAGACCCAGGAGGAAAGATGATCTGTTTTCAGACATGGTGAACCGCATTTCTCTCTCCCCGACCAGTTCTCCAGTCATCCCTCACCCCAACCCCCCCCCCACCCCCCAACCCCCCTCCCTATCCTTACATCTCCACTGCTTTCCAACCACTGGGTGGCACATGTGGCAAAGTGTTATACTATGTCAGCATGTCCTCTCACGCAAACCAAAGATCCCTTCTTTGAGACCAGCTTGAGTGATGTGCAGACTGGCTTTTCATTTGGGGATTTAGATGTTTGGGATTTGGTGCTCTGACGCATTGTTTTCCTCCTCAGTGATGATCTGTTCTTCCAGTCAGAAGCAATAAGGGAGCAATCGAACGGCGGGGTTTGCGAATTATGTCGAACCCATCAGCAGGAGTGACAGGGAGTTAGTGAGAAAGAAGAGTGCGGATAGATAGAGAGAAGGTGATAGAGGAGAAAGTGTCAGACTAAAATAAAAAGACAGACCAACTAGAAAAGAGGAACAGAAAATAAATTGGGTATCTGCTATCTGGCAGCCTCAGGTGGCAGTAGGAAACAGGTAAAGCTTGAGGCTTTATTTATGAACTGAACTATAAGGTGACATCAGTTAATTTTGAACAACTTGGACACATATTTCTTCTTAATGTTGAGAGACAACTTTTTGCTCGGCAGTTACAGTCATTGTAGGTCAGTCCTGCTCACGCTCACTTGCAGTTTAGGGGGATTATGGATTGATTTATTTACAAAACAGGAAAAAAACATAGTAATAGACATGCAGGTAATATGAAAATGAAAATCAACATTATACATTTTAAAGTGTCACTGTGCATTTTACAAGCACAAGGAACAACCTCTTAAAAGTTCTTAAAAGTAATATCATAATATAAAAGATCACATTTTTAAGCATAAACTAGTGATAAATACATTTTAAAAACTGTGATACATGAAACAAAAGATCAAATAAAACCTAATTATACTACATTGGAGGCTCATGACAAAGAGTTCATTATATGAGTCCAACAACTAATACAGTTCTAGCTTTGAAGAAATCTAATCTAACTGAGTGAAGAATCTGTTTTAGTTATAAAAATGAGGTACGTTTTCCTCATGTAAAATCATTTTAAAAATACAAATAAATTAACTAGTTAGAGCTGGATTACACAACACTGACATATTATCACCTGAAACAGCTGTTAAGGCGAATAGGTTAGTAAAGAGTTGCATAGTACCATTAGCATTCATGTGGAGTTGTGTTTCTGGCCACCTGACAAATGTAAGTCTGTAAGCTCCCACTAATTCTAATGAGAACAAAAATATATCTTAAGCAGACAAATGCTCCTCTATGTTCACCAGCTGATTAATCAGAGCTTTGTTAGCTGAAAATATCTGGCAGAACTAGCGACAAGGTTGATGAGAGTGGAGTTTACAGGCCGAAAACCAAAAGAGCTTAAAGATCTAAAAATCTTTCTAGTACTGAGGTAAACTGCAGAAGCAGCTGATAATTTTGTGTGGGTTATTAATATAAACATATAATTATTAATATAAAGTATTGAGTCATGCAGCTTTAAGGAAAAAGTTTTACATTGCACAATTGAAAGATCCCCTCCAGACATCTTTCAAGACATATAAAAACTCTCTGCTTTGACATATCGATGGCTGAAGAGCAAAACCTCCCATCTGAAAAATGCACTTTTTTGAGTAAACTTGTTTAAAAAAAAACTTGCTGTTTTCTTGCAGAATGCTATTTGTTAAGCATACCCAATACATAACACACTGTTTTTGGACTATATTACTATATTATGTGGTGTTGTTTACGGTATGTTTGTATAGTTATTACAGTATTGTTAACACATAATATGGTAATATAGTTCAAAAACGGTGTATTATATATTGGGTATCCTTAACAAATAGCATTCTTCAAGGAAATAACAAGTATTTTTTTAGTTTTCTCAAAAAAGTGCATTTTTCAGATAGGAGGTTTTGCTCTTCAGCTATCGATATCAAGTGTGTCTGATATGGATTTTCCACAAAAAAAATTCAATAACATCCTAAAAAATTATTAAAATGACGTCTCCTCCTTCTCCCTCATTGAAGAATCTTGAATCTATATGCAAATATTTTTCATTTCAAGGGTTTAACTGCTAGATACAAGATGTCCAACCTCATTGTATGTGCATTGGAGGCATCAAGTTTTCACATTCACACTTGTATAAGTTGCATATTGGACCATGATTGGCTCCAAAATTGTTTTGATGTCACAAAGCATACTCGTAAGTTAGTGAGGAGCAGTAAGTAAGTAGAGAGTAAGTAGAGAAACATTCTACTTTAGGCAGATGAATGTATCAGCCAAACTCTGCACATCAATCATTCTGCTGAGCAAAGCTCAAATATCCAAGTGAAGGAACAAGAAGGAAAAAAAGCATTTTTGACTGGAGGGGGACTTTAAGTTAAATAAATAGTTTGACATTTTGTGAAAGACAATTATTTGCTTCTTTGCCGAAAGGTAGATAAGAAGATTGAGCACACTCTCATATCTGTCTGTTATGAAGCTACAGCCAGCATCTGCTTAGCTTAGCTGAGCATAACATAAAGACTGGAAACAGGGGGGAAACAGCTAGCCTAGCTCTGTCCAAAGTAACTAAATTTGCCTACAAGTACCCCTAAAGCTCACTAAGTAATACATATATTTCATTTTTTAAATCTGTACAAAAAACAAAGTGTAAAATGTATGTATGTTGTGGTTCTGCAAGGGGTTAGCTATGTGCCAATATCAATCTTTTTTGGCAAAAAAGCAAATAAGCATATTTCCCAAAATGTCCCTCAAGTTAAGTTAAACTTCTGGTGCATCAATATTTTCTGCCAGTGACCATATTAATCACTGTTTTGTAATTCATGTTCATGATACAAGTGGATTTTTGAATAAAAAATATTGCACAATGGAGCTTTAACATTTCAGATTTTCAAACTGTCAGAAGTTTTCAAACACAAAAAAAGATAATGCTAATGTGCGTAAAAACTGTACACACACTCTGTCCTGAGGGGTCTTCATCTATCTCCTGTTTCCAGTCGTGTTTCCTCATCCACTCTCCCATCATGTCGCCGACGGGAAAAGGCTACTCACTCTTTCACTCTTTGATCATTGATGAAGACATCACCCACTTGCCTTTTTTTTCACTCTCTTTTTTTTTTGTTATATTGTGTTGCCAAGTTTTTTTTTCCACAATACAGATGACCTAAAATTGTTCCTACATTGCTCACAGCCCTTTGAGTATAGGAAGTGTTCAGCTCCGGTTGGGTGGAACGGATTTCTTTTTTCCACAAATGGAAGCAAAGTGAGCCACCGCACTTGTTTAAATGACTCTGTTTTCTTTATTGTTGCTGTGTGTGTGTGTGTGAAAGTGTGTATGTGTGTGCAAGAACAGATTCCATCCATCCATCCATCCATCCTTTGAGAACATGTTCACGCCTGTGTGAGTATATCAACATCATATCCCCCCTATCCTCCTCAGTTCTCAGAACAGATTATGAGCATTTGGGCTGACTGAAATGACTTTGAATTCTCCAAAGCCCCTAACCCCTGGGAACATACCTGTCCTTGCAAGCCTCAAACATACAGGTGCCTCATTTCAAAAGACTCCAGCCCTCCTCTCTCTCTCTCTCTCTCTCTCTCTCTCTCACTCCTTCTCCTCTCTCATTTTCTCCCTTCCCCCCCCACCTTACGGCTGCAACTTTACCCCTCGACTGAACTAGAGGCCTATTGAAATACCTCCCCCTGGTCTAGTCTGCACTTCAAAGTCAACTTTCACCCTCAAGCCAGATCCGAAGGGGGCGGTCCGACCAGGAAAGGGCCCAGCCCCTGAATAGTTAGGACTTCAAAGCCTGTAACATTTAGTTATGAGCTATTTGAAAATTGGAGGGAAAAAAAAAAGTAGGTGATTGATGATGTTGTTTGTCCACTGTAAAGTTGATACTATAATTCAAATTGTCTGACCAAAACCTTGGTAAGATAAAATTACTTTTATAAAGTACTACTTGATTAACTTTGAACACTTTCAAATGTGGTAAAATTCAGGTATAGTTCCTGCTATATGATTGGATGTAATCTTTTTGAATTTTGGGGGGCAATACTCTAATTTTAGATGTCATTTTCATAGTAAAATATGTTAATTTTACAGTTTTGGTGGGTGACAAATATCACTGATCTGCTCATTTTTCCTGGTTATGTTTGTTCACTAACAAACTTTTGAAAAATTATTTTCCAAAGCACACTTACAAGGATAGTCCAACGATCTGTTTATTTTTAAGGTTTGCTAAATGTCACTTATCTATCAAATGTTCTCATAAACTCCATGTTTTCATGACATTTCTTTGGTAAAAACAGTCCATAAATAATGTTTTTATTATTATTATTAAAGGACTCTCCTCCACCACCCCTCCCTTGGTGCTGATATTTTTCCCCCTCTGTCCTTTCAACTTATAATTCATTGCAGAACATTTCATGAGAGTTTCCCACTGGGGTTTGTGCAGTGACATCATTGCAAACATGCAACATACTCTGAGTCGGCTGGAGTCAATAGTCATCACCGTACTGTGTCATCATGGGGAAAGCATCTCCCATAATCTGGGGGCTGCGGGGCCCCCTAATTGCTTTATGTAATAATATGCTGCAGTGATGCGCTCTTCTGGGAGCCATGAATGTAAATGCTCCCCCTCCTCATCATCTCCTTTCTTCATTAAAACATAACGTCAGCACCATGCCAACAAAGGGACAATTCACAGAGGCTGGGAGCCTGGTTGGTACACATAGAGCTGCGCTGAAGGACTCATCAAACAAATTCAAATGTTCCTTTTGGGTATTATTAGTAACCCGTGATTTATGTTTATTCCATATTTGCTTATTTACCCAGGCAAGTCAGTTAAGCACAAATTCTTATTCACACCCACAGGCTGCTAGGGGAGTTTTCAGAAACAATAAGTGTCATTGACGTAATGCAGCGGTGATGTATAAACAATCAGTAGTGTTTTGAGACCAATCTTTGTGAATTAGATTATCTGCTTGATACTGCCACATAGAAAATTAATGAATCTCCCCAAATTAAAGGTTCTATATGTAAGAATCAGGAATTAATTCTCATTAGTGACACCAGTGGACATTAAGTGAACTGCAGTCAGCATCCTATTGCTTGCATGTGCTCGCACTCCTTACACTTCTCATAATAACATAACCACTTGCTGTACGTGTGCACGCTCGCTCACACACAAACACACACACACGCTGCAAACACACAGAGGCTTCTGCCGCACTGTGGCTACTGGCCAGTAGTGGTGCGCAGGTCAGGGTTTTTTAATACCACACTCATTTGACCCGTTATTAGAGCCAATCTGCACCGCCCAACCTGCGGAAATATCTATCAGTCAACCACCTGAACCTGACCTGCAAACCACCAACTTTGTTTACCAACCGTGTTTACTAAAACCGATAGGTTCATTGAGCTGTGGCCGGAGAGCAATGCACTGCGGTTTTGTTGTGAAATGTGTGGTGGTCAAAGGAGACAGCTAGCCATCTCAACCCCCCAAAAAACAAAGGTACTGTAGCCAGAAACAGTGATAGCTAGCATGGTTAGGTGGCTAGCCACCAGCCAATCTGGTGTGTAACAGAGCTGGAAAGCTAATACCTGTAGGATGTTTCTAGTTGGATAAGTTAGCACAGTTTTTGTTGTGGTGGGAGAGAGGCAAGGCACTGAGGAGTGTGCAAAAATGTCACATACTTTGGATTTTTGCGGAAAAACCAGCGCGAGTCTTTCACACAGAAATCAGTCCACAGGCTTATACAAGCAACTGAGAAAGTTGGGAAGGTGCATTACAACTTGTTCACTCATTGGCAATAAAAAACCATTAATACATGTAAATTGCTTCAAAATTCTTACATATAGAACCTATAATATTCATATTAAAATTTTGTCAAATCTATGTTACAAATAATAATTCCAGGTTCAGGGCTACAAATAACTATTAAAAGATAGATTCACATTTTTTAAAACAACAATTAGGAGCCCATATGAACACTGAAAGAGGTTTTCCTCACTGTAATCACTCCTTCTGTTCATACTGGATATTAAAGGTGCAGTGTGTAGAATTTAGTGGCATCTAGCAGAACAGACTTGGCAGTAATGGAATATAATATTCATAAGTATGTTTTCATTAGTGACAAATCACCTGAAAATAAGAATTGTTGTGTTTTTGTTACCTTGGAATGAACCCTTTATATGTATGTAGGGAGCCGGTCCTTTTCCACAGAACCTGGAAATCTGCCACATTAAGTCTTTTTAGCATAAAATTCCCTCTTTGTGTTTCCTCCAACAGTGTTTCCCTGTTGAGCTGCAGTGGAAGCATAGTAACAAAAAGAGATACTTTGGCACTAAAAACACTGTAATGTTGAATGAAATCTACTTGATTTGACTCATTTGGACGGCTGCTTCAGATAAACTTGTAAATACATTTTTGCACAGAAGGAGGACTGTGGATTTTGGCCCCCATCACTTTCATTGTAAGTGCATTATGAAGGGATCTTCTAATGGCCAGTATGAACAGGATGAATGATCACAGCAAGAAAAAAACTATTTCAATGTTCATTTGGGCACCTGACTATTGTTTTACGACAGACTTGAAAAACTGTGAACTGTTTCTTTAACTGGATGATTCTTTACTTGATTAATGGATCAATTATTTAGTCAAATATATCTCAAAGTCGTGAAAAAAACTCCTAATATAAAGTCCAAGGTGTCATCTTCAAATTGCTTGTTTTATCCACCTAACAATCAAAAACCTAAAATATATTCAGTTTACTGTCATATAAGACAAAGACAAGCATCATATCTCAAAATCACAAATTAGAGGCTGGAAAAATAGGGTTTGTTTTGACTTTAACATTTAAGTGATCATCAAAAGAGCTGCAGAAAACGTATTTTTCTGTCGATCAAGTGGTTGATTAACCAACTATTTCACCTCTAGGTTTACTCTAGGTTCTCCTCTTTGTCCTTATTATAGTATAGTAGCAGAATCCTACTTCTACAAGTCCATCTGGAAGAAAGAAAACCAGCGTAAACCTGCTAACTGACAAGCCTGTCAGGAGAGATGGCACAGTAATACACAAAGCCGGGCCAGCTATCATCCCTCAAAGTCATTCTCATCCTCAGCACTCCCTCAGCCTAAACAAAGCGGACAGCTGATTCTTCTCAGGCTGGCCTGAGTTTAGACATTGGTGTAGAGAGAGACTTGAGCGTCGGGAGAAGATCCGCAGCTGCTATTGAACGAACACCACACACGGAGAGTTTTAAAGGGCAGAATAGCCACCAAACTAGTTCTAAATACGTTGGAAAGTAAACCATGTAAACAGTCGATTCAAGTAAGTTAAAGAAAACTACAAAAGTGGAGCTGCAGAGCGAGATAGCTCTCATGAAATGAAAACTTCCAGCAACCAGCAGAGGGCAGACTTGCCATTAAAGAGGAACATTACCTCTACCAGTAATTGGATCACTATAACTTGTTGCCCTGATGCATTGTGTGGTCCTTTAGTAAACTGGTAAAGTGAATCTCATCAGGCTTGCAGGAATTTTATGCATGATATGGCTGGTTGTGCCTTTTATATTTTTTCAGGAATTTATTGATTGTTTCTTCTTCTTCATGTATCTGTATTTCATGTGTGTGTGTGAGAGAATGAGACAAACAGAAACAGAGAAGTTAAGTGCCACAAGACAGATATGGGCCATGTGGTGTGGATCAGGATTCATAAAACAGAGTGACATCCAATGTGATCTGTAAATTATTGTCATGCTGGAGGCGCTGAAGAACTTCTTAAGTTTCAGCTTTGAATTGTTTTCCTCCCTGCTTTTTTGAGTCCGAACACATGTTGACCATCACGCTTTCTTCCAGAGGCGGCTGCATTCTTGACCTAAAAAGTCCTCACAGTTGGTTTTAATAATCACACTGCCACACAGCTGACAGCAAGATGAGACCTTGTTTTCGGGGGGTTTTTTTGGACATCTATCATTGTGCACAGCTCACCCTTCATTTGAGAGCTTTAAAACACCAGATTGTTTTCTTTGCAAGCGAGAGATTAGAAATATTGGAAACAGGCCTTGCCAAAGTTGTATTAATCAATTTCATGCGTTATTGTTTAACCTGTTAAACGACACTGTCCCATCCGTGGGACACTTTGTAACTTTGGTTCATGATCACTACTCATTATGACTTTTTGCTTATAAAATTTAAAGAGAGGCCTTTCAAATGAAACCACGGTTACCAACGGCAACCTTTTTATTTTAGGTACATGATATTAAAATTGTCTCAACGTTATACTGTCATCTTTAAGTCTTGTTGCTTCTCTTTAGGAAAAACAGTGTACGTACAGTATCATCATCATGGTACTGTGAGCGCCTTTTCATGCATTTCTCAGCTGCACAAAGGTTCAAATTGTCTTCTTTTGTATAGGATTTGAAAGATAGTGTGTGTTTATCTATTCTTTCAACATCCTTTCAAGACACAATGTGGTCATTTGCAGACACATAATGAACAGTCACACACTGAAAGAAAAGACGCCAGGCAGAAGATGTTCTCTAGGAACTGGGCAGCATGTACGTTTCACAATAGACTCTTTATCCAGAACAGAGAATGATTGGGAAATAATTGTCTTCTTCTGTAAATAAAAGCATCAACAGTTTATTTAAATGGGGGAAATGCCTGCATGTTTTAAAGAGCAGATCATGGGAAATGTGATGTTTATCGATTAATGCGTGATAAATCAGACGCCTACTGTTACAACTTCAGTTGAGATGTCCCATTCAGCCGCTAATTTGCAGCTGACTTTCTGCACATAGAAATTATGTCAAATTACGTTTAAATATTTAGAGGTTTGTGAAATGCCTGAAATGATATATGACTAGTTTGTCAGGCCTGTCTCGATGAGGACAACTACTTTGAAGATCAAAGCCAGCAGTTAATTGGAGATCCATCTGTCTAAAGAGCGGTGCACAATTATATATGTGCAAAATGAACTGCCTTTAATTAATGTGGAATACAACAGCTCTCATGAGCAAAACGTGCTTTAGGAAGTGAAGTGATTTGTGATTATTTAAAGAGATATAAGGAGTTTTCCTTAAATCTTTAAAGAGATATAAGGTAAAAGGTTGTGATTCCATATATGGGTGAAAACATTAGTACCATAAAGTATGTGTGCAGGGATACTGTAGGGAATATTGTGTTGATTTTCGCATTGGAATGATTTGATTAAAATTCCTAATTAGTCAGAACAAAAAGCAAAACAAACAAACAAAAACTTTGTACAAACGTTCACACTCAAACTGAGATTGCTGAAAAAACTCCAGCGACATGTTTGCAACCTGGAGGTGAGCAAATCTGAATTAGATTAGAAAAATTAGCCCGGTTTAAATCATGAAGCGTCCTGAAGAGGGTAGTGTTTATTTTAAGGTGGTACAACTGCAAAAAACGTGTCAAACTGAGGAAAAAACAGCACCAGGCAGCTCGGTTTTACAACAGTGGCTGGAGATGTGGCCTCTGCTTGACGATCAACCCAACAAAACGTGAATTAACTCAAACTTTAAGGCGTAATTTCAAGATTTGACAAACAATAAGTCCCCTTTTTGCAGCTCAGTGAAGTCCGCGGTGCCTCCTTAACTGGAGTGCTGGCACTTCAGAGTGGGGAGTGCAAAGGAGAGGGTCAGAAAGATTGGTGGGTGGGGATATAACCCTTTTGGGAGAGAGAGAAAAAAAAACTAAAAAAAAAAAAAAAAAAAAAAAATCACGTGTTTGGAGATCAAAGGAGATCCGCTTTGTAGAGGAGGAGGAGGAGGGGGGTGAGAAAGAAAGAGGGAGAGAGAGGGAGGGAGGGAGGAAGAGAGAGAGAGAGAGAGAGAGAGAGAGAGAGAGAGAGAGAGAGAGGGAGCGTTTGCAGGCAATGTAATTGACAAGGCTTGCAGTGGTGAAATAAACACGCTTCAGCCAAGGCTCAGCTTTTATTGCACAATTGTGACTCTTTTGACGCATCGCCCGTAGCGCGCATAGACCTGATTTCAATTACCTTCACCCGATTAATTAATCCGTGTGAAATTATGTCCCGATCGGCGCAGATCCAGCCGGCAAGATGATGATTTCACCGAGGAGAGGCTCAGATCGTGTACCCGACTCGGTGGTCCTGGTGATCTTGGTGGTCGCCGCTTCTCTTGGTACCGTTTTCGCCAAGGATACTGCCTTTGTGGAAGTGGTTCTGTTCGAGTCCAGTCCCAATGGAGATTATACTACTTACACGACTGGCTTGCAAGGACGGTTCTCCAAAGCAGGAGCCACTATCAGCGCGGAGGGGGAGATCGTTCAAGTACGTGTAAAGTGTCTTTTTCTTACGGGGGAATGACAAGAAGCAGCCCCGAGCGACACTACCGGGACCCGGGGTGTAATTTTACCAAGCTGCCCTTCTTAAAACTTTTTTTCCACAGAGGCTGGGGGGTTGACAAGAGTTGTATACGGTGTGTGTATGTGTGTGTGTGTGTGTGTGTGTATATGTATGTGTGTGTGTGTGTAGGCTGTGTGAGGATGGTACTAAGCTTGCAAGCATATGCGGTCACAAGATGGCTCCTATCTTGTGGAATTCATTCACAGGGAAAACATGCTCTTGCAGGTTATTTTGTTGATGTCTGGAGATCACTTGAGCGCTCTTTTACAGTTAATTGCCCTCAACTAGAAAGGCACGCTTTTCGGAACCGTTTTCCTAAAAAAAAAAAAAAAAAAAAAAAAAAAAAGTTACAAATCCGCCACCGCTTCCCTCAAAAAAAGTTTGTAAACTTTGACCGATTTGTGCTCAGTTGTGATAGTTTATCGGTTTGTGTTTCGGTCAAACGTTCGCTTTCATTTCGGAAAAGTACGCTTTAATAGTGGATTAGGTTTGTTTTTATTGATCAACGTGTAAAGTGACCCACACGTCCCGCCGCTTGCAGCCTGTTAGTTACTATGTAGCCGTCATCAACACTGCCTTTGAAGTTGCATGTTTTTGGCTGAGGCTTTCATGTAACCGTTTTACGGCTTTTGGATTAAACATCGAGTACAAAAAGAATTACGCTGAAGAAACTAGTTATCATAAGAGGACTCCTCCATGTTCCATCTTTTATTTCCCTGAAACATGACAAGTGCATTTGGCTGGACTTGGTTATGGTTGGATCGGCTATCCAACTTTGATTTAGTGGGAGTCACTAAAATATGAAGCTTTTCTTTAGCGCCAAGTGTTTGTTTGAAGATTTATAACGCTTGCTTAATCTACTTGGCCACTGTTTTGTGAGGCACTGAAGAGTTTGAGGTACAGTGTAGTCATGTGCCAAAGCCAAATGTTTTATTTACTGACCTCTAACATGTCCTGTGTGAAAGAAGGAGGATGATGGAGGGAGCTCTTTATGATCGATTGGTAGTCACTTGAATGTGAAGCAATAATCCACTCTTTGAAGTGGTATCTGCTTATTTGGCCATATCTTTCAAATCCAAACTGTTTCTAACACATGTCAAGTTTATTTGGATTGAGGTTGTGATTGATAATTGGGCCAACAAGTCTTGTACACTAGTCACTTCGCTATGAAGGATTTCTTCGATGTCGAGATGGTACTGGATCATCAAAAGATGAAGTGTCGTTGCAAGAACAAAGCCTCACAAGCAGAGAAGATGATGGGTCGGTTTTTGTATCTTTTGTACACAAGCCAATAGCTGCTCGAGTGTGGCCTCGACACTGAAGAAACAGTTGAACTCCATGAGATCATTGGTCTGTGGTGGTGGTGGTGGTGGGAGGGTGGGGATACAGGTTTCAATGCAGCCTATGGAGAGAGTTGAGGGCTGTTTAAATGCTGCAAATTTGGTTTCAATCAAGTCCACTCAGTCAGCGTGTAGTGGAAGGATGCGTCGTAGAATTTCAGCAGCTACTATCATGAGCCGTCGTATTGGGTGAGTCAAGACTGTGACTCATTAGCACATTTGTGTGTCTGTTAACATGCACTCATACTGAATGTACCCAGCTAGCGGCATCCTCTTCTCCACCCCCTTGCTACTCTGTAAGAACGATGCCCCCGGATGGATATCAGTCGCACAGCAGCATCTTTTCAGTGCATGTATGCATTTTTTGTTTTTTCCTCAAAATGCAGACTGTTGCATTCAAAGAAAGATGATATGTGGGGATCAAAGGAGGGGATACTCAGCACAAAAAAACGGTCCCTGTTTACACACAGTGATGGCCATTTGGCGCCACTCAGTAACCACACAGAAATGTCGGACCTCAGCTTTACATCGAAAACCACATCTATTTAGGTTTGCTTTCTTTGCTAACATAGCTTCTGACCACTTAGAGGCAGCTTATATTTTGTCAGGCTATAATGAGGGGCAGTTTATCCAGCACGGCACACTGTCTTGAATTTCTTACAGCACATATTCTACCAAAGATTTATGAAAGTCGAAACTTGACAACCAATGACAGCCATACAACCTGAAGAGTACAATTTTAAACTGGTATCACATTCCCCACATGCAAATTCTATACTTGTGAAATAACATTGCAGTAACGTGTTGAGAAATTGCTGCGGTGTTGTAACGGATATAGTGTTACACTGGAATTGGGTTGAACACAAATATTTAGGTTCTTGTGCGTTCAGTTGTCCGCAGTGACCTCTGCAACCATTGCACTTGTCTACTTTTTGCATTCAAGGTTTTCAGCCGTCTCATGTTCTGTGAATAGGGTGTTTGATTTTGGTCTGTCTGAGGTTTACAGGGCCTTCACGTCCTCTCTTCTGCTGTTTGAACAGGGCCCTGAGGGGTTTGCGTTACCTTGTGTGTACAGTAGTGGCCAGACCTCAGCAGGTATGGGTTCAAATACGGGGGAAGTGGGAGGGGGGTGTGGGGTGGTGGTGGGGGGGCGCGGGGAAGTTTGGCAGCGTTCCTGAGCAAAGACCCAACCACGATCGCCGCTCATACACTCCCAGCTCGCCTTTGCTAATTCCCTAAAGCTAACACCCGCTCAGCCCTGTTTGAAGAGTGCGAAATGTGGCACACGCTGCCAGGGCCAAAAATAATAAATTAAGTTAATTTGCTTCTCGCTCTGCTCTAAGAGGGGAAGGATGACGACGCAGATCTGGCGACAGTGCCAAACCCCAGGCCTCCCACGCCAGTTCCCTGATTGCTCCAGTTTGACTCAGTAATAGTAAAGTAATCAATGTCTCCTTAAACCGTTCTGTCAAGAAATTAGACTGTGTGTGTCAACAGGCATTTCCCTATGAGTGGACTTAAAGGGTGTATTTACAGCAGTGCCTGTTAACTCTGCTTCTTGGCAACCAGAGAACTGCAGGTTGTCCGTTCTGCCAGGTAGTTAATTGTATTCACCTCTTATCCCAGATTTAGATACTTCCTGATTAGACAGCTAGAATGAAAAAAAACTGTCTGGTAAAATGAAAACCCAGCAGTGCTTTGGGCCAGAAGAGATTAAGTGAAAAAACCGTGATGTAAGCGCTTGCGCTGGACTTCATATTTTACATAGTTTAGAAGTTCTGATAGTCTTGCTGCACCTTTCCACATATCAGCAGCAGCAGCTTGGGCTTGGGTTAAGTTCGTTAAGCAGTGCAATGATGGCACCATCATATCATCCCCCTGATTAAGTCACCAAGACAGACACCTTGATTGGTGTGGGTTGACGAAACCAGCTGATGCTTAACAGACTGACAGCGCTCTTCTTCCAGATGTACTGATAATTGAATTCCTAGACTGGCCTCGCTCCACGGGATGCTCAGTCAGACTGCTCATCACCGTGTTTGTCACATTTATATCACTGTTGACAGCGCACGCACGGCTCTCCTGATTAGAACGTGTTTTGATGTGAAGGGAGAGACGCCATCTGCCGCTCATCATTCTCCATTGTCTCTCTGACGCCAAATCGTCTTTCCTGTAGCGAGATGAGGCGCGATGCACCGCACGAGCACACATCTGCCTCTGATTTCCAGCGGGCCCTGCTGTCAGCATGTGAGTGAGGAGCTGAGGCAGGGACGTGGCAGGGGCACCGAGAGGACCAGATGGAACTCATAGTGTTGTCGGCCAGAACCAGAGGGAATAATGTGGCTTTTGCCTGCTTCCTCTCAGAGGGGACACAGAGCATCCTCTGAATCCAGCGTCAGGAAGAAGAGGCTATAGTTTCCCAACACCCACGAGCTGTTTCACCTTTGAACTTCATCCCCATACGCATGAAGTGCCAGTAACTATAGCTGGGAGACTTCATGATGTGGTTCTTTGAAAGTGGCAGTTTTTTTTTTTTTTTTTTCTGACTGCATGTGCAGGGGGGAAAGTGGTGGTTTTGAGCTAAGACAACGATGAGCTTAAATACTGGAGCTCCTACCTTGGAGCTGGCAGGAGTTGTGTCGCGCTGCATTTAGACTATAATGAGAGCTTTAGTGGTTTAAGGCATCCAGCGCGCTTTCTCACCACAGGCTGGAAACCCCAAGAGGCCATAATGGGCCGGTCCCAGACGGGAGGTGCCAGGGACCGGGCCACTCCCAGCGCCAAAGCAACAGTAGCAGTACACAAACGCTGGTTTAAAAGGTTAAAAGTGCTGCTCCCTACTTTTTTCCATTTATTGGCTTGGCGGTCACAGCTGTATTTTAAGTGCTATCGTCTCTTAACCGCCACCCTGTTTCACTTTCATGTCCCGGCCAAAGTAATTTGAGGCTGCTTTTCTCCCCTTTTCGGAATAGAACAGACTAAACTGTTTTTCTCTTTCTCTTGCTTAACACCCCCCCCCACCCCCCACCCTCCACCCACCCCGACACTATCATACACTCTCACCCCCCACCGCCTGTCTGCTCTTTGTGATGCAGCCAAAATTTGTCATGCATCCTATATTGCATGTGAATGCCTTCAAGTGATGGTTACAACTGTTTCTTTACTAGCGTGCACTGATGAATTGTCACTTAACACTTCAGTTGTTTTGGGGTTCCCCGGTGGTCGGTTTTATGATCAGCATCGTCTCTGGATCTTTGCTGCATGATGTCGTTCCCAATTTCTCTCTCTCTCTCTCCTTGTTTCCAGTCATCTTTCTACTGTCAACTCTCTGATAAAGGCATAAAAGGCTCTAAAATGCTTTCTAAAAACATCCGATAAATGTAATTATTCATTTGATTAATTGTCTATAAAATGTGATATTGACATTTCAAAAAAACGAAGGATTTGAATTTGCAGTGATGTAAAACTAGAGAAAAGCAAGAACCAGATAATATTTGGTATTTGCACTTGATGCTTAAATCAACCCATCTTTTATGACGATTCATTAATTAATTAATCGAAAGTGTTTCAGCGCTAGTTATTTACTATCTTGCTGGTAAGTATGTGACATTCTGTACAATGTAAATGTAAGTTAAGATCATATTTTCAGTCGTTCACTGAAAGCACTGATTGCCTGTCAACATTCAGTCAGGTGTATGTCAATCTTCCCGTTGGATCTCTTACCACTTGTCCAAACTTCTTTTAATTGGCCAACGCTACCTCCCTACCCAGCAGCCCCTGTTCTACTCTCCTGCCCCTGGCTCTTTTACTCTGTCTTCTCCTGTCTGTCTTTCTCTCTCTCTCTCTCTCTCTGATCCTCTCATTCCCACTCACTGCACAGCTCCACCTGGAACAAGTGCATGTTAGTACTGGTGGCCCCAGTAGCTATGTTAGTTTCCACTGGGCTGAGTGGCTGAGCAGATCTTTGATGTTCCACTCCAAGAGAGATTAGCAGTCAGCGCTGGTGCTCGCTGCAGCTTTCTCTCCAGCTTCCAGGCCTCTCCCAGGGGGAACCCTATTCCCTCTTGTCGCTCTACTCCTGAACTGGTATTGATTATTTGTCTGAGCTCATTTGTATGAACGTCTTGCGTTTGTCCTCTGCTTTACACTCCGATCATGAGGAAATGTTAATTCAGCTTCGCCCTGAGGCTGTGATTATTTTTCTATGGTGTGTGCCGGGGTATATCAAATGCACCGCAACATAATGTCACACTTTGACAGGTGAAAAAAAGTGATTTTTCACACAGCTTGTCTTCACTCGGGTTATTTTTGAGTCACATTTGTTAAGAGTCAAAGATAAAGAAGAGTCCAGAGTGGGGTTTTTTTTTTTTTTTTGCTTTCTGAATAGCCCTTGGTGTGTCTGTCTGCATTTGATGCAAGAGCGCTGAAAGGCCAGTCCATCCCCTCAGCCCACATTTTTATCCACTGACACAGAGGGTCTGCAAAACAAAGGCTAAGGGGTCGAGGGTTATGAAATGACAATGCTCACAGTGGCTCATCCAGGCAAAGGCATGCTTTGTTGTCGGCCAGGAATGTGCTGACTAACCGTGGAAGGCCACAACGCCAGCCTCCTCTTTTGTTGTACTTTTTTTGCCAATAGACTAGGAAGGTAGCTGTGCAGGGAGTCCATTTCACTCTGAGCAGTACGCTCCATCTGCCTCCTTCTCCTCCTCCTACCTTACAATGTACTTGTGCCTTCGCTCCTCTCGTTTGTTTTCCAGAAAGGAGAGGTCTTATCACAGATCTATCCCACTCACCCAAGTTCAAGAACACAGGGTTCAAAGTTCTTCCTTTTGTGTACATCATTACATAATTATCAGCCTCTTATGTCTAAAAACATATCGCAGTTGCTGTTAATGTGAGAGAGATCCTACCCTTCCCTGTCATTTTGATTCATACTGATATGCGTTAGGCCTAGTTTGAGATTCTGTGGTTATTGTTCAAGGAAGCCATTACTGATTTTGCGCACTTGATCACCGTCTAATTCATCATATTAATGTGTGAGGGTTCTCCTGACAGGCCCTCTGTCAGAAACCCTGCCATTTTTCTTTCTCCCCCCCTTTTTGTTTCCTTTAATGGATTCCTACACAACCGTGGCAAAGGTCATTTACAGGGGTGCCAGATGGGGACAAATCAGTTTCAGGTGGAAGCTCCGACCCCATTATGTTCATCTCTGTCCCCTTACCCCCCCCCCTACACCTCATGGTTTCTAGAGCCTACTTGGTGCATGTGTGTGTGTGCAGGTAGTTCCAGTAATGAGGAAGATCCAGGTTGTAACACAATGGGGCCAGAGGTATGATGGATAAGGCTTGCTTGGTCAGATGAGAACAAGCTGGGTTATCCGTGCATTTTTTTTTTTTTTGTGCCGTCTGGTAGAGTGCTGCATGTCTCTTTGCTCCACAGTGAAGATATATCACTGCATCTTCTCAGCTCCTCCTCTTCCTGTTGCTAAAAAAGCGCCCTAGATTTTTTGAAATGAAAAATTAGGTTTCTTTTTATGTCGTCCTCTGTATCATGGGTATACTGAAGATATCGGGGACACAGGGTTCTCTATTTTCTGTTCGCTGTCACGGTCGCTAAAAGATTATTCTGTTCAGAAATAAATATTCCCTTCGATATTTATTTTTGAAGCAAAGCTCATTTGGTGCACTGCAGTTGCAACCGATGATAAGATCAGTTACTGTTTCCGTAATTGTAAGAGTTAAACCTTCACCGTTGCATTTTGATTCTAACTCCTCAAATCTGAAATGGTCAGGTGTAGCTTTTCCTTTTATGAATCTACAAATATAGTAACTAATATACCATGCCAATAAAAGCTCTGTAGTACAGCCTCAGGCTTTGATAAAGCCTCCACAATTCCTCCTGTCCTTCCTCTGGACCCCCGTTGGCAGCTAAGGCCACACTGCTTCCCTCTCTAGCCCCTGGACCCTGAACAGGGAGGGGCCTACAGGGCTGGGTGAATAGCTGCCGGGAGTCGTGCTGCGGGTGTAAACCACATGAATGTGCCGCCTGAGCAGATAGGATCAGGCGAGGCGGGGAGGCCTGGGAGGCCGCGACGCTCGGCGCAGCTCCACGCGCTAACATCAAAGGCAGTGCCGAAGGGGGTGGCGGAGGGGAGGAGGGAAGCAGAGAGAGACAGAGCGAGGGTTGGGCCAAACTCTTCAAAGGCCTCTCTGAGTAATGCCGGCCCTGATATGCAGCACTGCAAAACTGAATGATGTAATTGCAGGCCTTCAAGCTAAATCCTCTCCCATACAAATAAAGGTGGAGGTGTTCCCTTGCACAAGCACGGTGGAAAAAAAAAAATACTTTGGAGTGTTTTGTTGAAACCGAAGTGCTCAGAATGCCTCACAGGTGAAGGTGTTAGGTCACCTCCTGACGCTCCTCAAACGTAAGGATCCTGGTGAAAAAAAAAGTTTTATTTACGTTTTTGATGGAGGACTTGGAACGGGAAACAGTTTTTATCTGATTTCAGCAGATAGGTTAATCCATTGGGCGTTTCTAAAGTACACAACAGGTGGAACAGAGTTGACTCTGTTCTTTGTAAAGTTTATACAGGGCCTGTGAGTGTGTGTGTGTGTGTGTGTGTGTGTGTGTGCGCATGTACTTTTCCTTGTAATGTGTGTTACACTAAGCATGACCACAGATCCCTTCAAAAATGCCCACATGATCATCAGGCTGATAACTCATCGACAGCTCCCATGACAGTTGAGAGGCTCACACTGCAGGAAAGTATCTGGCTTGTTGAGAGCGCACGGCAATAATTCACCGTTGTTGATTCGGTTTGCCAAAGGTTATTTGCATGCCTCTGATCGAAGTTATCTTCTCCCCCGCCCTTGTTTTGTGATTGTATATCGCTTTGATGTTAAATTGGCAGTAAACAGCTGCACTTTTATTTATTCGGAGTTCACGCGGAGGTCGGCCTTTTAACTCCTGCATTCTGGGTCGAACTCGAAAGTCAAGACTGCAGCACAAAGCCTTTGTTGCCGGTTGTAAAGAAGAGAGCTCCTTGTTTTCCGACACGTAGACTGTAGCGTTCATGACTATCACAGGACCGTCCAGCTAATCCGCTGTACTTGAATGGATTGAGACAAAACAGGGCTCATAACATGATTTAACCTCGCTTTGAGTACGGCTGCAGCTGACAGATATTTTTTTAGTATCATTTAATCTGTTGACTGTGTTTTTGATTAATTGTTGCAGTGTGTAAAATGTCAGAAAATGCAGAGATGTGATTTCCCAGAGTAACATCTTCCTTGTTTTGTCTAACCGAACCAAAGACATTCAGTTTACATTGACGTGCAACAGCAAAAAGTTCATCATATTTGCTTGATAAATGAGTTAATGATTATACAATTATTAAAATAGTTGTTTATGAACTTTGCCACCCAGCCGAATGATTGATTATCTAATGATGAATCGAGTTAATCATTGAAGCATGACGGTCTTGACTGCGAGCGAGATTCTCCTGTCGGCAATTACATTGACTTGTTTTAATTCCTATATAATTTAAGTAATTGGTTGAATTCATCCAGTAAAGCCAGTTTAACTCCCAGTACCGTTTTTAATTTTAACACAATGTGCTGCGAGCGTGTCGACTGTTTAAAGATGCTTCATCGCACTCTGCTAAAGCTCTGAAACCTGTTCCTGATGCGGAGCGTAGTCAGCACTTTCAAATAATTGTATCCATACTGATGTTGTGTATCGGTGAAAGAAGCAGGCACGTCCGTTTTCGTGATCCCGTTGCCTCTATTTCAGTCGTTTTGTCGGTGTCGTAGCTGAACTGTAGTTGAACTTCATGCTGTGGATGAAGAGAGGCTGTCTAAATCTTACAGTTACTATATGAAACACTGTGGGATACTGTACAAAATATCTTAGGAAACCACTGAAGGAAAGCTGTGATGGAGGCTACTTAATTCAGAGCTACTCAGCTGTCAAACATAACTAAATTAGATTTGCTTTACAAATGTTAATGTGGAGCTTCTTTATTCTAATAGTTCACCTTGCAGCTGTATGACATAGTAAAATGTTACTCTGTGTCTGCACTTATTACATATAAATGACTGATTGGGATTGGAGGCAAAACACTTGTTTTTCAGGGCATCCGGAGGCAGATATTTTAATTTGAGCAGTATGTTATTTAAAATAGATCATAAAGAGTATGTATATACATGAAAAGACTCCTCGATTCTGTTCTGAATTGGGGGAATAAGTGAGAGAAAGTTGAGGACGGAATACAAATGTCAAGACAAGATCTTTACAGACAGCGGTCAGTTAGGCTGATCGAAATGACATTTTCCATCATGCAAATTGTATCTGTGCTCTTCCCTCCACCCCTACCTTCCAAACCCCCCCCCCCCCCCCCCCTCCTGGCTCAGTGTGAACCTGAGTGTATATGAAAAGGTCAGGACAATTACTCCTGGCCAGCTGTGTCCGTTTATGTCCTCTTGCAATCCATCTGTTCACCCCTCATTGCCCCAGCATGTCGTTGTCAAGAAAAAATGTCAAGGTTGTGTTTTTTTCTGTTTTTTTGTTTTTTTTAGGTCTGATTATTTTACTCAGATGTAAATTAGAGGGTGGGCATATGAGAGAAAATGGGGCTCTAATGTTAGTAGCAATCAAATCATTGTTTCTTTGTGTAGTAAGATGGAGCACATCATTATTCGTGTCACTGCACTTTCTCAATCACACCTCTCCTCCGTTTATCTACATTCCTCTGTCTGTCATATGTCACTGTATAAGCAGCATTTTTCATTTTTAGCAATTTTTCAGGCACTGAAGAGATCTTGGCTATTCTTTGCTTGGCAGCGTAGGGGCAGTTTGTCCAAACACACTTGGCTCACTAATGATAACTTGTCCTTGGACCTGTCAAGGAATCTAGTTTTCTCAGAATGCTGTTTTGAGAGAAAGGAGCGATCGAGTAGGAGAAGATGGGAATGACAGAAAAAGACGGGCCAATACAGCCCTTTGCTATTCCGTCTGCATCCCACAGGCATGTGACAAAGTCAAATTGTCACCCCCGGGGGTGACATGTATCCCGCAGGCATTTCGAAATAAACACGTCCCAGGGAATGTGGCTCTGAGATTTGGATAGTGGCCTCACCAGGCGTTTGGAAGCATGGTTCCCTCTCATATAATAGTTGCAGGAGGATCTGCAATTTGTGTGTTGTAGATTTATTTACACAATAGATAAAGTTCAAATATATTCTTGAGCAAAGTATCATTAAAGGAATAGTTCAGCATTCTTGGAAATACTCTTATTTGCTAACTTGTTGAAGGGAGGATGAGAAGATTGATGCTCTCATGGTGTCATGTCTGTTACATGTGAATCTTCAGGTGACAGTTGGTTAGTTTAGCTTAGCATAAAGACTGGACATGGCTACTCTGGCTCTTCCCTCTGTAAAACCACAAATTGCCATTTTTACACTTGTATGGATTAAGCAAATAAAATACAAGTTAATTATTTAGCTTTTGAGGTGTTGGTAGGAAGTTTGTTTCCGTTGGACAGAGCCATGCTAGCTGTTTCCCTGTTTCTACTCTTTATGCTAAGCAAAGCTAACTAGCTGCTAGCTGTAGCTTCACATCTAACAAACATACAAAAGAGTGGTATCGATCTTCTTTGTTATGGTGCAGAAAAGGTGTTTTATGTTTGCAGCCTGACCAGCATATGTTGTTTTTGAATCAATAGAATAAAGTGTTAGCAGAAACATCTGCAGTAACTATGGCTGAGCAGATTTAGCACACAGAAACTTCATCCACGGACATTGCAGAAAAAGACATGCAGTGCTTTGTAGTGCGAGGTTATGCTGTCGTGTCACACCACATCTCTCCTGTAAAGGTACAGCTGTCTGCGAATGTTGATTGCAGCGTTAATATATTCAACATTTTCTCAAATACGATAAAGCTGCAAACTCTCAGTGAGAAAACTGGATTTTATTGAAACTCAGAAGAGATGTGAAAAATTAAAAAAAGTCTGAGTCCGTACTCAGACCCCATCTGAGGAAACTTAAAATGTTATACTTCCTAACAGATGAGTCAGTCCATTAGCTTTAATGGCTTCCAGTAAAAAATCTGCAGCAGATCTGCTCCGAAGTGCTTTTATGTGAAAAGCAATCACAGCAATGGCTTCACACTCCACTAAGGTTTTCTATAGGACTGCTACCAAACGCTAACAAGAGACTAGTGCCACTTTTACTGTAACTAAGCTGAAACCAAGCTTGCAACCATTTCTAAATTTTCGTGATTTGATTTTACACCAAACCCGTTCTGGTGCCTAACCTTAAACCATTTCCCATTGGCAACCACATGTAGCATATTTGGGTCAGCTTTTCTGCAGCATTGCCTCAAGCTAAGCTTATGGACAGAGGATTTGGTAAGCTACTGATGCATACATTCGTCATAATTATTGTTTTGCAAAAGCTGGAGTTAGAATCGCCCAGGCAACGGGAAAGCTTCAGAATTCAAATTAGAGTGTGGGATTGAGCTTTAAAGTTGTGGAGAAGGGCTGTTTTCTGTTTTCAGTCATTGCATCCTAAAAAACTCCATCATTATGCCCTCTAACCCTTGTTGGTTGGTCTTGGTTGTTCATGTATTAAAAGCTTGGAGTTGGCATGGAGCGTTATTTGGGAGAAAGGTGAGGAAAACCCCCCTCACTCCGCAGTATACGCTGCAGTTCTCTGTACTGGCATGAAAACAACCAAAGCATTTTTAGTACATCTCGATGCATTTTCATTTATAATTACATCATAATTAAGCACAAAAAAAGTGCACATTCCTTTCTCTCATCATTCCTTGCCTCCTTTTCATAAGTTCTTTCTGTTTTCTGCTCTCTTTCTCTCTCTCTCTCTCTGTCTTCTCCCACTCTGTTAAGCATGGGAGGGGAAGGGGGGGGGACGGAGTATAAATGTGAGACCACACATGCTGTGTCAATGTTTGCTGGAATAATTAGAGACAATGTGGGCCAATAACGGGAGGAGTGCAGTAACCTGAACTCACTTTGTTCTGCCCCGGCAGCAACACAAAAGCCATTCACAGATGTACAGATCCGCGGGCTCAGAGAAGAAGAAGCAACTGCACTTTTTTTAGTCAGCGCAGTGCACGGCTCCGAGAGGATCTGCAGGAAACTGGATTGGTTTCTATGGAACCTGAACAGTCCGCTCTCACTTCACCGCTTTTGTGTGAGCTCAAAGTGATGCTGATGTCACTCTGAAGGCCTTTTAAGCACTGCCTGAACATCCCTGCCACCACCCTTAAAAACACCCCTTTCCCCCCTTCCCACCCTCCCCCTTAGTCAACCCAACACATGGCCCTGGCTTAGTGGGCCCTCTTTAACTAGAGGATATCCGGCCGCTCGGTATGCAAAGAGCCTGTGGATTCCTGACGCGAGTGCTAGAGCTGGACTCAGAGGTGACTTTCAGCGTAGCCAGACAACTGTTGGATTAGCAGGACACTTTGCGTTGACTCAGAGCCAATAGGAGGAAGCCTGGCCAGAAGCAGGGCGTACTTGGTCAAATGCGGGCTAATGGATTCTTTTGAGCTATATATATTAGATTACATTTTAAGCATTCCACTGCTGCTCTTATCCAGCATGACTTACAGTGAGCACAGCACACTTGTTTTTTTTTTTTTTTTTTTGGAAAAGAGAGCAGTTTTCCCTAAAAAGATATCATGTAGAAAAGAAAACGCAGGGAAGAAAAAATAAGATCTAACAGAGCACCAGAAGGGATTTTATTCTTCAACATAAGACTGAGACTGTTATCTAAAGCATAGGAGACAGAAATAAGATTATACGCCTTTTTTTTTTTTTAGATACAATGCACCGCTAAGTGTCGCCTAAGCCGTCGGTGTTTCCCTGGTTGTGGCAGAGTTGACCCGCTGCTGTGCTGCTCACACCCCTGGGTGGACCAACTGGCTTGTCCCCTCCGGTGTCCATCTTGAAAGGGGACACTGCTATGGGATGCATACATCCCCCCTGGAGGTCGCTGGTGTCATTGTGGCACCTGTCCCCTCCACTCTCAGACCGTGTCAACAGCTCAGATTTATTTACATTCACTCTTGTTTTCCAGAGAAGTGAACTGGAAAACGGCAGAGAGAGAGAGAGAGAGGATTGGTTTGTGTCTTCTGGGACTTCTGCTTGTCAGTTGATGGAGTCGCTAGTAGAGCGAGTCTGCAGGATTAATTCAATAAATATGACTATTTTCTTGTGTAACAATGTTACTGCACTGCACTACCTTTTATTGGAACAGTATTTCTTAAACCAGCAGCTGCCAAAAAGTCTTGCTTTCAGTTTCACTCTAGCTCCTGCAGGGTAAATACTGCAGTGGTGCTCGCTAAAGACGGCAACAACGTCCAGTTCTGTATATGTTTTGACAGCGCTATGTATTTATGCTAGCGTCTCGTGTCATATTTATGGGATATATGGGAACTTTGATTGCAGTTGCTTTTTTGTTGTTTTGACAAACCGCATGTATTCCAAATCTCACAATGAGCCGGCTGGGTAGAAATACATAGACTTAATGCAGTTTTAGGGGATTTCCCTTCAGGAATGACTGGTCCTTTAACTTCTTTGGCCATTTATAGTTCTTATTGTTCAGTTTTGTTTGACAGAGCCTCCTCTTCTCTCTCTTTTTAGCCCGGGGATACACAACAGCTTTTTTTTTTCTTCTTCTACTCAGTGTTCTCCTATAATCATTTTCAGATTCTCTCTCCGCCTCCCTCTCATTCCTCTCTCTCTCTCTTCTCTCTCATCCCGTCCTCTTTTGTCTCCTTGCCTTTTCTCTTCTCGTTCCCTCCTCTCTCCCTCCTCTGTCTTTCTCCTTCTCGTTCCTTTCCACCGGGCTGATGTTGGGTTCTGTTCTGTTCTCCTGGTGGCAATGTGTTCCTCATCACAGCTTGTGTTTCCTCTTATCTACAGTTCTTTTATCAGCAGCCGCCACACATGCCCGAGAGAGGAGGGTGGTGGTGGTGGTGGTGGTGGTGCTGGTGTAGAGGGGAGGGTAGGGGAGGGGAGGGGAGGGGGGGCAGCTGATGCTATCAGCAGGTGGAGATTTCACCACTGAGTTCAGGGGTCCAGTGTGGCCAGAGGACGGCCAGACCAGAAGGGTCTGACATGGGAGTGAGCAATGTGAACACGTGCCTTTTTTTCTCTCCTTATTCTTTATGCAAAAGTAACATAAGTGGTGTTTCTGCACTACATATCTCACCAGTCAAACAGAAACATGTCTCTTTCTTAAGATTTGTTGTTGATGAGGTTGAATTTCCTTATAGCTGCTGCTCTTTTCTTCAACTTTTCAGTTACACTAGTAGCGCTGCTCGTGCTTTTCACCTTAAGTTTATGTTTAACGCCGCCTAAACAAAGCAAAATGTTATGTTGAACGTTGTATGTGAAATGTTGTGTTGCAAGGTTTTTGGTACCATGTGTGTCCTGTTTGAATAAATCCATGAGAGCTTAGGAATTGAAGGTTAAAATCTGTGTTTAATCGTGCAAAATGAGTTCCATCGTGTGTTGATGGCAACACTTTGTTTTTCTACATATGTCATTGCTGTGTAGGATTTCGGTTTTGCGAACGTATCGGTCTTCACCCAGACACACCCAACCAATGAGAGCAAAGATTTCTTAAAGAAAAACATTTTCCACAGCTGGGAGGAAAGATATTGTTGAAAAATGAAAACCCGTGCATGTTTTTTCACATTGAAAGCATTCCAGTTGTTCATCTGGTTATCCCACAGAAACAGCTGTTACTGCTGCAGGACATGTAAGAAGCATCACCTCACGTGCATCCATCAACAACATACCTGACACCAGGTGTTTTACGGAAATTTAAAGGCTTTCATGGATTTTTAGTCAAAAAATGTTGAAAATGATGTCGCTAATTACCAGTCGGTTCCACTGTGTGGTCGCTGTGCACCAAGGATGTGCATTGCATGTGAGTTCCTTGCACCGCAAAGCGGATAAATCCTGGACGTGGAAGGAATGGAGAGCAGGGATGGTGGGTTGAGAACGGCGGGGAAACCAAAGCACGGGCTCACAAAAGCCTAAAATGATATCGCTGGTGGATATCTGGATGCTTGGGATGCCTTGGATGGCTGCTGTACACTTTTGGCTTTGTCTTTGGGGGGATGAATAGAGGCCTCTGTGGTAGTGATGACAGGCTTCTCCGGGCCAGGCCCTGGCTGGCTGGCAGACTAGGTGCTGGAGGTCGGGACACTTCAGCTCTCTCATAGGGGCAGGAGCCCAACAGGGGATGCTGGTTGTCCTGGTTCTCCCTACAAAAGACACTCTGTTCTCTGCCTATGACCAGCGCTTGTTATTGTGACATGCCAGGTACACTCACTCACACACACGGGTTTAGCTGAAAGCCAAGGGCCCGCAGCGCCAACCCGAGCCTGTATCCTCCCACCTGTGTTTTCAATGTTTTGACGTGGTTCTAGGTTTAGATGGATATAATCATTCTGTTCAGATGTTGGCTTCTCTGTGAATTTGAACTTTGAGCATTGCTCAATATTGATGACAGAGATTATGATTTTTACTCAACAGCTTCAGACCTGCCATACATAGCCGCTAACAACACTATATAGCCAATCATGACGCTGTTTGTCAGTGTCACTTGTTGTTTCAGGGAGATATCCATCACATGCAGGAAAAAAATGTTGCAAATATCTAGTGATTGTTCTTTTTGCAAATGTCATACATGAAAATGGTCAGTGCAATTCTGCAATGGCAGTTTTATTTCAAAAACCACATCCTGACTAAAGCCTTTGTAGATGCATGTTAGGAAGATTTACTACAACAGTCTTTCACACTACAACTTTGTGAAGATTTGTTTAGGCATTAATTCTGCATAGATTTTTAAAAACTGATGAGTAGAGGGATGATGAGCATTGATTCCTGTCTATAGGCCACTATGTTGGTTTTGGAGATCAGACATAGCATGCAGATGTTGCCTTCAAGTGTCAAAAAGCTCTCTCACGCTCACCTACTACAGTACAGGAGGGCATTACAGAGGAGAAGTAGCCGCCGTGGCTGTCACAACAGGTTTCATCATTCTTCGTGCTGCACTAATACAGCACCGCACAGCTGGCCAAGACAAACGTGAGGTAAACACACTGCTCACTGGACTGTGTGACTCACGCTTTAACATGCTAACAGCACGCCCTGGGGACTCTAATGGCTGAGGCTAGTGTGGTCCTTTCATGTTATTTTGAATAATTCACGAAATACGGAGAAGCTGTAAACGAAGATGGGGGGGGGGCTTCCACACGCAATGCATGATCAGCGGTAACTCTCTCAGACCCTTCACATGCCCTCCGAGTTTATCCCGATCGACCCTCTGAAGATTCACAGGGCCTCTTTGATGCTTATGCTGTCCTCCCAGCTGGGAGGCCAGGGGATGCAAGCAGCCCCTTTGGTCTTCAATTTCAAGTCACACATTCTTTCCTTAAGGACCCAGAGGTCCTGACCCTTAGTTGCAATGGAATTTCATATGCAAAAATAGGCCAGACTTGCCAGCTATTTGAATATGCACTCGTCCTCTTTTAGCATTCATCATCTTCCGATCCTCAGAATTTAGGTATTCATCTTCAAGGTGTCATGGTGAGGTGTATGGAAATTTTGGTTGAAGCAGCGACAGACAGACCTTCCCTGACCCCTTCGTCCCTCTCTGTCCTTTTTTAATATTTTCATCACGGTGATTAAGAGTTTGAAAAGGGTCTGTATTGCCTATCAAAGAGACAAAGTCTAGCTTGACAATTGCCTCACTGTTCAACACAAACATGGAGGTGGAACCTCAAAGTAACTGCTCTAGCAGACTGGATTTTAAAAATAAATCACATAATCACACTGCGGTATAAATCAGCTCAAAGCCATGATTTTTTTTTTCTTTTTTTTTTTGAATGGGAGTCTCTCTCAGGAGATGGTGAATCTGCTACATTGAACGGTTAATATTTATCACCATACAATTTGCCAAATCTGCAAATTCCTCCGCACCCAACGTTTTTGGCTTCCAGACATTACAGTTACATTACAGTAACTTTGCACAGTTTTGCCAGCTTGTTTCTCATCTCCAGAGGCAGTATTTGCCATTGCTGTCCCTTTTCAGAAAAAAAGGCTTCCAACCTGCAATCCTCTTAGATGTGGAGCCAAATGCCCCAGAGGTTACAGCCAGCTAAGTGGTTCCTTGTTTCTAATAAAAAACAAATCAAATAACATGGATCCCTAGGGGTTTATAACACTAGAGTCATGAACTCTTGGGCAGATAAATCTCTTCCAAATATCCCCATACAAAGGCATGGATGTGGGAGGAACTTGTTGGCTTTGATTGTATAATTTATAAGCCACAACGTGCCGAGGAGTGTAGAGGAGGGGAGGGGAGGGGGGGTGGGGGGGGGGAGAAAGCTCTGACCACTCAGCGATGGAACAGCCCTCTCGACTGTGAAATGACCTGATCTTTTAGAAGTTGGCCATTACCTTTTTTTCAAAGCGGCCCGGTAACGCTGACGGCAGGAAGTGCTTGTGTGTGTGTGTGTAAAGCAGGTTTGATGTTTAACTCTTCAGGGGCGGTTATCCCCAGGGTCTGCTTATTCCCTCAACCCCACAACTTCTCCTTCCCCTCTTCTCTCTCTCCGGCCCAGTCAGCTCCTACCTCTGGCAGCGCGACCAGTGAGAACGGGAGGAACAATACTGCGTTTGTGCACCGCTCTGCACTCGGCCTGCTGCTAAACAAATGTTCGGAGGAATTCTGGTGGCTGGCCTTGCCCCTGGGCCCAGGCTGATCCCACAGTGACTTCATAAACACTCACTGGGGCGATCAAAAGAACAAATCAGCCTTTTATAGGGAGCTATATGGTAATGGAATTATTTCCACACCAATTAAAATTTACTTTTCTCTCCCCTTGCCCTCATGTAGACTATTTATTTTGCTCCTACAGCAAGAAAGGGAATTTTTCTGTTGCCCAAGGCGCAAACATTCATTTTTGTAGAGGCTTTGCGCAGGGTGGAGTGACGAAGGCATGACAGTCTAGTTTATGCCACTTTCTCTCCTTGTAATTGCCGCTGATGTTGTGGTAATATTTACAGGGTGGTTTACACGCCCCCTGCCCTAAATAACTTGTTTTCATGGTGTTTGGGGGTATGTTATTTTACATGTTTTCCTTTTTTTTTTTTTTTTTTTTTAAAAGTTCAATTTTCTCAGAGGCGGCTTTGCAAAATCTCATGAAATCCTTCAAATCAAAAGCACTTAAGCAGAGAATCTGAAGTGTTTCCCCCACCCACAGTGGAATGTATGAAATCCACAGCCCATGTCCTCAGGCGGTGGTGTGGGTTGACGGAGTAGGAGATGAGGGGGATTGAATGGCCGGGTGACATGGATCCACACCCAGACCTTCAGCCCATGTGGCCCTGAGGTGACTGGTAAAAGGATACAGGCATGCAAGATAACATTTACTTCTTTTTTTTCAGGAAAAGAAGAGTTCACAGTTAAAGGGTCAGTTCACCCAAATTACAAAAAAAAAAAACACATATTCTTTAATGTTATTTAGCCATGCAGATAGTTGAGGTTTTAAAGCATATGTCTGAGTTTAAACCCAAATTATTTCAAATATATGATAAAATAAATAAATAAATAACTGCTTACAGTACTGTTCAGTACTCTTGTTAATAAAATGGAGTAAGAAGGAAAGAGATTGGCTAAACTAGATGTTCCTCAACACAGGACTCACACCGGTCTTTTTCTCTGACCCGCCTCACCTGCTCACACCTGCCACTGCGAGTCCAAGTCCTTCCTCCAAACCATTTTCCCTCCCCACCTCAGCCAGGCCTCAACTTGGCCCAGCACCTTGCTGCCTTTTATCTCCACCCACTGATGGAGCCAGCCATTGAAGCAACCTCAACGCCACCCCCACCCCTCCCAAACCTTTCTCTCTGTCTCTTTACCGCTCGCCTGCACAATAGCCTCGCTCGGCAGAGTTCCAAGAACAGTGTTTGTCCGATCACCGCCGCAGCCCCACCCCCCTTTTATTGGTGTGTGTGTGTGTGTGTGTGTGTGTGGAGGGACAGTGAGTGAGTGTGTGTGTGTGTGTGGGTTTGTGAGCACACTGTTTTTCAAGCAGCCAGGAGGAGGTGTGGCTGGATCGTTATGGCAACCTAAATTGCAAAAAAAAAAAAAAAAAAAACTTTCAGAGTATTTCTGCTTTAGAGTTGTAATGAAGGAGAAGTTATGTTGAGCATCCAAGATTTTGGAAGTAACAGTCTGCATAGGCAGTGTTAGATGACTTGCAGTTGGAGCACTTCCAAGGCTTTGATGGGAAATAAAGTTTCCTGGTTGAATGATCAACACAAAAGATGAGCTGTGTTAGAAAATATGCAGTTCTTTGATTAAAAAAATCCAAAAAAAGTACCAGCCTTGCTTAATAGGAAGAGAAAAAAAGTCGACTATGACTCCTAATGTACACTAAACATCTGATCACTGAGCTTAAAATTCTGTTGTGTACGTGGCTAATGGTGATCGGAAGTTAAAGATTACGCTTTGTAGAAACACTCTGCAATTTAAATCGGTTTACTGTAGGATTATGGGTCAGTTTTGTTGGTGTAGTGTTTTGTTCCCAATTACAATGATGAGATGTTCTGAATTCTCTACAGTTCTTTGTACCTGTGACTGACTTCCTCTCCATAGCGATGGTGACTAAGACTCATGGGTTGTGAAGTATTTAGAACCATGTGCAAGATTTGTATTTCTCTTGTGAACCATTGAAGATTTCATGAAAAGAAAACTTTGAAGTGTGAATTTACAGTGAGGGAAAAACTACTTTCACGACCAGCGTCTCCACCAATTTTGCAATTCTATTGATGATTCAGGGAACATTTTTTGATGTGTTTGAAAGCATACTCCATCCTATGCTTGCTCTCTCTATCATTTACCCCCCTTCATCATCCTCCAAACACACACACACATACACTTGTACACACACCTCTTCTCAAGTCCTAAGCCTCTATGTCCTGAGCCCAGCTGCTCTGCCAGGGTAGGGTTGTTCCTTTCCCTTTTGTCCATGCCACTGACCTCCAAGCGCACTGGGAGCGCACCTCTGCGGGGCCTGGCCCGTAGCCGGACGCTTGATGTGGACATTGTTGGAGCAGCGGGTCCCCCTCACCCGGGCAACCAGGCCCCTTTGAGCCCTTACCCCTCACTGTTTGCCCAGCCACTCTTTCCTCCTCGGTCCACTCTTCTTCTTTTCCCCCTTGCCGTGGGACTGGAGGAAAGCTTGAGAGACAGCATGTTGTTTTGTGCTCACTGCTTGGTTGTGCTGCTGGTGGCCGGCTTCCTATGGTGCACCAAAGCTCCCATTCACTTTCTCTCCCTCTCTTTCTTTGACCTCCTCCGAGGAATGAACCCCTGTTTGATCACATTAGGGGAGAAAGAGAGAGATCAGTGGTGCTTTTGACATTCCCACTAGCTTTTGACAGTGTATGTGCTGCTGATCAGTTTGCCCGGCACCAGCAAGTGGCCTCTTTTGAATTTCTCCTTTTTCTTTTATGTTTTTTTAGGCCAACCATTGTGAAGCCTTTGATTAGAATGTGTGGGTAGAGCTTAGCAGGACTGCTGCATCATTTCTTATTTCACACTTTTCTCTTGATTCTGCACCCCCCCCCCCTTTTTTATTTTTTTTAAAAAGAGCTTGTTTTGACCGAAATCAACTTCTGCTATCATATCTATAGAAAAACATGTGCTATCAAGTGAAAGGGAGCCACAGCATGTGGATGCACCACTTTGACAGCCTCTTTGTGGTAATCAAAGCTGAAACAGTCTGATACTTTGGTCATTGGGAAAGCAGAGATGTATGTACTGCACAGTTGGTGAGAACTGTAGAGCTTTTTTATTCAAAAGCCTGATCACAGCGTGGGTGTTTATGCTGAGCATTTTCTCACTTTGATATCGTGCTCTTCTTATCGCTACTCAGAATCGTTCTGATAGAGCTGCCCCCCTCCCGCCCCCCGTTTGATCTGCAAGGTTTGAGCATATTTGACAAAGCTCACGTGATTTTGGGTATGACCACTTTACATTCATTGGAGGCCATGCTTACAAAGACGCAGAATTTGCAAAAGGCTTAAAGAAGGCCTCTTGAATCTTGTTTTATTTATGCCAAAAATGCCTGGCCACAATTAACCAACCACAACCACTCTGAATGTCAATTTAGGTCATTTTCTACCCTCACAAAAGCCCCGGACTTGGAGCCCATGAAGCAGAAAAAAGCTGATGTAATGGGTTTAAGAAAATCTCCAAGGGGAGTCAAACCTCACCCACACACCCCCAACTACCCCCCCCCCCCCCTCCCCTCCTCCTCCTCTGTCCAAAATCCCACCCCTTATCCACCCTCCAAACTCTGAAGCGGTCATCACCTTCAGTCCCCACCCAAATATGGTCACTTTGATCCCTAATTACAGCAGATTGGAAACTTTCACAGGAAGAGTTTGAGCTTTTGGACAGCAAGCAGTTTGTGATGGCGACCCCCAACCCCCCCCACCTCCAAAAAAGAGAGAAAAGGTTTATGATTCACTGATTTAGTGTTTGGGATGGGGGAAGGGGCGCAAGAGATGAAGGCAAAGGGACGAGGGAGAAAAAGAAAGGGGGTGGAGGGGGGGGGTAAAGAAAAGAAATCCCAGCCTTGGCACACACACACACAGACTCTCTGTGCAGCGCAAAGCACAAAAGAAACCTGTAACGCCTCCAGATTCCTTCTAGTCGAGTATCAAAGACATGCTTTGCTTTAGAACAAGAGACTAGTGGGTAAGATAGGACTGAGTGAGCCAGTGAACCCAGCACTGGCTCGGTTGGGTGCTGCGAGTTAATCTCTCAGATAGGATTTTTTCCCCCCTTCTTCTTCTCTACCTCCTCCTTCTCTCTTTTTTTTTTTTTTCCTCTTTGGGGATATCGGTATTACGGTGTAGCTCTGAAAAGAGGGACTTGTATAACCTGATCACTAGCCAGAATAAGCGCAGGGAGAGGCTCTGAAAACACATGCAGAGATGGCTACTGCTTTCATGTTCAGAGGTGGGATAAACCTGCCCACTGGTCCATCCTGGTGCCTTTAGCCTAGCTTGTGTCTCAGACCTCCCAGAATTTTAAAGAATATTTTAATAAGTGCTTTAAATGGAAACTTAAGATGAACAGTATTTCATCGATTTAAGTATCTCACATTATGTCGATGATGTTTAAGTTTTTTTGAAGGCTTGCATTGACTATTGTCCGAAGTTTAATTGACTTTGCGGTCGAAATAGAAAGGTTTACTTGATGCTTATTTTACAATTATTTTACAATGTCTCCTTATTAAAACAGCAACTAATGATCTTCAGTATTCATTAATGTATCTAATTTATCTCTGGTCGATTAATCATTTAGTTGTTTAATAGCAGAGCCCAATGTCACATCTTCAGAGATCTTGCATTGTCCAACTACCTGTCCAAACTCAAAGATGTTCAATAAACAATGATAAATAACAGAATAATCCTCACATTTGAGAAGCTGGAACAGATTTTATTGCTTGATGAAGGACTTAAACGATTGATTGTTTATCAGAATCGCTCTTGATTCATTTACTATTGATCCAATAATTGACTAATTGTTTCAGAACTAGTGTTTATCTGTAGTAGAGCCTGATGACATTGGATTTTTGATTTGGCTGATACTGACATTGATGGTTGAGAGTTTTATAAAAATCTGATAAGAGTATATTGACTGATATTCGATTTTTAACATGAACACAACAAAAATTTTGATAAGGATCCATTATATTTAATTTTTGAAGTATTGTAACCAGCATATGTATGGGAGATGTCTGAGTGAGAGCTGTTTTAGTTAAAAAATACATTTGTCAGTGTTCTTTAATGGACAAACTATTTCATTCTTTTCTTCACCTCAAACATAGTTCAGGCATTTCTTATTTCTTATTGGCCATTATATATATCAGTACAAATATCGACTGAAAGTACTGGCTATGCAGATTTATCAGTTTGGCTCTAAAAACTTGCAAGCACATATGTATTTGCATTGTGTCGGTGTGAAAAGCATGTATATTACCTCTTATCCTTAAAGCTACAACAATTAGAAGACTGGAGACTATTGGCGGTTTGGAGAACATCCAAATAGCTTCCGGTGCTCCTGTTCTTGCCATTCAAGGTCTTCCCTGAAGGAATATAAGTAGGAAGTTGCATGATGGCTCCCCTCACTCCATCCTGTCCCCCTAGTCCACCCCAATCCATGTTTCTTGCATTATTCCTGGAAATGGCCCTGGCTTTGTTTATTCACATTCTCATTTCCTCTGGAATATCATTAGCTCCTTGGAGGGCCTTGAGCTCCTCGATCAAGCTTTCCTCCTGTTTCCCCCCTCCAGGTTGTCATGAAAGGTGATCGTACAGCCATTCAGACACAAGAGAGCAAGTGAAAGAAAAAGAGGGGTGGCAAGGAAAAAAAAAAAAAAAGACACAAGCGAGCCAAGAAAAGACCTGGGAATGTGTCAGGGGCTGATTCTACGTGTGCCAGTTTTCACAAGAGAAAATCAATCTCGCAAACCCCCCTCACCCTTATTACTCCATGTTTTCTTTAAAGGTCGGTACATTTGAAACTAACTCATGAGGTTAATTGCTGGTGACACTAAACGCATTCCACATGTGGTTTAATGGAGCCCCCGAGTGCAGCGTGACCCTAGCCATCCGACCCGGAAGTGATGTAGGTGAGCACTTCCTCTGGTGTAGTCGGAGCCCCAGTAAGTGTTTCCTAAAGAAAACAAGTCAGAGGCGTCTGAAACCTGAAACCAGTGCTAATGCTGGCTGCCTCTCCACCTTGCCCTCCCTCCCTCCTTCCCTCCCTCCCTCCCTAAACACTGTGGCCAGGGGGAAAGCAGAGGTAAAGAGGAAGGTGGGGGGGGGGGGAGTAGCTCTTACCATATGAAACTCACCGTCTGTGCACACATTCGTTTTAAGTGTGTGAACATGTGCATGTACTGTAAGTCCTGTTCACATTCCTCTCACTCTCACTGGCAGGGAGCTACAATCCTCAGCAAACACACTGTGTGCAGCGTTGGCCAGTGCTCTGGTTAGCTGAGCCTTGTGTAACCAAGCCCTGACAGACATCGGCATGCATGGCCAAAATGGCTTGTTTGTGTAGTTGTTGTGTGGAAGGTCATTCACTACATTAAGTGTGTGTGTGTGTGTGTGTGTGTGTGTGTGTGTGGACAAAATGAACCTGACCTTTGCAGAAATCCCTGTCTGTCTCTTCTCTGAGGAGCGGCTGGATTACAACACTCATCTCCTGCTGTAACACACAATACTCACACACATGAATTTATATATATATATATATATATCTGTGTGAGAGTCCACAGTCGCTTTCATATTGCGGCTTTGATATGCCTGGGTTACTGTGCATATTTAGCATGTGGCTTTGGTCATCTACTGTTTGCCATTCCCTTAATCTATTACTCAAAGCATCAAGGTTTAGGTGGTGCAGCTTTTGATAATGGGCCAGCTGCTTGCCTCGGACGTGTTTGATCTCCGCAGGCCACCTCTGCCACCGCTCCCACATACCGCAAATCCAAATACTGAAAATTTCAAATGAAGACCGGCCACACTGAAATCAGTTTTTTTGTTGTGGGTGAAAAGTCACCGTGATGAGAGGGAAAAAAAAGCTGGAAATGATGGACTTAGTGGAATCATGATGATGTGTTCATAACACCTGTTGTTCGTGTTAATGATACTTTTTTCGAATCGTGATTTAAAAACAAACAAAAAGTAAGGTTTTACATGTGTAGACTCACTGTGGTGTCATACAAACCGCTGGAACTGTTCAAATCATTGCATTCAACATCAACATTGTTATTGCAATGATTCTGAGGGTTGCTCAATAATATTTTTTTTTATGTTCAAGCAAAAATGCAAAAGATGTGCTGCTTTTCTTTGTCTTATGTTATAGTGAACTGAATATCTTGGGGCTGTGGTGAGTTGGTCAGATGTAACAAAACATGTGAAGAAGTCACCTAGCGCAATTTTCTGACTAAACTATTAATCAGATGAAATCAGATGTTTTATGTTTTCTTGATGAGAAAGTGTAAATCAATGAATGAAGCTGCTGAAGTGTCTGTCTGAATGAAACAGTTTGAGTGTTCATGCTTCATTTATAAAAACAGACTGAATTAGAGAGGAGAGTCTGAGGGAAAACACAACATGGGAACATACTGTATCCTCCTCTTCTTCTTCTCACCATTGGCCCAAACATTGGGGGACTGGGCAAGGTTGCCGCCATGTTGTCCACCACAAAGGGCAGGGTGAGAGAGAGGGAGGGGGGGGGGGGGGTAGGAGGAGGAAGGGCAATATGGGCCTATACTCTAATCCCATTCCAGCGGGCCGAGCAGCAGCAGCAGCAGCTTGCGCCGCATTCCACAACTCCGGGGGCTTTAAGGGCGGGGAGGGAGGGTGAGCAGCATTCCTCCATGGCCGGGGCCATCAAAGACGCCGCGTAACTTCAAAGGCCAGTCAGAGCCTAGGTGTTGATGACTGCAATCCTCCCCTCGGTCCACTTTTAGCTCAACCCCTCAGCCTTCTCTCACACACACACACACACACGCACACATACAGAGTGGACTGACTGCGCCAGGTATGCGCAGCCTCCCTCCTCCTCCTCCTCCTCCTCCACCCCCCCCACCCCACCCCGGGCTCACCAGCCGTTCTGCAGCAGCATTAATCATAGCTCATTAAGTAGTGACATTGACTTTTGTTTTATGGCGAGGGTTGCAGAGGAGCGGGCCGGAGCGGGGGATGCCAGTGATATTTGGGGCAGTGCTGGCAGCGAGCGGAATCTCTAACCGCATCAAAGCTGAATGTGGTTTGGAAACTTAACCTGCAGAAAGTTAAAGCCGTTTGACTAATGGGGTAGTGCTGAAATGATTAGTTGATAAAACAATTAGTCGACGGACAGAAAAAGAACAACAGTTTTGCTAATCGATCATGCATTTCGAATCATTTATCAGGCCAACGTGCCAAAGGTGCTGTGTTCAGTTTCTGAAATGTGGAGATTTGCTGTATTTTTCTGTTTTGCATCATTGTAAATTTGATATGTTTTGGATTTTGGACTGTTGCTCGGACAAAACAAACCAATCATGACATCACCTGGAGCAGTCATAACCTGTGATGAGCATCATTCACTATCATTTTATAGTCTAAAGGATGAATTAGTTGATCAAGAACTTGAAATGTTGGGTAGAAAAACATGTGTACTTGCTAGTTCTACTCTGCAGTTGTGTGCTGTGTAGAACAGTTTATTAATGAGCCCCATTTCCCATTGCTTGTTTGCATTGTTAGTCATGCTAATTAATTCTCTGTGGCACCTTGATGCTGACAAATAATTTATGCGCGTGTTCACCTACTTTTTGTAATTGTCCTCATAAGGGCAGCGGCCTCACGCGCATGGAGACAATATGTTGGCTCGCTGTTGTTACTTTATCTTCGCGCATAGATTCTGTGATCCCTTCAGGGAAGAGGGGTGCAGTTGTTTCCACTAACCCCCTCCACCCCCCCACTTCTCTTTCCAAAATGGTGGCATCCAGCCCAATGTTGACCCCTGTACTTTGTCGGCCCGTCCTTTGTTCGTGTCACTCTGGGTTTTAAAGACTGAAGAGCTGAAAGTGACACCAGGGAGACTTTTTTTTTTTTTTTTAAGTGTGCGTACACACACACACACACACACACACATTCACACACACACACGCCATTGACGGTTTCGGGATGCACTCGCATAGAGTTAATAGAGTCACAAGCTCGGCGTCCTGCTCAGTGTTAAAGCTGTCAACCCCGGAGCCTTGTGCTACATATCAGGACATTTACATGATATTAGGTGTCCTCTGCCAGCGTCCCCTGCTCGCACTGAAACCATGACACTTGTTTGCTTTGCCCGTTGCTATGAAGATGGCGCGGAGGTGATTTTCAGAGGAGGTTAAGGAGGGGACAGCGACCGGTGGGGGTGGGGGGGGGCTTGGTTTTGGGTGGGGGTGGGGGGTGAGGGGGGTATGAACAGATGATGGCTGCACTGTGGCTCACATCACCGAGCTAGCTTGCTTCGCACGCCCTTGACATAAGAAGGAAAAAAAAAAAACACAGTGCCAAGAGTAAAGCTGACTCTCATAAACTTTTGTCTTCAGTCCCCAACATTTTTTTTTTCTTTTTCACACTCCTCCTTTTCTTTGATTTAGACCGCCAAAATAAAAGATGGATGCCAGGCTAGCTGGGCTAATTGTTCCTTCAGTCCCAACGGGGAAGACAAAAGAGAGGAAGTCTTCATTATTTGAGAGGAGAAGCAGAGGGATCCCTTTACGCTGATAATGTTACAGGAGGAGGAGTGTCGGGGCCCCACCTGTAGGGCCCTCCCAGCTGCTCCGCTGTAACTGGATCCTGTTCCCTCTCTCTCCTCAAGGCTACCAGCCCCCTTTGAAGTTATTTCTAGTGCTGGGAAAGAGGGGCAGAGAGCGACCGAGAGGGGCAAAAGACTGACCGAGAGAGAGAGAGTGAGAGGGGAGGTGTGTGTATGTGTGTGTGTGTGTGTATGTATGTCGTGTGTATGTAAGTTTGTGAGTCTATTTGTGTGTGCTATACATAGAAGGCTGCAATTCAAAACTCCTGCTCCTTTCTTGTGCTCCTTTCTCCCCCCCCCCACCCCCCCACTCCTCCCGTGTGCTGTCCGACATTGAACCTCTGCGCGAGGATAAGAAAACTCAGAAGATGTGTTGTTTTGATTGGAGATTATCTGACATGTTGTGATAGTAACTGAATGAATAAACCCTTGAAGACATGTTATTGACTAGGAAAATACATCCCATGTCTCTACTGACATTGTTTTTAGTTTAGAAAATTGATAGAACAACTTAGAGAACGTCCCCCGGACAGAAAGTTCAGGGGACGTTTTCTTTCTCACAGATTTCTATATATAGAAATAAAAGAAATATTTATTCTATTTCTTTCCTCTAAACAAGTTTAATTCCATAAACAAGATTATTATATATACAATATTTGCGTAATAATTTGGCCCGAAGTCACTTTAAAACCTTTTCGGGCTCGTTTTTGTCAACAAACGGACAAAAGAAAAGCCATACTTGTCATGTCTTGAGTCTGGTGGTAACCCTGACCTGCGCAGCCAAGGACACACGCTGTTAATCCTCCTGGCAAGGTTTATAGGAGTGTCTGTTAAACACACACATCCCGACGGGCACCAGAAGCTTAACCTCACAGAGCCTGAACTAAAATGACTTTGCTCTAGAGAGAGAGAGAGAGAGAGAGTCTCCCCGTTCCTTCTCTGCTTCAGTGGTTTTATTTTGGGTCATCATTCTGGATTAAAGGCCTTTTTGATTTCCTTCCTCTTGTCCTTCAGGCATGATGCCTTTAGCTCTTCAGGGTTCAGACGACTTGTCTTCCAGCGGGGAAGGTGAGATAATGAAACAGAGGAGACGGGGAGGGATGAAAGCTAGATGGAAGAGGAGGCATTCCACATGAACAGATGGCCACAAGACTTTGGGAAAATTTGACCTTTTGACTTATGACTGTCAATCAATAGCGACTCGCCTCTTACGTCTTGCAAAATATGTACTTATATCATAACGGCAAACACGCAGTTATGAATGAAAATCACAGCTCGCGGAGGAGGTTTGTGTGATCGTTCTCTTGTTTTTGCGCTTCTTTAAATCTGATGAGTTTCTTTCAGCAGGCGTGTCGTTACTGGGGGCGAGTTAGCAGATTTGTAGATGAGATATCGCCGCATGTATGTGGCAGCTGGTGAGGCTATCTCCTAGATTGTGCAACCGAGCGTTCATTAGCATGTGTGTGTCTGCGTGACGGTACTTTTTCTCACATATTTTAAATTAGGAAGCCACTTTTTTGAGCTCATTCAAGCTCCCAGCAAACAGCCTCACCTTCTTCTTTTTCTATATATTTACTAGAGGTATTATTTATGTTTATTACTAATGGAAGGCGTTTGTGCAATTTGCAGAAGAAGGAAGGTTGGGGGGGGGTTAAGCGCCAGCAGGAAAGTAATTGGTTAAAGCATGCTCCCATGTCTGCCCTGCTGGGCACGGGGGGGGGGGGGTGAAGTTGACTGCGTCCTGACCGCACCGCAGTTTGCTGTCAGGGAGGGTGGCTGGTGGAGGAGCTGGTGCTAACATGGTGTTGACATTTTGCTAGTTTGTGTGTTTTGGCCAACAGTTTTATTCAGCTTGTTTGCTGGATGTTGCATAATGGAGCGTCGTTATGTGCTGGTTTGCATAAAATGTTATTTTACACCGCAGGGGTATTGTGATATTGCGTATGATTAAAGGATAGGTTCACAGTTTTTCCAAGTCTGGCTTAAACTAATAGTCAGCTGCCTAGGTGATCATTCATCCTGCTAACATTAAAAGATCCCTTTCAAAAGTGATGGGGGGGGGACAAAATCCACGGTTGTCATTTTGTACAGAAATGTACTTAAAAGTTTTTCTAATGCTAATTTGATGCTTCAGCAGTCAAAGTTAGTGAAATCAAGTGGGCATCATTGTAACCAAAACTGCAGATTAGACACTAGAAAGACAGTAACTTTGAAATATATCCACTTGATTTGATCAATTTGGACAGTTGAGGCTTCATATTAGCTTCAGATAAACTTTTAAATACATTTTTGCACTCAAGCAGGACTGTGGATTTTGTCCCCCATCACTTACATTGAAAGGACATGAGGAGTGAACCTCCTGATGGTCAGTATGAACAGAGGAGATGATGAAGAAAAACCTGTTTCAATGTTCATTCTCACACCTGAATATAGTTTTAAGACAGACATGAAATGTTGTGAAGCTATATCGGCTTGTGTTTTTATTGTTATAGTGCATCATGAGGCGAGCGCTGATGATAATTGCTGAGGTGGTTTTGTAAACAAACGTGCATCACCCCTGAAGGTGATTGTTTTCCTTAAAAGATGAAGAAATTAGTGATCGATCCATTGTTCAAAGTCGTTTATCAAGCATAAATGTTGAACATTAACTGGCTCCAGCCTTTTCAAATGTGAGAATTTGCAGTTCTTTGTTGTTTTATTTATATATATATGTGTGTGTGTGTGTGTGTGTGTGTATTTATGACACTTGTTAAGACAATAGAAGCAGTGTGAAGATGTCACCTCGGGCTCTTTGAACTTGATGAACTTGAACGTGACGGACATTTCTTACTACTTTTTTGACAATTTTACAGACTAAACTATAGATTAACTGATAAAAGACGACGGCAGATGAATCATACATGAAACAGTTAATGTTTGCATCTGTTCAGAGCTGTTGTGTCATTTGTGTCAGCTGAGAGCTGCAAAACATTCAGTTGCTCATGAATATGTTGGACTTTTATTGAACGTGACTGTGATATTATTTGTCATACTGTATTCGCAAGAGTTAATTTGGCTTGATTTAAAGACTAGAGATTAAAGAGTAACCACACACCCAAATTCTGCTAGCTCCCTCCCTCCCAGCATATTTAAAATATGTAGCAGGGCAATAACTGTTAGGGGTGGGGGGGGTGTGGCCTTGTGACTACGTAGTGTGTGTGACGCTGGAGGTATTTCATGACGTAGATAAGCCCCAAACAATCAACTCTATGTCAGCATTGGCTTTGCAAGGTTCAGGGCTGATTTAAAAACAAAACAAAAGGTGTTGAGCCATTTTCAAGCCAGGAAATGCTAATTTTTATAAACTTATCATGTCAATATCAACACCAGCGCTGATGTGTTTCATCACAGTACAGTCATATAATTTTAGTTTACATGTTTAAGTGTGCAGTACCTCTTTAAGTTGAGACTGCTAGATGGTGTGAGTGTCTGCAGAGGTACTATGTGGCTCAGGATGGTGCAATGGGTGTATTGTGTGTGTGTGTGCCTGTGTGTGTGCTTGTTAGTGTCTAGTCATGAACATCCTGTTGCACACCACTCCATCCTGGCCTGAAAAAAGCTCTTGCTGTCATCTTTCAGCTCCGAGAGTGGTGCCTCGGTCATGAGACTCCGAAAGACACCACAGAACTCAGAGGAGACTCGGTTCGCGGGCTGTGATCAGACATACCCCCCTCGGACCAAACCCATGCCCACATCCCTCAACACAACCGCCCGCCGCCTCAGTTGGCAAAGGCTCCTGTGTTATTCCAGGAAGTTGACAATGCTCCCCCCCACCCACCCCCACACCCCACCCATAGAGAGGGAGGTCGAAGCATAGTGCTGGGGAGGGGAAACTGTCGGTGGGGAGGGGTGTCGGAGGAGGTCGGAGGGGTCGGGCTGAATTAAAGGCCCGGGAGGTGGTGGGCGGGATGCTTCATCGCTGGGGGTGAATGAGTTCACGGAGAACGGACGGTCAGTGCAGTGAGAGATGCCACTGAGTTACCCCCTCGGTCACCCATGATGCGTTTCAGGCTACAGACTGGCCTCTACACACGCCTGCGCTCAAACAGTGAGACACGTAAACACATGCGCGACGCCGGGGAAGCAGGTGGGTGTGAGGACTGGCGCCGTGCCCGGGTTTTTCTTCCTCTAGGTTTTTGTGTGCGTGTGAAATAGGTGCCAGCTCTTCTTCCAGAATTTCTAAAAAGAAATCCATGAACAACAGATCTCGTCCAGTTAATCATTTAGCCGGCCTCACAAAGAACATCTTGTAAAAATTTGTCCTTGGCTTGGCACACGCTTCAGACAACAAGGCAGCTTTGATTGTTACGACAGGAAACTCATCCTCAGCGTGACCTGAATGCCATGGCGAGAAGTGTTGGAACGGGGTTCTGGGTAAAATATTGATGCCTGAGATTTTCTAAAAACAGATTTTTTTTGAGAGTTGATGATTCAAGGACGTACATGCCCGGCGTCTATATCTGCATCCTGTATAGATCACTTTTAGCTCAGGGATGATTCTCCTTTTCCAATCCGCCTACTTGCCTTTGATGTTGTGAGCTCCTGGTGTGTTATAGCGAAGGATGCCTTGTTGTAATGCACAGCACATTAAGCGCCATGTTTCAGCAAGTGCATAACTTTAAATAGACATGCAATTCAGCAACTCCTTTTTAGAATTTTTTTTAGATTTTTTGCACCCTACAAGCATCATTTTTTTTCTGAAGTTCACAAGGTTTTACTAGCTGCTGGTGCTAAATGCAAGAGAGGAGAGAAATCTTTTTGAAATTTCTGCTTTGTCACAAAGAAAGCTTTTTTTTTTTTTTTTTTTTTTATAGCCCTGGGGGATGTTTCATTTGCAAATACAGACATTTGGAGTGGTTATGAGGATTTCAAAGGGATTTTTTCAAAAGTCCAGTAAAGCGGGAAAACAAATTTGCTGATTATTAATTTTTTTTTTTGAAGTGGAAGTGCAAGTGAGGATAGAATTTGTTCACACACACATACACAGCTGTGCAGAGGAAAAAAAGCTCTTTCATGCAAGGACGACATAGCATGATGAGGGCAAGGGAGGGTGACTTGTTTTGGAGGTGTGGGAGGGATGAGGGGTTATGGTGGTGGGGGGGGGGCTGTAACCGGGGGCCACCAATAATTTAGAGGGAGAGAGGAAAAGGGGGTGCGGCAGGAGGAGGAGGAGGAGGGGGCCAGAAGTGGTCGTTGTATGATCAAAGGCTCGGCGAATTGTGTCACAGACAGACGGAGAAGAATGGCGTTGGATGGTGTGACTTGCATTTTGATGTCCTTTGAGAGCCGTGGGGGGGGGGGGTGGTGGGAGCTTTTTAGAAGTAGGGCCCTGTTTTGATCCCATTACCAACTCTCAGGTCACTTATTGGTGGAGAAGAGGACCATAAAAGACCAGAGTGAGACCAGAGAGATGGAAGAAGGTTTTGTGATTTATGTTTTTTTTTCTTGCAGCTGAACCAGATGAGATATTAGTGCTTCCAGCATGTGAAAACAGGCAACTATGTAAAGAAATTTGGCAAATATATGAAATACAAACATCCCTAGATAATAATAGAGGAAGTGGAAGCTTTTATAAATATGACAACCAGCTTTTAAATTAAGATCAAGACCACAAAACCTCATATTATAATCAATGTCATTGTACTAAAAAGACACTATCACAGCGTCGTGCGCTGAGATGTATTGGCTTAAAAAAAGCATCACCATGTGAGCAAGAACTTTCTCTACAGGTGGTTTTTGCAGAAAGGGTTGGGAGGGAGGGGGGGTTGGCAGGGGGTGTGGCCAGCTTGTGAGTGACAGGTGGAGTTCAAATCCCCGCCAGGATTTCATTGAGAGTGTGGCCTGTGTAATGGGATATTCATGTGAAAGGCTGCCTCCCCTCCACCACCCCCACCCCCTCCCCCCCCCCCCCCCCAGGGGCAGGAAAGGCAGGGCAGAACAAGAGCCGCCCCCTTGTGGTACTTTGGGGGCGCCGGATGCCCTTCACCCAAAACACTGGGTATAGAGGAGCGGAGCTAAGTGGAGCAACCGGGTGTTTCCAGTGGGCTGAGCTTGTGTGATTTGGGGGCCTAGCGGGGAAAGCTAGCAGTTGGAACAAGAGAGGCGACAGTCTCTGTCATATTGTCTGTGTGTGTGTGTGTGTGTGTGTGTGTGTGTGTGTGCGTGCGCGAAGGCATGTTTGCATATGTGCTCGTTACTCTTTTGTGTGCGCGGCCGGTAGCTGTGACCCACTTCACTAAATCGCCTCGTCTCTCATCCAAACCGAGCTCCTTTTCCTTTTGCTCCCCATCCCCACATCCATCAACGCCTACGTCAAGATCTGACAAAAAAGAAAAAAAAAAAAAAAAATCCCTGCGGTGGAGATAATGGTGCAATGGCCAGCCTCTAAAATAACAACATGGTCCACAACAACAACACTGCCCCATTTGGAGTGCAACAGCCCCCGCACAATGGCCCAGTGTTCAGGACCCAGGGGCACAGGCGGGGCTCCCCACTGCCATCTTGTTAGACAAGCAGGAGAGAAAGGTCATAATCACACAGCAAGCAGCGCTCCACTTCCTGGTCCTCCTTTAGATTGACTGAGACAGAGAGACAGATTAGGCCTCTCTTTAGATCCCCTCCTACACTGACTCGCTCTGCTTCCTCCCCAACAACATCCTCATAAGATACTGTATGTTACATCAAATTCAAAACGTTACCTTAGTTGACTGGGATGTGTACGGTATGTGCAGGAGAATTTGTCAGCTTGTAGAATGATATTAAGTGGGAACGGCATGTCGGGATATGCAGCTTGAATGGAAACCTGACGAGGTTACGCTCTTTTATATTTTTCTTTCCCTTCAATTTTGGCGTCCTCCAAAGGCTGAGAGGGAGAACACACTCTGAAATTATCATACCAAATGTGTATGTAATGTATACCTGTGCAGTCTCCCTGCTCCTGCCAGCCCCCTAGGCTAATATCTACCTTCCAAACAGTCATCCAGGGCTCAGTAGCTCTCTGCACACAAATGCTCAATAGAGGAAAAGTATGGTGTTTTAATTAGTTGCAAAACCGGCGCACATAAAAAGCAGGTACGTGCACGTGATGCGAGCATGCAGAGCAGTATCCGGGAGCAGGAAAAGCATCCTTGCGAGAGAGCGTTTCTGCTCCGTGTGCACAAATGCGGTCCCGTGAGTACAGGGCTACCCTCCCATTCTGTTTTGTGCACTCGCATCAGGTGAACACGCCTGGTTTTTGTGTGTGTGGGTTTGGAAACAGATTAAACGCTGTAGAAAAGCAGCTTTCAGAAAATGCATAGTGAATCTATGAAATCCGGGCGGACAAGACGACTGCATCCTGTGGATTTGTGAAAAAAAGGTATTTTGAGACAGAGTAGCCTTCCCTCATGATGACCTCCTCTTTGGTTTTCTGAACTCTGTTGTGAGAATGAGCCGTTTTGATTCGAAGGAGGAGGATTGTGATTGTACATTGGAGCCTAATCTTTTGTCATACTAACATTTGTCTGTCTGTGTGTGTGTGTGTGTGTGTGTGTGTGTGAGAGTGTGTGGGAGGCCTGAGGAGGAGGATTCAAGGATGAATGATCTTTTCAGAATCCGTTTCAAGAGAAAGTGTATGTGTCTTCGGTTTCAAATGTTCCTCCAGCGTGGTTACCTTAAAGGCTTGTGATTTCTCCAAATCGACATCTGCTGTTCCAGCCTGCCTCGCTCTTCACAGTCAGAGCCGATAGTGTGAAGATTTCAGTCAGCTTTCGTCCCTGAGGCAGAAACGCTACGCTGCGGAGCTCTAGAGCGGCACACGTTGTCCACATTCCTTCCCTATGACTCTTCCATAGTCCGCCTGATTTGCATTTGACCCCCTTACTCTTAGCTAAGTCCTCCCCAAAAACCCCTTCAGGTCAGGGGCTTGACCCCTCGCCCTTGTGGCACTGAAGTGACTAGGCGCCAGCTGAATATCTCTTCAATTGGCCTGCTGCACGACTAACCTGCTCCCAACGTGATAAAGTGGGGTTCAAAGGTCAGGGGTCACCAGAGGGAGAAGGGTATCTTGGGTCATCATCAGCAGTGGCCCCAGGGCCAGAGTGGCCAAGGGCTCGGCGCCACAATGCTGGCTGATTGGGTTGCTGTGGTCATTGGGTTAATAGGATAAGTGGCCTGCAGGTCAGTTTGGCCCAGTTCTAATGCTAATACAGAAACTTGTCTTTGCTCCGTTGCCAGGACGGGGAATGGATCCAGGATTTTGGGCCACCACTTGGTTACAGTTTTAATCCAAGCTTGTTTCATCAGAGCTTTAAAGTATATTATTCCATTCAAAGTGACTGGCTGACAGCTGTTCTCCTCCGCCTTTTGCTTTTGGTTCGTGTGTTTGTGCGCTGTGATTGTTAGGGTTATCTGCTAACTTCCCTCACGATACAGACACCTCTTGGGAGTGCATACTAGCACATCCGCAAGATTGACGGTCAGATAACCAGCCTCTAGCCGTCTCTTGATGTCAAAACGTGTGATACAGATTCAGGTTTTTTGAAAAAAAAATTCTCATTCTGTTACAAGTTGTCTGACACTTGGCGAGTCTTCTAGCCTTCTTCATCATCTTCCCACAGTCAAGATAATTCAAGTAAAGTAACGGAAGCGCTTTGAGATAAATACTTTAAGATAAATGCTTTTGTTAGTTTGCAATTAAGGAGGCTGCCAACTTCTTTTCTTTTGGGCCCAGGGAGTGAGTCAGTGTTTGTGATGTCTGCCATCCTTTAGCTTTAATCTTCTCTAAAGACATCGTCTAGGAGCTGGCTCTGCAGAGCTTTTTTGGCAGAGAGAACTGGGCCAATTTAGTGGCCTTGAGTGTAATGAGAGGACAACTTAAAATAGTCTGATAGACACTGAGCACACTGCATGGGAAACATCAGCATCCATTTTCATAATTTTAGTGAGAGAAGATGAAAAGACTCCGGTCGTTGTGCACATATGCACAGTAGAAACTGCAGAAACGTTGATCATTTGCAGCAGTAAGAGTAGAAGCACCTTTAAATAGAAATACAACCGCTGTTCTTCGAGGGGTCAGGTAGAATACCGTACTCCGTGTTTAGATCTTTCATGATTTCGCCGCACACGGTGAACACTTCAGAGACACGTAATGCTCTTAAGCTCTTATGTTTCATAATGGAAAATAGGTGACAAGTGGATTATAAATTGTTGCACTCATTCAAACAACGGGGTATCCAGGAGAGATTAGTCCAGTTCTCAGCCGCCTGGAGCAAATCTATAAACCATTGATGCCGGGACCCTCAAACTTTGACACGTCGTGTGGGGCAGCGTTTCATGTTGTCATGAAACTCTGCACATGCTCGTTTTTAGGAACTGGAGATACAACTTGCCATGTGTGCATGTGACTTATTATCCTTTTTCTCGTTGTATCGGCAATGTTATACTGAAGGGTTCATGACAAGGCTACCCATCATCGCCTTTGAAGTTACCTGTAACTCTGTTGTTTTGATGCGAATACTAATTCCTCTTTCTATCTGTTCTTTCCAGATGCATCCTTTGGGATTATGTAACAATAACGATGAGGAGGACCTATATGAGTACGGCTGGGTCGGAGTGGTGAAACTGGAGCAACCAGAGCTGGACCCCAGTTGTCTCACCGTACTGGGAAAGGTAAATATACCAGTGATGTTAATGAGTGTGGTGTGTGTGTGTGTGTGTGTGAGGCAGAAAGAACACTAATGTAGCAACACAGCTCTGAAAACATCGTCTTTGTTATAAATATATTGTAGTTGGACTCCAGTTATTTTTGACACCTTATTGTGATTAATTGCCTCAGTTGAAAAACATATTTGTGGCATTAATACTGGACTTCAGATGACTAGATTACTGCTTCATTCGCTGCATATTTGTTATACGGCCATATTCAGGGTAAAAATACTCAAGACTTCCAGACCCAGAACACCCAGAATTTAGTGGGGTTTTTTTTTTAATATCTGCTATCTACAGCCAAACTTCACATCTTGGACGTTAAAAGGATGTGAATTGGATTACTTTTTGCATGCAAACAGAATCTTGAAAGTCTCAAGGCTACAGATCAAAATAAACAGAAACGCTATCAGGTGTGTATTGAATGTTTGGGCTTGAGTTTTTTTGGCTCGGGGAGTGACGGAGCAGAAATGTGCAGACGGCTCTGCGTTGTTTTGTGTTTTTATATAGACGGCCCGGCCCCCCTTTGCTACAGTCAAGTTAAAGCAAATTCTTTCTCCCACTTAATTAAAAACCTTTTAAGAATTTTATCTTTTTGATCTTTTTGTAGTCACGCAGACAATTCACAGAGGGATGATTTTGTTTTATTTTCCTTTTTTACTTCCCATTGCTGGAAGAATGAAGGTTGAACTGAATCCCTCCCTTGTCTCTCATCACCCCCCCTCCCTCCTCCAGTGCCCAGACCCCTCTGGAGTCTCCGAGTGGTATTTTATCATGCTTTAATTAAGTGTTCCTCTTAATGGAATGTACCAACATTCCCCAGAGGATGGGGGATGGAGGGGGGGAGTGGGGGGGGGGGGTGTTGCTGGCTATAGTCTCATTTATCCTGTGCATGCCCGGTGACAGAAAGAGAGCAGCCATTCATAATTTAAGGAGCCCTTGTACCATATAGACATGCTAATGGTGCACTTTCTCCGGTGACGGCTGCTGCTACCTAACAGATGCTTATAGTGAGACCTGAAAACTGACCTAATGTTCGGCGCTCACACACACACACTCACTCTCTCTCTCTCTCTCTCTTCGACTGCAGCTAAGAATATATCCATCTCAGCGGCGGCTTCGCTCACTAGTAAATGGCCTTCACACGGGTAATGCATCCATGTTTGAGGGGTGTTTAACAGTTCCAGAGGGAAACCAAGGAAACTATAACTGGTTTACAAAAGTAGTTGCTATTTACCACCACTATAATTGTCATGGGAACTGAATGCCTGTCATGAGAACGGTATGCCTGTAGGACGGTAAGACTGACAGGGTTTCAGCCTATAAAAAATGATGATTTTAATGGTAAGTAGGGGATGTTTTTAATACTGTAAGCATACTGATAGCTGGTCTCTTGTGGCTAGCTACAGGTATGTAACATCAGATAGGATGCTAAGTCAAAAGGGCAGCGATTCAATACCAGCTTGTCTTTTGTTTAATTGTTGGTGAGATTAAGGCTTTATGGAACAGTCACAAATAAAAACAGGAAAGATGGAAAACACAGGGTGGACATTCAGACCCAGAATGTTTTGGGTACAGGGCATGTGCCTTAGCCAACTGAGCCACAAGGGCGCCCGGAGTACCAGAAACCCACACCTTCCGCCCAGTGGAACCAGTCAAAGCAGAGCGCTAATGAGCAGGCCATTTTTATACATTCTGAGTTTGGTGCTTCACTAAGGGACAGTGTAGTGAGGATGGCAGGAACCTTGCCCTGTGACCTTTTGGCCTCCAGCCAGCCTCCCTAACCTCTACACCACTCTAGTTCCTCTGTGTTTATTCAGCCAGGACTATAATTAGAGGAGGGAAAGCCCATTGTTGCATCTTGACAGACCCTCGCCCCGGGGCCCGAACACAGCTGGGTGCTTTGCGTTGGCACCGCCGCTTTTGCCAGGCCAGACAGCGCAGTGTTTACCCCCTGCCAGTCTGCTTACTCTGCCCAGCCAGCCAGGCCACCGTGCCCAGCCCCAGTCCGGATACTATGCCCACTCTTACACACACACACACTCACCCCGCCTGGTCTGGCCTCATGCGTGGCAACCCCACACCTCCCCCACTCGCCCTACCCGACTGGCCCCTGTCTGAACCCAAGAGCCCACTCCACTTTGCTACCACTTTGCCACCAACAGTGTCGGGGTCTTGTCTGGTCAATTTAGATTCCATTCAATTACCAAAAATCCCAGTGAATGCACAAAACGGAATCGCAGGGAAAACACGCTGTTTACTCTAATCCATGTCTAAATATAAAGTGTCTGGGAACACAAGGACCCCCCCCGCTGTGCTTAGGAGCTGGTCAACGTGTACGAAGGGGCGTTCCTCTCCTCTATTTAAAGTCGGCTGCACACAAGGATGGGGTTTGCTTTTATTTTAAGTGTCCGGTCCTAATTGGTTGATGCATATGGTCATACAGATAGCTTTTAAAGCAAAACATGATTGAGGATGAGCGTTCACTGTCCAGGTTCTGCAGGTCTTTGCATAGTTTGTGTTTGTGTAGTTTCTTTTTTTCTCTTTATCTTTTATTCCTTACTTGACTTACAAGCTTTAAAGAAATCCTGCACAATCCCTTATATGCTGCTGATGCTGCAGTCAATATTAAACCAATGTGATTACTAAATTATCCAGCTGAGCGACTTAAGGATTTCTCACTGTTGCAGAGACGCTCTGACATCAGCGAATATCAGCAGTAGAGGAAGAGGAGGAAAAGAGGGCAGTCGTGCCGGGCCTCTGAAGTCCACGAGCAAACCCTCACAAAAGTGCTGGCGTGTCATATATATGTACACAGTTTTTTCCTGCACTTCCTGTCTGGTTCCTGTGAGAGCTGCAGGACTGGTAAACCTCTGACCTCCGTGTGCCAGGAGCAGTAGCCCTCCCCCAACAGCAAGAAAAGCCAAGAGCATATCGCTTCATACTGTAGCTAATTAAATGTGTTTGAGACAGTGTTTGAAGCGGTTTGGTGACACTGAAAGGTGTCCCAGCGCCAGCAGAAGACACACGCAAGTAGTTTAGTTAGAGCTTATCAAGTCTCTGTTTTCTCTGAGGTGTTTGTAGATGTTGTAAATCATGCTCACACCTCCGCACGCATGTATCCATCCTCAATTTGAACTATTTATTGCAGTCAATAACATATTCTCGGTTGTCATTTCCTCCCTGCTGCTTCTCAGAACTGGCCTCCCTCCCTACTTCTCTACACTGTCTTTTCACACACATACACTGCGATTTTTGGCAGCGCCTCTGGAACATGAACTCATGCCACTGGCTTTCATTGGTGGCCCAGGCTGGTCGGGGTCTTTGTCGCCGTGCCAGTGAGATATCTCCTCTTTCAAGTACCGCGATGTCAGTCCAATGGCCACACGGGGCCTTAGCATGCCGGCTTTTTCCCCCTTTCATCCTGCCCGCGCTCTCATGACATCAGCCCCCCAACTCGGGCAGCCAAGGGAGGAAGGGCAGAGGAATGGAGCGGTGGCGGATAGAGAAAGGAGTGGGAGTTAGAGGACAGAGTGAAGGGAAAGAGGTTGGGGGCTTGGCTTCTCGAGAAGATGACGAAGGCGAATGTGTCTGGTTTGGTAAGTGGGTGGCTGGGATTTGTGTCTCGCTTGGTACAACTTCTTTTTTTTTTTTTTTTTTGTATGCACATAAGCAGAAAAATGCGACCCATCCTCCCACACAGCCCTGCAGCTTGTGTAAAGCAAGCCTCTTGGCTGGCATAGCATGTAAATCTCGCTGGTATGTGCTTGTTGTGTGTGGCCTGGCGCTGCCCTTGACCAGCTCGTCTCTGAACCACGATCAGTTCCACCTTAAACACCAGCCAAAGACAACATTTCATTGCAGCGGAGCGCAAGACAGGCCGCTACAAAGCACTTAAAAATAACTAGAGCAACAAGAAAAGTTTCAAGATCTTTATTGACATATCCTCCCAGAAATAAAGCTAGCTACTTTAAAGTTTTTGCCAGAGGCACACAACCATAAAATGTGTATCCTGTGTGGGAAGCTCTGTCTTTGACACACATACAAACATAATCCGAAAACCACAGTTGCCATGGAACAATGTGAGCGGGCAGAGGACTATGTCTTCTACCGTGGCCCTCAAGTTGGCACTATGGGACAGCACGCCAGAGCAAACAGCTGCTGCTTCTTAGTGCTAAGTGGCTTTTGGACTCTAACTGTGTCTGGCATCTCGGCCAGAGCTGCAGAGAGGGTGTAGTGTGTGTATGTGAGTGGAATGATGGGGACATAGAAAGTACACGAGGCCTACAAGGATGGGGTGTGTGTGTGTCTGAAGAAGAGAAAGCCCTGCATTAAAAAAGAAAGAAATGGCAACAGACAGATGAGTGTGATATCGCGGTCGACTGGCTCCGAGCCTGCGGCCAGGTTAGCTGTCCTACACACTCAGGTGTGTGTTAGAGGTCGTGTCGAGGCCACGGCATTGCCAGTAGGGTGTCATGCCGCAGGGCCTGTTGTAAAAAGGCGCTTCAATGCTGGATTGAACTGGCTGGATTTTGGCCTTGTTTTCAGACCACTTCTAATACACTGTGTTGCCCTTCATGGTTTGCAATGTTGTCTGATCAGTGGGTGTATTTGTTGATGTTGTGTATGTGTGCACGCATTAGCTCATCCACTGTTTATCAGTCTGGATAAGAAGAAGTAGAAGCCTGGCGAATCAGCTTGTGTTTTGATGCAGACGGCTGAATGACTCACTGTCTCTCTCATCACTTTCTTCTCGCTCCTTTCCACTTTTATGCCTTTCCTCTCCTCGCCTCTCACTGCAAAGACCTTTTTTTAGCGAGGCAGAGAGCCTTGACAACAGATAGGAAATTGATGTCGTTTTACACTGTGCGGTCTCCAGAATGTTTTGTTAAATTGCAGTGAAACCACAATAGTGATTGATTTACTTCAGTGGCTTTTGTTCAGTACCGATGACGCTTGTTTCTTCCTTAAAAGTTCTCAAAAGAAATCTTTTCATGGTGTAGCCATAAAGATGTAAGAAGGATATCGATAACACAATTTTCCCCTATGCCATTCCTGAAAATGATAGGGCTTGCTTCTTTTCAGTTGACTGCAGCGAATTGAAAGTCAATTTTGGGCTGTTTAAATCAGAGCAGCGAACATTGGCAGCTGTAGCCTGAAGTGTAATGGTGACTAATGTTGTAGTAACTTCATGAACTTCTCTGCCTTGTTAGATGGAGCAGTTTGAGGGCAGATTTCAACTTTCTCTTCAGTTCCTTTCCTCGAAATTATGTCGCCCTCTAAAAATGTGCTGTATGTGTTTTTGTCAAGTTCACGGATTACAGAAAATATATTTAAGGGCTGCAAATCCCCCACAAAAACATTAAAAAAGCTGAAAGTTCTCACAGACTATTTAAACTCATCCACACAATCAGTTACAGGGCACTCAATAAATGATCAATAATCAATTGCATTCACAACATACACCAGATTAAAAAGTCAAGAAATGACAAAGTTATAGGACAGAAACAAATGTAACCAATCAGCAGCATCTGGCTAGCTTAGCAGTGTTAAGGGGTAAACTCTTTTGCTTCCTCTCCACCTGCCCCTTGCCCCAAACATGCTTGCACAAACACTTTCAAACACGGCAGCATGGAGGGGAGAGGTAGAAAGAGAAATTGAAAAAGAGAGGAGGAGCAGCAGGGAGAGAAGAAGAAAAAAAAAAAGAGAGAGAGAGAGAGAGAGAGAAAAAAGCTTGTGAAGCGCGGCGCACTCAGGGGCCTGCCTCTTGGGCTCTCCTTTCATGTTTGTGTACGCCTCAACTTGCTGATATTATCTTGGCCGCTCTTCCTGGTGGGGTGTCGGGAGAGGTTTCCACTGTGACCAGGCAGGGGCCTCTCTCTCTCTCTCTCTCTCTCTCTCTCTCTCTCTCTCTCTCTCTCTCTCTGTGTCTCTGCATGTCTCTCTCCCTCTCTCACCCCCCCCCCCTCCCTCTCTCTCTCAGGCTGTGTTGGAACCCTCACCCACCTTCCTACGTCGATCCCCAACCACCCCCACCCCCCCTTCCTCCTACCAAAAAAAAAAAAAAAGTCCCTCTCCTAAATCACTGCCTCACCACGTTTCACGGCGCTTGGAGGCGCCCGGGATCCCACAGCGCTGGTTTCCATGGTCACTGGGAAGCTCCTTGTGTCATGTGGCTCAAAGTGAGCCGTCCCTGGGCCGAATTACCCAGCTTTCAATGGGAGGCCAAATGACCATTATTAGACTTCACAGCTCAGGCCCCTATTTAAAGAGAGAAGAAAGGAGCCCCGGGGACTTAAGATGAGAGAGAGAGATGGAGGGAGAGAGAGGGGAGAAAAAAGAGTGAGGAGAAGAAGAGAGGAGGGGAAATGAGAGGAAAGACAAGAAAAGTACCCTTATCACCGCTGCGGAGTAGTTTCTACTTCTTTTTTCCCCCCCTCCACCCTTTTACATTGATTTTTAGTTCTTAATCACGATTGTTATTTGAAAGTCAGACACCAGCCGCAGCTAAAGCTCTCTTGTCTGTCAAACAGCACCCAGAAAGACGGGGCGGCGCTGGATCAAAAAGATGAGCCGTGGAAAAAGTAAATCTTAGTAAAGATAGAACCAGACATCCACCCACGTCAACCAAAGCCCTGTCTTTTCTCTCTTCATCTCCGTCTAAGCCGGTTGCTTTGTAGGGGGAATGCGCTTGTGTGTGTGTGTGTGTGTGTGTGTGCGTGAGAATCCTCGTGTCCTGCGCCCCGCTGTGTATGTCAGGGCCATGTTGTCTTTAAGGCTCGGGCCCATGGCCTGGCACGGAAGCTGGAAACTGAAGCCCCCCCCCCCCCTCTCCTCTAGTCCCCGCACAGCTAATCTGAGGCCTCTCCCCGCTATAGATGATTCCTTCACCGGAGGGTTAGCGGGGGTGAAAATGGCATCCTGCTCTTGTGGTTTAAAACTTTTCTTTTATGCTCCGCCAGGGAGCCAAGGTTGGGCCTAGCAAAAGGAGATGGAGAAGAAGTGGTGTGTGTGTGTATGTATATGTGTGTGTGTGTGGGTGTGTGGGTGTATGAGGGCGACATTAAAGCTGAGACAGTGAGGTAATGGAAGGAGAGAGAAAGAGAAACATGGAGATAAGGAGGGCAGGAATTCACCTGGCAGACGCCGGGAGATATTAGTATCATTTATTAGAGACCAATATAGTGATAAAATTTCAATAGGACATCTGGATGGTGGTTGTCCATGGTTAAATGTGACTTTATGATCAGCGGTGGATGAAGTTTTTTACTTAATAAGAAGGTTTAATAAGTTTGTTTGAAAAGTCGAGTAAAAAGTACAATAGTTACCACTGAAATGTGGTAAAGTAGAAGCATAAAGTACCTCAAAACCGGAGTACGCCACATGAGTAAATGTACTTTTTCACCCGTCGGAAGGATCTGGCAGTTTAATTGTTGACTAAGATACAGTCATATAGATTGACTTGGTGAGATAAGTGGTAACTGAATGAGGTAAACACTGGAATATTGCACCATCTCGCTGCCATGGTTTGTTCAAATCCTTTTTACAGCCACAGACATTTCCTGCTTTGATGTTATCTTTATTGGGACACAACAAAAGGAAAGGTGCATGCAATGTCAGATGAAGATAAGAAATCCAGTTCACTGTTATAAAAAAAAAAAAAAAAAAAAAAAAAAAAGGCAGTTACCCCACCTTTTTTGGTCAGTTTTTTTGTGACCGGTTCAACCAGAAATGATGATTTCTACCTTTTCAGATTTGTTTTATCTGAATGTGTTTCAATGTGCGTGACGATGTAAAGTTCAGTCATCCGGTATATCGCGAGAAACAGGCGAAGATTAGAAGAAAGTTTCAAACAAACACGTTATTTCTTTGTATTTTTTTTTTTTTTTCTATCCTGTGAACCATCTCTGGAACCCTTAGACTTGAGTCGTGAGGTTTTGAACTCCTATCATAGATGACTTAATGCCCCATTGAACCGCAGCACATACCGCACCTTTTCTTAGACCACTACTTTTGCTCCACTTTCATTCTGCCATCAAAAGGCAAAGCATTTGCAGTCTTACCCTTTCAAGTTTGACAGTGATAGATCTCATCAAAGGGATATCTGTCAGTCTGAAGAAAGTTTCAAGCATTTTATGAACCCAGTAGCACCTTCTGCAGCACTTTCCTTTTACATTTCACCGCTCTGAGATGAAATAAACAACCAAAGTCAATAGCAGGCGGCTACACAGCAGGAGAAAAAAAGAGGTACAGTTAAGAAAGGAGGCTACATGGGGGTTAGAGGGCCGAGTCCTGACCTGCTCTGCCTTGTTTGCCCAGGGAAAGCAGGCGGCGGCAGCAGCAGCAGCAGCAACACCCCTCCATCTGCAGCAGGATAGATGCAACAACAGCAACTTCTCTTTCATGCATGCAGGGACATGGTCTCCTAAAGCAGCTTCAAGGCAGAGAGAGATTAGAGAAAACCCGTATGACTGCAGACGAATTAAGAGAAGGAGCAAAGTGGCTGTTTACTGAGACGCCTCAGCTCGACTCAAATCACTGTATTCTGTCATAGTGTGGATTCACACTGTAGCATCCTGGGTAAAGGGAAGCACAGATGCTGCCATGTTGCTGTCTAGTTTTGTAGTCATGTTCAGGTTATACTGTTAATATGACGCTATGGTTTCTGTGGGTTTAGTAATGATGCATGTAGCTAAATGTGGCGTTCATGTCAGCTGTTAATGACAGGTGCACCTGTGTGGTTGGATATTGTAGTTACAGTAGTTCACTGTTTAACGCTGGAAAACTACTGTTGACTTAATGAGCAGTTAGTTATAGTTGTTGGAGGTAAAAAGCCAATGTTCTAGTCCAACAGCAGTGTTTCTTAATTTAGCATACACCAAGGCTGGATTCCCAAGCAGCCAAGTTTGGCAACTGCCTCAGGGAAATGACTTTGTGGTAATCTAATAAATTGCGAAGTCGTTTGGTATATTAACCTCAACAACACAATAAAAACTGAAATGCTAAATCCCCCGAAGGCTCACACAGCTTTACCTAATGTTGTAACCCTGTCTTATAAAGTAGTCCTATGTCAAAATCTACTTTTAATACCTTTTTAATATTTCAGTTATGTTCTTGAACTAATTTGACAAAATGATTTCTGCAAACTGACACCACATTCAGGAATACTGCTTGGTTCTTGGTGCAAAATGGGTTGGGGTGCACCACAACAAAGGCCCACAGCTCATTTTTTCCATGGGACATTATCACGAATCAATTGGCCCCGGTGTAGACTCTTGCCCAGAGTAATATGTGTCACGTATTGCAAAAAAAAATATTATGGCATATAAAACACCTCATCGGCTTCCCGTGTGAAGGCCAAAGTCCCTCCAGAAGTAGAGCGGCACCTCAGCTTTCTTCCGTGTACTAACGCAACCTTTAAGGCCTTTTTTATGCCCTTTTTTATATGTACCAGAAGTGAACGCATCTTTATTTAGTTCAAGTCACTGAGTAACTGTAGTATTTTCATCAGGTTGCTGATTTGCTCATGTTGTCATGCTGGAGGCGACTAGCTGTTATCTCCTGGCGTCTTCGGACGCTACATTACATAACATATGCTTTCGACATAATCACAAATTTACTACTTGAATTCGTACGCCTTTTATACACTAATCTCGCAATTCAGAAAGGACAACATTAAAACAAGTGGTCTCTGTAATATCACTGATGTAATGGACATCTGCTGTTTGAATAAAGGACATCTGGAGTCCAGGTGCAGGACTAATATGACACGTATGAATACGGTGAATGGCTCTTCACCCTGACAAATTATTGATATATTAAAATATTATATAATATGGAGGAAATATAAACTCCAATGGGGAGTAGGGGAGTCAAGATAATACAGGCTATGTTGAATGCTATCTCAAACTAGCTTGTAACATAAATTTAACTTTTTTTGTGTGTGTGTGTGTGTGTGTGTGTGTGTGTGTGTTCAAGGCTGTAAGAGATTTCTCCCCCAAACTCTTTGTTGGGAAAAAAAATGGAATCCCGTCGAATAAAAACACTTAAGATTTGATCTCATATGTGCCAGTACACAGTCGAGCATAAATGACGTGCTTCCGTTGTCTTTACTTGTTCCCAACGTTATCGTCCTCCCTCCATTTACTTCTTCCCTCCGTCTGACAGCCCCTCATCTCGTGAAAAGTATGGTAATCCTGAATTTTCAATAAGTTTTTGGCGCCTTCAGGTGTTCCTTGGAGAGTTTAGGACTAAAAAAAGAACCTAGTATCAAAATTTCTATTTCTTATCCTAAGTTATTTCCTACCTCATGTCTCAAACATCTTGTTTTACTGCTGCAGAGAAGAGAGATTAAAACTTTAATGGCTTTTGACTGATAAAACAGATAATCTCAAAAAATTATATCAGTATTTTTCTCCTTCAATATTTTGCACACATAAAAAAAAAAAAAAACAGGTATGGCCGTCACTAATTATCTCAGTATATATCTCGCCAAGAAGTCCGGTAATTTTATTTCAAACAACTTGTTGGAGAAGAGGCACTTAAAAGTAGTATTCTAGTCCCTAGCCGGAAAGCTTGTTTATTTTCCTGTGATTCACAAAGGGCCAGAGCCCAAAACCGGTAAGAAAACAACATGGGAGGGACGGAGAGGAAAAGTGGAGGAAATTTAATTAGCGGTTGTCCATTCCTCCAGCCCCAGCGTTTGGTCTCGGCAGGGCAGAGCAGCGGTGGGCAGCGGGAGGAGAGGAGGACTCAAAGGCTTCTTGATTAGTGGCAGACTGAGTCAATGCCTTTGCATCTGTGTGTTTATGTTTGTGTAAGTGTGTGTGTGCGCGCGCTCGCTTGACGCCACAAGACCTCAAACCGTGGAGAGAGAGAGAGAGAGAGAGAGAGAGAGACAGGAAATGCTGCCTGTGGTGCACAACAAGCAAGACAACCGTATATTTAGAGAGAGAAAAGATGTGTAAATGCTCGGTATTTGACAGGAACTCTCCAGCCCGGCGGATGAGCCTCATCCATCATTTATTATTCGTCGCATCCTCGCGACGCTCGAAAGTGCTGCTGTGTCATTTCATCGCTAAAAACGCACTTGCTGGAAAATTATAGGAAAGTTGACTTGAAGAAAAAAAAAGCTCAGAGGCTGATGAATGTCTGTTAGTTCATAGAAACCGCAGTGTTTCCTCAGGAATCCTTCATCACGGCCACACGATGACAAGTGTTTAAATGTTTCAGAGCAGTTTTCTTTGTTATGTTGCCCTGATGAAGGTGTTGTTGGGTTTATTTTTTGTTCCAAAAAAAAAAAGTTTTCTAGTGTTCTATAATCCTGCAAGAGTAGATCATTTTTCTGCCTGCATAAGTCACTTTGTCAGCTAGTCTGTCACTTCCTAAACCCTTTGACCTTTTTGACATGTTCTTTTCATGCTTCATACTGTTTATTTGTTGTTGTTGTTTTTTGCCTCCAAATCTCAATGTTTCTGGAAAGTAGGTTCAATATGACACCTGGGTTTTGATTAATCTTTTCAGTATCTTTGAGAACATTTTCTCATTTAACAAAGGAAATCCACAAAGTAGTTCAAAGTAGTTGGCAAGAGGACAAAAACGGTTCAAGTAATAAAAATTCAAAGCGTCTGGACACTGACACTCCCAATAAAGATGGATTTGTCATATATTTTATATTAAGAAACTGAAGTACTTGATTTTTATCCCATCAATCAATATGTGACTGATATCTTCAAGTTATATGTTGTGATTTGATTTGTGAATGTAGTGTGTGACGTCTTTTTCTTGACAAAATAAGCCAAAGTTGTCATACGCAACTTTCTAAGAACTTTGTCTAAATCAAATACAGTCTAAAATTGGCAAAATGATGATTTTTTTTATCAGGGTCAAGAGTACGAATCAGACCAGGAATTCAATGACGAGTTTTGATATTAGTATCAAAGTTTGATAACCAGTCAACTATGAATTTGCAGTTTTGGCCCTTTCAGTGTTTTTACGGAAGTTTCCAGCCAAAAGGTCAGAATTTAGTACAGTACAGGAGGTGTACGAGAGAGAGAGACAGTATGTATGAGTGTTATGATGAAAGAGAGGGAGCGCTCCCCAGTACACCTCTCTCTCTCTATCTCTCTATCTCTCTCTCTCTCTCGACTCTTTAATGGGAGCCGGCTCTTTGCCAAGTTCCACTGGCAGGCCTCCTCAGAGGTGCCCACACACACACACACACACACACACACACACACACACACACACACACACACACATTTTGATAGCACAATTCACTTGTATAATTCTGGTTATGCAATGGTCAGTCGGTGAATGGCCACCCCACATTGTGCGGTGAGGCAGAGACAGAAATGGAGGGGGGGGGGGGGGGTAGTGGTTACTGGTAGGGAAAGATGAGGCGAAGAAGAGGAAAAGAAGAAATACTGAACGATTATAGAGTCATTTTTAGCTTTAAAGACAGTTGGAGAACTGATGTTAGAAGCATCGCTGGAGAAAACCTGCTGTTCTTATGCTTTTGTCCCCCTTAGAGAATTCTGTTTCTCTCTCCAAACCTGACATTACTGTCTTAAAGAGACTGTTCACACCCATCTAGGAGATGGCCACCTTGTGAAACACATCTTCCCCCCCTAAAGGAAATAAATGCAATGGGCTCATCTCATCATCGTTTTTTCCACAACTCTGTTTCCCATTTGGGGATTTAAACCAGTGGAAATAAGAGACTTCACCCATGGGAACTGATTTTGCCTCAGGGAGGAAGACACAGTGAGAGATAGTCATTACATACTGTGTGTGTGTGTGTGTGTGTGTGTGTGTGTGTGTGTGTGTGTGTGTGTGTGTGTGTGTGTGTGTGTGTGTGTGTGTGTGTGTGTGTGAGTGCGTGTGTGTGCATGAGCATGCTACCTGGTCTTGTACATGATGTACACCAGGGAGGCATGGTTGGGGATCAGTGTACCTGGGGCGGGCCTCGTCTTTGTTTGATGGTGAGGTCATTACATCCGCCCCAAATCTCTTTCTCTCTCTCTCTCTCTCTCTCTCTCTCTCTCTCTCTCTCTCTCTCTCTCTCTCTCGGTCTTCCTGCACTGATGGTGCCGTTAACCCACAAACCGCTATGTTTCTCCATATTGGCACCGTGAGCCAATGTTTCAACCTGTTCTGCACTCAGTAGTTTTCAAAAATTTTCTGCACTTGTGCCGACAAAAACTTTATAGATCACATGACTTTGAGAAATATAAACATGTTTTTCTACAAAACACTTTTACCAAAGTCAGCCATACAGGAACTTTGCCTCATTTAAATCACAAACTATCAAGACTACAAATCTGACCACATATTAGATGATTGATCCAGCCTGATCTGCAGTATGTAACAGAGCTCATGCAGGTGTTTGATTGTATGCTTATGTGCATATATATATATATATATATATATATATATATATATATATATATACGTGCTGACTATTTCACAGTGGGATTCAACAGTGAGTTATGTGGACCACACTTTCACGTCTTCATTCACAACATCTTTCAAAGGACAGCGTCTAAGGCGTCTTGATTGGTGCTTGAGGTACAAAGACTTTAATATTCAGTCATGATTGAAAATTAGGAAAAAAAGGAAATAAATTGAAACACATTATTATTGCTGTAATGGTACAATATCATAACAGTCATGTAGAGGATTTAGCTCTGACAAGGACAGCAGTGAAGAAGATCAAACATCCAGCAGTTAAAGAGTCAGATATTTCTCTCAGGGGTTGGTGGAGACCAAACCAGAGTTTATGTTGGACACCCGGCGTTCTTCAGGTGGACAGAATGAATGTCAATGCTGCTTTGAGTTTGCTGGATGTTTAATAAGTGTGTGTATGTAAGTGTTTGCTAACACGCTAGCCTTCATAAGCCAGAGATTTGTGTTGGCGATATACCTGTCAGAGTGTTTTGATATTTTTCTGCCCCCTAGTGGCCAAGCATTGCTTATTGCAGCTTTAAGCTTAAAGATCCCCTCCGGACATGTTTTAAGACCGAAATACTTCCTATATTTTGTCTAATACTTTGTGTCTAATGTGGTTTTTCCACAAAAAAAAGTTAATTTATGTCACAAAAATCCTTAAAATGACATCAACTGCTTCTCCTACGTTTCATACTGGACCACAATTTGGCTCCAAACTAGTTGTGATGTCACAAATCACCCTCGTAGGCCCGCTCCTTAAAATCAGATCTCAAGGTGAGCACACAGAAACTCTAGTGCACATACATCGTTCTGCACAGCGAAGCTCAAACACTTAAGTAACAATAAGAAAAACTTCTTTTTGACCTGAGGGGGGGACTTTAAGATCTCATTTTGATTCATTTTATCTCGTGAACTGAACTCAGATGAGCGCCTGGACTTGCAGACACTTAATAATCAGCTCTGTGTGTTCACTTCCTGACCTAACCTCTTATCTGCAGTTTGATATTAATGGCAGTCACTGAGCTCACTGAGCACTTCAAGTGATTCTTTCCCCTGTGTGTTTATGTTGGGTAAACTGCCCGTTTATATGAAGCCGGCCGAATGGAGAGCAGCTCGAGGAGGCTAGCTGGCCCCTGTCATCCACCGGTGTGACACACAAGTGGATTTTTATGTGCTTCGTAAACATTTTGCATGCAGTTTGACAAATGGTGCCTCAGATGTCCAGGGACTTGTGTAAAACGCTCCAGCTGGGGGCTTAACAGCATCCAAATTAATATTAAACAGGAATATGGGAGAGTTCAAAAGTTTGGGACGGTCGAGGGGGGGGAGAGAAACTGAACAATGACTCGTTAAACTCTCAAAGGGACCCACGTTCACCAGAGAAAGTTTTTTACCTCCTTCTTTTTTAACCTGCAAAACAGGGATGAAAATTAACAGCCGTGACTGAAAACCTTTAAATATGAGCGGGAAGGGATTCATGAAAAGAAGTTATTGGCAGGATTAAGCTCAACAAGGTTATTTGAGTTCATGTTATGCCCTTGTAAAATGTTTTTTTTTTTTTTTTAGGATAGTGTTTTATGTGTCTGTGGGAACAGGGACGTCCTTTTTCGGAGCTGTCATGACACGGCAGATAGCGAATCCAGCACGGTGAGAGTGTCAAACCAGTTGATTACATGTCACAGAGCCAATACGATTATGTGGAGTATCTGTAAACAGAATAACATGTTATGACAGATTTAACAGTCTGTCAGTGAGGTGTTAACATCAAACGGTAGGAGATCAGGAAGATGTTGAGTAATACGCTTGACGAACAGGGTAAATGACTGAATTCTGGCGTAATGAAAAACGCCGAGATAACACGGATGACGCCATGTGTGAAAGTACAGTATGTACGAGCGAAATGAATGAGAAAGAGGTGGAACATAGTTTTAATGTCTCTCTCTCCGGGCTCCGCCAGCTCGCAATCAGATGACACATTGCCACGTTGAAAACTTTGATTTTTTTTTATTTTAGTTGATTGTAAATAATGTCTTGGCACACACACACGCGCGCGTTCGCTCTGAGAGGGAGAGTGGGGAGAAAAAGGCAACCACATATAAGAAAATCCATGGGAGAAAAGTATGCCTTTATCTTTTAATAAACCGTAAAGCCAGGAGGCAACATGAAATTACAGCATAATAGCAGTGGAGAGTCTTCTGAAGACTTAATTGCCTTAATTATAGCAGTGCGGGGAGAGAGAGAGAGAGAGAGAGAGGGGAAGGAAAGCAGGAGGAGGAGGAGGAGGAGGAGGAAAGAAAAAGGAGGGAAGCAGAGGAAAGTAGAAAAGAAAGAGGGAGCAAGGTGATAGAGGGACTAGTGCATGAGCCAGATGTTGCAGGTGTAATCCAGGTGTGTGTATCTGTCTATTTGAACACATAACCTCCTGTCTCATATATATATTTTTTTTTTTACATGTATGCACACATTTACACACATTTGCACCGTCCTGTAAGCGCCTGCTGTGTTCAACATGAGAATCCTCAGTCCATGTGAACGACGGAGCGAGAGCCTACGCTGAGAAAAAGTCTCTTTTCCAGACGAGTGAAAATGTCTCCCTCAGATCTTACAAGCTGGCAGGCTTACTTAGGGATGCTAAACATAGCTTTCATTTTCCTCTGTGTCTAGACTGGCTTCTCAGTACTCTCTGCTGCGGTTTTCGTTCACTCAGGGAAGATTGTACCCTAATTCTCATGCCTCCAAGCCAGCGGGAAGTTTGTTTAGCCAGCAGTGTTGTGAAGTACCTGTGAAACCCCCACCGCACACCCCGTGTGTTGAGGTTGAGAGTTTAGCTGATTTTTTTTTTTGGAGCATGGATGACTGATCAAAGGACTCGGGACAATATTAGCAGTGGAGAAAGTTCCTGATTAGCAGCCTTCTTTCTATTAGTCTCAAGATTATACCTTTATTTTATTGTTACAGGTGTATTGCTATGTGTATAAAGCTCAAATCTAAAAAAAAATGCTATTTGCCACTCCCTTATTGGCTGAAAAATTCATGCATCTTAATAACTTTTCCAATTTCTGAGCATAAATGACAGTCAGGCACTCAGGCTGTGGGCTAGTGATCATGTTTCAGCCTTGAGAAGAATATTAGCTGTGTGCTTTTTGCAGGATTTCAAAAGTTTCTGATGACTCGTCTACTTTGTCTCAAAGGTTGTTGTGTGTTTGTATAAAGCTCTTTGCACGCTGATAGCTAAAAAAAAAGTGACAAGGTTTGAACAATTTTTCCTGATTTTTGATAGTTAAACATCATTATCAGTGCCTTTTTTTTTCTAGGATTTCGAGGATTTTCACTTTCACATTCCTGCTGCAGTTTCTCTGAAAGTTTATAGCTTGAATTATTTTTAGAGGGGCTCAAATCTTAAATAAACTGCAACCTGCCAAACTCTTCTTTGCACTCTGATGGTTAAAAAAAGAGCAAGATTTCAACAATTTCTCCCAGAGTCGGTATCTTCTTATCTCAGCCTTCGTCGTTGAAATATTGGATTCCTGAAATGACACAATCATCTTTAATCCTGAATGAGAGGATCAGAGTGTCATCTAAGTCGCATCGACTTCACCCTGATAAACTCGAGGAACAGACTTTTGAAATTCCTCTTCGATCTCAATGAAACTTTTATGAATGAAAGCTCTCCAGTGGTTTTTTTTTTTTTTTTTTTTTGTAAAGTTGGCAGGGGAGAACTGACTGCTGTCTCGAATTGCTTGCACAATATCCCCTTACACAGGAGCTCTGCCACTTGAAATCCTATATAGCCGGTGTGAGTCAGTGAAGTAAACAGTATTTCCTCACTGAAGCGTTTTAAAACTTTGTAGCAACATGACAAATTTTTTTTTTATATATTACAAACAGTCACAGTTCAAGAAGTATTTATCCTTCCTTTGGTGTCAGAGGTTGTAGTTTTTTTTTTTTTTTTTATAGGGCTGAGAAGGAGATGTGTCATGTTTTTTAAGAGAGAGCCAGTTTGCCTGTGGGTGCATTTTTGTTGTCGTCAGGCAAGTCCCTACACTACAGCGCAGGCCTGCCCGAGTGGAGATTCTTTAGGAGGGAGATCTCCTTCTTCTGAAAGCGTCTTACCGAGAGCTATTAATTATTAACTGGGAGAGCTAACATCAAAGGAGCGAGACTTGTGCTGAATTAAATGGGGGCTGGAGCCTGGCAGTGTGGAGCTGAGAGAAAACTGGGTGAGAGGGAAAAGCCGAGCGAGATTTCGCTCTCCTCGCTTTTGAACTTTCCAAGTACAAAAAAAAAGAAAGAAGAAAGAAAAGAGCGATGTTAGTTTATGTAAAGGAGGCAGGGAGAGAGAGAGAGAGAAAGAGAGAAAGTTGGAAGAGCTTGTATTTATAGCGCTGTCGCTGTTTTTTTTTAATGTTTCAGTGTTTTTAATAAGGCTTTCATTCACTACTCGTAAAGATCGAATCAGTTTGCAGGGTTAATTAGTCTTTAATGAGCTATGAAAGCCAGATTCATAAACATCTTGTCTTTGGATTAAACCGAAGGGGAAATCTAATTGAGACGTAGCTCGTACGCTTCTGATGCATGATAACGTTTTCCTGAAGCGGATTTACACTCGAAGTTGAATTCATAGATCGTGGTACGTTTGCCGCCCATTATTATCAAAAGCTTTTTGTTAGTTTGGTTCTATTTCCCCTCCTGCTGTAACTTGTCCGTGCAGCAGTAGTCCCACCTAACTCCTCATACGGGACAGTATCTGCAGTAAAGAAGAAGATCTCAGGCCCATGCTTGTGTGTTGCAAGAGTTCATCTAATATATACAATATTTAGAGAATGCAAACACCGCTAGTTCTTTTTCTTGTTTTGGAGGATAAACAAGTGAAATGTGCCATGCTTACTGTTGGTGAAACATTGGTAAAATTAAATCGCAATTTACTTAAGCTACATGTGCTACTTCTTAGACAGATATAGTTAATCATTAACCTCTGTCTGAAGATAATACACACAGGAAGTTGGTGAAATAACATAAGCACTGTAACAGTTACAAAGCTGCATCATGTTGTGCCGTGTAGCATTCGTCAGCTATATAAGAGTTCAGGAAATCAGCACTTCAGTATGAGCTTCAAAGCAAGCAGGAGACAACTAACAGAGCTGCAAAGAGGCCAAATTATGTATATAAATATAAACTTTGGATGAATTTAAAAAAAAAAGGAAGTGTCAGGTCTTAAAGATCACGCCAAACAAGCTGCCTCAAAAAAGAGGAACTACCATAAACCAATCGATGAGATTAATCAATAAGTTGTTTGGTCTTTAAAATGTCAGAAAATGGTGAAAAATGTCCATCACTGTTTGTCAAAGCCCAAGATACAACCGCAAATGTCTTGTTTTGTCAAGTCCATAATCCAAAGATAGTTTATTATCATAGGGGACTAAAGACACCAGAAAATATTCATATTTGAGAAGTTAGTATCAAAGAATCTCAGCATTTTTTCTTTAAAAAATGACTCAAAACGATGAATCGACTAGCAAAATAGTTGGTGATTAAGTTTCTATTGATCCAGCTAATTGTTGCAGCTCTAAAGGCATTCTCACTATTTTCTATCATTTCATTGACTAAACAAGTAATTGGAAAAAATAATTGACTGATCAAAGAATAATGAAAGTATTTTTTTAGTTGCAGCCTTTGTCACAAGTTGAAACTAACCAACAGGATTATGACAGCCATCTGAATAAATGAGTGGACAAACAGAACAAATGCAGATGTTTCCATACAAAGCATGATGAGTCATTGTAATGTTCGAGGAGTATGATAAGTGATGTGAATCATGTGACCCTCATGGTCACCAGATCTTGGATTTTGTGTTAGAGAGCGCTTTTCCACAACCATCATCAAAACACCAAATATAGAAATATTGGGAATATTTGGAGCACTTAATCTGTTCTGGCCCCTCATAGTGGAACAAAACTATGTTTTAGTCTTTCCTCTTTGGTCAAAAAAAAAAAAAAGCAGAAACACCCAGCTGTTGAGTGTCGTTACCTCAGAAATCAACATGATGTGTTGTGAAAAGAGAAATCGCGCCTCCCCTGCACATACCACTCCTTCCCATCTCCTCTCTCTCTGTCCTCTGTGAGTGCCTGCAGACTGGAGCAGTGACACTCTCCAGCCACTCTGCAAGCAGAGTCACAGCACTGTACATTGTCACTTTGATCTCCCCCCCCCCTCCTCCTCCCCACCCCACCCCTTTCCCTCCAGTTATGAAGAGCGCTGGCAAGAACCCAAGGGCACTTGATAATACCAGGATATGATCCCAGCCGCGCTCTTTTAGATCATGTAGTGCAGACATCAAAACGTTGTCTAAATAGGGCACCATGAATCAAGCGGGGTGAGAACGTGTTGTAGGGGAAAGCAGGAGTTAAGATAATGGAACTTTTTTTTTTTTTTGCCGTAGAGGGGAAGCCAATTTGGATTCTGCAAGGAGATACTTGGGGTTCTGCAGATCCAAGCATTTCCTTTATCTTTTGCCTTCAGCAGAAGTCTTCAAAAGACCTCTCTGCTATGACTTTCTCTACTCTCAGATGAAAGAAGCTCAGATTTGAAGCGGTTGGAAACCCTTGATAACTTTATTCAACTTTCCTGAGCGTGCACGACAGAATTTCAGCTCAGATTCAGCTCCATGTGATGCAACTCAGCAATGCATGCATCGGTCCTTGATACAAGGATGAAACTGTTTTAGTGTATGTCATGCTATTAAGGGTAATGCGATACAGATTGACATGGAATGACATCATTGAAGACCACATGTGTACATCCCAGCAAATGTGATCAATGGCTTGTTTACTTCTTGACTTTTGGTTTTCTTGTCATTTTTCTTCCTCATTCACTGGTTCCAGGTGATCTGCGGTCACACTCAGGCAGAGAACTCCCTCTAGTGGCCCTAATTTGAATGTGACACCTCAAAATATTGCAGTTGACAAAGAAGAATCTGATCATACATTTCCTCGCTTTTTCCTCTTCACTTGAGTATATAATAATGATTTTTTTTCCCCCTCTGTTTGCAGGCGAAGAGAGCAGTGCAGAGAGGAGCCACAGCTGTCATCTTTGATGTGTCAGAAAATCCAGATGCCATCGATCAGGTTTGTACACCCCTAAAATTACCCAGGCATTCACACACTCACGTTTCAACAACACTGTAACGCTTTAATCTGTCTCGGTCTGTCTGTTAAAGACACTCTGCCTTTCACTTCTGAATAGAGCTCAGCAGCATGCCCTGCCCTTCTGACTGGCAGTGAGTGTGTGTGTGTGTGTGTGTGTGTGCTGTTTGTACAAACAATGATCTTTCTATCTTTAGTTCTGTTCGAAAGCATGTGGATCAGCGTTGCTCATTCAACCATTCTTGGGCCTTTGAGCTCTCTAACTTTGTGTTTGGAGGAGTGCGTTGTGCTGTGAGAGGACTGCAAATGGATATCCAGGTTCAGCTTTCACTAGACCATGACCAAACTCTGTTGAGCTCATAATTGCACAGGTAGCGCACATTACCTCAACCCCTGAGACCATGGATCTGTCTTTGAGTGCATATTTGTGGGGGGAAACACACATACTGTAGGCTACTGTAAGAACAAAGTATATTTCTTTTCACACACACACACACACACACACCCAGACACTCACATTCCTGCTTCTTCAACTCTTTCTGTCTCCTGTGTCTTTCACTGTTGAGAGGTATAATACACGAGTTGCTCGTCTGAGCGCCTTTGTCGCAAGAATTCTCCTGTGGTATTCATCTTCGCCACGCCAGGCCTGGACTTGCAGCTTTTTTTTTTTTTTTTTTTTCCTCCCTTCCTCGCCTCTTCTTCTCTGCCGCTGGGTCGTAAAGCGCGTAGCTGAGAGATAAAAGGGATTGCGCGGAGACCACATGAAAGGCAGCGCTGGGCGGCTGTGTTAAATTCCCCCGAGAGGCTTTTCCAGTCAGAGCGGCCCGATCAGCAGAGACAGGACCCACAAGGCCGAGGGGCAGGGAGGAGGAGCTTAGGGAGAATTAAGATCCCGGGGCCGAAATTTAGAGAGAATCTTTATGAAGTTAATGTACTTGACTTCTTTTTTTTTTTAAATCATTTTATACTCTAATGTGAGGCCAAGTGTTGCTTGTGGCTAAAACACTTGTTTGGGAGAAGAGTTAAGTTTGTGATTAACTTTCTTTCAAAAGTGATACACTCAAGGTTTTTTCTTTCTTTGGAGTTTAATGCAGGACTTATAGGTGTGTTTTTAAATGATGTATTGTTTGTAAAAGGCCAAGCTAGAATCTTGGTGGAGTCGTTTCTCAAAGCGGGAGCTGCACGCCAGAATCGAGCGGGAGATCAAAAGTTCCAACATCTATACTTTGAAACCAGAACATACAGTATTTCTCTGGGGAACATGACGACAGCAGAAGAAATAGAAATGCGAATATCCTCGGTATTTCCCTTGGGCTTTTCAAATTACAGATTCCACCAGCAGACGAGAGGGGAGGACAGAGGGAGAGGAGGAGTAAAGGAGTATGTCAACTGACTCGAAAGCCAGAACATACTATTCATTGACTATTTCCTCCTGCTCCCACTGGCAAACCGTGACCACAGTTTCCATGTCTTGAGCCTATAGGTCACTTTCCCCAGTTGGTAAAAGAAGAGTTGATGCCTTTGGCTTTTTCACCCTCAGACAGTTCACATCCATTAGGGCAGTAGTTCCCAAACTACTTGCCTTATGTCCCCTTAAAATTAAGATATGTCTGCTTGCAATCCTTCATCACACACTGCATATGTCTCACCATAGAGTCATTTTCAGATTGTTGAGTCCTGAGTGTAATAAAAAAGCACCACCATGTTTCAGGTAGAAGTTTTCGTCAACCTTTGGCTACGTTTTAGCTATAATCGGGTGTCATATTTGATGTAAACATCTGTACAACATCTGAATTATTATATAAATGTTGTTATTACCCAGATTTATATCTGATTTTGGTTTGCGTTAGCACATCTGGTGTTGAATGTATTTTTTCTCTGTCCTCTTCTCAGCTGAATCAGGTTGCCGAGGACCCCCTGAAGCGGCCGGTTGTGTACGTGAAGGGCAACGACGCTGTTAAGTTGATGAACATCGTCAACAAGCAGAAAGTGGCTCGGGCTCGGATACAACACAGACCACCGAGGGTAAGGACTCTTGCCAAACCCGAAACCACTCCGTGTAGATCACGTGCATGTGTGTGTGTCTGAAACAAATCCAAGGCACATGTGAGGAACATGATGAAGAGGCAGACATGTTGCTCCAAACAGTGCTGAAAAGTTTTTAGATGTGAAAGACAAACGAAAAATTCCAGCTGTGAAATCTGACCCTTTCTCTTTCTTCTCCGCTCTCCGCTGCCCCGAGGCCGAGGACTTTTTCACAGCACTGTGAAAGATTAATATCAGCCATTCAAAGAGCTGTTTGTTTGCTTGGAATATTTGATAAGAGACCAGCACACTTTGAGGTCAAATAGCTTGACATAATGAAAGCCCGAGAGAAAGGACTGTCCGATAAGTGACCATTTTCTGATGGAGAATTTAGCAATCTGACCTCTCCCAGTGGATTTTCAACAGATGTTTGGGACATGGGCACACAGAAGTTAACTACCTCTTTGAGGTAGTCGGCTTCTTATCCTGGTTCCTATCTTTCAAGAAAAAAGAGAAGGTGTCAAATTTGTTGTTTTTCTTGTTTGAACTCTGCAGAACTTGTACAGGAGATGTAGGAGTAACCTGAGTTTTATTTTTATTTGCAGAATGTAGAGTGAATGAATCACAGCATTGAGTGCACAGGTCTACTCAATATCTAACAAAAGTGTTATCTCAAACAACCAGTGAATGGAAATAACCCTTTTAGTGACCCTTTACACCAGCTGTATGTGAAGATTATTTGACAAATTTGTGTTTTTCTCGCCCTCCTGTTTCCACAGCAGCCCACGGAATATTTTGACATGGGCATCTTCTTGGCTTTCTTCGTGGTCGTGTCGCTGGTTTGCCTCATTCTGCTCATCAAGATCAAACTCAAGCAAAGGAGAAGCCAGGTTAGAGTCACACACTCATCACCACTAGAACAGAAGTTTGAAGAACCAACTTCAGAAAAAAAAACATTATTTATTCAAGTTTGATTCACACAGGACCAAACTTTGCATGCTTCACAAACAAAACACACCCAAATACACGAGCGCTTTGTTTTTCCAGTCAACACGACTTCACTGGGAGTTGCAGGCGTTGAGTCGGGCGACAGTAGCTCTGCCACTGATTGATTCCTCCGGTGTGTTGACAAAAAGCTCTCAGTGGAGGCTTATGTCGGGCGCATGAATCAGGATTAGCATTTAATTAACGCTGATGAGAGGTTGGCTGTTGCAGAGAGATGTCATGACGGAGCAGAAAACCTGTAGCAGCATCCGTTAAGACAGGTGTAATCCTGCCAGCACATGTGTGTGTGTGTGAATGTGTCTTAACCATACTCGTTTTTCTGTGCGTGGGTGTATAATGGGTGTTTGATGGGTGTGTATGTGTGTGTGTGTGTGTCACAGCAGTGTATGACTTGGTCGTGACTTCCTTTGGTGGTTAATTAAGAGAACGACTCACACCAGGGGCAAATTTGTCACATGTAACAACCTTTTCCTTCCTGAAATGTGAAAAATTAATGAACTGCTTGTGGAGGGTAAATATAGTTCATAGTTTATTGACTTTTTAAAATCCAATTTAACTGTAAAAAGCAGACCAACTTTACAAACATCCTTTAGGTTTAATGAAGGATTCCTTAAGGGTTTGCCCGCACAAAACTATAGTTAACCACGTACTAACTTTACAGATTTTAAATTCTTCATGTTTCATGTTTTGTCAACACTGTGATGAGAATGATTTACTCTTTACTCTCTTGCTAACCAGCAAGAGAGTAAAGAGTAAAGTTCCTTGCTAAAGGAAGAAACACCCACCAGGGAAACTAGTTTAGCAAAGCCAGAGCATAAATAACTCTGTCACGTACACTAGCAGTGACTTCTATAAATCATAAAGGCTGCTATACATGAGTCATTAAGTTTAATCCTGATAAGCAGCTCTGTATCAGTCTCCATTTTTTAATAAGTAACATTTTTAGGGCGGCACGAAGCAAATTAGAGATAAAAGAGACCGGAGTCATAACCGGAGAGTGTTGTTAATTCATCAGTCAAACATTGCAAAATTATGTGCTTTGTCAAAGGGAAAAGTCTCAAATCGTGACTACATCAACCCTCTCACATCAACATTGAACACAGTTCACAAGTAAACACTCATCAACAGTGAAGCACAGGCATTTGGCAGCATGTTTTCTTAAAAACATCACTGAGTTGACCTGAGTCTTTGATAGTTTTGTCATTTTTATGTCTTATCTTGGCTCTCATGTTTATTGGCTTTCATGCTAAATTCTGCAGAACTCTAAAAGGGTCTTTTTTTAAAAGTTAAATGTTGTTTATCAAGACACGCAGATATTCCTGCTGACCATGTCCATCTTCCTCCCCACCGCAGAGCTCGATGAACAGAATGGCCATCCAGGCTTTGGAAAAAATGGAAACACGCAAGTTCAAGGCCAAAGGAAAAGCCCAGCGCGAGAGCAGCTGCGGAGCCTCTGATTCACTGAGCAGCAGCTCCACCTCTGACTGCGCCATCTGTCTGGAGAAGTACATTGATGGGGAGGTAAGAAAAAACACTTAACTCTGATTTATATATTTGTCTTTTTCAGCCTTGCTTGACACTATAGGTCCTTTCGAATCTAATACTATCATTCAAGCAGTGTTGTTACTTGCCATGAACTGTTGCTTACTATATTGGTTGTTTTATGTGTTCTTACAGTGAATAAAATTAGAAAATTCTTGTTTAGTCTTGTTTATACAGTGGGATCCAAAAGTCAAAATGATAATATCAGCTTAACTATTTGAGTGAAAAGTTGAATCTTTGAAAAGTGTACGTGAATTTCAGAATATCTCAGTATTTGGTATGTCTCCCTCTTGCCTTAATGACAACATGCACTCGAGCTGGCATGGACTCTGCAAGTTTGTGGGAAACCTGATGACGCATGTTATCCCAGCATGATTTGACAATGTTCCAAAGAGCTTCTTATGATGTCAGAGAATGCTTGGCTTTCTCAGTCTCCAAGTGCCCCCATAAATGTTCAGTGGGGTTGAGGTCAGGTGACTGTAGAGGAAAGTCCATGACAGTCAGGAATCCTTGGTCTTCAAGTAGTTCTTGCAAAGCTTTGAGTTGTGTTTCGGGTCATTATCCTGCTGCAGTATGAATCCTTCTGCACAAAGATGCAAACCAGAGGGTGTTTCATGTCTCTGAAGAATGGAGTGGTACTTCTCCTTGATCAGGATGTAGTTGATTCGGTGCAGGTGTCCAACTCCAGAGTAGGCAAAACACCCTCAGACTTAAATATTCCCACCACCGTGTTTCACTGTCAGTTTGATACATGGTATCATTCTCTCTCCTGTTCGTCTCCTTACATACACCCTTCTGATACTGCCATAAATCTCAAACTTGGATTCATCAGTAAATAGGACTTTTTTCCAGTCATCCACTGTGAAATGCTGGCATTTCTCAGCCAACCCCAAGCGTTTGGCCCTGTTTCCCCTCCTGAGAAGTGGTTTAGAAACTGCTACTCATCCTGAGACCACTAGAAGACAGTCTTCTTTCGACAGTACTTTTGCTGATTGGAGTCTTTATTTAACAAATTCTATATCTGGGGTGAAGTTGCTTTTCTATCTCTCAGGGAACTAAGCTTCATGTAGTGATCCTCTGATGGTTTGGTCACTTTTGGTCTGTCTGATTGTGCTTTGGATACAACTGATGCCATGTTTCCCACTATCACAATGCTACTAAGTAAGCAATGATCTGCTGGAAACTTGAGGCACAGACATATATACCGGAGCATAGGTGAACACTGGCTGCAAGTTGAGTTACTTGAATGATGAGTAGATCAAATCCACCTGAGTGTCATCTGAACACATGCTTCAATGGAAGGGATGAGATAAGATAAGAGATGAAATGAGATAAATGAAGGGAATTTGACTTGGGCAGAAGTGCTATGCAGAACTGCAATCAAGTAATACATGACAATACAACTCAAGGAAATCTGACCTTTTGTACAAAGGAGTTAAGTTGGTCATTGCCACACATTTGATTAAATTTGATTGCTGACCTAGACATGGTGCAGAATCTTAAGTATTTCTTCTTCATTTTACATTACATTACTTCATGTGTTTTTAAAGGGTGGGTCCATTATTTTTTTGTTTTTTGGAGTTTTTTATATCATTCTGTAGCCACCCAGCAGTGTTCCATATGTATTCAAATCCAAAAATTCCAATTTTGGTTGAGGTACGTATGTTTTAGCGTCAAAATGGCATTTTCCCAAGCCCCTCTAAAAACTTCTTCCCATGTGACCTGATGTAGGTTTCCGCATGATGATGTTGCTACATATAAACCAACATAAACCCCCTAGCCCGTCTAGCCAGTAGCCACAGAGACTGATTGAGCATGCACTGTTACTGCTGCTCTGCTAAACATGCTAACATACACACACACAGACGGAGCACTCACTGTTGCTGCTGCTCTACTCCCGCCAGGTCTTATTCGTCCCTGGAAAAAAATGGATGGAGTCATCCTTTAATATTTCTGAATTCTCAAACTTTGTGATTATTTCCAGCTTTACATGAAAATGGTAGAGATTTTCAATACGTTGTATCACTAATACTGTGTAGTTTAATCATGTATTGATTCAAAATTACTATGAGGCTCATAATCAGCAGCTTGTTTGCATTTTCCACTCATTATCCTTTTCATTTTTGTTTACCATAAGCATTTTACGCACGGCGCTTGCAACAAGAAGACTTTGTTTAGTGCAAACAGTGATGAACTGTGTCTTCTTGCAGTACAAAGCACAATGTTTTGATGTGTAGGGACAGAAAATGATTTAAATCACTTTAAATCAATCTGCTCATTTGAAAATGTCCAATATTTTTTCATTACATTTATAAAACATTTGATCATTATTAACAGAGTATCACACAAGGTCATCATACACATTTTTCACCAGAAGAGCATTTTGAGCAACATTTGACCTTTGATACAGAAAGATAATTTGAAATAGACACAGAAGTAACATGCACCATCTGCATTTGGTGAATGATTTTTATTCAAAGCACCTTACTGTCTAAGTGGGCCATGCTGAAGCCAGGCCTCTTAGCTTTGGCAGTGTTTGTGTGGTCATCTACCCACTGAGCTTGTTTTCTTTTTCCTCGCATATTCTGCAGACATGAAACATAATGCAGTAATGTGGACAATAGAATGGAAGTTCCCCTGATGTGCTTGGGGACCACAGTACTGCAGTCTTCAGTGACATTCTTTCCGGCGCCTTTTCAGATGTTTAAGTCAGTCTTTCAGAGCACCTGGAGAGATAACGGTACCCAGAGTGCATCGGGTTGTGATTAGGCTTCCTGTTTTCTGCGTGTGGCCTTCTTGTCAACATATGTGTCCTAATCTTGGACTTTGATGGTTAACTGAAACAGCATTGCTCATCCTCATTCATGGACACTGGAGGGACAAACCCCACTGCCCAGGGGGACATAGTTGGTGTGTGTGTGGGTTTTTGTTTTTTTTGTGTGTGTGTTTTTTTTTTTTTTTTTTTGTGGTAATGTGTCTCTTCGGTAAGGAGGAGAAGAAAACACAACAAAGCATGGCGCCAGGATTGCACAGAGGAAGTGGCGATATAAAAGGCTGAATGGCATCAAAGCGGTTTTTGAGCAGTGAACCAAGCAACAAAAGCTTGGGTGGAAAAGAGCCCAAAGATGAGTCACATTAAGCCACAGAGTAAAGTATTTATGGCAGTGAAAGAGCTCTCACTGGAAAAGAATATTATAATTCATATTCATAGTGTTCCTGCTTTTGTGTACTGGAATGACAATTCTCTATCTGAATGCAAAGTGTTGCATTCTTTTCATATCAATCCTCAAGTGTACCCCTGTTTGTTTGTTTTGTTCTAGAAAGCGGTGACATTGAGTATGAAAGTTGTATTTGTACTGTGGTGTGGCATCTAGTTAAGAGTTTTGTTTGTGGCATGATGTGAAGTTGGCTCCTGCAGTCACAACTATCACCACATCTGAGGGTTCTGCAAGACTTTGCTGCCACCCTCTGGACATCTACACGCTCTCAACCACACATTTAAATTCACCCTTTGAGAATTTAAACCCTGTTGGCATACATATAATATTAAGAATTTTATTGCCTTGGAGATGTACTTTGGCACATTTGACTAAATCAGATTAACAACGTGCAGCTATCTTTGTGATTTTCAGTAGTAAGTTACTGATGCGAACCCTGAAAGGAAAAACAGGGTTTCACAAAAAAAAAGTAACTGCGGGGGTATTGTACTATGATGGCAGTTTTGAAGTAAAAAACAGACTCGACCTGTTATCTTTCATATTGAATGTGTAAAAGTCCTTTAAGGTGCCTCTAGGTAGGAACAAAGAGCCAGATTTTCTTCTTGTGTTTTTCTTTTATTAAATTAATAAAACAACCGCCTACTCAGACACAACACAAACATTTCACTCACACCTCAGTGTGTTTATGCTGGACTGTTGCCATTGATTTTATTACAGATAAATACAAGAAGAAAAGTGAGTGAGTGTTCCTCCTACTTTAGATGTTTTGTTATTTTTGTCCACCTGCTGTGTACCTTTTCTGGAGGTTAATATTCATATTTCATATTTAAAAGTTCCAATATAATCATTAATGTAATAACAAAAATGAACCAGCGTATTTTGATTTGTAGCCTAATCCTCCTATCCTATTGTTGTTGCTGTATTTTGCTGCTATTTATTTTTGGTAGATGACAATACAAGTAGTGACCATTAAATCTTTTATTTCCCCCTCCAGGAGCTTCGGGTTATCCCCTGTGCACACAGATTCCATAAAAAATGTGTCGATCCCTGGCTGCTCCAACATCACACCTGTCCCCACTGTAGACACAACATCATCGGTAAGTTGGTGCACAACTTCTAATTGCTTTGATGTTTACATGAAAAACCCTTTGTCAGTAGCAGTGACACTTATGTCACTGATGGACAAAAACTGTTTCCTGTTATAAAAGACTGACTTGTTATTGCTTTGGTATTTACAGCACTGAACACATTCGTTCATAAAGGTACTTATCATTTGTAAGATTCGAAATGTTAATTTTTTTTTCCACAGAGCAAAAGAAGGGAAATCCAGGACCAGCATGCATGGACCCTGGCAACCCAGTCCACGGCCGGCAGCAGAGGGTGGTGCTGCCAGTCCATTATCCTGGCAGGGTGCACCGTGCAGGCCAGGTGACAGCCTACCCAACCAGAACAAGCATGGACCCCCACGGCAACCCCATCACTGTGCTCACTGTGGACCAGCACCCAGATCCTCAAGGTTTGTACCCACCCCAATCAACGTCTGCCTTCCTCCGGAGCTACCACCCCACCCTCCATCTGGACCACTCACTCAACCCCCACCACTGCGGACTGGAGCACCGTGGACCCCCTGCCTACCAAGCACAACCACATCACCCTGCTTTTAAACGACCCAAATTCCACGGGCGCAACTTCTCCCGAGCAGCCTGCTTCTCGCAGTACGAGACTATGTACCAGCACTACTATTTTCAGGGGTTGACTTTCCCTCAGCAACCTGAGGGTGGCCAAGGGTCTGCAATGGCAGGACAGCTCGGCGGTGGAGGAGCTCATAAGGGCCACCACAGCAGGGCCTTCCAGCAGGGGCTGTTATACCCCACAGTGGTACACATGGCACCTGCCTCTTCTTCAAGGATAGGTGATACCGGCAGCACTTCTGGCCTGAGCTGTTACCATGGCCACCGCTCAGTGTGCAGCGGTTACCTCGCTGACTGCCCTGGTAGTGACAGCAGCAGCAGCAGCTCAGGCCAGTGTCACTGTTCCTCCAGTGACTCCATGTTGGACTGTACTGAGGTCAGCAACCAGGGGGTGTACGGTAGCTGCTCTACTTTCCGCAGCTCGCTGAGCAGTGACTACGATCCTTACGTCTACCGAAGTAAGAGCCCGTGTAGGGGCTCTGCAGGGGAAGCAGGGGCTGCGGCTTGCACCTCAGTTCCTGCCGAGGACTCATCATCCCCTGCTCCCTTGGGACATGACTGCCTCCAGCTTCCTCCTGGGGCTTCGGGATATAACTCGGGGGACCACCTCTCCAACTGCAGCTTGGAGCCCAACTACAGCAGTCGCTCATCACTGGAACCCAGGGAGAACAGCAACACTAGCACTACCTCAGGCGGGGCTCTAGAGGCTACCGGAGCAGACAGGGGGAAGGGGGCGCAAGACGAGTCAGGGGAGCTTGGGGCTGCAGCCTGTAGCTGCTGCTTCGAGGTGCTTCCTCCCAATGTGGAGTGCAAGGGGCAGGACTTGGACCAAGCTGGGCCTCTGGCCTCAGGACACTGTCACAGGGGGATGGAATTTCAGAGCTCCACCTCCAAGAACTACTTTGCTTCTGAGCACATGTGCCCTTCCTCGGAGCAGGTAAGCTACGAAGGGCTGCCTTGCTGTTTCTACAAAGAGATGAAGGTCCACAGGGCCACAGCAGGGCGCTACACAGAGGACTACGCTGTTAATGTGCAGTATGCGCATGCAGACTCAGAGGCCTGTTCTGGACAGGCCTGCTGCGAACTCAACCAGAGAATACCCATAATTCCTGAGGACACAGATTGTGAAATGGGCACAGGGACAGAGACCCAGAGCAGTTTATTGCCTGTCAGTGTGACAGTGGAGGCAGAGGTGCGGACAGGGGAGCGACATGAGCCCAGGGAGGGGTACTTCACCTCAGGACAGTTAAGAGGTCAGCCATACCCTCAGGAGGAGGAGACCAGGGCTTTGTTTCACCCTCAGCTCTCTGCAAGCCCTAATGCATTGGGAAGCAGTAAAACAAATGATGGAGGTCTGGGTATATGAACTTGAGTCCAGTCAAAAGTATGTATTTGGTACCGTATCAGTCAGTCAGTCAATCATTGAAACCCTCAGTTGCCTTGTTCTAACTGTGCTCTCTGAGCGCTGAATGTTTTCATCTTAGATTGTGTGGATTTCTACTGAAATGGCCTGTTATTTCTAGATATACAGTGTATCAAGTTCATTCCTGTGGCCACGAATGTCTCAGAAATTAGAGTGGTTGGTAATGGCATCTATTTGCAGACTGCTGCCATCAAGGGTTAGGCCCCTTCAATGCTATGAAATTGGGCCCATTTCTTATGAGATTTTTCAGACTTTGTCAAGAACAAAACATCTAGACTCCATCTTCTGTGTAAGATCTAGGAATACAGGAGTATTTGTTTTCCTAAAAGTTAAAAAAAAAGTATACTCTTAATTCACAAACATCTACATGTATACATTTTGTATATGTGCGCACATGAACACTGACTGCCTATAAAGCTTCAACCACCAACTCAAATAGGTTGTACGGACATAGCTATACCAAAACAGAAAGACATGATTGTTTTTTTTTTTTCTTCCTTTTTTTTTTTTTTTTTTTTCAAGAGCAGGGAAATGGGTCTAAGTGTCTGTGACCCACACATTTCTCTGAGGAGAAGAAGCTATATATTACAGAAAAAAAATGCATAGAAATGTGAATGCAAGGCTGACACTGGTCTCTATTCAATATGATACAGAATTTGTTTTATGCATTGCATTTCTGTCCAGTAGTGGCCTACCTGTATGAGATGTGCCAGAGCAACATGAAAGCCTTACGCTGGTAAGCTATTTGTAGCAATATCTAAAGACACTGCACCACTTTTGGTCGAATCCCAGACTTAAAGTGAAGGTGTCTCGGGGTCAGTAGATTTCTTCAGAGGTAGAGTGCAGCACTCTACCTCTTGTTTGGAAGCCCTTAAAACGTGTATTTTTGCTGTCACTTACCCGATTTCCTCCATGAGGCATGCTCTAATAAATATCTATGGTTCTTAAGATTCTAGCATGTATCAAAAGGCCAAAGGAAAGTAGCTGGAAAAGACTCATATTTCATAAGGGTTCCTTATTGTACTGTGACTTTTTTTTTTTTTTTTTTTTAAACAATGCAGTTTTACATACCACAGTCTTTCCGTTTGAATCATATCGTGCCGTGCATAATACATACAGTACTCGTGATATCAATGCTTGTCATTCATGCCTTTCTGTTTGTCCTGCAGACTGTTTTTATACTGTTTCTATGAAATATACACATTCTCTACACAGAGGAAATCCTTCTGAAATAACCCTATTTATAAGTTAACCCAGTGCTGTAATCAAGTGAGAATCTAATCTTGCCTTTTGCATAGAGATATGTACCTACTGCAAATATAACATTTTGGGGTACTTGAGTCACTATTTAATTTTTTTTTGTTATTGTTTCTAGCACTTAAGAAGATTAAAATGTGTACAAAAATTAATATTTTTTAATTTTTTAAGAATATAATTATTTTCTGTCATTACCATTACAAATGTTTAAAAAAGGCTAGAAATCAATCTGTGTATATTTCTGTACCTGTATAGCAACACATTTTCATGAATGGAAATATGTTCTCTGAATATTTATTTACTAATATATTTATCTTTAAGCCATGTCTTATGTTCAGAGTGTATGAACGTTTGAGTTATTTGGTTGCTTTTTATTTTGAGAAAAATCACTAACATGAGACTTTGTATATACATGGTAATTGCACACAAGACGATTAAATCTTCTCTGACCAAAAAACCGATTTTAAAACTTTAGTACCATACAGTTTTGTAATTAAAGTGTACAAAGATCTGTAAAATATACAGTTTTATTCAAGTAACTCATGTTGTGGTGTCCTCCTTTTACATTATTTACATTCAGCGTTATTTCCACAAGTCATCAGCTGTTGTTTGATGTAGTTATAAACCATTTGTAGGTTTTATTTATTACCAAAATGTTGGTTACCGCATATAAAAACTTCAAACTTAAGTTACTTGGCAATTGTCTTAACACTGATACACCAAAAACAAATTTAGTTTGAAATTCTTTATATTAATAATGGTAAAAAGTACAGTTTACAGGTAATAAATACGTCCACTGAGCTCAGATTTTCTGCCGTCGTGCAGTGACATCTGCGGAGAGGAGCTGAGGCTTCTTGCTCTATGATATGTCTGAGAACCCTGCAGACAGTTTGTCATACAGGCGGAAAAGCCTGAAACACAGAGTCAGTGTATTTGCTCATTTGGAGGTTTTAGAAGTTCATCTCACAGCTTGAAACCAGAGTGAAGAGCCACCACACCGCCAGTGAGGTTGTAATACTGCACGCAGTAGAAACCTGCATCTTCAATCATAGATTTAAACTCCTCCTGCAGAAGGAAAAGAGGAGAAGAAATGACACACCGACGCTGTAGCCACAAAGCGACACTACCGCGCAGTCAAATAACTGAAGCCAATGAAAATCTAACTAGCTTGAAGAAAAGTTAACGGTAGCAAATTGTGCTAAAACAATTACTTAATCAATTAGGTGATTAACAGACAATTAATCAGCAAAGATTCTGATTCAAGTCATTTATAAAGTACAAAAAAAAAATTCTGCTTCCAGCGTCTAACTCTAAGACAGTAGTGCTTATCTTTGTTTTATATCATAAAAATGTCATTTCTGCCGGTCAGACAAAACAAGACACTTGAAGATGTCACCTTGGACATTTTTTAGACTGTATAATAAATCAATTTTAAAACGTACAATCAATTAATCACAAAACATAATCAATAGATTTATCTAGAATGAAAACAGTCTTTAGTCTAATCATGAGACATTAAGTAAGTAAGAAAGACTACATATCTAACAAAAACATGTAAACTACAGAGAAAAAGCAAAACAGCATCAAATTAAAATGACAGAAGCAACATGGTGGATATTTGTATAATAACAGCTGTAAAATAAGAAGGGAAATAATAAAATAATTTAAGATAGTCTTAATATGGAGATAATGGAAATAATAGAGAGACAGGGATAAAGGAATGCATTTTTCTAACCTGGTCAGGGAACTTGCGGATGCTCTCTACCAAATACTGATAGGACTTCCAGTCTCCAGCAATCACCTCTCCCAAAACTGGAATTACCTGGAAACTGTAAGTGTCATAAAGCCTGAAAAATGGAAGAGGAAATGAGTTAGCCAAAGAGTCAAAAGCTGTTTTCTCTGGAATTGGCTGCCAATCCCAAATGTCTCTAAGGTCTACGTATGTTTTGTCTTCTTAGACTGGAAAGTTTTGTTTTCATAGAGTAAAACATCGCTATATTTCCAATGAAATGCTTTTCCCATGACATCTTAAATTATACAGTACATGTAAATACAGCTCTAGTTTATATAGGTAGAAATGACTGTCTGGCCCTTTAAAAACATGTAGCGTTTTAATACCTGTAAATCCTTAGCATACTGCTTTTGGAGCATATATGAAATTATTGGTCAATCATCTAAAAGGCTGGCAGCCTCAGCAGCCTCTACAGCAGAACCATGTGCCATAAAGAAGGAAAAACACAGGTTAACAAAAGCTGCATTTCGTTTAGATAAGCCAGTTCCAGGGCCCTGCTATTATGCATACTGGTTTACTGGAATGGCTTACTGGGACACTTAATGGAACAGAGCCATCATTAATGTTATAGTTATGGAGTACTACGCAGCCAGAGGTCACTTTTAAGAGGAAATCTACTGGTGGTCTCTGTGGTACGAAACCAGAAGAGGGCAGTGTCCTTCCAGAGCTAACAAAGCTAACGTCATCTCTCACATTTGCAGATGTGGAAGGACACAAAAGTCAGTAAGGTAAAAAAAAAAAAGATAGATAGATAGATGCAACAATTAGTCGAGTAATCAATAAGTCGATTGACAGATTAACTAATTTTATAATTGATTAATCATTTTAGTAATTTTTCAAGCAAAAATGCCAAGGGAGAAACTAATTGTTTATTGGAAATGTCTAAATTTTGCAGGTTTTCCTTTGTTTACATTAATTATCAGGAGGTTAAAATACTTAACTGAAAAATAAAAGTAACACATTTAACAAAGCAGGAAAATAATTAACACTTCTCCCAGAACATGGTGAAACTGATAAGATTAGTTCTGTTATGTATTGATTTGCACAGATCTTTCCCTGGTGTCTAGCCAGCTGCTATAACGTGTTGTTGGATTCGTAACGGCAGCAATAAATCTAACTTTTGAGAGTTACAGGGCTGATATATATTCACAAGTCATCCGTCATGAGCGAACACTCCTCCTCACCTTGCCAACACAGGATTTGTCACTTTACTGAACTCCAAGCACAGGAACCTGCCGCCAGGCTTCAGGACCCGCAGAGCCTCCTGTAGCGCCTACACAAAAGTAGAGATGATGCTGAAATGATGAGTGAATGTATCAACAAGATTTCTGATCATCAATTAATCATTTAAGTCATTTATTAAGCAGAAATGCCAAACATTTGTTGGTTTTTATACTTCTGAAATGTTAATTTGAAGATGTCACCTTCTTAAAAAATGATGACGGACATTTTTTATGAATGTCTGACATTTTATAGAAAATGAATCAGTTAAATAAAAAAAGAGTTTATTAAATAATGAACAGAATTGTTAGCTACTAAATACATTAAATATAAATATAACTAAAAAAAATTATACTCTGAGTACTTATAATGCATGTGCATGAGATGGAAATGTAACTAAAAGTGGTAAAAGAATTTTTTTTCCAGGATTTTTAATGAATTTAAAGCCTTTGAATCAACATATTATATGTAATGTTATCACACGTCTTTCTATGCAACCTTTCTGACACCATTTTTTTTTAATTCAAATGGATCACAGTACAGGAGTCGACAGTAATGCTCAGTTTCCTGCTAAATAACAGTTTGACAGGGATGGACACTGCTTTGTGGATCCAAACATGTTCTGTTAACAGGCTGATAATCACTTAATGCAGAGCTGCAGCGCCACCTTGTTCTTACAAAGATCTTCTGTGCGTTAGAGGAAAGCAGCAGTGATGCTCTGGTCAGTTACCTGATCTATATGAGTGACGTTACGAATGCCGAAGGCGATGGTGTAAATATCAAACTGGTCATCATCAAAGGGTAGCTCCTCTGCATCCCCCACCACCCACGACAGACCTGACACACAAAGAAGCACAAAGTCAAAAATAACAGAAACTTTCTACTTGATCGAAGTTTTCATGTTTCTTTCATGTGATGAACTTCTAAGCTGTAATTCCAGTTTGCAAACTTGTGATAAGTTTTGAACCAATAGTTCTGTTTCGTAATCCTGCAACAATTATTGTGCGCTCTGTTCAGGTTACGCATGGCTGCACAGAAGTCTCGCACACTTATAATTAAAGTGTTTTTTGTATCTGCGGTTCCAGTTTGTGCGCTGTGCTCAGGATTGAGCTTCCACTGCTTGGGAACGAAAGTCTGCACACAATTAATTTATATTCATGCATAAAGTGATTGCAGATTGTTGACATCCAGTCAAATCAATTCTACAACCACAATCTGAGCTCAGTAAACACAGTTTCTGTCACTGAACACATTAAATTGCACAATACTTCAACAGCCGTGAGCTTCGGCTCATCTTTGATTATATTTGCTGCTTTTATAGAACATAGAAAAGCAGAGGAGATACAGTTTTCTCATCACTGTCTGCTGTCCATGCAGGACTGTTTTTACTCCTCAACATCTACATCAGTCACTTTGGTGACTTATCTCAAGATGAAGCCACTGTACCTGATTTACTGGACTGAATCCTGGGTGAGGCTCCGCTGCAGCTGGCACTGTCAATCAATCATTAAATCAAACGCTGTGGGTTTGGTTTTCCCAACTTCTTGTCAGTAAATTAAGACCAGAGCAGCAAGTAATCCTCAATGTCTCCTCTGTTCTGACTGGCGTCAGGTTGTCACTCTCACCAAAATCAGTTCATGTTTAGATATATAGCTTGTTTTTCTGACTAACTACTCCCTAAACTGAGTCATGATGCTCATGTGCATGAAGCTGACGATTATTTTTTTCAATTTGGTGCCAACATGCTAATGAGTTTCCTCATCAATACCATGTTTTTGTACAAAAATTTTCAAATTTACAAAATAAGCCTTCTCAAATCAGCATCAGCATTTAATCTCATCTTAACACAAAACAGTCATACAAGAACTTTGCCTCAATAAAACTAAAGTGAGCAAAATATTACGAATTAAATCAAAAATGATAAAAGAATAATTAATCAAGACCAAGAATGTGGACAGTTTTTGATACATTTCAGCCTGTTCTCACAAAGAGAGGTTTGATATCCAGTCATATCAGAAACCTGGATAAAGTGTTTACATCCCAGTTGCTTTCAGAACGACCCAATCAGAATCAAAAGCCAGGATAGGGGCTTGTACAGGCTCATGTAACCATAGAATCTTTACGTGCACAGTTACATGAGTGGGATACCCCAAAAACCTGATCTATGTATATGTAAACATGCTCACTGAAACCTCCCAGTTGAGGGGAAAATACAGGGATCAGGTGTCTTTCTTTTGGGACACTTGAAGCAGTTTTACAGGTGAAAACTTACCAGCACTGATGCCCGTGCTGTCAGCTTTCTGCTTGCCCACTTTCAGCATCTCCTTGTTGATGTCACACACCACCGCTTTGGATTCCTGGGGCCCGTCCTTGTCCTCGTTGGAGTAGCTGTTGGAAATGTCCTGCCACGAAGGCGTCTGCATGGTCCTCGCCACCCGCCTCTTCTGGCGTTCTTGCTGAGAACGAACGTACTCCAGGAAACGGAAAGAAATGTCACCTGTAGCGGAGTGATACCAGTGTGGGAGTAAGCTCAGTAAACTTTATGTTGAATTTCTATGCTTATGTCTTACATAAACAAAAATTAAATATGAGATGTTTCAGCCTCTTTACCCGTTCCGCCTGCCACATCCAGTAGTCGTGCACCAGGCTGTGGGTTCATGACGTGCAGCAGCGCGTCCTTCCACAGTCGATGAATCCCCAGACTCATGGCATCGTTCATGATGTCATACTTCTGGGCCACATTCTCAAATACCTTATACACTGAAAAAGCAAAATGGAAAGAAAGCATCTGTATCAGTGGAAGCTGTTCGGGGCTTGTTTTATGTTTTTACTCTGCTGTAAGTTCTTTATTTGAATATACTCAGATATTTTGCTGCATTGAGGTTTACATGCACCAATCCACTTTAAATGTTTAGTATTTTTGTCTCGACAACTTTGTGTTTTGTGTGACATTTGTGTCAGTTTTATACTCTGGTGCTGAAGAAACATGATTTCATTTTAACAGTATTTCTTCCAGTTGAAGTGACAAATAAACAAATGAACTTAAATCTGTGGGTTCATGTTTTTGTTCATGTGAGTTGTCATTCTGTAAAGCACTCCTAAATTTTTCACGTGATCTACAGTATATTACAAACTAAGTTTATCTTTAATTGGATAATGGGATGTCTGCAATAACCAGACATAAAATATGGTCAAACAAAATACTTTTTAAATTGTATATGGTTAATAGAGATATACAGGGTTTGTTATATGTCTGTATAAGTATGCAACACTTTGAGTGTATGAAGCAATGTGTCTGCATGTCCGTTACTATAAAACACAATCCTACACAAGTAAATGACAAATATCATTTAAAAATCCTGAAAGCAGCCTGAAAGTAATACAGGGATGTAGTCATTGCGTTTATGCTATTAATGTCAGACATTAACGTATATATGTACAGTAAGCATACACATTTCCTTTCTTTGTATTTTATGTGTAATGTAAGCTCGACAGGTGAAATGGCATTTGTTTTAGGGAAGAATGAAAATACCGTCAATATCGTCATACTTTCAATACTGTGAAAAATTTTGTGATATGATATTTTTGCCATATCGTCCCAGCCCTGTAAAACGCCCCTTTTAGTGTCCTTACAGACTCCATTCAAAAAACTGACACATTATAATACGTTGCTGTGAAGGCAAAACTGCTGGTACAACATGTTTTAAAACGTTATATTAATTAATGCCAACTACTTTTAAGTTTGGCATATATATAATACACCAAACATCACAAATTTTGGTAAAATTCCCACTTATATTTTCATTGCACAGCGGTGGGAATCACCTGTTAATTTTTATTTTTAGAAGTTTTATTGAGCAGAAGTGTCACTTCATGGTTCAATTGTAACGCCGAATTATCCAGGAGACCTTCGGCATTTTAAAAACATCTAAATACCTGTTCGTCACGGTGTGCATATTTACCGGCAGATAACGAGCTGATAAATAGCGAGATTTTTGAATGAGGTTTGCTCTCCGGGACGCTGTCACCCACCTCTCTTCGCCTTCTCTGCCTCTGGCACAGTCTCGAAGCCAAAATGTGTGTTTCTGTCGCTGAAACAACGACAAGACGACGGTCCCCAACAACAACCGGACCGACCCGAAACTCCACCAGCTGTAACGTTAATATTTCTGTTAGAGAGACGGATCACCCTCCGGACCAACTGTCTCATGGACACCGCCATGTTGACCGTGGTTATTCAATTGCCCGTCAGTCTGTCGTCATTCACACGCGACAGCAACATAGAACTCCTTTAAAAAACTTTATTAACAACGCAGTAATATTACAATACAAATAACAGTACAGGAGTATGAAACACAAGCAGAAATAAAATCGTACAATGTAAAAATATAGATGATCACATCTGGCAATATTGTCCACAATGTTTCTCAAGAAATGAGATGTCTTTAAAGCTGTTTGTTTATTTGTTTGTCTGTTTTTAGATTCCCTGCGGATAGAATCGTAATCTGAACATAAAAAATTATTAATTATTTTTTCATTTGTTTGTTTGTTTTTTGGAAGAAACTGAAGAAGTTATGAAGTTATCAACTTCATTGTCATTAAACTCTACATTCAAAAACAAGACCATACTTTCTGTAATAGGAACCAAGATTATGATGAGTCTCCCAGATGAATAAGGAAATTTGAGTCCAAAATTTACATGGGTAAGTACAGACAATAAATATACAATAAACGTAAATAAATAAACGTTGGGTCTAAAGTTGTGAATGAATTCATTGCAGGAATAGTATCTGTGTAAAATTTTAATACGAATTTCTTTAACTTTCTTCTTCTTCTTCTTTTTCTTCTTCTTCTTCTGGGTTTATTAGTGGTTTGAAAACCAACGTAAAGGCGCATTAACGCTACCTACTGGACTGGGTTATGAAACAGTAGATTAATAGACTAAATAAATAAATAGATAGATACATTCTCTCTACTAAACCTGTTTTCTTAAGATATTTAATTAGGTGACTGTATATTCAATGTTGAGTCGGTGTGTACATATGCAAGACTATGTTGGACTCCGTAGTTTTCTTTGGGCCGCTGCCAGATCTACATAAATATATATATATAGCTGCTCTTTAAGGACATCTATGCTATTACTTTTTATTTTTATAACTTATATTTTTTAAGATGTTAAACTTTTTTCAACATTTTTTTTTTTACAATGTAAGTAAATGGGAGCAAATGACACACATACAGACTTATACATGCATACTGGCCCTCGTACTTTACATACATACATACATACATACATACATACATACATACATGCATATATACATACATACAGACAGACAGACAGATGGGTGACAAATTAAAGGAAAAACACAAAAAGTCCAAAAACACAGAGTCCATGACAGAAAGTCTATGGGAGGAATGTTTGCAAGGTGGTATCTCAAAAACTAAAAGTGCTAAAGTATTCATACTACATGGACAAGTGTCCTATGTGGAAATGCTTAACATATGAAAACATGGGACCAATAGCTCCACCCTGTGGTCATGAGTAAATCACCACCATACCACTTATTAACTGCCATATCTCTTAAATGTAATATACCATGGTAACCAAATTCTGTAAAGTTGTACAGATGGGGATGCTGAACAAGTGTGTAGTATTTGCAGCAATGCTTTGCAATTTATTTCAGCTGTCAGCATTCACACGCATGTTGCACAGGAAATGCATTTCTAGTTGTTGTTGTTATGCTTCTCTGTGTCTCTCTCCCCCCTCTCCCCTCTCTCCCTCTTTCTCTCTCAACCCAACTGGTCAAGGCAGATGGCTGCCCACCTAGAGCCCGGTTCTGCTTGAGGTTTCTTCCCATTAAAGGGGAGTTTTTCCTCGCTGCTGTCACCAAATGCTTCCCCATGGAGGAATTGTTGGGTCTCTGTAAATTCAAGAGTACTGTCTAGACCTGCTGTATGTGAAAAGTGCCCTGAGATAACTTTTGTTATGATGTTATATAAATAAAATTGCATTTAATTGAAAATAAATTAATATATTCGCCATGATGCTTCTTCAAGAAGATTCCCTAATGTGATGTTATGCTTTGCTTCTTTCAGTGCTGATATCAGTTTCCTTTTTCCCCCTCATAGATACTCCAGTAGCACATGTTGAATAGATGCAGTTTGATTACAATGCATGCATGGTCCAGTTGAGTCTTCACCTACTTTATGCAGTGTTTGATTAAGTCCTCTGTGCTCTATCCTTAGAAGGGACATAACTGCTTCTTCCCTTCAGTTCCTGCCCAGCTTCCTTCCAGTACCAACACGTTTTTGTATATTACAGAGATGTCTTCCCATGTCATTGATATTCCAGTATTCTTGCCACACTTTTTGCATTTGACTTTTAATGATAGTTTACTTAACAGAACCTGCATGCTGACTGACTGTGATTTAAGTCATTGTTTGGCCAGTATATCCACACCCTTGTTTCCTTCCATACCTACATAGGCAGAAACCCAAATGAAACAAATGACATACTTCAAACAGAATATCTTGACTGCATGATTTCCCAGACCTGATACTTGTGAGTGCTTTTTTCCCAGACTTCATACATTTGCAGGATTATAATTAGTATTTTTGTGCCAAAGAAGAAGATATCATGTTGAATATAGAAACATAACACACTGCCACACTGATTTGGTTCAAACTTTTAGACCAGGGATCAGCAGTTAGGTTCAACCATAAGCTAGTTTCTTCAGGATTTTTCATCAGGGGGGCCATTGGTTAGTGCAGTGGAAACACAGGCCTAAATGTTTTGTTTATTTCTCTTAATTCATTAAAAAAATTAAATTGATTTATAACACTGTTTAGGATTGTATCTGAGGGCAGATCTCATTTCCCCCATTATTCATACATGAACATATTGCACTTGAAGACTAGAGATGTACTTTATTGGTTATCCACACATGATAGACAGCATCCTGCTGCATCAACACACCACTTCTGTTCACCTTCCACCTATTTGTGTTTGTGAAGAACAAATCAGTTCAGGTCAGGCTAAGTCATTGAATTAAAACTGTGTTAGAATGAACTCAATGTTTAATCTCAAAATGTCATTTCTGGTTTATTAGACTTAGTTTCAGCAACATGCGCTGTTCAAACAGCATGGTGCAACTACGGTTTTAATACCTCTCCTGGTGTGGGGGCAGGATTAGATGAAACAAGTTTATATTCATTGGGATTTACACACGCCTTGTATTTATTTTGTTATCTACAGTAGGTTTGTGGAAAATGATGTCATTATATGTCTTTCATCAGGGTGCCAAATATTTTTGCTGGCGCTTTGTGCCGCTATTTACCTACCACTGTTGTAGACTATGATGCATTTTCAAAATGTTAACTTGTAAGCTTATACGAGGCTTCAGCAGTCTGAGTTAGGTATGTCAAGTGGATATCTGCCACATTTACAGTCTTTTTTTTTTTAGCATCAAATTCCCTCTTTGTGTTTCCTCAGACAGTGTTTCCCTGTTGAGCACAGAAGGAGGCTTGTGGATTTTGGCCCCTATCACTTACATTGTACGTGCATAAGGAATCTTCTGGTGGCCAGTATGAACAGGAGGAATGATTATGGCAAGAAAAAACTATTTCAATATTCATTTTGGACACCTGACTGTTGTTTTAAGACAGACTTGAAAAATTGTGAACCCGTCCTTTAAACTTTTTTTGATACTATTTCTTTCCAACAAAGCTGCAACAAACAGACCAATGTGCAGTGAATCAATCCAAGGCAATCATGATGTGAAGTCATTTAATTATATTTTAACAATAATGATAGGGTTTCAATAATTTTTGATGATTATCGTCATAATACCGTTTACTGTGATATTTTTACCCACAGGATTGAACCATCACCTGTAGAATTAGTGGCATTAGTAGAATCAGGTTATCAACTCCCCACCCCTCCAGTGAAACAGAAAAACAGCAAATCCTCACATTTGAGAAGCTGGAACAAGTGAATCTGTGACTAAATTATTAAAACATCTTCAAAATGGATCATCCTCACTAATCAGCTGTCCTGACAGTAGAAGCTGCGTAGTGTATATATAAACAGCTTTCAACAGCATAAAGATACGATAATAGAAGGGAAATCTCAAGCATTAAACAGGTCAATGCATGTACTCAAAACCACTGAAGGGCATAAGGCTGCCTTAATTGCACCAGGGTCACAGACAATATGGCAGAGCGAGGCGGATCAAAACAGACAAGTTCCTGCACGGCCAGTAAACCAGACGCTTTCACACAGTTCTTTTTCAAATCCATCAAGGGAGAGAGACCAGCTCAGTACAGTACCTCACTCCCAATCTACGTGACTTCAGTACCTTGAGTGCAGAAAGTGGCAGGTATTGTCTTCCATTCTTCTCACTTTCTCGTTCTTATAGTAACCAGACACTGCAATGTATTGTCCTATTGTTGCCTTAATTACTGGTCGACTCGGGTTCAGAAGGATCAGCTCACACCAGTCTCTTTTCCTTGGTCTGCAAGCCAAGGGTTTTTCACAGGGACCCAGAGGAGTGGTGATAATGTTCAGAGTCTAGTTAAGGATTAATGTTACAGCTGCACAATTGCTATTGAGAGAAAACCATTTGGGATCAATGGGAGGGTGTGTAAAAGGCCTCAAAGATTTTATATCTTACTGTGGCTGTATGGATGACAGAACTTTACAGAAAGGCCACATGGGCAAAAAATAAATAAAAATCTATGTTTGTTATAATTACAGTACTTTTGACTAAAGCACTAATTCAATGTTATTCAGCACCTTTCTGGGTTTTGTGGCTACTAAAAAGACTATCTTATTCAGCCAGCGAGCTGTCAGCGAGCCTTATTATCAGGGTACTTTGGAGGAAATGTGTGTTCAAACATCATATCACCAGTAGGGGGAGTAAAAGGATCATTTACAGTTTGATGTTTCTAGTCTCCTGTATTGGAATGTGTATGTTTTTATTGGAAATTAACCTAAATGATCTTCAAATGACCTGAGGCTCTGTGTTTTTGCTGATCTCTGGATGATTTTGAATGTTTTAGACCATTAATAGACTTACTACATTATTGATTAACTTTTGCGTAAGCCTTTTGCTTTCCAATTTGCTTCAAAGGTCCTCATGTAACTTGCTTTTTGGAAGCATGTCCTTTTCATCATCATCATCAAGAGATTTTTCTGGAAACCTTAACGATTTCACGTTTTTGTGTTTTACATAGTCTGTAGTTAGCGGCTTCATTATTGCAAATGCACTTCCATAGAAGCCTGTTTGGAAAGACTCGCAACATTTTAGAGGATTATTTTGCTTCTCTGTGGAGTTGCATTGGCCTTGCCAACAAATAGCAAGTTTCACATAAACAAACAGACCTTAAACCGCTTCAGAGTGAGTACTTGATGAAAGAAACACAGTAACACCTTTCATGAATTAAGAAATCATTCTTGAAAACATCCCAAGTGTTACAGCTTATTACACGTCCCTCCATGTTTGTTTTTTTCATGGTGTTCCAGTTGTAAAGCTGGACTCCTGCTGTTCCCTCAAAAATCTGCAGGTTGCATGCTTGACCTCATCCCGGAGGGGAGCCAATGGGTTACACATGGCACTCTAAATCCTCCCTCCATGTGTGTGCATCTCTGAACAGTCTGGGAGTCATTTCACAGATAAGTATTAAGCTTCACAGAAAGAAAAGGAGAAGGCTGTGCAGATGTCCTGCCATGCAAACACTGAAGTCTGAATCTTTTTAAGCCAAGCGGGGAGATTTTGGAAAATCACACTGCACCTTTTGATTTTCTCTCACAGTGCTGTGCACAAAAAAGGTTTCAAAGGGGAAGAGTGAATGGGATTAGCTTGATCTGGTATTTGTGGCCCATATGCTTCTCAGCCACTTGGGTATGTAATGTTATGTACAGTGATGAAATAAATGTTTTATTAAGAGGACAGAGGACAACAGAAGAATCATCATGACAAAGTATTAAGAAACATGCATACAGTGTTTATTTTGGAACCAGGACACATTAAATAAAACTACAAAGGTACTTCACTTATACAAAAGATAGATTATATCCCATTCACATACAAAATAACAATAATTTACTGTATAAATTAAAATTTTCACTATTTTGCTATGTACAATTTCATGAAAACAATGTTTTGGCCCCTCGAGATCATTTTCCACAGGGCTTCTGGTGTTTTCACATCAACGAACACTACAGGACATTCACATTAACTACAGTTTTGGAAAAGACGGTTTCCACCGCTCAGAAGATAGCGTGGAATTTTCCGATTGACTGGAGGACGGGACAGAAAATGGGAGTTTGCATAATTCACCAGGCTATCCAAACAAATATGCCCATGTTAGATTTTAACTGTCAGATTTCGTTAGCTTGTGTTTGATTTGAACGCACATTAATTTCCCATCGCTCCCACATCCACGCTCCTTTTTTTTCTCTCTCTCTACGCATGGTCTGCTCTGAACATCACAGACCCAGGGGCATGTGCTCTTGCCTTGCAATAATTAACATGAGTTACAGTTGAGCAGACAGGCAGAATATAGGACAGAGTCACATTTTTTACAAACTTCTGATTGGGGAAGAAAGGTTATTCGTCTTTTTATGGGCCTAAAAGTCTGTCTGATTCTTGAAAGCTATAAATCCTCTCTTTTGAATGTCACTGTGATGCTGCATTATGTGTAAAATATAACCTTTTGTCTCAAGTGCTCAGGTTGTTGCACATCTTCTAAGTGCATTTTTTCTTTTCACTGAGACTGAACTTAAAAAGTAAAAACAAGTACCGTTTCACGTGGAACTAGAAGCAAATTTAAGTGCATTGACGTTTCGGGTCTCTTCTTTATTTATTCTGACAGTCATTGGAAGATTTTTGACCCTCTAACATCCAGTCCCACGACAGGAAAGGCCAATTACTATGCCAATGTTGCACCAGTAGACTTTGACCTTTCACAAGTAGTTTAAATGGCACAGAAAACCCTCACAGCTGCAAACCTGCTGTCAGCTTGTGCATAGTACCATTGAGTGCTTTTGGTTACATTTCTGTCTGGGTATATTGTTTGCGCTCAACCTTTTGGCCTGAAATCAAGGCGACAAGTAAAAGCTTCGGTGTCTGCAGCGTCTTGTGAATTTAGGCAATTTACTGCTGTCTAAAGAAGAGAAAAAAAAAAAGCTGCATTCCACAAAGTTGCAGTTGATGAGTAAATACAAAAAGCACTTTGACGGGTCTCTCAAATGCTTTGCCGAGACACAAAATGAAAGAGCGGACATAAATATCATCATATCATCATTACCACACTGAATTACATAATATACAACAATATTCATCCCCCCCCTGTAATCAAAAGACAACTTAATGTGAACAATATGTTCAGTAAATGTCCAAGACTAAGACTATAAGAGCAAACGCAGAAATTAGAAAACAAAATTGTCTTTTAAAGCCTTGTCCGTTAGTACATGAAGATTTCTATTCCAAATAACTATGTGTTCTTCTTAGAAAAAAATAAATCATCTAATGTCCATCATATAACAAAAATGCCAAAGATCCAGTCTGGAGAGGTGTTTAGTTGAGTGTGTTCTGCTTAAAAAGACTATGATGTATTCTTGATTCAATGTTTTCAACCACTGTACAAGATGTGGCATAATTTTTTCCTTTACATTTTGGTGGTTATCTTATTTTGGAATGAAACTCTGAACATACAGAGTTTACAGCTGATTTTAAAGAAGTGCAGACTCTTGTGGGACCCTAGTCCACTTTGTAAAAGAAACAGATGTGAGGAATCTGAGACAAGGGAAGAGGAGATCCTTAAGGCACTTGAACACCATCAAACCGGAAAGACTCCCACCCACAACCGAGCAGAAAAAGCCCTCAGATCTTCCCAAGCCTCCCTAAATGGCAGTTTGTCTGCAAACTGCGCCACCCAACCCCCCCAGCGAACGACGCTACTTCTTCTCCCCACCCAAATCTGCAAGAGCGCTGAGTGAACGAGTGGGCGAGCGTGTTCTCTTTCTCTCTGATCTTTTCATTTTACAGCAAGTGATTCATCCCCAAAGTGCTGTGATATCTACCTTCGGTGTGACGTCTCCATGTCCTGTTTCCCTCTCCTTTCAGAAAGCTGCTTGTCACGTGAAACACATCAAAAAGAAACATTAGCACTTTGCTTACAGAATCAAGACACAAATAAATACACAACTCTTTGGATGGGAGGATTCTGGTTTTTGGCTGCAAGTGTTCATCATCCCTATGAGGCAGTTAGAAGAGTTATATAAAACTGTTAAGCTGTTAAGTGTTACAGCATATGTGTATGTGTATCAAAGACTCCGTTTCTTCATCCTCTCTTTGATACTGATGATTTGGTTGCCACTGTGACTCTAAAGCACCAGGAAGAGGTAAAGCTCCCTGTTTCCTAAACTGAACACAGACAGTGAAGTTAGCCGTTATTCTTTGCCTGGCTGTGTTGTGTTTTCACTGGTGAGCCTGCAGTCTGGAGGGTTTTCGGGAGGTACAGTATGTTGATTGTTATGGACGTCCGTGTGTGATGGAAATGGAATCTCACTGAGCCAGCGAAGCTTCCCTGCATGTTAAAAGCGTCCTTGTGTCTTTGTCAGAGCTGCAGATCTTACTCCGTTCTTTCGCTCTCCTCTCCCACTCTGTGGTCACTGACAGCCCTGTCTGTCCTCCTTGTCTTTGGTGCTGAGCAGGATGGGAGGGCCCAGCCACTTCGGCCCACGTACGGGCCATTTAGTAGCAGTCACTCAGTCAGTTGTCATTAGCCGCTCAGTTGTTGGCTTGTTAGCTTAGCGCCTCATAGAGTTTCATTGTCTGAGGGCTTGGCATCTGACGGCCCTTGTACAGAGAAGTTGTGGGTGGTGGTGGCGTTTGGTTAACGGTAGCAGCGCAGCAGTGGCGCTAGTTGCCCACCAGGGGGCTGAGGTCGCCGTGGTGGTTCTTTAGCTTCTTCTTGAAGAGGGAGATAGTGGAGGGCCGGTACAGGATGATCCAGGGCTCAGAGGAGGCTGTACTCTGGCTGCAGCTGTCTGAACCACTGACTGTTGGGATGTTGGGTGACCTGAGAGGCAAAGGAAAAAAAAAATTAAAAGGAGGAGAAGGAGAAAACAGACAACAGTGACAACAGAGAACAATTAGAGAGAGGACATAGTAGAAGATGACAGAGGAAGGAAACAGAGATGAGGTCAAGAGAGGGAAAGAGAATAATGGAAAGAGATTCAATACATTAAAACAACGATGGGTTTACTTAAAGCACAAAATCTAGTGGCAGTCACAGATATTTTTGTAGGTTCAATTATCTACTACTTAATTTGACATTTATAGCAAAGTTATCGATAGTAGGAATATTTTGTGTCATTTATCTAAAATTAGCAACCTTATCTTAGTTGGCAGCATAGGTTGAGCTTTGTTTTTAGAAGGTTTACTTCCATGATAAAAAAGATGATTTAATGCTGTGCTGTTTGGCAAAAAGTTAAAGCCCCTATAGTATGTTTAGGAGTTAAAAATAAAGACAAGGCTTGCTGTGCACCAAACACTTGGCTTTGGTCCAACTTAAAACTTTCTTGTATCTATTTAAACATTTTCTGCCAGTGGAAGCTAATTTACACAGAAAATTTCAAACTTTCCCCGACTGTATGTGTAGGATTTAAGAAGTTCAGGCTTTGGAGACTTCTAGTGGTACTATAAAGGAATTCATGGCAATCATTCATGAGCTGAAAGCAACACACAGACTGCACTAAGTTTCACCAAGATTGTCTCATTTTTCTACAGTATACCATCAGACATGTGACAATAACATAAAAATTCGAGCTTTAAATGTGTGAATGAACCGTAATCCGGGATATGAATGCATTGACAGTTGATGCTTGGTTGATCATGCACACCTCAATCGTCCTCATACTTACTTGACTGTGATGTGCAACAGCAGCTTTGCCACCATGGCTATGACAGTCAGTATGAGCAGACCAGCCAGAGCGTAGATGGTCCACACTACAGAGAGGGAGGGAGCAACACAGTTATAAGACATCAGATACAGTAACACGGTAATGAAAACAAACTGAAGCAGACTGAAAGGATTAGCAAGCAAAGAAATATTCAAGCACCGCTAGCACACCTGTTACCAGTGTTCAGCCAGCAAATTGTCAAGAAATGGTGATGCATTATCAATGCACATCTGTTCTTCTCTGGCTGAGAAATACATCAGTTAGCCCTTTGAGACAGAACACTCAGAGCTTGGAGAGGATAGTGTTTAACGAAAGTAGAAGAGCTCAAAACACGTTAGTCCACTCTGCGTAGCTCAGGCGAAGAAGTGCTCTGATTGTGATCAGCAGGGAGACCTGAACTAACTTAATTTAGCCAATAAGTCACTGACAGGAAAAAAACATGAGCATAATGTATCATTAGTCCTATGTATGATTATAAGAAGTTACTGTGGGCTTTTCAGAGGCATCTCAATGGAAAAAGATTATTTTAATGCTTTCAGGTCATGCTAAATCGGAGCCAAGAAAACTCCCACAACATCCCCGCAGAGGTAGAGAGAGATACAGAAAGTGCAGTGTATCATGGGTGTTAACATACTAGCGCTGTGGCCGGTGGTCTCGCCGCGTCCAGCCCACTGACCTGGCATGTTGTGCTCCGGTTTACCGGGGCTGGACGTGATCACGTAGAGGATCTGGGAGGAACGTCCATTAGAGGTGCTGTTGGATCTCTGTGTGACGCTGCCGGCCAGCTGGGGCCCCACCGTGCTGGAGATGTCCTCTCCTTCATCCTCGTCCTCTCCTTCAGCATCCATTGTTTTGGTGTCTTGGCTTCTCAGCGCTGCGGAAACAAGACAAAGTGATTTAGACAGGTTTATAGACAGTTGGATGTTGTTACTGACGCTATCAAGGTGTAGACATTACCTCAGATCAGTTAAAGGTTTTTTTACTGCCCCAAAGCACAATGTGACCCATGTGCTGATCAATGCTAGTGACCCAAGGATTACTTTGCCAGGTGCTGACATTTGTTTCGACTTTCTGGCATTTCCAGAAATCCCCCCGAACACCCAGATGCACACACACACACACACACACACCTATACACACATGCACACATACAGTATTACTGGCAAACTGTTCAGCAATGGAGAATGATAGTATTCATGAACTACCTACATTTCATCTTCAACAGTAACCTTGTTCTCAAGCCCAAAAGATTGACATTAATAAGAACAACATCATTATGAAAGTATTACGGTTTTTGGATTACTGTAGGACGAGACAATGATCTTCTGATTATCCAATTATCTGATAAGAGCATAGTGTGTCATAGTTTTACAAAATCCTGTTGTTTAAATGAATGATTCAAGTAAAATTTGACCCATGTGATTTTAATTGTGATATACGTATTTACTGATACTGGAAAACTATTCTTTGCAATACTTTTATATTTGTCAATAACAACAAAATAAGCAACAACACTGCTTGGCACCATCTACATTATGTATATAATGTATATAATTTGAATGTGATTGACATTAACAGTAAAAACAAAAAGGGTGGAAACAAGTTTAGAGAAGGCTGGAGAAGCAAAACCAGCTGCCATTTCCATTATTCAAACAAATCTATTATTCATTTTGTCCATCTTGCAATCTATAAATCATTTCTCAGAGTTAGTCTTTCCATCTCTGAAAAATAGTCTTATTATAATTGTTAATATTACTTTCTTTCAGGCACTTCTCTCAGCCTCAAGTGGAATACCATTACAGTTTTCTGCAATGTGTGATATCACCTGATCACTACATGCTACTCATCTTTATGTGGTGAAGATGTGACTATTTCTATGTATTACAGGCTTTCATGGCTCTCAAAGTGGGGAAATAGAAGAAGAAAGTCTGCCATGTTGTTGTAATTTCTACAAGTTGAGGACATTGATCACTTAACACCCATTTAATTATGCCTGTGGGTAAAGTGGGCTGTTGGTGCAAGCACGCAGTAAAAGGATACATCATGTTGATTATGTTGTTGAAAGTATACACAGCAGAGTCACAAGTGAATATTTAATACTAACTCCATTTCTTAAGAAACAGACCGACTTTGCAAAAACACTCAGGCATGCTGTAAACATGTGGTGTTGAGAGCTTTTCTGTGCGCTCCAGACATGATTCAAAAAGTGTTTGCAATAAATTCTGTTTGTTTTAACCTGCTCAGAGCACCAGATGGGCAGAGTTTGCTTCATAAAACAACAGTGCCAGAGAGCGTGGACTATTTCAACTCATTTGTGTGTTCCTAGAGGAAAGCAATATCCTAAATAACATCTCCTCTGCCTTTCATTTACTTCTCCTAAACATAGATGTGATTTATTTAAAATCACTGTGTGATTTTCAGAACTTTCTTTTACTTCTGCTCGTGAGAAAAAAAACTTTGGATGTGTCTCATGCTGATTTTCATGTCTCACTTGACTCTTTCTTTATTTTTCTTACTTATATTTGTTCTAGGCGTTGGCGAAGAAAAACATGTCCGAAATCTAAAAGCAACCTGAAATGATGAGATATCATGCTTTTCTAATTTGTCTCAAAGACATGTTTATACTCATGTCTCTTTAAATTATTCTTAAAGCAAAAAGAAACAGAAATTAAAAAGATATAATTAATATAATCATAATTCTAAGTTTCAGATCCTTCAGATTACATAACAGACGAGCTGGTTACCAAAATGTCCCGATATGGTAAACCCCACCCATCTTGTGTCCCACTTAGCTTAAATCAAACACTCCCTAACTATTTCCTAATACCATTTGATCCAGGCCTGTTCCACTCATCCATGAATGGTGGTTGGATGTTAAAAGCAGCATGGGATTTTTTTTTTTCTTTTCACATAATAGCTCAACCTGACTGTGATGTTCCCAAAACTTCCCACATGTTCCCCATTTGCAAACAAAGTACCCTGCTTCAAACCCGGGCACAGCTGAAACCCTCTGCCATCGTCATTTGAGAGTGTTTACCCTGAAATTACCATTTCTACCACTCAGTGTGTCACCAAGGAGATATTAGATGTATTTAGTGTTGATACTCAGCCTAACTGTTGTCTTTGCCTTTTAGTTTCTGTCTTCATTCGCTATATTTCTCTCTCGATCTTTCTTTAAGAAAACAGAAAACTCTATTACTTTAGGAGGTGACCTTTTCTCCTAACACATCTGAGATTCAATTTCTTGGCTACATGATGCCACACGTCAAACAAGAACCAAGACGTGAGGAGAAAGTACCATGCCTGTCCAAAGGTCAGAGGATTCTGACCTCCAGATATTGTTTTTACTGTAACGCCACTGGGAGAGAAAAATGACACTGGATTACAAATGGAGGCAGAAAGGGAGGAGCGGGGACAGATTGCCTCGCTGGTATAGCGACTTGCGGGCTTGAATGTCACCTACACTGAATTATATCAGGGTGTGCTTTACTCATACCTCCACAAATGAATCGATTAAATCATTTTTGGTGCATTCAGACTGTTCACGCAGAGACTCATTGTGGGAGAACAAAGTGTGAACACAAAAGATGACAGCTTTTCTTTTTCCACATTAGTCTATCTATATTTTCCACATTAGTCTGGAAAGATAAAATATTTTGCCGTAAGGTCTTTGCGTGGGATATAGTTCCTCAGCCGTATATGTGCTCTGCAGTGCAATCATGCTATCAGAAGGCACGGTGCATAGTATCACAGTGTTTTGTATGTAATTCACCAAGGAACACACTCTGAAGAAGCAAAGCAGCTTGCTGCGGCTTGATAAAAGGAGCGAGTTCCTAGAAAAACAAAACATTATTTAAATATGCAGTATCACCCAGGGCTGTGAGACATTGACTAGCAAATGAAAAGAGAAAAGGGCCTGCCAGTGGCGTGACAACTGCCTCACAAGAGCTAACATTAGTCTAATAACCAGGGCTGCCATACAAAACTCCATCACGGAGCCAGCAAGTCAGCACGCACCTGATCATGCAAATGTGACTCTTGGTGGGTGTGAGGGATACTGTAGCTCAGGCAGTTTGCTGAAACTCAAACCTTAGAAGTGATACTGTCATAGGCTTTTACAAAACTACCTTTTTTCAAAGCACTTGTGGTGGACCACTTATCATAAGAAATGTCAGAAAAGCCAGTGAAATCCTGCAGTACCTTGGTAAAGCAGAGCAAATCCTTGGGCCTGGTTTGTGCGGTCTGAGTAGAAGTAGAGTATGACGAAGTCGCCTGTGATGTTCACCAGCTCCCGTGGTGGGCTGCGCCAGTCAAAGCGTGCAACCACCTGGTTGGTGTAGCCGTCCAATAGCTCCACCATGTCCGTCTGGTCAGAGATGTCGAAGAAGGTGAAGTTGAAGAGGATGGCAAAGGATCCAGGCACCTGGATAGTCCAGTAGCAAACACGGCCAGGCGAGTATTTGTCTGGGAAGTCAGGGGAGTAGATCACTCCTGATGGAGAGCTGTAGTTTCCACCGCAGGCCCCCACTCGAGCTAGAGGACAAAAAAGAGGAGGAAATAGTCAGAGATACTGTATAAGCTATCAAAGTTTAGAAGCTACTGAGATTCAGATTGTTTGTCTCTGAACTAATGACCAAACAGGGGCCATTTTCAGCATCTTTGTGCCATCACATTAATCTTGATCAGTAAGACATACAGCAGGTGTCATGAGTACCCTTGAGAAGAGGAGAGTACATTATATTTTGGCTAGAAAATCTCAAATTGCAAAGTTGTGTAGTAGCAGAAAAGATCATGAAGTCGGAGACAGAGCAACACACTCTCATACTCACTGTCAAAGATGATGACCCAGCCGTCTCCACCGCAGGGCTGGGTGTGGTCGCCGAAGCAAACGTGGTTACACTCCATGCTAGGTGACTCTCCGTGGTCACGCAGGTCCACTTCGTTTCCGCAGAAACAGGCATATCCTGATTCCATACCGGCAAGCTGCACAACACAAAAAGAGTCAGGAATTCAAAACAAACTGTGGGTAACGCTTCTCATAATGCTACTCATTACAAATCCATTTGCAATGGGTGCCTGTGAGGAAAACATTGACTGTCATTCTGATGACTCAGAGAATGCTTTGTAGAAGAAACATGAAGATTTTGGCTTTTCTCTCTACTCTAAAAATACTTAAAATTTTTTCCATTAAATTATTATATGATTGCACAACAAATTTGCATGAAAATAAAAATAACTGCACACACAAAACATATTCATGTACTTTTTATAAGTTAAGTTTCTCATATCAGCTTTATGTGACATTGTGTTAACACTTAGTAAACACTTCATGTAACTCCTTGCCTTTTTGAAAGTGACTTTAGACTAAAGTGCCCTAATTACTTTTTCTCTCGTGATTACAAGATTCTGTAATTCAAGTCTGGAAAACTACAACCTCTCAGTTCGTCTGATTAGAAGCCTCCTTGTGCCTTTCAAACACACAGCTGTACAAAGAGAGTACAGAATAAACCTTACAGAAATAGCACCTATCTATCTTCAAAATCAAAACTGTTAGTAAACTGTTCCTGAAAGCGTCGGAGTAGGAATGTGGAACGTCAAAAACCATCACACATCTTGACCTCGCCACCAATGGCTGCTTGTCCTCAAAAGAGCTATTGTCCTTCATTCAAAAGGACACCATTGTCCAATTTTCAGGCCCTAAATGAGTTCACACAACTGAAGGTACTGCATCATTTCCCACTCTGCGTCTTTTCTCATGGAATAGGAATTTATGGAGCCTCTGCTCTCGCCAAGATGTATCAAGCTACGTCCTTGTTGCATTATTCTATCTGATGAAGTAACGTTTGAAAACACCAACGTGAATATTTCTGGCGGAGCAAACAAGTGATGTATCGCTGTCTAACTCATCAGGCATGCTCTTTGTCAAAAAGTCACACGGGATCTGTACTTCCGAGCACTGATGTTTCACATGCACATTAAGGACAGTGACAGTCCAAGGGTAGGCAGACGATGCCAATCTGCCGCCACATCTGGTAACATCTGCTGAATTGAGAGGGGAGGGGGAAGCTGTCACTATTTGTCGATGCAGACAGAGCTGAACCGGATCTGCTGAGACAGAAAATGAACACCTGGCACTGTTTATAGCTGGGACAATGGCATGCCAGATTCAGAGATGAGTAAAATGCATTGAAGAGGAGGTGCCCACTGGGCTAATAACCGTTCATTTCCAGCTGTCAGCCTTGATTGCTGTGATGATTTGTCATCCGCTGCTTGGTTTCAAACAGGAAGTTTGATGGCTGAATAAAGGGGGTACTGACTGTACTGGACATCATGGTGATAATTGTCAGGAAACTGCCCGTAAATGCAGATGATTTACATGAAAGCTTGACTATTGCAAGAGACAGCTCATGTCAACTTTAGACATGTCAGGGGCAACTGACTGAATGCTTTCTCATTCAGTGAGTGGCCACATTTGAACTTGCCAGTATGAGTGCCAGGAGCTTGTTTTTTTATGTTTTCTCCCACAGAAGCTGCCAGTTTTCATTTGACTTAAAACATGCTCTCGGGTTATAGATTTTCTTTTATACAATTCTGCTTTAGTTTCAAATCTCACTTTGTATCTCTGCTTCCTGCAGAAGCTGATACAGTTCTGGATGGTGAGTTTGTTGGAGGTCTCACTGGTGCCGGACAGGGTGGGGGGATCGCCGCTGTCTTTGAAGCAGCCCAAGTTCCCAGGCACTGTAAGAAGAAGAGAGGAGAGGAAAAAAACGATTAGTTACGCACAATAACTTCGATGCACTCTGTATCACATGCTGACTATTAGCGGTTCATGTACAAATGTCATAGCTGTGAGAGTGTTTTTTGTAATTTCGATCGTAGATCCAGGTTTCCCTCTGGATCCGCTGCAGGGTTCAGTCTAAATGGGTGTTGGAGTTTGAAGTATATCATTTTTTGATTATTTTGATTATCAGTGTCATCATGGGTGAGGTCAGTTTGCTGCTGAGCAGTAACATGATGTAGATGTGACCAGATGTGGTATTTTCATTTTATTGAGAAACTTGACATCTCTACAGAAAGTCATGAAAAGGTCAGTGCATGACTTCATTCCTTCATTCAAAATGTGTCTTAAACACTACGAAGCGCATCATCTACATCTTCCTATAAGTTCAGACTTTGCTCTATAAACCCCAGACACAGGACATCTATGGTAACACACTCCAGAAGTAATAAAGCCTCTGTTTCAGTGTTTTGGTGTGAACTGTCAACAGGCCAGCCAACAATTGGCCTCTGAAGAGAAGAGAAGAAGAAGAGGAAAGAGATAATAGGGGATGAGGAGGCGATGGAGGGGACAAAGATGTTTGAGTCATAACGAGAGGAAGCTGGAATCTCGAAAATGTACCCTGTCAGATATGAGAGCAAGTTGCATCAGATTAGGGATGTAGCCTCTTCTACACATGTGTGTGCGTGTGGTGAGACAATGGGTTTTCTATATTTGATGTGCCAAGAATTCCTAGCTGGTATTTGACAGATGGCAACACCTTCGTTCTCCAATAAACACAGGATCAGTTTTCCATAAAATATTTAACACATAAACTGTTTTTGGTTTTGAACTGCTACCGGAGACATACTTTGGTTGATGCAAGAAGCAGCTACATACTGTACAACTTCTGCATCACTTTTCATTTTTACTTTTTTATACCCTATTGGTTTTCAGCGTGTTGCCATCCATCGTATCAACATCTATTGAAAATGCTTGTTAGGTGAGACCAGGGGGACGTATGACACAAATAGGCCAACAATCGCAGATGGATCCCAGACCAGACAGATAGGTGGAAAATGGATGTTGACACCTTTCTAGATCACATTGGAGTCAGATGAATCAGCCCGCCGTCCCTAATCCACTGTGTATTCATCAAATACTATGCAATCTCTCAAAATCCAGCGCGGTGATTAAACCCTCCAAAGCCTTTAAATTCAATGTAATAGCTCAGGAAGTGCCAACAAAGCTTCCAGCGGTCTACATCCCGCTTGTGATTTGTTTTTCATTGCGATTAAAACGGGCTTACTCCTGTTTCATTTCCATGTTCTGAGGTTAAACGAATTTGACACACAGAAGTAAATGCACAATCTGAAAGTAATTTTCACTGCAAGTATAAAAAAAAATCAACCCCCAAAGCTCTTCACTCTAATTGGAATTGGTGTCATCTGACCTAAGGGTACAAAAGAGCTCATTAGAAGAAGACAGGAAAGACAAGAGCAAAGTCTGTGCCCAAAATAGTTGTCAATGCTGCTTTCAGATACAACATAAGGATGCAAAAATCAAAAGCATGTGACATTACAGTACATTCTTGTTCTTAATCGAGCGTGTACAATTTCCATCTAGTGTCTTTAACTGCAAGTTAAATGAGGTACAACTCATCTTTAATACAGATTTCAAAGTGTGATTGATCTTCCTGCAGTCTTGCAGTCTTTTAAACTCAAAACGACTGGAAATTAAATCAGCGGAAAAACAGGTCAAGTCTGATATTTTAAGTTTGTACTGGCAGTATATTAGAATCATGAAAAGTAACAGTGTTGCAGCTACTGAATTTGGAACATACAGTAAAAAACTATAGTGAATTTCCCTGAATAAGCCCACCACAGGGGGTTATTTTGCTTGATACCAATATAAATGCATATGCGATTCAGCAGAGAATTCAACAATGCAGTTTCCTCACATACTGATAAAAAAAAATAGCAAGACATTTATTTGATCATAAGTTTGATATCACACAGCAGCATGTCTTATTTGTGAGTCTTACTTTGTGGATGTTGCAAAGTCTGACAACAAGCTGAGACTGCGGGGTGGTTTTGTCCCCTGACTCTGTATACCAACACTGTCCTAGAAATGAATTACACCAGAGCTTTTCAGTTGTTGTGTGTCTTCTCTTCTCAAACACTTGCATGTTGAAAGCTGCCTGCTTGTCTCATGACAGCTAGTTCCACCGGTGAACATCTAGTTGTTGGCAGTAAAACGCTAGAGCCATTTTTTACAAGCCTGTCATGATTCAATTTTGGAATATATTCAGATTCTGCATAAGGAAAAAAGAGGTATGGAACATAGCACTCAACTCAGTTTTAATGTTTATAACATCGCTGCAGAGGGGCATCACTCACTGTCTTCGTGAACTGGAGTAACCTGTCCCCTCCATGATAAAGACCACACACGTGCGCTGTCTTTGGCATGCCACTTGTTCCCAATGTTAACTTTTTCGGCTGGCACGATACCTCGTCTACATGTACAACAGATGCCGCAGATTCTTTCTGTTTATGTAAGAATGAGGCACAAAGGCTTTTGGGGTAAAAGTGTGACATGTTTTAGACTCTACATAAATTATTGTCCACAAGAATGCCCACCACAGACTGGAAAAGTGAAGGAGTGGAGACGGGGGGGGGGGAAATGAAATGAAACAGACTGGGAGAGAAAAAGGCTGCTCCCTGCGTTTCACTCTCGTTTGCTGACTGTAAAGTGACCAGCGAGCCTTTGGCTGCAGCCATGATTCGGTTCTGTTTTGAAACCGTGTTTGACAGATGATTCAACACTTCAAGACAACGCTCTGAGATTGCCTCAGACCAGCAACAAACCGTGTGCAATATTCCTTTTTCAGCCACAACGCTTCATAAATGGATTAATATGGGTGTTTGAATCATTTAGCAAGACTCCACGATGCATATTTGCAGAATTAAGGGCTGGATTATATGACAAGTTAAACTGCAAACATGACAGTAATGAGAATATTCTCTATACTTCACATTTTCAGGGTGAGGCAGGACAGTGCTGTAACAGCATTTTTCTTTTTTATCCGTCGCTTAGCTATACACTGGATTAACCCTAGTGAAGTGTGCAGGAGGAGAGCCGAGAAGAGAAGAGAGATAAACACCTGGTTGGGAACCAACAACCTCCCTCCAAGCAAGGCACGCAGGTACCACATCAATGGAGCCTTTGAAAAAGTGGAGGAGAAAATGCTACTGCGGGGCTCAACAGCCAGATTAAAGGCAGCAGTGCTCTTTTTTCACTTTGCTTTGACAAGAAGATTGCAGACTACAGTCAATTTATCTGTCTTTGTCCTTTTCTCGTCCCAGGGGCTGCGAAGCGCTGTCTGAAGAACAGCAGGTGGTGGGATCGTATCACATCAGAGGTTCGGAGGTTTGTATGGAACTGGAGACGGAGAGGGCCGCAGCCTCTGCACTGCACCTTCCGTACAAACACCGCGTTTATCAAAAATAAATTGTGTGAAATTGTCCTTGCATGAAAAACGCCTGAGCGAAGCATTGTTCCTTTAAAAACATCTGCTTTGCAGACGCAACAAGTGCAAATGTCTCCACGTACAATAAAAGAAAAAAAAAAAAAAAACACACAAACACATTCAACACACTTCAAAGCTGTCGGTGGAATTCAGACTTTAACGAGCCAGAGGGGAGAAACGGAGGAAACACAAGGTGCATAAATGCTCCAGTCAGCCCAGACCAGACCTCTGAAAACCTCAGGAGATCACAGCAGGAGGGGGGAGGAGGGGAGGGGAGGAGGGAGGGGGGGGGACTCCCACAAAGTTTAAAAAAAAGTGAAGAAAAAAAAAAAGACAGAGAGCTAAACAAAGCTCGACTGCAGTCATACCCATCACAACCTGGAAGCCTGCTGCCTTAGCTCAGAAAGGAGCGGCTAGTTACTCTTCCCACAATACAATGTGCTACGCAGACAGGAGGCATCGGGCAAAACAACAAAGTTCACGGGTGTCTGTCTAGCCAGGAACAGGAGACACCTCTTTCCACACAGCAGACACAACAACAGTGCCGACCCAAAACACATCAGAGAGAAAGAGAAAGGAACAACACAGAGGGATATAACAAACAAAACATCAAACATGTACGACAGGCTTTGGCAAGTGCAACTTGGCAGGGAGCGCATGCGAGCAGGTTGATGAGCCGGTGGGTGGATGGGGAGGGGGGGGGTTGAGGGGGTCATGTCATCAAGTTATAAATTTCTATGACATCTGGAGTGTAAAGAAGATGAAGATATCTAGGAAAAAAAAGGAGAAAGAGCTAAAGAATGGTTTTGTTTTTAATGGGATTGTGGGTCTCTCTCTCTCTCTCTCTCTTTTTTTTTTTTTTTTAAATAGATTTACTCTTAACAGCCAGACTCTGCTTGCCTGCATCCACCCAGTACAGTGTGCCAGATATGTTCACTTAAAAGATGAGGTAAGACAGAGAGAGAGAGAGAGAGAAAGAGAGAGAATATAAAGCCTTAAGGAACAATCAACCTTTAAAAGTCTCTGCTTTATAATCACTGTTGAAACACTGGAGGATTTCAGTACAAAACTATTTTCACAACCTGTCCTCTGTGTAATCTAGAGAAGCCAAGATGACACTGAAAAATGTATGTAAAAGAGCCTGCAGCAACATGGAAAATACATTAAATAACGCACCAAAATTAGGTCTGGGTGCCGAACGTCTATACTTTTTTTGGCGCCTACCGCTGGCATGGAATTGTTCAAACTCCTCTTCACTTGTTCTTTGATCAGACAGTTTCTGATTTCAATTATAACTTCACCAATTTCAGATGATAGTTCTTCTGTTAAAAGACAAAGGGAACATTGACATATTCCTCCAGCTAAGCTATCACAAAAAGTATCGTTTGGTTCCAGGACCAAAACTCAGGTGGCTCCTGATATCAAACATTTTAAATAAAAAGCTGAAATAATATGTACAGAATATATGTTCTTGATGTTTTAAATATAGAAACATCACCTGAATCTATACATTTGAAACAGATGCATATATATCCAACATGAATTTATTTGGGCAGGTAAAAAAAATATTCCTTGTTCTCACGATGAAAAAAAAAAAAAAACACTGAATGGCCTCTCACTTACTGCCTGAAGAATTCTGGATGTGGGAGCATGAAAGGTCAGTTTATAGCACCCACACAGATCATAAATAACATCACCGCTGTGGCGTCACTGTGTAGGTGATGGCGTGGGCTTTCTATAATTAATGATTGTGGTCACGGTGAAATTTATGCCCAATTTTCCAGAATGCCTTTGTCCTTTAAATTTGCAACTTTTTTTTTTTTTTTTGTACATCAGGTTACTTAACATATTACTTGCTGATTTGTTTGTCTTCATATAAGATGATTAATCTTCTATAAACAGGCAGCTGAGAGACTCAACATGAGGTAAGACTGTAACACCTGAAGATGTTTGCAACAGGTGGGACGTTCTGTCAAAGTTGTGACATCAAGTAAAAAGGAAACCAGCCAAACTACAGCAGCTGTCTCCTCTTTTTTCAAACTACATACAGTATATTCTGTATATATACTATATATTCTTCTCCTCATTTTTATGCACAAATCACACCAATCATTCCCAAAGTGCTCTTATGCCGCTACGATGTCTCACCTTCTTCTTTCACTGTTTACATTTCTGTCTAATATCACATGCTCCGTCTTCTGGCAGTGTTTTGAATGCATAAACATTTAAATGTTTTTCTTTTTATGCCCCATTAGCCTTGAAGAAGTTTTTCAGACACACATTTCTTTCAAGTATTATTTTCCTACATTGAATTTGACATCTCAGAGATTTAGTTTTGATATCACTTAAGAATAAAATGAAAGTAAATTGCGCCTTGAAAGGAGGAAATCTCTGATAAGAATCTCTGATAACACCTTGTTAACATCGAATTACACTGTAACCGGAGACAAAAAAGTGATTAGTGCTTCCGCGTTAGTAAAGGGATTGTTTAAGCGGTGAGGTCAAAAGAGGAGAAACGGGATTTTAAAGGCACATTCCTCAAGTGCTAAAAGGCTTGATACAAGTAATTTAAAACACAGGTATGTTGGAGCCTTCGAAACACTCCCACCAGCCCATTAATGCACCACCAGCAGGTTAACCATTCAACTCTGATGCACACACACACACACACACACACACACTAACACACACATACGCACACGCGCACACATCTGGAACATACACTGCCTTCCCAGGAATGCTAAGTGCAACAAACCAAGGAAACAACACTTATCACAGTCGGTGTTTATGTGATTTTTTTTTCCTCCCTCCATCCAGTTCTGTCTCTCTGCCGTTATTCCTCGCTCTGTCTCCCTTTCATTGTGTCTCTGCCCCATTTATTACTCCCTTTGTAGTACAGTATATTGAATACATAAACAAATACAGCTGCTGCATTTCATCAAGCCCATGATTAGTCTTGTCGACTGCACCGCAGCCTGGGAGAACACAGAAGAAACAGTGAAATATCCCACAAACTCCCCCAGGACGATCATTTCTGGAAACTCAGCATTGTTTGTAAGTAGGTGGGAGTTGCTATTATGTTTTTCTGTTGGGTTTATGCTTTGTTTTTCTATGGTGATCATAAATTCTCTCCCGCATGTAAATGGGAACAGTTTACAGTTAGACAATAAAGGACTTATTATTGGGCAGAACCAGAGAAGTATTTGTATGTGACTGACTGACTTTGCTAGTGAGATGTTCAAGACACGCTGCTGGGCTGAGTGAGTGTCAGTGAAAACCAGGTATTTGTGTGCATGTGTGCGTGAGAGGGAGACTCTGTATGTCAGTACGGTATGTGCATGTTTACTGTATCTGTACGTCCTCTTTTATCCCATTTAAATGATACGGCTGGCTGATTTTCTATATTTCCCTTATTGTAAACAAAGATCATGTACAGAGCCAAACCAACAACAAATTGATCTACTTAGAAGTATTGCACGTGTATCCAAATCCTATATCTTATCCCTCTGTGCCGTAGACCTCTATTGTTGTCCAAAGACTATTAAATACACATCGATGAGCCACACTGTTGCATCGGGTGACATGTTCCTTGGCCCTGAAAAAATTTGGGAGGGATAGTTTGTTTGGAAATGGCTCCAAAGACAAATGACAGCGATGGCATTTTCAGGCTCCGGAGAGTATTTCAGTGTAAGGCTGAACTCAGTATGTGCAGGAACACGGTTCCGTTAACTTGTTGCGCTACATATCGCAACCTCTTGACTATCTACTTAAGTTACTAGTCCAATATACTATGTAGTAGACTGAAAACATGTTTGCTGTTATTACTCTTTGGAGGCATTTCTACACAAACTACCGTGCCTACTCCTCTTTGGGGAGAAGGAACAGTCACCCAATGCAACAGTGTGGCTCAGCGAGAGTGTTTTCAATAGTTTTTCAACAACAATGGAGGTCTACGGCACAGAGGAATAAGATAAATCAGGCTTTGAATACACATATAATACTTGTAAACAGATCAATTCATTGTTGGTTTGGCTCTGCACATGAGATTTGTTGACAATAAGAAAAATATAGCAAATAACCAGCCTTACCCTTTAAACATTTCTGTATGTGTGTGTGTGTGTGTGTGTGTGTGTGTGCAGTGGAGGCTGTGTTACAACAAGATTGGGATGGAGGAGATCAATGCCCCAGCCCGGGGCCCTGGGAGAGTGACTAACCATCTAATTAGAGGGAAGAGGGAAGAGCCGGAGCTTTAAATAAATAATTAGTGCCTTCTCAGAGACCAGGCCGAACAATGCAGAGAAGAGATGAAAAATGGCCGCCACACCGCATCACTCTGCCTCACCTGACAAACCAAATAACCAATGTCCCGAGGAGTCCCAGGGGACCTGATACCCGGGCGACTGGGAGATGAAAAGATGAGCAGACACTTTGTGACCACCTCGGGGCATCAGATAAGCATGGCGGCGCACTTCCATTTATCATCATTCACTTCCAAAGAGATTGACTTCTCGTTTGTCTACCGTGGCACGTCGTCCTGGTTATCTGGATGTCGATGACAGTGAATAAGTCGCCACCAATGTGAAAAAGAAATTCCAAAAAAAAGTCCAAATTCTGTCACGTTCGCTCACATGTGACATATGATATGATGTTTTTCTAATTCCAATTAGGAGATGTTGCACATAATTCATCCCAAGGCATTATCAATTAATCTGCTGAGTACTCTCTTGATTGATTGGTCTATAAAATGGAAGAAAATAGTGGAAAATGGACTCTATAATTTCCTAAAGTTTATCTGATCACATTCCTTCTTTTGTCCAACCAACAATACAAAACCTAACGATGTTTGAAGAGACTAATTGCTTGATCGACAATTTGTTTTATCCCGAACTAAGACACAACACTGGAAAGAGAGAGAAAAAGCATCGTTCCAGCCATTGTTTGAAACTATTTTGTGTGTATGTACAACCAGACTTACAGCTGAAGGCACCATGAGTGGCCCCTACAAGCTGCAATTGCCATCACATCCCCCAGTATGAAAGTAATGAACAACATGCTGATTATTTTCTTAGAGCTTTATCAGTCCTGGAACTAATCATATAACTTTTTCGTTTTGGGGATGGAGCAAGAGAAAAAGACATGTGGTCGTTAATCAAAGGGGCTTGTTAAAGGGGGAATATTGATGTGCTCAGTAAATTTCGTGGCAAACATGCCCATTAGATTATTATAAACTATGTCATGTGTGCAAAGTTGATATTTTGGCTTTGAGGGTAGTACAATACAGAAGTTAATGTAATGCTTAAGAAGAAATCAGACAGATTTATCTTCTGGGGGGCATAATTTCACAACAGTCTATAGATTTAGATTTGGACATTTCGATTTTTTGTGTCTTGTGGAGAATTTTTGGCCTATGAGACACTCGTCAGGTGGTCAGCAAAAACATTAGGATTCATTCTCTGTGGACTGTCATTATCCATAGTTGATTTAATGGAAAATATGGACAGTTGTTGCCAACATATCCGGTTTTGTACCACACTGTCACAGTCTTACTTTCCACGATTAAAAAGTATATCGACTATGCAAATTAATTTTAATCAAGTTTGGCTTAAATATGCAAACTGCACATGCACATGGAAAACTTGCTGAATAATATCCAATAACAAAATTACATTTATTGCACTTGTGCAGAGTCATGCTGGTCTACATTTGGCTATGAGCCCTCAAAATCGGTTGACCCACTATTCATCTCCTCCTCTTCCCCAAGACAAGAACTAAACAATGTCCATTTACTTCTTCTCATTAGCAAACATTCTACACAACCGGCTCTCCTCGTAATCAATACCTTTAATTCCCTAATGGCCCTAGCTGATTTAACCCCAGCTATGTTGAGAAAAGGAAGGAGCCAGAGAGAGAGGCTGGAAGATTAAATCTACGTGATGTTCTCTGGTTTGTTTTTGTGAGAGTCTCTACTTTCTGTCTGAGAGTTTCCTCACAGCACTGCAGGCAGGTATTTTTCCTGAGGGCAGGTATGGGTGGAGCCATGAGGAGGTCAGAGGTCAGAAGAAGATAACAATGCTCAAAGCTCCCCCTCCCTCTTCCCCAGGTAAGGACAGATCTAATGCAGGTGAAAGGGGACGCGTCAAACCGACAGACGTCAGTGCCTTAAAGTCTCCAAAATTTGCCTCTGCAGAACTCAAAATGTCAGTCTCAGTTGTGTACAATCTTTGTATGTCTGTATTTTTCACAGGCTCCTGATTTGCTGCTTTAAAGCTGTAGTCCCTAAACAACTTCAAAGCTTTCTTTCTGTGTCTTTGTGGATGCCGATTGAGTCTAATATTAGCAGGAAGTTTACTTCATCCCCATGTGGAGGCACACAGTCAGTGTGAGGCCAGTGGCAAGAAAAAACAAGACAAAAAGTCCCTTTGTATGAGGGTGCAGGATTTAAAATAGAACTCTAAATCTATTCTCACAACACCTGCTGTATTTTATACATGAAATTACTCTGAGGTTGGCATATTTTTTTTATAAAAAATGTATATGAATTAATTTGGTTGGTAAAAAATATCATCTTGGTAGGTAAGTTTTTAAAGGTTGGGGCGGTGAGGCCAAAAAGATAATTTTGGACATTGATTGCATGCGCGTGTGCACACACATTATTTCTATCCTTCAGAGGCCCCTCTATTTACTTTGTTCATTGGATTATATGAAAGTGACTCTTTATGAATGTAGCTCTTTCAAGAAGAGCCACATGATAAGCCTCTTCTTTGTTGGCTCTGTCAGCACATCTGTTATAACTGTATGAATCTTTAAGCAGAAGAACAGGTCAACCATTTGCCTTTTTTAAGAACCAAAACATAACCATCAGCAACATGACTGACCTTTACTGTTAGTTCTTTAATTGTACTCTAACCTATAATAGCCTCTAAATGAATTGAGGAATGGTCAAAATGACCTCACTTCATAAAAATATCCTCTCTGTGAAATCTAAAAGAAGTCTAAATCTCAGAGCTGTTTTTACACTGTCAAAAGTACAGGAACAAACACAACAGACACACACACCCTTCTCCACACAGTGATGCCTGAACCTGCCTCAGTATGCTGGTTGCGAGGGTTGGTTGTGGTGAAAGCTGGTACAAGACCACCTAGGGGAACTATTCAGCCTCTGAAAACAATGGCAGAGAGTGAGATAAATACTGCAATAACAGAACCTGAAAGCATCTATGGTTCAGGCAACCACAACAGCCACGAGGCAAGGCTGTGGTACTTCAGTCTGGGATCCATTTCCAGACCACATGTCCAACATGTTCGACTTGTCTCGGCCTCTTGCTTATTTTGACTCAAGCTTGTTCAGTTGACTTTTCCTGCCTATCATAAAATCTTCAAAGATGCATCTTTTTACAACCTGATCCACATTTTTTTCATTTTCTCTACAACGCTGTTATTTAAGGAATAACACATGTGTGTATTATATAATCCATGCATTGTTGGACGCACCTACTGTAGCTGGTGCAGAGAAAGGTACACTTTGTCTTCTTTAAGAGGCTTTACTTTTTACATGCTTATTGACGGTTTTGGTGACGGGTTTAATCTGGTCCTGACTTGGCTTGACACCACTTGGACCTGTTCTTGTCTCAAACCGCACTATGTCTGGCCCTGGAACTGATTTGGACTCAGCTTAACTTGTATCATTTTAAGTCCTTTACTAAGCATAAATGCCAAGAATTCAATGGCTCTGGGTGTCACTTCAGTCAGGGCCCTTCTGGCTGTTCCTATTGTATTCTCTACACCTTTATTTGCTGGATTTGATCTAATTGTGATCTGTTTTTTGTTTTTCCTGTCTAAAGCACTTTGTAATGCTGTTTTAAAAAGTACTGCATAAATAAAGTTATTATCATTAAGTAGTCACAGTTTCTCCTGAGGGGGACGTGAATGTCTGAACCAAATTTCACGGTACTCCCTCCAATAGTTGTTGAGACATTTCACTGGACCTCTGCCTGCTGGTAGAGCTAGAGGAAAAGTCAGGGGATTACCAAAAGTCATTAGGATTCATCATCTGGGGACCATGAATGTTTGACCAGGAATGTTTGCACCAAATTTCATGGCAATTTATCCAATAGTTGTGAAGACATTTGGCTAAAAATCAAAAATGTCAACCTCATGGTGGCGCCAGAGGAAAATCTATGAATATATCATATCATAGAAATAAAAAAAGAATCCATAAATTAACTGATAAAGAAAATAATCAATAATCGCAGCCCTATGTTGATTACAGCACTTCTACTATGTTTGTTTCGAAGTGGAGATCTTTTTTAACCGCAAGGAAGTGGAGTTCTTTTATTGCACAAAACAGTAAATTTAACAGCTTGTATTTGAGAAGAAAAGACAGACATTTACAACAATGGAGGCAGACTTCAAAAAAGACTTGTGTGAAACCCTGTAAAACCCTGGCCTGGACAGCTCAGTTTCATCCCAAAACACTGAACAAGAACAGCTTAGCCGTTCTTGGACACAGATCTCTGGTCAGATTCATTCATGACTCGCTGGAGGTTGACTCAGGTGTCCCACAACTTCAAAGTGCCATTTAGCAGCTTCATAAATCACCCTTAATGAAGGCAATATCTCATCACTGCATATTTTCCTCAGCGTTCAGTAATAAAATCTTGGGCCAAACACATAACTACTTTGTTTTAATGTCTTCAAGGTGTGGCTGGTTAGCTTGCCAGACGGATGGATGTAGTGCCTCTGGTATTGAGACTATTGTTTGACGGTGACAGACAAGGTTAATCAGACATTGCCTCGATTGTTCAGATAGATGAAAGTATGACCTACTGTAAGTGAGGAATTCAAGTCATATGTCAAGTTGGTTAAAAGCTGAAGTGCAAACATAGTGACAGGTCTATAACAAAGGACTATCTTAAAATATCACAAAAGTAGTGTACAGGACATGTGACGTACAGAGTCTCATTACCCAACACAGCAGGTATGTCACCAACAATAATACTGTGTTAAATAAGAAGATACTGTAAACATATGGTATCATATTGATAAAAAAATAGATAATTTAACAGCAATAAACTGGATGAAAGTACTGTCAACAAACATAACTCAATGGACTAGACTGGATAAGACTAAAACAGGTATACACAATGGAATGCATGACGGCACATTTACAAATGAAAATGGACATATTTCTACAAAGATGGACTCCTCCTACTTGGGACTATGAATGCTTAAAAAGGATATGGATTGAGGTTTACTCTTGTTTGTAAATACCTGTCAACTCTGCTCAATGTCAAGAATTGTTGGAAAAATTAAGTTTGAGAAAAAAAAAAAAGAAAAGGTGGATAAACGTCAATGTGGATTTAACGCTTACTGTGCTGTAAACTATCCCTTTAGGACTGTACTGAAACAGGGGAAAACCTCATAGCTGCTCCACATTTCTCCACTGCAAGAAAACACAGTGGCACAACAAGTTTTTCTTGTGCTGTTGAGAGATGAGTTCCCAACGTGCAGATCAAACCGTCTTTGTCTTGGCAAACGCTGTAGGACTTAACCCTGACAGTTTCACTCTGTGTCAATCAAATTCAGCCGGGGCATATCGTCAAGTAAATGCATGTCAGCTTAAAGGAGCCAACAAAAAACAAAATGTCCTGCCAGTATGAAACATTATAAGAAAGGAAGTTTTTTAAAAGGATAGACGGTCAACAGGATCCATCACATTTTCACTGGTCAAATCATTCAAATGTTTTCTAATTATAGAGTTGATCCTCTTGTTAACAAGTGTTTTGACATCTACAGATACCACAGTATCACAACACTGACACATACAGAGCTATGAAAATAAATTTTAAATTTGTAAGGTTTTACTAACACTTAACAAAATTACTTTATGGACTGGATTGTCTTTAAAATCCCAAACAAATCCTTTGTCATCACATTAATCAGTAATGCAAATGGACATATAACCAAAACCAAATGTTCAAGACCTTCCAGGAACCGTCTGACTGTGTCTGTGTAAAACTAAAAACTCCTGTAATAATGGATTGAGCTGTCAGCTATAGTTTGTATCTGGTAAACCTACTGGTTTGGCCAGAGGCTCCACTGGTAAATTCCTCACACCTCATTAGAATGTGCATTCTTTGTAAGACAACAATAAGCCTTTTCTGCCCTACACATCAAGGCCTGACATTATGTTTTACCCAAATGCATCAGTACTGAACTGACCTATAGAGAAAACTGAACTTAACAATAAATATAAATGTTTGTTACAACATAGCTCAAGTTAATCGGTTCAATGTAGGGGAATGCATCCTTTAGAAGTTTTAGTTTTTAGGCTGGTCTGCTACACAGGAACTGGATTTCAATAAATAACAATCATGACAAGGCTATGCTTAGCTGAGCATTTAGTGGCCTGGAAATGAGAAGGACCCAGGACAACGTGCACCGTGGAAATGTCAATTTGTACAGTAGACGATGTGCCTTGACAGCATGCCTTTTTGAAATGCTTAGATAATTCCACCGCATGATAACTGCTGCCATGAGGGATTACTAGGATCAACAAATGTCGTGACCTACACTGTAATCCACACTGTCAGACTATGTGTTTCTGGCCTCATGTGACCTGCCTGGCAGTTTGCGCTCCACCAGGGTGTGTCACCCTCACCAGGGTGGCATGACCCTAGATGACAGGGAACCCAGCTGGATAACAGACTGACCGTTGGCAGGCTCCAGGTGCCTCAGCAAGTGGCCACCAACTACCAACCACGCAACATCAAACATAAGCAAAAAAGTAGACAAAACGAGGGCACAGACAAAACAAAAAGCCAGACAAAATGAAAACAAAGACCACTGTTGCCCTTTCTCTGGCACACCACAGTGTTTTTCAGCCTTTCTTTGCCAGCCGCATGTGAGAACACTGACACTGAGAGAGCATCAGCATTCTCTCACTTGGCAGCTTGAAAGCTTTCAAGCGCAGCAGATTGAGAACAGGCACCGCCAGAAGGTGAGGCACCCTGTGGCGATTGTGGTTTCACAATAGATGAGACAGAGCATTCGTGTCTGAAAGGTCCCTCATATCCCTGCAGGGAGAAACCGTCTCTACTGAACAGGCATGTTTTCAAGACACTGGATGCTTGGCTCACAGCTAGCTTCATCTCTTTTTCTTACATTACAGGGTTCTGTATAACTCTTAATGCCCTAAAAGAAAGAGAAATGTTCCTGTAAGACAGGATTTGATACAGGCGAAGCTCTCAGCCGTTAGAAATGGGCCACATGTCGCAAGGATGGGTTACACGCTGTGCAGTCCTGGATCCTAGACAAAAACAAGGCTGAACCAGCACATGGCAAACCCATCTGGAACAAAAGCTGGCCTAATTTTACCAAAGATAAGGGACAAGCCTGGCTCCAAACAGAGACGGTGTGGGCTGCTCTCCTCTTTCCTCTGAAACCACAAAGGTTTGGGATATCGGCCGGGAAATACTGAGTTAAATTGACAGTTGTCTGAAATAGGTCAGTCAAAAGACTAATGGTATACACACAAGCTCCTATACACACGAAATCATTCACACATGCAAAAACGTCATGGATAAATACATGGATACACACAAGCCATCCAGCCAACAGCCATTATCAGATGGGTTAATGGGTCCTGGGCTATTCAAACAGCAGCCTTTAGTCAAAAATCTACTCAGACAGTATAATGGTGGGATGGCTATAGGGGGTGGAGGGGGGTTCTCGAGGCCTAGCGGTACAGCGTACCTACTACGAAGAAAAGTCACAAGAAAGTCTGTTCCCTGTTCCCCAATCACTAGTGTTCACCTCAAGTGCAGATTAACCTCAAACTACAGTGAAGAAGTGAATATATCAAAGTAAATGACCTAAGGCATCCATTGGTACCAATCACATCATGCTAGCTTGTTAGGAAGGGGGCTAAATAACACTCCAAAGTTAGGCAAAATTTTGACGAGGAAAAACTGGCATGGCCATTTTCAACAAGATCCCTTGACCTCTCAACTCAAGATATCTGAATGAAAATGTGTTCTGTGGGTACCCATGAGACTCCCCTTCACAGACATGCCCACTTTATGCTAATCCCATGCAGTTTTTGACAAAAATTATGCAGTGTTTTGCATGCGGTACAAATGTGTTATTTTCACCTATTCTAAAAATGGTGTATTTGAATATTTCTGCAACTGCAGTCCCTAAACAGTCTTGGAATTGCATAAATTGGGTATGACTGGAAAGCTGAGACTCTTGAGGATTCAATGAGTCCATTATTCATTGCCCATTTATTCATGTGTGATGATGTTAGTCCCCACAGTAGCCATTTCATTGTAGTGAGACCATTTTTTGAAACTTGACCTCACTGTATAAAATGACCTATTGTGACCTCTGGGATAATCACAGCCTCACACATAACCACAAGGTAGAGACCTAGCGCATTTAGAGGATGTATGGCTTTCCTAGGTATATTGACAGGAACAGAAGTGCTTGCCATTCGATCACCGAAAAATGCTATTCTTACAAAAATCGCTGAACATCAAAAGTTTTTGATAAAAAAATCACAGCATGAATTTTTCTGTGGTGTTCCTCAAGGTCTTGGTGACTTAATGTGGTGTTTTGGGGGGATTTTTGGCCATTTTTGATCGATTCTCAAGTGGTCAAAAATGGTTAAATTTTGCACCAAATCTATATAACCCAAAAATTGCTGCACCAACTTATGAGACATAATTGAGCATGGGAATGATCATCATATACTTCTATCATAATGTTCTTAGCCCTTATACACTCTAAACCTTCAAATTTTGAATAGGCACCTAACCAGAACACAATGTTTATAACAGATTTATGACTTGACACATAGTGCTGAGCTGCATCTCAAATTAATCTTCATGTTCCCAGCTTTCAGATGATGTATACCACATCTATGTGGCATATACTGATGCTATCTCCCCCTAAAGACCCACTGCAATAGCCAGAAGGTGAGATAACACTGGCATTAAAAAAAATAAATAAAAGAAAAGAAATAGAGAGAATGAATGTTTAATGTCAGAGAAAAAAACAGGAAAAGAGTAAAGATTGATTACATAAGAAAGGGGAATGTAATTCATGATTAAAGAAATGAAATATTTATTTCAGTTAAAAAGAATTTGTGTTCCACTTGGCTGACATTCAAGAGCCATCTTTATCTTTTGCAATGTGTTCAGTCATCAGATTCTTTTGGTACTAATGCAATAACTCTTCTGATCTAAACCACCATGTACTAAGAGAGAATAAAAGTGAAAAACACATGATTTTTAAATAGCATAGAACTCTCTAATTACCTAAGAAATATAACCATTTGTGACAGTTACTTGAAAAAACAAACATGCTCGCAGCAAATCGCTGGATCTCAATCTCCTCTGCAGGAATTCTGATCTTTGGCATCAAAAACAGTGTAGGTTGATCCACATGAGTCTGTTTTCAACAGCAGTGATTAAAAAGGTGGAGGGAATGAAAGTAATGTGATTAAAGACAAGCAGCTCTTTGTAAATGTGTGCCAAACTGGTAGAGAAGACACACAGAAGCACGGAGTCTCCCTAACCAAACAGTCCATCACACATCTATCCAGGCATAACTGGACCGGGACAGTGTCATACCCACATGTGAACAAATCATCCAAATATATCTACAAACAGGTAGATGCACATAATCACTCACATCAAAAAGCCTGTCAAAACAAGCTGAAAAGCCAAAGGGGAAACTTATGATCGCGCGTACAAAAAACGCACACATGCATACTCACACACAGAGGCAGTGATTGACAGCTCGCATTAAAGTAGGGGCAGGCCCAGGCATGGCAGGAGGAGGGGTGACGAGAGGCAATTAGAGGCATTTTTTAGATGATAATAGCTGTGTACAAGCCATACAGTCTATAAAAGCTATTCATAGCAGGCGAGCAGATGAGCATAGCAATGAAAGTGGCTGGTCCGTGTGCCCATGATATAGCCCCGGGGGCATGGAAGGGCAGAGACAGAAAGAGAAAAAGGAGTTGTAGTCTCTTACTCTGGCATGTAGGGATGTCGCAGTATCTCCAGTAGATCCCGTCTTCATGATCTGCAATGTAGCACCACGGCTGAACATCCCCGTCAGGATTCCTGCAGAGATACAGGCCAAAATGTTAAGACCATGTACACACAAAGTTGTTTAAAGCTGAAAAACAGCTTTTTCTCTCCTTTTTGGCATCTCTTTTTTTTTTTTCTCTCACAAAATTGAGCTTTTGAAAACCTCCTTCCAAACCAGCAAAATGCAACAACACCAGCCTTGCATTTTTGTGTCAAATTGGAAAAATATGACATGTATCTGCTCAGACACTGTCAACTTTCTATTGTCTCTAACCCACTCTGTGATTTTCTCATTTTCTCAATTTCATATCCAATTTAACTGAACACACAACACAGTTGTATTCATGTTTATGTCAGATGTCTTCACATATCATAAAATAGTGAGCTTGATGTTTGAATGCAGCAAACTGCTGTTTTCCTGGTTAACAAGAAGCATTTAGAAGCTGTAATCAAATCACTCTTTTTTGCTCGTTAAGCTGCAGCAACACAAACAGTTTAAAAAAATGTAAACGATAACAACAAACGTATGAAAACTGCTGTATTTCAAGGGGACAAAACAGAGTAAACAGGTTGTGTTTTTCCTACTCCTTACCAGATGTTGGTTGTGATGCACATTTTTGTTTTTGTTTTTTGGCCAACCAAAACATAATCAGGATGATATTTAGCAATGTTTCAAATGTTTGGTGGTTTTAGTGTGGACAGAGATCTTGGAATGAAAAAACTTGTGAGGATGCACATTATTTCCCCACACAAACTGCATTTTCAGATTGTGGTTGTAGTTTAAGAGGTGCGTCGGGCAGGTGTTGAAGGTTAAAAAGAAGGAGAAGGAAGAGAAAGATGGTGGGGAAAAGGAAGGGAAGAAAGAATGATAGGAGGGACATGAGGGCAAAAAACAACAAGACAATGACAGGCTATCAACTGAAAACCCTGCTGCAGAAGGCTGAATGCTCAATAGTGTTTCCAAGGGGGAGATTATCTTGGCTGTGTCAATCATCCCCAGTAGCACCCCTTGGCGCTTGTTGGTTTAGCCTTTTCCTCGGCACTCTGGAGGCTTGACCATGCATGTCAGTTAAGGGCCAGGCCAATGGGTCTTGATGGGTGGAGATGGTTAGAGGTCGGGGAGGGGTGGAGGGGAGGCTCTTTGTTCTGGGTCAGACACAGACCTGAAAAAGGGATGGGTGATGGGGCAAAGCTTTTGTCTGAGTCCGCAGCTTCTTTTGAACCTCATCAAGGCACTTTTAACCCATCATAATAAGGCTGACAGGCCCCTCGGTGCTTTTGCTTTTCAGTTTCACTTACAAAAGCAATGAGAAGCAGGATTTAACACAGAAATACCTAAAAGCGTTGTGCAGGCTCCATATCTCCAGGGTAATAATGCAACCTTGTTAATCATGACCCTTTTAATAGCAGATAAATGAAATCAAATGCAGCTGGAGCTGCTCTTAGTGCTGTTTCAGCTCTTTAAGCTCTATTTCAGGATTACTGTGACTGTAAAAATACACACCCCGTCAACTAAAAAAGCCTTCTAAGATGACATAGCTATTTTTTTCAACCCTGACTGTAATCGCCAGAGACCTTTTCTCTTCTTTTTTGACACACCTCATTGTAGCATCTCGAAAAAGCCCCGCGGCGCTGCACTATCCCATTTCGCCTTTTGTGAACAAAGTTGTGAAGGGCGTTTCCATTTCTTTTCTTCTCCTATCAAAAACAGTATCCTGAGTTTCCTCCTCTCTTTTCACACTCAGAATGAGGTACTGACAAAGATGTCGTTGTAAAGACTTTTTTGGGTTGAACTCAAATTTAAGTGCCTTAAAGCTTTTCACTCTCATTATGTGGCAATCAGTTATCCCTCTCTCTTGCACCCTGACAGCAACAGAAATGTGTGAAGAAAGAACTCATCTAGTCACATTGTTATCTAATATTTATTCTAGCATCCTGCCATCAAAACAACCCTGACTTTCTCATGTGACCCCGAACATGAAATATTCCCATGTTCACAGCAAACCAGCCTTGTTTTCCAGTAAATTTCAGCACCGTATCATGAGCCCATATCTGTTTGTTGCTCCACCCAGATCAGAGGCAGACACCTGTTTGTTTAGCCTGAGGCTTCTGCTGAAATGGCTGAAAAGAGAAAAAACTGGGTCCAACCATCAAAACATTGGATTATATACCCTTTCTCTATTTCTTTCTCCCCTTCTCTCTTTCATGCCTGTCAACGGGTAATAGCTCTATTTGAAATAAGACTCCCAAGGCCTCATCTATAGCCACTTATGTAATTTACTGCACTTTCTTAATCACCCCCTAAGGAGGCAGACATGAATTACAACCATCAGCGTTAAAAGAAAAAAAAACATCCTCTGTAGACCACCCATCCCATGTCTGACCCACCGGCATCTTTGATCAGTAAATGATGTGGTGTACCCCTTTTGTGTTTACTCTCCCCCACTGGTCCCCAAATAGCACTTCATGCTTCTCTTTCTCACACAAACACCTGTACACAGCCTTTTAGCAGAAGCATGGGAACATCATCCGCAAGGATAAGGTGAACAGGCCAGCCCACATGACAGAGAAACATAATCAATCCTGCCCCGAGGTACCTGTGTATCTCTGTGTGTGTGTGTATGTGTGTGTGTGTGTGTGTGAGGGGAGGAAGGGTAGAACAGAGTTCTGGAAAGCAGACAGCCTCAGATTAGCCGAGGTGCCACAGTGCAGATAAGGGCAGACCTCATGGACGGAAATCCATTCATTTAACCCGGCAGCACAGAGACAGACTTTGGTCTTTGTGGAGGCACTCTGATAAAAGTTACTGCCAGTGTGTATATGTGTGTGTGTGTGTCTTTAGGGGTTTTTTTTTGGTAGGGGAGGCAAGGGGGGGGGCTGCATTTATATCCATATGCGTCAGAGATGGTCTGCTTGGCTCTGAGTATAGAAGAGCTTTATGAAAAACTCCTATACCCAGAGGTACATCACAGAAGATGTTTGGACACTTAATTGTCACAATTACGCTGATTGACTCATTTTGCTCGGAGTAAGCCACACACTTCGGTACAGAGCCAATTATAGCCACATTGGATTTGCCTCACAGGGCTCTCCGGCCTGCACTGAGTGGCTCACATCTGAACGCCGAGAAAAACAGCTGTTCTTGGCTGGCTGCTGTTCAAAAGGTTTTCTTTAATAACCATTTTCCACATACCTTAATCAGAAAATTTATGATCATCTTTAAAATGCCTGGCACTGTGAACCTGCACATAAAAATCTCTAAATAATTTACATCAAACTATGTGTGCAAATGCTGGAAATAACATCCTTCTTGTGTGCAGAGCTGAAGTCTTTTATTCATGAGCTTAAACTTAACTGCCTGATTCTACACTGCCTTTGTTTAGTAAAACTGGTAGATGTGTAAAAAAAAAAAAAAAAAAAGAAAAAAAAAGATGAAAGCTAAACGAGCCTCATTTTGAAGAATGGTAAAGTGGGAGAAATGTTGATTGGAAAGTGGTAGTGAGAAGCTTGTCTGGGTTGGGATTTGAGGTCAACAGCAGATCAGAGTCTGGCAATTTACTGCCTGAGAGAAGAGTCTTTAATTGACTTGGATGATTTAGCATGCAAACTGCTGCCTGCTGCTGCACTGCATGAATGCATGTATTGAAGGAGAGGGCTTGTTGGTCATGAGCTGATATGTATAGTCTACTGTCTATTGTTGTTCTCTCATGGTCTACTTGCGCTAAATACAAGGTTGGGATGTTCTTGTGTCATGTGTGCTGGTGAACAAACCACTGTGTTCCTTGACGAATCTTTTAAGAGTCTATTCACCCAAATTACAAAAGAACAATTTCTCACTTACCTTTAGCGGTACCTAGGTATATATATATATATAGATATAGATATAGATATAGATATATAGATATGTGTCTCAGAGAGTTTTGTTGTTCTTTTTTTTGTTTGTTTGTTTCTGGAAAGAGATAATGTGATTTTTTAATCGTAATTTTTCAACTTTTGGTAGACACAAACAAAATTCTGATCGCCTCTATTGAATTGGGGTGGGGACGGAAACCTCTGTAATATCTCAAAACGTGGGCAAATAAAAGAAAAACTATCTGCATGGTTCAAAGATGTATGTTTGCTTGTAATTTGGGGGAAGTGACCTATGAAAGACAGATGTCCAAACATTTAAATGACACATTTCATTGCATGAAATTGGTTCCTACTTGCATTCTGAGATTATTATAATGTTGATGGCTGATGCTTTAGTGCCACACAGTACATCTTCTCATGGGACACTTCTATTAACTTCTTCAATTTAACAAAGCAGCACACTGGGACCATAATGTAGTCATACAAATGGTGGACAACTTGGCTGCAGTTTGCCTGACCTCAGATTTGCACCTGATATCATGGAGATTCAATTACAATCAACTTGGGGAGCATTATTCACTCTGGCATTTCCATTATCTCATCTATGTAAGGGAAAAGCATTAGAAGCCATAGTGGACACTCATAAATTCTACAGTACACACACACACCTGCATATAAATAGCCAGGAAATGGCTGGCAAAGCTATTCAACCACCCACTGAACCGTCGTGCACCTCACACCCTCATACTAATACGCTAGGGGCAGATTGGAAGGAACAATAAATGAATTATAAATCGAGACTTCGATTTGTGTGTGAATGTCAAGAAGTACTCCGGAAAGGTCATAGAAGTACTTAGGAAATGAAGAAAGTGTCTTGTTTAAGTGTAAAAGTGCAGAATGACTGCAGAGTTACAACTAAACTTAAAACCAGACTTAGGAGTAAATCATTTACTTGTACTTCATGATACGAAATGAATTCTGGATTGAACCGCAGTCATGATAAGTAATGTGATATTCACTATTGAAATGAGTCTCTCTAATTCTCAGCTTAGACACGAGAGCTCTTGTCCTTTTCCTGAGGTTTTGTGCTCCTTTTTTGCAGGGGAATAATGTGACATTTCCCCTCTTCACAGTTTCTCCCTGTTTTCACTGGAGTATTTTATAGCAGGCTATAAAGATGAAATGTGGGTGCTCTAAGGGCTCTTTCTATTGGCAGAAATATGTGTCACTAGAAACTGAATTTGAATCATTTATACGAATAGTATCATTTAAAAGTGAATTTATTAGTTTGGAACTGAATTCCAATAAACTTGAGGCTGAATGTCATATCATGAAATTGAATTCAGTTTCTCATATGTTTATACAAACATGCTGAAAACTGGTGGCGTTCAGCTCGGAGTATCATGTCCAGAGAACTGAAGGAGATTTTTGCGCAATTTCAAAAATGAACTAGATCCATTTACGATATGATAGTATTAACAGAAGCCCACTTAGGCCAAAATGTTACTATGGTGACAGACCATTGGTCGTTGATATCATTGAGAGAAAATAATCGTCACAGTACGTGAAAAGGAGTTCTGCGAATCTGAACTCGATTGCTCTTCCTCAACAACCGGATGTGTGTCTCAGACAAGTGAAACTGAATTGCAAGAACAGAATTTAAATTGCGAGAACTGAATGTGGTAGTATATAGAGAGTTGAATTTCCAGTGAGGATCAAATACAGCTTCAGAGCAACTGAATTCAGTTTCATAATACTACATACAGTTTCAAGTTTATTGGAATTCAGTTCCAAATGAATAAATTCAATTTCAAATTATGTTATTCAGATTCAGTTTTTCGATGCAATTATTCAAGTTACACAATACAAATTCAAATTATGTGATTCAAATTCAGTTTTTTAATGCAACTATTCAAGTTGAGCAATTCAAATTCTCCGGCACCACTCTGGTGCCCTCTCGAATAAATCATGGGGAAAATGCTGTGATGGGACGAGAATTGAGTTTGTAATCCTCTACCTCAACATTTGATATGTGCTTAGAGCCGTGTGTTACTTAAACACCCAGCTTTGCATTATCCACCTATGCCCTGCCCTCTGCTCTCAACTCATAAAACCACAATTAGCTCCAGGGTCAGACATGCCAAAACTGCCCTGGCTCTCCTTTTTTAACCCCCCCGCTTTCATTTTGCTATCTACCCCTTTTGTCTAAGAATTACCACTTATTGTGGAGTTCTAGCCAGAAACCTACACAAAAGCCTCAGGTGAGGAGATTTGAAAGCGTTTGAAGGTTAAAGGGGGCAAAAGAAATATTGGAAACAGAATTTGAATTGCAAGACACACTTCATGTAAATAAGGAGATTTGCAAATCAAATTAAGCAACGACATCCAAGACAGTTCCCCACATGGCTGGAAAAATCCATGTCACGAGCCAACACTGTGATCAAGCAAATCAAACATCACAAATGAGCATTTCTCTGTGGTAGGATAACCCTCTCCTTTACTGGCACATACATGTTCCCAACATGTGCACACAAACACACACATACACACACACACACACACATACACACACACACACACACACACGTGTGGGTGGATGCATGTACAAATACTTGACCCTGTGCAGACATGCCATAAATGCCATCCCTCATCTTTTCACAATGAAGTGGCCACTTTGGTCCCCATTGCACTGCTGATGACTGACTCTTTACAAGGAGGGTGTCTGAGAGAGACTGGGAATATTTGTAGCTACAGTCCTAAGTGACAGAAATCCCTCTGTCAGGAAGAAACAAAGCTGTGAGCTGTCAGTGAGTTGGAAAAGCTGCTAACTGCATAGGTGGCCAAAAAAACAGCCAAATCCATACAAAGAAGATGTCCATTTTGCATTGCTTGTTGGACATAATACACTCCTAATGTGCAGGGAAAGCCTTCCTCCATCCTCTGCCTGTATCCTACTCATAAATCTTCCGAATTCCCATCCAGTTCAAGTAAAAACAAATCCATCCAGCAGCACTTCAAAGCATTGCTGTGTTATGAGTTTACAACCATGACTTAGAGAAATGTTTCAGAGGCTTTGGGCCAAGGAGGAGGGGGTGTTCTGTTTCTTATGGCTGGTGATCTGGGCCAAGCCACTGTTCTGGACGTCTCGGTGAATTTGAACTGACTCACGAAAGGAGTGCAGCACCCTACAAATATACACGTTTGACAGTCATGCATACAACGTTGACAGTTGTACTCGGAGTGTGACTGACGGATATAAAGGGTTTTCAAGACACTCAAAGCCACCGTGTCCCTCCACATTCCAGGGATGATGGAGATTTGCTTGCACAAACTCTTCAAGCGTGTTCGCGTCCTTGTGATGACAGGGCTAAACGTTATGTTTTGGTACCACCAATAAAATATTCAGAGGTGAATGTCTGAGCGGGTACCCTGCTCTCAAACCCAAATGACAGCGACCTGGTTCTGAATTATTCTGAAAATCAAATGCCTTATTTACATCCATATCAGTCAGTCTCAGACAGATGAATTTTGAAGGTAACACACGCAGCATTTTTGACATCAGTTACATAAATTATAATTACCATAAGCAAACAAGATAACTGCAGGAATACACTGTGAGCCACTGCTTAGGATTCTGTGGTAAATTTGCTGGATTTTCAGCATGACAAGAGATTGCTTTACAATGTGAGACAAGAGAAACACCTTGTTATTCTCCCAGTGCAGACAGAGCTAAAGCTTACTTGAAATTCTGGGTAGCGAAATGAGTGAAAACTTCTTACAGAAAAATGTCTCACTGACTTGCCCCATGGCTGCAGCCACTGTGAAAGAAATGAACCTAGAGCAGCAGCACGCATGGTAATAATTTCAAAAAACACAGGTGCTATCAACACACAAACTGTATGAGACAGGAACCTGCAGAGCGGTCTCATTTGCTTTTTGACCCACTTTACAGTATGTCGCAGTACACCAGTATCTACAACTGCAGTACACCATTGCATTACAAAGCCTTTAATCAGCCCTAGATTTAACCATAGACTGTCTAAAAAGATGGACGTAGCAGGCTGTGACATCACCCATTGGTTTACATTTGAGCCGATTTGAAGCCCAGAGTTGCAGCTTATGGTCAGCGCCATCTCTTTGTTTGGAGCCAGAACCTTCCAAATAAGAAGTACAGGGTGTCACGTTGACACGCTCTGGAAACACACCCTGCTAAGTCGGACCGAAGCGAATGCTAGCTTACTGGGAACAACTGAGCAGGCGCACACTTGGGCTAACGTTAGCTACATTAGCTAACAGGGCAGGTATCATAATCCTGGCAGACATCAAAGTTACTACAAGTCTTCAAATCTTATTAATGGAGAAATTATTTCCAAAATGACCACCAACACGCTCATGAAAGGGCCTGTGTGATTGAGACCATGACGTGAGACAATGACTCGTTGAAAAAAAATATTGACTCAGTATTTCTATAGACAAGTTGTGGCTTTTTGAATGGATGTCAGTTGGAGCAAGGGATTTTTTGTAGTCAGCATCTAGTGGCCGTTGGTGGTATTGCACTTCCACATTGGCTTCAGCCTCAAGCAGTGGTAATTGACTCTTAGATTTATCCTATAGACAATGTGTTTGTCCTATTGCCAAACACTGCATTCAAATATTTTCAAAGTCAGGAAATTCACAGGACATAAGCAGCATTAAGAAGAATTGCAAAAGATAGAAAACATTACATAAAAGCCTAAACTCTCAATAAAATAATTTTTTTCAGTTTAGTTTTTAAGGCAGCAACAGTATCAGCTGACCCCTCCTCAAACAATCACAATCATATTATTTGAAATAAAAACTTGAACATTAAGGTAACAGTTGATTTGATGACTTCTTGTATCACCATTATCAAAAAGTAAATCTTTTTTGCAGGTATTACAATCAGTAAACTGCCAGATAAAGAAAAAACCCACACCTGCAGTAGTTGTGGCTGCCCAAACCGCCTTCTCCGTTGGGGTATTTGAGTGTGTTGTAAGGGTGCTGGAAGGTCTCATTCCAGAAGAGGCAAGGTTTACCACCATGCAGGCTAGTCTGGTTCTGGAAGCCTCTGTAGTCCTCCCCGTTGGCAGTGTAACACTCTGGAAGGAGAGAAATAAAAGGGAGAAAGTGAGAGAAATGAAACAAAATCAAAATCTGGTGTCTGTAATAAGGGATTAGACATATATTAAGATAGAAATCAAAAGCTTGGAAAGAGCTTTTATGCAGGCATGTAAAAGGCAACCACATATGTGATCTGCTTTATTCCGAATCTGGGTTCAGTGAAATGCTCTCTTGCTATTAAAATGTTTTAACGTATTTGGAATGATCATAGACAATAACTCTGGAATAACTGTAGACTTTGGCCAGGTTCTGGCCAAACGTGTTAAAGCAAGATCAATCACAGTATTGTTTCAATTAATGTTGACGCACAGGCACAGAACCCCCTCCCCACCCCCCCCCCCCCCCCCCCCCCCCCCCCCCCCCCCCACGGATATACAGAAAAAGCAAACATGGCTTGAATTTCCAGGAAGTGTATGACAACCATATGGCTGAGTCAGGAAGAGAGAGTGAGAAAGAGAGAGAGCTGAGTTCCCAAGGCAAAACCATGGCTGGTGATAGACTTTTCTTCCCTGAGAGAGAAAATTCAAATAAACAATAGCTGATGGGAGTGTGATGGGCCGTCACCGCTCATCGCACTGAGCCTCAGGGGGGCTCCTGTTAAGAGAGTTTTAGCTACAACTGAATTCCTCTTTTGATTGCATTACGATGGAAAATATTGATTTATTATGTGACTGTTATGATTACTTGTACTGCAGGTGCTCACAATTGCTACATCTGTTGACAGAGCAGAATACCCCTTCAGTGTAACCAACAAGACGAAAACAGGCTTTTCAGTCTGCATTATGCAAAGAGTAGACGCAAAAGATGCCACACAGGCAACGATCTGAAGATGAAGTTTCGCAATATATACATTTTCTTTTCTTAAAATATGTAACACTTTCTAGTGTTAACTTTAACGTCTGCTTTTCAAAATGTCAAGCAAGAGCACGCGGAACTATTACAGCAATTTCACATCATGCCTGTCAATCAAACATTAACAGGAAAAAAACAATACTGGCTTGTTTGGCTCGTCTCCATGGGGTCTTGTTGCTATGTACGTGGTTAGCCAATGACCGGCCCCTTTCATCAAGTCAAGCTGTCTGGGCTGAGTATGAGCTAATGCATTGCAATATGACAGTCATTATACCCCTTGGTGAGCCAGCTGTGCTCCGAGGCTCTTTTTCATTCTCTTTCGAGTCCAAGGTTTCCCAACTTCCTCTCTCTCTCCCTCTCTCTTGAGTCCAAAGTTTCCCAACTTCCTCTCTCTCTCTATCTCTCGTATCTTATTGTCTGTTCTCCTTGCTCCCTTTCTCCTCTCTCCTCTGCTGCTTTTGCCATCTCTGTCATCCCCTTTCAACTCACATACAGACAAAAATTTCTTGGGGGATTACAAAGCTGTTCAGCCTCACAGCTCTGTAATGCAACTTCTGTAGTGTGTTGCCAGGTCCATCCTTAGATGGCAACCTCTACATGTCATTTCACAGGTCTAGAGGAGCTGGACAGAATCAGTTATTACAGTTAAAAGCCCAAAAAGAGTTCTTTTCTAATATGCGAGAGATCAATAAACTCACAAATCAAATTTCTGTGAGTCAATTACATTAGAGGAAAGTGAATGAATATAGAATTGTAGAGCCTAACGAGAAACAAATGTTGCAAAAGTTTCATGAGTTTAGCAATTAGCTTCTCATACTTTCTACCACGTTTTTGCCATATTTATAGCTGTTAGTTTGCAAGCATACATGCATTCCAGCCTCTTGTATCCACCACAAAAGTAGAGCTATCACTTTATTTAGTAAATCAGAGGCCCTGGCCATCCTCAGTGTGTCAGCCAAAGTTGCTTTTAATTAAAGTTGTTTCGGCTGTGTTGTTCAGTCAAGCTTATCAGCCATCCATCGTCTGGCTGACAGGAGTTCAACAGCAGCAAAGAGCTGCAGGGTGTCAGGTTCCTACAATTATAATGCCACTCTATTGTCTGTAAATGGCTCCCCTCTCTCTTAGCAAATTAATACTGCCTTGGCATGCAAGGATATCAACCACCGGATCGTAAATCCACCTGACAGTGGCTCAGGCAGAACATAACTTCATAAAATAAGAAAAACAGCTTAATTGGTGTTACAACAGGGGTCACGCTCTTGCCACCCTGACACGAAGGAGCGAATGAGAGGGGTGGAGGAAACAAGTTATCGTCGGGCTGACACTCAGAGGACAGATGAGGTGTGTTAAATAACACGGTAATAACACACTTGGCAGGTCTCATTAGCTGCGTGTGATCACCATGGAGTGCTTTAACTGTAGAAGATTTTGGAGATGTGGAAGCAATTTTGGTTCTGATACCAACATAGCTCAAGACTGATGTTTTTTTTCTTTTTTTAATCTTACTTTTTGGGCATTTTTGTCTTTATTGGATAGTGGGCAGTGAAGAGGCAGACAGGAAACAGGAGGAGAGCGAGAAGGGTATGACATACTACAGAGGTCTCTGGCTAGAATCGAACTGAATTATGTGGCATGTGCAGAAACCATTCGGCTACCAGGGCGCTCCATTCAAGACTGATGTTATTTGGATATGCACAGTACATTATGATATATATAACTTTGAAAAGATGATGAATTTTTATTGTATTTACATTCTTTTCTTGATGCCGGCAGCCACGGCAACAGAAAGAAAGAGAAGGAAACACTGCTATTGAGAGTTTGGCAATTGCACAAGCACAATCATGAGTCACTGCTCCCCAAAAGCAATCATGACTGTTATTGCCCCAGTCAGGGAGGATAACATCGGGCAGGCACAGGGCAACCAACTGCATCCCAAATGAGCTCACGTCCTTCAAATATCTTCTCCTTGAAAAGAGCGGGTATTAAAATGACTGAACTTGGCTGTGTGCAGCGTTGATCAATGCACTGTATCAAAAAGAAAGGGCCAAATGACTTTGTAAATGTCTCCTATCCTCCTTCAGGAAACTTTACTCTGGAGTTTTAGGATGAAGCAGAGCTTGTCTGCACATGGTCCGATTGGAACGAGCTGCTGCTGGCAATCATCCCGCCCTGCTGCAGCCAAGTTAGCTTTCCAGGATGAGATGGTAAATATGTCAGCGTTTTGCCACCGGGAGGGAGACGGTGGAGTGTTCCATGTGGTTTCAAGGCACCATTTGCTTGTGGTGGGAATGGGAAGTAGCAGATCTGCAAGGACTCAGAGATAAGTGAGGCCATCGTAAAGATGAATGGACCATTTAAGAGCCCTGCGGACGGCCACACATCTATCAAGCTGAAAAGAAAAGGACAATTTTAAGTTGGAGTGGTGTGGATACGAGCATTTTATCCTTGTCCTAGAGGAAATGAAGAGCTCATCTGCTGATTGGACCATCACCACTTCAGGCCCACTCCCCTCTGAACACGCCCAGCCCCCACCTCACCACTCTTTCCTTGTCACCAAGCAACTGTTGCGCTCTCGTCACATGGGCCTGGGCTTTCTTGTGGTTTCATCATAGACCGTGATGGGAAACAGAACCACCACCGCATGAAAGACGCAGAGAAGGGGGGTGGGGATGGGGGATCCTATAAAATATATGCAGATCTACAAATAGAAAAAGTCCGGGAAAGGAAAGAGGAGGACTCGCCCTTGACCAAGCCTTGCGCTCACAGAACACTGCACCACCCCGGCAACAAGAGAGAGAGAGAAAAAAGAAAAACAGCGGATCGCTGAGAAAGAACTAATCGCCCTGTTATTATATTTGTTGGGATTTGTGGCTAATGACTTCCACATTGCAACTTCAAATGCACTTGATGCTCCAAGAAAAGAGGGGGGAGTGAGAAAAAGAAAGGAGTACGGGGATTTGGTCATGTGATCTCAAGAACACAAACAAACAAGCTTACAAACAAATGGTTTCTGTGAAATGCGTTGCCAGGTCACACAAGAGCACTTATTTGTTGTGTTTGCTACGAGGGATGAAAAGCAGCGATAATTACAGACGACTGCTTCCTCACAGAGGGCTGACATAAAGAGCTTCCTTCCATCTTTATTATATGCTTGGAGCTCTGGGGACAGCAAAACAGGCTTACTGCATGAGCAATATTTCCACTATAATAAAATTACACAAAATGAGCCTATGAGAGAAACATGGATGTACAGTATTGTACACAAAAAGTTAATTTGTAGAGGCACCGCCACCACTAAAAACTGGAAGCTGCACACTGAGCACATACGAAGTTTCCTTTCCTATCCAAAGTCAACAAACTAAGATGACAGAAATGGCAGATTATTAATACACAATCTGTTATAATATATTTCCCCTCCACAGTATCCTGGTAGCCATTACTGTTGTGGTGCTCATTAATGTCAGTATAGTAAGAACAGAGGCCAGGGCCAGGCCAAACCAGGCCAGATGTAGCGGGTTACAGAGTTCTTTTCTGGGGGGACACAGCTGGCTGCAACACAAGTCTGGTTCCCCTTTTCCCCAACAGCATCCATTTCCATTTTGCAAACCACACCAGACTTCAGAGGATTGCAGGAGGATAGTCACAGATTCAGTGAGGCTCTCATAATGAAGTTGGATCTTGCTGAGGAGAAGTCAGTGATTTCTCAGAGGGGGGGACTCAGCGGTTAATGGACCACACCTCGCCTCTTTGCTTCTCTGATCTCGCCTCTCCTGTAAAGAGTTTTTTTTTTCAAAGCGCACTCATGGGAGAGGGTCAATGAAAGTGCAAAAGAAAAGCAATGGTGCCTCCCATGTGATGAGAACAGATGCCTCTAACCAGTTAATTCTTCGGTCAATGACTTTCCAATGGGATTTTACAGTCCTCCTTTTCATTTCATGCTTTTGTCATAGGTTGTAGCCCCAGATAACCAGGCCATAAACCAAGACCTCATTCAGGCCCAAAATAGCCTCCACCACCACCATTCTTCCTGCAAAAACTCTTTGCTGCACCACCTCTCCAGTTCACAACCACAGTAGCCACAGACCCACAGGACTCCTTGCCAAAGTTGCTGGGTAGCACCTATAAAACATGGCCCCATCTCGTTCTAGTACGGCCCCTATTATTTAGCTCCGTAATGGAAAGAGTCTAATCTGCTGGAGCCACTGGTGGGCTAAACGCTCTGCCAAAAAAACCCTCTGTTTGAAGTTCCTTGTCGCAAAAATGGCAAGCTTAAAAAGGTTTTTTCTGCTCTCTGGCCCTAAATTTAAGTGTTATGTCTCCAGTGATTTTGAAAATTCAATCAGCAAAAACACAGCGGCAGATAAAACATCCACCTTTGCAGAATTTCCCATAGTGCCTGGGATGGTATCTGACAAAAAACAGCACAGATGGATCAAGGGTAGTTTGGCTCTGTGAGTGGACAAGGATGGAATAAGGTGGGACAATTTTGAGCTTTGCTTGGCAAACGTTCAGGCAGTGACTGATGGGCTGCAGACTCTGACAATGACGTAAAGGACATTCAGGGACTTGCTGAAACCCTGGGGGAAAAAGCCGCTGGCAGAATGTCGACACCAGGGACCCGCCAGCCACCCTGACATGAGGGCGGATGGGGTGTCGCATTCAGTTATCTCCCTCTGGAACCTCCTTACTGTTTCCTCAAGTCACACTCAACATCTGCCAAAAGCAGAGGCCATATATCCAAACATGATTAAAAGCTTCTTCACCTCTAATGCTGTCCCTGTTTTCCATAATGCCTGACACGCTAAGGCACTCAAACATCCACACAATTGCACACCTCTCCATACAATAAGTAGAAGGGGGTTACAGGGTTAAATAAACAGAAGGGGAAATCTCCCGCATGCTGAACACATGCCACTGAACCTGCTCTAAACCAACTCTGACACCAGAGTAAACAAGACTTGTGCAGTCAGGAGAAAGCAGGGACTAAGTGAAGGTAGGAAGTAGGAGGGAGGAGGGAGCAGAGATAGAGACGAAGAGATGGGCTGAGGGTGTTCAGTTCAAAGTTTTCTGCGGTGCACAATTAGCACTTCTCGGATCGATCCATGTTAAATTAAACCAGACTGCAAATTAGAGCAGAGCATTGAGACCAAAGGAGAGATTGTGAAAAACAAAAGTGATGACAGGGGAAACAAAATTAACCAGAAAAGAAAGAGGAGAGGAAAACAGAGAGGCAAACACAGAGATTAAGATTACAATTTCTTTACTGTCATTTCTCTGTACCCACATACATTGAGACAAAATGTATCCTCAGCATTTGACCCATCCTATACACTAGGAGCACTGGGCAGCTGTGGTGCAGCTCCCGGGGACCGACTCCAGTTCTGTCTTGCCAGTGCCAGTGGTCAGGGGCACTGACAGGAGTATTAACTCTGACATACATGTCTTTGATGGTGGGAGAAAACCCACACAAACGTGGGGAGAACATACAAACTCACAAACACAGAAAAGACCTGGGACAGCTGGGATATGAACCTCGGACCTTCTTGCTGTGTGTCAGTGCTAACCACTGAGCCACCGTGCTACCCGAGTGAGTCAGGGTGGGACTAAGACTGTTTTTATGATCCTGCAGACCCACGCTCTAATTTTCTACTCCATGTGCATAGCACCAATGAAGTGAACACTTGGTTTATTTCAAATTTCCCCAGGTTCTAGACAGGGCCGACACAGCCCAGGCTTATAAAATTAACAGCAAACACGAGAGACAGCATATGCAATGTCAGAGGTCTGAGTTTGAAGGTACAAATCTCATTCCTCTGTGCTCTGTGGCACAGCTGTGCGCGCCCTTTACCAGTAAACAAACAACCAATGCTGGGCTTAAGAGAGAGAAAATATGTCTTGCTAATGCGTGTCTTCTGTGAGGAAAATAACACATCCCCATATGGGTTCCTCATCGCAGGCAGACTTTGATAAGCAGAGGATCTACGGCTTGTGATACAAGACATGATGGCTCACTGTTGCTAATGGTCTTCCATGGGGGTGTTTTCTTTTTTTTTTGCCTGTAAATGGATGGTAAAATGATCTCTCAGTCAACTTGCGCTGTCAGATGCCCCGATAAACATATGCAGTGACAAAACATGCATTAATCTGCACTCCTACCCACATCATTCCAGCTCTTTCTTTCTCCCCTCCTTCTCCCCCCACATACTCAAACTTCCCCCCAGATGCACTTACAGTAAGAATGAAAGGGAGCAATTTTCATCAGTAGAGCAGCCGCAGTATTTTAAGATGGATCCGATGTGGAGGGAAGGAAGGACACACACACACACTCGTGCACACACATAAACACGCACACAGGCCCCTTTGTTCCCTCAGTGGTAGGGCCAGTGTCATTGTGGTGATGCCATTCTCACTCACTCATCATTGAACTGTAGATATCGCCCACTGAGCTTGTGTGTGTTTGAACTTTTGTGTGCACGTGTCTGTCAATCTCCTAACTCCTCTCCTCACAATGGGCCCGGCTCTCAAAGGCAGTAATCAATTTGTGGTAACGTTATGTAAGCTGTTGGGCCAGTACAGCTTCAGCTCGCCTCTTGTCCAGGATGATTTCCATATTTCTTGTTGCGCCAATGATAACATTTCGACATTGGACCTCAGATCCATATTTAGGCCTTTTGACCTGTACGTTAAGCCAACCCTAACATCAAAGCTAGATAGCACCTCATGGAAAGGTGAACCATGAAAGAAGAAGAGAAGGGCTGTCGCTGAACACACCTGTTTTCGATCGTCCTGTTTGTGCTCAGGTTAGCTGGTATCTGAGGAATGTAAATTATATGTGGTTTGGTTTGGGCTGAAGCTCTGTCAGTGCTGTTGCAGGGGATTGTGTGCAACAGACCCCCCCCCACCCCCACCCCACTCATCCACCCACCCACCCACTCAACACACACACACACACACACACACCACCTCCTTTCTGTCTCTTCTTTCTCTCTCAAAGGTCTTGTGTGATTACAGGGTCCAGGGAAGATGAAGTCTGACTTGGATAAATAAAGGTCTTGGGTCGAGGGGAGGGAGCAATGTGACCTGCCCTGCTAATGCAAAAACACACATGCACACACACATACACTCAACAGGCAAAACACTCCTGCGCCAGATCAAAAGCTCAGTTCTTTTTCCTGTTTATTCTTAACAGGCATCATTATTAAATCAGAACGATGTGTCATCTTCATCTGTCAACTGAATGGATGATTTAAAAGTCGTGATAGTCAAAGAACTTTTGCAGAAGGCCGTTTTTCATACAGTCTGGGGACTTTATCATTATGTCATTTCACCCCTCATGTTTAAATTCTTCCTTTTTGGTGAGGGTACAGGTGATGATGATTATCTTTTTAGCAGATGCTATCCAGCTTTCTCCTGACAGAGCACTCCTTCACTACTGTTTGGAAGTGAGTTTCATATTTTGCTCTTTGGTTTTGATTACTTATTTCCTGTTGTGAAGATTTCTTGCAGCCGTCACATGTGACACCAAAATTTAATTTGGCAAATTAGCAAATCAGGCATTTCTTCTCTGTTTCAGTACCATTTAACAGTTAGATGGTCTGGTTAGATGGGTAATTTTCTTTCTTTTTAAAATTTTGCTTTGAATTTTCACTTTGCATGACCTATATTCTATTTGATATTTATTTAATTAAATGGACTATACAATTCATAGGGAGTAAGTTAACTTCTTTTATTGTATGAATTTATGACCTCCATAATTCTCTCATTTATCCCTTATGTTTACTGTGTTTGTATACCTTCGTATCTAGGTTATATTGCTGTGCAAATTGACAAAACTAGATAAACAATCACTGAATAAGTCTTTATAGTCAATATGCCTGGATATTCTCCACAATCCAACCACCAAGGCCGAGTGTCACATCAGCCAGAGGATCCTGAGCCATATAGGCAGCTTTGAGGCCCCTTTTTGGTAATTGTTCCCTTCAGAAATGGAACAACATGGTTACTGGAAATTGGGCTTAACTTGGTCAAATGTCTGAGTGAGGCTTAGAGCAATGTGTTGTGATTAAATGTAACTAAAGCAGACCAATGGTGGGTTTTGCTCACCCTTCGGGCAGTGCAGAGAATTAGACAGACAAAAGAGGGGAGTTTGCACGGGGGGGGGAGTGGGGTCCACATCAAAAGAGCAGTAAATGTATATTGAATTCTGAGGTTTAAGCAACTTTTACTATTGCTTGCTTGCAGTGGTGAATTGTGGCAGTGGCACAAACATGCACCCATCTACATCCAATGAATCTCCAGCGTGCTCGTTTGGGGAGAGTGGCAAACACATCAGAAAAAAGGCTGCAACGTGTTTGTTTTTTCAATCTTTGTAAGCTACAGATGGAGGCATTGGTCTGTTCCCTCAGCATTCCTGGGTATGTTTAGATTTTTTTTTTTTACACTTTAAATCCCTGTACATTGCGGAGAAAAGCTCCTTTGCTAGAGCCACACACCAGTCAAGATGTTTTACTGTAATCTCTCGCTACACAGAATTGCTTTGTGCCTGTTGTTGGCTTTAGAACAATCCGCGATCATTATCACCAAAGTGCACATTCATCTCAATTTGAGGATTGTACTCTCTGTTATTTCCTAACATGTTCAAATCTTTCTTTTTTTAATTATTTTGCCTGAGTGACCTGGTCAGAATACGAACAGAGCGCACATTTTCACTGTATCAAATCACAAAAGGTTGTCAGATAAACGGCAACAGGGCATACTTCCCAGGACACAATAACAACAGCACAATAGGCTCCTACAGAGGGGACCACAGTGTTCAACATTCAGACCCCTTTTAACCAGCCACGTCTCCAATTCCTGATCTTGACTGTGAAAGCGATCCTTTTTCACTGTGGTTTGTGAGGCTGTGGGAAGAGCAGCAGTACTGGGAACCAGATGGCTCTGGTAAAAGATAGGGGGCATCCCACTGGCCTTGCTGAGAAGGGGATCCATTACGGTGGATCTATTGAGGGCCAGCAGATTCTGTTTCATGGCATCGGCCGAGTGTGACCACCCCTCGGTTGGCGTTGGTAAAGGTCTGGTGCCACGTAGGCTGCTGCAGGCCCAGCCGGTTTTGTGTTCACCTCAGGGAGCTGTATTCACCTTCGATACAAGACAGACAACTAAATCAGGGCCTCTTGGTGACTTGAGTTTCATCCCTTTTGAGTTCAAGCCTTTTTCAAAGGGTCTCACATTGCAATGGGATATCACTGGCTCCACAATTTGAGGGACAATGGTTGTTAGTGAAAACGGTTGACTGGGATGTTTCTATGCACTTGTAAAGTAGGGTCTATGAACTGTTTAAGCTCAGTTAACTATCGCAGGGGTATCACTGTTTGAGTTAATGGACGTTTATTTCCATATTCTTTCAAAAACGACCACACCGAATCTTGTTGTCCAACCTCTGTTCTGAGCTCTCTGATCCACTGCACATTTCCCTGTCACGGCTTCTTAGCTCTGCCCGCTACTGGCATTGTTCCTTTGTTTGCTGTCCACTTAGCTGTGTCTGCTCCCTTCACTTGTCCAAATGTTTGCTCTGTCCACTTAGCCATGTCCACTTGCTTGGCCTTGTCAAATCAGTCCTGTCTGTGGGCGTTTCCTCCAAGGAGGAAAGGCGACAATTTGCCTCTTCGGCCACAAATTGCTGCAGCTGGACACAAACCAGACCCCGGGGCTCAGCAGCGAAATTACTCTCCATTTATTTAAAGTGGTTGCCATTACTCTACCACAGTGGAGCACAGACCTCAGTGGCCCTGGACCAACCATAACTGCAGTATAAAAAGAACTAAAGTTCGCCGGACAGGTCATGTCTCACACAGTAGCAATTCAATATCCTCCCGTTATGTTCTTGGTTACGCTTCTCAAAACTCAGAATTGCATGTGACACCACAAAAATACATGGTTGCTTTGAAACTCAGTCTGTGGAGATTTTTGCAAAAACACCCAACCAATCACTGGCGAGATGTTTGGAACATGTTACATGTTTGAATCAAAGAAAGAATAACAGCTCATTTACCTTAATCATACTACGCCAAAAGCTTTATTAATAGTATGTTCAGAAAGAGAAATACAGAGACAAGATGCCAGAATGGTTTTGAGCTTGTACCAAACAAATCAAACCAAAGTCTAATCGTTTTCCTTTCTCCTTGAAATGAAGAAACAATACACCGCCAATGAGCGCCGTTAGGAAACAGCAAGGCTGCACTTCCTAATGTCAACACGCTTAGAGCTGATGACACATTTTGATTTAGAGGGCTGCCCCTGACCAAAGATTTTCCTATTCGCCTAAGATTGGTTAGTTCAAGCCATTAGTCAACTAGTCATTGCATGTTTGTGATATTAATTTAATTATTTAAATATATATTTTGTGGGGCATCAGAAAATGGTTTGAGTTCCACAGCTGAGACAGAATGTTAGAAGTACCACTATAAACACTGTGCTACATAACAGAGAAATACAAAACCATAATAATGAGCTTTTAAATATAAATTTTTCAAGCGCACATAAAGCAAGCCGCCTGTTAATGACAATGAATGTGTCTGAACAACCAGCAGGGCGACTGAGTTACCTTTTTCAGTCCTGTGGGTCAGTTAGTTCCATTAAATCCTCCTATCTCTCATTTTAGGCCGTTTCCTGGCAGGAACGTGCCGGAGTGGACAGATATTTCCATGGGAATCAATGCTTCTGTTATCACAGCAGACTGAGTCACTGACTGAGTGATGACCATTCGTTGGCCTTGAGCGGACTTCATTGGTCGCCTTGGCCGGGTGACGCCACGTGTCGCTACTTCCTTGTTCGTTGTTTCAAATTAAAAGCCCTCTAGCATTCACAGTCACAGTCAAGCCATACTAAGTTTTGATCTAATCTTGGCAAGGTGTAACTCCTGAATGGAGTTTGAAGGGGTTTTTTTTTCCTGTGACTAACTGACCAATGAAAACTTGGTTGTCTAAGGCCATATTTAGACCAAATCGGACCAAATTTAAGGCCGTATTCAGACAAAACTTTATTGATCTGATTCACCTGCTTTCTCGCTACCACTGCTCCCTCTCTTCATTCACTCTCTAGCTCACTCAACCACAGCTGCTCTCTCCCTCGTGCTCGCTGGTGCTCTCTCTCTCTCTCTATTTTTCTCTCATCTTTTTTAAAATGAATCAGGAAGACAACCGCAAAGTCTAATTTTACTCTTAACAAACAAAGAGAATTGCCCCCCCCCCCCCCCCCTCCTTCTAGTAATGTCTTTGTACATACAGCTCTGATCAGTCTGATCGTCGGCTGTGATTGGCCACCACAGCGTAACGTTGGGTAGCATTTCTTCAAAAGTTGATTCTGGATCAACTTTCTCGCCACAGGCTGGTGCAGAGCTGCTGCAGCGCCGCTGCGGCGCCACACCGCTGTGGCCAAAACCCCTGCAGCCTAAATGCACTACCCCCATTCAAATGAATGGGAGGACTGGTGTTTCCGCCGCACTGCCTGATTTGGTCTGAATATGGCCTAAGACTCTTCTCATACGGTAGACAGTAGGCGGTTGGTCGACTGTTAAGGGGCAGCTCTATTGATTTCACTTCATTATATGAATCCTATGTTGAAGGGAGAAAGTTATATTTGTCTTATGTTTTCATGCATCACTCACTTGCTCCCTGGGGCCTTAAAACTTAAAATTCCATTCTCTGTGAATTAAATTGTGTTTTTATAATGAAAACAATTGTTTGTTTGAAAGTTAATAGAATTCATGGAGGAACATAAGGCTCTATGGTATTTCATTACTGTTCTCTGACTATTTGATTTACCCTCCTTGCCCTGGAGTGTGTTCCAGCTGATGGGCTCTGACTGCACCACCAAAGCTGAGAGAGAATGTCATTCGGCATTGACTGGAGTGGGTCTCTTCATGCATACGCAAATGTCAAGTTACACGGAGAGGCCAGGGAACACAGCTCATGCATAATAGTATTAAAATGTACGAAGGAGAGGAAGAGAAGAGAGCGGTGGATCAGTTGACAGAGAAGGAGGGAAAAAGTTGGGAGAAAAATCTAGATAGCTTTGAGACGAGGAGAGTTGTGGAAGATGTTGCATTGTTTCAGAGAGCTCCATCCAAAACTAACATGTCACAGTTCATTCAGAAAATACTCTGACTGGTCCTGACTGACCTTTGAGAAACAAAACCTCACAAACCACTATTCTGGCCACATGAGTACACTCTCCCACCTAAACATTGTTTATCTGTTTCAAGCCTGACAGTTGTGTACAGCCAGCAGCGGCTTGACAGCTTAATTCCATGTTGTCTCACGGGACCGCCTCCGTGGATCAGGGACTGGAGTGACACACTCAACCTCGCATTACTTTGTTTGGGGACGCCTCTTTCTCTCGGCGATCTGTGCTTTACATGACTATCGCATCCGTCATGCCTCGTCACCTCTGAGGTGGGCTACCTATCACCATCATGTTTCCTGAAGCTGGAACTGGCAAGGCTGCTTTGCATGCTGGGTTGTCCAACCAACCGCCTGAGCAGGTGGTGATTTGCACAAGGTGAGAGAAAAAAAAGACTCAGCGGAAGTTTAAAAAGAGAAACAGAGAGAGCAGGGAGTGACACAGAAAGAGGTACTGTGATCAAACAAATGTAAGCCTTTGAACACGACAGGACGAGAATCACAGCGGCATGATAATAAGCATGATTGTGTTTATAATAACTAGGTCTGTTTCTCCGTCTTAGTGGTTGGCGGTTTTCTGGGCGGTCCAATCCCTTGGCATGAAAGAACGAGGGCGTTGCCCGCAACTTGACCTTCGCAGGGCACCACCCAGAGGTCAACAGGAAGTAAATGGGCAGAAGCTTGACACAGGGGCACACATTTCTTACCTAAAGTATTTTTTTTCTCTCTTCTTCTGTTACCAACCTTGAGCCAGATTCCACTTAGTTTCAGCCAAGTAAATGAGGGAATTCTTCAAAACTTTGGCCTGTCTTCACAAGTCAAGACATGCTGGGTATCATGAGTGTTGGGATATGCAAAAAGGAAAATGCTCTGCTCTATTTTCTTCCTTTTCAAACTTTCTACTCTTCTGGTTTTGTCACTAAGTGCGACTTTCTGTGTCTCCTCATCTATCAAAACTAGGTAGCTTCTGTGAGCTGGTGTTGCTGTCATGGAGGCACAAGATGAGGCTATTTTCTCACACACTTCATCCCTTTGAAGAATAAAGAGGTTTATATAATCAGCTATGGATTAGTTTGTGATCTACTTCATGGTCCATTAAGTATCATACAAATGTACAACAATACTGGGTGATGTTCAGAGGAAGAGGTATCCACAATCATCTGTGTCAATCTATTTATGTGAACCTGGAAGCATACTTTTTAGTGGAACATTTTATGTGATATTTATAGAAAGGCTGTAGAAAGGCTGCCAAATTGTATTGATTTGTTGATTATTTTCTAGATTTTACTTGATTAATTGTTCAGTCTATCAAATGTCAAATAATACTGAAACATTCCCATCATAATTCCCTTGTTTTGTCCAATCAACACTCAAAAACCCAATGATATTATATTTACAGCAAAGAGAAAAGCAGCAGAGAAGCTTGAATGAGGGAATGTCAACTGATCAATCAATTGACTAATAGTCTCATTGCATCAATCATTTGATCTAAAATTTTCATTCAGGTATCTCTGTTAGCAAGATGAGCTATAGCTGCCTACTTAAGCACATGTGCATCCTTGCTGAGGTTATTTACACAGTAAGCTAAAGTAAACTAAAGTACAGTTAAAGTAAAGTAAGCTAACTGTTAAGCTAACAGTTAAGAGCAAAGTAGCATCTTAGCATATCTGCACTATAACCCTCTAGCCTTGTCTGTTTTCAGTCACTTCACAGTGCCAGTGGCAGTTGGAGTCGATATGCAAAGTTGGTTTTTGTTGGTGTTTTTTGTTGTCTTGCTAAACTTAACCTCTTGGGGCATTCCACTGAAGATTTATGAGGGCTCCATATGGGCTTGTGTGCAGCTGATTATGCATGGACACAACAAAAGAGGAGACAGGCTGGCTGGGTTTACTGTGAAAACAATAAGGACATACTGACTAAACCTGCATGCAACCTGCAGGACATTTAAAGGAAGACTGTTAACTAAATGATACAAATGTTTTAGGGAGATTAGCCCATTTGTCAGCTTACCCATCATTCCAATGACTGATGAGAGTATAGAGAGTAAAAGCAACCATGTATGCCTGGAAGATTGTTCTGTCTTGTGATTGATGCTGACACTTTTGCATGCCCTTGACTGAAAGGCAGGGACTCATATTATCAGAGAGAAAAATAGTTACAAAACTTATGCTTCCTCTTACCCAGAGTGCAAAAAAATTCATTCAAATAGTTTTGGTGTGATATGCAGAGGTATGAAGATTTTGTCCAGAGCTAAACCCAGTACAAGAGGAATAAATGTCACATGGCATGAGGCACTCAAAGGGCGAAATAACTTAATTTGAAAAATCTCAGTAGCAGCTTCTGTCTGTAAATAAATAGATACTGTTACTGTCGAACTAATCCACACCTTGTTGGGAATAACTGTTTATATCCATGTTGGGAGTGTAGATCAAACTGTTACAGACATGGTTTTTGAATCATCACAATCAACCATTTCATGTTATTTGCTTTTAAGTTTTTCCAGTGTCATATACAAGATTGTATACAAAATATGACATAAAGGAATATGATACAAGGAGATTTTTTTCACTGAGGTGAGCACTGGAAGTCAAAGTGCAGGGGATATATCTTCTATATTGGTTTAATTAATTCCTCGACAGACCACATGCACAATAAAAAATAATATTAAGTGATTTTTTGGCCACTTAGGGGAGGTGGAACAAGCTGTAAACACAACATTGACATTACAGACGTTATGGTGAACATGCAAACAATAGCCTATTTACACATTCAGAAAACACAGAGCTTGATTAGCGTTAATTTGGTGTTTCATGTTTCGTGCCATCTTATGATTGTAAGTCCAATACTGAGCTACGTATCTGGCTATTTAGCAGCTAAATTCTCCATTAACTTAACAAGCTAATGGTGTTAAATGATGGGCAGGTAAGTATACAGTGGGTTTATCAGAGCTACAGTTACAAAACAGTTAAGTTGTGTGTTGTAATGATGAGCTGAAAGATGCTGAAACGCTCAAGAGGGAAATTGCAAAATTGCATGATAATCCTCCCTGATTTCATCACTACAAACAACCCCTTCCAAATGATGTGTAATCCATTTTCCATTGCAATTATCTCAAGGTCAACTTACTATCTTTTTCTAGAGTTCTCAACCACATCTCACGGTCTTCATCAGCAGATGGAACGCCTTTGCGCTTAATATATGAATGCTTCTCTTTAAAGCAGGCTGATACTTTTCTTGTGATGTTCAGTGACAGAAGGTGTTTAATAATTTCTCCTTTTAAATTACCGCAAAAATCTAATCCTAAATTGAACCCTAACTCAAAGTCCTGAGCCTAAATTAAACATAAGCCTAAATCCTGAAAGAAGTCCGGACCAAGATGAACCTGCCTTGCAAAAATGTCCTCACTCTGAAGGCTTAAAACTCTGACTGGTCACGTCTTTAATCATGAAGACACTCACTAAAGTACACAAGTCTGCTGTGGTGGTTTGTCTGAACTGTGTCTGCTACACAGAAGCTCACCAGGAGAGGAGAGGTTTCCATCTCCATCTCTGAACCGGAAAAGCGGGGGGGACCGCAGGGCCCACATCTGAGACCCAGACCCCATGCACCCTCTTCCCATAATGCCTTCTGACACTCCTTACACTGAGTACAGAGGGTTTACCCGCACACCAAAAGCCCTTATGTTAAACTCTTTAAGAACCCGCTGTCTCTCCTCAAAGCAACGCTCCATCGCAAACACCTCTGCCAACACAAGCTCATGTTTCTTCAAACGGCTGAAGATGGTCTGTTATTATCTTACAGACGATTCAGAGTATCTCTCCCTCTCTCTCTCTCTCTCTCTCTCTCCCTCTCTGTCACACAAACACACACACACACACACTCACACAGTCACAAAGATCCCTCTGTCGTAGGGGTCACAAACTGCATTTACAAGTTGAGAGTGGATTAAGTCGAGACAGTTATGGTGATTGGGTGTATGAGGAAGAGTTAGGGTCTGGGCAGAGATGGACGGTCATGTGTGTGTGTGTGTGTGTGTGTGTGTGTATGTGTATATGTGTGCATGTATGTGTGGGGGGGGGTTGGTTTGATGGGAGGAGGGGCATCAGATAGAGCATGTGAGACTTCTTGGTTTGACACTTGACGTGGCCCCTTTAAAATCCTGAGCAGCCAAGAATACTGGAAGTTTATAGAGACTCCAGATGGCCACAGCTGCCTCACATTTGAACTTTACTCAAACACACACATGTAGTGCTGAAATTATTAGGTGATTCATCGATCAGTAAAGTGGCAGAAAATGAATCTTCAAAAAATCTTTAAAGGCAAAAGACAGATAGATGGATTCTTTATTGTCCTTCAAGGAAATTTGACATCAAACATCAGGATTTGCTGCTTTTCTTTGCTATATATGGTACAGTTGGTCAGACAAAACAAGCCATTTAAAGACACCGCCTTGGGCTCTGGGACACTGTTGTGGCCATTTTTTTTTTTTACAGTTTTCTGATATTTTAAAGGTTTATTCATTGATTTATCATAAAAGCAATCAACAGGATTTCTGTTATTTATATACTGTTATGCTGTCAGATGTCTATGTTAAACATGGTCAAAGGTCCAAAACTTGTGGTGAACGAATGTATGAAAGTCATTCAAGACATTCAGCCTGCTCTGAACGCTTTGTTTGCAATGTCACCTCTCCTCCTCATGATGACATCAGATTGTTTTCGCATGCTCATATATCCCCGTAGCCTTCATTGCTAAGGTTGTTCCATGGGTTGTCCTGCATATTTCGGATCAGATTCGGACATGTCCACTTCAAAGTGCTAACTTGATCTGCTGATGAAGATCATGTGATATGATCAAAAGCCCCAAATGAACCTTGTGGTAAGATCGTTTTCTCAGCTGCTGCCTCCAAGGTCAAGAACGAACTTTGAGTCTCAACAGATTAATCAATCATAAAAATAACCACTAGATGCAGCCCTACACACATATGCAGGTAGGTCCACAAGCAAACACACAAAACACTGAACATCCTGACAGACTAATGTCAAAATTTGACAAAAACCTTGACTTGCATACATAGAAATGTTGAATAGCTTCTGGCATCCTTTTGCCTGCTTTTTCGCAGGCAGGTGAGCGTATACACGCACAAACGCACACATCTTTTTAAACTTGACGTTAAGCTAAAAAATCTGAAAATAACCATAACCATAAGCCATGTAGCCACTGCAGATTCCTATCAATCACACATCAAACCTAGAGAACACAGCAGCTGAACTGTTGCCAGGACCAAAAACTACAATCCAAACCTCTGTGTGAGCTACTGCTCAGGAGTTCGTGCAATGTTTTAAACCACGCTCCGGCCACCTCGCCTCGCCTGCTGCACCACACAGCGACGCCCAGTTCCGTCTGCGGCTAAGTGCGATGAATCTGACAGAGTCCAGGCCAACACCGTGCCCTGCTGGACAACGATCAGACGGGGAGCAGGAAAGAGAGTGGGTTGCCAGATGAAACAGAGGGATGCCAGTTTATGCAGCAGCTCATATGCATGTCAAGCTACAAAGAGAAATCACAACCCATGCTGTCATTCATCAACCCATCACTCTATCTGATGTCTGCACTTCTTCAAGGAAGAAACTAAAGTGCCCGTGCTGAGTAAGTTTTAAAAGCTTAAATATCTCTGGCTCAGCAGAGAAATAATCTATCTGCTTCTCCTGTCATAAGTTAGTTCGATAAGATACCTAACAGCACAGAAATCAGCCACTGCAAATATTCCCAGTGTGGCCTTACAAGTTTTTTCATGCATTTCCAGCTAAGTAGACTTGGCAAAGACTGCAGATGAAAAAAAAAGTCCTATAAGGAACTTCCTCGCCTCCTCCAATCAGTCTAAGATTCAGTTGGTTGAGCACATTGCTGATATTAACCTGATGTTTTCTTCATCTAGCCTCATTTCTGACAGCTCTGCCTTCTGTGATCTCATAATCAGAGTGCCTTCCATACTGCCAAAATGTCACAAGCTGCCCTTTTCAGGTCTCTGCTTGACGGAGCCAAAGCTGTTTTTCTTTGAAAGTAATAGAAAGAAAGTCCAGAGACACACAGGTTGTGACTCCACTTGTTTCATGTTGCTCTGACTTTGAAAAGTGGGCTCAGATAGATCAATTGTTCCTAACATTTTTTGCCTTGTGACACTTTCATTGAAATTGCAAGCAACACCTGCTTACAATCTTTTGTCACAGGTCGCATATGACTTTGAGCAGCTCAACCATTCTTAGATTCTTTCATTGAATAATGTTTAGAGGGTCTGAATAGGTAAAACTATCCAGTATTTGCCAAGAAAAATCCAAGGATTGTTGAAGTAATAGTTCAACATTATGGGAAATACACTTAATCAGTTTCTGGCGGAGAGTTGAGTCGTAAGATCGATGCTACTTTCATATCTGTCTATTTAATTATAAAGCTATGGTCAGCAGCCAGTTAGCTTAGCTTAGCACAAAGACTGGAAACAGCTAGCCTGGCTCTGTCCAAAGGTAACAAAATCCTCCTACCAGCACCTCTAAAGTGCACAAATTTACATGTTATATCTTGTTTATTTAATCTGTACAAAAACCAAAATGTAAAAATGACAATTTGTCATTGAAGGGGAGCTTATGCGCTGGAGTATTACTTAGCCACAAACAGTTGCAAGACAATGAGCGGAGTTACTGCTCCAAGCAAAGAAAAGGTCACAATTGGCACATAAGCCTTTTAAATGACAAATTGCCATATTTACATCTCTGTTTTTGTATGGCTTAAACAAACATGGTCTAACTTTATTCCTGTCTACAGTATTTTGTAACCTGGGGTAAGGTTAGGTTAACTGTCTTCAGGTTGCAGCTCCATATTTAACCGAAAGATATGAGAATGGTATCAATCTTCTCATCTAACTTATGGTAGGAAAGCAAATGACTTACTTTAATCTTCTTCTAACCCCAGGCAGGGAACCACAAAGATAGATAGGGACATAAGTTATCCTTGCAAGTGCAAACAGGAAAACAGCTTGCTATTGAATTTAAAATGGATCACTTTAAAGGTGAGCCACCTTAATGTAACAGCAACACTGCCAGCTTCATCAAAAAGCCGCCCCAGCCTCCATTTCAATGGGATGTTGCATCATATACATAAACAAGAGAAGCACAAGCATGTGTGTGATGCACTATGGGACTCTCGCCACCGCTTTCACTGGAGCCATGCATCTCCAGTCTGCCAGTAAGACCGGTCATTCTAGGAACATCAAGAAACAAAATAATTCCCCGCTGATTAACCAGCTCGAGCTTGTTCGCGACACCAACACCATCAGCTACATCATTACCGGCTTACGGAGCAACTCAATTACGCCTCATCTTGACAGCTCTGACAGGATTCAGCTTCCACTTGTGTGTACATTTGTGTGAAGGGTCTAAGCAGCTGCCAAGTGAACAACGGCAGGCCGCAGTCAGACAAAACAGCATGTGGGAGTCTGGATGAGTTCTTTTACAAAGCCTCTAAATTCAGGTGTTTTACTGGATGATAGATCATATACATTATGGATAAGAGTCGGTGTTTAACTAACGCACAGTATGAAGTGTGCTGCATGGATGAAGAGTCATTCTCATATCATAGGTTGCATAAAGGCACTTAGCTGCTCCACCGATACAACTACCACACGTCATCTGTAACCTTCAGCTACATTTTCACTCTTTTCCTCTTGGCATACTATGTGTGAATGTGCGTATACATCTCTGCGTGTGTGTGTGTGTGTGCGTGCATATCACTCGAGCACATGATTATCCCTCAGCGCAGGATGAAAAACACTTTTGCTGTTAATACAATTCAGCTTGATGTGACACTGCAGTCTACCAGGACAATGAAAGCACTTCAGTATAATTGTTTTAGACGCTCCGTCACAAAAGCAACAGCGGCAGGTTTTCTGCAGTGCATTGATAAACTGCTGCATGACTGTAGCAGTTAAAGGAAAAGTCTGCTGCGTTTAAGAATTCATATTTGCACATGCCCGCATTTTTACTTCGTCTTCATACCACACAGACATGTCCTGGATTCTTCTGACAGAGTTGTTCACGTTCGTATGAATGCATCTGGATGGTGCTAAACCACATTAATAACACAATATCCAGATCAATCAGTGCAATCCAGGAGTTATGTCTCTGTTTTGTTTGTTTTGGAGAGCCTGTCTGCCCTCAACCTGACTAATCCACTTCCCCTGAGGGTCCTGCTTTTACCAGAATGCCTTTGCACTAATCTCCAGAGCACGAACATGTTGCATCAACCATAAACTTCCATCTCCTTCGATACATTTCTCCTGTTAAACATGAGCACAAAACTGCACATCTAAAAAGAACTTGACTTGTACAGTACTCTGACTCTTTGACCAGTGGCCAGTTAGCATGTGACCAGTTTTCTGCTAATATACTCTATGGCAACTCCAGACTTTTAACAAGTAATCTGTGGTTGTAAGAAAAAACAGACCACTAAACAGCAATGAAAGCTTAACTAACTGCTGTGTCTTTACTGTAAGTACACAAGGGTTTTAGGGTGGATTTTTCCTTTTGGTGTTGTCAGGTTTCACATCCAGTTTGACCTTTTAATTGCACAGTCTAAACATATTAGGGGCATCTGGCCAAAATATAGCAAAAAACAGCATGAAAACAGTCATCTCTCTTACATTTACAACATAGGGACAGACTTCTTGTAGAGGCATGAAATTATTGTTTTACTGTACAGTAAATATGGCACAGCTGACTTAAACTAAACATAAACTTGGCCTTTTTTCTCCCCAGTGTTATGAGGGGGAATACCATTGCTTTAAATACTTTGTTAATACATAGGTACACATGGGAGTACTTACGCACTAGCCCAGATGGTGGACCCTCTAATTTGAAATCCAAGGGTATAATTAAGAGACAAAAAAATTAAAAAGGAAAGCATGAGGATTTGCTGCTTCGACATGAAACGCGGCACAAATTACAGCAAGGAGAAGCTTGGTTTGTGTGGTCATCATTATTAGATATTCACATTAAAACAAATTTTTCTCTGGGACGGCAGCTTTGAATGGTGATCCGGCTGTAACTTTGAAGCCCTGCAGACAGACTCGAGCATATCCCTGCGTATTAGTCTGAACTTGATGGCAAATTAAATGGATGTTAATCAGATGACTACGCTGAGGGTTTCAAGTTCATTTCGAGGGGAACTGATGTCTGTATGGGTCAACTAAAAACGCATAACCTGCAGTGCAGTGTAGCCAAAATAATTTATTTATTATGGAGATTAAAAAAGGACATAGGGCTTTTTTTTATTTGACCATATCCATTGAAAATATGGTAAATCAAATAAGACTTTACTGTGATCGATCAGCTACGATGCCGAGCTGATGCAGAGCAGGTAAACACAGCAGGACAAGAAGCGCAGAGTGTGCTGGAGACTGGGAGTCAGTGCGTAAAAGCTGCAGGTTTGGATTGCAAGCCCGTCGAAGCGTTTAAAACAACTTAACACGGGTTTCTGGTTATTTCTAAGCCTTTTATAGATTTACATGCACCTCCACTTCGGGGGGATTCTGTCTATAAGTCTGAGGACACCTTTGGATACGGTATGGACTAGAAGTGTTTACCCTGTAGGTGTGGAGAGCCACTCCGCTAAAAATACCTCAACATTCTGTCTTTAAACTCATCGAATAACAACAAACCAATTTCCTTTTTTTTTTTGCTTTGGCTGCCCTCTTGAAACCTCCAAATTAAAGACCTCATGCAGTTTGGGAAGCAGCAGTGCCGTAGTGGGATTTGAACCAAAAGCGATGAATGAAGTTACTGCGATTGCGATCTGTGACATGCTCGATGAGAAATGAGCAAACATCGCTATAACATTCAAATATATACCTCAATGTTTCTGTTTGAACTAACAGTGACACATTTGGGAAGTCAACAATGATCTTGTCGTACTTTTCCTATCCGGCGCGTAAAAGAGCAACTTTGGAGACGCTGCCGACAACGTAGATATTTATCGGGAAGACATCCCCGAGAAAGGACGCAAACAACAGGGAGGAAAAGTTTTAACTCACCGGTCTCGAAATGATTGAAAGCCGCGGAAGAAATAAACCCCGCGAGAAGAAGAGCAGAGGTGACTGTCCAGGAATCCATCGTGTGATTAAAGAGTCTGAACTGGCTCTCAGGTGAAGTGCAGCCTGACGGACGGATGCGCAGACCGGCGGGCTGCTGGACTGGCTGACTGACTGTCCGGGTCTGTGCAGTAGTCGCACTTTGGTCGACGTTAAAAGTCCCTGAACTTCAAGGCAGGTCCTTCAGCTGCAACTACTACACTGACACCACAAAGACGGGACTAGATAGTAGAAAGCAGGGATCCTATTTCCAACCCATGTGACAGGAAATAGGGGCAATAGATTCAACCTGCAGCGCTGGGGAAGCAACAGAAAGAAAAGGGGAGGTGGAGGGAGGGTGGCGGTGCTGGGGTTGGAGGCTGGACTCAGTGCTGCAATGAACAGCAGGTTAGTAAAGTGTAAACCGCCTTCTCCTCTTAAAGACTGCATATTCCTATTGTAATAACGTTATAATACAACAGAACATCATAGGAATATTATAGGCATTTCATAAGGTAAAAACTAAAGCACCAAAAGTTCATTATGTATTCACTATTAGGTCCCTATAGTGATTACAGGCATTCAAGAGATACCACAGAACACCAGAACCATAAACTTTGACAGTTATTGGAGTACCAGAGACACACAATAAGTCCCCTGTGGAATATTATGGGTGTATTGTGTTGATTTTTATGGTGAGGTTTAAATCTACTTGGGGGTCAATTAGGTTTGGGAACCTCTGGGCTATGACATGCATGCTCAGTACTAAACTGCACACAAAGACCTCAGCAATACACCATGTTTATGGCTATAGTATAGAAAAGAGAGGAAATTGAATGAGGAGGATTTGTACATGATCCTGCATTGTATCATGTTGATTTATGTTGAAATTATTTTACTTGTTAACTATTTCCTGAAGCAGAAATTCAAAATTTGTTCCAGCTGGTGGAAAGGAACTTCAAAAACAGTCTATATGTTGTTTAATATTGTCTGTGTTTTTGCTAACATGTATTAAATAGAAGTAAAAACCTTCGGTGGGAATAACTGGGAGTCAAACACATCTTTCTTTGTGTGAATGCATCTTTCACAGTATTTTTCTTAAGTTTTATTTCTCCAACTGAGTTGCATTAAAAAAAATGAACAAATTATTTTCATGTCAATTTCAGGCATTCATTTAAAGACTAATAATATTGCATAAATGTCTTTCCTAAAGGAAACTCAATAGATTTAAATGTACAATCAGGATGTGGAAAAATACTAATTGTACTCCTTGAATGACGTCACATCCATTATAGCTTTTCTTATCTCGTTCACTAGATAGAAACAGGTGCACAGAGTGTGAGCTTCTCACCTCTTTTCTATCTCAGACTGGCAATCTCTTCCCATCTTAAGTGTAAAACAGCACCCTCGTGTGTTTCACTGCAAGTATCATGCAGCACTATGAAGAGGTGTCCAAACCAAAGGCAGCCAGGATCCTAAAAATAGAAAATACAGTATGATCTCACCACTCTCGAAGAAAGTAAGTCCAACATTTATTTTGCCAAAACCGACAGGGTTGAGATGGAGTGCACTGGGAAAGTAATCTAGCATGACGTGTGCCCTTTTGAGAAATGTAAGTGTGTGGCCCAGAGATAGTAAAAAAAAAAAAAAACTCACTTAGATTACAGTGAAATTAGGTATTATAATCATACTGACATTTTGCTATGACTGAGCTGTCATCAACCTTTCCTGAAACTGCATGACAGCTGTTTTTTTAGTCTAAAGTTACTATCTGACATTATATGCACCAAATCTCAAATAAGGGGTGGAGTGTAAGTACAGTTACACAAGCGCTGTACTTCAGAATGATTCTGAGGTACTCACACTTTACTTGAGTATTTTCAGTGCCTACTACTTCACCTCTGTACTTCTTTTTCAGAAATATTAGACCATTTATTTCAAAGCTACTAGTTACTTTGCAGATTAATATTTTACATACCACCAAAACATGTGATTAGTTCATAAAATATAATTAATTTTTATATACAGTATGAGCTCAACCTCACTTAGCTAGAACTTTAAAATGTGTCTAACCCATGTATGCATCTGTATATTGATAATAATCAATAATTTAATGTGTAATAATATTACACTACGACATTACTTTTGATATTTAAAGTATATATGGCAGGTAAGACTTGAATAGGGCTGCAACTAACAATTATTTTCATCATCTATTAATCAATCTAGCAATTATTTTCTCAATTAAATTCCGAGAACCCATAGTGATAGTTCCATATGTCTTATTCATGTTTTTTTTCTCACCAACAGTTCAAAACCCAAGGAGATTCACTATACTCATAAGAAAACCACAAAATATTCACATTAGAAGTCGGTTAAACAGATGAATTTTCTGTTTATGAACTGATTAATTTCTAGACTTCTGACTTTTTCTTGTAAATCATCTGAATACATCTTCCACCACTGTATTCTATATATTATTATCAATATTTATCCAGGATAGAGTCTGTGCTCATACAGAGCTGACTTAATGCCCTCAGATTGAGGGAAAGTAGATGTGTCCATATGAAAATGAACCTGAATTGGAGTCATTACCTCCCATCTTCCCTGCTATCAGTCTGTGATGTTGTGATGCAGTTGTGGTAGCAAGGCTCCCTTTGTCTTCTTTGTCTCTCTCTTTCTGTGTGTGTGTGTGCGTGCATGTGTGTGTATATGTGTGTGTGTGTGTGTGTGTGTGTGATCACATGTTGGGCTTGTCTGAACAGGCTGCCCGGCCACATTCCTTGTGGTCTGCTGGAGTTACTGTAATTCTGTTCTGTATGTTTGCTCTTGCCAGATAAAACTCAGCACTTCCACACACGACATTCACACTTTATTTTTTGGCATTTTGCCGTTCAGACAGGTCCGACTGTAGGTTGAAAACGTCAGACAACAGGTATTCAAAGTTCCTCAAAGTACCGTGTGTGTGCATTTTTAGCATGGGTGTCCGCAGCGAGAGCTGAGCCCTTCACCCTGCCAGTGTGTTCTACCTGATGAGTTATGCGAGACGGAGGCTGGAGGTCACAGCAAGAATAATCCACTGACATGTATCAGAAAGTACACTGGTATCCCTGACCTGCCTACCGATGGGAAGTTATGCATAGTTGAATTAGAAGTTGGCCCAGATACTTTGAATTCACGAATTCAGGAGCCAAGACTATGTCATGTCCTTGTTCTCTCCTGGGTAAACATGAGTGCCTGTCCCTGAATTTTAATGCCACATTTCTCCCCTTTGTGGTCAAAGCTATTCCTCTTTCCATGCTTTTGTTGTTGGCATCCATCTGTGCTCGCAATGTACCCGAGGCGCTTTTTTAGTATGACTTTTCTTCCCGATACGTCATTTAATTTCATCCGGGAGAGAGAGAGAGCACAGAATTTAAAGGGTCAGTTAACCCTAATTGCAAAAATAAAAAACAAACCCATATTCCCTCAGTTTCCTGCAGTGGTATCTAGCTATGAAGACAGTTTTTCTGTTTATTATTCCAGGTTTTGAGTTACTGACATTTCTGCAACCACTTCAATACAATAAAAAAAGAATGACATTTAATTTGTGGTGCTCACAGCATTGCAATTTTTAAAAAAAGTTCTATATGTAAGAATCAGAAATTCCTCACTAGTGACACCAGTGGCCATTAAGTGAGCTGCAGTTAGCATCCTGTTGCTTGCGCTCGTGCACGTGCTCGCACTCTGTCAGCGCGAGCGAGCAGCTGCGCGAGACTGCGGGGTTTTTTTTCCTCACTTACACTTCCCATAATAACTCATAAGATCTCTAACATTTTGTTTTGCACTGTTCTTCATCAAAGCATCTCTCACTCCCAGTCAGTCTCTTTTCGAAACACTGTGTCCCGGTTATTCATGATAATCCACAGACCTCGCTGTGAACACTGTTCACAGGAAATTAATCTGCAATTATTTCCACAATCAATTAATCATTTGAGTCACTTTTCAAGCTAAAATGCCAAATGTTTAGCGGTTCCAGCAACTGAAAATTTGTAATGATTTGTTGCTATTCTTTGTCTTATATGATGGTACACAGAATATCTTTAGGTTTTGGACTGTTGGTTGAACACAACCTTGGGAAATTGTGATCAGCATTTTTCACTATTTCTGGCATAAAACAATGAATTTAGTTTAGCAGATTAATCGGTTTTGATAGAAATTGTTAGTTGGGTAGAGAGTAGTTCCATTGAGAACTGATCACAGTCCACTACTCTGTGGGTTATCCAGAGTAATATTGTTTCTGGAACACACGTTGCTGTTGAAACAATTTAACAGCGTACAATGGGAAGTTTTTCAAAAGCAATATATGGGAGGCAGCAGAAGGCTCAAAAGGATATCTTAAAACCTCAGTACATAAAACCAAAACTATATGTTGTTTGTTACTGAGTGAACTGATCCTTTAAAACTAGTGTGTTATGTGGTTGTAGACTTTGCTTCTGTGGCTAAAATTGGGCACTTGGGGAAATGAGTCTTGCACCCTGATGAAAAGACTTTTCTGTTATTTTTTTCTGTTTTGGCAGCAACGAGACAAGAATAAAGGATGATGATTTTGTCTCCTCCTCTGACATCACTAATGAGTCACTGTTTGCTGTCGGTATAATTCTCCTCACTACCAAAATAATCTCTGCCATCACTTGGCTCATTACATTAATTAAAAACAAAACAGACTGGCACACACTGACGCACAACGTCTTGCATCTACTCCTATGGGGGACACAGTGAGTCAATACAATTACTCAACCAAAGCATCTGGTTGTTGTCTGAAGTCTGTGCGACCCGGCCAACAACCCCCACGCAGCCACATCAGTGTCTATATGATCCACATCATTAGGGGTTGCAAACACAACACAACACACATTACAGTGTCACTCTCTGACCCCAGCAAAGCTCACTTGAAGTGGGATCCCCTTGACAAATGACTGCCTCTGGCTCTATCTGTACCAGTAACAACCCCCCAACCACCATCTTCTCTCAACTCTCATCCCCTACCCACACACACACACACAAACACACACACACACACCTGTACAGGCCCCTGAGCTTCCCCGTGTTCAAAGCCAAGATAAAAGCTAACGTTTACATCTAGCCACCTGCACATAACCAGCAGCCGCTGGAGCACCACAGCCCCTCCTCCTTCGTCTCTCTCCGCTGACACACACAGCCGTCATCCATCTTGCTTGGCCTCCCGGGCCTCTAATTAGGCTCCGGGTGGGTGACACCCTCAGGAATGTTTATTGTAACATCGCTCGGCTTTACATCCTTTGAAAGAAAGACAAAAAAAGAAGGAGAAAGAATAGAAAACAGACAGAGAAGCAGAGAATGAATGAGAGGTGAATGGAACGTGCATCTGTGTGCAAAAAGACTGTTTAAAATTACAAAAAAATTTGCTGTTTATTACAACTTGGGTCTTATTAATTCATCCATCATTTCTAACAGAAACAATAATATACTGCCCTAACCAACTGTTGAGATCTAGAAACATGACAGCAACACTACAAGAAAATCCAACAGAGCAAGAAACACAAGCAGTAAGACATCATACGCATAGTAAACAAGCAGTTCAGTACTTTCTTTGGAGTCAAAACTGAAAGTGAACACACTTGTTTATAATAATTCCCCATTGCACAAGACACCTATGGTAGGTATGTTGGTCAAAGTTGAACCAGAAAGTCATTCTATAAACTATGATGAATGTTTACAATGAACAGTGTGACAAATGAGTTTACTGTTCACCTTTGTTTACTCCTCCTGGCTAACCTAGGATTTCTTTTTGGTGATGTCACCATGTACTGAGATCTCATGTCTGTGTTAAAACAACAGTCAGGTGCCCATATAAACATTGAAACAGTTTTTGCTTGCTGTAATCATTCCTCCTGGTTATACTGGCCATTAAAAGATCTCTCTCTCTAACATGCTTCCAGGGGAAGAAATGAGGGACAAAACCTACAGTCCTTGATCTATAAAAAATACATTCAAATCTTTAGCCAAAGATAATATGAGGCTGCAGCAGTCAGCCAAATCAAGTGGATATCTTCCAAAGTTAGTCTTTTTAGTGAAAAATTCCCTCTTTGTGCTACTGTTCCTCCATCATAACTCAACAAGGAAACACTGGGGAACACAAAAAGAAACTTTTATGCTAAAATGACTGTAACTTTGGAAGAGATCTGTTTCATTTGGCTACGTGAGACAGCTGAAGCCTCGTATAAACTTCAGATAAACTTTACAATGTACTCTTGGACGGGGCTGGAAGTGCATTAGGAAGGGATCCCTTAGCAGCCAGTATGATGCAAGGAATGATTAGCAAGTTTCAGTGTCGTATAACTTTAACTTTAAGTCAACTAAACTTTTAGTTTAGTTTAGTTTAGTTTAGTTTAGTTTAGTTTAGTTTAGTTTAGTTTAGTTTAGTTTAGTTTAGTTTAGTTTAGTTTAGTTTAGTTTAGTTTAGTTCAGTTTAGTTTAGTTAAGTTAAGGACACAAACTAATACATTGGAACTATCTTAACATAACAGATGAATAAATAACATAAAGTCATAATAATAATTGTAAAAACCAGAGTTATCCTTTAAGATCCAGCCTACATGTGTTGATGTGACGGCATTCCATTTGAACATCTGTATGTGTTGTTGTGTTCGTCCGTTTGGACAGAGGAGAAGAGGAGGCGTAAACGCGTAGTACACAAGATGAGAGCGGCCAGTAGAGAATCAACATCAGAAACCATCTTTTGACCACAGCGGATGCTAGCCACCGTCATGCTCTTGTGCCTTGTCCATCTGCCTCAAAGGGGAAAAACACCGAAGGCCTCAAAAGTTTCAAAACCAAACCAAAAACCAAACCTGAAAATCTCAGTCCTTGTAAACCAGAACCTGGTTTCTGCATAAGTAATCATTCCAGTTTTTGTGAAATCCTGTAAAAGTGACTAATTTATTGGGTGATGCTGTAAAATTTATTGGAAAGTGGGTGGCAGAATTGGCAGAGCTGCTGAGAAACTGTTGATAAAAAATGATAAAGATTCATTAGTTGTGATTCAATCAGATTCACTTAGATGCAATTTTGAATATCTTTAAGCCCTAATGGTATATTTCTCTGAGAACCCATACGTCTTTATCGTACACAAAAGCTATTAAAATACAATGGATACAAATTAAGTTATCTGATGCAAAAACATTGATAAATATACAGTACATGTTCAATAACATTCGTAAAAGCCTACCCAATAATTGATTTTTTTTTGTCTGCTTGTTGGCTGCTTGTTGTTCACAACAAAGGCCAACTGTTGGCTTGTTGGCTTTGTGCTGTGTTAGCAAAAAGTAGTCTATTTACACTAGCGAATGAAAGCAACATAAACATTCATTTGGAGTTGTGTTTATTCCCTTATTATTCCCTTCCCTTATTCTCTTGAAATTCACTGACCTTTTAGCTCTCACCAACTTCTGAAGCAAAAATCTAACTCAAAAATCTGGCTCTGTAGCTGCTAAATGTTCCACTATGTTCACCAACTAGTCACTCACTTTGTCTCTGAGAGCTTTTTCACTGAAAACAGATGGAAGAGTGAACCAAAGTATCAAGCTTAAATACTGGAACTGAGCGGAACAGGACAATTCTCTGTGGGTTTGTCAGTATGAGTGACCCCTTTTAAATGACATGTAGTCATTTTATCTAATATAATACATTTATTAGTGCAGCTAATAAATAGTGAGCTACTGACCTATTGGGGTAACATACTTAAAAGTCCATTTGATATGTGGTCTATCGATGAACATCTGTTCTTCACTGACTGGAAGACTGCATAACTTTGTCATTCCTGATACTTGTGATTAATACAATGGAAACACATAAAAAGGCACATCTGATGTATCCTTTACTGCCAAAAAAGATAAGAATATCATGGCTAAAACCATCACAATCATCATCCTTCCAAGAAATATTTTGATATTAACTCATCACAGACCAGGAAAAGAGCCACAAGCCAGAAGGTTGTTGGCCAGCGATGCCACACTTCCTGCCATCAAACAATGTCCCCACCCAGTGCGCCGGTTTGTGGGAACCATCCTGAGATGAATCTTTGTTGTGGCTGACAATGACAGCAACTGACTCACCCTCAAAAAGCTGCTAACAGGAAAAGAGCATCAGCACTATTTCATACCCACTTGAAGAACCATATGGAGCACAAAGGACCACAGAGCCGTAATACCAAAGCTGAAATTAAGCTTTTAAACAACAACATGAGTATTGCCCCTGAATCACTGGGCTGGAATGACACTTAATTCAGATCTTAAATATTAGACTTATTTGGAAATAGCTAGTCTGGGAAAATTCTAGGATAAATAAAATGATCTGAAAGTTTTCTTTACATTTGGAAGTGGTGCGTTTTCTTTTGAGAGTTGTCTGACCCTGGTCTTCAAAGGACTGTAGAAAGTGGTCATCACACTAAATCAACTACAATCCAAGTGCTGCTTTTGAGCACAAACAACTTCGGGGGTTTCAGCTTTGTGGGGTATATTGAGGCCAGACTTGTTTTTACACTCTACCTCTTTTTTTTTTCCATGTCAAACTCGACAACACTGCAAACATCCTCTGATTGGTGTCTTTTTTGTTTCATCCATTCAGGGAACGCAATGTGAGAACCACAACCCACCATATGCGAAGTGTGAACTGCTGATGAGAAACACACTTAGACGATGTAAACTTTGGTATGGCTACATTGTTTACAAGAGTTTAACGAACAGAAGATGAAAAGCATCTTGACGTCATATTTCATTTCAGCAGCTTAACATTTTGTGGCCAAGTGAAAACAGAATCGCAGTTCTATAGCGTCACACATCCACACTGATATAATCCATGAACAGAGTTTCAGGCTTAGAATCTGGGAACAAATGTATGTTTACAGGTTTGCGGTTTCAAGACAAAAAAGGTGATCCCCTGCACAGTCGCTGCTAATACACCGTGTTGTGCTGATGTTTGGCAGGTCTCCCACCACATCTCAGTCCCAATTATGAAATGAAACCATTTCGGGGAAACTGTGTCCTCCATGCAATCTTCAAACGCTCAATTCAGAAAGCATGACAAATCCTTGCCTGCAAATCATAGTGAAACTGAAGGAAAAGCAAGTTGGAAGATTTCAGTTTGTATCCAGAGATTCACACTGTGCTGCACAGAAACACAACGCAGGCACAGCAGCAAGAGATTACTGCAGATTATATTTGACTTGGATACATTCGAACTTGCTAGATTTGTAGTAAATCACTGAACTTCTGAAGAAACATACATGTTGAATGCGCACAAAAAATAGTAAGGTAAAATCTGAAATCATATAATCACCGAATGATCTTAAGTGAAATTTCTAAACCCATTTCAAATAATTCTCCCTGTTGATTCAGCTTACAGTCATAGTCCTGCACACATGGGACTTGGCCAAGAAAATGAACAGGGCAAAGTGCCAGGGTGTTTGCAGACTGTTTGCAGCCTTGGCAGTCCTACATTTCAAGTCAGCACCAAGGGAATATACATGTTGCAGACGTTGCTAAAGGACAGTTGAAAGAAAAATGTAATAAAAATAGATCACACTAAAAGTTCAAGCTATTGCATTCAAAAGATGCCATACAATTTGATGATAAAAGAAGGTTAAATGATTATTTTCATTATTGAGTCATTTCCTGATTAATCAACTGATTATTTAGTCTAAAAAAGTGAAAAAAAATGGCTATCACACTTCCTCAGAGTCTGAGGTGATGTCTTGAAATCGCTCTCTTTGTCTGGCCAACAATCCAAGACCCAAAGATGTTTAATTTATTTATATAAACAGAAGAAAGCAGAAAATTGGAAACAGTTTTGCTTGAAAAATGACTGAAATGATTAATTGATTATCAGAAGAGTTCACATTTTCTTTCGATTGACTCAGCAACTAATTGTTTCAACTCTATAATTTACAGTTTTCATTTAATTTGTTGAAAAACTGAACTTAAAGGTTGAGTTTGAACAAGGAAAAAAATGCATTTAACCCTTTAACATCCACTAGGTCGCTGGTGAACCGCTTAAGCCAGTTGTCAGCAGTAGCATCACACAGTAATGAGTCAAAGCAATTGGTACAATTTGGCCAATTGAGGATGATTGGAGAGGTTCAGGAACAACGGTGACACCACAAACTAAAAACTCTTTAGCTCCCATAAGGTTAGGCCTAGAGGTTGACAAGATGTTGAAGGTATAAGGACCAAAAACACTTTTTTGAGCCTTATTTGAACTGATGTAGTTTTGTTTGTGTTTTAGCCACATGCTAAACAAACACATTTCCAGAAACTAGAAGATGTCACTTGTCAAATGAAGTCTAATACATGCACCGTGGCCTTACAGTTCTTCTGTTATAAGCTTTTCCATTTGGGTATGCCAAATTCAAATATTCAAAAATTCTATAAAAAGGGTGGATGTTAAGGGGTTAAAATACCTGCACAGTGTACTAGATGTGTATTTCATAAACTGCATAAACACAATCAAAACCACTAACCACTGCTGAGCAATTTAGAAGGAATTCTAAATGATAGGACTGAAAAAACTGACACTCCTCTTTAGATTAATAAATACGAATAACAAGAAATTAACCTGATGATACCGTGATGGCTGTGTCTTCTCAATTAGCACAGGGCAGAGTGGGGACGAGGATATGAATACTTATGAGATCTTTGACCTTGCGGGTTCAGACACACTGAGGAAAGGAGAACAAACAACGAATCACAGTGGGGAGAATTCATAATAAGACAGAGAGAGAAAAAATAAGGACCTTCAATAACCCCATGAGATGAATCGCACACTCACAAGCAGGTATATGCACAGACACACACAAGCAAGTGTGTCTAGACGGTAAACAACATCTGCCTCTAGGGTGTAAGAATGTGGGCTAACTAGATACAAAACTAAGTGCAGAAGTCTTAAAAGGGGGCTAACGTCTACATAAACTATTGTGAATCTGTCATCTCATGCACTCATTAAAATCAATAAAATACGCTAAACTTAGCAGACAAACATCCAACGACCATAGAGGATAGTAAAAGAGACTGCCACGTTGCAATCACAGAATATTAAGATGTTCTTAATTAAGGCGCTAATGTCAGTAAATGTAAAAGATGAGACAGAGGCAAGTCTGAGCAATGTTCAACTGATATGGTTTCATTTGAAAGTTGTGTGCACTGTGTGTGTCTGTGCTACTACTGACTGCAGACTGTATGCTCACCCACACACAGACACACACACACAAACAAATCCTCAGATGAAACTCCACGTACACAGAGCAGAGATTTAATTCCTTCTTTATCATATCTGTGCATCGTACAAGTTCCATGGTGCATGATAAGGAGAAAAAAGGGGGAAAACGCAAACAAAGCGTGGAGGAATATATTCCTTTTGAAGTTGGCTTTCTTCTTGAAACTAGCTTTGGCGTAACGCGGCTAGTTAAGCAGATCATTAAGCGTAATGGTTGGGGAGAGGATTGCAGAGCTTTATCTCTGATGGCAAGAACAAAGTTCCTGATGATCTGGGGGATTCTGGAGCTGGATTTGATGGGAATTCCCATGCCTGCTGGAACAGTTTACTTTGAAACATTTTGATCTGTGCTAACAGACAGGTGCTATCATAAATCTAGAGTCAGAGAATTAATGGCTCAGCTTTACATACAGAGACTTAAGGTATATGGGGATGAAGTTATGCTTGGAAAGATTATATGTAGTGATTGAGGGTTCTGATGTCTTTGAAATCTGTGATAGAAATGCTGCGGTGATATGTAACAGTAAATAAATGACTTGAAGAAATGCAATTTAAATGACAGAAGATTAACTTTGTTTTTTGAAAAACCTGTTGCTGAAAATACAACATATGTCGAAACCTGCAACATCTACTGCTGAGGCCAGCTCAAGCTAAAACAGGACCACACAACAATAAAACATGTGGCTGTAAATGGGATCTGATCTGGGTGGGTTCTGAATGGGTTCTGAACCAAATCTAAAGTGTTGCAGGTTGCCTTCAGCTATAGTAAAGAGATATGGAGACCTGTGATGGGAGTTCACGGGGAAAATGAGTTTATGTCTGTAAGGACTGAACTTCTTCAAAGGAAAACAAATAACCAGGATAGAGCACAACTTCATCTTTCCATGCCGTGAAGACGTGCCATGATGCACATCTTTATTCATGAGAGCAGTTGATCCATGCATAAAGGCTCCATTTTGAAAATGGCTTGTATCCCTTTCAAGTTGAGAAATCAGAGGGGAATGTTGTTTGAGGATTATCGCCACTAAAATGATTTCTCAGGATGAGAATGAGCTTTGAAAATATTTCCTCTCCAGGCAAATAAAAGGCGCACACAAACAATTCTTTATTTATTTTCTCTTCTCACTTCTCTTTTGTCAGTGCCCTACACTGCTTTGCATTTGAATCACTCCAAATCGGGAAATCGCTTCCACCCAGTTCTTGTGTTTATGAAAACACAAGTTTCCAAGAGCCTGCAATGAATTTATATTTGGTACAAGCTGCGTAGTGCATCTCACTCCCCTGGCAACGTGCCCCTCCACAAGCTTTCCATAGAGGTTTGTCCCCCCGGTTTCCACAGTGCCGACTGATTGATTTGCTCTTTAATGGCTTCCTGTGTTGGGCATGGTCTAGAACGAACATCTGTAAGGGTGGATTGGGCATGCTGGGTCTGTTTTGCTCTTCTACGTTCATCTGTGGTGTAATAAAGTGAGGTATCTGCCTTTTCTGTGGCCTGGGAGAATGACGTGCTCCATTATAAAAAGAACTGACTCCAATGAAAAATGAGCCTTGGGTCCTAACGGCCGTTGGTCGCTGAGTGGATTACAGTGCCTCAGAGAACAAAGTTCAGCCGCTGATGTTGATGACTGAGAAGGGGGAACACTAGTTGCTGGCCTGTGAGTGATAAAATTATACTGAGTGTTAATGTCAAGAGCAGTTTGTGTTTGAAGGGCTACTTCTATGAATCCTCACAGAAGCTGAGGTTCAGCTTTGGGTCGTATAATAGACTTCAGTGTGGTTTCTTCCTGCTTGCCAAGTCACAGCTATGACACAACTGGTTACGTTGCTAAACATCTCAGTTAATAAAGCTTGTGCATATTTAAAAACTAAAATGTCAATAAATTTGAAAAGAACAGTAAACCAAGTCTTATTTTTAGTTACAATACAGGAAGTACAATTAATAGAAAACAATAACTCATAAACTGCAAGAATGAGGATGTATTAGAGAAAAGGTGGAACTTGGGTGATGTGAAATTTGATCTTTAAAAGGTTTCAAATTCTTCCTTCTCTTGAAAATGTAAGATAATATTTAATTTACCTCCCTGCTTTTCATTGTATTGGCTCAGTGTTTGCATATACAGAATATGAACGTATTTATGTGTATTTAGGATATATTTTGGTATGCTCAAGTGATTTTTTTGTTGTCTGTCTTTGGATTTTGAGTGTATGTCATGACTAGCTGTGTAAGACAGTTTTAGGATTATGATTTGTTTGAAAAAAAGGAATATAAAATAAAGTATAACAATAGTATAACAAAAAGTATAACAAAAAAATCAAGCTTGTGTTTTTATCTACTTTAGGATTAGCTGACTTTGCTGAAATATTCTTGTGTTCATGTTGCCGAACACAAACACAAACATGAAACTCTGTTTGGGCAAACACTGTAATCCTGAAATCAATCTTTATTTCAACTTAGGCCTTTAAATTAGGAGTTAACATCAGAAGACGCTACTCAACCATGAGGTATTAGGAGGTAAGGGACAAAGCACACCTGCAAAGCTGGAGCTGACATGAAACAAAAAAAAAAAGCACACCCAAAACAAAAGCTTCATCCAAAGCCACTTCAGAAGCCTTTCTTCATAATCCAGAGATGTAGAGCAGATCTAAGAAATGGGAAAAGTCCCACGTGAAAGCAACAGGCTTCCATAGAGCACATTAGCATTTACTTGTGTTTGAATTTGATTGAACTAATTACGCCGGGTTGTTGGGACGATAAGCGAGCGTAAACATTCCGGGTTAGAGCAGGCCTCCACAGAGATGAAAAACCTCTACTTTCATCCATATGCAATTAATCAGCATCTGACTCTGCAAACAGACGAAGCAGCTTGCTCCATTGCCTCTCTTGTAAGCACTGACTGACACATGAAAGCAGGGAAATTTTCACCCAGTTAGGAGATTATACAGTGAGTGAGTCAAATCTGAACGGATACTGTAGAGAGACCTCAGACAGCGACACACAAGGAAGCTTTACTTGTCCTTTGTGGGGGGAATCAGGACCTGTTTCATCACCAACTCGACGGAGTTGGGTGCATGTGTATGTGCATGTGTTTATGCACATAAAAGCACATTAATGTGTTTTTTAAACAATAGGGTCCCAAGAGTCCTTGAGGCGTGACAGCAAGGCAAAAGCAGTCAGTGTCTGCAGGAGCTGGTAATAGATACAGCATTGCACAGCTGCTAGTTAGGAAACTTCAAAGCCTCTAATGTCCAGCAGGCCAGGTTATTTCAATTAGTCTCCAACAACAACCCTTCTTCTTCCCCAGCTGGACCCCCACCCTATCACTCCCAGGGATCAGCCACACGGGACCCTGTCACTCTGTTTCCTCTTAACCCCCAAGGGCTTTGTTTTGGGAAAAGGAGAAGTGAGTCAGGTTCAAAGTAGTGGAGAAGACTGCGAGGTAACATGAGATGGCGGTCTGTCCGACGGGACATGCGGCTGTGCCAGACGATGCATGCCTGCTGGGTTGAAGTGGGGATGATTCTTTATTTCAGAGATCTGAACAGTAGTGCTCACACACACACACACACACACACACAGGCACACACACAGATAGAGAGCGAAAGACCACTGGATAAACAGCCATTTAAGAAAAAACAAAACTATACAGGACTCTACTCTACCATACCAAACTCTACAACATCATGTATTGATTTAGTCACTGAGTTTTAATTAAAAATATTTATGGATGCATTCAGTCAATCATCAAATACAGATATGCAACGGTACAAAAAAAAAAACAACTCAGAAAGTGTTGATTTAATGCAAAAGGTGACCTTTAAGTAACATTTGTGGATTTTTCTGGCTCGGTTACTCAGCAAAACTCTTCATTTGACTGAACGCTGAGGCCCACACAAAGGCTGTATATGAGTTCAAAGTCTTTCAACCAAAAAATGATCAGGTTCGCTTCACATTTGACATGAGTATGAACACATCTGGTCCTATTTTAGACTGAGCAGGAGAAAGGAGTGTTGATTGTAATGATGATATCTCTATATAGTATTTACACAATTCTCTTTTTAGTGAAGACCGGACGCTCTGTCAAGCAAAACGGGTATATAAAAACAATCATTGCATTTTTTGCTTTACTTCAATACCCTCATTCCTCACCCCATGCGCCATTTACCACGAGCTGGAGGTTTTCCAAACTAAACAAGAAGGAATTCATGAGACCAAACAACACGCTGAAAGCGCCTGAGGTTTTCCTAATAAGGTCAGCAGGTCAAGTGAAGACCAACAGCCTAATGAACAAGAAGACTGAATATGATTTCCAAATACTCAGCTCTAAATATATTTCCTGCCATGGGCCAAATAGTTGAAGGTTTCAGTGTGTAATGGTGTGATCCATAATGCGAAACTACTTTGATGGTTTAGCAAGTCTGTTCTTGAGTCACCATCTGGTCCGGTTTCTCTTTTCTCTCTCTGAAAATACAAACAAAAGAAGAGTCACTGAAACAATCTTCAAACCAACAAAAATCAAGAATTAAAATTAACAATAAACCAACTAACAAGCACAAAATACACTTTTTGTTTCTTTTTTTTGATACAGCCTCTCCCATTAAGGTATGTTGTCTTTTTGAAGATGATGATCCTCATCTTTCCAAAGCTATTTTGATAAAAAGCCAAACTGCATCTCCTGTTGCTCCATGGGAGTAGAATAAGTGAAATAATGGAGAACACTTGTTTCATCAAAACTGACCGCAGGAAAATTGTCTGGTGACCTTGCATCAGGGCAGGTTTTTAATAACAGTGTTATATTGCTGTTATTAATAGTGCTTTATTAACAGTGCATATAAAACTTAGTCACTCATTAGGGACACTTGCAAAACAGGGACATAAATGTTAAGGGCAATTGTACTCAGCCCTCACATGGTATTTGAGCCATAGATGATTTGAACTAGTAATGTATTTGTTGGTTCTTGACAGTATATTTATTACTTACAGTGAAAATTAACCTCAGGCGGTTCATCCTTTGAACTTGGTCGAGCAGAAACCACAAGACACATTTTTCCAACAAGTAAGTATCTGGTCTGTGGCTGTTTGATTAAAACATCCACCACATTGCACTCGACTCAATCTGTATCTCATCAGAAATTTCTAGCTTTATATATTACTTGCACTTGTCACTGATTTTAATCTTGTCCCGGAGTGTAAGCCCAGAGTGCATATGTCTATGATTTTTCATCCCTCACCTCATTAATGTTTTTCAGCAAGCTTACTTCTCCTTCGAATTTTAAGTCCAGTCCAGAGAGACACTTTTGAAAGCACGTCTATGAGTCTTTACACATAGCGCTGCGTTTGTGAGTTTCATCAGCACAGCGTGACACCTGATGAAGTAGAAAGAGATTTTGCTACCCTGATTCAGTCAACTCATACAATCAAGGAAAAAGTAATGATAAACTTTATGAGACTGAGATGCTGCAAACTTATCAAACAGGCTGTTGTAAAGTCATCTTTGTAGGTCTAAGCTACATGTATTCACACTGTTGCAGATACCAGTCTCTTTCATAATGTAAAGGCAGCCTAACTGACATTCAGAAAGAGACATTTAAGTAGTTTGCAACTGTGTGTTATTAATTAAATTACCAGTAAATAATACTAATATTAAAAGTAACACTAAGGTCATATGGTTTTCCTGCAGCATATCAGAACCAGCTTCTTTACTTTGCAAGTGGCTAAAATGCCATCCAGAATGACAACTTTTATCACAATGGAGAATAATAAAAATATTTTTACCCCAGTAATATTAACTGTGTTCAAAAGGGGCTTTTAAATAATAAGGGACAGAGTTTCGCTGATATTTTTCATATTCTGAGAAGTTTTTGAGAAATCCCATCTTATTTTCTCAGATACGTAAGTGAGATAAGTGTCCCCAATTTCCTGGCATTTGATGTTGAGACAGTTTACCCCACTATGCTGAATGTGCTTCCTCCCTTCCTCCTTCAATCCATTTTGAACTGCTTGCCAGGTTCAGACAAAGCCCCCCTCTACCTTTTTGATGTGTCATACAGCAGAAGTGGAGTAGACATGACAGAACACACACACACACACACACACACACACACACACACACACAGAAATAAAGACACACATTTCATGGTGTAATGACTTTCTTACTTCTGTGGTGAGCTGCCAGTAGGCCTGTTGAAACCTGCAGAGTAACCCTAGATGTGGAAAGTACCCCTGCAAGTCTGAGTATGAGAAACAGGGAACTGAGGCACAGGAGGCCTTCACTATCTACCTGTTACACACACACACACAAATGATACAACACACACATAAAAGTGTAGTATCACTGCTTCTTTCCTCCAGACACGCAACCTAGACATGATCTGAAATTCAGTAAGCCCCCTGCTACTTCCACCCTGCTATGCTTCTGATGTTGGGGAGGAATCAATGTGTCTGCACTTGTTGGTAGGAGGGGGAGGGGGGGGTTGTACGCATGTGTGTGCGTTCATGCATGTTGGTGTGACCACTTACACTTAAGGAATGTGTAAGATTTCTCTTTACACATTCGTGCTACTGTATGCACGATATGTTGTCTGGCCGTGTGTGTCCCGAGTCCTATATACTAGCATGTGTACCAGCATGTCATGTGTGTGAGATCACCTCCCACACATCTGCAGACCTTTTGACACTCTTCGTCTCTTTTTACACCTGGCCTCCCATGATCAAGGCTTTAAGAGAGGGCAGGTGTGCTTCATCCTTGCCTCATGAGTTGAAAACATAGCAGTTTCATCACCCACCTGCCCCAAGTGCTGCTGGGAGCAGGGGGTGGCTCTTGACTCCATCTTTTTTCTTCCCTTTCGGAGTTATGGTGGGGGAAAGCCCAAATGAAGTCTATGAGCCCATAAAACAGGCCTTTAATTTGCTTGTATACGCCCAGGAGCTAGTGCTACCATTAGCCTCTTGTTTCTCTGGACTGCAGTCATGAGTATGATCCCACAGGGTGTATGGGTTTATTTCGTTTGATCAGATCAGAAAGGAAAAAGAAATTTATGAGTAACAGTTAGGAGGCTGGAGCACGTTGGATATCAAACAGGCAGGTGGGTTTCATTGCTTTTGTGTTTTTGAGTCTTTGTTGGCGCTGCAAAAAAAAAAAAAGATTTTGACTACTGGGAGGTGATGGGAGGGGAAGACCTCTAGCTATGTACTGGTTTTCACAAGATAACAAGTGCCTCCTATTTCAAACATATAATCTATCTATTCAAAGACAGAATCAAAGATATATGGGCGGCTATGGCTGGAGGCTTACTGAACAAAAAAAGCCATTATTTGTGTCATAATTCAGTGTTTGTCTGTCACCCGTGGTGACCTTTTCCATTGTTGGTTTGAATGGGAGAAAGGGAACCAGAAGTTTCTAGTTTGATTCTACAATTGGTTTTAGTCTAACTTCAAAGTTATAATCCTCACATTTTTTTCTGAAATAAAACCCTGTTTTATGACATAAATATTTATGTCATAAAACAGACATATATTTATATTTTGGTCAACATCTTTTCAGCAATAGTCATTCAATGTATTTACATTCTGTCTACAACTCTGTGACTCTGTAGTAGTTTTCCATGTTGGTGGCGGAGCCCACCATTTCCCAAGATTTATATTTCACTTCACACGCATGAGGAATTCACAGGAAATGATGCATGTATGTGATCCAGTGTTACTGTTTGTAATTTTATCTCATTGATATAAGCCCCTGTGTTTACTGTTCACTCTCTACATCCATATTAGAGCCATATTAAGTTATATACTGCAGTAAGTGAGTATTACTGCTAATGTAGTAAGTAGGTGCTGCCCCCACAATACCAGGACCTGTAGTAGTAAATGACATTAGCTGTTATCACCAGTAATCAGGTGTCACCAAATAAGCCTGGACTAAAGTCTTAATGATTAAAGTTTTAACTAATACTAATAATATTACAATGCTTAGTGATTCTGACAGCAAGACTGGTGGGTAATATCTGGGCTTGTTGGATACCTACATCAAGATTCTCAGCTTGCAGAAACTTGGAATTCAATAGTTTTAAAGGCCAGTGGGGAAAGTTAAACAATGTTTATAACTTTGCCGGTGACATATTTAGTGATAAAAATTACTTAGGAAATAACATTGTTTGAAATTAAAAGAAAGAAATCAATCTGCTGCAGCATTCAAGCGTAAAATACAACTTAAATAACCTGCTGAAGGAGGTACTGTGTGTCCTAGCATTGATTTAATATGTGCTTTCTTATTTTTCTTGTTTCCTATTATGTGTTTTATTGCATCAGTGGAATAGAGGAATTGATTTTTCTGTGAAGTGAATCTTGTTTCCTGTTGTGTGGGTTGATCATTACTCCCATTGTGATCATTGATGAAAGGGAACCAACAGTGCCAAGTATAAACCCCATATTATCATCTGTGAAAATCACACCAACACAATTAGTCACTGCTATAAGCCATTGATCCTTCCGAATAATCCATCCAACCACCACATCTTTAAACATCTCAATCAATACAAAGTCAAATCGCACCCAGGGGAGCATTGATGTATGAAGTAAAAGCATGAATGAAAACCAGATGAGAAAAGATCTCTCAACAATCCCTTGAGCAAGGCATCCAGTAGAGCTGCTCAGTAACCAGAGGAATGTGGCTATGGCTTCCAGGTAAGGATGGGTTTAACAGTTTGAACATTTAGCGAGGTGTGGCTTAAATATACAATGCATGTTCAGCCAGTTTTATCCAGGTAAATAAAGGATTACGGCACAATAAACCTGCTAGACCAAACGAACAGTTCTGGTGAACAAAGTAGCCATAGTGAAAGTCTATGACTGTTAACCGAAACCGTAGCTGTGAACCACTGTTTGCATTTTGTTAATGTAAATATACAGCTTTGCTAGATGTGATAAATAATGTCACTTGTAGTGTGTGGTGATGTAAGCATTACTTTTTTGTTGTAAACATATTTGATTTAGCCCTTCATATTTCAGTACAGGTTAGCTTTAATAAAACTAGTACTCATGTAAGCATAAGCATCTGTTGCCTTGCAAAATTAGACTATAGGCTAGTTCATTTGCTAAAAGTACCTTTTTTTGTATACTGAGGGCAAGACAATTTCCTGTCATGACTTAACTGACCAGTAAACACAGATAATCTGGTCCAGTACCTTCTCTTTTCTTGCCTATTTGTTACATATTTTGCCAACATTTACATAAGGCAATTTATCAATGGGCCTTCCACATGAAAAAAATCTAGCAAGTGGACAAAAGTCTAATAACACATAAACAATTACAAAGATATTACTGTTTCAAATTAATTTTGGCATTGAAGTATGGTTGTGCAATATGACATGCAAGACTATAAATTTGTCAGTCATCACAGATTTTGTCATACCATTTGTGCCTAAGTTGCCTGATAAGCAGACTGAACCAATTTCTTACATCAATATAAATAAAAAAAAAAGTACATTGGCTTCAAACAAACACATTGAGCATATTGAACACATTGCTGGATGGACTGATACAGCCTCCAATTGCTTGATTTTCCCAGCAGTTGCCTTAACATTGTTTGCATCTGCTTAAGTTATACTGTGATCGAATTAGAACATCAGAAACGTTCTATGGGATGTTGGCAAATTCAGTCAACTGAACCAACCAATCTATTTGTCTATTCATACAGTACATTGAGCCAAGAGTTATTGTTGTAAGGCAGGCAAGTATATAGACTTCTACCGGGGAGATAATTATCAGAGAGTCATCCTCTAATGCATGAATGCACAAAACTGTGTTAGGTGCGGTACATATCTGTCAGGAAGATGCTGAAGGTGCTGGTCCTTTAATAAAATGTCATCAGCTTTGGAACATCAAACACAAACACACACATGCATGCAATACCACACCAAAATACACACCCACATGTACAAATATTCCCTGAAGTTTCTAAACCAATCAGTTTCGCTACACATGGCCAGGCCTTGGATGCAGCAGCACTAGTATCAAACTGCTGGACGCTGAAGCATCAGTGTGACAAGCTGCCTTGAGTATAATTGTACTGGGAGCATGTGGAGGACTGGCAGTCAGTCTGTGTTAACATTCACCTTTTTTCTGTTTTTTTTCAGCTGGCAAAACCCCAAAACTATCTCATTACTCAACTGAACCCCCCTGCACTGATCAAATAGTAAAGCTCCAGGGAGCAATAGCACTCAGTTTGGACCATTACATTTCCACTGAGAGGGGATTAACACATGACAGATACAATGGGGTTGAACTGAACAGGCTGAAGCTGATGGAGAAAAGAAAAAGATGTTTTTGATACAATTCAAAGACGGTAGTTTATATCACACATGTTTACCATCTATACTTGGTCTCAGAAAGATGAAAGGGATTGTATTTTACATGGTATTCCTACAATGTGATACAAATCCAAACTCAAAAACTTGGAAAATTAAAATCTCTGAGCTCATCATCGTTCAGACTTATTGAAATCACATTTCCAGTGTTTATCTTCCAAAGAAATTGCAAACAGACGATACAAATCAGAAATCCTAGACTGTTTTCATAAGCCTACCACGCCCGTACACCCCTGAGCTACACTCTTATCACATGAAGCATTTCTGAAGATAGAGATGAGTTTTTTTTTTTTTGACAGAGCTGATATCATCTTAAAATAATTCTGTTGATTTTTCTCTCTCTGGTAACAATGTGTGTCTCTGTACCACGCTACTGTTGTCATCTGATATGTGTATCTCATCTTGTCTGACTTAATGTGATGGGTGGAAATATTCTTGGAATTTGAACCATGTGTCAGACGGCAAACTTCAGACATCAAATGTTCCATGTGCAAACTAAACAGGCACACAGTTGCATAAACACACTCAAAGACACAAAGCCAGGTAGTAGCCAACTAAAACAGTTCTTTTCTTTAAACCGGCTCCTTGCTCCTTTATTGTCAAACTCACCTCCATCCACAGTCAGAGATTCATATCCACATACTATTGGAGGAGTTTATGAATATACTCTGTATGCACAGCAGCAGCAGCTAAGATAAGGGTGTCGAAAGCAATTAGACTCAGCTTCAACACCTAACCCTTCTTGCAGTCCAAGACCCTGGGGCCAGGTGTGTGAGTATGGCGGGTATGCAAATGTCTATGTTTTTATCAGACTGTATTTTAGCTTTTATCAGATGAAGTATTTTAATCAAATTATTTGTGTCCTCCCACATTTTTAAGCACATCTTTAAATTTCACACTTCCGTTTGTATTTTTTATTATTTAATATCCATTTCCAATCACTCACTTTGCACGAGTCTAGTCAATTATGCTTCTTTGTTTAGTAGATATCAACGCTGTATATCATAGACAGATTATTGTGGTGAGAAATATATATAAATACTGAAAGAAATGAGACCATGGTCAAGATAAATGGCAGCTAGTTTCTGATGTTATTGGTGCTGTTTCCTAATATTAACCCAGAATGTTGGACACGGCTTGGTCACCTGTCCTATAATCTTAAGATCGAATTGTTAGAAACTTTAGAAACATCTCAGATCAGTTTGTTCCACAGCAGTCAGATTTTGTGTTGTTTTGTTCATTTTTTGTTTAAACTTTACATTAAAAGTGACACCCCTAAAAGAACATCCCCATAAAAATAAAAATAGACCTCACTTGTTAAGTTATCAGAGTGGAAAAGAAGAACCACGAAGGAGCAGCAGGTGGTCATGGCACAGACAGAGCACAACGCAGCTGCATCCACCGGACATCAGGGCTAAGCTTTTCCACTTAAACCTTTCCAATCAAACCTTGTTTTTCCTCTTAGATAGGGTTTGTTTGTTTTGTTTTCTGTCTGACTGTGCTGTAAACCACAAACCAAGATCAGAGAAAAAAAAGATCAACTTCACACAATCAAAAATGCAGTGTCAAGGCCAGTATTGGCTGAAAATCTTCAGAGCAACACACTTGTCCAGATTTAGACCTCATCACAGCACAGAAACATGCCTCATCAGAGGTGTCAATGATCTATGCATGAGGAAAAGCTTACAGAAAGCTTTCCATTCTTGTGCCATCTTCATCTCAGTATAGCACACTATTATAAAGATTGGGAAAATGGGAGGCAGCAGTGGTGTAGGCGTGTTTTTTGGGTAAATCTGACTTAAGCTTGAGATGGACTTGACATATATACTGTATTTCTATGCATTAATCTCCCATTAAAAAGACAATTAAACAGCACCAACCTCTCTTTAATCAAGAAAGCACACACTCCCAAGTCATCAGTGTGAGAGTAAAAGGCAACTTATAACTAATGTTTAGTGGTCCTTCCCAGAGGCCTTCCCGCCCACTCATTTACAGAAATGGCCACATAAAGACACTAGTGAACAACATGACTGGTTTAAAAGTCTCAAGCTGTCCTTGGTTGGCATTTCAACAACTCCTTCTTCTACACAACCTGTACTATATAATAATAATTAACTATTTATATAGCACCTTTCAAAACAGTTACAAAGTGCTTTACAATTTAAACAGAACACATTAAAAACAGTAAGAGATTAAAACAGACTTAAAAACCATAAAAAATAAAATCATTACAAAACACAAAGAGAGTAAAATGCACTAAAATGTCATAAAATATAAATGAATTCACCAAAAAGCAAGGATCTCAGGGTGTGGGAAGGGACATAGGGCAATAAGAGATCTGATAAATAACTTGGGGCTAGGCCTCTCTGGGCTTTGTAAGTAATCAATAATATCTTGAAATCAATTGTAAAAGCAACAAGTAACCAGTGTAGGGACGCCAGGATTGGAGCTGGAGGTAGGAAAGAGATTTTTTACTGATGCCAGAGAGCAAGGAATTACAGTAGTCCAATGAACTGGTTATGAAGGCGTGGATGATAGTTTCCATATTTTTGGTAGACAGAAATGGTCTAATCCTTGAAATGTTTCCAAGATGATGAAAGCAGACTTGAACCATTGATTTAACATATTTGTCTAAACTGAAGTTTTGATCAAAAATGACACCAAGATTTTCACAATGCTGAGTTATTGAATGGGACAATGAACCAAGACTGTTTAATATTTGGGTATTTCCACTATCTTGACCTATGATCAATATCTCTGTCTTTGAAATTTTGTGGCATCCACTTGTATCAGTTTAGCAGGTTGACAACGTTCTGTCTGATATTATGTTTCTGTATAAGGTAGCCTAGAGGGAGCATGTAAATGGAAAAAAGGATTGGACCTGGCACCGAGCCTTGGGGCACCCCACAGTGAGCACCTGTTGCAGGTAACCTGGAGTCAGCGATACCAATGCAGAAACGTCTGTCTTTAAGGTAGGACCTGAACCATTGCAGAGTAGTGCCACCTATACTCATCCAGGTTTAAAGACGGTCCAAAAGGATATCATCATGGTCAATGGTATTGAAGGCTCCGCTTGGGTATTTATGGCCAGCATCAGCTGACAGCAATAAGTCAGTTATGACATTAAGAAGAGCAGTTTCAGTACTATGGTTTTTCTAAAACCACATTGGAATTTCTCAAAGATACTGTTTGTTTTCATTATTAAAAGCCATCAGTTGACCTGCTAGAGCCTTTTCTAAAACCATAGCTAAAAATGGGAGCTTGGAAATAGGCCTAAAATTGTTAAGATCAGAGGACTCGAGAGACGGCTTTTTTAAAGTGGTTGGACATGAGCAGCTTTTAATAATTCAGTAACAGAACCTGTCGACAGAGAGCAGTTTAAAATTTGCAGAATAGAGGGGGTTACTTTTTATAGGATGAATATCTAAAGGACAGGTTCAGGGTTTCATTTTCTTTACCATATCAGTCAGTGTAGATGGAGAAATTGGATGAAATGAGCAGAGGGAAACTGCACAGGGCTTCTGGGGAAGACATGTAACTTATAATTACTGAGAACTTCTGAGTTAAGAGGGAAAGAAATTCGTCGCATATCTCAGGGGGGCATCTAATATCGGGCTCAGGAGAGGATCAATGACACAGCTCACAATGTTGAAAAACATTCTTGGTTTGGACTGATTGTTTTCAATTAGAGAAGCAAAATATGCAGATGTAGAATTTTTTTTTTTTTTACCTCTGTGTTAAAAGTCTGAAGTTTCAGGTGAGCTGTGAGTTTGGATGATTTCCACTAACGCTCCACCTTGCGGCATTTTTGCTTCAGCACCAGAATATTTTCATTTATCCAGGGCATCAAGAGGCAACCAGATTTTTGGTCTTGAAGGGAGCGATTTCATCTAAGATGGAGGAACATGTATTATTAAAAGTATGCAAGCCAGAGAAACTAGTTGGGGATGTTGAAGGCAGTTGAATTTAGCAGCAGAGGATTAGTTAAAAGATCTAGTTTTGGGGACTGGGATACAGGTAACACAAGACCGTGTTAATCATAAAGGCATTAGTGGTCAGAGTTACAGGCATATACGCATTCAACATCAGGAATCTGTATACCATAGGATAAGACTATATCATGAGTGTGACCTTTTTAGTGAGTAGGTCCAACCACAGCACATGATAAGTTAAAAGACTCTGTAAGGTTTAATAATTCCAGGCCAGGGGCCCATCAGACTTGGATATTAAAATCTCCATGGATCAGAAACTTATTGAATCTAGGCAGAGTTAAGGACAGAAATGCAGCAAATTCTTTGATAAAACTGTGATCATATCTAAGTGGTCTACATATTATCAAGGCCAGACAAGGAGAATTCCCTTTAATCAGGAAAAGAAGGGCTTCAAAAGTGCTAAACAGCCCCAGATCAATGCTGGAGCATTTGTAGCTATCTTTACCCCAACACCCCTGCCTGTAAGTCTGGGCTTGTTTAAAAAAAACAATAACCAGGTGGGATAGCTTCGAGTAGGGGAATATGACCATTTGGTATAAGTCAAGATTCTGTGATCATGAAGAGATCTAGGTCATTTGAAAGAATAAAATTGTTACATAAAAAAGATTTGTTTACAAGTGATCTCACATTAAGAAGACCCGACCGCAACTGCTTGGATGGAGTTGACAAAGGAAAGTGAGGAATTGTGATTAAATAGGATATACTGTACCTGTATTTGAAAATAACTGCTGCCGGCCCTTTTGAAGAGTGGTCTGTCTCCTACCACAATTTACTAACCACTTCTGTCTCTTTCTTGGCTCTCGAATGCTCTATCTCGGGGGAATCTGAGAAGAGAACCACAGGCAGAAAATTGAGTGAGGCTTTGTCTTGCAACCCACGTCACTTATTCCTGTGAAAATCGCTCTATCCCTCTCTGGCAGCTGTCACCTTTCCTTTAATCACTTTCTTCTCCTCTGTGCAAGGACCTCTATTAATATTATAATGCCATTAAGGTGGGGTGATCCTGTTATTGGTATGCATCGGATACTCAACCAGGGCTATTGTTTTTCAGAGGACTGAGGCAAGGCGCAGCCAAGCAAGTAAACTCTATAACCTTATACTTCTCAAGTCCTCCATGGCCCTGTTTGTACTTGATCACAAACATTTCAAACTCCGCCCTCACCTCTCCGACACTCCCGTCTTTCCAGCGCAAGATATTACCATTGATCATTGAAATACACCACACCCCTGTCTAAACTCTAAAGCAGTTAAAAACAACATTGACAAGTATTTTAGCAGGTCATAATCCATCTCAAATAGGTGGGGTTTTTAGTGATGGGAGATATTCATAAAGAGACCCGCTTTTGATGGAAGGCACATACTGTCACCTCTGCTGACAGGCGCCATTCCAACGGCGGCTCATTAAAGTGACTCAGAGAAGAAGACAAACTGGATGCGGTGGCATTTGTTGTTCAGCGGCTTGCCATTGCCATCTTAACTACGACTACAATTTTCTGGCTGTCCAGCCTACACATCATGCTGCAGTGATTCATATAAGGGGAGGAGGAGAGATCTGTCTGGGCATCTCCTGCTAGGTCTGTATTTAGGGTTGTTTACATGGCTAGAGGTCTAACTTGAATAGTGGAGGTAACAGCTCATGCAACACCTGCCATTGAGCACCTCAGGTCATGTTGACAGTTGTTAGCTCTGATTTGTGTAATGAGAGTGTCAGAGTAAGTGTGATCATTGTCACATAGCTAAAAAGGCCAAGCTTAGTGTGTGTGCCTGCGTGTGTGTACAACATGCATGTGTACAGCTGAAGGTCTACCTCACACGGTTTGATTGTTTGCATCTGTGTACATGTACATGCATGTGAATGTGTGTGTGTGTGTGGGTGAGACTTAACATTTATCTCCAGAAAGATGCACATCACTCGCACACTTATAAAGATAGACATGCTCTCTACACTTTCTGTGTGATTTGTCACTGCTGTAATGCCACAGAAATAAGAACAGCAAGAGTTGCTTTTTGTTCAAGATTAGAGGTGTAGAGCAACCTGTATAACATAATGTGATTGGTTAACTGAAACACTAACAGGACAGCCAGAAAACATGTGACTGTGAGAGGTAAGCAAAATGAAAGATGAAAGAAAAAACAAATCACCTGGCTTACTAGGAAACATTTCTAAACAGTTCTGCGCTGGATTATGAACCCATTATGTCAGCCTAATGAAGGAATTAGGTTCGATTGTGTCCAGCTGTGACCCAGCTGGTTGTTACACGGGTATCCAAATCTGACATATGAAATCTATTCATCCCCGATTACTATCATGAGGAAGTCTCTGTTTGCAACTCTAACAAAGAAAGAATGGAGGACTGGGCTGAAGCCATGGAGGAATTGGAGTAGAGGTGGATCATAAGTCAAACAGATTTGGTTCCCTGCTTGCTCTCACTTCATTTAGATGATAGGTAGATGAAGAAAAACCTTGAAATTCTTGAAATCAAGGGTTTGTTTCTTTCATTTCTCCCCATCTAAGTGATCAAAGATGTAATTTCATGCAGACTTGCTGTCACTGCAATATGGACGAATTATCACTATGTTGTTCATTTTCAAGATTTTCAAAAACATCATGAGACAAAAGGATGTATTAACTTGTTCTGTCACAAACACGAGACACTAGGAATTCCATGGGAAATACTGCCACCTAATGGTAGCCAGCGACTACAATACTCATTCAGAGTTCACTGTTGTGGTGATGAATGAAACCATTAGAGGGGCCCAGGTGGTTCCAATTTACAAACACAAAGCCAAGCCAATCCAGGTTCAGAAGTTTATAGCTTCGTAGCTAATGGTCTGCATGAGTAACCGATAGCTGAGTCTATTGAATCTTAGCTTTCAAAGAGACTGGACAAGAAGAAGAGGATTCCCAAAGTCCCTCTCAGTTTTCCACGAAGTATGCTGCCAATCGTACTGAATATAAAACATGTGAGGAGTTAGTTGGTAATAAGTAAGTAAGTAAGTTTAATTATGTAGAGTGTAGAGAATCACAGCAAGCTGTTTCACAAGTGAATGAACCAAAGAAAAAAATATATACTTCACACGCTGATTAGAATTGGACTACGACCAAGTAAAAATTTAAGAATTTCCATGAATTTGCAAGTGAAATTAAATCAGAAGGGACTGTTTTGAAATCACCCCTTGTTTGTGTTTAAGGGCAGATGCATTTGGACATTTGTTAATATGAAAAATGATTCACAACGTACATGTGTGCTACATACTCGTCTGTCCTCTATATTTGTTTTCCAACAACATGCAATGCAACGCTTTTTTGTGATGTCAAAGTATTGGTAAATGTACCAAGGAAGGTTTTCCAAGAGTTCCAGGTATTGTCCTTTAAGAGAGAATTTTCTTCATGGGGCAGGATATGTTAATAATGGAGATTTTATCATACGTGTTCATTTTATTGGAGCTATTACCTAATATATCATACAGTTTATTGTTTTTTACTCAGCATCTATTTTCTCATTAAGACCAACCTGTTATGCAGTAGGGTTGCTCTCCTGTCCAAGTCCCATCATCCAGACAATTGTGCTCTGTTGAACTGTATAGTATGTAGTTATCAGGAGAAGTTCAGAGTGTTTCCCTCTGGATAATGTGTCCCCTTCTTCTTCCCATTTGTGGGTGTGGGAAGCCTGCCACAAGACACCACTAAGAAACAATAACACATGAATTGTGAAATCTAATGCTTTTTAAAAAAAAACTTTCAGTACTAGTGCTTTTATTTAATTTAGCATCAACACTGTGCTGTATGGTTTTATTACTACAGACACACACAAGCTTTTACTGGTTTTGTATGTTGCTGTTTAAGCATGTCATCATTTATTCAAAGATTTAACGAGGCAACGATAAACATGTAATCACCCACAAATACAGTTGCCCTTTTACATCAACAGTGATATAATACACACAAATATGTCACCAGGCTTTGGCCTATGAGTATATATGAGTAAGGACAGAGAATCGTCTTGTTTCACATGGTACCTGGCTCCAGGGCTTTCATGATGACCTGGTGATTTTGGAAGGCCCCGATAGTGGCATTTCCCATTACGAAACTCCGAGTGGAAAGGGTGTCATATTTACAGAACTTTACTCCTTCTCCAAAGCATGTTTGCAACATGTCTGCCACCAAAGGGTTGCCAAGTCTCACAGCTTGAGAAAAGCCAGGAACAAAAGCAGGGTGGTGGGTTGGTGGGAAATTGTTGGTATCCAAAAGGTACCTGTGGATAAAAATGAAACACATCACCAATTAAGAAGTATGAGCATTCTAGATTAATTTCATTTAATCGGAATAAGAAATTTCAATTTCCTAAGAAAAACAAAATATGGGTTGTCAGACTGACCCTTGCCCTAAACTAACTAAATCAAACGCCAGTGGTGGAAGGTGTGATAATCATGTGAGAAACATCCTGAATTTCATTACAGCATTTACATTACAAATATAATATAAGTACAGCACATGTAGATAAAAATATGAATAAAATGGGCCAACTCCTGACTGACTACCAGGTACCACAAGTTGCTATAGGAACAAATCAGACATGGCCAACAACATTTGGGAATTATAGCCACAGCATCATATGTTTGACCATTCAGACTGTTTGGCTTACAACGTGGAATGAAAAATAAAAGACTGACAAGGCAGGTTTTAATTTGAAGATAAAAACATAACTCTCAGAGATCAATGTAGGACACACACACACCATCCCATCATGGTTTTCTTTTGGTGGAGTCATGACTTTGATGCATACACATATGTCACCCTTTCAGCACCAATAAATTTATTAGCTCCCACAATCTTAAAGTGAGTGTTTGCTGCAGTAACAGTAAAGCAAATGATTTCAGTCAAAAGGTCAAGTGCACGAAAAGTCTCTCAGTTTTGAGGGATCTGTTCTGTAATTACAGCTGAGATGTTATTATCATGTATGTATGTGGTTGTGGCCTCAACTGTGTTCCAGAGATGTGGTTTCACTTGCACTGTATGGTCACAGCCTATGATATCTCTCTGTAATCTATTAAAGCTGCACTAACTCTAAACATGTGCCTTGTTTTCTTCCTGCGCACTCTTAAAACATTTGTCAAAGCTTTTGGAAGATGTGGCTAAAATATGGTAGAAGTTTACACAGTCAAAGTGATGGGTAAATATTATTGCATTATCTCATGTCTGCTCTTACCCCTCTAAACATACAACATGGCTCTCCAAACAAAATTTAAAAAGTTTTTTTATATTTTTAAAAGAGAACTAATTGTGTTCAGCACTGGTCAATTTGATTGATTGTTTGCAGTTTCACTAACACAAATATTTCACACTCACAGCTAGCTCCAAAGGTGAAAATTTCCACTGTGGTGCCGTCTGCTGAGGAGATTACCTCTCTCAGTTGGGTTGACAGGTCATTTGAAGGGTGAGAGGGTGAGAGACCATGGATGTGGTTAATAAACTCTGGTGGCAGCAGGACAGTCACTGCCAGGGTTCCCTCTTGCACACGAACCTCCACACCAACACCAGAGTAAAACATTACTGTCATACTCTGAAGACTGGGGGCAAACACAAATGCCCCTAGAAAAGAGAGATTTTGTTTGTATCTTTAATACCTCATTCTTTCAGTGAATTTTCACAATAACTTCACAATAAATAAAATAAAATAAATAAATAAAATGTCGATGCAATTAAAGCTGCTCAAGGCAGGATTTACATGTTAAAAATACACCTGTTTTATCAGCCTAAATAATAAACTGAGGTTGCCACAGAAAGCATTACTCTTTTCTGCTGTGGATTGTGTAGACTAATACATCCATTAATTTAGAACACTGAAATTGTTCAAACATCAAGCATCATCAAGGAAAAATACCATCTTGTTTGCCTGATCTTGAAGGATTGCATTTGTCACACAGTTGACTAAAGAGAAAGAGACCATTCTGCTGTGGTTGAGTTACAATGACTTTGAACTAGTGAGGGACTGCTGACAGAATAATGAAGCTCTGTCATGAAAAGCTGTCAATTCATAAGCTGTCTTGTCTGAATCAGAAACAGGCTGGTAATATTAAGCTTGAGAGAAAATCAGCAAAGGTATGGGAAAATGCTTTCAACAAGCTTTGAGCTCAATCCTGCCTTGCATTGTTTTCTAGGTCTTGCTAAACACTGTCTTTAAAGCCTGGGTTGCACACACTACACTAGAAGCCACCCTTTCATGTCTCAAAATGTTAGCTGTTCATGCTCAATATCTACAATAATGCAAATAGGCGATTCAGCTAAATAAAAGCTGTCAAGGCAGAGGGGAACCATGAGGCTGCCGTTCTTAAAGAGTGCAGTTTGCCGCTTGAACAGAAATTGAGCATGATCAAACTTTGCCTCTTTTAGTGCAGGGACATTAAGGGTTTAAAAAGGTCTGAAAATAAGGTTGAGGCCAGATCAAGCTGTTCTTTAAATGTGATCAACAAAATCTTAAAGCCATTTGTAAAACTGACTGGTATCCTGTGTTGGGATGCTTAATTTGCAGTGATGTAGTAGTCTCTACATTTGGAACCAGTTAAAACTCTAGTGCAGTATTTTGCACAAGCTTTAGGCAAGAGAGTGATTTTCAGTTTTTGACATGCAATACAGTGATTGAATTATGTGGAATATAAGCTACAATTTAAAATAAAAAACAAATATACACATTATATGTAAAATATCGTGATTAAATCCCTATCATCAATACAGTGAAAATTCTCAAAATTACTGATCATCTAGCCTGTCAGTAGAAACTGAAATCTTGGTGCAGATGGCCAAAATTAGTTTAACATAATTATTTATAGATTTCTTTATTGTGAATATATAATTTATTTACATAGCAGTCAAAGTATGTATATCCATGCTTCACTGATGAGCAGGGTTGGAAAAAAGTAGACTTGAAGCTTAAACAAACAGAGCAGCAGAAAAGCAGGTTTATCTTCCATGCAGCATACGCACTAGGGCTGTCACTTTTTCCCTTATAAAGTTTGAATGAATTCACAGTGCTATGGAATTTGTTCAAATTATATAGAATATTAACATTATGTAATTTATAGGGAAAAAATAGGAAGTTAGGCGAGGTTGTGTAGCTGCTGGTGCTCTGATTCTTTAGCCTCGCTTGGATGAGAAGCTAACAGGTGACTCCATTTGTTGTTGTGGTAACGTTACTGTAAAGTAGTTGCTTCATACAAAGTTGGCAAACAGCCCTATCTTTATCAATAATTTTGCCACTGATAGAGTAAAATCCAAAATGCTTACAAACAGCGCTTCTGAGGTGCGTTAGTGTTGACATGATCCGAGTTTCCTCCAGTTTTCATCACGCTCTCTCTACCTAGCCCTATGTCATGCAATAGTTCCAGTGTGACAGTGCGGTTTAGCTACTGATCTATATAATGAGTGAGCTAGTGCACACATCTGGTAAACAGTAGTAGGCCTGGGTCTTGCAGTGTAGCACCCAGAAGCAGTTCCTTACGCCTGGGACACACTGGATGTGTGAGCCGTGTGCGTCGCGGAACCTCTTGCCTTTCATTTTGGCGCCCATGTTAACAGGTTAGAGGCTGCTGCGTCGCGTCATCTAGAGATTCAAGGTCTTGCCTATTTTCTCTGCGTGACGCGTGCAGTTATCAGCAGAAATAGACAGGGAAAACGAGAAAGATAGGGCTGCCATTGGCAGAGGCACCGCAGCAGACACGCTTCCTGTGTGGCCGCTGCAAGCGTGAGAGACGCAGCAGTTCAGCGACGCACATGCACTGTTGAGGTTCACGCATCCAGTGTGTCCCAGGCATTAAACTCCACTTGGCTTTCCCCTGGCTGAAAACGCCCTCCTGCAGGGTGGTGAGGCTGGGTATGACCATGGTGATGCTGAGACCCGGAACCTTCCAATAACCATGCAGGCCATATGTGAAGGCTGTGCCTATGAAAACCATGCCAGTGATGCAAAACAACTCAGGAAGAGGCTGGGGGATGCAAAATTCAAATAATTATCATGTTTAAAATACTTAATCAATAAATTTGTGACACATTGATATACTAACATTACATTAAAACATACATATTTTGAGGTGTTCTATTATTTTCCAAGTGTATTACAACTGTATTTCTAACTCTAACCCCAACTACAGATTGTTTCAGCTTCTGCCATCTGGTAAACGGTCCCGAAGCCTCAAAGCCCGGACCAGCAGGCTCCGAGACAGTTTTTTCCACCAGACAACCAGGCTTATGAAAAATGAACATTAATTGCCTGTCTGCACATTACACACACACACACACACTCTTACACAGCACTTTACACACACTACACTCATTTCAGTACCACACTGTAAATCTTACTGCATTGTGTTTCTTTTTTAAATGCTATATTGCTGTTACTGTGCTGCTATATTGCTATTTGATTGTTATTATTGCTAGTTGTTGCTGCTGCAAAGTCGAGGAACACACACACCAACACTAACTTGGTTGGTAGACAGCAGGTTACTGGTAAGGTATTTACTAGCAGTAAATTGGAGCAGCTGGGCGGTCTGATGTTTCTTTAATAAATATTACTAGTAACTTATCAAGCTAACTGGCTAAACTTATTAACACTAACATACTAGCTGTCACTTAAAGTGTTTCTCAGGTCACAACTTGCCACAGCCTTTTATTTAATGTTTGCAGGACCGAATACGAGCTTAAACATGTAACTTGTCAACTGACAAATGTGACTTATTTAACGTTACTATGACTGATGTGAGATTCTGATTCAAGGATAACCTTAATAGCTTCATTAGGACTGGCTTAACGTTATGTTATCTGAAGCCACACAGACTTAATGTTTCTTAATGCACACAAAAAGCAAATGCTATTGTTAGCCCTGATGACTCCACATATATTTTAGAATTCTGACACTTATGCAACATCAACGCTTTAGTTTTGTCAAGTTGTAGCTAGCGTCGAATGCTACTATCTTACTTTCCCTTTCTGCTGCCCTTGGTGTTAGCTCAACTCATGACAAGTTCAGTTTATATCTCTCTTTATACAAAACTTCATATTATGAAGAAAATCAAAATGATTACCTTACCTTTACTGAAAGCTGAATGTGAATCATCATCTTCAAATCAATAGTCTTGGGAAATGGCTTGCGTTACTTTATCCAGAGAAATTTTCTCTCTGTACTCTCTGCGCTTCAGACAGAGATCAACAAAGTGCGCGTATATTCAAACAATTGAATGTTGCGCACTCAATAATATCATTGGTCGAGATCATCTCCCCACAGCCCGATTCATCCAATGATTGTACAACATTCATTTGAATCTGCTCACACTTTCTTGATCTGTCTGAAGCACAGAGGCTATAGAGACATTTTCTATGTTTACAATTATGTTTTTTCAACTATTTTAAAGTCTTACATCCCTTCACCCCCATATTACCCATATTATCAAAGCTCAAACCTTGCTTGAACTGTTCAGTCCTAGCATCAAATCCCAGTCCTTCACACATCTCTCATCTATTGCTAAAAAAAAAAATTCTAAACCATTGTAAAGCTTTACACATATTGAGGTCCCTCTTTATTCACCTTACATTATCTCTGCTTTTTACTCTTTGTTCCCTTTGACCTGTAGAAATGGTCTAAACAAAAATAACAAATGAAGTCGTCAGCACTCACAAATAAGTGTATATCACTTTTTAATGATGCACAGCAGCAAAAAACAGACAGGTTTCAGCCCTAGGCTTTCCCCAGCGTTAGGATGGAACATAGGATACAACAAACATGCATTTTATGACCATTTGGTTTCGATATGTAGCCCCAACACCAATACGTTGTGCATCAAGACGTAAATACAATAGCTCTCTTTAGCCTCAAATACCCTATAAGTGGCAGGTTCTGAAGAATGATGGCAATGTACACACAATATATAAAAAATATCCCTCTGAAGAAGAGTGACAGACGGATATATTGGATAGTTGCTTGTAATTACTGTCAAATACTATTTATATACCGTAAATCTCATTCAATCACATTAATTGGAAAAGTCTGTAGGTATACTGGATAGTTGCTTGTAATTACTTTCAAATAATATTTCAATAATGTTTATGTTTATATAAAGTAATGATTATTGAAATTATGTTTTTGTATGCCATTTTCACATGATCCTATTTTTGTACAGTATAAATCCAGTATTTACCAGGAATTTACTGTAAATAGATGAGATAATCACATACAATTAAAGCCTAAAGCTGTCAAGATACCTTTAATGGGTGTTAAAGGAGGGTAATTTGAATATAATTTTACGTATTTTTTTTGTGTTTTACATCCAGAAATCTGTGCTTTGATTGGGCGGCCTTAAGGATAAACTGGATAATTCTATGAATTTACAAAAGAATACTGTATAAAACAAGCCTTTATTTAAATTAGGTAATTTTAAGGTATTTCCTCAATGTTTTTCATTTTTTGTGCAGATTTATACATTTGTTTAACATTCTAGCAATATTATATAATGAAGGCTCGAGGGGGCATGCCCGGGGATCCCTGCACAGGGGCCTCAGCGGGGCCCCTCGAGAGCCTGTAGAGAGGGTGTCTGCCCCCCGGACCAAATCTGGAAGATGGTTCCACAGGAGAGGAGCCTGATAGCTGAAGGCTCTGCCTCCCATTCTATTTTTAAAGACTGTGGGAACCACCAGTAAGCCTGCATTCTGGGAGCACAGCGTTCTAGTGGGATAATACGGTACTATGAGCTCTTCAACTGAAGGTGGCCTTCCTCTAGGCGCACCTCAATGACATCAGAGGCCTTCTCCTTCATAGCCACATTGACAGTCTTGTGGCTTTGGCCAAGATACCTTAGTGGTAAAAACAAACACTACTGTAAATTAACAATGGATTAAGTTTTCTGAAATCAAGAATGTTTTTATCGCTGCTTAGGTCTCTGCAATATCAAACAATCCAGATGTTTCACTATATTGATCTAATGAGGAGAATATTAATGACATCTGGCCATCACAGTCACTTGGCCCATGGCTGTTGTGTAATGGCTTGGAGGACCACTAACCACTAACCACTGAAGCTAACATCTGTTCTTCTTCACCACATATGACCCCAAGAGATATTAAGCGAAAACAAGAGGGAACTAAGGGAACTCATTTTACGGCACTAACTTGTTTCACTCACATTAGGCCCTGACATCATTTGCTCTCAGAACTGTGTAAAAAATAATGGGGAGTCATAAATGTGCTTCTTAAAAGCAGAGTTCAAGCAAATGAAGACAAACAAAATTCAGGAATGAACAAGGTCAATATGTCTGAGAAAACTCTAGAAGCAGGCAAACAATTTTGTGGCTGATAAAAAAAAAAACCCAAATCAAAACATAAAATGGGTCCTTCTGAAGACTCGTTTCATCTAAACAAATCTTTTGCTAAAAGCAAGAATTACAGTAGTGGATGTGGACTCACCCTTCTTAAGTTTCACTTCACTTGTTTCACTTGCTCTGTTCTGGCCTGAACACTCAGCTCTCTGTCTGGCAAAGACACAAGGTTGTATTCTCCCCTGCCATTGAACGTCTAGCTGAGGCCGTCAAATGTTATGAAATGTGGATCCCTGAGAACAACACCTGAGGCACTGAGAAACAAAGTATTGATGCATGTATGTCAAATTCACATTTTAGCACAAACATATTTATTTCGATCAGAACACTGCAGATCTCACATTCATCACAAACTAATCTAAGCATATTGCCTCTATAGTCTCAGGAGAGCTGGTGGTCAATTGAATGATCTAATATATTCTCACATCTTAACTCTCAGCTGCAGTCTGTAAAGCATTTATTTCTCCTGCAAACTGATCTGGTATTACACAGTATGTGTGTGGTGCCACACAGAGGCACCTAAATACAGATTAACCAACACACACACTGGCCCTACTTCTTGCAGTATGTGACGTACTTCTTCCAGTCTCACTTCTACCACAAATTCAGCCACTGAAACCAGAATCAAGACTATACAATCATCTATATATAGATATGTTTGATGTTAATAAATGCATGATATTCTTATCTTGTCCAAAATCATTATGGCATACATTATTATCTCAGTTATGACAGCCCAAAATATAACTAAACATGCATGTTTAATACTTAACCAACAAATGTGGACCACAATTCATCAATTTTTAATATCCGTTTTACTGTAAGCCATAAGAAATGTATGCATTTTCATACCTTCTTCCACAGAGGAGAAAAATTTTCTATTTGTTTCAGTTAATACTGATTAAAATAATAATACACCACAAGCCATAAGGATCAAGGTAGCTGAGTTACTAGTGAACAAGAAAGCTGACATCAGATTAAAAATTACAAACAAACTCTAAAAACTCGGGACAAAAAGCCAATGCAATTTCCATCACTGTAGGGTACTGAAGAAATACAATTTACTGAGCTTTGAAAATTTTAGATTATTCTCAAATTTGTGCCCAGTTTATAAAATTTTAAATGGTTTTACCCCTCCTCCACTATGTGACTTTGTGTACACTTGCTCAGTAAGTTCTATTAGATCCTCCAGAATATCCTCTATACAAGATTGTACCATAACATTTCGTCGCACTGCATTTGGGTAGTCAGCTTTCTGTGTAAAAGCCACCTCTCAGTGGAATGCCCTACCTGATTATATGAAGAACTGTGGTTCTATCAATGCATTCAAGGCCAAATTAAAAAATCAACTAAAGACGAATCAGCTGTGTGACCACTAAGCCTAGTTTACATTATTAATTTTTAATTGACATTGTGGGTGTTGTGTGTAGCTTTGTATTTTGTATAGGGTGTTTTTTTTTTGTTTTTTTTTTGTTTTGTTTTTTTGCTTTGTACTGTTTGTTGTTGTGCTGTTGTATGTTTTGATTATAATGGACTACGGATGAAAATTAGCTTCAAGCTAACTCCGGTGCAGTGCATCATTTATGCTTAATACTGCAAACTGTCCTGTTCAATAAATCAAATCAAAATAAGATGGTTGATAATGTCCTAATGGGTCCAATATTATCACTGTGTGTGGTACTGTGCTTGATTAATAGTTTTTAATAGTAAATCCTGACAGTCTTCATTTCCATATGGTTAGAAAGATGTGAATTGATGATGAAGATGAATTCCCATTTTTGGGATTTAAAACTGAATCACTACAGTGCTTTTGTTAATTTCCTAAAACTAACCGACCATTGTGACTTTTCACAATGTGGCTGTTATCCATGGAAATGTCTTCAGTGTAAGTTTGTGTCAATTTTCAGTTTTCTTGCACCATACAGATTTGACCTCACAAACATAACATTTCTGTCTCTGATTAATCTGACTATGACTATCTTTGATAAGAATAGGCACATGGTTATTGCTCTTGCAGATTTCAACGTCCTTGTATGTTATTCAAGCGCTGCTTTAGCATTGGTCTCATTCATATTGAACTTTGGTCTCAAATGACCAATCTAGGGACAAATTATCTATTTGCTTTGACCATCTTTTATATTATATTTATCTAACAAAGTCATCTAAATGTTAAGTTATTGTTTCATTTTATCTAACAGAGAAGATCACTTACAATATTTGCCAGTATGGTCTTAGTTTAACAAGTTGAAGAAAATCTACTTCAAACAGTCAAACATCAACCAATTACTTGTAAGACAGTGCTATAATTTTGCTAAAATCCAAGGCAATGGAGCTGTTTTATATGTTAATATTGCTCCAACTACTACTACGACTACTACATTTGGTGAAAAATCAAAATAATAAACACCAGAATATATAATAATACCAGATTCATTGAAGGACACTCACATGGAATCTGCCTGTGTCTGCTTGGGCCTGTGCCGGAGCACAAGGACAGTCAATGAGCTCATCCAGAAATTGGGCAGCTTCTTCTCCAGAACATCCTATTGCAGACATTTGTTCTTGGCCCAAGCTGCAGAGTCCTCTCTGAAGGTCTGCTGTGGGTGCCAGGCTAAGACATGACCTCTACTCCCTTGTATATTCCTGCATACACACAATAACTATTAAAAGTTAAAATATAAAAAGAAACCTAAAAAGTTCAGATGTGTCAGCAAATTGTTTAAAAAAAAGAAAGAAAGATGCCCATCAAAATTTCCCAGAGCCCAAGGTGACATCTTGAAGTAACTTCTTTTGCCTGACCAACAGTACAAAAGCTAAAAATATTAAGTTTGCATATTTGTAAAACAGAGAGAAGCAGCAAATCCTCATATTTGAGAAGCTGGACCCAGCTAATGTTTGGCATTTTTGCTTGACTAATTTAAACACTTAATATATTATCCAAAATGACGCTTAATTTTGTAATAACCTTCTTAACGCAGGGTGAGGCAGGTTGGATTTTAGGGTTTAAAGCCAGGTGCATGTGAAGATCTGATGATGAATCCAGATTTCCTCAGTTGACAATGACTTGCTGATACCTGATAAATAGCCTGCCGCTGCAAATATTATACTTACTATTTTTACCTTTTTTTCTGAGCCAATTCATAACAACTGTAGAAACAGCATTTTAACAATGAATGTGCAGTTCTGTCAAATATAGGCAGAAAAAAACAGTGAGTGGTACGAGGCTCAAAAACCTGTATTGGTGCACCACCAGAATATATGTGTAATTTACTGATTTGCATATACAGTACATATATTGTGTTATGCTGTAACTTTTCATTAAAACTGAGATGTTTCTGCAATACTTGATAAGTACCGTGGATACTTTGCTCCATCTGACTTAGAACTGGCAGTGATGCATACTGTATATTTCCCAACTCCCCGTCAGATTATTCCTCTGAAGGCTCAGGGATGAAGATGAATGAATCAGTGTTGGGCATATTCCTGCAGAGAGAGAGAGTACAGATAGCTCAGCTCAACCTGCGGGGAGGATGATAGGTTTGTCCCTGCCTCCGTGCTCCTGCTGAACTCTCTGTAACCTCACAGCTCTATGTTGACCTTCTCTCCTCCAGTCAAAGAACTGTCCCACATCATCTTAAGCTGTCCTGCCATGTTCAGTGTGCTGCAATAATGCCACTGAGTTGCATTCACCAGTGTAACTTCAAAAGCAGGGTCTGCTTCACTGGGATGGACTAACACAGTGGAAAAACAACAAATGTTAAGGAGACACACAAGTAACCAGTTTTGGTGTAACCAGAGTTTCGTTAATCCTTTTATAACTCTTAATCAAATAGTTACATTAATAGTAATGCTGGTGAGCACTAATCATTTTTGCTAAATGTGTCTGTTATTTAATCTCTTCACACTGGCACCCACTTGATATTTTCTGGATGTTATGATCAGATATTAAAAATGTCATTTTAAGAGCCATAACTGAAATACTGAATTCACAGTGTGTATTCTTTAAATAACATTTTTAATAATTTCTGATGACTAATCCTAAATCTGTAACGTATAATGAATTCTAAATCAAACAGTTCAGATGACAGGTTCAGGTAGTTCTATATTCAGAGGTGGGAAATATTTAATATTTGAGCAACATCCGTGACAAGTATTCTGCAGATCTGTCAAAATAAATGCCGTCTGTTGACATATCAAATGGTATCCAACCCGTGTCATAAGGTAAAGGAGATCTACAGTAGCCGTGGCCCTCCACATCCTCTCATTCAAACACCTTTAAAACTGACACAGAAACAAACTTTTTACTTTTAATTTTTACCTATCAGTTTTAACTTATTTTGACGAGGTAGAGTATGAAAAGACCAATTGTTCTTAATTTCCTTTCTCTTCTGTAAAGACTCTTGATATTTTATGGTCAGCAGGATAACAGTTTTAAGTGCTTTCATGTAACACGGCATAAGGACACTCTCCGATGATAAGATACAAGTCTGTCTAAGGTTGTAATTCACAACTTCAAATTGGAGTACCAACATTGAAACATATGAGATAATAGTATTGGAAATCAGGGCTAAACTACTGTAATGCAATATCAGAGAATGCAATATGTCATTTCGAAGGCTGCTTTTTTTTCTTTATTAAGTGGCAGAAACGAGTAAGCTTGCATAAGCAACATAATGACTCTAATCAAGTTGCACCGTTTCAAAATTTACTTATTTTGTGAAGCTACCTCAATATGAAAGAGAGACTGTACTGAAACATTTTGTGCTTAATATCTGCAGTGTTTGTTTAATGTAACAAAGTTTGCAAAGGTTCTGGAAAAGAATAAACTCGTTTTTGTTTTTGTAAAGATTTTGTTTTTTGTAATACTTTGTATGATTTTTTAAAAAATCACCCTATGTAAAAATTTATGCTATAGATTCTACAAAACTTCTGTGTATGTACTTGTTTAGGTTATTGCATGTTTTGCAGTAAGCATAGTCAAAACAAATGCATTTAGTCAGGAAAGAATCACAACATGCATACTACAGTGCAATCTGACACAATCCAATACAACAGCTCTGCCATAAATTCTACATTATACATTTTCAGTTTTTGTTGACATTGTCTAATGCCTAATGCTCTCAAAATCCTTGCATCTGAAATGAAATAACTGCAGTGAATTCTATTTAAGTTACAACTTATACTTGAATTCCACATGGCATTGATTTTTTTGTATCCAGTTGTAATACAGATTGCAACATTAAGAATTAAAGATAAAAACAGGAATGGCTGGCAACACATCTGAGCAGCTATTTGAATGTTAGCAGCTGCTCATATTCATCTTCATTCTCTAAAATACCTCTGAAAGAAACTTACCAGCTGTTTTAGATGAGCAAATAAGAAAAATTCCACAGAGAAAAAATAGTCTCTCTCAAGTGTGCTCTCATGTTTGTCTTAGAGAACAAAATAGCAGTGCGTGAACACACATGCCTGTATTACATTATCCTACCTTGGCTGAAAAACACTGGCATTGAGTTGTGCAGTGTATCAAAGGTCATTTAAATAACAAACAAAGCTAACTACAAACAGGTGACAAATTAAAGGAAAAAACTGAATAAATGAGTGGAGAAACAAAACAAATGCAGATGTTTCCACACAGATGCGCTGCATGATACAATTAAGCAATTAACATCCAATCGTGCTCTGTGGCATATATAAAAATGCTGAGCGTGCCCAGTTGATTCTGATTTTGCATCAAGATGGCATGAGGAAAAGATCTAAGTGACTTTGAAAGAGGGTTCATTGTTGGGCATAGATGGCAGGAGCTTCAGTCACAAAGACTGCTCAACTGGCTGGCGTTTGAATAGGAACAGTGACTAAAGTGGCATCTGCATTTAGATCTATGGGAAAGACATCAGTAAATAGGTTTGGAAATTGTGGTCGACAGGGCACATTTAATGACCGTGATGCTCGTGTATTAGTGTGATATGTAAGGAAAAACAGAAGCGCGATTCTTCCTCAGGTGACTGAGAATGTCAATTCAACAGTCTGTCAACAGTTTCATAAAGAGGGATGTCATAGTAGAGTGGCATAAACCCCTAATTACAGAGATTAATTCACATTTGAGAATTCAGTGGTTCAAAAACCATAAGCACCGGTCGACATAGATGTAGAGGCCTGAGTGCTTGACCCCTACAGTGAGGGGATCTGGTGGCTCTGGTATGCTGTGGGGGGCATTCTGCTGGCATGGTTTAAGTCCACTTGTCCCCTTAAAGGGAAGGGTCACTGCAAATCAATACAAAGTTGTTCTGAGTGATCACCTTTATCCTATGATGAAACATTTCTATCCGGATGGGAGTGGTCTCTTCCAGGATGACAATGCCCCCATCCATTAGGCACGAGGGGTCACTGGATGATTTGATGAATATGACACTGATGTGAATCATACGCTATGGCCTTCACAGTCACTGGATCTCAACTCAGTTGAACACCTATGGGAGATTTTAGATGGAACAAAACAAAAACAAAAGCAAATAATAAATACCTAAATATAAATTAAATTAATCAATGTATAACCTAAGTAGTTCAGAGAGTCTTAAGGCACTTCTATTTTCCTCTTTTTTTACGGATTGAAAGAAAAGTAATTTGTAAATGCGACAAAACTTCTACATTTGCAACAAAAATCTACATTTGTGTATGTAAAATTTACCCATAATCAAAATTATATTCCACATCCACATCTCCCTGTTGTGATTGATTCCTCATCAGACAATCTTTCAGTGTACACAGTTGAATTACTTGGAATATTGTTAGCATTACAATAGGTGGAAGAAAATAACCAACTTAGTGTCATAATCTCTTCTGATAGCTTATCAGCGCTTTCAAGCATCAAGTCTGGAAAGTCATGCAGGCAGGATATTGTGTTTGAAATCTTTCATGTGCTACTCAGGTTACATTATAGGGGATTGGAGGTCTTCCTTTGAGTTCCTGCTCATGTAGGAGTGAAAGGAAGTGAGACGGTAGACACATAGACTAAACAATCATAAAAACTACAGTTACGTACAAATATTGTGAAGTAAAGCAGAGGTTAAAACTATCGTAAAGGATTATATGCACAAAACCTGGCAGGAATACTGGGATTTAATTGACACAGGAAGACATCTTTACAGTTTTCAAAAGCATGTTACAGGTTTAAAACAAATACTCCGTAGAATAGACGAGCACCCTACTGGGTTATGTATACACTGTAATAAACCGGAAACTGTCAAGCATGTACTGATAAATTGCAATAGGTATGATGAAGAAAGAAAGGAATTAATATCAGTACTAAGTGGTGAAAAAACAATATTACATTGGGGAATCTGCTAGGGAAGACATCATGGAAAGTATGCAAACTTTTAATTAATTATTTAAGAGTAACAGGAATAATAGAGAGACTCCAGTCAACACTCTAGTCCAGTAGGTGGCGGTAATGCGCCTATAAGCCGGTTTGCCAACCGCCATTAAAACGCAAAGAAGAAGAAGTGATCGATTCCGTGTGATTGAGAATGAATTGGAAAGGAGTGTTTGCTGATATGAAATAGCCGTTCTCCGCATCGTTTAATTAGTCCAGGGTCATCTCCGCCAAATCAATTGCAAAAGGAACCGGAATGGAGGAATAAGAGGAAACAAATGACGGTTTTCGTAGTCAACTAGCGACCTAGCAAGCTAGCTGACGTTAGCTTCAAGCTCATATAGCCAGTCTGCAGCATCAGCAGCTGCTCATAATAAAATATATCAGCTGTCAAGGGAGCAACCAAAGGAAAATGTATGTTCTCTACACAATTATCGCCTCTTTAGTCTCTTTTTTAACTCTGAAATGGATGAAAAAAAGGAGGTATTGCACCGACCTGAGCAGACTTGATGGCAAAACAGTTCTTATTACAGGTAAATAAATAACATTTTGTCTAATATTCCTATCTGGTTACAGGTTATATTGATGGCTGTTAAAGAAGAATTACGATTACGATACTGTGCAAAAAAATTTAGGCACTTTAGATATTTAGATTTTCATCCATTAATGCAGTCAGAATCAGAAACAGGTTTATTGCCAAGTAGGTTTGCACATACAAGGAGTTTTCCCTTGGTGTTGTGATGCATAGCAATCAAAAAATTAAAAGGGAAGAGAAAACACAACAACCACAAAAGACAGCTGGTATCAATATATGATACATGACAATTTTACCATACCAATACCATTAGTGAGGCATCTGATGGGTCCTAAACTCATTCTGCAGCATCACAGTGACCCCAGATTTACAGCCGGTCAAGGAGTCTTGCAGCAGATGGTTTGGCCCCCACAGAGCCCTGGTCTCAACATCATGGAGTCAGTCTGGGATTATAAACAGGAGCAACTGAAACAGCCTAAATCCACAGAAGAAATGTGGCAAATTCTCCAAGATGTTTGGAACAAAGTACATGATAAACGTTGTGCAGGTTTACTGAGAAGAACTGCTGTTTTAAAGGCAAAGCGTGGTTGCACCAAATATTCATTTCATTTAGGTTTCTTCTGCTTACTAAACTTTGTATTAAGTTATTTGATGAATAAATTATTTTTGAATGCATCCTAGCGCCTAAAAATTTTTCACAGTACTGTATATACTTTATAATGCTGAATGACGTTATTTACTCCACAACATCACACAGTTAAATCGAGATGACTGCAGGCGTTAGTATCGCTGCACTCTTCAAGTCACCACATCGCATTTTCCTCACAAGCATGAATTTACCGTTTCTGTTGTTTTCTCACATTTTTGTAGGTGGAAACTCCGGCGTTGGGAAGGAAACAGCTGTTGCCATGGCAATGAGAGGCGCCCGTGTCATCATCGCTTGCAGAGACATGGACAAGGCTGAGAAGGCTGTGAGGGAGATAAAGTTCAAGAGTCACAATCTCAACGTCCTTCACATGGAGCTGGATCTGGCTAACCTGCACTGTGTGAGGGAATTCTGTAAGACCTTCCTCCAGAGAGAGAAGAGGCTCGACATCCTGATCAATAATGCAGGTGGGGTTGTCAATAACATGGAAGTCTCTTGATCAAAGGTAGAAAGAAGAGGCTTTTTTTTTTAAATAGACAACCTAGAAGTTAAAGCTGACTAGCATAAATGTATTGAGGATGCTGTATGCTGTACAGATTGTGAGGCTCTCTGAGGCTGATTTGAGATTTTGGGCTGTTTAAATAAAATGGACTTGACTTGACATAAGCTATCTGTGGCTAAAATAATAATTTTGCTCAGTATTGTGAGCAATTATCAATCAAAATTAATCAACAACTTTATTGATAATCATTTTAGTAATTTTTTTTACACAAAACATTAATAGACACAAACATTTACTGGTTCCAGCTTCTCAGATGTGATTATTTTATGTTTTTCCTTATCATACATGATCATAAACATAATGTCTTTGGGTTTTGGACAGTTGATCAGACAAACCAAGACATATGAAGACATTCTCTGTTACTCTGGGAAATTAAAACGGGCATTTTTCACTATTTTTTGACATTTTATAGACAAAACAATTCATCCATTAATCAAAAAAATAATCTGCAGATTAATTGATAATGGAAATAATTGTTAGTTGCAACCCTATTGTGACTGTATATTTTACTAAGATTATTTTTACTTGGCATATATAAATAAAAACTGACTTGACTTCTGTCATCTTTAGCAACACTGTTGCTCTGGGTAACATGTTACTTTAGCACCATGAACACTGTAGTTTGTTTTGAGTTAATCCCACTTATATGTATATATATATATATATATATATATGTATATGTATGTCCTGTTGCTGTAAATACTCATTATAGCAGAAAAACCAAAACCACAGCTGTTTTAGGAGATGGTTCAGCATTTTTTCAACATGAAAGTATATATTTGTAACCCATTTGGCAGGGGAAGCTCATGTGATTTGTTTTCTACACATAAAATGTATACATGAAATATACATAAAGCTGGATTTAGTAATAATACTAATATTAACAGAACATTTAACCAAAACAAATGGATTGAGATGTATTCCTCTATAGAAAATTCTGTAGTGGAAACTGTCAATCAATGGTTGGAAACAAAAGTAAACCATGTTATTGATTGGACAGTTTAACTGGATGCATCAGAGGAGGCACTTCTATCACCACTGATCAGCTGTAATTAATTCTCAAAGCCCAAATCATTGTTGCTACTTACTGTATGATCACGTGGAGAAAAGCAGCACCAGCTAAATGCTATACAGCATGTTTACCTCCACCTCATTGTTCTGACCTGTTTCTTCTCTCTCTGCGGGGCTTCTTCAGGTATGCCCGGCGTCCTCGACTGGACGGATGATAACTTCAGCATGTGTTTTGGCGTCAATCACTTGGGTCACTTCCTCCTCACTAATCTGCTTCTGCCTCGCCTGAAAGAAAGTGCCCCCAGCCGGGTGGTCACCCTCACGTGTTCCAGCTACAAATACCAGAAACTGGACTTCCAGGATCTCAACTACAACCTGCTGCCCTTCTTCACCTACTGTCGCAGCAAACTGGCCAACATCTACTTCAGTCAGGAACTGGCCCGCATCACTGAGGGGAAAGGAGTGACGTCCTACGCTGTGCACCCTGGTGAGAGGATTTATGGTTTTCATAGAGGGAAATAATGTGAGAGAGTGAGTTTAAAAGTCATAATTGAAAGAGAAAAAGAATGACTGACCTGTGTGTGCATGTTAGGTTGTGTGTTTATCTAAATCATTTTTCTGTTATTATCAATTTTAGAATATTTTCACTTTCTACAGTTGGTCCTGTAGTTCAAGAGTTTAAAAGCTTACATAGGAAAGGGAGAGGCAGCCCACACAATACAAACGTCCTTGTTTGCCTGGCAGAGTTTGTAGTTTTAATGTGTGGACAACTTCTCCTGTTTCTGCTTGTTCTGCAACCATTTCTGTACCCGACTGGGGTTGGATGTGCACATCATCCACCTTCTGTGTTTAAAAAGCTCACACGACAGTCCAACTTACTGGAAAATTGATTTAATGTCACCAAATTTGATGCTAAAGTCACAGAAGATTATTGACAACTGCTTCAGTCCTGAACTGTTTCTACTGCTGAGAAATTCTGGGAGGCTTAAGATTTCTAGTTGGCCCTAATTTCTATTGAGACATTTTTTGTACTTGTTTTCCCCTTCTTGTAAGAGCTGAAAGCATTAGTTGATTAATTGATTAGTCTATCGATAGAAATGAATCACTATTTTGATCATTATCATGTCATTTTCAAGCAAATGTTCCAATCGATTTGCTGCTGAGTTGTATAATTTCATAATTGTAAATTGAATATATTGGGGTTTTGGACTGTTGGAGGGACGAAACATGACATTTGAAGAGATAATTATTCACTCGGGGAAATTGTGATTATCATTTTCAATTATCTTATGACAGTTTATAGACCAAAAAACAAGTAATGGGAAAATAATCAGCAGATCAATCAGTAATGAAAATAATGTAAGTTGCAGCCAATAATTGAGCAATTTGTAAATTGTTTTTAAATAAATGATGTATTAATTAGGTTATTTTAATTTTCTTTAGCTTATAGATATAAATGAGATACATGACAATATATCCCATGAAAACACAGAAATTTGCCAACTATTGAAAGATTTGCTTTATGCTGCGTTATGGCAACACTGGATTTACAGGGTTTTTTTATCAGGTATAAGCTAAAAACAAATGATCTGATTATTTTATATATAAAAGGAATTTCCAGATTTTTTTTTTTACATTTACAGTACATGACAATATACTCAAAATCATGATATAAAATAACTGATACTGTGATAGATTTTACTCATATTGCTCAACCCTGACATAAAGTATTTTTGAATTTCTGACACTATTTCTATATTTTTTTTCCTGATATCTTTTCTTACATGTGTTGTTCCAGGTTTTGTCCAGAGCGGTTGGACGTGTCACTACTCCATCCTCTTCCGAATGCTAATGCAGGTGGTCATGTGGATGTTTTTTGTGTCGTGTGAGGTCGGAGCTCAGACTGTCATCTACTGCGCTGTCTCAGATGAAGTTGCCAAACACAGCGGAGGTTACTTCGTTGACTGCAGACCAACCACTCTACGGCCTTTCGCAAGAGACGCCGGTGTGGCAAAGAAACTGTGGGAGGCCAGTGAGAGACTGGTGAAACTGGCCTGATGGTGGAAGCTGGAGGAACTGATCCTTTGTTTTTATGACGATAGTTAACTGATGTAGATGCACTTTCTTTTTACATTGTTGTGTTTTTCATTTACATTTTGGTTGTGTTCACTGCAGATGTAAAGATTTCATGTTCCTTTATGTGCTTGTTTATTTTAAGAGGAAATGTTTCTTCTTATCAACACAACTTGTTTTTGTGGATAATAATTTTTCTGTGCACAAGTAAAAGACCCACTTTACAGTGTTTTCATTCTTTTTATAATTAAATTATAATTGAATGTTTCAAACACTTCGATTGTGTAACACATAAATTGACATGGTGATTATCCTACGTGTGTGCGTGTGTGTATGTGTGTGTTGGCATTGTGGCTGTATCATGGTGCTGTTCTCCCTGGTGTAAGCATTGAATATCTTCCTCTGGTACATCATCAATATATTCATCCACAGACTCAGTGTCATTATCAACACACGTGCACACGCAGGCACAGAAACATACACATGTGTTACTTGGAGCAGCTACGGCTGAGGAGGTAGAGCAGGTCGTCCACTAATGAGAGGGTCTGGTGGTTTGATCCTCAGCTCCTCTGCGTCTGTGTCTAACCGTGTGTCAAACCTGATTCTAGGATCCACTTAGTAGATATTAAAATAATTGCTTATGGTCTAACTGCATCCCATCACATCTCCATGCAAGATATTTTCCTAAGAGTGGTCTAAGACCAGTCAAAAAACTTTTAGTATATAAATAAAAACAAAATGTCTTTAAACAATTAAATACTCAGGCACATGCATGTATTTTATATATGAAGTTGTTTGGATTTAAACGTTAAAAAATTATATTTATCTTACCAATTGCTGGCACTGTATCGCATGTGACTTTACTTCCTGATATGATATCTCCACCCTAGACAAAAGATCAAACCACTTCAGCCCCTCATTTCATTGGACAGTCATGTCTTGTGATTATTTATATATATATATATATATATATATATATATATATATTATATATATTATATATATATATGTGTGTGTATATATATATATATATATATATATATATATATATATATATATATATAAATAATCACAAGACATGACTGTCCAATGAAATGAGGGGCTGAAGTATATATATATATATAGGGGCTGAAGTATATATATATATATATATAGGGGCTGAAGTATATATATATATATATATATATATATATATATATATATATATATATATATATATACAAAAAATGTATGCGGCGGTGTGAGGTCCAAAAAGATGGTTTGTTAGTCAGAGAAACACATGTTGGATGTAAGAGAACAGAGCAATAATCCGAAGAATCAGAGAACAATAGAGGATTAATATTATTATGCAGAAGAAACCCAAACTGACAAAAGTAGCCAAAGGGAAACTAGAAAGAGCCAACTGCAGAGAAATGATTGAAGAGGCATCAACCTGCCGTCCATCTGTGTCCTGTTTGTGCTTTACTTTGTGTGACTGCGCCCCCTGCTGGAGCTCATTCACTCTCTGAACTGCCTCTAATCTGTCAGTCGGACTCGAGTGCTGTTCCTCAAAGTGACATGCAGGCTGAGTGAAGAACCGCTCACTCTCAGTGCTGATGGTCAACAAGTGATCCTCGTATCCTGATTTTTAAGGCTATGAAACACACTAAGAAGAACAGGAGAGCAACTCATTTTTACTGTACATGCTGCTATTTCTTCTTTTTTTTGGAAGGGAGTGAGGGTCATGTTGCTCAGCATGATCACACATGAATGCCTTCAGGTAACCTTTGACCTTTTAGTATTAGAACAGGGTCAACTAGGCATGAACATCATGACTGGATGAAACATGAATACTTTGGTTTTAGAAGTTGATTATTATCTCTTGATTGTTTTATTTTTTTTATTTAATGAATGATTATAGATAGATGATATAGTCTATAGTCTGTAATATCTTATCATAGTGAAAAATGCCTGTTACAACATCCCAGAGAGGAAAGTGGTATCTTAAAATAGCTTGTTGTGTCCGACCAACTGTCCAAAACCCAGACATTCAATTTACAAGGATATACAGCTAAGAAAAAGCTTTTTTCCTTAATAAACGGCTTCAACTAATTAACGGTTGATGAAGTTGTTGTGAATCAATGTTCTGTCAGTAAACTATAATTGTTTCAGCATTATGTCACAAACACTTTTCAAGCATGACATACAAGTCATCAGTGTTTGTAAAAATCATACAGTAGGTTTTTGGTGGAGTATTACTTTAACATCTGTAACATAGAAACAGCACCATCTGGTGGAGACACAATCAAATGGCAGTTTTATTTCAATCAGCTCTCCACCCATAACACAAGTAAACGAAACTGAAAGATTTACATTGTTGAACAGATCGCAGACGCCATTACGTTACAGCGCGAAATCTCTACTGAAAAACACACACTCGGAGGATAAAGTTGAAGAGACTGTAATTTGGTGAGTCTGCGACTTGAAGAATATTTAGAAATCTGAGAAAATGGCTGAAAGAGCTCTTTTGGAAAGTTACCTGAGTTGTCATGTGTGTTCAGAGACTTTCAGAGATCCTGTGTCTCTGACCTGCAACCACAGCTTCTGTTCAAGCTGTCTGCAAAAATTCTGGGAACAAGCTAAAAACAAAAACTGTCCCATTTGTAAAAGAAAATCCTCAAAGGATTTTCCACATGAGAACTTTGCACTAAAGGAACTAGCTGACTCATTTGCGGGAAGACAGAAAACTGGATCATCTGAGACAGAAAAAGGAAACAGGAATCTAATGGTGGTGTGTAGCAAACATCAAGAAGAGCCTAAATTGTTCTGTGAGGATGAACAGAGAGTTGTGTGTCCTGTCTGTGAGTTTTCTCTCCACCAGAGTCACAAGGTGGTTCCTGTAGAACAAGCAGTCAGTGACCTGAAGGACCAGCTGAAATCTGACTTAAAGTCTCTACAGGACAAGAGGAACAAATATGAAGAAGTGGAGAAAACATACAATGAAGTGATTCAACACTCCAAGAAGCAGCTGTTGTCCACAGAGAAGCAGATCAGAGCAGAGTTCAACAAGCTCCACCAGTTCCTGAAAGAGGAAGAGGAGTCCAGACTGGCAGCTCTGAGGGAGGAAGAGGAGCAGAAGGGGAAGACTATCAGCAGAGAGATGAAGAGGATTCAGGAGCAGATCTCCTCTCTGTCAGACAGTATCTCTGCTGTTGAAGAAGACCTGCAGAAACACAACGTGTCATTCCTCAGCAGTTATAAACCCACTCAGACCAGAGCCAGAGACCAGTGCTCACTGTCAGATCCACAGCTGGTCTCAGGAGCACTGATAGATGTGGCCAAACACCTGGGCAACCTGTCCTTCAGAGTCTGGGAGAAGATGAAGGAGAAGGTCCACTTCAGTCCTGTCATTCTGGACCCAAACACTGCACATCCCCTTCTTTGTCTGTCTGATGATCTGACCAGTGTGAGATGTGGAGACACAAAGCAGCAGCTCCCTGATAATCCAGAGAGATGCACTTATTTTGCAGATGTTCTGGGCTCTGAGGACTTCAGCTCAGGGAAACACAGCTGGGAGGTGGAGGTGGGAGACCATCCTGGCTGGAATGTGGGTTTGGCTAAAGCGTCAGTTGACAGGAAGGGAAAGATATTTGTTACACCAAAATATGGAATCTGGTGTTTATGGCATGGTGATGGAAAATACACTAATGGTCTTAATAAGACTGTCAGTGTGAAGAAGAGTCTCCAGAGGCTCAGAGTCCAGCTGGACTATGACAGGGGGGAGGTGTCCTTCTACGACCCTGAAGACATGACTCACATATACACTCACAGAGACACTTTCACTGAGAAACTCTTCCCTTATTTCAGCATTGGACCAGCTGGTGATGCTAAAACCACTGATATCAAAATCTGTCAAACTTAGATTTCTCTGTGATGTTCAGGAAGGTTTGTGAGATGTGATTTATTAGAATTTGAGGAGAATAATTAGATCTACAGATTTATTTTCTCACTATCAGTTAGTGATTTATAGGTGAGAGTAATGCATTTAACATTTACTTTTTAATGGTTTAATCATCCAGGGTTTGTTTTTCTTGTTATTTTTTTCAAAGTGTATTTATAATAATACATTCAGACGTTTTACAAATGTTTTCTTTTTAAAATAAAGGGAAAACTTTTTTTTACTGTGAAGAATGGACAGAACAGGGAATCTTGACGTAATAATTCACCTGTTTATTTACCATGTGTGTTATTAATCACAGATATCTACTGATTGTCAAACCTTTTCTATATATTCATTCAGTTTTATCCATGAAAACAAACTGAACCTTCTTCCTGATTTGTGATACTTTAAATTGAGAAAATTCTGCAGAAATTAATGTTCACAGTTTTTTGTTTCTCTCTCCAAGGTTCAGTCTTAATTACAGCAGCCCGAAATAAAAAAAAAATTGAAAGTGTCCATCAAATACTGACACAAAGATCATGTAGATCACAGGTTGGGCTGCACCGGATGACATTTTTTTTATTATCTATTAATTTGTTAATGCTTTTATTCATTGATCAAACATTTAGTCAATAAAAAAAAAGAAAATATACATCAAATATGATCAATCATCAGTCCTAATGATATGTATTCAAAAAGATTGACTGTAAAGCCCTGACCCTCATGTTGAACTGTGGATTTTAAAGGTTGTTAGTAGTGATCACCTTTATCTTTCGGTTTCAGCATTTATTTCTCAATTCTTGAACATTTATAAAGTTGGAGCTGCTGTTTGTTCCTGTGTGTTTATGTTAATCATCACTTCATGTCAGATGTGAAACACATCAGCACATGTGAGTCTGTGCTGAATGAATGTCAGGATTTACACTGATTAACTGTGTCTTCAATTTATGATTTATTCAACAAGTTGTATGTTTTCTATCAGGTGAACAAATGTCCTGATCAAAACAAGAGTTAAATGATTTCCTGGGTTACTTCTGTCAATAAAAATCAAAATCAAAGCTGTGCTGCAGTTTTATGTGTCTGAAAACACAGAAAGACATTCACGTTTCTATTTAAATTGTCATTTTATTGATAACACCTTAACACATTTTCTTGAAGTTAGAGAAACACGTGTAGCACGTAAGAGAACAGAGCAATAATCTGAAGAATCAGAGAACTAGAGGATTAATATTATTATACAGAAGAAACCCAAACTGACAAAAAGAGACAAAGGGAAACTAGAAAGAGCCAACTGCAGAGAAATGATTGAAGAAGGTTGGAAACAGAGGGACCAGGGAAAAAAGAGTGAAAGACACCCTACGAGGAGAAGCCAACTCAGTGTTGTCAGTGCAACTTAGTCACTGGCTGGAGAAAGAAGATAGCAGAGGTTCAGAGTGAACACAGAGGCTCCAGTTTATCTCAGTAAAGCTTCATCTGACTAAACAGCTGACAGGAAGGCAGCAGAGCTCACTGACCTCAAGAGACTAGAGGAGGACAGACATTAGTTTATATGTAGGGCTGCACAATTAATCATTTTCAATCATGACTCAGCTCTGATCATTCATATAGAATAACGATTTATTAGTGGTGTTGGTACATTTCATTTCATTAAGAATGTGGCTGCAAACAGTTAAGATGCTGATATAAGATGAATGAAGGAGAATCATTTTGTTCCCAAATCACTGAGGAAAATAATTGTGCAGCAACATCATGATCATGATCTCAATCTGTAATCAGAACGATCAATTTAGTCATAATTGTGCAGCCCTGATCAATAATTATAATGGAAGCTGGTTCTTATTCTACAGTGATAAACTGCTGTTGTCTCTGACTGGATCGTCTGTTAGATTTGACACTAAAGTCGACTTATTGTGCAGCTACATTAGAAGCATCAACCTGCCGTCCGTCTGTGTCCTGTTTGTGCTTTACTTTGTGTGACTGCGCCCCCTGCTGGAGCTCATTCACTCTCTGAACTGCCTCTAATCTGTCAGTCGGACTCGTGTGCTGTTCCTCAAAGTGACATGCAGGCTGAGTGAAGAACCGCTCGCTCTCAGTGCTGATGGTCAACAAGTGATCCTCGTATTCTCTCAGCTATGTTCAAAAGGCACTGACAACACAGAGCCCCGTAGAAAAGCATGCGAAATAATCATCATCATCATCCTCATAGTCATCCTTAGTGCCACAGTCATCAATATAATCATCCTGATCATCATAGTCATCTTCATTATATCATCTTGAGACAAAAATAGTTATATGCACTTAAAAAGCTGAGAAAATAGAAAGAGAAAGGTGGAGTATACCAGCATTCAGTAGAAAACGAGGAACCAAATAAAAAGAGAAAAAACACAAAAAAAAAACAAGTGTCCTGCTGACTGTCATGCAAAGGAAATGCCAGCTATGCTGCTAGTTAGTGGCAGTTGTGTAATACTGTGTACTCCTTCATGTTAAATATGTGAGTCTTATTATACTGGTTTTCAAAACTAGTAAACACACTAAGAAGAACCAAAGAACAACATATTTATACTGTACATGCTGCTATTTCCTCTTTTTTTGGAGAGGAGTGGGCAGGACTGTTTTTAGGCTCCAAAGAGGAAGAAGAAATATTTTGTAATCAATTTCAGAAACCTGATCTACTCTTAAAAGTCTGTCACACTGATATCCAATGTGCCCCTTACATTAAAAAAACACTAAACACCTGATACTGAGAGGAGACTGCAGGCAGACTCTGTAGGAAAAACACACTGCTGTGTAAAACAAACATAATATGATCCACAGCAGGATAATTCATAACCAGGATATAATACGATACTATATGTGCAGTGTTTGCCTATGTATGGATCGGTTCACAGGAGTTTGAGCATCACCAGGGTACATCGATAAGAATTTAAGGGACGACTGATTTTTCCATTTAAGCCATTTACTGCCAACATGCATACATGTAGGCTAGAGCAATAGAAGATGATGAAGCTTGTGACGGTTATGTTTTTTTTTTGTGTGAACAGAAAATGATGAACAGAAAAACTCAAAAATTACAATATATAGTTAAACAATATATAACATCACACATTTAGGTATCTAACAAACAGCGAATATTAGGGCTGAAATTAATACGTCACAGCAAACTTTACATTTAACAATTACACAGTGAAAGAAGTTTTAAATATTCTAATTTAAGTTATAAGGATTCTAGATGTTGCATCTCCTAAATTAAGAACTAGAGAGAATGAGTTATGTGCAATGTGCACTTACACACAACTATAAATCTGTAGGCTCAAAGCAAACAGGCCAGGTGACCATTATGTCATTTACCAGTATATACTGGTCAAGTGCTTACTCACATTCAATCTACATGAATCCAAAAATAACCATTAAATTATAACATATGAAGAAAGTAATAAACTCACTTTAGTCACACACAGCCATAGGTGTGTATGTGAAACACAGGTATAGACGACCCTCACATGTGGTTAGTGGTGCTGCCGGCCAGAACAAAGGAAATGGGTGAGATATCAGTAGACCATGATTAGGAGTGAGTGAGCTCAGGTGAGAATGGGCGGATCCACACCAAGTAGGCGGAGGATTGTTGAATAGTGTGGGTCTATTCTACAATGGAAAAACATATTTTCAATATAGAAATGACAGAGACTGTCTGGGATGTTCAGGAGTCAAAACACTCCTGCACAGATGATCAGAAACCTGGATAATATTCATCAATAGTAAAGGGATACTAATTACCAAATTGTGTTATATCATAACTTTAATATGATTAAAATTAGGATTATTCATAACAGGCTCTAGTCTCCATGTAAATGTACTAACTGACAGAACAGAAGTTGAGTGAAATTTAATTAAGTTACAATTTAAAATAATAGAATATTGTAAAATGATTAAACTTTTCATAAATGGCTCTGCTTAAACTATTTATCGGTTGATGAAGTTGTTGTGAATGAATGTTCTGTCAGTCAATTATAATTGTTTCAGCACTATTTCACATCCACTTTTCAAGAAGAGATGCTTTCATTGTTAAAATATATCAGTTTTTGGTGGAGTATTCCTTTAACATCCATAACACAGATACAGCACCATCTGATGGAGACACAATCAAATGGCAGTTTCATTTCAAACAGCTCTCCACCCATAACAAGTAAATGAAACTGAAAGATTGACATTGTTGAACAGAGCGCGGGCGTCGTTACGTTACAGAGAGAAATCTCTACTGAAGAACACACACTCGGAGGATTGAACAGAGAAAGTTGAAGGGACTGTAACTTGGTGAGTCTACAACTTTAAGAAAATCAAAAAATCTGGGAAAATGGCTGAGAAAGCTGCTCTTTTGGAAAGTTTCCTGAGTTGCCATGTGTGTTCAGAGACTTTCAGAGATCCTGTGTCTCTGACCTGCAACCACAGCTTCTGTTCAAGCTGTCTGCAAAAATTCTGGGAACAAGCTAAAAACAAAAACTGTCCCATTTGTAAAAGAAAATCTTCAAAGGATTATCCATCCATCAACCTTTCTCTCAAAGACCTGGCTGACTCCTTTGCAAAGACGCAGAATAATGATTCATCTGAGACAGAGAAAGAAAAGGAGAAAGAGGAAGTGGTGTGTGATAAACATCCAGAAGTCCCTTATTGGTTCTGTGAGGATGAACAGAGAGCTGTGTGTCCTGTCTGTGAGTTTTCTCTCCACCACGGTCACAAGGTGGTTCCTGTAGAACAAGCAGTCAGTGACCTGAAGGACCAGCTGCAATCTGACTTAGAGTCTCTACAGGACAAGAGGGACAAATACGAAGAAGTGGAGAAAACATACAATGAAATGGTTGAACACTCCAAGAATCAACTGTTGTCCACAGAGAAGCAGATCAGAGCAGAGTTCAACAAGCTCCACCAGTTCCTGAAAGAGGAAGAGGAGTCCAGACTGGCAGCTCTGAGGGAGGAAGAGGAGCAGAAGGGGAAGACTATCAGCAGAGAGATGAAGAGTATTCAGGAGCAGATCTCCTCTCTGTCAGACAGTATCTCTGCTGTTGAAGAAGACCTGCAGAAACACAAGGTGTCATTCCTCAGCAGTTATAAACCCACTCAGACCAGAGCCAGAGACCAGTGCTCACTGTCAGATCCACAGCTGGTCTCAGGAGCGCTGATAGATGTGGCCAAACACCTGGGCAACCTGTCCTTCAGAGTCTGGGAGAAGATGAAGGAGAAGGTCCACTTCAGTCCTGTCATTCTGGACCCAAACACTGCAAACCCCTGGCACTATCTGTCTGATGATCTGACCAGTGTGAGACACGGAGACACATATCAGCAGCTCCCTGATAATCCAGAGAGATGCACTAAGTATTCCACTGTTCTGGGCTCTGAGGGCTTCAGCTCAGGGAAACACAGCTGGGAGGTGGAGGTGGGAGACCATCCTGTCTGGAATGTGGGTTTGGCTAAAGAGTCAGTTGACAGGAAGGGAGAGATATTTGCCTCACCAGATTATGGAATCTGGTGTTTACTGCATCTCAGTGGAAAATACACTAATGGTCTTGGTGAGACTGTCACAGAGAAGAAGAGTCTCCAGAGGATCAGAGTCCAGCTGGACTACGACAGGGGGGAGGTGTCCTATTACGACCCTGAAGACATGACTCACATCTACACTCACAGAGACACTTTCACTGAGAAACTCTTCCCATTTTTTAACCTTGGAGAGGCTGTTGATGCTAAAACCACTGATATCAAAATCTGTCAAACTGAGATTTCTCTGTGATGTTCAGGAAGGTTTGTGAGATGTGATTTATTAGGATTTGATGGAATAATTAGATCTACAGATTTATTTTTGTCAATATCAGTTAGTTCTTTAGGGGTGAAAGTCAAGAATTTGACATTTACTTTTTATGTGTTGATTATTTTTAAAGTAATTCAGTGAAGTAAAAAATGTACTAATAATACATTCAGAGTTTTTACAAATGTTTAGATAGAAAACATTTACTGTGCAGAATGGACCAAACAGGGAATGTTGATGTAATAATTCACCTGATCTTTATTTACCATGTGTATCATTAATCACAGACTTCTGACTGTCAAACCTTTTCTATATATTCATTCAGTTTTATCCACAAGAACAAACTGAACCTTCTTCCTGATTTGTGATACTTTAAATTGAGCAAATTCTGCAGAAATTAATGTTCACAGTTTTTTGTTTCTCTCTCCAAGGTTCAGTCTAAATTACAGCAGCCCGAAATAAAAAAAAAAGAAATTGAAAGTGTCCATCAAATATTGACATAAAGATCATGTAGATCACAGCTTGGGCTGCACCTGATGACATTTTTTTTATTATCTATTAATTTGTTAATGCTTTTATTCATTGATCAAACATTTAGTCAATAAAATAAAATGAAAATATACATCAAATATGATCAATCTTCAGTCCTAATGATATGTATTCAAAAAGATTGATTGTAAAGCCCTGACCCTCATGTTGAACTCTGGATTTTAAAGGTTGTTAGTAGTGATCACCTTCATCTTTCTGTTTCAGCATTTACTTCTTAATTCTTGAACATTTATAAAGTTGGAGCCGCTGTTTGTTCCTGTGTGTTTATGTTAATCATCACTTCACACGTCAGATGTGAAACACATCAGCACATGTGAGTCTCTGCTGGATTGATGTCAGGATTTAATTTTATGATTTATTCAAAAAGTTGTATGTTTTCTATTTGGTGAACAAATGTCCTGATCAAAACAAGAGTTAAATGATTTCCTGGGTTACTTCTGCCAGCTATGCTGCTAGTTAGTGGCAGTTGTGTAATACTGTGTACTCCTTCATGTTGAATATGTGAGTCTTATTATACTGGTTTTCAATGCTAGTAAACGCACTAAGAAGAACAGAAGAACAACACATTTATACTGTACATGCTGCTATTTCCTCTTTTTTTGGAGGGGAGTGGGCAGGACTGTTTTTAGGCTCCAAAGAGGAGGAAGAAATATTTTGTAATCAATTTCAGACACCTGATCTACTCTTAAAAGTCTGTCACACTGATATCCAATGTGTCCCTTACATAAAAAAAACACTAAACACCTGATACTGAGAGGAGACTGCAGGCAGACTCTGTAGAAAAAACACACTGCTGTGTAAAACAAACATAATATGATCCACAGCAGGATAATTCATAACCAGGATATAATACGATACTATATGTGCAGTGTATGCCTGTGTATGGATCGGTTCACAGGAGTTTGAGCATCACCAGGGTACATCAATAAGAATTTAAGGGACGACTGATGTTTCCATTTAAGCCATTTATTGCCAACATGCATACATGTAGGCTAGAGCAATAGAAGATGATGAAGCTTGTGACGGTTATGTTTTTTTTAAATAAATGATGAACAGAAAAACACAAGAATTACAATATACAGTTAAACTATATATAACATCACACATTTAGGTATCTAACAAACAGTGAATATTAGGGCTGAAATTAATACGTCACAGCAAACTTTACATTTAACAATTACACAGTGAAAGAAGTTTTAAATATTCTAATTTAAGTTATAAGGATTCTGGATGTTGCATCTCCTAAATTAAGAACTACAGAGAATGAGTTATGTGCAATGTGCACTTACACACAACTATTAATCTGTAGGCTCAAAGCAAACAGGCCAGGTGACCATTATATCATTTACCAGTATATACTGGTCAAGCTTTTGCTCACATTCAATCTACATGAATCCAAAAACAACCATTAAACTATAACATATGAAGAAAGTAATAAACTCACTTTAGTCACGCACAGCCATAGGTGTGTATGTGAAACACAGGTACAGAGGACTCTCACATGTGGTTAGTGGTGCTGCCGGCCAGAACAAAGGAAATGGGCGAGATATCAGTAGACCATGATTAGGAGTGAGTGAGCTCAGGTGAGAATGGTTGGATTCACACCAAGGAAGTAGGCGGAGTATTGTTGAATGGTGTGGGTCTATTCTACAATGGGAAACAATATTTTCTTAATGCAGAGGTATTTCACTGTAAAAAAAAAAAAAAAAAAAAAAACAACAACATCTTAATTGCTTTACTAATTTTAATAATTCAAACTTCAGGATCACTACTGATAGTACCTGCACTTCAATGCAGAAATGACAGAGACTGTCTGAGATGTTCAGGAGTCAAAGACACTCCTGCACAGACGATCAGAAACCTGGAAAATATTCATCAATCATAAAGGGATACTAATTACCAAGTTGTGTTATATCATAACTTTAACATGATTAAAATTAGGATAATTCATAACAGGCACTAGTCTTCATGTAAATGTACTAACTGACAGAACAGAAATTGAGTAAAGTTTAATAAAGTTACAATTTAAAATAATAGAATATTATAAAATGATTAAACTTTTCATAAATGGCTCTGCTTAAACTATTTGTTGGTTGATGAAGTTGGTGTGAATGAATGTTATGTCAGTCAATTATAATTGTTTCAGCACTATTTCACATAAACTTTTCAAGTATAGACGCTTTCAGTGTTTGATAGTTAAAACATACAGTCAGTTTTTGGTGGAGTATTCCTTTAACATCTGTAACACAGAAACAGCAACATCTGGTGGAGACACAATCAAATGGCAGTTTCATTTCAATCAGCTCTCCACCCATAACAAGTAAATGAAACTGAAAGATTTACATTGTTGAACAGAGCGCGGACGTCGTTACATTACAGAGAGAAATCTCTACTGAAGAACACACACTCGGAGGATTGAACAGAGAAAGTTGAAGAGACTGTAATTTGGTGAGTCTGCAACTTAAAGAAAATCTAGAAATCAGAGGAAATGGCTGAAAGAGCTCTTTTGGAAAGTTTCCTGAGTTGCCATGTGTGTTCAGAGACTTTCAGAGATCCTATGTCTCTGACCTGCAACCACAGCTTCTGTTCAAGCTGTCTGCAAAAATTCTGGGAACAAGCTAAAAACAAAAACTGTCCCATTTGTAAAAGAAAATCTTCAAAGGATTATCCATCCATCAACCTTTCTCTCAAAGACCTGGCTGACTCCTTTGCTAAGAGGCAGAATAATGATTCACCTGAGACGGAGAAAGAAAAGGAGAAAGAGGAGGTGGTGTGTGATAAACATCCAGAAGTCCCGTATTGGTTCTGTGAGGATGAACAGAGAGCTGTGTGTCCTGTCTGTGATTTTCTTCTCCATCACGGTCACAAGTTGGTTTCTATAGAACAAGCAGTCAGTGACCAGAAGGACCAGCTGAAATCTGACTTAAAGTCTCTACAGGACAAGAGGAACAAATACAAACAAGTGGAGAAAACATACAATGAAATGGTTGAACACTCCAAGAAGCAGCTGTTGTCCACAGAGAAGCAGATCAGAGCAGAGTTCAACAAGCTCCACCAGTTCCTGAAAGAGGAAGAGGAGTCCAGACTGGCAGCTCTGAGGGAGGAAGAGGAGCAGAAGGGGAAGTCTATCAGCAGAGAGATGAAGAGGATTCAGGAGCAGATCTCCTCTCTGTCAGACAGCATCTCTGCTGTTGAAGAAGACCTGCAGAAACACAAAGTGTCATTCCTCAGCAGTTATAAACCCACTCAGACCAGAGCCAGAGACCAGTGCTCACTGTCAGATCCACAGCTGGTCTCAGGAGCACTGATAGATGTGGCCAAACACCTGGGCAACCTGTCCTTCAGAGTCTGGGAGAAGATGAAGGAGAAGGTCCGCTTCAGTCCTGTCATTCTGGACCCAAACACTGCCAGCCCCTGTCTCTATCTGTCTGATGATCTGACCAGTGTGAGACAGGGAGACACAGAGCAGCAGCTCCCTGATAATCCAGAGAGACACACTAAGTATCCCGAAGTTCTGGGCTCTGAGGGCTTCAGCTCAGGGAAACACAGCTGGGAGATGGAGGTGGGAGACCATCCTGACTGGCTTGTGGGTTTGGTTAAAGAGTCAGTTGACAAAGGAGAGGCAAGTGTTTCACCAGAATATGGAATCTGGTGTTTAATGCATCGCGATGGAAAATACACTAATGGAGCTGGTGAGACTGTCAGTGTGAAGAAGAGTCTCCAGAGGATCAGAGTCCAGCTGGACTATGACAGGGGGGAGGTGTCCTTCTATGACCCTGAAGACAAGACTCACATCTACACTCACAGAGACACTTTCACTGAGAAACTCTTCCCTTATTTTGATATTGAAGAGGCTGGTGATGCTAAAACCACTGATATCAAAATCTGTCAAACTGAGATTTCTCTGTGATGTTCAGGAAGGTTTGTGAGATGTGATTTATTAGGATTTGAGGAGGATAATTAGATCTACAGATTTATTTTGTCACTATCAGTTCTTTATATGTGAGAGTCATGCATTTAAAGTAAAAAATATTTTTCTTCAAAGTGTATTTATAATAATACATTCAGACTTTTTACAAATGTTCTCTTTTTAAAATAAAGGAAAAACTTTTTTTACTGTGAAGAATGGACAGAACAGGGAATCTTGACGTAATAATTCACCTGTTTATTTACCATGTGTGTCATTAATCACAGATATCTACTGATTGTCAAACCTTTTCTATATGTTCATTCAGTTTCATCCATGAAAACAAACTGAAACTTCTTCCTGATTTTTGGTGCTTTAACTCAAGAAAATTCTGCAGAAATTAGTTTTAAACAGTTTTTCATTTCTTCTTCAAGGTTAATTTGAAAGTGTCCATCAAATATTGACATAAAGATCATGTAGATCACAGCTTGGACTGCACCTGATGACAATTTTTTTTTTTAATTATCTATTAATTTGTTAATGCTTTTATTCATTGATCAAACATTTAGTCAATAAAATAAAATGAAAATATACATCAAATATGATCAATCTTCAGTCCTAATGATATGTATTCAAAAAGATTGACAGTAAAGCCCTGACCCTCATGTTGAACTCTGGATTTTAAAAGTTGTTAGTAGTGATCACCTTTATTATTCTTAATTCTTTTATTTATTTCTTAATAATTTGTTCCTGTGTGTTTATGTTAATCATCACTTCACATTTTAGATGTGAAATACATAAGCACATGTGAGTCTGTGCTGAATGAATGTCAGGATTTACACTGATTAACTGTGTCTTCAATTTATGATTTATTCAAAAAGTTGTATGTTTTCTATCAGGTGAACAAATATCCTGATCAAAACAAGAGTTAAATGATTTCCTGGGTTACTTCTGGCAATAAAAATCAAAATCAAAGCTGTGCTGCAGTTTTATGTGTCTGTAAACACAGAAAGACATTCACGTTTCTATTTAAATTGTCATTTTATTGATAACACCTTAACACATTTTCTTGAAGTTAGAGAAACACATGTAGCACGTAAGAGAACAGAGCAATAATCTGAAGAATCAGAGAACTAGAGGATTAATATTATTATACAGAAGAAACCCAAACTGACAAAAAGAGACAAAGGGAAACTAGAAAGAGCCAACTGCAGAGAAATGATTGAAGAAGGTTGGAAACAGAGGGACCAGGGAAAAAAGAGTGAAAGACACCCTACGAGGAGAAGCCAACTCAGTGTTGTCAGTGCAACTTAGTCAGTGGCTGGAGAAAGAAGATAGCAGAGGTTCAGAGTGAACACAGAGGCTCCAGTTTATCTCAGTAAAGCTTCATCTGACTAAACAGCTGACAGGAAGGCAGCAGAGCTCACTGACCTCAAGAGACTAGAGGAGGACAGACATTAGTTTATATGTAGGGCTGCACAATTAATCATTTTCAATCATGACTCAGCTCTGATCATTCATATAGAATAATGATTTATTAGTGGTGTTGGTGCATTTCATTTCATTAACAATGTGGCTGCAAACAGTTAAGATGCTGATATAAGATGAATGAAGGAGAATCATTTTGTTCCCAAATCACTGAGGAAAATAATTGTGCAGCAACATCATGATCATGATCTCAAACTGTAATCAGAACGATCAATTTAGTCATAATTGTGCAGCCCTGATCAATAATTATAATGGAAGCTGGTTCTTATCCTACAGTGATAAACTGCTGTTGTCTCTGACTGGATCGTCTGTTAGATTTGACACTAAAGTCGACTTATTGTGCAGCTACATTAGAAGCATCAACCTGCCGTCCATCTGTGTCCTGTTTGTGCTTTACTTTGTGTGACTGCGCCCCCTGATGGAGCTCATTCACTCTCTGAACTGCCTCTAATCTGTCAGTCGGACTCGAGTGCTGTTCCTCAAAGTGACATGCAAGCTGGGTGAAGAACCGCTCACTCTCAGTGCTGATGGTCAACAAGTGCTCCTCGTATTCTCTCAGCTATGTTCAAAAGGCACTGACAACACAGAGCCCCGTAGAAAAGCATGCAAAATAATCATCATCATCATCCTCATAGTCATCCTTAGTGCCACAGTCATCAATATAATCATCCTGATCATCATAGTCATCTTCATTATATCATCTTGAGACAAAAATAGTTATATGCACTTAAAAAGCTGAGAAAATAGAAAGAGAAAGGTGGAGTATACCAGCATTCAGTAGAAAATGACGAACCAAATAAAAAGGAAAAAACACCAAAAAAACAAGTGTCCTGCTGACTGTCATGCAAAGGAAACGCCAGCTATGCTGCTAGTTAGTGGCAGTTGTGTAATACTGTGTACTCCTTCATGTTAAATATGTGAGTCTTATTATACTGGTTTTCAAGGCTAGTAAACACACTAAGAAGAACAGAAGAACAACACATTTGTACTGTACATGCTGCTATTTCTTCTTTTTTTTGAGGGGAGTGGGCAGGACTGTTTTTAGGCTCCAAAGAAGAGGAAAAAATATTTTGTAATCAATTTCAGACACCTGATCTACTCTTAAAAGTCTGTCACAATGACATCCAATGTGTCCCTTACATAAAAAAAACACTAAACACCTGATACTGAGAGGAGACTGCAGGCAGACTCTGTAGAAAAAACACACTGCTGTGTAAAACAAACATAATATGATCCACAGCAGGATAATTCATAACCAGGATATAATAAGATACTGTATGTGCAGTGTATACCTGTGTATGGATCGGTTCACAGGAGTTTGAGCATCACCAGGGTACATCGATAAGAATTTAAGGGACGACTGATGTTTCCATTTAAGGCATTTACTGCCAACATGCATACATGTAGGCTAGAGCAATAGAAAATGATGAAGCTTGTGACGGTTATGTTTTTTTTTAAATAAATGATGAACAGAAAAACACAAGAATTACAATATACAGTTAAACAATATATAACATCACACATTTAGGTATCTAACAAAACAGTGAATATTAGGGCTGAAATTAATACGTCACAGCAAACTTTACATTTAACAATTACACAATGAAAGAAGTTTTAAATATTCTAATTTAAGTTATAAGGATTCTAGATGTTGCATCTGCTAAATTAAGAACTACAGAGAATGAGTTATGTGCAATGTGCACTTACACACAACTATACATCTGTAGGATCAAAGCAAACAAGCCAGGTGACCATTATATCATTTACCAGTATATACTGGTCAAGTTTTTACTCACATTCAATCTACATGAATCCAAAAACAACCATTAAACTATAACATATGAAGCAAGTAATAAACTCACTTTAGTCACACACATCCATAGGTGTGTATGTGAAACACAGGTACAGAGGACTCTCACATGTGGTTAGTGGTGCTGCCGGCCAGAACAAAGGAAATGGGCGAGATATCAGTAGACCATGATTAGGAGTGAATGAGCTCAGGTGAGAATGGGCGGATCCACACCAAGGAAGTAGGTGAAGGATTGTTGAATAGTGTGGATCTATTCTGTAATGGGAAACAATATTTTCTTAATGCAGAGGTTTTTCACTGTAAAAAAAACCCCATCTTAATTGCTTTACTAATTTTAACAATTCAAACTTCAGGATCACTACTGATAGTACCTGCACGTCAATATAGAAATGACAGAGACTGTCTGGGATGTTCAGGAGTCAAAGGCACTCCTGCACAGACGATCAGAAACCTGGATAATATTCATCAATCATAAAGGGATACTAATTACCAAGTTGTGTTATATCATAACTTTAACATGATTAAAATCAGGATTATTCATAACAGGCACTAATCTTCATGTAAATGTACTAACTGACAGAACAGAAGTTGAGTAAAGTTTAATAAAGTTAAATTTAAAATAATAGAATATTATAAAATGATTAAAATTGCCATAAACAGCTCTGCTTAAACTATTTATTGGTTGATGAAGTTGTTCTGAATGAATGTTCTGGTAGTAAATTACAATTGTTTCAGCACTATTTCACATAAACTTTTCAAATATAGACACTTTCAGTGTTTAATAGTTAAAACATACAGTAGGTTTTTGGTGGAGTATTCCTTTAACATCTGTAACACAGAAACAGCAACATCTGGTGGAGACACAATCAAATGGCAGTTTCATTTCAATCAGCTCTCTACCTGTGACGCAGGTAAATGAAACTGAAAGCAGGTTTACAGTGTTGAACAGACCGCAGACGCCATTACATTACAGAGTTAAATCTCTACTGAAGAGCACACACTCGGAGGATTGAACAGAGAGAGTTGAAGGGACTGTAATTTGGTGAGTCTGCAACTTAAAGAAAATCTAGAAATCAGACGAAATGGCTGACAAAATTGCTCTTTTGGAAAGTTTCCTGACTTGCCATGTGTGTTCAGAGACTTTCAGAGATCCTGTGTCTCTGACCTGCAACCACAGCTTCTGTTCAAGCTGTCTACAAAAATTCTGGGAACAAGCTAAAAACAAAAACTGTCCCATTTGTAAAAGAAAATCATCAAAGGATTATCCATCCATCAACCTTTCTCTCAAAGACCTGGCTGACTCCTTTGCTAAAAGGCAGAATAACGATTCATCTGAGACGGAGAAAGAAAAGGAGAAAGAGGAAGTGGTGTGTGATAAACATTCAGAAGTCCCTTATTGGTTCTGTGAGGATGAACAGAGAGTTGTGTGTCCTGTCTGTGAGTTTTCTTTCCACCAGAGCCACAAGGTGGTTCCTGTAGAACAAGCAGTCAGTGACCTGAAGGACCAGCTGAACTCTGACTTAAAGTCTCTGCAGGACAAGAGGAACAAATACAAACAAGTGGAGAAAACATACAATGAAATGGTTGAACACTCCAAGAATCAGCTGTTGTCCACAGAGAAGCAGATCAGAGCAGAGTTCAACAAGCTCCACCAGTTCCTGAAAGAGGAAGAGGAGTCCAGACTGGCAGCTCTGAGGGAGGAAGAGGAGCAGAAGGGGAAGACTATCAGCAGAGAGATGAAGAGGATTCAGGAGCAGATCTCCTCTCTGTCAGACAGCATCTCTGCTGTTGAAGAAGACCTGCAGAAACACAGCGTGTCATTCCTCAGCAGTTATAAACCCACTCAGACCAGAGCCAGAGACCAGTGCTCACTGTCAGATCCACAGCTGGTCTCAGGAGCGCTGATAGATGTGGCCAAACACCTGGGCAACCTGTCCTTCAGAGTCTGGGAGAAGATGAAGGAGAAGGTCCACTTCAGTCCTGTCATTCTGGACCCGAACACTGCAAACCCCCGTCTCTATCTGTCTGATGATCTGACCAGTGTGAGACGTGGAGACACAAAGCAGCAGCTCCCTGATAATCCAGAGAGACACACTAATTATCACACTGCTCTGGGCTCTGAGGGCTTCAGCTCAGGGAAACACAGCTGGGAGGTGGAGGTGGGAAACTATCCTTGCTGGAATGTAGGTTCGGCTAAAGAGTCAGTTGACAGGAAGGGAAAGCGATTAGCTACACCAGAATATGGAATCTGGTGTTTACTGCATCGCAGTGGAAAATACACTAATGGTCTTGGTGAGACTGTCAGTGTGAAGAAGAGTCTCCAGAGGATCAGAGTTCAGCTGGACTATGACAGGGGGGAGGTGTCCTTCTACGACCCTGAAGACATGACTCACATCTGCACTCACAGAGACACTTTCACTGAGAAACTCTTCCCATTTTTTAACCTTGGACCAGCTGGTGATGCTAAAACCACTGATATCAAAATCTGTCAAACTGAGATTTCTCTGTGAAGTTCAGGAAGGTTTGTGAGATGTGATTTATTAGGATTTGATGGAATAATTAGATCTGCAGATTTATTTTGTCACTATCAGTTAGTGATTTATAAGTGAGAGTAATGCATTTAACATTTACTTTTTAATGGTTTAATCATCCAGGGTTTTTTTTTTCTTTTAAAGTAAAAAATATTTTTTTCAAAGTGTATTTATAATAATACATTCAGACGTTTTACAAATGTTCTCTTTTTAAAATAAAGGGAAAACTTTTTTTTACTGTGAAGAATGGACAGAACAGGGAATCTTGACGTAATAATTCACCTGTTATTTATTTACCATGTGTGTCATTAATCACATATCTACTGATTGTCAAAACTTTTCTATATGTTCATTCAGTTTTATCCATGAAAACAAACTGAACCTTCTTCCTGATTTTTGGTGCTTCAACTCAAGAAACTTAATTTTAACAGTTTTTCATTTCTTCTTCAAGGTTAATTTGAAGGTGTCCATCAAATATTGACATAAAGATCATGTAGATCACAGCTTGAGCTGCACCTCATGACAATTTTTTTATTATCTATTAATTTGTTAATGCTTTTACTCATTGATCAAACATTTAGTCAATAAAATAAAATGAAAATATACATCAAATATGATCAATCTTCAGTCCTAATGATGTGTATTCAAAAAGATTGACAGTAAAGCCCTGACCCTCATGTTGAACTCTGGATTTTAAAGGTTGTTAGTAGTGATCACCTTCATCTTTCTGTTTCAGCATTTATCTCTTAATTCTTGAACATTTATAAAGTTGGAGCTGCTGTTTGTTCCTGTGTGTTTATGTTAATCATCACTTGTGAAACACATCAGTACATGTGAGTCTGTGCTGAATGAATGTCAGGATTTACGTTGGTTAACTGTGTCTTTGATTTATAATTTATTCAAAAAGTTGTATGTTTTCTATCAGGTGAACAAATGTCCTGATCAAAACAAGAGTTAAATGATTTCCTGGGTTACTTCTGGCAATAAAAATAAAAATCAAAGCTGTGTTGCAGTTTTATGTGTCTGTAAACACAGAAAGACATTCACGTTTCTATTTAAATTGTCATTTTATTGATAACACCTTAACACATTTTCTTGAAGTTAGAGAAACACGTGTAGCACGTAAGAGAACAGAGCAATAATCTGAAGAATCAGAGAACTAGAGGATTAATATTATTATACAGAAGAAACCCAAACTGACAAAAAGAGACAAAGGGAAACTAGAAAGAGCCAACTGCAGAGAAATGATTGAAGAAGGTTGGAAACAGAGGGACCAGGGAAAAAAGAGTGAAAGACACCCTACGAGGAGAAGCCAACTCAGTGTTGTCAGTGCAACTTAGTCAGTGGCTGGAGAAAGAAGATAGCAGAGGTTCAGAGTGAACACAGAGGCTCCAGTTTATCTCAGTAAAGCTTCATCTGACTAAACAGCTGACAGGAAGGCAGCAGAGCTCACTGACCTCAAGAGACTAGAGGAGGACAGACATTAGTTTATATGTAGGGCTGCACAATTAATCATTTTCAATCATGACTCAGCTCTGATCATTCATATAGAATAATGATTTATTAGTGGTGTTGGTGCATTTCATTTCATTAACAATGTGGCTGCAAACAGTTAAGATGCTGATATAAGATGAATGAAGGAGAATCATTTTGTTCCCAAATCACTGAGGAAAATAATTGTGCAGCAACATCATGATCATGATCTCAATCTGTAATCAGAACGATCAATTTAGTCATAATTGTGCAGCCCTGATCAATAATTATAATGGAAGCTGGTTCTTATTCTACAGTGATAAACTGCTGTTGTCTCTGACTGGATTGTCTGTCAGATTTGACACTAAAGTCGACTTATTGTGCAGCTACATTAGAAGCATCAACCTGCCGTCCATCTGTGTCCTGTTTGTGCTTTACTTTGTGTGACTGCGCCCCCTGCTGGAGCTCATTCACTCTCTGATCTGCCTCTAATCGGTCAGTCGGACTCGAGTGCTGTTCCTCAAAGTGACATGCAGGCTGAGTGAAGAACCGCTCACTCTCAGTGCTGATGGTCAACAAGTGCTCCTCGTATTCTCTCAGCTATGTTCAAAAGGCACTGACAACACAGAGCCCCGTAGAAAAGCATGCAAAATAATCATCATCATCATCCTCATAGTCATCCTTAGTGCCACAGTCATCAATATAATCATCCTGATCATCATAGTCATCTTCATTATATCATCTTGAGACAAAAATAGTTATATGCACTTAAAAAGCTGAGAAAATAGAAAGAGAAAGGTGGAGTATACCAGCATTCAGTAGAAAATGACGAACCAAATAAAAAGGAAAAAACACCAAAAAAACAAGTGTCCTGCTGACTGTCATGCAAAGGAAACGCCAGCTATGCTGCTAGTTAGTGGCAGTTGTGTAATACTGTGTACTCCTTCATGTTAAATATGTGAGTCTTATTATACTGCTTTTCAATGCTAGTAAACACACTAAGAAGAACAGAAGAAAAACACATTTATACTGTACATGCTGCTATTTCCTCTTTTTTTGGAGGGGAGTGGGCAGGACTGTTTTTACGCACCAAAGAGGAGGAAGAAATATTTTGTAATCAATTTCAGACACCTGATCTACTCTTAAAAGTCTGTCACACTGACATCCAATGCGTCCCTTACATTAAAAAAAAAAAAACACTAAACACCTGATACTGAGAGGAGACTGCAGGCAGACTCTGTAGAAAAAACACACTGCTGTGTAAAACAAACATAATATGATCCACAGCAGGATAATTCATAACCAGGATATAATAAGATACTATATGTGCAGTGTATGCCTGTGTATGGATCGGTTCACAGGAGTTTGAGCATCACCAGGGTACATCAATAAGAATTTAAGGGACAACTGATGTTTCCATTTGAGCCATTTATTGCCAACATGCATACATGTAGGCTAGAGCAATAGAAGATGATGAAGCTTGTGACGGTTATGGTTTTTTTTTTATAAATGATGAACAGAAAAACACAAGAATTACAATATACAGTTAAACAATATATAACATCACACATCTAGGTATCTAACAAAACAGTAAATATTAGGGCTGAAATTAATACGTCACAGCAAACTTTACATTTAATAATTACACAGTGAAAGAAGTTTTAAATATTTTAATTTAAGTTATAAGGATTCTAGATGTTGCATCTCCTAAATTAAGAACTACAGAGAATGAGTTATGTGCAATGTGCACTTACATACAACTATAAATCTGTAGGCTCAAAGCAAACAGGCCAGGTGACCATTATATCATTTACCAGTATATACTGGTCAAGCTTTTGCTCACATTCAATCTACATGAATCCAAAAATAACCATTAAATTATAACATATGAAGAAAGTAATAAACTCACTTTAGTCACACACAACCATAGGTGTATGTGAAACACAGGTACAGAGGACTCTCACATGTGGTTAGTGGTGCTGCCGGCCAGAACAAAGGAAATGGGTGAGATATCAGTAGACCATGATTAGGAGTGAGTGAGCTCAGGTGAGAATGGTTGGATTCACACCAAGGAAGTAGGTGAAGGATTGTTGAATGGTGTGGGTCTATTCTACAATGGGAAACAATATTTTCAATATAGAAATGACAGAGACTGTCTGGGATGTTAAAGAGTCAAAGACACTCCTGCACAGACGATCAGAAACCTGGATAATATTCATCAATCATAAAGGGATACTAATTACCAAGTTGTGTTATATCATAGCTTGAACATGACTAAAATCAGGATAATTCATAACAGGCACTAGTCTTCATGTAAATGTACTAACTGACAGAACAGAAGTTGAGTAAAGTTTAATAAAGTTAAATTTAAAATAATAGAATATTATAAAATGATTAAAATTGCCATAAACAGCTCTGCTTAAACTATTTTTTGGTTGATGAAGTTGTTGTGAATGAATGTTCTGTCAGTCAATTATAATTGTTTCAGCACTATTTCACATACACTTTTCTAGTATAGACGCTTTCAGTGTTTGATAGTTAAAACATACAGTAGGCTTTTGGTGGAGTATTCTTTTAACATCTGTAACACAGAAACAGTAACATCTGGTGGAGACACAATCAAATGGCAGTTTTATTTCAATCAGCTCTCTACCTGTGACGCAGGTAAATGAAACTGAAAGCAGGTTTACAGTGTTGAACAGAGCGCAGACGCCATTACATTACAGAGTGAAATCTCTACTGAAGAACACACACTTGGAGGATTGAACAGAGAAAGTTGAAGGGACAGTAATTTGGTGAGTCTGCAACTTAAAGAAAATCTAGAAATGTGAGAAAATGGCTGAGAAAATTGCTCTTGTTGAAAGTTACCTGAGTTGCCACGTGTGTTCAGAGACTTTCAGAGATCCTGTGTCTCTGACCTGCAACCACAGCTTCTGTTCAAGCTGTCTACAAAAATTCTGGGAACAAGCTAAAAACAAAAACTGTCCCATTTGTAAAAGAAAATCCTCAAAGGATTATCCATCCATCAACCTCTCTCTCAAAGACCTGGCTGACTCCTTTGCTAAGAGGCAGAATAATGATTCACCTGAGACGGAGAAAGAAAAGGAGAAAGAGGAAGTGGTGTGTGATAAACATCCAGAAGTCCCTTATTGGTTCTGTGAGGATGAACAGAGAGCTGTGTGTCCTGTCTGTGAGTTTTCTCTCCACCAGAGTCACAAGGTGGTTCCTGTAGAACAAGCAGTCAGTGACCTGAAGGACCAGCTGAAATCTGACTTAAAGTCTCTACAGGACAAGAGGAACAAATACAAACAAGTGGAGAAAACATACAATGAAATGGTTGAACACTCCAAGAAGCAGCTGTTGTCCACAGAGAAGCAGATCAGAGCAGAATTCAACAAGCTCTACCAGTTCCTGAAAGAGGAAGAGGAGTCCAGACTGGCAGCTCCGAGGGAGGAAGAGGAGCAGAAGGGGAAGACTATCAGCAGAGAGATGAAGAGTATTCAGGAGCAGATCTCCTCTCTGTCAGACAGTATCTCTGCTGTTGAAGAAGACCTGCAGAAACACAATGTGTCATTCCTCAGCAGTTATAAACCCACTCAGACCAGAGCCAGAGACCAGTGCTCACTGTCAGATCCACAGCTGGTCTCAGGAGCACTGATAGATGTGGCCAAACACCTGGGCAACTTGTCCTTCAGAGTCTGGGAGAAGATGAAGGAGAAGGTCCACTTCAGTCCTGTCATTCTGGACCCAAACACTGCAGCTTCCAGTCTCTATCTGTCTGATGATCTGACCAGTGTGAGACGTGGAGACACAAAGCAGCAGCTCCCTGATAATCCAGAGAAAAGCACTAAGTATACTGATGTTCTGGGTTCTGAGGGCTTTAGCTCAGGGAAACACAGCTGGGAGGTGGAGGTGGGAGACCATCCTGTCTGGAATGTGGGTTTGGCTAAAGAGTCAGCTGACAGGAAGGGAAAGCGATTTGCTTCACCAGAATATGGAATCTGGTGTTTACTGCATCGCAGTGGAAAATACACTAATGGTCTTGGTAAGACTGTCAGGGTGAAGAAGAGTCTCCAGAGGATCAGAGTCCAGCTGGACTATGACAGGGGGGAGGTGTCCTTCTACGACCCTGAAGACATGACTCACATCTACACTTACAGAGCCACTTTCACTGAGAAACTCTTCCCTTATTTTTACATTGGAAAGGCTGGTGATGCTAAAACTACTGATATCAAAATCTGTCAAACTGAGATTTCTCTGTGATGTTCAGGAAGGTTTGTGAGATGTGATTTATTAGGATTTGAGGAGGATAATTAGATCTACAGATTTATTTTTTTCCAGTTCTTTACAGGTGAAACTTTTGATGTTTAGTCATTCACATCTTTCAAGTAAATCTGTGAGGTAAACTTTCTCAAAACATATTCATGATAGTGCATTCAGACTGTAGTAACATGTTATTGTGCAGAATGGACCAAACAGGGAATGTTGATTTAATATCACCTGTTACTTATTTACCATGTGTGTTATTAATCACAGATAACTTCTGACTGTCAAACTTTTTTATATATTCGTTTAGTTTTATCCATGAGAACAAACTGAATCTCCTTCCTGATCTGTGATACTTTAACTCGAGAAAATTCTGTGGAAATTAATGGTGAACAGTTTTTCATTTCTTCTTCAAGGTTCAGTCCAAATTACAGCAGCCCAAAATTGCAAGAAGGTAAAACAAGTCCATCAAATATTGACCTAAAGATGATGTAGATCACTGCTTTGGCTGCACCTAATAACCATTTCCTTTAATTATTTACTAATGTATTTCATTCAGATATTCACTTATCAAACATTTAGTCAATAAAATAAAATGAACAATGACTTCAAAAATCATCATCCACATTTCATATGAAGGAAGAAAGTCTCATTTCTAGTAATATGTATTACAAATAATTGACAGTAAAGCCCTGACCCTCACGTTGAACTCTGAATTTTAAAGGTTGTTAGTAGTGATCACCTTTATCTTTCTGTTTTAGCATTTATTTCTTAATTCTTTCATTCTTAATTCACTCATTTCTTAATAATTTGCTCCTGTGTGTTTATGTTAATCATCACTTGTGAAACACATCAGCACATGTGAGTCTGTGCTGAATGAATGTCATGATTTACACTGATTAACTGTGTCTTCGATTTATGATTTATTCAAAAAGTTATATGTTTTTTATCTGGTGAACAAATGTCCTAATCAAACAAGAGTGAAATGATTTCCTGGGTTACTTCTGTCAATAAAAATCACAATCAAAGCTGTGCTGCAGTTTTATGTGTCTGTAAACACAGAAAGACATTCACGTTTCTATTTAAATTGTCATTTTATTGATAACACCTTAACACATTTTCTTGAAGTTAGAGAAACACGTGTAGCACGTAAGAGAACAGAGCAATAATCTGAAGAATCAGAGAACTAGAGGATTAATATTATTATACAGAAGAAACCCAAACTGACAAAAAGAGACAAAGGGAAACTAGAAAGAGCCAACTGCAGAGAAATGATTGAAGAAGGTTGGAAACAGAGGGACCAGGGAAAAAAGAGTGAAAGACACCCTACGAGGAGAAGCCAACTCAGTGTTGTCAGTGCAACTTAGTCAGTGGCTGGAGAAAGAAGATAGCAGAGGTTCAGAGTGAACACAGAGGCTCCAGTTTATCTCAGTAAAGCTTCATCTGACTAAACAGCTGACAGGAAGGCAGCAGAGCTCACTGACCTCAAGAGACTAGAGGAGGACAGACATTAGTTTATATGTAGGGCTGCACAATTAATCATTTTCAATCATGACTCAGCTCTGATCATTCATATAGAATAATGATTTATTAGTGGTGTTGGTGCATTTCATTTCATTAAGAATGTGGCTGCAAACAGTTAAGATGCTGATATAAGATGAATGAAGGAGAATCATTTTGTTCCCAAATCACTGAGGAAAATAATTGTGCAGCAACATCATGATCATGATCTCAAACTGTAATCAGAACGATCAATTTAGTCATAATTGTGCAGCCCTGATCAATAATTATAATGGAAGCTTGTTCTTATTCTACAGTGATAAACTGCTGTTGTCTCTGACTGGATCGTCTGTCAGATTTGACACTAAAGTCGACTTATTGTGCAGCTACATTAGAAGCATCAACCTGCCGTCCATCTGTGTCCTGTTTGTGCTTTACTTTGTGTGACTGCGCCCCCTGCTGGAGCTCATTCACTCTCTGAACTGCCTCTAATCTGTCAGTCGGACTCGAGTGCTGTTCCTCAAAGTGACATGCAGGCTGAGTGAAGAACCGCTCACTCTCAGTGCTGATGGTCAACAAGTGCTCCTCGTATTCTCTCAGCTGTGTTCAAAAGGCACTGACAACACAGAGCCCCGTAGAAAAGCATGCGAAATAATCATCATCATCATCCTCATAGTCATCCTTAGTGCCACAGTCATCAATATAATCATCCTGATCATCATAGTCATCTTCATTATATCATCTTGAGACAAAAATAGTTATATGCACTTAAAAAGCTGAGAAAATAGAAAGAGAAAGGTGGAGTATACCAGCATTCAGTAGAAAATGAGAAACCAAATAAAAAGGAAAAAACACCAAAAAAAAAACAAGTGTCATGCTGACTGTCATGCAAAGGAAATGCCAGCTATGCTGCTAGTTAGTGGCAGTTGTGTAATACTGTGTACTCCTTCATGTTAAATATGTGAGTCTTATTATACTGGTTTTCAATGCTAGTAAACACACTAAGAAGAACCAAAGAACAACACATTTGTACTGTACATGCTGCTATTTCTTCTTTTTTTGGAGGGGAGTGGGCAGGACTGTTTTTAGGCTCCAAAGAGGAGGAAGAAATATTTTGTAATCAATTTCAGACACCTGATCTACTCTTAAAAGTCTGTCACACTGACATCCAATGTGTCCCTTACATAAAAAAAAACACTAAACACCTGATACCGAGAGGAGACTGCAGGCAGACTCTGTAGAAAAAACACACTGCTGTGTAAAACAAACATAATATGATCCACAGTAGGATAATTCATAACCAGGATATAATAAGATACTATATGTGCAGTGTATTCCTGTGTATGGATCGGTTCACAAGAGTTTGAGCATCACCAGGGTACATCGATAAGAATTTAAGGGACGACTGATGTTTCCATTTAAGCCATTTATTGCCAACATGCATAAATGTAGGCTAGAGCAATAGAAGATGATGAGGCTTGTGGCGGTTATGTTTTTTTTTTTGTATGAACAGAAAATGATGAACAGGAAAACTCAAAAATTACAATATACAGTTAAACAATATATAACATCACACATTTAAGTATCTAACAAACAGCGAATATTAGGGCTGAAATTAATACGTCACAGCAAACTTTACATTTAACAATTACATAATGAAATAAGTTTTAAATATTCTAATTTAAGTTATAAGGATTCTGGATGTTGCATCTGCTAAATTAAGAACTACAAAGAATGAGTTATGTGCAATGTGCACTTACACACAACTATAAATCTGTTGGATCAAAGCAAACAGGCCAGGTGACCATTATATCATTTACCAGTATATACTGGTCAAGCTTTTGCTCACATTCAATCTACATGAATCCAGAAATAACCATTAAACTATAACATATGAAGAAAGTAATAAACTCACCTTAGTCACACACAGCCATAGGTGTGTATGTGAAACACAGGTACAGAGGACTCTCACATGTGGTTAGTGGTGCTGCCGGCCAGAACAAAGGAAATGGGCGAGATATCAGTAGACCATGATTAGGAGTGAGTGAGCTCAGGTGAGAATGGGCGGATCCACACCAAGGAAGTAGGTGAAGGATTGTTGAATAGTGTGGATCTATTCTGTAATGGGAAACAATATTTTCTTAATGCAGAGGTATTTCACTGTAAAAAACCCCATCTTAATTGCTTTACTAATTTCAACAATTCAAACTTCAGGATCACTACTGATAGTACCTGCACGTCAATATAGAAATGACAGAGACTGTCTGGGATGTTCAGGAGTCAAAACACTCCTGCACAGGTGATCAGAAACCTGGATAATATTCATCAATCATAAATGGATACTAATTACCAAGTTGTGTTATATCATAACTTTAACATGATTAAAATCAGGATAATTCATAACAGGCACTAATCTTCATGTAAATGTACTAACTGACAGAACAGAAGTTGAGTAAAGTTTAATAAAGTTAAATTTAAAATATTAGAATATCATAAAATGATTAAAATTGCCATAAACAGCTCTGCTTAAACTATTTATCGGTTGATGAAGTTGTTGTGAATGAATGTTCTGGTAGTAAATTACAATTGTTTCAGCACTATTTCACATAAACTTTTCAAGTATAGACGCTTTCAGTGTTTGATAGTTAAAACATACAATAGGCTTTTGGTGGAGTATTCCTTTAACATCTGTAACACAGAAACAGCACCATCTGGTGGAGACACAATCAAATGGCAGTTTTATTTCAATCCGCTCTCTACCTGTGACGCAGGTAAATGAAACTGAAAGCAGATTGACACTGTTGAACAGATCGCAGACGCCATTACATTACAGAGTGAAATCTCTACTGAAGAACACACACTCGGAGGACTGAACAGAGAAAGTTGAAGGGACTGTATTTTGGTGAGTCTGCAACTTAAAGAAAATCTAGAAATCAGAGAAAATGGCTGAAAGAGCTCTTTTTGAAGGTTACCTGAGTTGCCACGTGTGTTCAGAGACTTTCAGTGATCCTGTGTCTCTGACCTGCAACCACAGCTTCTGTTCAAGCTGTCTGCAAAAATTCTGGGAACAAGCTAAAAACAAAAACTGTCCCATTTGTAAAAGAAAATCTTCAAAGGATTATCCATCCATCAACCTCTCTCTCAAAGACCTGGCTGACTCCTTTGCTAAGAGGCAGAATAATTCACCTGAGACGGAGAAAGAAAAGGAGAAAGAGGAAGTGGTGTGTCATAAACATCCAGAAGTCCCTTATTGGTTCTGTGAGGATGAACAGAGAGTTGTGTGTCCTGTCTGTGATTTTCTTCTCCATCACGGTCACAAGGTGGTTCCTGTAGAACAAGCAGTCAGTGAACTGAAGGACCAGCTGAAATCTGACTTAAAGTCTCTGCAGGACAAGATGGACAAATACAAACAAGTGGAGAAAACATACAATGAAATGATTCAACACTCTAAGAAGCAGCTGTTGTCCACAGAGAAGCAGATCAGAGCAGAGTTCAACAAGCTCCACCAGTTCCTGAAAGAGGAAGAGGAGTCCAGACTGGCAGCTCTGAGGGAGGAAGAGGAGCAGAAGGGGAAGACTATCAGCAGAGAGATGAAGAGGATTCAGGAGCAGATCTCCTCTCTGTCAGACAGTATCTCTGCTGTTGAAGAAGACCTGCAGAAACACAAGGTGTCATTCCTCAGCAGTTATAAACCCACTCAGACCAGAGCCAGAGACCAGTGCTCACTGTCAGATCCACAGCTGGTCTCGGGAGCGCTGATAGATGTGGCCAAACACCTGGGCAACCTGTCCTTCAGAGTCTGGGAGAAGATGAAGGAGAAGGTCCACTTCAGTACTGTCATTCTGGACCCAAACACTGCAGACCCCCGTCTCTATCTGTCTGATGATCTGACCAGTGTGAGACGTGGAGACACAAACCAGCAGCTCCCTGATAATCCAGAGAGAAACACTAAGTATATCACTGTTCTGGGCTCTGAGGGCTTCAGCTCAGGGAAACACAGCTGGGAGGTGGAGGTGGGAGACTATCCTGTCTGGAATGTGGGTTTGGCTAAAGAGTCAGTTGACAGGAAGGGAGAGATATTTTCCTCACCAGATTATGGAATCTGGTGTTTATGGCATGGTGATGGAAAATACATTGATGTTGTTGGTGAGACTGTCAGAGTGAAGAAGAGTCTCCAGAGGATCAGAGTCCAGCTGGACTATGACACGGGGGAGGTGTCCTTCTACGACCCTGAAGACATGACTCACATCTACACTCACAGAGACACTTTCACTGAGAAACTCTTCCCTTATTTTAACCTTGGAGAGGCTGGTGATGCTAAAACCACTGATATCAAAATCTGTCAAACTGAGATTTCTCTGTGATGTTCAGGAAGGTTTGTGAGATGTGATTTATTTGATTTGAGGAGGATAATTAGATCTACAGATTTATATTGTCACTATCAGTTAGTGATTTATAGGTGAGAGTAATGCATTTAACATTTACTTTTTAATGGCTTAATCATCCAGGGTTTGTTTTTCTTTTAAAGTAAAAAATATTTTTTTCAAAGTGTATTTATAATAATACACTCAGACTTTTTACAAATGTTCTCTTTTTAAAATAAAGGAAAAACTTTTTTTACTATGAAGAATGGACAGAACAGGGAATCTTAACGTAATAATTCACCTGTCTATTTACCATGTGTGTCATTAATCACAGATATCTACTGATTGTCAAACCTTTTCTATATGTTCATTCAGTTTTATCAATGAAAAACTGAAACTTCTTCCTGATTTTTGGTGCTTCAACTCAAGAAAATTCTGCAGAAATTAATTTTAAACAATTTTTCATTTCTTCTTCAAGGTTCAGTCTAAATTACAGCAGCCCACAATTGAAAAAAAATTGAAGGTGTCCATCAAATATTGACACAAAGATCATGTAGATCACAGCTTGGGCTGTACCTGATGACAGTTTTTTTATTATCTATTAATTTGTTAATGCTTTTATTCATTGATCAAACATTTAGTCAATAAAATAAAATGAAAATATACATCAAATATGATCAATCATCAGTCCTAATGATATGTATTCAAAAAGATTGACTGTAAAGCCCTGACCCTCATGTTGAACTCTGGATTTTAAAGGTTGTTAGTAGTGATCACCTTTATCTTTCTTAATTCTTTTATTTCTTAATAATTTGTTCCTGTGTGTTTATGTTCATCATCACTTCACATGTCAGATGTGAAACACATCAGTACATGTGAGTCTGTGCTGAATGAATGTCAGGATTTACACTGATTAACTGTGTCTTTGATTTATGATTTATTCAAAAAGTTGTATGTTTTCTATCTGGTGAATAAATGTCCTGATCAAAACAAGAGTTAAATGATTTCCTGGGTTACTTCTGTCAATAACAATCAAAACCAAAGCTGTGTTGCAGTTTTATGTGTCTGTAAACACAGAAAGACATTCACGTTTCTATTTAAATTGTCATTTTATTGATAACACCTTAACACATTTTCTTGAAGTTAGAGAAACACGTGTAGCACGTAAGAGAACAGAGCAATAATCTGAAGAATCAGAGAACTAGAGGATTAATATTATTATACAGAAGAAACCCAAACTGACAAAAAGAGACAAAGGGAAACTAGAAAGAGCTAACTGCAGAGAAATGATTGAAGAAGGTTGAAAACAGAGGGACGAGGGGAAAAAAGAGTGAAAGACACCCTACGAGGAGAAGCCAACTCAGTGTTGTCAGTGCAACTTAGTCACTGGCTGGAGAAAGAAGATAGCAGAGGTTCAGAGTGAACACAGAGGCTCCAGTTTATCTCAGTAAAGCTTCATCTGACTAAACAGCTGACAGGAAGGCAGCAGAGCTCACTGACCTCAAGAGACTAGAGGAGGACAGACATTAGTTTATATGTAGGGCTGCACAATTAATCATTTTCAATCATGACTCAGCTCTGATCATTCATATAGAATAATGATTTATTAGTGGTGTTGGTGCATTTCATTTCATTAAGAATGTGGCTGCAAACAGTTAAGATGCTGATATAAGATGAATGAAGGAGAATCATTTTGTTCCCAAATCACTGAGGAAAATAATTGTGCAGCAGCATCATGATCATGATCTCAAACTGTAATCAGGACGATCAATTTAGTCATAATTGTGCAGCCCTGATCAATAATTATAATGGAAGCTGGTTCTTATTCTACAGTGATAAACTGCTGTTGTCTCTGACTGGATTGTCTGTTAGATTTGACACTAAAGTCGCCTTATTGTGCAGCTACATTAGAAGCATCAACCTGCCGTCCATCTGTGTCCTGTTTGTGCTTTACTTTGTGTGACTGCGCCCCCTGCTGGAGCTCATTCACTCTCTGAACTGCCCTAATCTGTCAGTCGGACTCGAGTGCTGTTCCTCAAAGTGACATGCAGGCTGAGTGAAGAACCGCTCACTCTCAGTGCTGATGGTCAACAAGTGCTCCTCGTATTCTCTCAGCTATGTTCAAAAGGCACTGACAACACAGAGCCCCGTAGAAAAGCATGCGGAATAATCATCATCATCATCCTCATAGTCATCCTTAGTGCCACAGTCATCAATATAATCATTCTGATCATCATAGTCATCTTCATTATGTCATCTTGAGACAAAAATAGTTATATGCACTTAAAAAGCTGAGAAAATAGAAAGAGGAAGGTGGAGTATACCAGCATTCAGTAGAAAATGAGAAACCAAATAAAAAGGAAAAAACACCAAAAAAAAAAAACAAGTGTCCTGCTGACTGTCATGCAAAGGAAACACCAGCTATGCTGCTAGTTAGTGGCAGTTGTGTAATACTGTGTACTCCTTCATGTTAAATATGTGAGTCTTATTATACTGGTTTTCAAAGCTAGTAAACACACTAAGAAGAACCGAAGAACAACACATTTATACTGTACATGCTGCTATTTCTTCTTTTTTTGGAGGGGAGTGGGCAGGACTGTTTTTAGGCTCCAAAGAGGAGGAAGAAATATTTTGTAATCAATTTCAGACACCTGATCTACTCTTAAAAGTCTGTCACACTGATATCCAATGTGCCCCTTACATTAAAAAAACACTAAACACCTGATACTGAGAGGAGACTGCAGGCAGACTCTGTAGAAAAAACACACTGCTGTGTAAAACAAACATAATATGATCCACAGCAGGATAATTCATAACCAGGATATAATAAGATACTGTATGTGCAGTGTATGCCTGTGTACGGAGCGGTTCACAGGAGTTTGAGCATCACCAGGGTACATCGATAAGAATTTAAGGGACAACTGATGTTTCTGTTTAAGCCATTTATTGCCAACATGCATACATGTAGGCTAGAGCAATAGAAGATGAAGAAGCTTGTGACGGTTATGTTTTTTTTTTTTATAAATGATGAACAGAAAAAGACAAGAATTACAATATACAGTTAAACTATATATATATAACATCACACATTTAAGTATCTAACAAAACAGCGAATATTAGGGCTGAAATTAATACGCCACAGCAAACTTTGCATTTAACAATTACACAGTGAAAGAAGTTTTAAATATTCTAATTTAAGTTATAAGGATTCTGGATGTTGCATCTCCTAAATTAAGAACTACAGAGAATGAGTTATGTGCAATGTGCACTTACAACTATAAATCTGTAGGCTCAAGGCAACCAGGCCAGGTGACCATTATATCATTTACCAGTATATACTGGTCAAGTTTTTACTCACATTCAATCTACATGAATCCAAAAATAACCATTAAACTATAACATATGAAGAAAGTAATAAACTCACTTTAGTCACACACACAGCCATAGGTGTGTATGTGAAACACAGGTACAGAGGACTCTCACATGTGGTTAGTGGTGCTGCCGGCCAGAACAAAGGAAATGGGCGAGATATCAGTAGACCATGATTAGGAGTGAGTGAGCTCAGGTGAGTATGGTTGGATCCACACCATGGAAGTAGGTGAAGGATTGTTGAATGGTGTGGGTCTATTCTGCAATGGGAAATAATATTTTCTTAATGCAGAGGTATTTCACTGTAAAAAAAAAAACATCTTAATTGCTTTACTAATTTTAACAATTCAAACTTCAGGATCACTACTAATAGTACCTGCACTTCAATATAGAAATGACAGAGACTGTCTGGGATGTTCAGGAGTCAAAGACACTCCTGCACAGATGATCAGAAACCTGGATAATATTCATCAATCATAAAGGGATACTAATTACCAAGTTGTGTTATATCATAACTTTAACATGATTAAAATCAGGATTATTCATAACAGGCTCTAGTCTTCATGTAAATGTACTAACTGACAGAACAGAAGTTGGGTGAAATTTAATTAAGCTACAATTTAAAATAATAGAATATTATAAAATGATTAAACTTTTCATAAACAGCTCTGCTTAAACTATTTATCGGTTGATGAAGTTGTTGTGAATGAATGTTCTGTCAGTCAATTATAATTGTTTCAGCACTATTTCACATCCACTTTTCAAGAATAGATGCTTTCATTGTTAAAATATACAGGCAGTTTTTGGTGGAGTATTCCTTTAACATCCATAACACAGAAACAGCAACATCTGATGGAGACACAATCAAATGGAAGTTTCATTTCCATCAGCTCTCCACCCATAACAAGTAAATGAAACTGAAAGATTGACATTGTTGAACAGAGCGCAGACGTCGTTACGTTACAGCGCGAAATCTCTACTGAAGAACACACACTCGGAGGATTGAACAGAGGAAGTTGAAGGGACTGTAACTTGGTGAGTCTGCAACTTAAAGAAAATCTAAAAATCTGGGAAAATGGCTGAGAAAGCTGCTCTTTTGGAAAGTTTCCTGAGTTGCCATGTGTGTTCAGAGACTTTCAGAGATCCTGTGTCTCTGACCTGCAACCACAGCTTCTGTTCAAGCTGTCTGCAAAAATTCTGGGAACAAGCTAAAAACAAAAACTGTCCCATTTGTAAAAGAAAATCCTCAAAGGATTATCCATCCATCAACCTTTCTCTCAAAGACCTGGCTGACTCCTTTGCTAAGAGGCAGAATAATGATTCATGTGAGACGGAGAAAGAAAAGGAGAAAGAGGAAGTGATATGTGATAAACATCCAGAAGTCCCTTATTGGTTCTGTGAGGATGAACAGAGAGCTGTGTGTCCTGTCTGTGAGTTTTCTCTCCACCAGAGTCACAAGGTGGTTCCTGTAGAACAAGCAGTCACTGACCTGAAGGACCAGCTGAACTCTGACTTAAAGTCTCTGCAGGACAAGAGGAACAAATACGAAGATGTGGAGAAAACATACAATGAAATGATTGAACACTCCAAGAACCAGCTGTTGTCCACAGAGAAGCAGATCAGAGCAGAGTTCAACAAGCTCCACCAGTTCCTGAAAGAGGAAGAGGAGTCCAGACTGGCAGCTCTGAGGGAGGAAGAGGAGCAGAAGGGGAAGACTATCAGCAGAGAGATGAAGAGGATTCAGGAGCAGATCTCCTCTCTGTCAGACAGTATCTCTGCTGTTGAAGAAGACCTGCAGAAACACAACGTATCATTCCTCAGCAGTTATAAACCCACTCAGACCAGAGCCAGAGACCAGTGCTCACTGTCAGATCCACAGCTGGTCTCAGGAGCGCTGATAGATGTGGCCAAACACCTGGGCAACCTGTCCTTCAGAGTCTGGGAGAAGATGAAGGAGAAGGTCCACTTCAGTCCTGTCATTCTGGACCCAAACACTGCAGACCCCCGTCTCTATCAGTCTGATGATCTGACCAGTGTGAGATGTGGAGACACAAACCAGCAGCTCCCTGATAATCCAGAGAGATGCACTGAGTATTCCCATGTTCTGGGCTCTGAGGGCTTCAGCTCAGGGAAACACAGCTGGGAGGTGGAGGTGGGAGACCATCCTGACTGGATTGTGGGTTTGGCTAAAGAGTCAGTTGACAGGAAGGGGAAAATATTTGTCTCACCAGAATATGGATTCTGGTGTTTGCTGCAACGCAGTGGAGAATACACTGACGGTCTTGGCCAGACTGTCAGTGTGAAGAAGAGTCTCCAGAGGATCAGAGTTCAGCTGGACTATGACAGGGGGGAGGTGTCCTTCTACGACCCTGAAGACATGACTCACATCTGCACTTACAGAGACACTTTCACTGAGAAACTCTTCCCTTATTTTGGTATTGAAGAGGCTGGTGATGCTAAAACCACTGATATCAAAATCTGTCAAACTGAGATTTCTCTGTGATGTTCAGGAAGGTTTGTGAGATGTGATTTATTAGGATTTGAGGGAATAATTAGATCTACAGATTTATTTTTGTCAATTGTAGTTAGTTCTTTATAGGTGAAAGTCAAGAATTCAACATTTACTTTTGATATTGTAATTATCCAAGTTTTTAAAGAAAATCAATTAAACTTTCTCATAATGCATTTAGACTTTTTATGTTTTCTTTTTAAAATAAAAAACATGTTGATTGTGCAGAATGGGCCAAACAGCGAATGCTGATGTAATAATTCACCTCTTCTTTATTTACCATGTGTATCTACTGATTGTTAAACCTTTTCTATATGTTCATTCAGTTTTATCCATAAGAAAAAACTGAATCTCTTCCTGATTTTTGATACTTTAACACAAGAAAATTTTGCTAAAATGAGGAATTGATGGCAAAATGTAGTAAACATCAAGAAGAGCCTGAAATGTTCTGTGAGGATGAACAGAGAGTTGTGTGTCCTGCCTGTGACGTTTCTCTCCACCAGAGTTACAAGGTGGTTCCTGTAGAACAAGCAGTCAGTGACCTGAAGGACCAGCTGAAATCTGACTTAAAGTCTCTGCAGGACAAGAGGAACAAATACAAACAAGTGGAGAAAACATACAATGAAGTGATTCAACACTCCAAGAAGCAGCTGTTGTCCACAGAGAAGCAGATCAGAGCAGAGTTCAACAAGCTCCCCCAGTTCCTGAAAGAGGAAGAGGAGTCCAGACTGGCAGCTCTGAGGGAGGAAGAGGAGCAGAAGGGGAAGACTATCAGCAGAGAGATGAACAGGATTCAGGAGCAGATCTCCTCTCTGTCAGACAGTATCTCTGCTGTCGAAGAAGACCTGCAGAAACACAAGGTGTCATTCCTCAGCAGTTATAAACCCACTCAGACCAGAGCCAGAGCCCAGTGCTCACTGTCAGATCCACAGCTGGTCTCAGGAGTGCTGATAGATGTGGCCAAACACCTGGGCAACCTGTCCTTCAGAGTCTGGGAGAAGATGAAGGAGAAGGTCCACTTCAGTCCTGTCATTCTGGACCCAAACACTGCAAACCCCTGTCTCTATCTGTCTGATGATCTGACCAGTGTGAGACGTGGAGACACAGAGCAGCAGCTCCCTGATAATCCAGAGAGACACACTGAGTATACCGATGTTCTGGGCTCTGAGGGCTTCAGCTCAGGGAAACACAGCTGGGAGGTGGAGGTGGGAGACCATCCTGCCTGGAATGTGGGTTTGGCTAAAGAGTCAGCTGACAAAGGAGAGGCAAGTGTTTCACCAGAATATGGAATCTGGTGTTTATCGCATCGCAGTGGAAAATACACTGATGGAGCTGGTGAGACTGTCAGAGTGAAGAAGAGTCTCCAGAGGATCAGAGTCCAGCTGGACTATGACAGGGGGGAGGTGTCCCTCTACGACCCTGAAGACAAGACTCACATCTGCACTCACAGAGACACTTTCACTGAGAAACTCTTCCCTTATTTTAACCTTGGAAAGGCTGGTGATGCTAAAACCACTGATATCAAAATCTGCCAAACTGAGATTTCTCTGTGATGTTCAGGAAGGTTTGTGAGATGTGATTTATTAGGATTTGAGGGAATAATTAGATCTACAGATTTATTTTTGTCAATATCAGTTAGTTCTTTATAGGTGAAACTCAGTAATTTGACATTTACTTTTTATGTGTTTATTATCAAATTTTTTAAAGTAATTCAGTGAAGAAAAAATGTACTTTCTCAACATGTGTTAATAATAATACATTCAGAGTTTTTACAAATGTTTTTTTAGATAGAAAACATTATTTACTGTGCAGAATGGAGCAAACAGGGAATGTTGATGTAATAATTCACCTGATCTTTATTTACCATGTGTATCATGAATCATAATGATAACGTCTTATTGTCAAACCTTTTCTATATGTTCATTCAATTTTATCCACGAGAGCAAACTGAACCTTCTTCCTGATTTGTGATACTTTAAATTGAGAAAATTCTGCAGAAATTAATGTTCAGTTTTTTGTTTCTCTCTCCAAGGTTCAGTCTAAATTACAGCAGCCCGAAATAAAAAAAATGAAAGTGTCCATCAAGTATTCACACAAAGATCATGTAGATCACAGCTTGGACTGCACCTGATGACATTTTTTTTATTATCTATTAATTTGTTAATGCTTTTATTCAATGATCAAACATTTAGTCAATAAAATAAGATGAAAATATACAAATATGATCAATCATCAGTCCTAATGATATGTATTCAAAAAGATTGACTGTAAAGCCCTGTCCCTCATGTTGAACTGTGGATTTTAAAGGTTGTTAGTCGTGATCACCTTTATCTTTCTCTTTCAGCATTTATCTCTTAATTTTTGAATATCTATTAAGTTGGAGCTGCTGTTTGTTCCTTTGTGTTTATGTTAATCATCATTTGTGAAACACATCAGTACATGTGAGTCTGTGCTGAATGAACGTCAGGATTTACGCTGATTAACTGTGTCTTCGATTTATGATTTATTCAAAAGTTGTATGTTTTCTATCTGGTGAACAAATGTCCTGATCAAAACAAGAGTTAAAAGATTTCCTGGGTTACTTCTGTCAATAAATATAAAAAAATCAAAGCTGTGTTGCAGTTTTATGTGTCTGTAAACACAGAAAGACATTCACGTCTTTATTTAAATTGTCATTTTATTGATAACACCTTAACACATTTTCTTGAAGTTAGAGAAACACGTGTAGCACGTAAGAGAACAGAGCAATAATCTGAAGAATCAGAGAACTAGAGGATCAATATTATTATACAGAAGAAACCCAAACTGACAAAAAGAGACAAAGGGAAACTAGAAAGAGCCAACTGCAGAGAAATGATTGAAGAAGGTTGGAAACAGAGGGACCAGGGAAAAAAGAGTGAAAGACACCCTACGAGGAGAAGCCAACTCAGTGTTGTCAGTGCAACTTAGTCACTGGCTGGAGAAAGAAGATAGCAGAGGTTCAGAGTGAACACAGAGGCTCCAGTTTATCTCAGTAAAGCTTCATCTGACTAAACGGCTGACAGGAAGGCAGCAGAGCTCACTGACCTCAAGAGACTAGGGGAGGACAGACATTAGTTTATATGTAGGGCTGCACAATTAATCATTTTCAATCATGACTCAGCTCTGATCATTCATATACCGGTAGTTGAATAGTTTGGGTCTATTCTACGATGGAAAAACATATTTTCAAGATAGAAATGACAGAGACTGTCTGGGATGTTCAGGAGTCAAAGACACTCCTGCACAGATGATCAGAAACCTGGATAATATTCATCAATAATAAAGGGATACTAATTACCAAGTTGTGTTATATCATAACTTTAACATGATTAAAATCAGGATTATTCATAACAGGCACTAGTCTTCATGTAAATGTACTAACTGACAGAACAGAAGTTGAATGAAGTTTAATAAAGTTACAATTTAAAATAATAAAATATTATAAAAGGATTAAACTTTTCATAAATGGCTCCGCTTAAACTATTTCTCAGTTGATGAAGTTGTTGTGAATGAATGTTCTGTCAGTCAACTATAAGTGTTTCAGCACTATTTCACATCCACTTTTCAAGAATAGATGCTTTCATTGTTAAAATATACAGTCAGTTTTTGGTGGAGTATTCCTTTAACATCCATAACACAGAAACAGCACCATCTGATGGAGACACAATCAAATGGCAGTTTCATTTCCATCAGCTCTCCACCCATAACAAGTAAATGAAACTGAAAGATTTACATTGTTGAACAGAGCGCAGACGTCATTACATTACAGAGTGAAATCTCTACTGAAGAACACACACTCGGAGGATTGAACAGAGGAAGTTGAAGGGACTGTAACTTGGTGAGTCTGCAACTTTAAGAAAATCAAAAAATCTGGGAAAATGGCTGAGAAAATTGCTCTTGTTGAAAGTTTCCTGAGTTGCCATGTGTGTTCAGAGACTTTCAGAGATCCTGTGTCTCTGACCTGCAACCACAGCTTCTGTTCAAGTTGTCTGCAAAAATTCTGGGAACAAGCTAAAAACAAAAACTGTCCCATTTGCAAAAGAAAATCTTCAAAGGATTATCCATCCATCAACCTTTCTCTCAAAGACCTGGCTGACTCCTTTGCTAAGAGGCAGAATAATGATTCACCTGAGACGGAGAAAGAAAAGGAGAAAGAGGAAGTGGTGTGTGATAAACATCCAGAAGTCCCTTATTGGTTCTGTGAGGATGAACAGAGAGCTGTGTGTCCTGTCTGTGAGTTTTCTCTCCACCACGGTCACAAGGTGGTTCCTGTAGAACAAGCAGTCACTGACCTGAAGGACCAGCTGAAATCTGACTTAAAGTCTCTACAGGACAAGAGGAACAAATACGAAGATGTGGAGAAAACATACAATGAAATGATTGAACACTCCAAGAAGCAGCTGTTGTCCACAGAGAAGCAGATCAGAGCAGAGTTCAACAAGCTCCACCAGTTCCTGAAAGAGGAAGAGGAGTCCAGACTGGCAGCTCTGAGGGAGGAAGAGGAGCAGAAGGGGAAGACTATCAGCAGAGAGATGAAGAGGATTCAGGAGCAGATCTCCTCTCTGTCAGACAGTATCTCTGCTGTTGAAGAAGACCTGCAGAAACACAACGTGTCATTCCTCAGCAGTTATAAACCCACTCAGACCAGAGCCAGAGACCAGTGCTCACTGTCAGATCCACAGCTGGTCTCAGGAGCACTGATAGATGTGGCCAAACACCTGGGCAACCTGTCCTTCACAGTCTGGGAGAAGATGAAGGAGAAGGTCCACTTCAGTCCTGTCATTCTGGACCCAAACACTGCAAACCCCTGTCTCTATCTGTCTGATGATCTGACCAGTGTGAGACGTGGAGACACAAACCAGCAGCTCCCTGATAATCCAGAGAGATGGACTACGTATCCCGATGTTCTGGGCTCTGAGGGCTTCAGCTCAGGGAAACACAGCTGGGAGGTGGAGGTGGGAGACCATCCTGTCTGGATTGTGGGTTTGGTTAAAGAGTCAGCTGACAAAGGAGAGAAATATGCTTCACCAGAATATGGAATCTGGTGTTTAAAGCATTGTGATGGAAAATACACTAATGGAGCTGGTGAGACTGTCAGTGTGAAGAAGAGTCTCCAGAGGATCAGAGTCCAGCTGGACTATGACAGGGGGGAGGTGTCCTTCTACGACCCTGAAGACATGACTCACATCTGCACTCACAGAGACACTTTCACTGAGAAACTCTTCCCTTATTTTGGTATTGGACCAGCTGGTGATGCTAAAACCACTGATATCAAAATCTGTCAAACTGAGATTTCTCTGTGATGTTCAGGAAGGTTTGTGAGATGTGATTTATTAGGATTTGATGGAATAATTAGATCTACAGATTTATTTTGTCACTATCAGTTAGTTCTTTACAGGTGAGAGTAATGCATTTAACATTTACTTTTTAATGGTTTAATCATCCAGGGTTTATTTTTCTTTTAAAGTAAAAAATATTTTCTTCAAAGTGTATTTATAATAATACATTCAGACGTTTTACAAATGTTCTCTTTTTAAAATAAAGGAAAAACTTGTTTTACTGTGAAGAATGGACAGAACAGGGAATCTTGACGTAATAATTCACCTGTTTATTTACCATGTGTGTCATTAATCACAGATATCTACTGATTGTCAAAACCTTTCTATATGTTCCTTCAGTTTTATCCATGAAAACAAACTGAACCTTCTTCCTGATTTTTGGTGCTTCAACACAAGAAAATTCTTCAGAAATTAATTTAAACAGTTTTTCATTTCTTCTTCAAGGTTCAGTCTAAATTACAGCAGCCCAAAATTGAAAAAAAAAAGGTTTCCATCAAATATTGACCTAAAGATCATGTAGATCACAGCTTGGGCTGCACCTGATGACAGTTTTTTTTAAATCTATTAATTTGTTAATGCTTTTATTCATTGATCAAACATTTAGTCAATAAAATAAAATGAAAATATACATCAAATATGATCAATCATCAGTCCTAATGATATGTATTCAAAAAGATTGACAGTAAAGCCCTGACCCTCATGTTGAACTCTGGATTTTAAAGGTTGTTAGTAGTGATCACCTTTATCTTTCTTAATTCTTTTATTTATTTCTTAATAATTTGTTCCTGTGTGTTTATGTTAATCATCACTTCACACGTCAGATGTGAAACACATCAGCACATGTGAGTCTGTGCTGAATGAATGTCAGGATTTACACTGATTAACTGTGTCTTCGATCTATGATTTATTCAAAAAGTTGTATGTTTTCTATCAGGTGAACAAATGTCCTGATCAAAACAAGAGTTAAATGATTTCCTGGGTTACTTCTGTCAATAAAAATCAAAATCAAAGCTGTGTTGCAGTTTTATGTGTCTGTAAACACAGAAAGACATTCACGTTTCTATTTAAATTGTCATTTTATTGATAACACCTTAACACATTTTCTTGAAGTTAGAGAAACACGTGTAGCACGTAAGAGAACAGAGCAATAATCTGAAGAATCAGAGAACTAGAGGATTAATATTATTATACAGAAGAAACCCAAACTGACAAAAAGAGACAAAGGGAAACTAGAAAGAGCCAACTGCAGAGAAATGATTGAAGAAGGTTGGAAACAGAGGGACGAGGGGAAAAAAGAGTGAAAGACACCCTACGAGGAGAAGCCAACTCAGTGTTGTCAGTGCAACTTAGTCACTGGCTGGAGAAAGAAGATAGCAGAGGTTCAGAGTGAATACAGAGGCTCCAGTTTATCTCAGTAAAGCTTCATCTGACTAAACAGCTGACAGGAAGGCAGCAAAGCTCACTGACCTCAAGAGACTAGAGGAGGACAGACATTAGTTTATATGTAGGGCTGCACAATTAATCATTTTCAATCATGACTCAGCTCTGATCATTCATATAGAATAATGATTTATTAGTGGTGTTGGTGCATTTCATTTCATTAAGAATGTGGCTGCAAACAGTTAAGATGCTGATATAAGATGAATGAAGGAGAATCATTTTGTTCCCAAATCACTGAGGAAAATAATTGTGCAGCAACATCATGATTATGATCTCAAACTGTAATCAGAACGATCAATTTAGTCATAATTGTGCAGCCCTGATCAATAATTATAATGGAAGCTTGTTCTTATTCTACAGTGATAAACTGCTGTTGTCTCTGACTGGATCGTCTGTTAGATTTGACACTAAAGTCGCCTTATTGTGCAGCTACATTAGAAGCATCAACCTGCCGTCCATCTGTGTCCTGTTTGTGCTTTACTTTGTGTGACTGCGCCCCCTGCTGGAGCTCATTCACTCTCTGAACTGCCCTAATCTGTCAGTCGGACTCGAGTGCTGTTCCTCAAAGTGACATGCAGGCTGAGTGAAGAACCGCTCACTCTCAGTGCTGATGGTCAACAAGTGCTCCTCGTATTCTCTCAGCTATGTTCAAAAGGCACTGACAACACAGAGCCCCGTAGAAAAGCATGCGAAATAATCATCATCATCATCCTCATAGTCATCCTTAGTGCCACAGTCATCAATATAATCATCCTGATCATCATAGTCATCTTCATTATATCATCTTGAGACAAAAATAGTTATATGCACTTAAAAAGCTGAGAAAATAGAAAGAGAAAGGTGGAGAATACCAGCATTCAGTAGAAAATGAGAAACCAAATAAAAAGGAAAAAACATCAAAAAAAAAAAAACAAGTGTCCTGCTGACTGTCATGCAAAGGAAACGCCAGCTATGCTGCTAGTTAGTGGCAGTTGTGTAATACTGTGTACTCCTTCATTTTAAATATGTGAGTCTTATTATACTGGTTTTCAAAGCTAGTAAACACACTAAGAAGAACAGAAGGACAAAACATTTATACTGTACATGCTGCTATTTCTTCTTTTTTTGGAGAGGAGTGGGCAGGACTGTTTTTAGGCACCAAAGAGGAGGAAAAAATATTTTGTAATCAATTTCAGACACCTGATCTACTCTTAAAAGTCTGTCACACTGACATCCAATGTGTCCCTTACATTAAAAAAAAACACTAAACACCTGATACTGAGAGGAGACTGCAGGCAGACTCTGTAGGAAAAACACACTGCTGTGTAAAACAAACATAATATGATCCACAGCAGGATAATTCATAACCAGGATATAATAAGATACTGTATGTGCAGTGTATGCCTGTGTATGGATCGGTTCACAGGAGTTTGAGCATCACCAGGGTACATCGATAAGAATTTAAGGGACGACTGATGTTTCCATTTAAGCCATTTACTGCCATCATGCATACATGTAGGCTAGAGCAATAGAAGATGAAGAAGCTTGTGACGGTTATGTTTTTTTTTTGTGTGAACAGAAAATGATGAACAGGAAAGCTCAAGAATTACAATATACAGTTAAACAATATATAACATCACACATTTAGGTATCTAACAAACAGTGAATATTAGGGCTGAAATTAATACGTCACAGCAAACTTTACATTTAACAATTACACAATGAAAGAAGTTTTAAATATTCTAATTTAAGTTATAAGGATTCTAGATGTTGCATCTCCTAAATTAAGAACTACAGAGAATGAGTTACGTGCAATGTGCACTTATACACAACTATAAATCTGTAGGCTCAAGGCAAACAGGCCAGGTGACCATTATATCATTTACCAGTATATACTGGTCAAGCTTTTACTCACATTCAATCTACATGAATCCAAAAATAATCATTAAATTATAACATATGAAGAAAGTAATAAACTCACTTTAGTCACACACAGCCATAGGTGTGTATGTGAAACACAGGTACAGAGGACTCTCACATGTGGTTAGTGGTGCTGCCGGCCAGAACAAAGGAAATGGGCGAGATATCAGTAGACCATGATTAGGAGTGAGTGAGCTCAGGTGAGAATGGGCGGATCCACACCAAGGAAGTAGGCGGAGTATTGTTGAATGGTGTCGGTCTATTCTACAATGGGAAACAATATTTTCTTAATGCAGAGGTATTTCACTGTAAAAAAAAACAACATCTTAATTGCTTTACTAATTTTAACAATTCAAACTTCAGGATCACTACTAATAGTACCTGCACTTCAAGATAGAAATGAAAGAGACTGTCTGGGATGTTCAGGAGTCAAAGACACTCCTGCACAGATTGTCAGAAACCTGGATAATATTCATCAATATTAAAGGGACACTAATTACCAAATTGTGTTATATCATAACTTTAACATGATTAAAATCAGGATTATTCATAACAGGCACTAATCTTCATGTAAATGTACTAACTGACAGAACAGAAGTTGAATAAAGTTTAATAAAGTTACAATTAAAATAATAGAATATTATAAAGTGATTGAAATTGCCATAAACAGCTCTGCTTAAACTATTTATTGTTTGATGAAGTTGGTGTGAATGAATGTTCTGGTAGTAAATTACAATTGTTTCAGCACTATTTCACATAAACTTTTCAAGTAAAGACACTTTCAGTGTTTGATAGTTAAAACATACAGTCGGTTTTTAGTGGAGTATTCCTTTAACATCTGTAACACAGAAACAGCAACATCTGGTGGAGACACAATCAAATGGCAGTTTTATTTCAATCAGCTCTCTACCTGTGACGCAGGTAAATGAAACTGAAAGCAGATTGACATTGTTGAACAGATCGCAGACGCCATTACATTACAGAGTTCAATCTCTACTGAAGAACACACACTCGGAGGATTGAACAGAGAAAGTTGAAGGGACTGTAATTTGGTGAGTCTGCAACTTAAAGAAAATCTAGAAATCTGGCAAAATGGCTGAGAAAATTGCTCTTGTTGAAAGTTTCCTGAGTTGCCATGTGTGTTCAGAGACTTTCAGAGATCCTGTGTCTCTGACCTGCAACCACAGCTTCTGTTCAAGCTGTCTGCAAAAATTCTGGGAACAAGCTAAAAACAAAAACTGTCCCATTTGTAAAAGAAAATCCTCAAAGGATTATCCATCCATCAACCTTTCTCTCAAAGACCTGGCTGACTCCTTTGCTAAGAGGCAGAATAATGATTCATCTGAGACGGAGAAAGAAAAGGAGAAAGAGGAAGTGGTGTGTGATAAACATCCAGAAGTCCCTTATTGGTTCTGTGAGGATGAACAGAGAGTTGTGTGTCCTGTCTGTGAGTTTTCTCTCCACCAGAGTCACAAGGTGGTTCCTGTAGAACAAGCAGTCAGTGACCTGAAGGACCAGCTGAAATCTGACTTAAAGTCTCTACAGGACAAGAGGAACAAATACAAACAAGTGGAGGAAACATACAATGAAGTGATTCAACACTCCAAGAAGCAGCTGTTGTCCACAGAGAAGCAGATCAGAGCAGAGTTCAACAAGCTCCACCAGTTCCTGAAAGAGGAAGAGGAGTCCAGACTGGCAGCTCTGAGGGAGGAAGAGGAGCAGAAGGGGAAGACTATCAGCAGAGAGATGAAGAGGATTCAGGAGCAGATCTCCTCTCTGTCAGACAGTATCTCTGCTATTGAAGAAGACCTGCAGAAACACAACGTGTCATTCCTCAGCAGTTATAAACCCACTCAGACCAGAGCCAGAGACCAGTGCTCACTGTCAGATCCACAGCTGGTCTCAGGAGCGCTGATAGATGTGGCCAAACACCTGGGCAACCTGTCCTTCATAGTCTGGGAGAAGATGAAGGAGAAGGTCCACTTCAGTCCTGTCATTCTGGACCCAAACACTGCAAACCCCCGTCTCTATCTGTCTGATGATCTGACCAGTGTGAGACGTGAAGACACAAAGCAGCAGCTCCCTGATAATCCAGAGAGATACACTTATTATGCCACTATTCTGGGCTCTGAGGGCTTCAGCTCAAGGAAACACAGCTGGGAGGTGGAGGTGGGAGACCATCCTGTCTGGAATGTAGGTTTGGTTAAAGAGTCAGCTGACAAAGGAGAGAAATGTGTTTCACCAGAATATGGAATCTGGTGTTTAACGCATCGCAGTGGAAAATACACTGACGGAGCTGGTAAGACTGTCAGAGTGAAGAAGAGTCTCCAGAGGATCAGAGTCGAGCTGGACTATGACAGGGGGGAGGTGTCCTTCTACGACCCTGAAGACATGACTCACATCTACACTCACAGAGACACTTTCACTGAGAAACTCTTCCCATTTTTTAACCTTGGACCAGCTGGTGATGCTAAAACCACTGATATCAAAATCTGTCAAACCGGGATTTCTCTGTGATGTTCAGGAAGGTTTGTGAGATGTGATTTATTAGGATTTGAGGAGGATAATTAGATCTACAGATTTATTTACTGTGCAGAATGGACCGAACAGGGAATGTTGATGTAATAATTCACCTGATCTTTATTTACCATGTGTATCATGATTCATAATGATAACATCTGACTGTCAAACCTTTTCTATATGTTCATTCAGTTTTATCCATAAGAAGAAACTGAACCTCCTTCCTAACTTGCGATACTTTAACTCAAGAAAGTTCTGCAGAACTCAATGTTTGACAGTTTTTTTGTTTCTCTCTCCAAGGTTCAGTCCAAATAACAGCAGCTCGAAATTAAAAAAAACAATTGAAGATGGCCATCAAATATTGACCTGAAGATCAAGTAGCTCACTGCTTGGGCTGCACATAAGGACTATTTTGAATGATCTATTAATCTGTTTATGTTTTATACATCGATTAAACATTTAATAAATTAAATGAAAAAAAAGATAACGTCAAAGATTATCAATCTTCATCCAAATTCCAACATGTAGGAATAACGTCTCATTTCTAACAACATGCATTAACAAAGATTGATTGTAAAGCCCTGACCCTCATGTTGAACTATGGATTTTAAAGGTTGTTAGTAGTGATCACCTTTATCTTTCTGTTTCAGCATTTATTTCTTAATTTTTGAACATTTATAAAGTTGGAGCCGCTGTTTGTTCCTGTGTGTTTATGTTATGCTGATTAACTGTGTCTTCAATTTATGATTTATTCAAAAAGTTGTATGTTTTCTATCAGGTGAACAAATGTCCTGATCAAAACAAGAGTTAAATGATTTCCTTGGTTACTTCTGTCAATAAAAATCAAAATCAAAGCTGTGCTGCAGTTTTATGTGTCTGTAAACACAGAAAGACATTCACGTTTCTATTTAAATTGTCATTTTATTGATAACACCTTAACACATTTTCTTGAAGTTAGAGAAACACGTGTAGCATGTAAGAGAACAGAGCAATTATCTGAAGAATCAGAGAACTAGAGGATTAATATTATTATACAGAAGAAACCCAAACTGACAAAAAGAGACAAAGGGAAACTAGAAAGAGCCAACTGCAGAGAAATGATTGAAGAAGGTTGGAAACAGAGGGACCAGGGGAAGAAAGAGTGAAAGACACCCTACGAGGAGAAGCCAACTCAGTGTTGTCAGTGCAACTTAGTCAGTGGCTGGAGAAAGAAGATAGCAGAGGTTCAGAGTGAACACAGAGGCTCCAGTTTATCTCAGTAAAGCTTCATCTGACTAAACAGCTGACAGGAAGGCAGCAGAGCTCACTGACCTCAAGAGACTAGAGGAGGACAGACATTAGTTTATATGAAGGGCTGCACAATTAATCATTTTCAATCATGACTCAGCTCTGATCATTCATATAGAATAATGATTTATTAGTGGTGTTGGTGCATTTCATTTCATTAACAATGTGGCTGCAAACAGTTAAGATGCTGATATAAGATGAATGAAGGAGAATCATTTTGTTCCCAAATCACTGAGGAAAATAATTGTGCAGCAACATCATGATCATGATCTCAAACTGTAATCAGAACGATCAATTTAGTCATAATTGTGCAGCCCTGATCAATAATTATAATGGAAGCTTGTTCTTATTCTACAGTGATAAACTGCTGTTGTCTCTGACTGGATTGTCTGTTAGATTTGACACTAAAGTCGACTTATTGTGCAGCTACATTAGAAGCATCAACCTGCCGTCCATCTGTGTCCTGTTTGCGCTTTACTTTGTGTGACTGCGCCCCCTGCTGGAGCTCATTCACTCTCTGAACTGCCTCTAATCTGTCAGTCGGACTCGAGTGCTGTTCCTCAAAGTGACATGCAGGCTGAGTGAAGAACCGCTCACTCTCAGTGCTGATGGTCAACAAGTGCTCCTCGTATTCTCTCAGCTATGTTCAAAAGGCACTGACAACACAGAGCCCCGTAGAAAAGCATGCGGTATAATCATCATCATCATCCTCATAGTCATCCTCAGTGCCACAGTCATCAATATAACCATCCTGATCATCATAGTCATCTTCATTATATCATCTTGAGACAAAAATAGTTATATGCACTTAAAAAGCTGAGAAAATAGAAAGAGAAAGGTGGAGTATACCAGCATTCAGTAGAAAATGAGGAACCAAAAAAAAAGGAAAAAACAACAAAAAACAAGTGTCCTGCTGACTGTCATGCAAAGGAAATGCCAGCTATGCTGCTAGTTAGTGGCAGTTGTGTAATATTGTGTACTCCTTCATGTTAAATATGTGAGTCTTATTATACTGCTTTTCAATGCTAGTAAACACACTAAGAAGAACAGAAGAACAACACATTTGTACTGTACATGCTGCTATTTCTTCTTTTTTTGGAGGGGAGTGGGCAGGACTGTTTTTAGGCTCCAAAGAGGAGGAAAAAATATTTTGTAATCAATTTCAGACACCTGATCTACTCTTAAAAGTCTGTCACACTGACATCCAATGCGCCCCTTACATTAAAAAAAAAAAAAACACTAAACACCTGATACTGAGAGGAGACTGCAGGCAGACTCTGTAGAAAAAACACACTGCTGTGTAAAACAAACATAATATGATCCACAGCAGGATAATTCATAACCAGGATATAATAAGCTACTATATGTGCAGTGTATGCCTGTGTATGGATCGGTTCACAGGAGTTTGAACATCACCAGGGTACATCGATAAGAATTTAAGGGACGACTGATGTTTCCATTTAAGCCATTTACTGCCATCATGCATACATGTAGGCTAGAGCAATAGAAGATGATGAGGCTTGTGACGGTTATGTTTTTTTTAAATAAATGGTGAACAGAAAAACACAAGAATTACAATATACAGTTAAACAATATATAACATCACACATTTAGGTATCTAACAAACAGTGAATATTAGGGCTGAAATTAATACGTCACAGCAAACTTTACATTTAACAATTACACAGTGAAAGAAGTTTTAAATATTCTAATTTAAGTTATAAGGATTCTGGATGTTGCATCTCCTAAATTAAGAACTACAGAGAATGAGTTATGTGCAATGTGCACTTACACACAACTATAAATCTGTAGGCTCAAAGCAAGCAGGCCAGGTGACCATTATATCATTTACCAGTATATACTGGTCAAGCTTTTACTCGCATTCAATCTACATGAATCCAAAAACAACCATTAAACTATAACATATGAAGAAAGTAATAAACTCACCTTAGTCACACACAGCCATAGGTGTGTATGTGAAACACAGGTACAGAGGACTCTCACATGTGGTTAGTGGTGCTGCCGGCCAGAACAAAGGGAATGGGTGAGATATCAGTAGACCATGATTAGGAGTGAGTGAGCTCAGGTGAGAATGGTTGGATTCACACCAAGGAAGTAGGCGGAGGATTGTTGAATGGTGTGGGTCTATTCTGCAATGGGAAACAATATTTTCTTAATGCAGAGGTATTTCACTGTAAAAAAAACAAAAAAAAAAACATCTTAATTGCTTTACTAATTTTAACAATTCAAACTTCAGGATCACTACTGATAGTACCTGCACTTCAATACAGAAATGACAGAGACTGTCTGGGATGTTCAGGAGTCAAAGACACTCCTGCACAGATGATCAGAAACCTAGATAATATTCATCAATCATAAAGGGATACTAATTACCAAGTTGTGTTATATCATAACTTTAACATGATTAAAATCAGGATAATTCATAACAGGCACTAATCTTCATGTAAATGTACTAACTGACAGAACAGAAATTGAGTGAAATTTAATTAAGTTACATTTAAAATAATAGAATATTATAAAATGATTAAACTTTTCATAAACAGCTCTGCTTAAACTATTTCTTAGTTGATGAAATTGTTGTGAATGAATGTTCTGTCAGTCAATTATAATTGTTTCAGCACTATTTCACATCCACTTTTCAAAAATAGATGCTTTCATTGTTAAAATATACAGTCAGTTTTTGGTGGAGTATTCCTTTCACATCTGTAACATAGAAACAGCACCATCTGGTGGAGACACAATCAAATGGCAGTTTCATTTCAATCAGCTCTCCACCCATAACAAGTAAATGAAACTGAAAGATTTACATTGTTGAACAGAGCGCAGACGTCGTTACATTACGGAGTGAAATCTCTACTGAAGAACACACACTCGGAGGATTGAACAGAGAAAGTTGAAGAGACTGTAATTTGGTGAGTCTGCAACTTAAAGAAAATCTAGAAATCAGAGGAAATGGCTGAGAAAATTGCACTTTTTGAAAGTTTCCTGAGTTGCCATGTGTATTCAGAGACTTTCAGAGATCCTGTGTCTCTGACCTGCAACCACAGCTTCTGTTCAAGCTGTCTGCAAAAATTCTGGGAACAAGCTAAAAACAAAAACTGTCCCATTTGTAAAAGAAAATCCTCAAAGGATTATCCATCAATCAACCTTTCTCTCAAAGACCTGGCTGACTCCTTTGCTAAGAGGCAGAATAATGATTCACCTGAGACGGAGAAAGAAAAGGAGAAAGAGGAAGTGGTGTGTGATAAACATCCAGAAGTCCCGTATTGGTTCTGTGAGGATGAACAGAGAGCTGTGTGTCCTGTCTGTGATTTTCTTCTCCATCACGGTCACAAGTTGGTTTCTATAGAACAAGCAGTCAGTGACCTGAAGGACCAGCTGAAATCTGACTTAAAGTCTCTACAGGACAAGAGGGACAAATACAAACAAGTGGAGAAAACATACAATGAAATGGTTGAACACTCCAAGAAGCAGCTGTTGTCCACAGAGAAGCAGATCAGAGCAGAGTTCAACAAGCTCCACCAGTTCCTGAAAGAGGAAGAGGAGTCCAGACTGGCAGTTCTGAGGGAGGAAGAGGAGCAGAAGGGGAAGACTATCAGCAGAGAGATGAAGAGGATTCAGGAGCAGATCTCCTCTCTGTCAGACAGTATCTCTGCTGTTGAAGAAGACCTGCAGAAACACAACGTGTCATTCCTCAGCAGTTATAAACCCACTCAGACCAGAGCCAGAGACCAGTCCTCACTGTCAGATCCACAGCTGGTCTCAGGAGCGCTGATAGATGTGGCCAAACACCTGGGCAACCTGTCCTTCAGAGTCTGGGAGAAGATGAAGGAGAAGGTCCACTTCAGTCCTGTCATTCTGGATCCAAACACTGCAGACCCCCATCTCTATCTGTCTGATGATCTGACCAGTGTGAGACAGGGAGACACAAAGCAGCAGCTCCCTGATAATCCAGAGAGAAGCACTAAGTATGCCGATGTTCTGGGCTCTGAGGGCTTCAGCTCAGGGAAACACAGCTGGGAGGTGGAGGTGGGAGACCATCCTGCCTGGATTGTGGGTTTGGCTAAAGAGTCAATTGACAGGAAGGGAGAGATATTTGCCTCACCAGAATATGGAATCTGGTGTTTACTGCATGACAGTGGAAAATACACTAATGGTCTTGGTGAGACTGTCAGTGTGAAGAAGAGTCTCCAGAGGATCAGAGTCCAGCTGGACTATGACAGGGGGGAGGTGTCCTTCTATGACCCTGAAGACATGACTCACATCTGCACTCTCAGAGACACTTTCACTGAGAAACTCTTCCCTTATTTTGGTATTGGACCAGCTGGTGATGCTGAAACCACTGATATCAAAATCTGTCAAACTGAGATTTCTCTGTGATGTTCAGGAAGGTTTGTGAGATGTGATTTATTAGGATTTGAGGAGAATAATTAGATCTACAGATTTATTTTTGTCAATATCAGTTAGTTCTTTATAGGTGAAACTCAGTAATTTGACATTTACTTTTTATGTGTTGATTATCAAAGTTTTTAAAGTAATTCAGTGAAAAAAAAGTACTCTCTCAATATGCGTTAATAATAATAAATTCAGAGTTTTTACAAATGTATTTTAGATAGAAAACATTATTTACTGTGAAGAATGGAGCAAACAGGGAATATTGATGTAATAATTCACCTGATCTTTATTTACCATATGTATCATTAATCATAATGATAACATCTGACTGTCAAACCTTTTCTATATGTTCATTCAGTTTTATCCATGAAAACAAACTGAACCTTCCTCCTGATTTTTGGTGCTTTAACTCAAGAAAATTCTGCAGAAATTAATTTTAAACAGTTTTTCATTTCTTCTTCAAGGTTCAGTCTAAATTACAGCAGCCCGAAATAAAAAAAAATAAAAATAAAAAAAATTGAAGGTGTCCATCAAATATTGACATAAAGATCATGTAGATCACAGCTTGAGCTGCACCTGATGACATTTTTTTTATTATCTATTAATTTGTTAATGCTTTTATTCATTGATCAAACATTTAGTCAATAAAATAAAATGAAAATATACATCAAATATGATCAATCATCAGTCCTAATGATGTGTATTCAAAAAGATTGATTGTAAAGCCCTAACCCTCATGTTGAACTGTGGATTTTAAAGGCTGTTAGTAGTGATCACTTTTATCTTTCTTGAATATCTATTAAGTTGGAGCTGCTGTTTGTTCCTGTGTGTTTATGTCAATCATCACTTCACATGTCAGATGTGAAACACATCAACACATGTGAGTCTGTGCTGAATGAATGTCAGGATTTACGCTGATTAACTGCGTTTTCTATTTATGATTTATTCAAAAAGTTATATGTTTTCTATCTGGTGAACAAATGTCCTGACCAGAACAAGAGTTAAATGATTTCCTGGGTTACTTCGGTCAATAAAAATCACAATCAAAGCTGTGCTGCAGTTTTATGTGTCTGTAAACACAGAAAGACATTCACATTTCTATTTAAATTGTCATTTTATTGATAACACCTTAACACATTTTCTTGAAGTTAGAGAAACACGTGTAGCACGTAAGAGAACAGAGCAATAATCTGAAGAATCAGAAAACTAGAGGATTAATATTATTATACAGAAGAAACCCAAACTGACAAAAAGAGACAAAGGGAAACTAGAAAGAGCCAACTGCAGAGAAATGATTGAAGAAGGTTGGAAACAGAGGGACCAGGGAAAAAAGAGTGAAAGACACCCTACGAGGAGAAGCCAACTCAGTGTTGTCAGTGCAACTTAGTCACTGGCTGGAGAAAGAAGATAGCAGAGGTTCAGAGTGAACACAGAGGCTCCAGTTTATCTCAGTAAAGCTTCATCTGACTAAACAGCTGACAGGAAGGCAGCAGAGCTCACTGACCTCAAGAGACTAGAGGAGGACAGACATTAGTTTATATGTAGGGCTGCACAATTAATCATTTTCAATCATGACTCAGCTCTGATCATTCATATAGAATAATGATTTATTAGTGGTGTTGGTGCATTTCATTTCATTAAGAATGTGGCTGCAAACAGTTAAGATGCTGATATAAGATGAATGAAGGAGAATCATTTTGTTCCCAAATCACTGAGGAAAATAATTGTGCAGCAACATCATGATCATGATCTCAAACTGTAATCAGAACGATCAATTTAGTCATAACTGTGCAGCCCTGATCAATAATTATAATGGAAGCTGGTTCTTATTCTACAGTGATAAACTGCTGTTGTCTCTGATTGGATTGTCTGTTAGATTTGACACTAAAGTCGACTTATTGTGCAGCTACATTAGAAGCATCAACCTGCCGTCCATCTGTGTCCTGTTTGTGCTTTACTTTGTGTGACTGCGCCCCCTGCTGGAGCTCATTCACTCTCTGAACTGCCTCTAATCTGTCAGTCGGACTCGAGTGCTGTTCCTCAAAGTGACATGCAGGCTGAGTGAAGAACTGCTCACTCTCAGTGCTGATGGTCAACAAGTGCTCCTTGTATTCTCTCAGCTATGTTCAAAAAGCACTGACAACACAGAGCCCCGTAGAAAAGCATGCGAAAAAATCATCATCATCATCATCATCATTGTCATCCTTAGTGCCACAGTCATCAATTTAATCATCCTGATCATCATAGTCATCTTCATTATATCATCTTGAGACAAAAATAGTTATATGCACTTAAAAAGCTGAGAAAATAGAAAGAGAAAGGTGGAGTATACCAGCATTCAGTAGAAAATGAGAAACCAAATAAAAAGGAAAAACACCAAAAAAAAAAAAACAAGTGTCCTGCTGACTGTCATGCAAAGGAAACGCGAGCTATGCTGCTAGTTAGTGGCAGTTGTGTAATACTGTGTACTCCTTCATTTTATATATATATATATATATGAGTCTTATTATACTGGTTTTCAATGCTAGTAAACACACTAAGAAGAACAGAAGAAAAACACATTTATACTGTACATGCTGCTATTTCCTCTTTTTTTGGAGGGGAGTGGGCAGGACTGTTTTTACGCACCAAAGAGGAGGAAAAAATATTTTGTAATCAATTTCAGACACCTGATCTACTCTTAAAAGTCTGTCACACTGACATCCAATGTGTCCCTTACATTAAAAAAAAAAACACTAAACACCTGATACTGAGAGGAGACTGCAGGCAGACTCTGTAGGAAAAACACACTGCTGTGTAAAACAAACATAATATGATCCACAGCAGGATAATTCATAACCAGGATATAATAAGCTACTATATGTGTAGTGTATGCCTGTGTATGGATCGGTTCACAGGAGTTTGAGCATCACAAGGGTAAATCGATAAGAATTTAAGGGACGACTGATTTTTCCATTTAAGCCATTTATTGCCAACATGCATACATGTAGGCTAGAGCAATAGAAGATGATGAAGCTTGTGACGGTTATGTCTTTTTTTTGTGTGAACAGAAAATGATGAACAGGAAAACTCAAGAATTACAATATACAGTTAAACTATATATAACATCACACATTTAGGTATCAAACAGTGAATATTAGGGCTGAAATTAATACGTCACAGCAAACTTTACATTTAACAATTACACAATGAAAGAAGTTTTAAATATTCTAATTTAAGTTATAAGGATTCTGGATGTTGCATCTCCTAAATTAAGAACTACAGAGAATGAGTTATGTGCAATGTGCACTTATACACAACTATAAATCTGTAGGCTCAAAGCAAACGGGCCAGGTGACCATTATATCATTTACCAGTATATACTGGTCAAGCTTTTGCTCACATTCAATCTACATGAATCCAAAAATAACCATTAAACTATAACATATGAAGAAAGTAATAAACTCACTTTAGTCACACACAGCCATAGGTGTGTATGTGAAACACAGGTACAGAGGACTCTCACATGTGGTTAGTGGTGCTGCCAGCCAGAACAAAGGAAATGGGTGAGATATCAGTAGACCATGATTAGGAGTGAGTGAGCTCAGGTGAGAATGGTTGGATTCACACCAAGGAAGTAGGTGAAGGATTGTTGAATAGTGTCGGTCTATTCTACAATGGGAAACAATATTTTCTTAATGCAGAGGTATTTCACTGTAAAAAATATCTTAATTGCTTTACTAATTTCAACAATTCAAACTTCAGGATCACTACTGATAGTACCTGCACGTCAATATAGAAATGACAGAGACTGTCTGGGATGTTCAGGAGTCAAAACACTCCTGCACAGGTGATCAGAAACCTGGATAATATTCATCAATCATAAAGGGATACTAATTACCAAGTTGTGTTATATCATAACTTTAACATGATTAAAATCAGGATTATTCATAACAGGCACTAATCTTCATGTAAATGTACTAACTGAGAGAACAGAAGTTGAGTAAAGTTTAATAAAGTTAAATTTAAAATAATAGAATATTATAAAATGATTAAAATTGCCATAAACAGCTCTGCTTAAACTACTTATCGGTTGATGAAGTTGTTCTGAATGAATGTTCTGGTAGTAAATTACAATTGTTTCAGCATTATTTCACATAAACTTTTCAAGAATAGACACTTTCAATGTTTGATAGTTAAAACATACAGTCGGTTTTTGGTGGAGTATTCCTTTAACATCTGTAACACAGAAACAGCAACATCTGGTGGAGACACAATCAAATGGCAGTTTTATTTCAATCAGCTCTCTACCTGTGACGCAGGTAAATGAAACTGAAAGCAGATTGACATTGTTGAACAGAGCGCGGACGTCGTTACATTACAGAGTTCAATCTCTACTGAAGAACACACACTCGGAGGACTGAACAGAGAAAGTTGAAGGGACTGTAATTTGGTGAGTCTGCAACTTAATAAAAATCTAGAAATCTGAGAAAATGGCTGAAAGAGCTCTTTTTGAAGGTTACCTGAGTTGCCATGTGTGTTCAGAGACTTTCAGAGATCCTGTGTCTCTGACCTGCAACCACAACTTCTGTTCAAGCTGTCTGCAAAAATTCTGGGAACAAGCTAAAAACAAAAACTGTCCCATTTGTAAAAGAAAATCCTCAAAGGATTATCCATCCATCAACCTTTCTCTCAAAGACCTGGCTGACTCCTTTGCTAAGAGGCAGAATAATGATTCATCTGAGACGGAGAAAGAAAAGGAGAAAGAGGAAGTGGTGTGTGATAAACATCCAGAAGTCCCTTATTGGTTCTGTGAGGATGAACAGAGAGCTGTGTGTCCTGTCTGTGATTTTCTTCTCCATCACGGTCACAAGTTGGTTTCTATAGAACAAGCAGTCAGTGACCTGAAGGACCAGCTGAAATCTGACTTAAAGTCTGTGCAGGACAAGAGGAACAAATACAAACAAGTGGAGAAAACATACAATGAAATGGTTGAACACTCCAAGAAGCAGCTGTTGTCCACAGAGAAGCAGATCAGAGCAGAGTTCAACAAGCTCCACCAGTTCCTGAAAGAGGAAGAGGAGTCCAGACTGGCAGTTCTGAGGGAGGAAGAGGAGCAGAAGGGGAAGACTATCAGCAGAGAGATGAAGAGGATTCAGGAGCAGATCTCCTCTCTGTCAGACAGTATCTCTGCTGTTGAAGAAGACCTGCAGAAACACAACGTGTCATTCCTCAGCAGTTATAAACCCACTCAGACCAGAGCCAGAGACCAGTGCTCACTGTCAGATCCACAGCTGGTCTCAGGAGCACTGATAGATGTGGCCAAACACCTGGGCAACTTGTCCTTCAGAGTCTGGGAGAAGATGAAGGAGAAGGTCCACTTCAGTCCTGTCATTCTGGACCCAAACACTGCAGCCCACAGTCTCTATCTGTCTGATGATCTGACCAGTGTGAGACATGGAGACACATATCAGCAGCTCCCTGATAATCCAGAGAGACACACTAAGTATGCCACTGTTCTGGGCTCTGAGGGCTTCAGCTCAGGGACACACAGCTGGGAGGTGGAGGTGGGAGACCATCCTGACTGGATTGTGGGTTTGGCTAAAGAGTCAGCTGACAGGAAGGGAGAAACAAGTGCTTCACCAGAATATGGATTCTGGTGTTTCCTGCATCGCAGTGGAAAATACACTAACGGAGCTGGTGAGACTGTCAGTGTGAAGAGTCTCCAGAAGATCAGAGTCCAGCTGGACTATGACAGGGGGGAGGTGTCCTTCTACGACCCTGAAGACAAGACTCACATCTGCACTCACAGAGACACTTTCACTGAGAAACTCTTCCCTTATTTCAGTATCGGAGAGGCTGGTGATGCTAAAACCACTGATATCAAAATCTATTAAACTGAGATTTCTCTGTGATGTTCAGGAAGGTTTGTGAGATGTGATTTATTAGGATTTGAGGAGGATAATTAGATCTACAAATTTATTTTTGTCAATATCAGTCAGTTCTTTATAGGTGAAACTCAAGAATTTGACATTTACTTTTTATGTGTTGATTATCAAAGTTTTTAAAATAATTCAGTGAAGTAAAAAGTGTATTAATAATACAAATTACAAATGTTTTTTTTAGATAGAAAACATTATTTACTGTGCAGAATGGACCAAACAGGGAATATTGATATAATATTTCACCTGATCTTTATTTACCATATGTATCATGAATCATAATGATAACTTCTGACTGTCAAACATTTTCTATATGTTCATTCAGTTTTATCCATGAGAACATACTGAACCTTCTTCCTGATTTGTGATACTTTAAATTGAGAAAATTCTGCAGAAATTAATGTTGACAGTTTTTTGTTTCTCTCTCCAAGGTTCATCTAAATTATAGCAGCCTGAAATTTAAAAAAAATTGAAGGTGTCCATCAAATATTGACATAAAGATCATGTAGATCACAGCTTGGACTGCACCTGATGACAGTTTTTTTTAATTATCTATTAATCTGTTGTTCATGTAATGTACTGTTTTCATACATTGATGACACATTTAATAAATAAAATAAAATTGAATGTAACTTCAAAGATTATCAATCTTCATCTCTATTCAAACATGTAGGAAGAAAGTCACATTCCTAGTAATATGTAATAAAAAAGATTGACTGTAAAGCCCTGACCCTCATGTTGAACTGTGGATTTTAAAGGTTGTTAGTAGTGATCACTTTTATCTTCCTGTTTCAGCATTTATTTCTTCATTTTTGAACATTTATAAAGTTGGAGCTGCTGATTGTTCCTGTGTGTTTATGTCAATCATCACTTCACATTTTAGATGTGAAACACATCAGCACATGTGAGTCTGTGCTGAATGAATGTCAGGATTTACACTGATTAACTGTGTCTTCAATTTATGATTTATTCAAAAAGTTGTATATTATACCTGGTGAACAAATGTCCTGATCAAAACAAGAGTTAAATGATTTCCTGGGTTACTTCTGTCAATAAATATAAGAAATCAAAACTGTGTTGCAGTTTTATGTGTCTGTAAACACAGAAAGACATTCACGTTTCTATTTAAATTGTCATTTTATTGATAACACCTTAACACATTTTCTTGAAGTTAGAGAAACACGTGTAGCACGTAAGAGAACAGAGCAATAATCTGAAGAATCAGAGAACTAGAGGAATAATATTATTATACAGAAGAAACCCAAACTGACAAAAAGAGACAAAGGGAAACTAGAAAGAGCCAACTGCAGAGAAATGATTGAAGAAGGTTGGAAACAGAGGGACCAGGGAAAAAAGAATGAAAGACACCCTACGAGGAGAAGCCAACTCAGTGTTGTCAGTGCAACTTAGTCACTGGCTGGAGAAAGAAGATAGCAGAGGTTCAGAGTGAACACAGAGGCTCCAGTTTATCTCAGTAAAGCTTCATCTGACTAAACAGCTGACAGGAAGGCAGCAGAGCTCACTGACCTCAAGAGACTAGAGGAGGACAGACATTAGTTTATATGTAGGGCTGCACAATTAATCATTTTCAATCATGACTCAGCTCTGATCATTCATATAGAATAATGATTTATTAGTGGTGTTGGTGCATTTCATTTCATTAAGAATGTGGCTGCAAACAGTTAAGATGCTGATATAAGATGAATGAAGGAGAATCATTTTGTTCCCAAATCACTGAGGAAAATAATTGTGCAGCAACATCATGATCATGATCTCAAACTGTAATCAGAACGATCAATTTAGTCATAATTGTGCAGCCCTGATCAATAATTATAATGGAAGCTGGTTCTTATTCTACAGTGATAAACTGCTGTTGTCTCTGATTGGATTGTCTGTTAGATTTGACACTAAAGTCGACTTATTGTGCAGCTACATTAGAAGCATCAACCTGCCGTCCATCTGTGTCCTGTTTGTGCTTTACTTTGTGTGACTGCGCCCCCTGCTGGAGCTCATTCACTCTCTGAACTGCCTCTAATCTGTCAGTCGGACTTGAGTGCTGTTCCTCAAAGTGACATGCAGGCTGAGTGAAGAACCGCTCACTCTCAGTGCTGATGGTCAACAAGTGCTCCTCATATCCTGATTTTTAAGCCTATGAAACACACAAAGAAGAACAGGAGAGAAACTCATTTTTACTGTACATGCTGCTATTTCTTCTTTTTTTGGAAGGGAGTGAGGGTCATGTTGCTCAGCATGATCACACATGAACGCCTTCAGGTAACCTTTGACCTTTTAGTATTAGAACAGGGTCAACTAGGCATGAACATCATGACTGGATGAAACATGAGTACTTTGGTTGTAGAAGTTGATTATAATCTCTTGATTGTTTTATTTTTTTTATTTAATGAATGATTATAGATAGATGATATAGTCTATAGTGTTTATATCATATCATAGTGAAAAATGCCTGTTACAACATCCCAGAGAGGAAGGTGGTATCTTAAAATAGCGTGTTGTGTCCGACCAACTGTCCAAAACCCAGACATTCAATTTACAAGGATATACAGCTAAGAAAAAGTTTTTTCCTTAATAAACGACTTCAACTATTTAACAGTTGATGAAGTTGTTGTGAATTAATGTTCTGTCAGTAAACTATAATTGTTTCAGCACTATGTCACAAACACTTTTCAAGCATGACATACAAGTCATCAGTGTTTGTAAAAATCATACAGTAGGTTTTTGGTGGAGTATTCCTTTAACATCTGTAACGTAGAAACAGCACCATCTGGTGGAGATACAATCAAATGGCAGTTTTATTTCAATCAGCTCTCCACCCATAACACAAATAAACGAAACTGAAAGATTTACATTGTTGAACAGAGCGCAGAAACCGTTACATTACAGAGTGAAATCTCTGAAGAGCACACACTCGGAGGATTGAACAGAGGAAGCTGAAGAGATTGTAATTTGGTGAGTCTGCAATTAAAAGATAATCTAGAAAACTGAGAAAATGGCTGAGAAAATTTCTCTTTTGGAAAGTTTCCTGAACTGCCACGTGTGTTCAGAGACTTTCAGAGATCCTGTGTCTTTGACCTGCAACCACAGCTTCTGTTCAAGTTGTCTGCAAAAATTCTGGGAACAAGCTAAAAACAAAAACTGTCCCATTTGTAAAAGAAAATCTTCAAAGGATTATCCACGTGTGAACTTTGCACTGAAGGAACTAGCTGACTCGTTTGCTGGCAGACAGAAAACTGGATCATCTGAGACAGAAAAAGAAAACAGGAATCTAATGGTGGTGTGTAGCAAACATCAAGAAGAGCCTAAATTATTCTGGGAGGATGAACAGAGAGTTGTGTGTCCTGTCTGTGAGTTTTCTCTCCACCAGAGTCACAAGTTGGTTCCTGTAGAACAAGCAGTCAGTGACCTGAAGGACCAGCTGAAATCTGACTTAGAGTCTCTGCAAGACAAGAGGGACAAATACAAACAAGTGGAGAAAACATACAATGAAATGGTTGAACACTCCAAGAAGCAGCTGTTGTCCACAGAGAAGCAGATCAGAGCAGAGTTCAACAAGCTCCACCAGTTCCTGAAAGAGGAAGAGGAGTCCAGACTGGCAGCTCTGAGGGAGGAAGAGGAGCAGAAGGGGAAGACTATCAGCAGAGAGATGAAGAGGATTCAGGAGCAGATCTCCTCTCTGTCAGACAGTATCTCTGCTGTTGAAGAAGACCTGCAGAAACACAATGTGTCATTCCTCAGCAGTTATAAACCCACTCAGACCAGAGCCAGAGCCCAGTGCTCACTGTCAGATCCACAGCTGGTCTCAGGAGCGCTGATAGATGTGGCCAAACACCTGGGCAACCTGTCCTTCAGAGTCTGGGAGAAGATGAAGGAGAAGGTCCACTTCAGTCCTGTCATTCTGGACCCAAACACTGCAAACCCTTGTCTCTATCTGTCTGATGATCTGACCATTGTGAGATGTGGAGACACAGAGCAGCAGCTCCCTGATAATCCAGAGAGATACACTAAGTATTCCACTGTTCTGGGCTCTGAGGGCTTCAGCTCAGGGAAACACAGCTGGGAGGTGGAGGTGGGAGACCATCCTGACTGGATTGTGGGTTTGGCTAAAGAGTCAGTTGATAGGAGGGGAGAGATATTGGCCTCACCAGAATATGGAATCTGGTGTTTATGGCATGGTGATGGAAAATACACTAATGGTCTTGGTGAGACTGTCGGTGTGAAGAAGAGTCTCCAGAGGATCAGAGTCCAGCTGGACTATGACAGGGGGGAAGCGTCCTTCTACGACCCCGAAGACATGACTCACGTCTGCACTCACAGAGACACTTTCAGTGAGAAACTCTTTCCTTATTTTCATATTGGACCAGCTGGTGATGCTAAAACCACTGATATCAAAATCTGTCAAACTGAGATTTCTCTGTGATGTTCAGGAAGGTTTGTGAGATGTGATTTATTAGGATTTGAGGGAATAATTAGATCTACAGATTTATTTTTGTCAATATCAGGTGAAACTCAAGAATTTGACATTTACTTTTTATGTGTTGATTATCAAAGTTTTTAAATTAATTCAGTGAAGTAAAAAATGTACATTCTCAACATGCATTAATAATAATACATTCAGAGTTTGTACAAATGTTTTTTAGATAGAAAACGTTATTTACTGTGCAGAATGGAGCAAACAGGGAATATTGATGTAATAATTCATCTGTCCTTTATCTACCATGTGTATCATGAATCACAGATAACTACAGACTGTCAAACCTTTTTTTATATCTTCATTCAGTTTTATCTATGAGAACAAACTGAAACTTTTTCCTGATCTGTGATACTTTAACTCAAGAAAATTCAGCAGAAATTAATGTTAAACAGTTTTTCATTTCTTCTTCAAGTTTCAGTCTAAATTACAGCAGCCCAAAAATTGCAAGAAAATTGAAGTCCATCAAATTTTGATCTGAAGATTAAGTAGATCATGGTTTCAGCTGCACTTAGTGAATATTTTTTCATCATCTATTAATCTGTTTATGTTTTCATTCAGTGATTAAACATTTAACTAATAAAATAAAAAAGATTATCAGATGTTATCCACATTCCAACATATAAGAAGTCTCATTTTTAATAATATGTATTAACAAAGATTGATTGCAGAGCCCTGATCTTCACGTTGAAGTGTGGATTTCAAAGGTTGTTAGTAGTGATCACCTTCATCTTTCTGTTTCAGCATTTATATCTTTATCTTTCAACATTCATAAAGTTGGAGTTGCTACTTGTTTCTGTGTGTTTCTTACGCTGCATAACTGTGTCTTCCTTTTATGATTTATTCAAAAAGTTGTATGTTTTCTACTTGGTGAACAAATGTCCTGACCAGAACAAGAGTTAAATGATTTCCTGGGTTACTTCTGTCAATAAAAATCAAAATCAAAGCTGTGTTGCAGTTTTATGTGTCTGTAAACACAGAAAGACATTCACGTTTCTATTTAAATTGTCATTTTATTGATAACACCTTAACACATTTTCTTGAAGTTAGAGAAACACGTGTAGCACGTAAGAGAACAGAGCAATAATCTGAAGAATCAGAGAACTAGAGGATTAATATTATTATACAGAAGAAACCCAAACTGACAAAAAGAGACAAAGGGAAACTAGAAAGAGCCAACTGCAGAGAAATGATTGAAGAAGGTTGGAAACAGAGGGACCAGGGAAAAAAGAGTGAAAGACACCCTACGAGGAGAAGCCAACTCAGTGTTGTCAGTGCAACTTAGTCACTGGCTGGAGAAAGAAGATAGCAGAGGTTCAGAGTGAACACAGAGGCTCCAGTTTATCTCAGTAAAGCTTCATCTGACTAAACAGCTGACAGGAAGGCAGCAGAGCTCACTGACCTCAAGAGACTAGAGGAGGACAGACATTAGTTTATATGTAGGGCTGCACAATTAATCATTTTCAATCATGACTCAGCTCTGATCATTCATATAGAATAATGATTTATTAGTGGTGTTGGTGCATTTCATTTCATTAACAATGTGGCTGCAAACAGTTAAGATGCTGATATAAGATGAATGAAGGAGAATCATTTTGTTCCCAAATCACTGAGGAAAATAATTGTGCAGCAACATCATGATCATGATCTCAAACTGTAATCAGAACGATCAATTTAGTCATAATTGTGCAGCCCTGATCAATAATTATAATGGAAGCTGGTTCTTATCCTACAGTGATAAACTGCTGTTGTCTCTGACTGGATCGTCTGTTAGATTTGACACTAAAGTCGACTTATTGTGCAGCTACATTAGAAGCATCAACCTGCCGTCCATCTGTGTCCTGTTTGTGCTTTACTTTGTGTGACTGCGCCCCCTGATGGAGCTCATTCACTCTCTGAACTGCCTCTAATCTGTCAGTCGGACTCGAGTGCTGTTCCTCAAAGTGACATGCAAGCTGGGTGAAGAACCGCTCACTCTCAGTGCTGATGGTCAACAAGTGCTCCTCGTATTCTCTCAGCTATGTTCAAAAGGCACTGACAACACAGAGCCCCGTAGAAAAGCATGCGAAATAATCATCATCATCATCATCCTCATTGTCATTAGTGCCACAGTCATCAATATAATCATCCTGATCATCATAGTCATCTTCATTATATCATCTTGAGACAAAAATAACAATAATAAATAACAATATTTTCTTAATGCAGAGGTATTTCACTGTAAAAAATATCTTAATTGTTTTACTAATTTCAACAATTCTAACTTCAGGATCACTACTGATGGTACCTGCACGTCAATATAGAAATGACAGAGACTGTCTGGGATGTTCAGGAGTCAAAGACACTCCTGCACAGACGATCAGAAACCTGGAAAATATTCATCAATCATAAATGGATACTAATTACCAAGTTGTGTTATATCATAACTTTAACATGATTAAAATTAGGATAATTCATAACAGGCTCTAGTCTTCATGTAAATGTACTAACTGACAGAACAGAAGTTGAGTAAAGTTTAATAAAGTTAAATTTAAAATAATAGAATATTGTAAAATGATTAAACTTTTCATAAATGGCTCTGCTTAAACTATTTATCGGTTGATGAAGTTGTTGTGAATGAATGTTCTGTCAGTCAATTATAATTGTTTCAGCACTATTTCACATCCACTTTTCAAGAATAGATGCTTTCATTGTTAAAATATACAGTCAGTTTTTGGTGGAGTATTCCTTTAACATCCATAACACAGAAACAGCAACATCTGGTGGAGACACAATCAAATGGCAGTTTCATTTCAATCAGCTCTCCACCCATAACAAGTAAATGAAACTGAAAGATTTACATTGTTGAACAGAGCGCAGACGTCGTTACGTTACAGAGTGAAATCTCTACTGAAGAACACACACTCGGAGGATTGAACAGAGAAAGTTGAAGGGACTGTAATTTGGTGAGTCTGCAACTTAAAGAAAATCTAGAAATCAGAGGAAATGGCTGAGAAAATTGCTCTCTTTGAAGGTTACTTGAGTTGCCATGTGTGTTCAGAGACTTTCAGAGATCCCGTGTCTCTGACCTGCAACCACAGCTTCTGTTCAAGCTGTCTGCAAAAATTCTGGGAACAAGCTAAAAACAAAAACTGTCCCATTTGTAAAAGAAAATCCTCAAAGGATTATCCATCCATCAACCTTTCTCTCAAAGACCTGGCTGACTCCTTTGCTAAGAGGCAGAATAATGGTTCATCTGAGACGGAGAAAGAAAAGGAGAAAGAGGAAGTGGTGTGTGATAAACATCCAGAAGTCCCTTATTGGTTCTGTGAGGATGAACAGAGAGCTGTGTGTCCTGTCTGTGAGTTTTCTCTCCACCAGAGTCACAAGGTGGTTCCTGTAGAACAAGCAGTCAGTGACCTGAAGGACCAGCTGAAATCTGACTTAGAGTCTCTGCAGGACAAGAGGAACAAATACGAAGAAGTGGAGAAAACATACAATGAAATGGTTGAACACTCCAAGAAGCAGCTGTTGTCCACAGAGAAGCAGATCAGAGCAGAGTTCAACAAGCTCCACCAGTTCCTGAAAGAGGAAGAGGAGTCCAGACTGGCAGCTCTGAGGGAGGAAGAGGAGCAGAAGGGGAAGACTATCAGCAGAGAGATGAAGAGTATTCAGGAGCAGATCTCCTCTCTGTCAGACAGTATCTCTGCTGTTGAAGAAGACCTGCAGAAACACAACGTGCCATTCCTCAGCAGTTATAAACCCACTCAGACCAGAGCCAGAGACCAGTGCTCACTGTCAGATCCACAGCTGGTCTCAGGAGCGCTGATAGATGTGGCCAAACACCTGGGCAACCTGTCCTTCACAGTCTGGGAGAAGATGAAGGAGAAGGTCCACTTCAGTCCTGTCATTCTGGACCCAAACACTGCAAACCCCTATCTCTATCTGTCTGATGATCTGACCAGTGTGAGATTTGGAGACACAAACCAGCAGCTCCCTGATAATCCAGAGAGATGCACTAATTATTCCACTGTTCTGGGCTCTGAGGGCTTCAGCTCAGGGAAACACATCTGGGAGGTGGAGGTGGGAGACCATCCTGGATGGAATGTGGGTTTGGCTAAAGAGTCAGTTGACAAGAAGGGAGAGCGATTTGCTTCACCAGAATATGGAATCTGGTGTTTACTGCATTACAGTGGAAAATACACTAATGGTCTTGGTGAGACTGTCAGTGTGAAGAAGAGTCTCCAGAGGATCAGAGTCCAGTTGGACTATGACAGGGGGGAGGTGTCCTTCTACAACCCTGAAGACATGACTCACATCTGCACTCTCAGAGACACTTTCACTGAGAAACTCTTCCCTTATGTCAGTATGGGAGAGGCTGGTGATGCTAAAACCACTGATATCAAAATCTGTTAAACTGAGATTTCTGTGATGTTCAGGAAGGTTTGTGAGATGTGATATATTAGGATTTGATGGAATAATTAGATCTACAAATTTATTTTTGTCAATAGTAGTTAGTTCTCTATAGGTAAAAGTCAAGAATTCAACATTTACTTTTGATATTGTAATTATCCAAGTTTTTAAAGTAAGTCAGTTAAACTTTCTCAAAATGCATTCAGACTTTTTATGTTTTCTTTTTAAAATAAAAAAAACATGTTGATTGTGCAGAATGGGCCAAACAGCGAATGCTGATGTAATAATTCACCTCTTCTTTATTTACCATGTGTATCTACTGATTGTTAAACCTTTTCCATATGTTCATTCAGTTTTATCCATAAGAAAAAACTGAATCTCTTCCTGATTTTTGATACTTTAACACGAGAAAATTTTGCTAAAATGAATGTTAGACAGTTTTTCATTTCTTTCTTCAAAAAGATCATGTAGATCACAGCAAAAATGATTGATCTTCATTCCTAATAATATGTATTCAGAAGACTGACTGCAAAGCCCTGACCCTCATGTTGAACTCTGGATTTTAAAGGTTGTTAGTAGTGATCACCTTCATCTTTCTGTTTCAGCATTTATTTCTTAATTCTTGAACATTTATAAAGTTGGAGCTGCTGTTTGTTTCTGTGTGTTTATGTTAATCATCATTTGTGTAACACATCAGCACATGTGAGTCTGTGCTGAATGAATGTCAGGATTTACACTGATTAACTGTGTCTTTGATTTATGATTTATTCAAAAAGTTATATGTTTTCTATCAGGTGAACAAATGTCCTGATCAAAACAAGAGTTAAATGATTTCCTGGGTTACTTCTGTCAATAAAAATCAAAATCAAAGCTGTGTTGCAGTTTTATGTGTCTGTAAACACAGAAAGACATTCACGTTTCTATTTAAATTGTCATTTTATTGATAACACCTTAACACATTTTGTTGAAGTTAGAGAAACACGTGTAGCACGTAAGAGAACAGAGCAATAATCTGAAGAATCAGAGAACTAGAGGATTAATATTATTATACAGAAGAAACCCAAACTGACAAAAAGAGACAAAGGGAAACTAGAAAGAGCCAACTGCAGAGAAATGATTGAAGAAGGTTGGAAACAGAGGGACCAGGGAAAAAAGAGTGAAAGACACCCTACGAGGAGAAGCCAACTCAGTGTTGTCAGTCCAACTTAGTCACTGGCTGGAGAAAGAAGATAGCAGAGGTTCAGAGTGAACACAGAGGCTCCAGTTTATCTCAGTAAAGCTTCATCTGACTAAACAGCTGACAGGAAGGCAGCAGAGCTCACTGACCTCAAGAGACTAGAGGAGGACAGACATTAGTTTATATGTAGGGCTGCACAATTAATCATTTTCAATCATGACTCAGCTCTGATCATTCATATAGAATAATGATTTATTAGTGGTGTTGGTGCATTTCATTTTATTAAGAGTGTGGCTGCAAACAGTTAAGATGCTGATATAAGATGAATGAAGGAGAATCATTTTGTTCCCAAATCACTGAGGAAAATAATTATGCAGCAACATCATGATCATGATCTCAATCTGTAATCAGGATGATCAATTTAGTCATAATTGTGCAGCCCTGATCAATAATTATAATGGAAGCTGGTTCTTATTCTACAGTGATAAACTGCTGTTGTCTCTGACTGGATTGTCTGTTAGATTTGACACTAAAGTCGACTTATTGTGCAGCTACATTAGAAGCATCAACCTGCCGTCCATCTGTGTCCTGTTTGTGCTTTACTTTGTGTGACTGCGCCCCCTGCTGGAGCTCATTCACTCTCTGAACTGCCTCTAATCTGTCAGTTTGTCTCGAGTGCTGTTCCTCAAAGCGACATGCAGGCTGAGTGAAGAACCGCTCACTCTCAGTGCTGATGGTCAACAAGTGCTCCTCGTATTCTCTCAGCTATGTTCAAAAGGCACTGACAACACAGAGCCCCGTAGAAAAGCATGCGAAATAATCATCATCATCATCCTCATAGTCATCCTTAGTGCCACAGTCATCAATATAATCATCCTGATCATCATAGTCATCTTCATTATATCATCTTGAGACAAAAATAGTTATATGCACTTAAAAAGCTGAGAAAATAGAAAGAGAAAGGTGGAGTATACCAGCATTCAGTAGAAAATGAGAAACCAAATAAAAAGGAAAAAACACCAAAAAAAAAAACAAGTGTCCTGCTGACTGTCATGCAAAGGAAATGCCAGCTATGCTGCTAGTTAGTGGCAGTTGTGTAATACTGTGTACTCCTTCATGTTAAATATGTGAGTCTTATTATACTGGTTTTCAAGGCTAGTAAACACACTAAGAAGAACCGAAGAACAACACATTTGTACTCTACATGCTGCTATTTCTTCTTTTTTTTGGAGGGGAGTGGGACTCATGTTGGTTAGCATGATCACACATGAACGCCTTCAGGTAACCTTTGACCTTTTAGTATCAGAACAGGGTCAATTAGGCATGGATATCATGACTGGAGACATGACAACAATACAAGGACTCAGTGGTTCATCTTGAAAAAACACTTTTTTTTTGAAGAGCTTCATCACCTTTTGGAGGGATAGTTCACACAAAATACAATCCTGTATTATATGAGTTTTAAAGTGATAGATGTATCACTCTGGCAAAGTGGTGCTGAACCTAAAGAGAGGGGAAAAAAAATGGACACCATAAAACTGCAAAAACAATGCTAAAATCAGCGTAAATCTAAAGTTACAGAAGAAAAACGGCACAAAAAGCAAAAGTACTTCACACCATGTTGGTCGTTACAAAACAAACACATGCAGGATGCAAATTGGGTGTACTATCCCTTTAAAAACAGTCACGTTTTTACATGGAGCAGTGTCCCTTTGAACAACGACAGACAGTACTTGCACAAGTGCATGAGCTGTACAATAGGAGAACAAAAACAGAAAGAAAAGAAAGAAAAAAAAAGCACAATAAAAATATTCACTAAAATAAATAAATAAATAATCAAAATAAATAGAAACCTGAGGACTATTCACCACACTGACTGCCTGGTCTCTTAATATCTTGGTCTGACCAATAGGGGCGAGACGAAAAGCGAAGGCAGCCAATGGTGGACGAGCAAAGTACAGAGGAGCTGACCCCCCCCCCCCCCCCACAAAATCAGTTTTCAGTGCTGCAAAGTCCATCCACTCAATCCTGCTTCCCCTGGCACAAGCACTTCATATCACAAAAAAAAAGCTGATAACACTTGACTGTAACACAAATCAAAGAGCATTAGAATAAAAATGTGAAAAACATGATACATGAAAAAAAAAATTGGATTAAATCATAAGAAAGGGCTGAAGGCAGGGGACTGATATTTCCTCTGAAAAAAAAAGCCTTCTGCACACACCTCACACACTCAGGCCAACATATGTATTGTACATGCTTGCAGACACACACACACAAGCACACACAAGCACACTAATATTACACCCTGTGGCAAAAGGCCGCCCTGAAATGAGGAACCAAAACCACAGAACAGAGGTGCCCTACGCAAACCCTGCGGATATTTATGAACTCATGGTACAGCGGAAAAATCCTCCCACTCATAGAAGCTTCAAGCACACACACCTTTTATTCTCCATCACCGACGTGGGTGTTAAGTGTTAGTTATCTGTATGTATCTTCGTATAGACAAACGGGCAGTAGCACCAGCTTTCTGCGCTATGGCTTTGGAAGTTAGAAAGGTCAAGCATCCACAGGGATCCTTTCTTAACAGACTTCTTTTTTTTTTGTGAGAATAGGACCTGCTGTTGTGTTCCAGACACCACCGAGCGAGATTTTAGAGAGTTTTAAAAATGTCTCAATTTTTAGGAAAAAAACGGCACTGAGCTTCAAGCGGATACTCAGCTGTCGCCTAGCAACAGCAGGAGCCACCAACAGTGCCCCCCCGAATACCTTTTTAGCACCGCTAGCCCAATACACAGGCTCCCAGTGGAAACAGGGGCCAAAGCTGAACTACTGCTCACTAAGGTTTACAAGCTCCAAGTCTTGGTGTTAGCTTAAATTCAGATCTAACAAGGTGATGAAAACTTCATTTTTCCACCTTAGAAACATAATAGCTAAAGTACAACCATTTATATGTCAAAAAGATGCTGAAAAACTGATTCATGCCTTCATTTCAAACCGACTTGATTACTGTAATGCACTTTTTTACTGGCCTCCTGAAAAAAAAAAGGCCACTGAGAGACTTCAGCTCATTCAAAACTCTACAGCTCAGCTATTAACCAGAACCAAGAGGAGAGAGCACATCAGTCCAGTTTTGCTAACTACCTTGTAAACTATTTGCCCTCAAGAACACTGTGATCATCTGCTGCTGGAGGTTATCGGACGTTTCCAGCAACAGCCGAAAGAAAATCAGGGATGGAGCCTTTGTCAAAAACACCCCAAAACCATGGAACACATTACCAATAGATATCAGGGAAGCCGGCTCGCTAAGCGTTTTTAAAAGAAAGCTAAAAAACTTATCTCTTCACTTTAGCCTTTAACTAGCTACGACTTTCCTGATGTAGGCGTGATTCACACTTATGCTTTGCACTTATGCACTGCTGTGCTTCTTGTTATGCATCCATCTTATGTTATGCATTTTATGTATTCTATTTTTACTTAATTTTATCTTATTTTTATTATTATTATTATTAAGTGGGTTTTACTTTCCATCTTATGTTACGTTAATGTTTTTTTTTTAGCATGTTTTCATGTTCATTTTATGTCTTTTTTCATGTGATGCACTTGGAGCGTGTAATTTCTTTATTGTAAAGAACTTTGTGCTGTATTTCTTATATGAAAGGTGCTATACAAATAAAGTTTATTATTATTATTATTATTAGATTTCTGAGAAATCTTTACTGAAGGTAAAAGTGTGGTGTCAAAGGAAAGTGAGGGCTGCTACTAAAAAGCTGAGCTCAGTTTCGTTATAAAAATCTGTAACGAGATACTTTGATGTTACAGTATGACTTACTTCACTTGTTATTATGACATACCTAATAATTTAATCATAGCAAGAATTTACAGTAAAACAATATTTTGATCTTTCATTTTTCAGTGCCCAGTTAAACCTGTTGAGGTTTCTTTGGTTTAACATCAGACCAGGACTTCAAATAACCCTTAATATACTTAAATCCAGGACTGGGATTTGTATCCATGCAGGCCTTTCATGCTCCTCCACCTCATTTAAGAGGTGTTTAAAAATTGTTCTCAGTGTATACTTTTATGTACAATAGTGTGAGCTTAAAAATGTATTAACTCCTTAAAACGTATTACTGTCAGTTTCTCCAGTATCGGCTACTCTCTACTCCTCTTTAGGCTTTGACTGGAACTTTTTCTTGTTATGTCACATATGTTACACAGAACATATGAATAATTCTTTACAACATACCAACTTATTTTGTCAAAATGGGATAAGGGGATATAATAGGAAGTTTCTAGTTAAAAATATAAGTCAGTATATGTTGTATTAACAGAAAAAAGTTACTCCAACATTAAGTATTCTGTTATAATAAGCCAACACTAAGAAGCGATATGTTTTTCTTCTTCATATGTGCGATGCTGCTGTGTTTTTTTTGACCTCACCGTTCAGGGTGCTGGAGTGCAGGGGAAATACGTGAAGATGGGCAAAAATAAATTCGTGATAAAACTCCTATTGCATGTTGTTTGTTTTGTTGTACGTTTAAAATGTTGACGCAGGAGGACACAGGGCTTAGCTGACTCCTTCTCCGGCTGTTCATGTTGCAACAAGGGAAAAACAACAGAGCCATTGTGTTTGGACTAGCGCACACTATTCACACACCCCTTCAAAAAAAAAAAAAAAAAAAGACAGACAAAAGGGGGAGAAAAAAAAAAAAATCCCAAAACAAACAAACAAACAAACAAAAACATGTTGACCATGAGTTTAGGCGCAGTATTATAGCTAACATACAGTGAAGCAAATTACAAAAACTGCCAATATCATTTTCCACTTAATAGCCACAATAAAAAACAGCCACTGTAAATATGGGGGAAAAAAAACATGCTTCCTTAAAAAGATAGAGAAAAACTAACAAACAAACAAACAAACAAAAAAAAAGATTTCCTTCAACTCTGGAAACCACTGGCATCAAGAATTTAGAATTATACAAATTACATATACAATTGAAAATGTGTAATAATAATAATAATAATAATATTAATATAGTAATGATAATAGATTTTACTTAAAACTTTACATACTGTATTTCCAGTGCAGTGTTTATGTCACACAAGTGTGGATTCACAGGAGGACAAGAGGGTTGGCGTCACAAAAAATTGTGGGGATGGGGAAGAGACCACAGGAAGAAGGAATCACACCGAGTGCTGAAAACAACCCCCCCGCCCCCCCCCACACTCCTGCCAATCACCCAGTGTGCCAAAGGGAAGAAGAGGAAGTCGGGGGCGGAGGGGGTGGGGTGGGGTAGGGGTGAAGGAGCCGTTGGATGTGCGGTTGTTGCTGTTGTTTGACGGTTGTCGGTAGGTGTTGTAGGGCAGGTGACAGACAGAGGGGGGCAGTAGTAGTAGTAAAAGAAGCGATGCATGCTGGGGGTTGAGGCCGGGTGCCCAGTGAGGGAGGGTTTGTTGTTGAAGTGTCCCCCAAACTGACACTGGATTTGTTCTTTCATCCCTTCCTCCTCCTCCTCCTCTTCTTCCTCTCTCTCTCCAGCAGAGCACTCCTGACAGACAAAGCTATGGCATTCAACCCTGAGAGGGAAAACAAACAAACAAACAAACAAAAAAAGTCAAATTAATTAAATGTATGACGATGAAATTGTGAGATCAGTGCTGCACACTCTTTAAATTTAACATCACAAAGTGCGCTTCAAATGATACGCGATGCAAAGCAAAAAAAAGCTTAAAAAGTAGCAGTATGTTCCAAAGCTTTGACACAATGGTGTCATGGCGACACATGGAAGTATTTTGTCATATTTTGGTGAAACACTGAGTGTTTGAAAAATACTGAGCCTACAAATAGACAGAGGAGACAGAGATTACGCTGCAACGGTGGTTTGAGGATAGCATATTTTTCCTACAGCTCTTTGAAGAGGAGGAAACTTCAACATTTTCTCAGCAACTTTTCAAGTTTTTGATACTCAAAAAGACACATTTTCAAATATTGAAGTTGAGCCCACCTGTTTTGATGACCGTATTAAATTTAAACAAGCAACGACGAGAATGCCACATTTGGAAATACAAGACAGTGAAGCTCCAGAATCAGCTTATTGCTGCCTTCTACTGTTTTTTACATGCCTCCTCCACCAAAAAGCCAAAAAATACAAATGCAGTTGACAAAACCACCACAGTAAGTGTTTTTAACTAAAAGCAGAAATAAATTCATGTAACTTGAATGATTTATTGGTTGGGACTACCTCAGCTTCAAGCCGAGTTGCTGCACCTTCTTCATACTATTAGCATAACAGAGGTGGAAGGAAAGACACATTTTATTTTTGCTTTCTCTCAGTGCATCTAAAGTCTGCTCAGCATTTGAATAAACACATACCTTAAGATGGTGTGAGCAGCCAAAAGAACCAATCACAGTACTGCCAATGTGCTCAATACTAAATTTATGATGAAAGTGACATTTACAACCAACTTTTCTAGCTGTTTTTTCAGTCACTTAAATCCTTCGTCTTCTTTTTTGTATTAATTTGGTCACAGAAAGTAATTTTCTGCCTACAAATATACACGTCAAGCTCAAGTAAAACAGCAGCAGATACTCCCCAAAGTTACAATTTAAAAAAAAAAAAGCAAAATAGTATGAACTCTGAAAGGAACACTGCTCTTCTTCTGTAAGTGTCTCCCAGTTGTCCCAGCGCTGTTGTCCGTACCTCACTGGAGTGGCGCAGCTGGTGCGCCTGAGCAGTGGAAGTGGATGTTCTGCCACTTGGTGTCTCTGCGATGCCAGACGCGAGTTTCCTCTGACTGGCTGGACCGCGGCCGACCCTGGCCGTCAACATACTGAGTCAGGCGGATGTAAGCGATGCAGGCTGCGTCCTCGCCGATCAGGTGGACGTGTGGGTTCAGGATGGTGGTGTGGATGGGCTTGCTGTTCTTGGCCAAAACTGAAAAGACGGCAGAGGCAATGATAGGAGAAGTTCAGCTTTCTTGGGATGGAGCTTTAGTTTCCTTGTGATCTATTTTATTTGTACAGCAGCTAAATGAGCCGCACTTTGTGATTTTGACTAACCAGATGTGTATATTTACACTACAACTAAAGATAAACAAGATAAAACTAAAAGAAACATGATCAGGAAATTAAAAAAAGTAGTATGACCTGAGGAGTGAATTTTAAAAATGAAAGCAAATAGCATCAAATCTATCAATCTTACGGTTCTCAAAGTAGAATCTGTGGAAATCCATTCCCTCCACCAGGTTGCCGAGCGCCTCCGGCTCAAAGGAGGTCAATCCAGGATCGCAGATCTTACTGAGGAGGAAAGAGAGGGTGACGTTAATGAAGCCAAACGTTAAGATTTTAACTATGCATCGGAACACAAACCACGCACGAAATAACGCAATGACTCACGCGTATGCCTCAAAGTCTCCGTTGTTGATTGCTTCTATCAGCTGCTCAGTGATCTTGATAATTTCTTGTTTGCGTGCTGCGGAGGACAGAAGGAACAGAGTTCATCAAAGGTAATCCCGAGAGCTGGAACGATCATTTTAATGCATTAACACAACACAGATGCTCAGGCAAAGGCAATTAGGACCCCGACATACATACATGTTTCCAGTTCTCTTGTCGTTTATATAATGAGCTTGAAAAATAAGCTTAATCATGAAATTACTCTAATTGTGCCAAGCATGAAACAAAATTCTGAAAAAATGGATTCTGTGTAAAGACATCTGTGAAACCGGAAAGGCAAAGTATTTTACTTTAGTTTCGGTGGGAATACATTTCAATCGTCTCCACACATACACAATAGAGACCTCGCTCGTCATGTGATCTTGATCAACAACTGTCAGGCACACTGTAACATGAGCACACACACGGCAATCTCTGTCTATCACTGCAAGCAATGTCACATCCGTATTTAAAGACATCACAACTAGCAACCAAACGATGCATAAATCTCTGTGCAGTCAGCGGTGCTTCTCTGCGGCAGAGCACAGAGGAGGTTAATAAGGCTCAGAAACAAAAAGCACACACATCCAGATAGTTCACCTTCCAACTCAGCGGTCAAAAGAGCAGTTTAAACACAATGTACTTTACTCTACGTACCCCTGTTTACCTGAAGTAGAGGTTAAAAGTGTTAAACGACTATGCTCACGCACACAGGCCTGCACTGACATCCTGAAATGTCTCCTCGATTGGCTACCATGCGTAGGGTCGGGTAATGCTCGGTACTCACTCTGGGAAGAAGACAGGGAAAGGCTGGAGGAGGGGTGAGGGGGAGGTGGGGAGGTGGTGTGTGCAGGCTGAGGCGCGGGCCTGGCGCTAGGTACCGGTGCAGCGTCGGCCTCGGGCGCAGCGGCCGCCGACACCCTGCGAACGCTGCTTACCAGGTCTGTGAGCCGAGACACTGAGCGCCGACCGAGCGGGATGGATGAGTGGATGGGTGGGAGGGTGATGGTGATGGTGATGGTGATGGAGGTGGAATGCAGAAGAGCAGATTAGAAACAGTGAAGAGTTGGAAACAAAGAAAGACTAAAGCTATGAGGAAATCCCTCCAGCGATTTTGCATTTTAGTGGTCGTGATATCTGCAAATACAGCGTCTGCGGTATTGCCGTTTATCACACTTTTTCCACAAAAGATGGTTTCATCTGCTGTACATCAATAAGTGCAATTAAGCTGCCTTTGTATTACACATGGCACAATAAAGCTAAAGGAAACTGAGAAAGATTCAGAGGTCAAAGAGTTTTAGTTCTGTCTGAGGGTTTTGGAGGAAATTGAGTAAAACTTATTTAACTTGAACTATCATTAATAAAGATTCAGGCATTTCCTAAATCAGCTGGGCACTGTTGTTGTTAACAAACATTACTTAAAGAGCAGTAAAAAGTTAATTAGTCGGGGACTCTTTTCAGCATTAATACACATTTACAGCAACAGGCAGGTGTATGTGGGACTGACGCGATGGCACAGAGGAATAATCATCATCGGGCTTTGGCTACACAGACGATTCTAACTAATAGCATCAATTCATTGTTGGTTTTGCTCTTTCATTGAATTTTTTGTCATAACATTAACATTGGCAGCCTCGTCCTTTAATAGAACAACATATTTTGATTCTGTAGCTAGAGGTTGTTTAACACATTTTCATATCTCTTTAGTGCCATTCCTCCCTGACTTAAGAAGATTCAGTTAACCTTTAAGCATAAAAACTTGAAGGGATTTCTAAATATGTAGAAACACATGTACAATCCAGAAACCTTTCACTATTTAAAATAAGAGTGACAGAGCTAAGAACTAAAATGTTTTTCTCCTTTTCCTTCCTTTCCTAAAATGACAGAATCAGTCCATCTTTTCATGCATCATCTCGCTGCATGGACAGAACAAGGGGAGATGTTTTTTTTTTCTCTCTCTCTCTCTCTCTCTCTCTCGGGGACACTTTATTCTCTTCTACTTTACGCTGCCTGTCCTTGCTCGTCTCTACTTACTCTGCATGGGGGTGTGTGGAGGGGAGGGGGCGGAGAGGGCTGCTGGAGGTGGAGTGCCGGATCTCCCTTCCCCGTCAGGTGTGGGCACTGAGGCCCTACGCACTGAGCCCAGCAGGTCAGCGAACTTTGCGGCAGCTGAGTTCAGGAGGGAGGGAGGGAACAATGGGAGACAATGCACTTGCATGAAAGGTTGACCACACTAGTGTGGCCATTTGGATGAACAAAAATTGTCTTGGAGAGCGCTAAGACAAGCAGGCCAGTAATGAAATCACACTTTGGGATTAGACGTATCATTAGAGCTCTCCAAGACAATGTCAGACTCAGAAAAGGACAGTGACAGGAACATCAAAGGCACAAATTATGCTCAGAAATGTCAGATAATGTTGAGACAGTTTGTTATGGTGAAAAACTGTGTTGCTACTTCCGTTTATGCCCAAGAGAGGGAGACAGCGAGTTGTTCAAAAATGCATGTGGCGTGGGTGGAACAAGGGGGAGGATGGGATAGTAGATGAGTAGAAATACTACAAAGCATCTCAGTGCTTTTCATTATGGCATATGTAATGTTATTAGATTATTTAATAAAATGTAGACTGACTAAGAAGACTCCACTGGAGAAATGATGGACAATACAAATCTGGGCACATTCAGGATTTTTTGTGGTGCTAAATGGCAGCAGATATGTGCTTTTAAACCATGCAGGGACTATAAATGTAAAACACACAAGGGAGGATTTAGTAAAGGTAAATCACTAGTGGAGTGTGTGTGTGTGTGTGTGTGTATTGGAGGGCCATGCTGACTTACAGTGCACGGCAGCTGCGGAGCCCTGAGAGCTATCAGGCTGGGAGCTCGTACTGGACTGGGCCTTAAACGAGCTGTTGTCTAAGCTCTTCCCTGATAACGTGCACACACACAAACACAGAATGAGACCAAACATACTGTAACATATATATATGCAGAGATAACAGCCAGCCGTACAATCTGATCACAAAAAGACATCAGAAACGTCACAGTGAAGAATGAATGAAGGGCAAAGTGAGCGTGAGGCGACGGGGCGGGGGCAAATAAATACGAGATGATGAACCCGGTCAACCTTTTCCCGCTCGGAGAAATTACAGCTACTTTTCACTGACAGTCCTCTGTCACCAGATCTCATTGAAAAAGAAACATTTTCCTCGTTATCCAAGTTAATTACTCCATTCCGGCAGGATTTAGTACCGTGGTTGCTGCTGCATGTGAGGTTTTTTATTGAGACTTTAATTGAAGTCTTGGCAGTGAGCAGAGGATGGATGATGACAATGGTGATGGTCATGATAATGGGAGAGAGAGTTGGATGCTACTCATTACTACTTGTCTGTTTTAACCGGCACAGAAGGAAACGCGACACATGAACGCTCATTGACAGATAGAGGGAAAGGAAACGTCTCTGCAGGAAAAAAAAAAACCAGATGGCTTAAAGGAGTTTTCTGCCACATAACGAGATGTACGACTGCACCCTCTCTAACGTAATTAAATACAATTCACAGACCGACACTTTAAACAATACTTCACATTTTCATCGACAAATGTCTATTTTCCTTCAAAGCAGAGCGGTAAACTACAGAAAACACATGATCAACAGGAAATCCACAGAAAAAACAGACATCACAGTACGGCCTGCGGAGTTTGATTGACAGGCACTGTCTCGGAAGTGCAGCGAAAAAACATCCCAGTAATTAGTGCTCAATTCAAACACAAGTCACAAAACACAACTTCAGGATTAGCAGTTTAACAGCAAGTACTCCTTTAAATTGTAAGTGCTGTAAAAAAAAGTGATCACCTACACGACAAAACTGAAGATTAATGACTGACGACAAGCAGCTCTCTGAAACTTGTAACATATTATCTACTATAAAAGTATTGAGAGTAATAGAACAGATATGTGTTCAGATGTTACAAAAGCCAGCGCAGGCATTGGGTTACAAACCAGCTGTCGAGCACTCACTGACCTGACAAGATCCTACGAAAGGCCAACATGAAACACACTATTCCAACCAACGGGAGTCCCCTTCCTCCCGCACTCACCTGGCTCTTGTAGTTTCTCTGTGGTGCTGACGGTGCTTATCTGTCGGTTCGTATCTTAGGAGCCTTAAAAAGTGCTGCACGAGACTAACGCTATCCTAGGGTGGCGCTAGTAGAGCGGTGTGCTTTTAACTTCTCTCTGGGAACTCCGTCTCCGTTTCCTGCCACCGGGGCTAAATTTACACCTCCCCCTTTAGCCCCCCGACCTCCCCTCCCAAGGTGCCCTTGCCCTCTCCACTCCTGCCAGTGGGGTGGGGTGGTGGGGGGACTCCAATTTGGGATGTTGGAAGGGAGGGAAATGGGGGGGAGAAGAGGAGAGGAAGGGTAGGGGGAGGATACCTTTCACTGGGTATACGGGGAAAGTACAGTACAGTACAGTAGATCCTGGGGGATAAAGGTCTTTCAGGTGATGTAAGGCTCCTTTGCACTGCACTACTTCCATCAAAGGGAATTTTAATAATTGATTTGAAATGAGGGATTGGATGACAATTTATGAGTCAAGGCACCGTATTAATATACAAATAGACATTAGTTGCACCAAGTCCTTGTTACTCTAATGAATGACTTCAGGATGGTGTTGCAGTAATGTCAATGACAAGGCTCCATATCCCTTGAAAAAGTGAAAAAATGTAGATTTGAACTTGAGGTTGAAAAAAAGCATCCAACCATTATATAAGTAATAAAAAGTCGACTGCCACTTGTGGATGCAAATGTCAGGGGGTGACATGACAACATCTCCTTTGCATTACGTGTTGAATGAGCCGTTGGAAGTGTTACTTTGCTTTATTTGCTTGCTGCCAAGTTATTTAGGACCAAAGGCCAAACTGCTTCTTTAGTGCTTTCGAATAAAGGCTAGGGCCCAAGAGACTGGTGCTAAAGATACGTCTAAACAAACATAGCTCATCATGCTGTACACTTTTCCCTGCTACATTTAATTTAATGTCTGATACTAACACCATTTTTTTCCCCCCAGGTATCTCTTTTTCTTGCCTTTTCATTATGTTTTGTGTCTCGCCACTACAGGAGCACACTGAAGGGAATTAAATACATTCATCCCTGATACTGTAATCGAGTAGATTTGACTTTTGTACTTGACTTTTTCTAAAGATTTTTAATTTGTCACATTTTTACTGAAATAGTCCACCTTTTTTAGTTTTTCCTCACGTAAAAAAGCATATTTTCACACAATAAGCATGATACCAGTAAAGTAAGAGTACTTCTACCTGAATATTGTAATACTCTTTCCACCACTGGTAATTTCCTTACAGACCTACATGATGGCATTAGCCATGGTTGCTAAGGAATTTGTGACATAGCTGCAAAGCCTCCATAAGAAAGAGGAGGAGATGCAAGTGCACATTCTGTTCTGTACGCTTGGCACCGAAATGATACGTTCATGACCCGATTTAGACGCATTGTGCTCAGCTCGGATGTGGAGAACAGGGGTGTGTGCGCATGTTGGCATAGATACGCAGAGGAGGAACCCATGCATGCACAAACACACATCACACAAATATAAATTCATTCACACGATATGTGTGATATGTACCACAAAGACAGTTATTTCACAATTCTTACCGCAAGCAACAAATACACACACACACACACACACACACACACACAGACACACACAGACAACACAAGCTGCAAGCTGACACCCCACACAGGCGTGTTGGTATTTTGGAGGTGTGTATTTCTCAGCATTAAGATTTCAACTAAATGCCAACACTGTTAAGAATGTCAAACCACAACAGCATTACATGGCCTCTTTCATTTCACAGCATCCCCACAAATCACCCCCAGACACACACACACACACACACACACACACACACACACACACACACACACACACACACACACACACAACATTTCTTTACTCTTTCTGAGAAAACAGCTGAAGGAAGCAATACAGCAAAGCTCCATGAGGGGTCAGTAAGAGGTCAGCTACCAGCCGGGTGACTGCCAAGTGACTAAATTAGAGTCACATTTACACCATCCATACCACATATAACACATGCGTTTCTCTTATTTTTCAAAATAACGTTCCCCATTCACTTAACATTTTAAGAATCACAATGACACAAATGCCTACTCTATGAGGACAAAACTAGTAGCACAAGAAAGGTTTTCAACATGTGGCATCAAAATGCATTCCCACCCTGACGCTTGTGATAATAAACAAGAAGCTCATGCAAAGCAGAGCGCCAGTTATCGGAGCTTTAAGCACTCTAATAGGACTTTTCATAGGCTATCTGGACTGTCATAACATTACTTACGTTAGAAACTGTAATTGCTGAGCGTTCAAATGAAAAAGCAAAAGGTTTCCAATTTCATAAAGACAAACTCATTTGTGTAAAATAATTCTGTCAGTAACAGACAATGAACAGCTTTCATTGCAAGGAGGATTTCAGAATCCATTTCCCAGTGTGTAACTGAGGGGTGATAGCAGAGCTTGTCACAACCCACCAAACTTAACAAGCCCAAGTGGAAAGCAAACAGCCAAAACTCCTCTGCCTACTGGTTGAGCGCTATCTGCCAGTTGTCATGCACTCATTCTTTTGTTTCTTTGCCTCATGTAACATCTATATTAATCAAAGGCACCCAATGGTGGAGTTTCTGCTGTTCCACAGGTTGTTCACTTGGAAAAAAAACAGTTACATCAATACAGTAGAAATGTCAAGTGATGATTCAAAATCGGTCAAGATCCCAGAAGTATTCTGGCCTGTCGTTTGCCGCAAACAGTTCAGAACTTGACTTTTTTTGAGCCTCTGAATTTATTATGAATTATATTTTGTACTTACCTTTCACGTCCTCATCCTCCACGGTGGTGTTGCTGCTGTCCGATGATTCCTGGAGATCAGAGAACGACAGTCAGTCCGGTTTTGAGTATAACAGCGCACGTATTTGCGATGAAGACACGTGATCACACGCACATCACACGAGGGGTAAAGGGGCTTGTTTTACACGGTCAGAACACGGGCCAGCAGGGAGTATATTGCTATGTTACCATGTCACATCTTCACAAAACCAGATATGATTAGAAAAAACACCAAATACATCAGTTTATGTGGATTCAATTCAAAACCAGATGGCAAACAGGACCAAAATCAGAACTCTATAGTGATGTTAAACTGTTAGTCACAACCATCAAACCATGCCACCCAATCAATCAGCCTACAAAGCCCAATAAGTCACCTTGTCAACAGTCATTTGACTTTTTTACCCTTGGCCTAAAAAACTCTTCTCTCTTTTCGTACTCCAGGCAAAGCTGCTTCATCCTCAGCGCGTACGTGTGTATGCATCACACCATGTGGACGAGTGACGTCTTTCCTCCACAGGCTGCTCTTGTGTCTCGCTGAAACTGACATAAACCCAATGGGATGTGCCCCATCCATCTATTTCAGCTATGGAAGCAGGCAGAATGGATTCTCATAGGGCAATTATTGTCATCCTGAGCTGGGCCTCAGATCGCGCAATCTATCCATCTACCTGTCTGTCTGCCTGGCTCGGGCTGCTTTTCTCTTTACAGGCTTTCGCCAGAGGAGGAGTTAGCTTCTGATTTCCAATTAGTAGATTAAATGGGTCTAAATTCCCCCTGCATGTTGAGGAGAGTTGAGAGACTCTGTGACCTCATTAGAAGTACACGCGTGCACGAGCGGCATCGCAAGCACTAAATTGTGTTTCATTGCCTTCTAAAGAGCAGCTGGTGACCTGAGGAGAGAGTGTGTGTATGTGAGAGTTTTGGCCTCAAATAAAAGAAATATCATTATTAAGTGTGATGACACCTACAGTTTGTTTTCTTTGGTTTGAATCATAGTTTTGTTTCATCTTGCCACATCGCAGGTGAACTAGAGCTTGTAAGACATTACCTATATAAATATGACACACTTGTTTGTGCACTTTTGTATAATTAATCCTCTCTGGTGTTTATGCTAAATTCATTTTTCAGTCCATATATTGAGGCATTTCACTGCAATCTCGACTCTAGGAAGCAGAACATCTATGCATGACAGACATATGTTGACATTTGTTTCCTTATACCCATAAAATGCCACATTTTGGTTCATTTCTTGTTCAAAGTTGACATTACAAGCTCACAGTGCTCACAACATTCATCGCTCTCACCTGTCCAGATGGACTGAACTAAGTGAAAGTGCTCTAAAGTAAGTCTGGTGTGAAAATAAAAACCGTAGCAGTATTCTTCCCGGACACTTTAAGCGGCTTCCTGTGTGGCCTTTCTCTGGATTATTCGACGCCATGAACTTCACTCTGAGGACCGACCCCAAAATCAAACGCAAAGGTCATTCTGTCGTGATGCAAATCCTGGATGTTGCTTTAGAACAAATTTATGTTACTGTTCACCTTTAGCTTTATGCGTCACCGCTCAGCAGAAACAGCTTGTGCAAACATAGTGAGACACACACACACACACACACATGCATAATAAATGTTTGGTCCTGCAAAAATCATGCAGGTTCATGCACAACTCAACCCAAACACACACACACTAGTTGAACCATCAAAACTACATTTATGAGGCATTGAGACAGGTGTTGAAATATATGACTGAAAATTTATATGACATTAATTATACAACAAAATGTTAAAAATGTAATCCTTTAACTACACCAGGGCTTCTTGTCATTAGAATCTAAATTCCATGATCTGATAAAATATCAAAGACAACAACGAAGATGCAGGACGTGTTGTAATAGTTTTAGCATATAGCTCTCTAAAGTACATAAAGAAGCTTTTACTGAACACGGACACAAGCAAAATGTCTCTTGTCGTGTGTATTGGTAATTTTTGTTAATGTGCTGGGCTGTAAAATGAGATCAAAGCCCTTGAGTCTTGGTTCAGTAGATTATTTTGTGTTGATTTATCATTCTGGTGATATTACCACTGGTCATTCTTTAATAGAAATAAACACACACAGTTTTAGTTGCTTTAATTCCCTCATTGTATACAGCTGTTCATTTATAATCGAGTGGACTGTGTGTGTGTCGGGGGTCCCCGAGGTGGCATAATGAGTTCATTGCTCGATGGGGCGCAGGATAACAATGTAAGAATCCTTCCCCTGCTTCCTTCATCATGTTAAGACATTTATTTGAGGGGTTTAATCTCTAGAAACACACAGACACACATTAGTGAACCGACGTCATGGCGTGCTCACACAAATGCATGATGAAAAGAAGGATCAAACAGCAGGAGAAGATGAGGAAGAGGAGGAGAATGACAAAGAAGGATAAAGAGCAGGTCAGGACTGGGGAATAATGTATACCTTAGTCCTGTCCACCGGATTATGGATGACGGTTGTCTGAGGTTCCTGGAAGAGGAGGAGGAGGAGGAGGTGGAGGGCAGAGAAGAACATGGAATACATGAGAGAAAAGAGAGAAAGGGGAGAGAGGAAGGGGAGTCGGGGGGGATAAAGAGAAAAGACTGTGACATAAGGGTAGATAGAGATGGATGAAGTGTAAAAACGTTGGACAAAGAGGAACAAAGAGCGTTATGAATGTTGGATGAAGAGAAAATGCTTGTTAAGGTTGGTAGAGGAGAGAGGGAAGAATCCTCCAAAGCGATAGAGTGGGTGGATGAGCTGAAAACTGTAATTTGGGAGTCAGTTATGTTCTCTGCACGTGTACAGAGCAGCAGATACACACACACAAAACAAGAACAAAGACAGTACTGAAACTCAGGATGAAGTGCCACGAGCACATCAGCATTTACATTAACACACATGTCGATACAGTACAGGGCCTAAAAGTTGTGACATATTTAACCTGAACCTATCCGGGGCTTTGCTGAGCATGAGTATTCTTTATTTCTGCACTGCCCTGCTGTGCATACATAATTCTAAATCGCTGTACATGCCCTACATGTTGCGAATATGTGCAGAGTCAAGAGAATTGTAAAAGGAAAGAGACAAACAAATGAAGAGAAAATCAGCCCACTCATACAATATGAATGAAATGTGCTCTGACATAGCTAAACACTAGTATCAACATCTTCCGAGGCACTGGCACACCCAGCAAAAAGACTACGATGCCTCACAAAATGAAAAAACAGGTCATTTCAGTCCCCTTCACACCCGTCTCAACAGAAAAGGCGAGCACTAACGGGCAGATACTGGCATCGTTACAGGATCCCTTCCTTAAAGAAATTCAATGCTGTTTTTTTTTATCAGGGTTATGTGCAAGGAATTGTCTCATAAGATTAGCCATATAACTTTTCTCCTTGTTACTTTTTTCTGTTACCGACCTCCTCTAAACCTTCTGGCTGCTAAAACTATCACTTCCACATGGAGCACAGTAGGTTACAGAAAAGAGTTGTTTCTCTTCTTTGCATCTTATATTACTGAAAAGGCAGGCATCTTTTTTTTTCTTACAGTATATATGTATATATGTGTTCCTGCTGTTTTCTCATCATTGTCCTGTATAGTTTTTAACACTATGTGGTGAAGACAGTTTTCCACAACATGGACATTTAAGTTCCTAACAAACAATCAATTGACTATGGTACATTTTTAGCACCATTAGTGGCTTACAAACCCCACCGTGTTGACTCCTTGCTACCCTGCATAGCTGGCACACATATATTGATGATTCAGAGACAGATATCGTCTCCATGGTCTGCTGGAAACTGTCACTTGATGTACAGTAGATCGGAAACACCCCGTTTTCTTTGCAGCTCTCCTCTCCCCCCCCCCAGGAAGTGACACCTCTGTGATGACCAATCATCGGCTGTCTCCCCGGTGATGATGGTGGCGTTGTCATGCCAACCGTCGCCCGGGGCAACAGCAACTTGGGAGATGATGATGGTGATGAGTGAGAACAAAGTACCTGGGGTTTGCAGATTAGGGGGAGGGGGGCGAGTGCTGATGGCGTCACATCATCAGATGGGGAAGGGTTTGACCGTTACGCATCACCACTGACCTTTTACACTGCTTTATCTTTCAGGAATGTTCCAGTGGTGCACCTAAGTTAATGATTCAATTTAGATTATCCTTCGTGTGACGTGAATAGAGACAAGCCACAATTCATCCTCAGACATCTGAGAACATGTGCACATTTACCAAACTGCCTTCAGTTCAGAAAATTAAGGTCATGTACTGCAAGTGAAGGCGGTCTGTCACTCCATGGCCTGGCAGCTCTGTAATGAAGGAGTTAATGTACCAAATGGCTAAACAGCAACTAGCCCAAGTCCCTAGCAACAGCATGGAGATCACAGCCGCCCTCCCACTCTCTATTCCCTTCAAGGATCAGAAAAAAAAGCCTCCTCTGATCCACGGTTGTGCCCACACTCTATGCACAACTGTGAGCACATAAACTGCTTCCGATAGCATTGTCTGCACATGTGCAGAGTTGACCTTTGCTCATGCTAACATCACATGCATGCACACACCACACAAAAAAGGATGTCTATCATGCAGCGATACTCATTTGGCTGTGCGAGTTGCTTCATGGGTGTGACTAGCAGAGCGCTTGTCATTTTATTTCCTCTCTTGCTTCCAGTCCTTTCATCGAAGGACTGGTCACTGTGTCAAGCCAAGGCAAGGCTACTACTTCTAATACACACCATCAACCAGGTAATACCCATTACACTGTACCCAGTTTGTGACTCACTGACCAGCGGCCTAGAATCTGTAATATACTATCATAACATGCTTAGATGGAGCTCTGTATAGCTGGTGAGATAAAGCTATATTAAGTGTGCAGAAGTGTCAAGAAGCGAACCCAAACTTGCTCAGCTGTGTTACACGTCTAAGTTGGAGAGCTCATTAGTGTGGCATCTAAGACTTTGGGTGTCAGTGATTTATGACTGAGCGTGGCTACTGGCCTGGGTATATAAATGGAATGACATAATGCAGCTATTCTGGCTAAATAATGTGCAGCAGAAAATAGTGTCAGATGTGCAAATGTAACTCACTGCTAGAATACAACTACAAAGATTTCATCTTGACATTTGCTTATCAGCTTCTAGTAGTAAAACATATATGAAGCTGAATATGAGCATAGTCATTCTTCTACTAGTTTGTTTTATTTTTTAAGGAACCCTGATGGTATCAGACCTAAAAGGAAACTAAAAACATTACAAATGTTCATCTGAATTAATACTGAAATGACAGAAGGCAGTCTGGAGTAGATGTGAAAGGCAGTTTGGCACAAAGAAAAGAGCACATGCTATGAAACTGTCACTTCCTGTGGTGCTTCACCCTGAATGATGAGCGGAGCATTCACAGATAGACAGATAGCTTCAGTCATGAAAAGCAAAGTGAGGATGCAACGTTGAAGATAATCTGAACTGTCTCGACTTTTTCATGATAACTGCAATCAGGGTGCGGTTTGCTGGGGTGCGAGGAGGGGGGGGGTCCCTTCCTCTGCTGAGTTATTTTTATCCCCGGTGGAGACAAAAATTTATCCCCCTCATAGTGATTTATGCTGCTTCACCCATAGACTGTATAACATATCTAAAATAAAAATAGGCTATTTACGTGATGATGCTGTAAATGAACCAGGGGTTGCCTCCTTCCCTGCTCAGTGATTTGCAGAGATGTGGGTAAAAGGAAAGCATAAAAAGAAGACATTAGTCTACCATCAAAGACTTCTTAGTCTGACAAGTAGGTATCTACTGTATCTACTGTAGCCTATTTATTTTTATGATGTTGTGATTAGTTTATATTCAATATTGAAGTTTGCTGTGCGCTGTGCATAGAGCTGAATTCAACAGTGGCAAGAATGACATTAAGTGTACTGGCACGTCTGGCCGAGTGGTGCTCTCCCTAGTACTGAAAGTAGTGTTGGGGGATTTAATTCTGGCATGTTAAATTACATTTAACCTTTTGTTTTGTTGTATATGATCACGTCACCTATGTGTCTGGATGAGGAGTTTTTATCATACTTAGTCTTTAGTACAGACTTGACCTGAATGGACATGAAGAGAGGACAAGGTGTGAACTTGACACCACATCACTGAGTGAAAATGTTGCACTACTGATGAATTACATTTTTTAAAAAATGGATTAAAATATTCCTGCAAATGCAATGGTCAAGTTCAAGTTCATAATTATTTTATAATTGTTACTGTAACAGCTGCAAAGAATAGTCTATATAGGTCCAATGTGGTTCTGATTTATTTTCATGAATAAAAACATTTCAGAAACATCTCAGCCTCTGATTTTTTCACAAATTGCACCTTGGCTACACGACTACATGGAGGGGATTTCACCAGCGATGTTTTTGCAAAAAATGATGATGAAGTTCTTTTCTGATGCCTGAGTGGAAACTGGGTCATTACAATAACACAGTGTCACGTGATTGCCAAAGTAGTAAAGACTATATGTATGATGTAGACAAAATGTCATAGATGACTAACAGCTCCGGTTATCCTCAGTATCTATTGACTAATGTGAATACTTTAGTCTGATGTTTATAGTTTAAACGTATAGTATGTCCTGACTTTGAGCACCATGTAAGTGCGTTTACATGTTCACGCTATATCTGCAGTATCCTCGTATGGTAATGTAGCTGCAGGCAGTGATTGTTTTGATTTTTACACTGTCATGAACTGAAACCAATGGCTGCGATATGCTTTGTTAAATAGTCTGCATTTACATTAAACCTACACATTAGTTCATACAAGATATACATAAGATATACAGTACTTAAGTGGCCTTAAGTACTGTATATCCAAACCTCCAGTATGATTGTTTAATAAATGTGTATTGCGTGATCTTATTTTAACAGATTCACTACTGCTAGTGGCTGCTAATGATTGAAAATGACAGGAAATGGAATTTCCTGTGCCCTTTTCTACAACTCAACCACATATAAATATAAATGGCATGTTATACACCCTATCCACACAGATCAAAAACAGATATAAGAGAGAGAACCTAAGAAAATAACTTGGAAATCTCCCCTGGATCCCTGATGCTAGGTAAAACTCCAGCTCAGGATTCTAGACTATCTTCTTAGATATAAATGTGTACAGATTCTCTACATAACAGTGGTTTGTGGCCAAGTGCCAGAAGCCCCACAGACAATTTAACTGATATTCACACCTACAACAGAAGAGGAAGAAATACTCTCTGAAATCAGCTGGTATGCTATTTGGCTGGAAGGACAAGCTGCAGACCTTTGGACCTTGATGCCCACACAGTGAGGAAGTGCTTCTCTGCAGAGGCATGAATAGCAGAGAGGGGGTAAATTGCACTGACAGTCCCGGCAGGCATTGGCTGTCTGTTCCTCTTTGGTATTGCACTGACACAAGGATATGACACGGCAACACAATATCAACCAGAGAGCAAGTCACATAGCATCCCCACCTGCCATGGGGAAATGTTTCCTGACACAACCTGCTGGTTTACGACCTTACCGACTGCTGTTGCCATCTCAGCGGCTGAGCAAAGATCAACCACAACCAACAAGACAGACAAGAGAGGAAAAACAGACATAAGTGAGGGAGTAGGGGATTGGGGTGTAGGGTTGAGGTAGTGGTCTTGAAGGAAAAGACAGGAGGTGGAACAGACAGACACATACACACAGGTGAAGGGGTGGTTAGGAGGTAAATACCAGAGCAGGTGAAGGGATGTTTCCTTTGGGGCTGGTGACTATGCTGTTTTTGGTGCTGTTTGTCTGGGGCTGTGCAGGAAAGGAGAGGAAAGGGAGGAAACACAAGAGTGTTAACAACAGCAAGATGTGGGTTTGTGAGTGTGTGTCCATGCATGTGTATGTGAGTGCATGTGTGTGTGCGTGCTACATTTGTGTTTAACCACGTGTCCTTCCACTTCTTTCCCTTTGAGAACTAATTCTGAGCTTTTCACCTTGGTGTTTGTGAAGTGACGAGGGCGCTATAGTTATCTTGTTACGTATATTTCGTTCTTATATACTATACTCATATATACTTAACATCATTACTTTTTTTTCTTTCTTCAATGCAGCCTAAATCTTATTCATGTCTCCACCCAGTTACCGCAGTTACAGTACAATCAAGTGCATCCTGGTATTAGTTCAGTTATAAAATCCAAGCGCACCACAGAGCGTCTCTCCTGCCGGCTGCTGACAGCGCTGTCAGCCGAAGAGAATCACACTGGATGGTAGAGGAGGAGACGGTGGAGACGCTGGTATGCATCTGTTTAAAACGGGAGTTTAGCCGACTTCACCGCGTTTGACACCAGAGCTGAGAACTCGGAGCGGGAAAAATAGTCTCTCTGTGTCGCGTTGTCCTCCACTTCCATCACCCCTCTGTTTCCATAGTAGTTATGTATTTAGGTCATTTAGAGACAAGAATCTGTTTACATCCTGTCATGCTGTCACCCTGCGTTACTCTGTGTATAATGACATGACAAAAAAAAATAGAAAAATCCAAACAAACAAAAAAAAAAGGGCAGTGATTCGACTGACAAAATGCAGATTTACTCGGGGGCTTATCAACCATGCATGCATCAACTCAGTGACTTTTACGGGGGCAGCCCTAGAAGTGACATCCTTTTGGTTGGTTGCCAAGTACTAAATGGGCTGAGAATTAGAGAGAGAATTTGAGATGAGGGTTCGTTTATGTTTACGATGCCGAGATTTACACCTGTCATCTGTTTCTGAATTTCTGCTGCCAAACCAACACAAAGGAGACTAAAGGAGTTTTGTTTGTGCTGCTCAAAGCCTTTAAAAACATAGGCGTACTATATGTCTGAGTCTGGAGTCAGTAGATGGCAGGCAGCCGCAGTGACGAAGCAGTCACCTAAATCATTCATTCACAACACTGATCTGTAGTTCTGAGAGGAGACATGAGGAGGCGGTGACACCGCGTGATATCATGATGTTGTCACCGGTGGCTGCTTAGGATTCCACATCGAAACGATTCAACTGTGCCATTTGGCCCTAATGAATCACCTTTTAAGCCTCGATCAAATGCTCCTTTGAAGGCCACACATCAAAGTGCGGCCCCGTCCTTTATAGCTCGATTCCATTATAATGATATTTGCATTGAATCTAGATTACATTAATAATCTTGTTTTGGAAAAATATAAACTCGCTAAACGGGGATGAGCCCTGGGTGTTGACGTGAATCACCGAACTGACTCACTCTGAGAAGTCAGCCACCATTACATAAATCTTAATCATGTAACACTCTTACATGCAAGCAATTTCTACCAGTTCATTGATGGAGGTGAAGAGAAGTCACAGATTATTTAACGCCCCATTAAATCTTCATATGGTGTTGAACATTATAAAGAACGGAAAATAAATCTGCCATAGAGGTAAGACCGTTCCACCTAGCTCCAATGCTAAATCTAGCAGTCGAATCATCTGAGGCGACACTGTCTTGATGCTGGTTGACTGATCGAGACAGTGTAGCAATCCATCTATATAACATATGTAAGGAATTATCTTGTTTTCAGGAAATTTCTTACATTTACATTTGTAGTTTCAACCTGATTTAGAGAAAAATTAAGATTGTACAACGGAGCATAAGATTAAATAAATAATGTTTGATTACTGACTTTGAAAAAAATCCAGTGGTGTTGGTGTTATGCACTGAAGCTGAATAACTGATAACCATTTGCCACAGGAAGAGAAGGAAGTCAAGTTGGGTGTATGCACATGTATGTGTGTATGTGTTAACCAGAATATGAATTTTGTAAGCCACTGGGCTTACTCGAGAGATAAGAGGAGAGGAGAGGAAAGGAGAGGAGAGGAGAGGAGAGGAGAGGAGAGGAGAGGAGAGGAGGAGAAAAGCCTTTACATCAGCACACACAAGTGCAAAGAAACATTACAATACATACACATGCAAGACAGCCATGAAAATAAAAGCTGGTTTAAGCTGACAATAAGTGAACATACACATACAGTACAGTTATACACACCCGTCCTCAAACACCTGCATTCACGCACACACGCTAAACCAACCACAGCCCTCGTCAGCCAACATAAGAAAAGTATTCTTCATCAAATTAGAGGGGTGAGCTGTCTTAGTCAAGGCTCGTTTGCGATGTCAACTCTTAGCATTTGTGTCGTGTGTCTGTGGTGAGGAAAAATCCTTACATTCCTAGATGGCATTCAAAGAAGAAGTGACATGATGACAGCAGCCCTGACCAAACGTTCTCCAGCGTGGAGATAACTGTTGAATGTCCAAAGCCAAACATCTAATCCATTAAGACATAGTGAAAGCAGGTACATGTTGATATATAACTCAGCTCACACAAGAAAGGTCATACATACAGGAGATCACATATCATCACAAAATGTTTTATCCCTCAGGTGCACAAGGGGAAGGAGTGAAGAGGGAGAACAACAAAGGAGGAGGTACAGGAGGGATACAGTTGTGTAGAAAGAAGGAACATGCCAGGCGAGGTGGAAAAGAAGGTGCGTCAGTGCAAAACAGAGGGAAACAAGTTGGGGTCAAATTCCCTTCCAACTTAGCTGAATTTAAACAAATCGATTGTTATTGAGTTCATTTATTTCACATTTTGAATAAAGTTCAAGTTTAGCGGTTATTTACAGCATTTACATTTAAAGGGATTTACAGTCCAAGCATTTGTATTAATAATCAAAGCATCACTATACCTGGACATCCATGAAAAACAGAAGTCACCAGTGTGTTGTTGGATACCTAAGAATCAATTTACTTAGTAACAACAACACTGTATTTCTGCAATTTACTTAGCAATGAAAGATAAAATAATTGCTGCCGTAATAACTTGCCAGATTGGAGTTAAATTATTATATTATAAACCCCTATGCAGTGTTTTGGTGTCTGATAAGCTTACAAACACATGGGTCTACACTCAAACTGGACTTACTGGATAGTATTTCATGTCTCACCGGTACAGCTCCTTGCATTGTTTTAAGCTGTTCTCGGTCTGAACGCCCACTAACTCTGAAGGGCACAGGAAATTCCAAACTATGAAAAAATAAGGGAAAGCAAATATGATTCGAACAGCACAGTCTTTTGGCACTTCTAGTGGAGGTTTTAAACCATTCAATAGTGCATGCTGCAAGGTGACCCCAGTAGCGAGTGCGCTCCCACCTACCCATCATTTATTTCTCCTATTTTTTTGTTTGCAGCATGTGCATTGTCTTGCGTGACTGAGGAGTTCTGTATCCAAACTACAAGCACTACATGCTGCCTCTATTCTAAAAACTGTGCCCATGACAGATCTGGAGCAGCATCCCTGGAGTAACTCTGATGGAACTATAACATCTTGCCTCCATTACATTATCAGACAAATGTCAGGGTTAGTCTTGTTGCGGGGCACTTTGAGAGGATCACCCATCAGTCAAACAGCATGACCGATACTGTGAATTCTTCCTGGGATTTTCTGTCGATGCAGTTTGACTTTATAAATATTATGTCACTTTTTTGGCAGTTTCCGCGGCTCATTTTAACTACTCAGGTCCTTCTCAGTTTCTGTAATTCCTAACAAGCTGCTGCTTCTGTTTCCAACATGTAAAACGTATCATTTCTTGCCTACATGACACCTGACTGATGTTTGAATTAAAAAAAATGCTTCATGAATTGGGCACCACTTTGTCTCAGATTAATACTAAAGTGAAGTGAAACTGATTTAATACAGGGGAAAAGGTGGATAAAGCAAGTAGAGGGGTTGATAAATGGAGAGAGGAAGCAAAAGAAAGAGGGACTGGGCAAATGCATAAATAGCATGCTCACCATGTACTGGACAGTAGAGCTGGACTTGCGTTTCTGTCCTCAGGCGATTGATGGATGGATGGATTTATTGACGAATGGACGGATGGATGGATGGTGGTAGTAGTAGAAGGGGGGGAGAAAGATAAAGTAACCAATGACAAGTGAATGTACTGGTACAAAGAACAAGAGAGAAGCTGTCAGTCTAAACAAATCTTGTACACTTTGATGGAACGCAGGTTTCAATCCTTAATGAGCACAGGATCAGACTTTTCTAGGCAGCTGAGACAGAGCAGAAGATGGACAAGTGTTTCCTCTCGTAGAAACAAGATTCTGAAGTGTTACTACGAAAGTCGGGAGGTGCAAGTAGATAGTTTAAGTGGAAGTCATCAGGAAGCAGAGATAACAGTGGTACGCAGATTATGGAAGAGCTGTGCACGCGACAAAAATGTGACCCGCTGTTCTTCTGTCAACAAATTAAGAGCATTTGCGAAAGGAAGAAGCAAGATGGAGGCATAATAGGCCTGCAAGACAAAAAAAAGAAGCAAAATTTATTCTGTCAGAATACAAAAGCATTCTCCCAGAACTTAATTAAGATCAGAACTAAATTTAAGATCATGACTGGCTTGTAAAGTTGTTACATGTAGCATTTGCATATCAATGAATTATCAGTACATTGACTTGGTGACATAAGTGTCATTACTTCAAATGAGTGAGACCAAAAAACATTGGAAACCTCACCTGGCCTCCACACTGTATCTTTACATTCTTGTGAGATCAGGCTAAATCTGTAATATTGTTTTGTAGCATTTTATCAGTTTACCTCACATCATATACTGTATTGATGTATAAGGATGCTACACGTAATAACTTCTAAAAATAACAAGAGACTGTGTGTGTTACCAATTTAACAACACTGCATGAAATGCTGTAGGGAATGGCGTTATTGGCAGGTAGCTGGCAGCAAGGGAAATGACGATGGCGTGTAACTAGTGCCTGCTCGCAAAGAGCAGGTGCCACAGCTGAAAAACGTCAGGTGCCATTACGCATTTATAAACCAGCGGGGGAAAAAAGAAGTAGGCGAGGTCAAGGAGAGGAGGTCAGAGTTGCCAAGAGAACAAGGGGAAAGAATGTGGAGGGAAGAAAAAGAGGAGAAACAAGAGAAGCAGGAAAGTAGGGACGGCAAGCGAATGAAGAAGATGCCTTCAGAAATGGTTTGGGGCGAGTGTGTGGGGAGCCTGTTGCTAGGCGATGAGTGCGCCGCAGTGGAAGTAAGCGTCTATTTCTGTCGTCTGAGTTTCCAGGGTCCAGACTGGCAGCTATTCCTGGAACCGGAGTCACATTCCCTGCTGAACCGACTAAGCAGGGAGAAAGGGGAGGGGGGGCATGTGCACACACACACGCACACACGCACTGCTGCACATGCACATAAACGAACCACACATGCGTACACCCACGCTTACGCACACTTGATGTACAAGCATGCTCACACCCCCATCAGCGCTTTCGTTCTTTTTAAACTGACAAACACAGACACGTATACAAACAGACACACACACACGTATGTCCATGTGCATGTGCGCAAAGCTCAACCTAACATAATATACACTGCTGAGCAGCAAACACATTCGTTTGCATGTATGAAATGTTCCAAGCTTTGTCGCACACACTGCACACACATTAATGGAAGCTGCGTGTGGGATGTGTTACTGCAGTGTGTGTGTATGTGCGAGCGTGGGATGGTAAGAGATCTTCATTAAAGGATGAACAGGAATGTGGGGTTAAAGACCAGATGGGGTGAGCAGGAAAAAGAATCACTGAAAGAGGAGGAAGAGACAGAAAAGGAGGGATGAGAAGGAGAGGAAGTGATAAAAAAAAAAAAAGGAATGGGGAGGGCTGACAGATGGTTACATTTAATAATGGAGATGGAGAGGTGGCGATGAGCTGAATAATGCCAAATCAAAATAAAGGGTGCTTTCGGAAGGATGTGCTACTTGAAGCTTGTGCATTGGCTGGAAACACGCAGGCTGATACATGCACGTACACACAAAAGCACAAGAGCACACGCATGTATAGTATACGCACGTGTCCACAGATATGTACCCACAGTAGGGCTGTGGCTTTTTTCAAAAATTCTCTGAATATTTTTACTTTTCACACATAAAATGGTGAGTCAGTAGAGGCTCAGCAGAAAAAAACAAAACAATAAATAACACAGCCTCATGGAATAGAGGAAACAACACACCCGATAAGATTATGCAACACACACACACGCACGAGACACAAAATAAATTAGGTAGAGACAAATTCATTCAACTGTAAAGAGCTACACAGAGCTAGGCAAAGGAAAGTAAGATTAGCCAGATCAGGAAAGAAGACAATAGTAGAGAGCAGAGAAAACAGCAAAGAGGAAGAAGAGGTAGTTTGTAACCCTGGTAGATGAAGCAGGGAGCAGTCAAGAAGAAAGAGAAGGGCAGAAGTGGGTGGAGGACATGTACTGACCCTTACCTTGACATCTGCCTTTTTGTTGAGCAAGGTCTTAGCTGCTGCAATAACAAGCACAGGAAAAAAATAACCAGTCAGAGGTGGAGATGAGCAGAAACGGAGATTAGCAAGTATAACAACAATGACTCAATGTTTTTCTGTTACATCTTTAATCTACATTAACGCCTTCGGGAATTACATTCATTTGACTTTGTGAAATAATGTTCGTTATTAACCTCTGTAGTGAAACTGTTCTCAGCAGCCTATTGATAAAACATTTAAACTGTGTTTTATTGTTGCAGCACTGTGACTCTTCCAGCTAGGAACCCTGCGACCTCCAGAATTCACTAGATACTAGGAATGGGTATGAGTAACTGAGTGATCTATTAGTCATACAGAACAACCCGCCTTGATCTTTTTTTGTCACAAAAGCTGCCTGTGCTTCAAATTAATTTGCACTTTCAAATAATTGAACAAAACTTAATTTGAGCTTTTGTTCAGTTGCCCGAATAGACAGGGCTGCAAAGCTGCGTCTGAGTCGCCTTTTTCTCGTGTAAAATCTCACAAATGATATGCTCGCTGACAAAGATTCGGGTGATAAAACCAAATTATGGTGGAAAAGTTGGGTACCAATTGTGTATACAAGGATACCTTTTAAATAACAACTGTTCCCTCCTGCCAGCAATCAGTACAGAATCAAACTCATTATGCAATCACACAATCTGTAAAATAAATGGAAATAACTAACCCTACTAGAGGTACATTAGAGTGATGCAAGGGCTTTTATAGATCTAGAAAGGTACAACATACTCTACAGGTGGGTAGGTCCCAAAGTGTGAGGTGTTAATGGCCAATGCTGGTCAGGTGGACTAGGAGTTTTTGCAGTTAGACAGCATCTGCCATGTTCCCTCCCATCCTTCAACCAAATATCCATCACATTTCCTCTGTCTTTCAATAATACATCGTTGTCAGTGAAATAAAAATGTACTCTCATTCACTGTTTCACATCAATTCTCAAGGTTCCCTTTTGTCCGCGAGGAAGCAGAAACAAAGATGGCTGCCGTGCCTCTAAACCCAACAATAAGCCCTGCCTTAAAGAACTCTGAGGGGGCCTTCAGGAGGATTAGTCTTCAGTCTGCTCTCTCTAGTGAAGGGTAATGATGGAGGGTGGTGAGGGAGGAGGGTAGGAGAGGAAGAGTGATACCGCAGACACAGTCCTGTGATGAGCATAATACCCATAATCCCTTACAACAGTGGAAATTTCATGCAGACAACAGAAGACGCTCTACGGGACGTCTACCATGACTGCACTGCTAAAGTACGGATGGCAAGGTGGTCCGATTGCATCAGATAGATACAGATAGGTCCCCTGCAGAGGACCCAGAATAAGAGCCAAACACGATGTTGGTGTCGGTGGAGGCTGTGGGCGTGTCTGTGAGGATGTATACAGAAGATTAACGCTAGCAAGACACCTGCAGATATCGAGAAGATTGGCTGAAAAGTGCTTAAAAGTTGACACCAAAGAAAATGCACTAGAAAACTTGTCGGTAGTGTAAATCTGCCACCATGGACACAGACATACAGGAGAGGAGCTCTGGCATAAAGGAAGTCATGTGTTTTACATTTCCCATTTTATTGGGTTATCTGTTTGGCTATTATATATCTCCAACAGTTACAAACGTTATTTTGATTTCTCTGTGGCTGTGGCTGTGTCTGAAACGCTGGAGGGTTACTAGTATCCAAATTTTTTTGATTGACTCAGGACACATTCGATTTTCAAGCAATTTTGTTCCAATAATTGGACTGATTTTTTGATTATGTGTCATATGTCAAATATTTAAAAAAAGGATACATTTGTATTTTAGTGGTATTCTAAAAAGCCTCTATTAGTATAGAAGTGTGTCAGAGCTTTACTGAAAGCACTGTTTAAGGATTGTTTTATCACAGACCAATAAACCAGTTAGCACACGAGATGATTTGATGTCATTTTAAGTCATCTCATTTGAGAAGATTTCTACTGAACAACAACAACCTGTCCTACGTCATAAAGAATAAAACAGTAAAATTGAACTGTTTCTCCCCTTGCTGAGGACCACTTTAAGCTTGGTGGCACTGCGGAAACAACTTTGGCAAATCCTGCTGTCTATTACCTGCCGGTCCAAGTCCCAGCCTCCTCCTCTCTCTCTCTCTCTTACTCTTGTAGACGTAATCCTTACTGGGACTTATTAAGGGGGGCTGAGTGCAATTTCAAGTCTAATGAGATGCAATCATTTCAACAGCCAGCCATATTACATGAAACACTATTTCTGTCTATCTTTCTTCCTTCCTTCCTTCCTTCCTTCTCTCTGAACATCTAGCTTTGCTCTGAATGCCTCACTTCTGTTTCCAAAAAGGATCTAAGCCAGCTACATTGAATTTGTAGGTAAGAGGCCTGAATTCAACTGGAAAGTGATTTCTTAGGGGAACAAGGGTCCGATCACAAGGAGAGCAGTCCAAAATGCAGTGGAGTCCTGGTGACAAGTTGCAGTTCTTTTAAGTAGACAACCACATCCTGTCATATTGTCTTTTTAAGCTGTCACTTGAAAAGGGGCGCAGTGATCAAGAGAGAGTGACACGAGATAACATTATGTCTTCGCCGTCTCATTTCCTTTTCAGCCTCAGTAATGTAGTATCTCATGTTTGGAGTAAGGTGTGCATATTCAGCATTAAAAGAAGTAGCAACACGAAGTGATAAAGAAGCACTATATAATCCAGAGGGATATGAGAGTGGCATGGATGTGCATGGTTTATTGTTGTGTTGTTCTTCCTCAGTCTCCTTCCAAAGGCTGGTTGTTACTGAGGAGAAGAAATGGGGCCAGAATAGTGTCAAGTCCATTCTCTCATATTCTCTGATGGCTTGGCACAGGAGGAGAGGATATGAAAAGAGAGGAGGGAGGAAGAGAAAGGAGAGGAGGAATGAAAGTGATAAGGATATCTCACTGTGCTCTTTATAAACACCGTTATTCTGTCAAAGTGTCAAAAAGGATCTTCTACAAAAACCCAACATACAGGTTGCAAAAAAAACGGCTTGGATTCCAGTGCTGAAGAGGCAATCGCTGCGGAAACCTGCAAAATCAAAGGTAGCTTAATTCAAACCGAAGGTGGAGAAGCAAGGGGTGCTCCTTACCTTGCCACAAATTACACATGAAGCAAGAAGAGAGAGGAGGAAGAGATTAAAAACAAAAGCACCAGTGATAAAATTCCACTAAAGACACGCAAGATGCACCACTGTTAAGAGCGAAGCAAGGATGGGCATGGGAGTCACATGGAGATTGAGTGGTAAACATTGCATCTTTTTTAAGTGTGAACCAAGAACATTTTCTACACATAGCAGGCCAGGACACATCAAAAGATACCCTTCTCCTGCATGAGCGTTGTGTGAGGTCTAGTAGATGGTGATTGTATTTGTGTGAATGAGTAAGCAAGATAGAGTGAGTCCTCCAGTAAGCCAGTGAGGCACAGTGAGGCTGATAGGGGGAGGCAGCCCACTATAAATGTTTGATTGGAGCCTAGTGGAGGTTAAGGGACACGGAGAGGGGCTGCGGAGTCCCGGTGGGCCACAGAAACAAGGACACCACCACTACTTCTGTCTTCTTGGCTCAGCGCTAGACTCTCACGTGAAGCTCTTTGCCGTTTATGCCTGTGGTTAATTTCTGTATACTCAAAACAAACACATCAGATCAGATTCACATTTATTACAATCTGCGGCAATTCCACTACCCTTGAACTTCAATTGTTTAAATATCTGTTGCATTGAAAATACTTCACATAAATGTGTGTGCCACTGAGCACTTTTGTAGTGATAAGTGATTTAAAAGACGTCCAATGGCTCAAGACAACAGACTGTAAGAAAACAGTGTGTTTGTCGCTTTGGATAAAAACGTCTGTGAAATAAAATTATTTGGTGATGTTACACAAGGAATGTTTTGATGCTTTGATTTGGATTAGCGCAGCTGGAATATCTTAAATAAATAATTGCCATGATAAACAAACTAAAGTGGCCATTTCTAGCAAGAATGTACTGGTGGAGACAGCTGAGGATGTAGCAAGCAATAAATCCCAGTTATTTTTCTCAAGGGGGTGGCTAACCGAACAAGAGCTTTAAGCAAGTAAATATTGGACTTAAAAAGATAATTCTGGTTTATTTTAACCTGGCGTATTTCCCAAAAATGTGGCCACTGTGGCTCAATGGGTCATGCTAAAATTGGGGTAAAAAAAGTACTCATGCAAAATATTGTACATCGGGGCAAGCTGTACAAGCAAGTTTCCTGGAAATCTAAAATTACAATAAGGCTAGATAAAGTTTAAGAGTGAAAGTTTAGTAGCTATCTGCCTTGTGGGAATATACTGTGCATGTTCATTGCTCATTGATTTAATAATCAGTAAATAGAGCAATATAAATTCTCAGCATTGTTTGAGATCTCCAGCAGAATTGTGACTTTAAAATTATATCAGTGCAAGAAATTTTTAATATAGAAAAGACATAGCTTTAAAAGGTTTTTGACTTTGTGAGAACCAGCCCAGCCTTGCATCTTCCACAGTGTTCACCATGCACCACAATCCCCGTGTTGCAGCGCATGCACCAGTCCAGTGCCCCATGCAGCATTCACCGACAGCTCTCGGGCAGTTTTCCATCCTTAAAGTGACAGGGGTGAACTTTCCAGTGTCATTGTTAGTCAGAGAAAAGAGAGAGGGAAATAGGAGTGAAGGGAAAAGATATGAGATGTGAAATGATGATGGAGAGAGGTAAGAAAAAGTGGGATTGATGCTGGTGCTGTTCTAGAAAGGTAAAGGGTGACTGGAGGGACTACAGTGACCGGAGAGGTTTGAATGACAGAATATAACGAAGGAAATGGGGAAAGAATGGGGTGTTCGATGCGACAGAGGTGAGGTGGAAGGAAGGAAGAGTGAAGAGAAAAATAGAGAAACAAAGAGACAGGACAGCAGTCTACATGGGTCGAGGCCATGCTCTGTGGCTGCGTCTAGATATGAAGATGATAGGATGAGCACGGGTCAGTGGCGATGACAGAGCAGTGACGGGTGCTGCGGAGATCCTATCAAATCTCAGACAGGGGGTGACATTTGTGTTGATGTGGAAAATGAGAGCAGTAGCTGGGCTTCCATCCAAGTTCTTTAGAAATTATGAAGCATCAACTGACATATTCACTAAAACATCTCCATTACTGCAAAACCGAATTTCTGATTCGCTTGAAATGATGGCTTATTCTTGATGACAAAATATCTGTCTCTGATGACTTCATACCGTCACTCTCAATCATGCCATTCTTTTTGCTGTAGCTGTATTTAACTAATGCCTTCAATGAAAAAAATATAAAATATGGCCGACAGCAGATGTATAAGATCTTTTCTAACAGCTGACACTTTTTCTACTTTTCTTATTGATGTTATAAAAAATTCAAACACTTATTTTCCTTAATCAGGCTGATTGAAAACCTGCTAAATAGTTAGATGGAAACATAGCTAATGCTGCTGCTGATGAGTTGATGGGAGATGTAGTTTGCGATGCGTCAGCCATCATGCTCTGAGCTCCCATGCTGAGAAAGAAGGAGGTGGCAGAAAAAAAGAAATAGAAAAAAACAAAGAGGGGAAGGGAAGAGGAGGAGGAGGAGAATACGAATAAAGAGTAGAAAAGACAGGGATAAAGAAGGGTGAGGGGGGAGAAGGGTGGCATGCCCTGGGTGAGCCACCATGCTACCTTGTTCCACCAGCCCTGCGGTGGTGCCGGCGGCTGCAGCCACTGCTGCTGCAGCCGCAGTTACAGAGGCTGGAGCGGTGGTCTGCCTGCTGCCCACTGTTATGAGTCCAATACCCAGTCACACAAGGGAGTCAGGGAGAGAGAGAGAGAGAGTCATATGGCAAGGAGGAGAGTGAGAGAAAGAGGTGAATGAGGAGCAGGGGGGTAAAGATGGAGAAGGGGCGGAGTGGCGTTAAGAAAGAAGAGGACAGGAAGTGAAGGAAGAGGGTGAGGGAGGTGGGCAGGGTGGAGAAAAAGAAAGAGGTTGGGAAAGTGAAGACACAAAAAGACAGAGACAAACAGAGCTCATTAGTTTAGAACAGTGGTTCTCAAAGTGGGGTCAGCAAACAGGGGAATGATTTATTTTCACTATAATTCCATCCATGAGTAACAAAATGACAGAATTTATGACTATTTTGTGTTTCATACACCTTCTGTAATAAAATATCTTATCAGATAGGGGACCCTGGGACACAATCTTATCAAATGGATAAGAATTGACACAAATGGATCTAATTTGTGTCAGTTTAGGGGTCCTTGGAGTGAAAAAGTTTGAGAACCACTGGTTTAGAGAAGGGGGTTAATTCATATACACAGACAACTGACATAATTTGGCTGTGACACAAAATCTGTCAAACATGAACCCGCTGCTCTGACAGGAGGGTCACCAGAGAAAAATGTCAGTGAGAGACACAGATCTTAACTTTCATCTGAGACTCTTTGATGCTTGCATTTTTGTCTATACGTGCTCCTGAAAATGTCATTGTTGTTAGGAAGATGACGGTGATGATGATACAGAATTTAGTCAAAGTTAGTGAATGTTAGTTTTGCAGTGCTCAATGGCCTTAATAACTGTCAGCAAAATTCATTTACAGTAGGCAGTGTACTCCTTGCCATAAAGAACTTTAATTTAATAAACCTCATATCATATGACTACCACAAGACATTACATCAACATGTGGAGGGAAATAGAACCGCCTCTGTGTCGGCACAGGGATAGTGATACATGGATCTGTATAATGCATGATTCATAGCATTTGATAAGGATATCGTAACCCATTGCATAAAGCATTTATGTTGGTTTTTCAGTCGATGTAATGCGCTACGTCTATCTTTTTCCAGAAGGCCTTGCTCCTTTTTTTAGTTTCTCAATCTCTCTCTGACTCATTTACCTGATGACCTCACACTTATAATGGAGTACCACTTCCTAAGAAGAGGAAAGAGAAAAAGGTGTTTGAGAGTGGTGACACAGCCAGGTCACACACTTGGATTGGTGTATATGTGTGTGTGTATGTGTGGGAGTTGAAGAGCTGAGTGGTTGTTTGGTGAATATTCAGACCATTTCCCATTGCAGAGCTTACAGTGTCAGAGGGGCTGCTGTGAGTCATGTTTATTGAAGCAGCATGCTGGCACGCTCACACACATGAACGCTACTCAGACACACGCATACATCCATATATGCAGAATACACATGTAATGTGCAGGAACACTGACTCTGTGATTGTGATTTCATTAAAAGAAAGTGCTTAAGTTGAACAATTATCATCAAAGAACTGCTCTGAATCCTTCCAATACTCCATTACTCAACACTCATCTATGAAGCTTACAAATTGGCTTCTTCCAAACCTGACTGCACTTAAAAGGTCTTGCATACAAATTCAGACGTCTTGTTGCATTCTAAATGGTGAAATTCAACGTTGATCTCTCATTTAAGTGACGACAACACTGCTGAAAATGCCTCATTAAGTGAAACTGATCAATCTCTTTTGCTTGGATGTTGTGTAATTTTTTGATCGTCCCTACATGACACAGGAAAGTACAATTCCCAACTAAAGAAAGTAATTTGTGAAAGTGTCTCTGAGGCAGCCTTAAGAGGAGGGAGGTCTTGTCTACCTTAAATTATAGCAAAGATTTTAAATCAACCTGAAACCATCAAGAAAGTGTCATCTGTTACAGAGATATACACGAATACAAAGACAAGTACACAGACACAAACATCCACAGCTTGCTAAGCAAATTTAGTGTTTCCCTGTATTCTAACATGGCAGCCTATGAAAAGATTATTTTCAAAATACTTCAGGTTCAAATGGTCTTACAGGTTGGACTTTTATAAAGTGAGGACATTTAGGGCGATGGTAAGTATTTAAGTGTGGTATAATTACTGTCAGTGTGTAACTCTCTCCTCAGTGCAGACATTACCACATCAGTTAATGAGAGTGGTAGTTAATTAACTGATTGCCTGTGTTGAAAATAAGCTTAAAGTTAGCTAAAAATGCTAATTTGTCGACTGTTCGTCACCATTTTATAGTTACCATGGACTTGTTCACCATTCTTCTCTCACTGAATTTGATTTTAATGTGGAAGATTTGTCTAAAAGTCACATCCATGTGAAGCTGTCACCATCAATTTAACAGCTGTTTTGCAAATTAACTTTCTTCGAGGGGACAAAGCCCTGCATTACATGGGTCTGAGTCTTATTACCATCGTAATGAACAATAAATACATACAGTAAATAAAGATAAGGGAAACACTGAAGTTGCACTAAGATGAAATGAAAATGTAGTTTTGCTTTTGACAGCATGCTCTTTAAACTTTATACTTAAAATATATCTCTTTGGTCAGGAGAGACGGGTCTGTCACTGAATGTTTATCTTTACCAGTGTTTATAAGGCACATGCCACCATTTTATCATATCAAAGGAAGTCTGATTTGCGTTTTCCTCACTGGCACAACAAAAGAAAATCTTAGTTTGAAGTTTATTTTCTCACAGAGAACGAAGCAGTGATCAGCTTGGATTCACAGCAGTTGCAAATTTTGGGTGAAGTATCACAGGGCCACAATGATTCATCCATTATGGTGGCATGTTCCTCCAAACCAAACTAACTGTTACAGACTTTCTCATATTTAACAAACATTTTAGCCTCCCTTAGTAATTATTATTAGTATATAGTGATACAACTAACTGGCATGCAGGCCTAAAATACCTAAAGTTATCACTGTAACACAAACAATAAATTGACTGATGTTTGTCTACTAATATGAACCGTATATTCACGATATGAGAGTTACAATTAATTATAGTCATGCAAGACTTACCAGAGAAATTTCGAGAGACCAGCATGGTGGTGAGAATGGCCCCCTGGGAGGAGAACAAAAAAGAAGAGTTCAGTTTTAACGATTTAAACCAGTCACATAATAATTTTGACGTATTTATACAAATGAACATCCATTTTGCCACTAAGTGATGTACTGCAGTAGTGATTCAATCAATATCCAGGCGATCAAAGCTTTTACATCTGCTGCTCTAAATCCAAAATAAAGGTAGTCTTTCCTTAGAACAATACAGACTCTCAGCAGGTGAAACTTAATTTCCATTGACAGAAAATCCAAAGAAAAAAAGTACATTGAAATAGTAACACCCATTCTGTTTGACTGACAGATAAGAAATGTGGAGTGTCGACTACATACTGACAAAGATCCTTTATGAACTATGACCGCATACAAATGTCCCCACAAATTAAATCATCACACTTGAAACATACACTTGGCTCTACATATCAAGTGATTTTCTGAGTAATTTGAAGATATTTAACAGTTCATTTTTAGGACATTTTACAGACAGGGTGGTGCAATTTAGTGCAAATTATAAGGAAAGAACAGGAAAAAGTAGTTGGTTTAGTTGGTAAGTGCTGGTTCACACACAGCTGTTCATTTGCAAAAATTCTCAATAAATTACCCTAAAAAATTCTTTAACAGAAAATACTTCGTTTTCAGTGTAGTTTTGTGTGACAAACTACATATTAGCATATTAGATTGTTTCTTAAAAACTCTACAATCAGCACGTTTCCCGTAGGCTTTACTACCAAATTACATAACTTTTAAGTATTTTCTATCAGTTAAACAATTGTCAAGAATCTAATTTATTTATAATATTTGCAAAATAACAACATTTAAATCCAAATATACTGCATGGGTACTAAGGAACTAAACAAACACTTTTTTCAGTTTTTTCTCATAATTTGTACCAAATCGCACCACCCTGTCTGTAAAATGTCCTAAAAATTACCTGTTAAATACCTGCAAATTACTCAGATAATTTCCAGGAAATTAGTATTAAATTAAGGGACCAGTAAAATAAAGCGTTACCATCAAACATTTGAGCAGCTAAATGCCACTAAAAAAAAGGTCTTCCTACTGTCTGTTCATAATCAGAAATCCTTGTCTGTAACCTCAATATTACATAAAGAAATCTATTTTAAAAATAGACATCCAGCTACATCACAAAGGACAAGCAGAATTGGCAAGGACAAATTTGACAAAGCAAAAGGTAGGTACAGACAGACTCAAATCAGTGAAAGTGTCTAAGACAGAAACAATAGAGATAAAAGAAAGAGAAACTTGAGAGCGAGATAATGAAATAAAGAGAAGAAAAAGAGACGTGTAAAGCAGCTAATCTTGTCACTTTTTTCTCAAGGGAGATCATTTACAACTTACGGGGCTATAAAAATGATAATGACTTGGCTTTTTTTGAGTGGCATCTCATCTTAGCTATTCAAATACTAAGTATATTACCAACCTCCACAACTCTTTAATACCATGGTCTATTTAAGAACTGTGAAGGTCGATAATATACTTAGTGCCTGAATAACTAAAATGAGATGCCACTCAACAAAAAAACTGTACACAAAACAGTACAGTTGTGTTGAAAAATAAACACCTGTCACCTCTTTTAGCTTAGAGCTTTGGAGCATATATTACTGTATCTGTTAGATCTACCTGCTGACTATGAGACAAATATGAGCCCAATAGATTGTCTACACTGTTGGATATCGATGTGACATTCAGTGTTTGAGTTATTTTAACTGTCTTGTTTGTTGCTGAGTACTTCTTTTATCACATGTACTTTCTCTCTCCCTGTTTTGTCTATTTCACTTACTGATTTTGTAAAATATTTCCTAGAATGCATTTCACAGTCAAAATAAGTTTAGGAATACATACTAAGCATGGCCTCTAGCTGATTTTCTATTATAGGGTTTAAGTACTTTAGGGTGGACATTTCCTACTTATTGGTCATTTAAAAATTATCCCTAATAAAAATGTACATAACGCAGACTTAAAACACAATTCTAAACTTGCACTAATGGGTCAGTTTCAATTTTTGAGACAGTTTTTGTTCCTTCTGAAGGAATTTCACACAGAAAACTAAACAAATCTTCTGGCAATATCTCTTGTTGTACAATTTGACCTCCAGTCTCTCATACATGCTATTTGACTTGTCTATAAACTCATGGGAATGCATGAGTGTACAGGAACTTTTTTCTATGCATTGACTAAGAACATTTTATTTTTATACATTAAAAGAATTTTGCTTTATTGATTTCATCTATTTTCTCTTGTTTGTTTCTGATATTTAGCACTGTATGCACCTGGATGTCTAACCTTGCCAGTGCCCATTTCTTTTTAAATGTGAAAAACCAGAGACACCAGAGACGTTTATGTTGATGGCATGTTGGTTGATTGGTCCAGCATGTGTCTGCAGCCACCTGTGTTTCTGCTTCCAGTGTCCCATGTGCTGGCATCTGAACCATGCCATGACTGCTCAAAAGCAGCAGGGTAACAGTGACATGGCTAAGCTGTTATATCCACATAAAATGTCAGCAATAAATCAGTGTAGGAGGGCTTACTATGTATGTAGGATAACTTTGGATCTATATTCTTACAGCCTATAAGACCTCAACACCAGTCAGGAGAGAAAACACTGGTGTCTTTTATCTTATCTTGAATCTACAGATCAAATGCATTACAGGAAAATAATAGGAAGTGTAAATACCAGCCCTGGCAATATTTCTACTACCCAGTAGTGTAATGATTTAAATTAAAGAATAAAGGAAAGGACAGCAGTAGAAATGATTTTATTCCACACGATAGCTTATTAGAGCGGAAGAGGATGATGGGGGAGAGTGTAAGCATGCTAACAGACCTTAAGTTTTCTTCTGGCATTGAATTTCTTCAGGCACTCCACAGTCTCCTGTCTGTGCATCATAGACGCCACTGTGGACCGTTGCTGGGAGAAGGAAGAGAACAAGGAAGAGCAAGAAAAGATGAGAAAGAGGACATAGGACAAATAGAGGGAGGTTTAGGCAAAGAGGATGAGGAAAGACATCAGTTAATCAAGATCATTTGTTTGCTGTGATCAAACCACTTGTTTGTCTGAGTGAAATGTCTTTTCTACGCATGCAATAATGTCACAAGATGTGTAAAAATAACTGTATCTCCTGACGGGATACTTACGCAGACCCATGGGTGTTTGAGGGCCTCCTGAGCAGTGATCCTCTTGGCTGGGTTGATGGTCAGCATCTGGTTGATCAGGTTTTTAGCCTCAGGGGTCACTGTGTCCCACTCTGGAGAAGGGAACTGGAGGGGAAAACAGGGCTTCTTGTCTTAACATTCAGTGTAACAGGGTATCCAAGGTCCTCAGAAAGCCAATTTGAAGTAAAATGTGTAACCATTGCTGTTACTGTTCCTGTCTGTCTTCATCTGAGAGTTCACAACTATGATCAGTTTAATTTAATGTTGTCTAAATTAAGGTCTTAATTTGGGGAGGAACACGCAAAACACCATGGTCATCTTTAAGATTTATTTACTACTTCTAACCTATATTAGCCCTTATAATACAAATGGCCATATCCATAAATCAGCTATAGAGTGCTTAACATTGACAAATAATCTGCCAGTGTCTTATAAAGCACAGAGGAGCTTTCCAGTTACTTCACAACATTTGTACTACTTACATTCAGGCTACGTTATTTATATATATTTAGGGCCTTACAGCTCTCCAATATTTGTGTTTTTTTGTCATTAGATACTGAAAACAAATCCAGCTGCATCCCGGTTTATTATCATGATTTCTGTTTGTGTTTTGTCTCTTTTAAAATCATATATTATCACTTCAAGTGTTGTGCTCAAGGACAGTTTGACATGTGGACAGGAAGAGATATTATAGAGAATATATTTGTATACAAAAATATACAATATGTCATTATGAGATATAGTACATTTTACAGCACAGCACAGTAGACATGAACCCAGGATGTTGTAAATACATGAGCACTGAGCACTGAGCAATTTGTTAAGAAATTCCAAACCCATCAGGTCCTGTTGTGTTTGGACATTAATATTGAGGTCTGTGTCCTATGAGCCCAGAATCACTGCCAGAGAGTTAGTCACCCTCTCTCTCTCAATCTCTATTTGGCATAAAGTTGACTGTGATCTAAGGTGAGGCTCCCTGTTTTGCACCCCCTGAAATATGAATGAGGTGACTCAGTTATGTAACCGTTGCCAAAAAGGAACGAGGGCAGTGGGAGGAGAGGGGAGGGCATTACAGCAGGAGGGGAGAGAAGAGAGTAGAAGGGAGGGGAGGAGAGGAGAGGAGAGGAGAGAAGAGGAGAGGGACTCACATCATAAGCCCCAGCCTTGATCTGCTGGTACAGTTTGTGCTGGTCCTCGTCCCAGAAAGGAGGGTAACCCACCAGCAGGATGTAGAGAATCACCCCTGAGACACGCACACACACACACACAAACATGCACACATATTGACACACACACACATACATATACACACACACACACAGAAAATGCACATTTTTATTTGAGAATATGCTTCAATGTGTTTCTGCTTTCTTCTATATAATTATTTAGGAAATGCCATATGTGTGTTAAGTGTGTGAATGAGTGTGTGTCTCTCTGTACTCACCACAGGCCCAGATGTCCACAGGTTTGCCATATGCCTCCTTCCTCAATACCTCAGGGGACAGGTACCCCGGTGTGCCAGCAAATCCTGTAGTAAAAACACACACACACAGTTGATTGACATACCTTGGATCAGCTTGCATAGAAAGCAAGAGAATCTTCAGTAAGCTTCCAACTATTCATCCACACAGTGGACTGAGATCTGAAGGACAGATTTGAAGGTTTAAAGTCAGTTGATTGTGAAGGAACTGACAAATCTCTCGTTTGAGTAAAGCCACAAACGCTACAACTGATGGCTACAGATGTTTGTAGTAGCGATCCAGGTGAGATGTGGAAGTGTGCCTGAACACTACGAATCTGAGACTGCACTCAATGCACTCACTTTTTTTTCCTTTGCTTTCCAACTTGCAGGGTAAGAACAAAAACGAGTTTGACATCCCTGATAAAAAAATAACTTTAATATTGATGATGTCAGGCTTTACACACACACTGATTTGCCTAGGCAAAGGGGAAAGGGAACATAAATGTGTGACTGTTCTTGGCACCAGACCAATACTGGTTCACTACCAACTGAAAACAACTAAAAAACTCAAACGCATCCCAAAATAAAATCGGTTGCACCAGCAATGTTCGTATATGTTTATAATCTGGGGCATACATCTTTACAATTCCTCTCCTGTGACCGCATGAGATGCACACAAAGAGAACTGAATTAATGTTCAGGAACTTTAGGAAGGCATAATCTTTTCTGTTAGCTGAAGTCACTCACTCTGTCAACTGAATCCTTAGGTCTTTATTCCTTTCCCTAGTTTGTTAAAGATAATGGTTAAGGCTCTATGGAGTTCAGACCTTTGCAATCCTTACCAGTGACAGTGACTGAACCTTATTCTGTCACTGCAGTCATCATGAGCCTTTTACAGCTTTAGGTGAATAAGTATAAAATACAGATGCGATTAACTCCTGTTGTACCTACCAAACCAGGCCTGCTGATCGCCCTGCACCTCGATGGCCAGGCCAAAGTCGGCCAGCTTCACTGCGGCATTCTTACATTTGCTTGCCAGGAGCAGGTTCTCTGGCTAGAGAGGAGAGGAGGAAAGAACTGAGGTCACCAAACAGTGCAAGAATGGGGGACAAAGCATATACACTATCCTAGTGGAGGAAGCTGGAGGTAGATAATTATGCATGCACAAAATTTGTTTTGAGGATCATACAGTGTACAATATTATATTCAACACTGTACTCGGCACACACACAGATACACACGGACATAGATGTCATTTGAATAACTTGTTTGGACACATATAAGCTATAGAATAACAGTTAGCCCACATTTCAGCAGTGTTAAACCCAGTCAATCTGCAGTGCTTTTTTAGCCTCATGTGGTGTGCTGTAGTCTATAGGCACCATCTCCGTGGCCCAGATAATGCAGCCAGCCTCATTACTCTTTGTCAGAAGAGGGCTCTAATAATGGGCTGCTATCCCCACTGGCCCCTGTTCTTTATCACTTTTTCTCTCTACATCTCTTTCAATCTCCTTTAATCATTTCCTCTTTAAAAAAGCAATCTTGAATGACAAATAAAGCACTCCGGTAGGAAAAATGAATTCATATGAAATACAGATGTTTTTTTTTTGTTTTATTAATTCATGTCCATAGATTTCATGATGTTAAAAAAAAATCACCTGGCTAGCTACCAAGCTTACCTACACAGGTTGAGCTAGCATGACTACTTTTAAGTGTAGAAAGTCACCTAACCTTAGCATGGCAAGCCTGCATTATTTCAACTGATAGCCAGAGCACTAGACTAGTGTTTTGGCTGTACTGAGTTTAATTATGTCAACAGTCACATGTGCGTGCAAAAAGGTTGAAATATGTAGATTTTTAATAGCCTTGCACTTCCAGTATTAATGTGCCTGATATTATGGGCTTCCATTAATTGAACAGAAGTCCACTGTGCATTGTTATTGTAATAAGTTTTCTCTGGTCTTTAAAACACCAAATAAAGTCTCTATAATGTTCTGCCAATTAGCTTGCATACAGTATCCATTTACTGAAATGCTTTACTGTGAAACAGCAACACAAATGCATCCTTACAGTACAGAAGGGAATGGGGACATTATATTTAGGTTGCACTTCTGTCACTACCTCCCCTGCACTGCAGCAGCATGTCTTTGCATCCTCTGCTGTTCTCTCCTCTTAGCTAATTTGTTTAGCAGCATCGGAATACTATGTATTTAAAGTGCAGAGACTTAAAAGTGTGCTTTTATAGCCTTTAAGCCCATAAGTATAAGAGGAGAAAATTAGCAAGAGAGAGACTGTGTGTGAGCAAACCAGTAATCCTAAGGCACTGTGCCTAACTGGTGTCATCACATTCTCCCAGCCTACCACTTGGTTAGGCTTTACTCTTTTGTAAATGAGGGGAGTTAGAACTTGCCAACACTGCAGCAGTAAGATAATCCATGAAAATGGATGTGGGTGGAAATTATGATGAAGCATGTGCTTCCATTAAAAAGGTGCATAAACAAAATGCAAATCATCCAGACCACACGTTCAGACATAGCAGTAGCGATCGCCATCACTTTTTGACATAAGCGCTCCTTCCCTGTGCATCTCTTTAGCACAAACATACACATGTACACTTAAAAAAAAGCACACACAGGGCACACGCAGCCAATAATATGGATGATTTGCAACTGGTTTGTTTGAGGAGAAGAGAGAAGAGGAGAAGGATGATACAGAGCTGTGTTTGAGAGCAGGTCTGGAGTGGGTGTTTCAATTGGAATGATCTCCCATCTCTCCCTATCTCTCTCTCTCTTCCCTTCTATTTCCCTGTCAAGAGAGGAGCAGGAGATGCTGCAGCGTTCTTGACAAATTCCTTCAGAGGAAGTGGCAGAGATACAGACCTCCAATTCAAGTAGACTGCTGTAGTGTGGAAAGAGAAACTAACTAAAAGTGGTGCTTGAAGAAATTACACGGATTGAGTGTTTAGATTATAGTCAGGGCAAGGTATCAAAATTATAACCACACACTTGAACCTATGCACTCTTTTGGATACTTTACTTTGATGAACGTACGCCTATTATTGAGATGACAAAAAATGATTTACCATCTGCTGTACAGTCTGTTCAATTTAGGGCAATTTCTTTTGGCACACATATAAATCTGTTCGCTGTGTTGTCATCTCAATTGCCATAACCTAATTCCTAATTTGAGGGATCTTGTCACCCGGGCTGTCCTCAGTCATCACACTATGACCTATTGCATGAAATGCTCTCAGATGCTTGGGTGTGAAACTAGATAGGTGTGTCGGCTAAATAAAGAAATAGCCACAACAGTTCTGATAAACACAACACGCCTTTGCTGGAATGCTGGGACTGATATTTGCATAGAAGAGGTCTACTTGACAAAGTGCATCATGCAAAACAAGATGTGACATACAGATATGCATATACGTAACAAACTACCAGGTACAATACATGTACTGTTTTGCCTTCTATCTGTTTAGACGCCAACGCGCATACAGCTCATTACATTTGGAGGTACTGTTTTGTTTGGAGGAAAAATTTCCACAAACACTGCATTAAGCCAAAGTTTAACGTCAAAACTTCAGAGTAGTTGTTGGTTAGTTCAGTCAGCAGTCACATTAAACAAGGTTATGTTGTTATTGCTTGCTATGCAATCTTACAAAAATGTATCTCAAGCTTAGCAAAAATCCTTGTGAGCAAAACTTAATATGAACCATATGACATACTATGTAAACAAGTCTCTAAAATACATTAAGCAATACCACAGTTCTAGGAAATTTGCTCTAACTGGCTCTCTAACTGGTTTTCAGCCAGTCAGCCGATATAAACAAATGTCACAACATCAGAAGTCAATTGATGGTCATTTACAGAGAATGAACTGTCACCTTTGAAGCAGGGAGGGTCATTAACTGATCTATAAAGACAATCAAAACCACACAGGGTGTCTGATAATCAATAGTTAACAGCTCACTCTGACTAGTAAATGACCCAGAGGTCTGATTAAATATCCTTCTGGGCCATCTTGAATGGATCTATCAACAGTAAATGGGCCAGCTGTGCAATGACAAGATCCTCTTCCAAAAAGGCTACAGTGCAGAGGCATTGGTTGGTCAGCATGACCAGCGTTGCATGTTTGAAATCTCCACAGACTAGAGGTAGTGGTGTTTACACAACAGGAAAAGAAGGTGACTGCGGAGGGCTGGAGGCTGTGTATGGCTGGGCAGCCTAAGAAAAATGTCGGAGGCGGTATTTCACAGTTAATGGTGGTTGCCGCAAAGCTGTAGGGACTGGTATAGCTCTGAGTGGGGTGAGGAGCTTTTGCCTGACTGTAAATGGCTTTCTGACTGTGCAACCAGCCATTATGTAGGCCTACACTGTTTTATATAGGGTTGGAAAGACAGCCAACACATTTATATCAGGAGATGTTAGTTCAGGGGAGATGAGGTGGTTCAAAATCTTCCCTAAGTCCTAAGGCTTTTTGCAAATGACATTATGTCCACACACATTAAAGACAGTTTCTCATGAACACATTAGACGTATACGGACTACACGAATAACACAACCACAAACCGCCTTACATAAATATATAAGCACACTCTCAAAAAGGACAGTAAGGTGATCCCCATCACTCACCTTCAGGTCCCGGTGCACCACGCCCATTTGATGGCAGTGAAGCACCGCCTCCAGGATCTGCTGGATGCAATGACTGCATGCAAACACCAAGGGGAGGGGGGGGGGGGGCGCATGTTAGTCTGAGCAGCGCTACAATCCCGTGCACAGGCCAAAGGTGTCGGGAAGGAGTGGGAAGGGAGGGGAAGGGGGGGGGGGGGTATGATGGAGGAGTAGGAGGTCATGGTAGAACAGGGGTTGAAAGGGCTCTTCTGTTGCCAGGCGTTACACTTTCACTGAACTCGGCTGACCCACAGCTAACCGCACATCCAGGTTTATGAAAAGGCAGTTAAATAGCTTAAATAGCCAACTGGTTAGCTACTAGTTAGCTATCTAACCGCTGTGAGCCAAATGTAAGGCCCACTGTAACATACATTGTATAGTTTACCAACTTTTTCCAATGATGTGCATGACGTTACAAAGCTGTAGGACAAAATGGGTTTGCTGCTTGCTCTTTTGGTACAGCTTTCCACATTAAGAGTGACCTAAGTTTAAAACGGTTACTGTGGGAATAAATTTGACCGAACATTCTGTGCAGTAGCAGATGTCATCAACGACCTTCCTTAGGTGAGCTTTTTTGGGGCTTGGCTGTAGCTTTGGGTTTGATATGGCTGGCCTGGAAAGGTATGGCTGTGGGTGCTCTGCAACAGAAGATTCCTTCAAGTCAGTCTATTCTGCAACCAACCAACTGATACACTCTGTGATCTTTGTCTTGGATGTTCATCTTAGATGAGTATAACCTTAGACATACTCATCTAAGAAATACTTTTTACTCTTCAGTTGGCTGTAGGTGGATTATAGATACCCCACCTCCCTCTATGTTATAGCCAGCAGGCCTTGGGTGATGAAAGAGGGTGTGAGAGTGTGGCTGGCCATGGGGGGCACAGAAGGCGTTGATGAAGGAGGTAAGGGAAGGAGTGAGTCATTGTGCAATTAATAACATTTAAAAGATGTGTCTGGGATCAATGCCATGTCTTCTGCCAGCCTATTTGGCCTCTGCTGACAAGAACTGTCATTCTGATGTCTGTTAGCCACTGGACACTAAAAATAAAAACCCAAAAGTAAAAAACAGTGAGAGGGAAGCGGAGGGGAGACGGAGATGAGAGCCTATGCAGAGACTAAGTAGTATATCTGAGCACGGGCAGGGTATATATATTATATATATATATATACACATACACACATACACACTCACAGGCCACTTTAATAGGAACACCTGTGCAATCTAATGCAATCTAACACATCAGCTCTCCCATAAATTCTTCTTTTACAAAGCTTATACATTTTCAGTTTTTGTTGACATTGTCAGAAAGGTGATAATTCTACTTTATGTTTATTATTGAGGTTGTAGTGAGTGCTGGTGGTTTACTGGAGTGAATTATATTGAAAAGTGTTCTTATATCTTGTTCACTCAATAACCTTATATAAGGGGGGAAAAATATTAGGAACACTTTTCAATATTATGAAAAACTGAAAATGTTTAAGCTGCAGTAAGAGTAGAATTTATGGCAGAGCTGTTGTATCGGATTGCATTAGATTGCACAGGTGTATCTAATGAAGTGGCCGGTGAGTGTGTATATATATATATAAAAAATGAGAAAGACAACACGAGCATGTGTTTATAGGGCCATATACATTGCCTGGGTCCAGCTGTGGGAGGTGTAGACCATTGCAGTACGGCGTGAACACACAAACACACACTCACACACACACACACACACAAACGCACTTGTGCTGTTGGGGATGTGGCACTGGGTGTGGACAAAAGCTTGACTGTGCATGTGTGCTTCCTGTGCACTGACAAAGTCAAAGTTCATCAAAGTTCAGGGGGAGGTTTGAGTGTGAGAGTATGTGTACTGAGTATTATTTTTTTTGAGTGGATTAAAAAAATCTACCCCACAATTGTTTCACAAACAGCTAATGGCTATGAAGCCTTTCTGGGCCCAATTTTGCTGTTGTGTTTTACATTTCTGTAGTTCTAAATATTAATCCCAAATATGTACTGTATGAGATGATGTCAAGAAATGTAATACCAAAAAAGAGAAAAAGTCTGTGTGAGAAGGCAGTGTGAATTGATCTTTGTCTGATAAATAAATTAAAGTTGGAGTAATGAGTGTAAGGCTTTTTCACTTTTTTTGATGTCTGCCTGCAAGCCAGCATGTCACTTAAATATGTAATATCTATAACATAATAAGTTTTAGTTGTTAATGCCAGAGTCTGAACAGTCCCTCAAGATTCAAAGAGAAAGGGCTACGTTCTGAAACTGGCGCTTTGCAATATTACTCAATCATAGAAGATGAAATTCACTTCACAGATGGAGGACTAAGAGACAAAAATGTAGCCAAATAACATGTAAAACTCTGAACAAAGCCATGCTCAGACTGACAGCAGCCCCGTCAATCATTTTAATGAAGCCGCAACAGACGCATGGTCGTCTGGCAAAAAAGTGGAACGTGGTTAATCTTTGCCACAACGTAATGCAACCTAGCAAGGCGCTGCTTTGGTCAATCATACATATATGTATTATATTCCTGGTAATTACTTTGTAACATGAACGCTGTCTTTCTACAGTTTACCTGTCGTTTGTTGCAAACGAAAGATAAAATGACTACAGCTGTGTTAACTTTTCAGAGCAGTTAAATCCTTCCTCCTAATACTGTAAACCCCTGTGCAGTGTTTTGGTATCTGATGAGTCTTTAAACTCATGGGTGCATTACTCAAATGGAACTTTGAGTAATAGATCCAATAACACGCCCCCACCGATGCTGCATGTTTGCATGTTTTTTAGCGCAGGCCTGTTTTTGATCTGAGTGCAGTTAAAGGGAAGCTTTTGGATGATGGAAAGAGACGTTCTCTTGCTTTTACTACACTATTGCTCTTTCCACCTACACTTTTGGAAAGTTCATGTTGTATTTTCTGTGAGATTGTTTTAGGGCATTCTGAAAAATGTAGGAAGTCAAGTTCTAGTTCAATTGTCATTTCAACTATAAAAAATACAGCTGAAATGAAATATTGTGTGATATGACAAATCCCTGACTGCAGTAGAATTAGATCAAACTAACTGCAGGAAAAGTAGGTACACTAAAAAAAACGTTACCACTAAGTAACTTCAGAATTAAATTAATTGATTTTTTCTTCTAAAACTCATTGCATGGGTAACAAAGGCAATGCAGATGCAGATCCAAAAAATGTATATACTGATTGCCTCAAAAATCTCCCTTTGAAATGATGCACAAAACCTAAATAACACATTATAGACACATTAGATTAAAGACTTTTGCTGTTGGTAGTGTTTCATAAAAAATAAGGTCCTGTGGTCATAAAGGAAGCACTGAAGTGTGAATTTGTCACTAGAAATTAATAATTATTAATCACATCCATATTACTGTTTTTTTACTTCCTTGTTCAAACATTGCTTTATTATATGTTTTGTCACAGACTATGTGATAATACTGCTGGATTGCTGCTGGGTGTCGCCTTTGTGTAACTGACAGGTCATTAGTTTAATTGGCTAGTTACAGATGAGAATACAATGACTTGCTGACCTCTGTGTATTGTTGAAAAATGTGAGGGCTATTAAGGGAGAATCCCCCAGAGGGTGTGTGTGTCAAAAAAAATAAGAAAACACAAACCTTGTTTTGTCATTTACGGGGTTGTTGTGTATAATCGATTTAGTGTATGTGATGCTATAGCTGTGACAGTATTGATTTTTTCGCAGCACTGTGTTAGAACAGCTTTCCCCGGCAGTTAGGCAGTAATTAAGGCTTGTGTTTTGTGAGTGAAAAGAGTTGAGAGTACATTCAGGAACATAAAGTTAAGATTTATTTATTTCTACTACTGTTATACTCTATGCTTGAGAATGCATTTGCTTTGGTGGCAAAATACCAAATGTTTTTAAATAGCCCACAGAGAATATTAATTGTGAAGACGTGATGGGAAGCGCTATGCTTGGATAACCGCAGCTCCGAGCAGAACAGTGACCATCGACATACAGCCGATGTTTGTGGGATTCCTCTGTTACCTTTACACTGTGTGCCACAGTTCACATATCGCCGTATAGTAACCAAGGCTACATGGATTATTTCTTGTGTGCAGCCTTGACGTTTGCATTATTTACGTGGCATTCTTCATTTCACTCGCTTCTCGTAGAAAAGCCCCTTCCGTCCTGGCATCTGGACTTGTGTTAGAAAGGTCTGAGGAAACGATGACTATCCAGATGCTTTACACCACAGACCACGTACATATTTATGTGTAGATTTGCAAAAACGCAACCATGAATTTTGTTTCCTGTGCCTTTAAATGATCTCACAATTTCCTACAATTAAATATATAATAACCAGTAAAGGTGTAGTCTAACAATTAAAATATTGCAAACTGAGCTGTATATTGGGGGGGGGCGCATTTTAATCTAACAAACATACAGGGACTCAAAAGACTGACTTAATAGGTTGCGATAAAGTAGGAGTCTGGCCAGTCTGCGAAATATTATAACATGAGAGAAACAAGAGAGAGGGAGAGACAGAAAGTGAGAAACAGAGACAGAGAGAGAGCGAGAGAGCGATAGCGAGGAAGATGGACTGGCATGGCTGTAAAGTTCAGAGCTATAAATTAGAATCCTGTGTCTTGTTTCTAAAGGTCTCCCAATGAATAAATACTAGGCAGGTCACATCTATGGCCCAAATGGTAAGAGCTGTGTGTGTGTGTGTGTTTAAGTGTGTGTGTGCGTGCGTGTGCGTGCTGAGTGATAACTAAAAGCCAACACGAGCATGCGGTTGCATATGTCTGTAAATCTGCAGTCGAGGCTAAACAACTCTATGAAATGTGTGTGTGTGTGTGTTCTCTTGCAGCCTCATTCATACATAAATGTGTGCTTGCGTAGAGGTATGCATGCAGTTTGGTGTGTGTGTGTGTGTGAGTGTGTGTGTGTGTGTGTGTGTGTGTGTGTCCATGTCCGTCCTCCCCCACTTTGTCAGCTGTTGAGCTCTGTAACCCGCAGGGTGAGAATCCTCCGCATGTGTCTGTGTGTGTTTGTGTCTGGGAGATCATCTCAAAAGTTCCTGTGTTAGTTAGCAGTCACGGGTGGTCATTCCCTAGATATCACACCCAATATGAGCTGTATTTTATGATCCATTCTGTGGTATTCCCTTTCACCCTTTGCTTTAACTACACTTAAAGTTTGTCTTATGTATTAAACAGCATATAAATAAACAAAGTCTGTGTAATCTTATTTTAACTCTTTTTAATTAAAATATAAAAATCTGACCCTTGGCTGCAGTTTTTTTTGGCAGCGTCATTGATTGTAGTTGTGAGCCAGAGAGAAAAGAAAAAAATGAGACAGCATCCTGTGTAACTGTTCAGAACGTTTCCTATGACGCTGCCGGTGCGAGTCTGACTTAGCCGTGGTATAAATTAGTTGCAAAAAAGAGAAATTCTTCTCCTGAGCTGGTTGTTTGTGTATGGAGACTCTTTTTTTTAAAGAATATAATAAACAATAATTTGTTTTAAACACACTGCGGCTTTTTTGTTGTCTTTTTTTTTATCTCAAGATCTCAAAACACCTCCGTAAAGACGTACTTGATGTTGAATGAGGCTGTCTCGAAAAAACACAGAGATCAATATAATACAATCAGTGAGTCAAAGCCAGAGAGAAGTGAGTAGGTAGGAAGAGAGAAAAAAAAAATCAATACAGGTCACAGTAAATATTACTCTGGATTTTTTTTTAACTAGTCTGATGGTTTAAATGGATGGTTAAGGGCTTTTGTAAACAAAGATATTTATTACACCTGCAGGAGTTTGGTGCTCACTGCGGGTGACTGTGTGTGTGTGTGGGAGTGTTGGGAGTGTCGAGGTGGTTCCTGAAGGCCCGTTCATTCATTGATTGATCTGCTTGTCAGTCAGTGCAACAGAAGCTTTTGTTATGTAGTAAAATGATTGGACAGAGGGCTGGTGGGAGGGCAGATGGAGCTGGGTTGGTGGGTGAGGCAGGCCAGGGACCTCTGATTAAAAAAATACAATACAATATAAAAGCAAAAAGGAGAACAATACAAAGAGACAAGTCGGACAGGCGGACATCGGACCAAAAACTGACAGGAACGACGCAAACAGACGAAACGGAGGAGGAAGGAAGGAAAAAAAAGGAGGAAAGGGACGGGGGGAAGGAAAGGAAAGCAGGCAAAGGTTGTGGGGAAGGTGAGGTACGGGGTGAGGGATGCAGATGCTCCTCTATATACTAACCTTCAGGTCCCTGTGCACTATGTCATGTTGGTGAATGTGATGGACACTTTCTAGAATCTGATGGATACAGTGACTGTGAAGACAAAACAGAGAGGGGGGGGGGGGGGGGGGGGGGGGGGGGGGGGTGGTGGGGTGGCGGAGGGGGAGGGGGTGAAATGAGGAATGGAGATGGATGGACCATGAGAGGGATGAAGGTGGGAAAATGGAAGGGAGGAGGAGGGGGGGTGAAGGAGAGGAGAAATGATGCCAGGTGAACAGAGTGACAGTCGGGGCCGATGCAAGATGAATAAGACATAGGATAATAATTAAAGATGAGAAAAATGGCAGGTTAGATTAGAGGAGGCCAAGTGACAGAGATGTCGGCGGAAAGGAAGAGGACGAGAGGATAGATAGAGAGGAAGAGGGGGAGGAGACAGAGATTGATGCAGATAGAGATGTTGGAAGGGGAGGGGTGGGTGGTTGGATGTGGGTGGAGGAGACAAAAACGTTTCGTTTTGCTTTTTTAAAACATGATGAGAGACAAGAGCAGCCACAACAGAACAACCTGCCAGACAAAAATCACAACAACGCCAACAAAGGAGGAGAGGAGAGGAGAGGAGAGGAGAGAAGAAAACCAAAAGAAAAAAAAAAAAAAAAGGTGACAGATTGTGAAAGAGAAGACAGGAAGCTTTTGAAGAGCAAAGAGTGATAATAATACATGAAAGAAATGGAACACTTATGTATAGGATGAAACTGAATCATAGAGGACTGGTGGGCCGATGCCAGGCTATTTTTCCATCGCTAAAAGGAAGAACACATGACCGTGTGTGCTCTGCGAGAGATATGTGTACCTACCTCGATCTATTGTGTGTTTGTGTGAGTATATTTACGTATGTGTATGTAGGTTTGGTGCGATGGAAGAGTGTAATTAGCAGAATATGTGACTAATAGCAGGCACAGGGAGACAGGCAGCCTGCAGGATCCACACCCCCACAGTGTCTAGTGAGTGGGAGGACTGAGAGAGAGAATGAGAGAGATATATGTGTGTGCTTGCTTACAAACACACACAAACACACACAAACTGTGGGACCCATTCCTCAACACAAAAACTAGATTTGTGTTATGATACTTGTGAGTTCCAACAGACCACGTTTCACATAATCACTCTTTTAAAACCATAAACCAACAACGTAATTGATTTTTTGGCCACTTGAGGGCAGTGTAAACAAGTTGTGAACACAACATTGACATACATTTACCTTTTAAGTTGATATGGTGTACTTGTTAGTAAAGTTATTTACACATCCAATACTTATTTAGAGCCAACTGGTGAATGTAAGTCCAATATTCACTCTCATTTTTAGCTGTTTTTGGTCTCTTACTACTGAGGGAAATATCTGCTCTTTAGCTGTTAAATGCTCCACCATGTCCACGAGCTAGTCGCCTTTTCCTCTGAAAACAGCTGCCTGCCGCAGCCGAGAGTGAAACAAAGCTGCAGCCAGACAGTTAACAATGAGCTGAAACTCGCTATAAAGCTCTGTAAAGCTGAGGGGAGCAGCAGAGTCGGGTAGTAATTCTCTGTACATTCAACACTACTCGGGACGCCTCTCACATGACACAGCGTTTCCCCTGTAATTATACAGGCCTGACGAGCCGCCAGGCCAACGAGAACCATCGCCAGGCCAAAAAATATTTTTTTCATGCCAAAAATAACACCAAATATCCATTCATTCGGAAATCAATAGTGCTTGGGGGCCTCTCTGTGCAGCGCTGTTCCAAAACATGAGTCAACCTCTATGTCGTTGCCTGGGAAACTCTTGGTAGCGTAGTTCCTTCTAAGGAATGGGGCGGCGCGTAATGTGTGTTCATAGCAAGTGAGTTGTTGAGTGTGTGCAAGCGGCAGAAAAGTGACGGTGAATGCAAGCGGAGCAGAGGAAAAGGTTAGCAGTAACTTGTCAATCTGGCAGTAAATGTACAGTACAAGCTTCAGTGTGTCAGCTGTTGTTTCTCCAACTGCTGGAAAGGTGAAGGGGGTTAGCTACAAAGTTAGCAACAATGAGTTAGCTTAACCTGACGACGCTAAACGGAGAAATAGAGAAACAAAGACGGAGAAATGTGTGGCTGCTGAGTCTTTCCCGAGTTTTGCTCGGTGCATCCCCGCCCCCAGCAACCAAACTAGAGGAAACACTGCATTATATTTAAATACATTGTTATTATAGAAACATAGATTATAGCCGCTTTAGAGAGCAACTTAACAAGGCTGAAAATCTTGTTTCTGCTGACCTCTAGTGGTTTAACTTCTCACCTTGCATCAGTGATGCAGTGTACTTCAGAGTGTGTCGGTACAGGGAGTCACGTTAGGTGCAACAGAGCACTCTTCTGACCGCACCTACCATCACTGATGGGTGCTACATACTGGAAACTTTCAACTAGAGAGGGCAGTGAAACATTGCTCCTCAGCCTGGTATTCAGTTCTTGTCCTCAGTTAACTTTACTAGCACATTCTAATTTTAACCCTCAGGATCAGCAAAACAATCGTTACTTCACAAAACTCTACAAAGGTGTGACACTCTAAAAATATTTTCTCTCACTTTTTTCCCCTCACACAGCAACCAATAGTGAGGACTTAGTCAGTGTTTTGTGAACCTGCAACTTCATTCTGTAGTTTGAGACCAGCGGCAGGCCGAACAATGAATAAGGGTGCAATATTTAAAATAGCACTAAAGCAAAAGTAAAGTAGCAGGAAAGAAGGCAACCTACGCAGAATCAGCTTCAGGTAACTGACCGGACAGCTGAGAGCCGCAGTCAGTGAGCAACAAGACAGGTTCACCGAAGGCATTTGCTGCTTTTGAGTAACAAACAAAGCAAAGCTGCAGTGAACACGTCATCACCCACAAACGACACAGTCCCTCATCTGCACATATCGGCAACAAATTTGACCTTCTTGCCTCACTCAGGCCAATGTATGTATTAATGATAGGCAATGTCCAAATTATGTCAATATTTGATATACAGTGTCTTAAAATGAGATTTCTGGATAAACAAACACAGAGAGGAAAGGCAGCTGTCTGTAGTAATCCACCCAATAGTGAGGGATGGATGTTAACATTGCAGGAATGCAAGAATCCACTCACAGGAAAGGAACTGTGAGAATCTTTGCTAGTTTGGTACATCTTTTTCCACAGTGCATGGTTCACACAGTTATCAGTATTCATCAGAAGTGATATAATTGTCCACTCCCTATTTGGTGTTTTGATATTCTCTCAGGAAGTTCATGTCTTTGACTTAAGATCCAAAGAGAACAACACATTATTATTCTCCGTTTCTCTACCGAGACCTGCTCCGCGTTTGGTTACTATCACACTTTCTTATCCTGCTGTTTGAGCTGACTTTTGCTCTTTGATGTTAAGAGAAAGTGATGGGAAATTTTTCTGCATGCTGACCTATTGTGTATGGCATTTAGAAATAAGAGAGCATCTACATCCCACCGCTTTGTTTGTTTATGTGTGCGTACCTCTAATATCTCACCGTCCAAAACCCATTATGTCATTCCAAGAGACTTTCTGTTTATGAACTCCTGGTGGAGCAAAGAGGGAGAAAAAAAAAAAAAAAATACAGTTTGCCGTCATCACACAGGCCAAAAAATGTGACTTGCTCAGCACTTTGAGCTACAATGTCCCACTGTTCTCTGCAGGAAAGTGATACTGGGAGGAAAATCAAATACAGAGCCAGTGTGTATGTCAAGAGAGGGCGCCTTCTCACCCCCTCATCTCGTGTCCTCCGTGCTGTGTAGCAGCAGCAATAAAATGTGAGGTTGAAAATATAAGTATGAACAACAAGATAATGTTGTAAAAAACTAAAGCATAAACCATCCGTGTGCAGGGCATCAGTAGCAGAACTCTGCAGTAACCAACAGTCAATCAGATGACTCGTGGCCCCAAAAGATAATGAAAGCTGGATTTTATAGTTCTGAGTTGAGGGGTACAGCGTACCTACAGAGTCTGTACATGTGGTTGCTGTAGCTACACCACTCAAAAATGTGGTGGTGATTGTAAAAATTGTGATATATGTGGTCATCTTTGGTTTGCTTGTGTATTCTCCAACAAATTTCTGATGCGGGGGAGAGTTTTTTTTTTTTTCAGTCCACAGTCAGTTCCACTATAAACCTTCTGCTCACTGTGATCTCCGCTCCTAACAAAGTAAATGAAATAACATTAACACACCGATTGCAGAATAGTCTCATAGTCATTAATAGACAAGTTACTTGGATGTAGTTCCAGTCCTATAAGTATGCACGTAGCGAGCAGTTGCTCTAGATCACAAATCATTAAAGCACCATATGGCCTGATCACATTCGTTACATCTATCTAGTGTTGCAGCAGTGCTATCAATAGGTGAAATACAACACTGAATATAAATCAAACCTATGTTGTAGAATTTACGGCTGTGCTAACGTTAACCCCTTGCATCGAGTGTAAATCCAGCTTGAATACTCTTTAACAACCGGAGCTCTTGTTTCTGTAGTCATATCTGTGTGTATGGTTGAGTCTAATCAATCTGATCAACCCTTACATGCAAATGGTAGTCATCAGTTTCCAACCTACTAGCTGAGAGCATCAGTAAACTGATGGCTGGAATTGAAAGCCTATCATCTAGTAGCTACAAACCCTGATATTTGTTGCCAGGGGTCGGTAAAGCAACCCCTGGCAACTACATGAACATGAGACTTAGATTCATCAGGTGAACAGAGGAATAAAAAGCTCATGTTTGCTCAAAGTGTCTGTAGACAGTGTTTCGTTAACATATTAGCCAAAACAACTTAATACATCAACAGTGTTTCTGGGACTTTGTTTTTTTTAATTCTGTCTACTCCCTAGTGTGGCAAAAAATGCATTCATGCAGCTTTAAGTGTGATTCAATCAAACATTAGTGAAGAGAAACTAATAGATTTTGACAGGGGGCGACAAGGTGTGATGTAGCACAGTTTGTGTGCGTGTGTGTGTGTGTGTGTTTGACTAATTATCGCAGCTAATTAAAGTCCCACTTCTTGCTGGTCTCCAAGGGAGTGGGCGTGGAGGGAGGGGGAGAACTGGCCTGGATGACTGACATTCAAAAGGGAGGTGAAAGGAAAGTGTGTGTGTGTGTGTGTGTGCTAGGGAGGAGTACTACAGGGGTTACAAGATTGGTGGAAAAGACAGCAATCACTAGGGGGTTTAGATAGGCAGTTATTAGCACTGTTGCATACTATAAGTACATGGCAGCCCACATACCCACAAAGAGTCTAATACTGCAACTCTGTTCTCAAAACTGACAAGAGAAACAAACAAATACAGTAATGTTTCTGTATTTACCTAACAGATAACAAAGCCAGTAAAATGCAGAGCATACAGCACGCACATCTTGTGTATCACTTCAGCTTGTTGTTTGCTGAGAAAACTGACTGGACCGAAGCCAAAAACAGAAGCTCGCTGGCATCCGAGCATAAGAGGAAATTTGCTGGCACCAGTTGGCAACTACTAAATATGCAGTTCTGACAAAACAACTGTCCTCCTTAGTGCACAGGAAATGGAACAAGCAAAAATCCCAGATAATTAGCACACTGCCTTAGAGCACTTTTTTTTTTTTATAACAAAACTGCCTTTATAAAAGCAACGACAACAGGATCTGGCCGCCTTATTTTTACAGTGTCACTCACGGTTTGAGTGACTAACCCAGACACGGATAATCCAACAGAGTTGAATCGCTTAAAATCCCTGAGGTGCAGGAAAGATACAGAACTCTTGTGCTTTAATATTAAAAACTATCAAGTTTCAACAGTAATATCCTTTGTTCACCTGAAAGGGAAAATGAGACTGTGTGTATGCTTACAAGAGAATGTAATATTTGTTGGCCTCAACTTAGCTGGACAATACAGTACATGGAACTTTTGATATAATTTTGTTGCAACACACACATTTAGAGCCTGAGACAGTAATCACTTTTTAAATGATGGGAAGTGTCTTATAGAAATGCCTAAAGACACTGAGGCAGTATAACATATCATCAGTATGAAAATCAGCACAACGGAGCTACAACTGACAAATATATTGTCTTTTTTTTGTTTGTTTGTTAATTGCATATAACTTAGATTTGGATAAATTGTGTTTTACTGAATGCACACGCATGAAAATATACACACAGAGAGGAAAGAGAGTCTCTCTATCTCTCTCTCAGTCTCTTTCCTTTGAGGAAACAGCATAGATATTTGTTTCGGTACAGAATGTGTCTGTGTGTATGTGTTTCTGAGTCTATTTCTGCTGTGCTATATGATGTAGAGCTGTTTGTTCAGATTGAGTCACCCATGAAAAATATATTTGGTGATTCAAAGTCAGATTTCTATATTACAAATCTCCGTCTTTCTGCCTCAGATGTGCTGTCACTATCACTTACATACATCAAAGGGGAATTTTCTACTTGCAACTATTCATGTAGATAGTTGCAACACACATTGAATAATCATATTTGAATTTTTTTTTTTTATCTCATGACATAACTGAAAAAGAAAAACAAAACTGCAGTATATTAGCATTTTTCTTTCATGCAATTTCTGTCATTGCTTAAGCATCGACAAAAACTCTAGAGAGGGAGCAGAGAGCTATAAATGAACCTTAAATTCAAAAAGATATTTTAGTATATGTTAGTAGCTGTGAATGGTTTTAAAAGTTCATGAGATTAATTTTGTTTTATACCCTTAAACACACAATTTTTCATACTTTCTAGAAGCCAGGATTCATACGTTATATGAACAAATAATGTAGGATATGACCTTTTCCCTGTGAGTGACACGTGGGCCTCTTAGCCACCCGTTGCTGCTGCTGCTGCCGCTGCGAGGCATGGCAGCTGGCATCCAATCAAAACAACATTTTTGCTGAATACTTGCTGAAAACTACTCTTTAGAATATATCAGAATATAATCCTGTGTAGATCAACAATCAGGCACCCAGTGTGAAAAAGTGAAACTACAAGACTGATGTTTAATTTAATTGGTGTTGGAGCTTACTGCATTGACTGAAAGCTGAGCTGTGAGTCAAACACTTAAGTTTCCCTAAGTGTGAATGTGAGTGTGAGCGTGAATGTGATGCCTGCCTATGTGCACCAGCCCTTTAATAAGACCGGTGGTCTGTCCGGGATCACGAGAGCCATTGCGTTCTATACAATCTGTAGAAATGTAATGATTTGAATCATGTAGAAAAAATAAATGCATCTATACGGTGGAGAGGAGTGGTGTCTCTTCATTACAGCTAATGGAACAGATTAATCAGACTAACCAAATTTTACGGACTTCATTACCCAGAAATCATGACGTGGTGCCGGTTAATTTTGGACTACAGCTCGCATTTACCAACTTGGCCTTGGATCACTTTCTATCTAAGATATCAAAGAGACACTTTTAATAAGGGTGAATTTTTTATATGAACACAGAAAATGCAGTTTCTGTCTTTCTATAGCTCAGGAAAGTGTGAATAAGAGTAATTCTTTCACCAAAATGTTCCATAATGGATATTTAAGACTTAAAGCATTTGAATAAAACGTAATACAAACTGGTTACAAAGAGTCAGTCAGTTAGATAACACTGTTCAAATGACCTGAGCTCACTGTTCTCAAGCTACAGTCAAAAGGTTTTGGAGTTATGAATAGGGCTAAAAGACAGTCATTTATGCGGCTACAGTGGCCTGAATTTCTACAATATCAGTCTTTCAGTGTTTCTGAATGGACTAACACCCACATCACAACTTCCACTTTCAAAAATCTCTCTCATTCTTTTCTCAGTCTATTGTCTGTCCACCCGCCACTACTCCGTTTCCTCTTCCACCATTGGCAAAAGTGAACTGTGTGTGTCAATGATTCAGCATGAGTGGTGGGAATGAGATATACAGAACGACAAGGGTAGTGGCGGGGGGGGGTAAAAAAGAAAGTGGCGAAGAGGACTGAAAGAAAACCAAGACACGAAAGTAAAGAAAGAGAGGAGTTGAGACTGTTCACATACACACAAATACACTATACAGGGTTATTCTGTTCTGCTTACAGACTTGACTTATCTCTCCCATTGTGTCAGAGAAAGCACAGGGGAAGAGGGAAGGGGGCGATATAACAGTAGGGATATACCCTGGACCACCTGCACCAGCCAAGCTAATTGTAAAGGGTACATACTTAAGATCTGACCAATAGGTTTGTTGATACAAATGCAAATGTCAGCAGACTTTCTGACATGTGTCTATAATGCAAGTGTTATTATTAGTAGCAGGACATTGGTTTATCTCTTGGGTTTCAGAGTTTTCCTGTGCCATGATCTAATAGCTGTCTTAGAGACAATTTTACCATCACAAGATACACTTTGCACAAATCACTTAATCGTTTATTACGAACAAAGCCATGTTTCTAACTCAGTTTATAGATATTAGATGATCACAGTAAGCTACTCTGTATTCTGAATTTGGTAAGGCCATGTTGGTCAAACCTTGGATTGGACTCAAAGGTCCCTCCTGCATCAGTGTGAGAGGTGAAGTGCTGTGGCATCGATGTAAGGAAGGAAGCGAAGGACAGAGGACGAGCAAAGAGAAAAGGTAGTAATATGGCGATGAAGATAGGAGATAAAGTTAGAAATTAGCAAAGACAGAAAGTGAAAAAGCTAGGAGGGAAGAAGAGAGGAGAAAAAATGAATAGAAACGAAAGAGGATGGTAAAAAAACAGAAAACAAGAAAAGGACAGAAGAGGAAAAACAAAAAAAAAAGCAAAGAGCGAGAACATGTATGTAGAGAAGAGAGGTGAGGAGCAAAGAGTGAAAAAGAAAAAAGCAGAATAGAAAGTACAAGCAAAGAGGAAAGTCAGAAGAAGAGGAAAAAAAGAGTAGAGCAAAGTCACAAAAGACAAGGAAAGTTACATAAAACAACAACAAAACAACAGGAGACAGACCATTTAAGGACAAGAAGAAGCCCTTTCACACAGGGGAGAAGGCTGCGCTCCTACCTGGCGTCCGCCTCGCTGTAATACTCTCTGGCTACGATGTCTTCAAACAGCTCACCTCCGGTCACCCTACACACACACACACACACACACACACACACACACACACACACACACACACACACACACACACACACACACACTTATTAAAATTGGGATGTTTGGATTGGAATGAATTGGGAAGTGTGTGTGTGGGGGGGGGGGGGGGTGGGTCCAAAGGTTATAAAGCATGAATTTGTTCTTCATTTCTTGTTTCCTGAGGCACCCCTCTTCCCCCAATCTTTCTTCCCTCCCCCCTTCCCACATTGTTACCATGGAAACTAGAGGGAATTGCCGAGAGATGGATGTGGAGGGCGTGGGTGGTGGTGGTGGTGGTGGTGGTGGTGGTAGTGGGGGGGCAAATATAGGAGAGAGTTATGTAATTGTATATAGGGAAGGGTGGGGAAGGTGGAGGAGGAGGAAGAAAAGTGGCAGGAGAGGAGAGGTGAGGAGAGGAGAGGAGAGGAGAGGTGAGGAGAGGAGGATGACTTACAAGTCAAACAGGAGGTAGTGGAAGCCCTCCTCTGATATACTGTCATGAAGACGAACTAGAAGAGAAAGAGAAAAAGATTGAGAGATAAATGTCTGTTTGTCAGTATGTTAATCATTATTTAATTGTGTTTTATTATTAATTTGTTGTCTCAGTGTAGTTGGAACTTATAAACTATTAGATGTTTTTAAAAAAAATGCACCAATGCCAGACCATTTCTGAATAACACAGGGTAACATTGCTGCATTTTAACTAGGAGATTAAAAAAAAGAGAGTGTGGGGGTAGAAACCACAGGGAGTCATAATAATTGAGTCTTATTTCATGTGTATTTACAATGTGGTAGGCTCTGGCAATAAAGTGGTCTACCTCATAAACAGAAAGGACTGTTATGAGTTTATACATCTGTATTTCAGTACTATATATTGTTACTACTATAGTTTTTTTTCCTGATTTCCCTAGTTAGGGAAATACTAGGGTTAATACTAATACACTGATCTCATCACAAAATAAATCCCATTTCTACAACTTTTTGTAAAGTAAAAAGAAACAAATGGATGTTATGCAAAATCAAAACAGCAATAAATATACATCTTTGCTTTGTAATAAAGAAAATAATGGTTTGTATTACTCAATCAGACAGATAACAGGACTTTGTGGGATTGAGTTTGGTGTTAAGAGAAACAAAAATAGAAAGACATGTCCTCACCAATGTTGGGGTGTTTCAAAAGGCGACAAATCCGAGCCTCTCGCTCCAGCTTTTGGTGATCTGAGAGGCAACAGAGGAAAAAAAAGACAGAGAAAAAGAGAGAGGGAAGTTATTAATGAAATACAAACAGTGACAAACAAACTAGAGTATGTTAGGAACGTGCACCCAGTGGTCATAAATCAGAAAGGTCCGTCCAATCCTTTGATTAAAATTAGGGTTAGATGTTAACGTGGTAGCAGAAATCAGCACATAAATGTACAATACAAGGCAACTTTGGGCCAGTTTGGGTGATCTTTTTCTTTCTATCGTATGCATCTCATTTCAATATACAGTAAAAGAAATAACAACATTCTCCCAAACCCAAGTCCAATTCTATTAAGGTACAACAAATTATATGTTTAAAGCTCCGCTCCAGACATGTATTTAGACAGATAATAATACACAACAATAATGTGTGTCTAATATGGCTTTTCCACAAAAAAAACTATAATTACCACTTTAAAATCCTTAAAATGATATCCACTCCTTCTCCATCATTAATTTCAGAAGTTTAGCTGCTGGACACAAGGTGTCTCCTGCTTCACTGTAAAGTCCATTCTCAGTGTTTGTGCACTGGAGGCTTCAAGTTTCCACATCACACTTGTGTAAGTACAATATTGGACCAGAATTGCCTTCCAAACTAGTTGTGATGTCACAGTCCATGCTTGTAGGCACACTCCTTAAAATTAGATTTTCAAAGCGCATAGAAAAAAGTTCATTTCAGCAGATGAATATGAAAACAGCCTCCCAGTGTCAAACTCTGCACATACATCATTCTGCACATTGAAGCCCGAACATCCAACTGTAGTAACAAGAAGAAACATATTTTTAAAATGGAGTGGGACTTTAAAAACTGACACGTCAAAATGCTCAAAATACTATAAAATCCACCCAAAACCTAAGAATTCAGTCATATTTATACTAGAAATTTTAACTTGCATCAAACCCAAAGTTATCACTAAACTGCCCTAAAATGCAGCAACCATGTAAAAAAGGTTAAACTATCTCAAAATATTTTTTTCCCAGAGAAATTTAAGTTTGAGTGCAAAAGTTTATTCTTAACAGTGGAAATAGAGGCTTGGCCAAAAAAACATCTATTCAAGTTCCACTTGCTTGGAAAAAGCTGGTAAGTAGACCTTGTTATTACTTTTTCACCTCAGAGCCTGTTTCTAGAATATTGTGCCAACAAATAAAAACTTTATAACTTAATCAAAATGTCATTATATTTACCTCCTGGAAAATAATGAGTATTGACATCTTCATGAACCACAAACCATACATCAAAATTCCTTCTAAAAAAACACAATAAATCATTTCCTATTTCGACCCACCCAAAGAAACCTGCCTTTCTGTTTTCCTGCTGCTAAAATCTTTTATGTTCTGCTCCATCATACTGTTTTAACAGGAGACACATCAGATTATGAAAGCAACATAAGTATATCAATTATGTAATTGTATAATTTTAAAAATACCCATTGTCCCCAGGTTGTCCCTTGTCACAGATTATGTTGATTTGATTATGATTTTCATGGACAGGATCTCACAGCACAGGTCTATGCTCTTGGCAGATGATGTGGTTCTGTTGGCTTCATCAGACAAGTGACCTCCAGCTCTTACTGTGGCAGTCTGGAGCCATGTGTGAAACAGCTTGAATGAGAGGCAGCATCTCCAAGTCTGAGGCCATGTTTCTCTGCCGGATATGGGTGGATTACAGAGATGGAGTTCAAATATCTCAGGGCCTTGTTCATGAGAGAATACAAGGTGAGTCAACAGGTGGATTGGTGCAGCGTCAGCAGTACTGTGGACATTCTACTGGACCATTGTGGCGGAGGAACATCGATTTACGTTCCAACTCAAACCTCACCTGTGAAGACAAGCTTTGGTTTGTAACCAAATGAGATCACAGAAACAAGCTGCCGAAATGAGTTCCCTCCATAGCGTGGCTGGGCTCCCCCTTAGAGATAGGGTAATGGGGCGCCCTGGTGGCCTAATGTTTAAGGCTCATTGCATGTCATACCCCTCTCTCTCCCCCCACATTTTCTGTCTCTACACTGTCTATCAAATAAAGGCAAAAAACCTAAAAAAAATCATCTTTAAAAAAAGAAAAGAAAAAGAAGCTCAGGGATCAGGAGAGAGCTCGGAGTAAAGGCGCTTCTCCTTTGCACTGAAAGGAGTCAGCTGAGGCGGTTCAGATATCTGATAAGGATGCCTCCATGGCACCTCTCTTTGGAGGTTTTCCAGGCACATTCAACTGGAAGACCCAGAACACACTGGAGGGATTATATATCTCATCCAGGAGGACTTTGAAGATGTTGCTGGGGAGAAGGACATCTGGACTACCTTGCTTAGCCTTCTGTCATCCTGACCTGGCCACAGATAAGCAGCAGAGAATGGATTGGATGGATAATAATATCACTACTAACTACTCCTAACTGTCTGACAAGAAGACTACATATATATATGTAGATTATGTAATTTCATGTGCGTGTGCACGTGTAGGCTTAATGATGCTAGACAACTTGGATTCCACGGCTATCAAGCAAGCAGCAATCTTAGCCCACATACACACACACACACAACAGGGGGTGGACCACCGTGTCCGTGCATGCACGCAGAGCACAGTTGGGAGCATAAACATGGAAATGCACACATACTGTAGATACATAAAGCACATGCAGGCACACTCACAAATAGACTGACAAAACAAGCACACACATTCACGCTGGCATTGAGGAGTGACAGTGAAGTGTAAGCCCGGTGATTATAGTCTCAGAAGATGAGAGGAGCGAGGCGGAGTGGAGGAGTATTGGAGAGAAGCTGAGGGCAGAGGAGGAGGAAGGTTGGAGAATACGCACAAAGCTCGGCTGCTTTCACTTGAAGAGAAAGACGACGCTGATTGCTACTGTTGTTTCACCAACCACTACTTGCCACTTTTTTTTCTCTTGCCTGAGACACTTCCTTTTCTTTAGTTTTCCCCTCCTTCACATTTTTTGAACTCCTTTTGCATTGAGGTTGCCTGTTATAAATGTGCCATCTCTTGCTTTGGATTTACCACTCTCACTCTCATAATTTGTTCTTTAGTTTTTTCATTTTGGTGTTCGAGGAGGCCATGGACACACTGTATGTCTCTTTACATTTGTTTATTGAGGCCTTTGATTGGATCCAATACTCTGGACCAGTATTGGACTCAATACTGACCTTATCAAGCTAAGGGGGTATTGGCCATGGCATTACCAATATGTCAGTTACATTCATTCAGTCAGAGTGGGCCACTACAGCAATCCTCAGCCTCATGGTACTTTACAGATACACATTTTTAATTTGGGAAAAAAAAAATACTGGTATTGGATGGATATTCAGGTAATTGAGAGACAAAAGGTTGGATGTGTGCATCCCTAATTGGATGAAACTAGAAAGATTGATATATCTTTCCAAAAAGAAGGTTGTACATCATTTAAAAATGTTTGCATGTATATTTTGTAATGTTTCATACAAGGGCATGATACATTGCATAGGCCTGTTACAATGTTTTTAGCATTATGTTGACTGGCTCAGCTAGTTGGAGCTCAAAATAGACAGTTTAGTACATAGCTGGAATATTTGTTAATCATTTGGGAAGAGGTATATTAAATTCAGCCCTGGATAAGTGCAGCACCGCATCTTTACAGTTTCCTCACTATGCACTACCACAGTTTCAGCTTAACTCTCCCTGACGGGTTTAATCCTGTGTTTTAAATATTGCCAACTGTCTGCTTGTGCTGAACACTCCCAGATATGTTATCCATCATACTACAATGTCAAATGGTGGAAAACATCATAAGCACAAGCATCACATTTCATTCTGTCAGTGGCATCTGCTGACATTATTCTGCAAGTACAGAATTGGCTCTGAGTAAGCACTATGGTTCATCTTAGCTTAGTCTACCAGATGGCCAGATTGAGCCTTTGTCATCTACACATACTTGCAGGTCTGCATCACTACAGGCTGAAGTGGAAATTTTGATCACTTAAAAAAAACTTTCAATGATGATTATTAACTATTAAGTAGAAAATTGATAGTTCTTCACTTTCACCTATACTCCTCTCATAAACATATTGAGTTATTGAGAGTCAGTACATGAATCAAACACAGTGATGTTCTGTTATTTTTAAGCATGAAAAATTGTGATGTATACTATCAACTATACTTCTTTATAGTATTGCCAAAGGTTTAGGTCTTTTGGGGCTAGAAAACCATATGGGTTGTAGAGAACTTATCTTGGGATTTAATATTGGACATTGATTTAAGATGAGATATATAACCTCCTCTGTAACAAGGAAGGTCTCTATTCAGGTCATTCATCCCTTCTTTATCAAGCTGGCTGGATCAATGGGAGATAACCCTACAGCATGACAGATAATCTATCTACCTATGGCAGACCCCTCATACAAGGTTTTGCGAAGGCTGCTCTTCCCAAGTGCCGAGCATAAAGAAAGCATGTACAATCTGCATTGTGTGAGATAACCTGGGGTGAGGGGCAGTGTGGGAGTTTAGGCAGTGATAGCAGTGGATGAATTGTCAAAATGGACTAGGTTATCAGAGCATCATGTAATGTTCCCACAACTGTTGTTTTGATAATACGTAGCTTGTCAGCTGAATGACACTGTTTTCTATGTATTCTATTCCAGCTAAGAATGAAAATGGGTTAGTGGTTGAATGGATGGATGGATGGATGACTGCGATGAGTGATGGATAGTAACTATGCTGGCTGGACAGACAGGCAGACAGACTGGACAGAGAAACATATATATATGTTTCTCTGTCCAGAGAAACAGAACATATATATATATATATATATACATACAACATATCTACATATTTATACTGTAGATTTGGGAATTCTCAATGGATAAAAAGATAGATGTTTTTTAATCATTTGTGGAATACCAACAGTGGAGACACAATACATGTCAAAAGCAATAGACAATCATACATGCACCTGATTTTCCAAAGAAGATTCTTAAAGAGTAAATGTGTTAATGCCCAATCTCTGCCGATTAAAATAATTTTATTCCTCTAATAAACATAATGTGTTTTTGTAAACACAAATTGGTCAAAACATAATCTCCTTGGTGTGGTAATTACTGTAGTTAGTTTACTGTCTACTGCAAAACTGTGGCCCTGTAGCGGTGGCAGTGCAAGCTGCCTCAGTGCTCAGTGAGCCAGTCAAATATTCATTTATTCAGTCAGACAAACAGTTGGTCAATCAGATACAATCCTGCACTTCTGATGCAGCAAGGTAAATAAGAAATGAGAGGAGAAGGTGGGGAAAGGAAGAAGGGTGAGGACTCCTCCTGAGGGGACAGAGAGAGGAAGTGGAAAAAAAGAGGACAAGCAGAAGGAGATAGATGACAGAGAGGAACATAAGCACTGAGTGTTCACTGAGTGAGATATCCAAGGACAGCATTAGCTGAAGTCTGTGGGAACCTATGTGTTAAAGGAGAGGAGAGGAATAAATGTAGGTTAATCATCACCAGTGAGGACTGAACTCTCGAGAGGGGAGTAGATGTAAAAAGACAGCCACCTCCAGATATAACCATTGTTCAGAACATTTGCTTGAAACATTATCATGACTCTGGCCAGCTGGGAAATGTTGAGTAAGAACTGCACTGTGGTCAGGGAGGTCAGGAGGCAGCCATCTTTAAGTCATGTTGTTTCCTATACATTTTACAGTAATGGCAGGATAGAGAGATATAGTGCCTTGCAGCCTCTAAATTTTAAATTAGCACTGGGCAATATATCAAATTAATTTGATTAATAAGAATTTTTGGATTTGCACGATGTGTAACGTGTCTAAATGGTGAAAATCGTGTTATTGCAATTGCACAAAAAGGTTACTTTTAGTCCAAAAGTAACAGATGATGGCTGGCTACGTTAGTCATCTTGAGTCTCGTAGAGCATATAACCGTCTCATCTATGAGAGGGATGACTCTGCACACCGGTCTGTGAAGCATCCTCTCTGGTTACGAGAGTGCTGAGAGTTGACTGAACAGTTTGCAGATTCTACTTTATTCAGTCTGTCCCAGCTTGTTGGTTAGGTAACACTCACTAGCCGGCAGTCTGTTGATATCTGCCTGATGTCTTGTCAAGAAAGACAAACAGCGGGAGCATATTATTAGAAACAAATTATTAAACTGGACGCCTCTGGTGGTGTCAGTCCGTAGCCGTATGGGATAACCTGTATAATGATGACAGTCTTGCAGGTGATGTAGGTCTAGGTTGTGAAACCATTTTAGTAAATCTGGATTAGTTAGTAGACAGTAAATCATACTTTTTTTAGTACGTTTTTTTGTTACCAATACAGTCTTCTCATATGGTCAAATTCCAAGCAATGTTTACATCTCTTATTGCAGCTAATGAGACTTATATGCACTCTACTAAGGTGACTACATCTGTCCTGGTTTTTTGACATTGACACAAAGTTGGCTGGCCAAAACCAGGTCATATCACTGCTACTGCATTGCAGGTGAATCTCAAGCACCACAGAGATAGAGAGAGAGAGAGAGAGAGAGAGAGAAATACACACCTGTACACACACAAGCACAACTCCTCTCTATCATGATAAATTACAAGGCCATACAGCAACCTCTGGCAACTCCTGTCCAGAGATCACTGCCAATAAACAAGCTCTGTGATTGGCTGGAAGCCTTGCTCAACAGACCTGGCCTACATTTCCTGTTGACATGTGTTGGATTGGTATTAACTGTTTGGATGAGGTGGCTGGAGGATGTTACACACAGAGGAGAAGCCTGGCTGAATGCATTGGTATGTAATATTATGCACATTTTTTTTTTTTAGCTTACTTATCCAATGTTATTCATAAATTCTTTTAATATTGAAACAATATTAATCGAGCTGTTGTAGCTGTAATAGATTTAGATTACTAAAACAGCCACAACAAGTATTAGTTCACTGTCCAGTTGTGAGTGCATTACAGTCTCAGTTCCTCTTCTACAGCTGTCTGAATATCTGTATATGAGTGTTTGTATGTGTAATAAGAGAGAGAGAGACAGAAAGACAGAAAGGGAGAGTCAGATGAGAGTCCCGTGCTAAAGGCATGTAGGCGTACAGGCGCATGGCCCTCAGCTGCCAAGTGCCTGGGGTGCCTTTTCTCACATGACCCCTCCCTTCCCTTAGCTTCCATCTCCATCTGCCAGTCCCTAAACAAACGCTCCACTTAAGTTGACCAAGGCTCACAGCTCACTGACCTTACCTGCTGCCCGGCAAATATGACAACAACCAAACGACCTAAAGCAAATCCCACTTCTAAAGCACAGCAGCAAGTCATCATAACTGCCGTAAAACCTGGCTGTAGCAGCCCATGTCAGATAGGTCATGGAGCTATAAATAGGACCTGGAGTAGAAGTAGTATGCAGCGGCTCTGCCGGCTTGAACATTGCTCTGCTGTTTCATAGAACATGGCTCATCCATTAGTGAGGAGCACAGCACAAGCCTCGCGCACCACTCAGTCAGGACAGATCCGTCCTCCTATCAAATGTTAGAGCAGGGAGATTATTCTGTGCTTTAGAAATATGGTGGAAAGCTGCAAGCAGCTGCACTCCCTGATAAAGCAGCTGGAGTGAAATGTATAGGTCCAATGATAGTACAACCTATAGGTGAATTATTTATTCTGTGTGTGTTGCATTAGGTCTCATCAAGCCAATCGCTGGGATGAACTGTTAGCCTCCTGCTACTAGCAGCAGGATAATCTAGGATGGGTTTAATCTCAGTAAAAGATGCTCGCTGCACTGATACATGGTAACTATATGACAAGAGTGACAAAACTGCTGCAAGGAATGATGGCACACACCATTTACACAGCCAGCTAGGTTTTAATAAATGGTTGATTGTCATTTCCTTTTGTTTATTTGTTTTGATATAAAGTATTAATTCTGATATAATATCGCTGTTTTCCTTTTTTCCATCTTTTCATCTCTTTCACAAAAGTAAAAACTGAACATGCCACACATTCACTTAAAAAAGTTAACAAATAAAACAACTTTAGGTTAAGATTAGTATGACATTTGAGGCTAAGTAAGAAAGTTGAAAGAGCTGAAATACACCAGTACAACTTCTTAGCATGAGATAGAAATTAAACCTATAGTAGTCATCAGCTGTACTGATGGCATATGTGTATGTTTACAGTAACTCCACTATACTCCAACTTTCCTGTGCTGTTGGTTCAAAGTGAAACTAATGGCTGTTTATCATCCTTTTTCATGGCTGATAACCAGATTTCACACACACTTCATTTGGATTTTTCACTGCACAAAAGTTTATGAGTGAATGCAGCAATATTCATTCTTGTCTGTCTGCTGTAGCTGGAAATACAATGCAGAAAGTGCATTACAACATCATATAATTTATTCAAATTACTTCCAACTGAATATACAAACATTCTCCTCTAACATTTTCAAACAACTTTGCTCTTGCATTTTTTTGTCTCCAGCAAGTTAATCATTGAAAACACCCCTCTACATCGTATCAGCTTCATAAATTCATATTCATTCATTAATGGTCCATATAGAAAACTGATACTTTATTTATTATTTAGTAAGAACGTATTACCAGATATTAAAAGGTAAACTGATTGACAAACATGCAGTAATTGAGACTGACACTTATGAGAGACAAACTGATATGTCCAGACTTTCAAGACATGAATGAATTGAGACATTCTACATGCCCTCTGCTAATGCCTGTTAAAATGCCTATTCTTCCACACTCAACATTTTCACACACAAGCCGTGGCCACATTTGTGTGTGTGTGTGCGTGTGTGAAGCCAAACAGTCAAGTGTCAGTGTGGTGCCACATGGCAGGGCCTCGCCAGTGGGGCTCCAGTTACCAGGCAGCGGGGGCAGCAGGAGATTTACACTGGGCAAGTGGTGGTGGGAAGAGCCACAGCAACCACTGTAGTGCTGGATTGGTCTTTATGGCCATGGCATTTAGCCTCGGCTTTGGCGTAAACTGCAACTGGTTGCATAGCATGTGACACTAATTAAAGTGCCTCAAAGATATTTTCTTAATTAGCAAAAATAAAAAAAGGGTATGACGAACTGCAATATCCATTACCTCAAGCACATTACGTTACCTTTAAAGCATTATCTGGCACTCTTATTTAAAATAAGTCTAACAGTGAAAGGAGCTTAACTTCCATGTTGAGTTTACAAGCTATCAATATTAAAAGTACTCAAACCTGACAGCTATAGTTATTTTACGAAATTCCTCCTCCACATTAAATAATTATTTAATGGCAAAGTGCCAGAAAAACACAAAAGTGATTAACCTTTCCTACAGATCCAGGTACAAGAGCAGGGTTTTCCCCGCCTATCTAACTCAAAGGTGGGCCGCCTTTGATGGAACGAAAAAGGCGGGACTCAACTGCAGTGCAGAACCCAAACACGCTAGAGTTATCTTGTAATTCATCTTCAAAAAAGGCAGCAGTTGCAGTCATTTTCTGATATAATGACTAAGTAATTACCTTTGCAAGATGAATTTGAAGTATATTGTGAACTTTCTATGCCGTCACTCAGAGACCAACATTAGCGGAGCAGGGCTGCAAACTCAAGTAGTGAAAAACATGACCGACTGACCACACTGCAACAACTTAAACCAACTCTGAGCTGAAGAAAATAACTCAGTGCTCAGTCTGTTTCACCTCAAAAACTCTGCGCCCACTCAGCGTGTTGGACAGCGCTGTCTCCACTGCTGGAGACATGACGTTAAAAACACATCGGAGCACTCCGCCTCCCCCTCATTTTGTTATTTTCATACAGGCAGGAGACTCTACGATGCTTTCCAATTAATTAAGTCATTAATTAATGCAGTTAACTTTTTAAAATATAAAAAGGCTGCGGATCATTTATTTTATCTGCCAGTTATGTTTCATATTGCATTTAAGTGGAATAAGGATAACAGTGAATGGTTTGACAGACAGTATACTGGAGCAAGAGACTGAAAATAGTGCCTCCTTTTCTAGTAGCCTAATTCAATCAAGAATCAGTTTTAAGAGATAAGCATATCATCCCAGGCCTACAAAATCAACACAGTTATTTGTCACAAGCTTATTTTTCATCGTTTTGTTTCATCTTTGTATAAAATTTAAATCCCAATGGACAATTTCGTCTGTCAACGAAATTCTGCATATTTCTGGCTGATCATTTTTTTCACTTAAGTGCACGACACTCTAAAAGGTGCATGCGTAAATGGTGTGCGCCGCATCACAGATATTCTCCAGCCTAGATTTACCAATGAATCAATCGATTGACGAAACAGGTGAAGAACTTGGAAGATCGCAGTATATTCTGTTTACTGTGACATCAGTTTGTCTAAGGACGGGACTGTAATGTGTACCTTAAAATTCTGCATATTTCTGTCTGATCATTTTTTTTTTGCTGATTTTGCCTATTTCCTAGAACTTTTGATATCCGTTTCCCGCTATGCTGCGCTATTTGTGACTAGTAAATCACCCCGGGGAGGTTGCCAATGCTCCATAAAATAGCCCTAAATACCCTACCTCTGTGACACCTGGCATCATCATTGGCTTCTTTTTACCTGCCAGCCATGAGTTCAACTGGGAGGACATGACAAGCAGGAGCATATATAAAGAAATTGAAACGGCTTGGACCTGGAGTCAAAATTCTTTCATCATTTCAATATCTCAAGTCATCTGGATCTTGTCTTCTGCTCTAAAAATGTTAAATGTTGAGATTTTTCACTATCTGCTTGGACCCCGATTATTGCTGCTTGCAGCTATATTTAACATGTGAAATTTGACTATCCTGTTTTTGTTGGAGACCCCACCTACCTAATACCCAATGTGGTTTGTAAAGCACCACTTTCCGACAAGGTACACAACACATTGGTCTCAGACTAGGGCAAAATCTCATATCCTGATCACGATACAGATCCTGATATAGCACATTTTCTGTAAATTCAATGAATAAATAGTTTCTGGTTCATGTCCCCCCCGAAGTCGTCTGTCCATGGTTTGCACTTATTACATTACTCTTATTGGCTTTCTACTCGCAAAGCTTTTATTGCACTTTATCTAACATAACAAGTGTAGTTGGTGTCGACTCGTTCACTGTCTCTCCTCTGCTCCGCTGTGCGTGCAGCCCCACCCACCCTTGCTGAACCATGGAGAGCAGAGGAGAGCAGCGCGACGGCACATAACAGCAAAACGCAGTAGAAACTCTCTTACTGAGCTGAAGTGGAACGAGTGCACATAAATAAACAGTCTCTATAAATAATCTGTACTGCGTTTTGCTGTCATTTATGGTCACAGTCTCACTGTTTCTCTGGTCTTTCTCAGCGAGGGCAGAGCTGGGCCCTCCGTGTGTGTACTGCATACACAGCGGAGCAGTGGAAAGACAGTGAACCAGGAGAGACTGACTGTGATGAAAAGTCCTAAAATATGTTTGTGCTTACCTCTTGCAGATAACTTTTTGGTGTTGATTATTTTGGCGGCGTACTCCTGTCCTGTACACAGCTTAACACATCTGCGCACCACTGAAAAGGCTCCCCTGTAAAACACAGAAAAAGTACATTGCTATCAGTGGGCAAATCCATCATACACCAAAGTCAAACAGGTTGATATCTGAAGTCCAGTTGAATTCAGATTTCTCAGCTTGCGTGATTCATCATCGTTTAATGGAAAGGTATGATCAGCAACTTCTTGATGTATGACAAAGGGAGTAGTGAAGGACCTCGGCTTGCTTGCTATGGCTAAGATTTAGCTGAGAACCTCTTCTGCACAGCTATCATTTTTCCAGACCCAACGCAGAATAGACCTGATGTCACTTGCTCACATGTTAACTGTGGCTAGCTACATTGAAAGTCTACACTGCCAGGATTTGTCTGCTTAATACGCTCCCATGAGGCTCCCATACACAGTGAGCATATTCTAAGTAACATTTCGGCAAGCATTTTGAGAAAGGGGGCTAAAATGGCCTCGTAGAGACAAATCCAGCTTCAGTGAATCAGTCCTATACCTTGAAAAGTCTGTCATGGTGCACAAACACTTCATCAGGCACAAAATCAAAGAATAAATAAAATGCCTCACAGCTACTCTGTCTGAACTTTGATATTTGTTCCCATAGCCAGTTACTGCCCTTGCTGCTATCTGACTCCCCACAATATAATGCCAAATTTATATAAAATTGGGACAGGAGACACTGAATATCTGGATGTATTTGGCTATGAGAAGGGAAAATTTCCACATAATGTCTATGAGCAGCCTCAACACAAAAATATCCTTCAAAAACTGACAGCAGCCGAACCCTAACAGCAATCGATTCCCACTCTGCTGAGAAAGGGCTACACAACCTTACTGGTCTGATTAGTCAGATCAGCCCCAGTCTTACTGCCGGTGAAAGGTTGAGTGGTGCCACTGGTCTGCCTCCACACTGAGACAGTTACAGACAACCAGCAAGGTCAGGGTCAAAGGTGAAAGACCAACTGACCAGTGACTTCAATGAGGGGGCATTGGGGTAAATGTCTACATGGAAACACAAAACCCAGCTGAATTTAAATGGTATTTCAATACCGTCTCAGTACCTGAACTGTCTGGTTAGCACGTGTAGTGGTAACAATCAATGTGCTAGTAAAGTGCTTTTCTTAAGCGACCATGTGTGGCGAAATAAGACCCAAAAGCACGAAACTCACCGACACACAGTTGTGTATAAGCACCGCATGGGCGACACCAGCTACACACACACAAACAAACGCATATGTTACTGACACCAAACTCCACAGCTGTGCCTGGAAAGTTCACACTCTGTGAGGTAAGTATCTATCGTCGGGGCTAAATATGCTTTAACACACACACGCAGAGACACACACACAGTTAAATAAGGTAACAGCCCATGAATCATCGCTTTTCGAAGTCTGGTTTGACACCCAGAAAGTGGTCATAGAGAGATTAAAAAGGACTCCGATGTTATTTTTGAAAATAAATGCCGTTAAAGTCTCACAAGGTCTGTGTAATGTAGATTAATTAAGTACTGCAGGGTTTATATATTTGTACTCTAATGCCTCTAATCTAACTGAGTCAAATGGGGTGATATAAGAAAAAAAACACAGAGGAAGATGAAGACTTTTTCATAATCTTTATCTACTGTTACAGGTTTCCTTTTAGCAACTGTTTGACAGAAAGACTTTGTGCATCATCCTTTGAATTGGTTTCTCAATGAGTCAAGTGACAAAAGGCTGCATTCAAGACTGTGTGAATGTTCATTATGTTGTTTCTTGAAATAAAAATCTTCCCCAATGCATGGACTGCTGGATATTTGTATTAACATTATAATACGAGGGATTCAAATTGTCATCTAATTTTTGGGGCCTGTATTAAGTATAAAAAGATACTGATATGTGAATATGTAAATTTATAATATGAAAAAAATATTTTCTGACTAATTTTGAACATTTTAAAAGGACCATTCAAGTGTTTTAGCACATTTTAGCCCATTTACTATGCAAAGCTAATATGTATCAGTGTTGCTAACCATTTGCAAAGCATATTGTGATGTTTTACATTTTTGAATATTAGAATTTTTTAAATGCAGACAGTTATTGGATTGCATACTATATGAAAATGATCTAACAGTAACTTGAAGTTTACTTGATCACAGTGAACTTCACATCTACTTTAATTGTTAAAGATCTTTCTTTCGTCTTTCCTTTCACTGTATCCTTTCTTCACTATAGCCATGTGTGCTCTGATGTGTTCTTATCTCTGATAATTTGACCTTTTGACATTTAAAGGGTGGCACACATGTCTATGTTGCTCTGTGCGCAGCAGAAAAAGCTAACCCAACAGTAACAATATATTTGAGCAACAAAAGCAGACATGATGTTCACTGTGATGGATTACAGAAAAATTTTGTGACAAATTTTAAGTCACTTCAGCTGTTTGTCATACCATACATTACTCAATATCTAAAACACATTGATATACTTTATAATAATGTAAAGCAGATCTGATGTATAAAAAATGGGCTAAGCACACTAAAGCAAAGGCACAATGCTTAAATGTCAGCAGCCATGATAAGAAGGTGATACCAGTAGAGAGGGAGTGCACAGCAATTACCTTTCCTCAGATGTTGGATTAGTACTATAAAGTTACAAAGAGCATTATCATAAAGAAGCCAAGTCATTCTCTGCACTCTTTCCTCCCAGCTTTATGTGACTGGGTGAATTATAAGATTGGTCTCTGAGAGAAATTTCACAGTGTCACGGCGTACAGATTAGTCTCTCTCATTTGGGGAGCTTCAAAGCCAGTGCTTTTGACTGGAGCGTATTGTGTGGAAGCTGAGACGTATCTGAACACAGCGAGGCCTGCACGTTAGATCGGTTGCATTCTTCAGCAACATATTTTTTAATCAAGAGTCACGACAGGAGCACAAAGTCTCGCAGGGTTTGGGATATATTGGATATATAGGAGTTAAGCAGGCAAAACCTTCCCTACTAACAATATTTATTACTTTTGGGATAAAACATGCACAGCGGTGAGGCAGTGTTGTAAATCTGTCTGATCCCCGTGTCTACTACAGCAGTTAAGTTTGGCGGATGACCAGCCATTTATGGTTGACTAAAAGCTCAATCTATCATATCGGGCTTTTCTCAAGTATCTCTTTATAAGGAACACCCCACCATAGACATCAAATACTTGCCTGAAGGGAGGCTCTGAAAATTTGTAGCTTGCTACTTCACTTAAGCTGGAGTCAGCTTAGAGTTACAACAGTTACAACGAATTCAAACGGTGACCCAGTTTCATGGCAAAAAAACTAACATAAACTTCTCATTCAATTCACCTCTTTGCTCTTTGTATCCTTATGTTCTTTATCTTTTAAAACACTCATATTTACACCAAAATAATGCCGAATACATTTTTTTTAACCTTTATTTATTCAGGAGAGTTCCTCTGAGAGCAATGATACCTTTTTCAGTAATACTCTGATCACATTCACACATTTATAACTGGAAACAGTACAACCACAGTCTGATCTGCAAACCACTGAGCAGCTCCACTGTAGCCTTGCTCAAGGGTCCCTCAGTGGTGGTAATGAGGAGGAAGAGGCAAGTGCTGCTTCTTACTTTCCCCACCAAGATTTATCTTGCCGGCGATCCCTCCGGTCACAAGCTTGCTTCTCTAACCTTTAGGCCACCGCTTAATTGTTGTAGTTGTCTATATTTAATGCTCATAACCAACATAAGCAAATATGGTTGATTACAACAAGCCAACCTGTAGCGAGGTCACTCCATAAAGTAGCAACTTTTTTCTTTTCAGAGCCACTTTTAAAGCCAACAGGAAGTGAGGGTTAATGTTCAAAAACATCGGCTTTTAGTAGAGTAGTCCTTTGAGGCAAAATATGTTACAAAAATAACAATATAATTTCACTAAAACTTATTTTTCTATTGACATATTTCTTATTTTAATACCCAATAATGTTGGTTCACCAGTCTTTAAAGCCAGACATTTGAGTTTCACCTGCCTTTGAAGCGATGAGCTGCCATCAACACCTGTTAACACCTAAAAACATACCAAAAATAATACTCCTCAAAACTACTTTCAAAAGAAAGTTAAAGCGTCCACGGATGCTCTGTCTGCCATTTCAGAGGCATTTTAACTGAACGTTTTAACCCCGCGAAATATATAATTCAAAAGGAAAAATCTTTCTAGGGCACAAAAATGGTCAAAATTTAATTGGCTACTTTAAATTAGTGGATATTTATGCAAAATATTTTATATTGGCAGCTTTAACTCCATAATAAATCAAGCAAAAACCTTCTCATTCTCTGGGGGTTATGGAGACCCTGCAAACCACTGATTTAAGCAGAAGAAGACGAGGCAGGTCGAAGGCAAGAGGGTAAATATACAAAACACAAAAACAAATAAAAGCAGCCCCCCCCAAAAAGTTTGACAATTCATCGTTGCATTAAGTGTCCTGTCACTGCTGTAATAGAGTTTTGAATTTGTTGGTGTCCTGGCTAAAGCCTGTCTGCAACTGTTCATTTTAAAAGCCAAACCACGGATGAAAACAAAATTTACAACACGCTAATGGCCCTGAAGGAAAATGATGCATGCATTTATCATTGCTATTCATTGATTCACAATCAGGGTCATTTATATTAATTATTTATGATGCACAGTTAGCAAAGTGTTTGGACTGTCAATATACAGTACAATAGGTAAAAATACTGTAAGAGCAGAATAATTACTGTGAACACTATTGAGTATTACACGTTCTAAGCTCCTGTAGGGCTGTTACAGTCTGTCCTAACATCTCTCAAAATTACATCAGAGTGTAGCTTTTATTCCATGAAATCCATAAATAAATATGACACATACTGTAAAATAAAATTAAATATTTTGCTTGTTTTTTTTTTCCTTGACACACTTATCATCCCAGTCGTGACTGGCTGCGCAGCATGGGGCCAATCAAGCAGTCAGTAAATAAGCAGTGATATGCATGATAATCAAAACAACACTAGCGAGCGGCGTGACACTCTGCAGCAGCGATGTAAACAACGTACACCTAATGAGGAGTGATTTCTCAATTGTTTCCCTCACCCCTCTGCCCTATCCTAATGATAGAATCGATATAATGTTGCAATGTGCTGTAGATGCCTAAACTGAGTCTCCAGGGTTCAGAAGTGAGTTTGTTAGAAGTAAGACCTTATTGACCTTTATGTTCGTTTTTATCTCTTATGGTATCACTATAATTTGTTCTGCGTGGTGCTCAAAGACTACTACTCTGCTTTTATGGTAACATTATAGTACAGTTAGTTTAATAGTTGTATGAACAGAGAGAGGTATGAGTGAATTTGTGACATTCAAACTCTGTGTTGTTATTTTTCAGTCTCTTACGGCACTACATCAGAATTCTCTGTGGTGTAATTACAGATGTTTAATGACAATTATGGTAATATTAATAATAATAATAATCACACACTGTACCTAATATTAATAATTATAATATAACTAAGAATTTTGCTGCAATATTTTAGCTAAATTATGATCGGTGTGGTTCTTGGTTAGGAGAAATTCTGTCCATTTCAAGTCATTTGATACCCTGCAACAAAGAAATATGTGTAAGTACAGTTAATACAGTTTCAGTGGTGGAAGAAGTATTCAGATTAAAGGTGCAGTGTGTAGAATTTAGTGGCATCTAGAGGAACAGACTTGGCATAATTGGAATTAAATATTCATAAGTATGTTTTAATTAGTATATAATCACTTGAAAATACCAACCATTGTGTTTTTGTCACCTTAGAATGAACTCTTTATATCTACATAGGGAGTGGGTCCTCTATCATGGAGTCCGCCATGTTGCACCGCCATGTTTCTGCAGTAGCCCAGAACAGACAAACCAAACGCTGGTTCTACAGAGGGCCTTTAGCGTTTTTCGCTAGTTTTGTGGCCACTGTAGATTGTCCGACATGCTTGGAAGGGGAGGGGAGTCAGTTTGATGCCATCTGCAACCTCACTGCTATATGCCACTATATCCTACACACTGCACCTTTAAGTAGTACCAATACAGCAATGTAAAAATACTCCATTACAAGTAAAAGTCCTGCATGAAAAATCCTACTTAAGTAAAAGTACATCAGTATTAGCAGCAAAATGTAGTAAAAATATTGCAGTAAAAGTAGTGGTTTGGTCCGTCTGACTGATATATTATTATATATGACATCATTAGATTATTAATACTGAAGCATCAGTGTGTGAGCAGCATGTTACTGTTGTAGCTGCAGGAGGTGGAGCTAGTTTCAAACAGCTGTCAGCAGGTGTCCTGACTCCTCGCAACAAACAGAAAGGTTGTTTTATTTTTTCCACTGCAGCACAACTAAACTGTTTCAGTCATTTTAACAGCCAATGAGCCATTTATGGATGTTTACATTTTTCAAAATAAATGTTATTTTCTACCTTTCTTTTTTTCCCCCGCTGTACCAAAATCATACCAAACTGTGACTCCAAAACTGAAGTACATACCGAACCGTGAATTTTATGTACACCCCTAGTGGAAAGTACAATATTTTCCTCTGAGATGTAGTGGAGTGGAAGTATAAACTAGCATAAGATGTAAATACTCAAAGTACAAGTACCTGCAAACTGTACTTAAGTGCAGTACTTGAGTAAATGTAGTTAGGTACTTTCACCACTGTATAGTTGTAAGTACAGAGTTGGAAGGGAGTTGTTTGACCTGGCGCCAGTGCAAGTCTTATCTTGTGTTATCTGTCACCACAACGCTGCAAAAAAGCCCTCTAAGGAAGAGTTGTCATTCTTTCACATTGCGTGCAATGAAGCTACTTCTTGCATTTCTACAAATATGTGTACATGTAGACGGCATTAATTCATCATTTTAAATGGATGTCATATGAAGAAAAAAAGGGAGAAATGGCAAATAAGGTAAGGACAAACAAAAAGCTGGCATGTAAAATGTAATTTTATAACCAGAGGAATGCACTTCTCTATACAGATGTTTGTTTTCTGGCTTTGCAGATGACATTAATTCATTCTTTAAGAGGGTTTCTGGTCACACCAGGCAGGAAAAAGTCATGTGTGAAACCATAAAAGATTTCATTTTCATGCACATTCATCAGAAAAATCTGTTACTCCTTGCTCTCTATAATGGACAGACAGCTGTAAAAGAAAATGACTTCCCATAAACCGCTGTTTAAACACGTTTCTGTAGTTTAACGTGTCGCTGCAGATATTATAGTTGCTTTCTTTTTTCACATCTGTTTTTGTGAAGATCAAACATACACGACAAAATATTCTGCGAAGAGCAAGCATGTGTTAGAGAGACTTACACACACACACACACACAGATGCGTATTTTGAGAACTGTCATCCCGAAAAAAGCACACACACACACACACACACACAGAGAGAGAGAGAGAGAGAGAGAGAGAGAGAGAGAGAGAGAGACAGTGGTGGATTAAGTACACTACTCAGATCTTTTACTTAAGTAAGAGTTTCAATAAAATACATCCTAATAAGTCCTGCATTCAAAAACTTAGTACACAAGTACTGTCTGCAAAATGTACATAAAGTATAAAAAGTAAAAGTACTCATTATGCAAAAGGATCCAATTTAGAGTTTTCTATTTATCATATATAAATGAGTGTAATATTGATTCACTGACATTTACACATGAGCAGTATTTTAATGTAATCAAGCCGGTAGAGCTAATTTGAACACCTTATACTGATGAATAGTCTCATCTACTTATAATAGTGTATATATAACAAAATGATCAAATGTTTTACATAAAAAATATTGATCTGAAAAGTAACTATAGCTGAGAAATAAGTGTAGTGGAGTATAAAGTAGTTAAAATACAAGTACCTCAATATTGTATTTAAGTACAAAACTTGAGTAAATGTACTAGGTTACATTACACACACGCGTGCGCGCGCGCGCGCGCGCGCACACACACACACACACACACGTTGACCTAGGTCACCTTTGGGGACATTACATAGACTTATATTAATTTCCTGGAGACTTACCCTAACCCTAACCTTTACCACTGACCCAAACATCAGCTTTTAACCAATTGGAGACACAGCTTTTGTCCCTAAATGGACAAGCCGTCCCCAATTAACTGGTTTTTAATCTGAAATTTGTCCCCGAAAGAAACCTATGACAGACACACACTCACACACACACGCACATGTTGACCGAGGTCACTTTTGGGGACATGACATACACTTGCATTAATTTCCTGGAGACTTACCCTAACAATAACCATAACCACTACTTACCTAATCATAACCCTAACCCTAACCTTAACCTAACCATAAACCTTAACCACTGACCCCAGAATCAGCTTTTTACTAATTGGGGACACCGCTTTTGTCCTCAATTGGACAAGCAGTCTCCAATAAACCGGTCTTTAGTCTGAAATATGTCCCCGAAAGTAGCCTATGACACACACACACAAACACACTTGTGTGCATTGCTGGCCTGCAGAGTCGCTCTGCTGTGCACTGCCTGGAAACCAGCAACCGTTTATCCAAATGACACTTCATTAACTGACAGACAAGCAAAACCCCAAACAAACCCGAAACGAACACCTCAAAACAACAACAACAACAACAACAACAGCAGCAACAACAACAGATACTCACTTCCCCAGCTCCTCGTAAAGCTGATACTCGTCTGTGAATCGCGTACAGGTTGTCGTAGCCATGTCTCTCCCCTGTCTGTCTCTCGCTTCTTCTCCCTTATTCTGAACCGAAAACGTTAACGGTTATTTCGTGTTAGATCTGGTGTTTGAAAACACAGGTCCGCCCGGCAGCTACACGGCCGTTGGAGCGGTGAAATGCCTTTAAAGAGGCGCCGAGTGAGTGAGGGTTTGATACAGAAAGACGAAGCGACCAGGTTAGGTGCTCTCTCTCTCTCTGCGTCTCTCGCCACTATCTGACAGGCAGCTACCGCCGCGCTCAAGCGACTACTGATCAAGCTAGCTGACCGAATCAACGTGACTTCCGGCTAAGATTTCCAGAATAAAGCACAGCTCTCATATTAATGGTGTATTACTGCTTAAGTACAGTTTTGAGATATTTGTACTTCACTCGAGTATTTCCATGTGATGCTACTTTATACTTCCACTCCACTACATATCAGAGGGAAATATTATACTTTCTACTCCACTACATTTATTTGACAGCTTTAGTTACTTTTCAGATGAAGATTTGACACAATGGATAATATGACCAGTTTCACATTGTCAAAGATGAAACCAGTGGTTTCCAATCTTTTTTGGCTTTTGACGTCTTACAAAAAGCAGTGTGTAGTCGAGGTCACATTTCAGATGTCTATGAGTTGTTAACAGCTCCACCAAATAGTGATTTTTCCTTCAATGAATAATAAAGTAAAGTTTCATTTCAATAAATGTTCAAATGATCCAATATTTCAACGAAAATCAAAAATCAGAGGAGAAAGGCCAAAAATAAAAACAGATTTGTGTATCAGAACTTTGTTTTTTCTTCTTTCCTCTCCCATTAATCATCTCACAACCCCTCAGATTTATCTGCTGACCCTTTGGAGGGGCCCGACCCTTAGGTTGAGCACCACTGGACTAAACTAGCTAACTGTATATGAAGTAGTTGAAACTAGCTCCACCTCCAGCAGCTACAACAGTAACATGCTGCTCTAACACTGATGCTTCACTATTAATAATCTAATGATGTCATATATAATAATATATCAGTCAGAGGAACCAAACCACTACTTTTACTGCAATACTTTAACTACATTTAGCTGATAATACTTATGTACTTTTACTTAAGTAGGATTTTTCATGCATGACTTTTATTTGTAATGGAGTATTTTTACATTGTTGTATTGGTACTTTTACTTAAGTAAAGGATGTGAGTACTTCTTCCACCACTGGTTATGAGAACTTTAAATTAGCATAGGTTCACAAGTTTTCAAGTCTGTCTTAAAACAACAATCAGGTGTCCATGTGAACACTGAAAGAGGTTTTCCTCACTGTAATCATTCCTCCTGTTCATACTGGATATTAAAAGATCCCTTTTAAATGTGCTTTCAATGTAAGTGATGGGGGCCAAAAATCAACAGTGTGTCCACATAGTCATTTTGTGCAAACATGAACTCAAAACAATTCATTTATTATCAAAAGAGTTGTGGCCAAAACTCAGTAATGCAGATCTGAACAGGTTCACAGGTAAAAATCTGGTTCTGAATATATTGTTCGTTGGCTCCTCTGCTGAGGATTACAAGGATTCAAATTTACATTTTAGAAACGTCACAAAGTGGCCTGATAGACGAGTTTCTCTAACATTTGCATGCTGTGCTTTCATAACTTTTATCCTCATGGGACACAATTGTTAACATAAAACTTAATTTGCATCGGTTGCTTTTTGCACTTGAATCAAAAGTTTTTGAATCAAAATCAAAATATCCCCATCTTTTCATTTTCCAACAGGTCAATCACCCTTTTAGACTGACATACAGTAAGTCATTTGATTTCCTGTCATGCCAGTTGAACATATTTGAATGTGTTGTACACTTAAGATAGGGAAACATCACAGCATAGTATGCATTTTAAATCTATTGATTCTAATTGATTTATTTAGCTTCATAATTTTGCATGTAGCTGGAGATCAGAGTTTACTAGTCTTTTCTAACGGAGTACACCTGCGCTGCTTAATAAATTGCTTTAAGTGATATATTTGCACTTCATTTTGAAGGAAAACAATCACCCACGTTCCGGTCTTGTGCTGATAAACGTGTCTAACTTGACAATGTTTGATTGGCTCGCAGCCTTTCAACTGAGCGGCAGCGTTGATGTCGCTCTCTGCCGCCCTCTGGTGGACAGAGCGGCACAACGTGGTAACGTAATCGAACACACCTCCCGCCTGCACGGCTCGTACTTCCAAATAGGGGCAAATATGAGAGAGCTGGTTTGTGCTCTCAAAACGTGCCGCCGTGTGTGTTGTAGATGCGTGTGTTTTATCTGGATTCAACTGGACGATGAGAAATGTTTCAGCGTTTGATTTACAAACATGACAGTAAAAGCATATTAACCCTGCAATACGTTTTTACAGTGGTGGAAGAAGTACTCAGATCCTTTACTGGAGTCTTGGTCCCTCTGACTGATATATTATTGATATATTATTATATATGACATCAATAGATTATTAATACTGAAGCATCAGTGTTAGAGCAGCATGTCACTGTTGTAGCTGCTGGAGATGGAGCTAGTTTCAACTGCTTTATATACAGTTAGCTAGTTTAGTCCAGTGGTTCCCAATTTATGGGTCAGGCCCCTCCAAAGGGTCACTAGATAATTCTGAGGGGTCATGAGGTGATTAATGGGAGAGGAAAGAAGAAAAAACAAAATTCTGATACACAAATCTGTTTTCAGCTTTTGGACTTTTTCTCTAAGCTTTGATTTTTGGTGAAATATTGGATTTCCACCACTGCAGTTTTAGGAATACATAATTCAAACATGACAGCAATAAACTACTATGGTGTGCTTGGGTTTGCAGATAGCTTTGTAGATAAAACAGTAAAGACAGTCGATCACTATAGAACTATTATAGAAATACAGCAGTCATCATAGCATTTGGGCATTCGTTGCATGTTGTTCACTGCAAAATGTAACATATAATATGCAAGGCTTGATGTAAAATGGCTTTATGCTCCACAGCTGTAGACAAGATTTTAAAAATACTGTCATGACTCCATATTGCTCCTGGCAGAACCCCACCCACCTTGGAAATTGTTGAGCCAACCACAGTTTAGGCCTTTACAACTGTCTAAATGCAGTTTCTAAGCGCTCTCTACACGTCTTTACAGGTATGCAGTTGTGATGGATCCTCAAGAATTCTGAAAATTCACCGAAGTGAGACACATCGCCAATAAAACGACATTAATCCTGAGCTATGACATTGTGCAAGATTCAAAAACTGGACAGAGAACATCATGACCCACAGACAGCAGGAGAAACTCATTATACTTTTTGAAGGGAGCTCATTTCTGCACAGATGTTTACTGAGATGAATACTGTGCATGAGAGGATAACAAGGTAATGAAATCCAAAAATGAAAGCTGAGTGATTGGAGTTCCAGGAGTCATGAAGGTGAAATGAGACTGAGGGTCAGAAAAGAACTGACATGCAATTAGAGATGATTGATTTTAATCAACTCAATTGTCTCAGAAACAAATCATTTCTTGCAGGGAAAATGTATAGTTACAGAGACTAATCTCGACTTCTTACCAATAATTTACCAGGTGAAAAAACGGAAATATCAAGAATCAATCTTTATGTGAAAAAATCCCACCTTTACTTGTATTTCAGACAATTTCAGTGCATCAAAGGCAATTGCTATGGACCTTTCAGATCATTTGTTTTTACTGCACATATTCCAACATCATCTCGCCTACAAAGACCAATTTCAGCTTCATGAAACAGTGTCTTCTTATTAGATGGTTTAGCCAATCAAATTCACTGTAGAGTGATTCAGAACACGTGATAGAAACAAAAATAAACCCCAGCCACATGCTCGAATGCTTCCCATCCTCACAGCAACATTATTGCCGCCAATTAGCTTTAATAGCCACTTGGACTTATTAGACAGTTGCCCTTTCTGCTTCATGAGTCACATATTCATCTTAGGGCTGAAACTACCAATTATTTTCATTACTGATAAATCAGTCGATTATATTTTCAATTAATCAAGTAGTTGTTTAGCCAATAAAATGTGGTAAGATGGTGAAAAATGTAAATAAGTGTTAAAGGTGACTTCTTCAAATGTCTTGTTTTGTCCACAACCCAAAGATATTTATTTTTATTATCACAGAGGACTAAAGAAAACAAAATATTCACATTTGATCAGCTGGAATCAGAGAATATGGAAATTTTCTAACTGAAAACAATAAATTGATCATCAAAATAGCTGGTGATTAATTTAGTAGTTGGCCATTAATTGATTAATCCTTGCAGCTCTACTTCATCTGCTGACGCAGGATGACGTAAAACTTCACTGCTTCAAAAAAACGTTTCCGTGTGATGTTAATGAGACATGTCTCCTTAGTTGAACTGCACTGAGGAAACAAAACCATGTAAAACTTCAATCAAGGTTCAATTAAAACCTTTATTTATTTACAGGAGATTATGCATACACACACACACACACACACACACGCACACTCTCACACGCACACGCACAATTCTCAGGCAAGGATTAGAGAATTGCAATGACACAGGAATAAATTAACATCATAAACACATTTTGACAACAACATGGATTACATTCAACGTCACACAAACACGTTATATCACAGCAGTCGTTAAATAAATTAAATCATGTGTTTCTTAAAATGTCCCCTTGCTGTCTGATTCTCTGACAACAGGCCTTTAATATTTCCAAATTATAATGTAATACTATTGTCTAGTAATACTGTTTATTTTTAGCTGAATACGCTGCAGTGTCAGCTCTTGTACATCATCAGGGTTTCTGCAGGCTTCACCAAGTTACATTTAAAACTCTTTAAATACAACAGAGAATGTGATTAAACTCCTGTTTCATGGTCAAAATATGAAAGATATCAATAAAAACCATTAGTGATGATAAGGACTAGAATTATTTACCAAGTGCAATTTATTTAAATTTATTTTTTGTCATTATTTCCTGGCAGTATATACCAATCATTACCAATAAAATAAGTAATTACTCATCAATCATGACCTGGATGTGGATAAGCAGCAGAAAAAAATGGATGAATGGAAGGATGGATATATTAACCAATTAAACCAATTAAAAAATAACTAATTAATTTAAGGTTAGAGGTCTGAAACAATAATGGGGATATTCGGGCCAGGTTTTACTAAAACCAAAAATATTTAAGACCTTTGTGAATGAAATTTAAGTTTTAAATTTAAGTTTTAAATACCTTCTAAGGCCTTTTTTTGAGGAAGTCTAAATCAATGCCTTTTAAGACTGTTCCAGACCTGCAGATACCCTGATAACGCAGCCAGACAGGTCAGAAAATGTGTGTGTGTGATGTCGGTCATTGCAACACTCGGACGGAGTTGACGTGGAGATGGTAGAGGAAGTCTGCGTACGACGCTCCTCCGTTAGGACTCTTGTCCTCCACCAGGTGGCGCTGCAGGGTCTCCTCGCAGGTGTCGCCCTGCTTGACCACCCACAGCTAAGACAGAAAGACGGTGACATCATCAGTCAACAGCCGCTGTGATCTGTTTGACCTGATGTGACTCTGATGTGGATGTGGAGCACAGTGACGTCTCTGACTTTGCTTTTTGGGCTATTCAGGCTTTTTAAAGTCATCATGAAAATTCAGACTTTGAATAAGTTGCAGGGAAACATTGAAATCCTCACACCTGGTCCACACCAGAGCAACACGTCACCACCTCTGAATGAGAGGACAGTAGCTGTATGTAAACCACATGACGGTGACTTAAAACCAGGTGAGAAGAAGTTAAATAAAATGTGAACGACCACACTGGGGGCAAATTTAATTCCTCAGCTTCTCCCCGTAACTTCATTTTTGTTTTTTCAAAATTTCTAATGATGTAACCCAACTCTGTATCCTTAAAAACAGTTTGACAAATGGAAAATTTGGCGATAGAAGGTTCGTCTCCTTGTTCTTACATGAAATACTGTAGGCTGAAATTCTGTAGCTTATATATCCAAAATTTCTCAGTTAAACTGAAGATGAACTAAATTTAGACACCAAGATAGAGATAGATATTAGAGCTCACAAAAAATCTCCAACATTTTACTTGAAAGGAACACAGAACCTTTAATTTACCTTTTAATTTCTGCTTTTTTGGTTTCTCCATGTGGCAGCTGAACTTTACACTAAATCTGACATAACATGAACGCAGCTTAAGAAGCAGTGTTACAATAAGACTGTGAGACAGATACTGGTTGTCACTCTCTATTGAAATCTATCTGTGTGTATATATATTTACATATATACATATATGTAAATTCACAGATGTAGGCCGGCTTGTGAAGCTGCCACAATGCTGACTTGACTAGCTCACCTTGCGGGCGCAGTGTATCTGGGAGTTCAGTGTGTTGATGAGTGATCGAATACTGATGGACAGAGGGTTTTCCAGAGCAGGGAGCTTGGTCTGGAAGAACACACATAAACAACAAACATTTGAAATGAACAGTAAACTGAGAACTTGTTAACCCACATAAATGTTACACTGCTTTTCGTGGCCGGTCAGAAATATTTTCAGCTGTGTCTTTAGAGCTGTTAGGGTTAAATTAGTGTCACTATAAACAACTGAGCTCACTGGTGAGACACATCATCAACCTTCATAATAAACTAGTTCTTATAATTCATCACCTGCAGACACATTTCCATTTCCTTTGCCCTCACTCGTTGCTTTCCTCTTCCTAATAACCATACCTGATACCTTATAAAATACTGTTTATAGCCAACTTTTAACAATTTTATGTGGTTTTTATGCTTGTTATTATGGATTATAGACTAAAATGCCATTGCAAGGTCATTTTATGTACTGTAACTTAGCTAAATCTTCTGCTGTAGATGTATATACCCACATCCCTCTAATCTCTCACCTCTCCAGAGGGCAGAGAGGAGAAGCAGCTGGTATTGAAGAGCTCCACCAAGGTGCATGCTGGGACTTGGCTGCCCACCCAGAGCAGCAGGGTGAGGGGTGCATGAACCAAATACAGACCTCTGGGCTCCAGGCTGGCGGCACAGCAGCGCAGCACCTCCTCTGGGTTTGAAGGGCTGGAACCGTCAACTGACAGTGGCTGCGGATGACAAATGAGGGAAAATTTCTCTGAAGTAAATCTCTCTCGAGTGTCTGACACGTTTACTGACTGTAACATTGTCTGGTCACAATAAAAATTAATCTTATGTGATGGTAGCCAATGGTTAGCTTTAAAAATACAGTATGACATACTGAGTTATCTAAATTAAATAACATAAGGCAACACTTAAAATAGATTACATCTAGAGAGTCAATATTTTCTGCCATTCTATATTTTGTCTGCCTGACTGTGATCAGGACTGTGTGTTGATCGTACTGACCAGAGGCAGCAGCAGAGGGTAGAAGTGTGTGGCGGTGGTGAACGTGTCCATGCCGAGCACCTGGCAGCGCTGCTGCAGCCGCTGGTGGACGGAGCTCCGCAGGCCTGGCAGCAGCACCTCGCTCTTCCTCAAACTGTTGATGTAAACGGGGAGAGCTCGCAGGTACTGAGGGAGGACCAGCTACAGGACACACACACACATAAAAAAATAATCTGTTAATTAAGTTTGACACAGCTGTAAAGATACTGAAGGACAAAACAAGATGAACATGACGTATGAGGCTAAACTTAGTTTGTAAAGTAAAACAAACTTACAAAGAGAATGTAGTGAAGGATGGAGGTAATGACTAAAATTGAATCAAATCTGAAATAGCAGTTTGACTGTCACAGCTTTAACACATTTAACTTACTGTACACTCACACCCAAAGATTCATAAGTGACAAAAACAGCTGGCAGTCATTCATTCTCAATGAAAGCTGGCAACAAAGGGCCTTCAGATGCCTTGGCAGCAGCGAGCAGCGCGATGCCAGTGCCAAGAAAGACAGGTTGAAGTTGAGCAGAGTTTAACTTTATGCAAATTAGCAGTGACGCCGCTGAAGAAGCAACCAATTGCAGATCGGGATTTGATTTTCTTCCCACAGCAACCACTGTACTAAAATTCCTAGCAAACATCTGTCACTACTATATTAATATTAGGCTATTTCTATTATTATTGTTCTAGATATATATCTATAATTAGCCTATGATGCTTTATTCCATAGTGTACTCAGCCAACAATGTAATTTTGAAAGTAAAATAGCATTTTTATTTTTTAAATGACAGAAATATAGACTAGACGCAATATACAGTGGAAACATGGAAAATTGTATCCTTGTCAAGTTCACGGTCAGCCTGCTGAATGACACTACTACAAACTTGATATTGGCCACAACTGAACATGATGTCTGCAGCGCTGCTTGAACAACCTGCCCCCCTGCCGATGACTGCTAGAGGGCTGGCAGCGAGCAGCCAGTGACCAGAGCGCCTGCTGCTGCTCATGAATTGGTGTTAATGCCGAGTTACACCAAAGATATAAAGTAAAAACTACACATGTGGAAGAATTTGAAACCATACAGTGAATATTCTCATGTGTACACTGTGTAAATAATCTCACCTGTCCAGCAGACACTGAAGAAGAGCAGCAGTGTTTACGGTAGGACGCCAACGCTTCTGTTACCTCTGTCTGCAGTTCCTCCCTCAGCTCCTGTAGAGGGCGCTCCAACACGGCGCAATACACTAGACAGACACGTCACAACACAGATCAATATACTGTAATCTTGTGGGATTCATTTAGAATTCGATAAATTACTTCCACTTTAATTTTGAGACAAATGTAGACTTACTGTAAACAAATATGACCATTAGAAAGGAGACAGGATCACATTTTACACTAATTTAGATAAACAATTGCAAAATCAATATTTCAGGTACGAGAGTGTCCATAAGTTACTTTGATCATGATGTCAGTCATTGGCAGATATCATACTATGATATTAACTTTCATTTGATATTAATAAATGTTCAGTAATAGCGCTATATGTGGCACCTAAATCATTATCCTGATGCTAATAGCAAACTTGTGTGTAGACATAACTTATATTAGCATGGATAATCAGTATATTTAATTTGTGTAAACTGTATTTCATTCTATGAACTTCATATTAAGTTTTTTTTTTTTCAAGCAATATATTTTTGTGAAACTGGATAAAAACATATATTGTTATTACCTATATTTTGGAACAGAAATTACGATCTTGATGATGATGCTCATGGTTGAGAAGCATTACACTTTTAGTAAGGTAAATAATGCATTTATCTATAGTACTAGTTCCTTACTCTTCTTGCAGTAGAAGGCGAGTAGTGTTTGGGCCTGGCAGTGCCGGAAAGCTTCCTGCAGGTGGGTTGAGCACCGCAGAGTCAGAGTGTGAACCCTGGTCCTCCTGTCTCCAGTCTGCGTGCTGTAAGACAATACAACCTGACGGACAGGAGGGGGCAGAGGAGGATTATACAGTGGTAACCATTAAGAGGAAGGTAAACCAAATGGATACTCTGTAGTGCAAACTGCAAATTAAGAACATGAAACAGAATGTAGTCTGCACTGAGTTACTGTATGGTCATGGTCTTAAGAAGTAACATTATTTAATTCTGTGACATTGTAGTCGCCTATTTTTAAAATATATATTTATTAACCATTGTAGATTTGTAAATTCCACACATTCCTGATGCAAGGTGATGATCATAACAATAAACCCACCTGTATGGCTACACCTCTCGTCTTATCCAGAGCTCTGGTGTGTGCAAGCTCCACAGCCAGTGTTGTCTGCCAATCGAGGGTCGCCATGGTGACCTGGCTTGGACTAGGACCGGGGACGAACAGTCCATAACAGCCGGACACACGCAAATCTGGTGGGACAGGTACAAATAAAGTGGCACTGCGGGTGTTTTTGAAGGATTCTGTCTGCATAATTACGCAAATAAAATCTCTCACCTTTGCTAACAAAAATCCTGAGCTCAGCCTTGTAGCCTGTGTCCATCTCTGCGATCCTTTTTAGATTGGCGCTAAAACGCTCCCTGTCCAATTCCCCCTGTAGTGGAAATTAAAAACATACCAGTCTATGATGGGACATAAAACTCATCTGAATGCATAGTATATCCCAAACTGTCATCTTTTACCAAAATACATCTAAATACAGTACTATGTTCTAATATTGGGTGCTTCAAAGCTCTGAAGCACTGATATTGTTGTGACATGTTTCAGAAAAAGTACAAGTGCAACATACATGGATCCACAGTCATTTCAGTCATTTATCAAGCAGAGGAAGCTCTAACCAGCCACCAGTTTTATATTTTTACTTGACAAAAGATCACAACAGCTAATGAGTTATTAAAATTATGATTTTCTTTGTGTTATAAATTTCTAACCCTACACTTGGAGCAGTACTGTTGATATACCTGGAGGTGGCTGTAGGTGTACAGAGCTCCACCTGTTAGATATGGAATGTGCCCCGGCCAAGCCCCGCCCACATCTTGCTGGGAGAGGACAAACAGGTGAACGCCACAGCCCTGACTGACGCACTCCTTGGCCAATGAGACGGCTGGTTCCGACGGCTGAAAGATGGACTGGGGGGAAAAACAAAAATGGAGGGAATTTATGCAACTATACAACAGCAAAACTTTCTACTTCATACCTGTGTATGAAGTACAAGTACAAGAAGGTCAGAGGTCAGCTACAGAGCAGCGCCCACTTGAGTACCTAGGGCTTAACCCCGTGTCTAGACAGCAAGTGTAGCGTCAGCAGCACGTCAGCAGAGCAGCAACAGCGAGTGCTCCATCTGTGTGTCTACACCGGAGGTGTTCAGGTGCAGTGTTGAGCGTAGGTCACCTGCGTGTTGAGAGTGCTCAGAGCCCAAAACACGACTGTAGTGACGCATGTAAAACGGAGGAAAACAGACTTGACACGTAAATCATCGCTTCAGGTCACGATTACGCTCGTGACACGCAAGCCTGCACGGAGCCGGTGCAGACAGCCGCATAGATTACAATGAGAGCGTATCTATTGCCTGTGACGTGCATGTGACAAAAACACGACTGACACGCTCGCTGTCTAGACCCGGGGGGAAGGCTTAAGGGCACTTCAGTATGTGTGACACCTTCCAATTCTGGTTGAACAGCAATCTTTACTGCCCTGCTGCCCCCAATTTAGTTTTCTGGGAACACTGTCAGTATATTACAGAATATACTGAATGTGTACAGTATGTGTATGTGTGTGTATGTGTGTGTTTGTGTGTTACCTTTGGTTTGTTGGAGCCAAAGAACCCTGAGGAGGAGTGTGTGTGTCCCATCTCTATCAGAGGGGCAGTATGGAAGATGAGCAACTTGCCAGGAGAACTCAGGGCCTTACAGAAAGCAAAGTCTTTATCAAATATTTTATCTAAGACTCCAACTATCAGTAAAATAACATCTCTCCCACAAATCATTGACAGTTTGCAAAATAATCAGGTTTATAATTGTATCCCTAGTCGTTTAGCTCCAAAACAAACAATTTTAACTTCCAATAAACTCATTGAAGTCTGTGCTGTGATTACTGACCTGCAGTACGGCTAGTCCTGCTTTAACAGGCAGCTCCATGGGAACTCCACTGGAGTCATCACACTCCAGACTAAACTGAGGAATAAGCTGCAGTACACTACACACACAGAGAGAAAACAGATTATAAAACCACTCAAAATTAGTATAACTTGATACCAAAGGGTACCAAAGAGATTAAATAATTTTCAGTAAAGTAGCATTTTCACTTGATCACTTTTATTTGCAGGAAAGCATTTGTTACAGACAAGATTTTCTGGTAGTGAGAATACGAAGCATCTCTTTTACATGTGGGCAAAAAACGGCTACTGACGATGTAGTTAAGTCCAATAAGACTATAAAAAGGTATTTGCTTTAAGTGTCAGTTTAATTGGACTGTATTATAAATGCTTGACAAGTTCACATCTTTGCTGGAACAAACATCAACCCTTCCTTCAACTAACAAAACTGTTACTTGGGGTCCATTGTTGTCTTTTGCTTCTTATTTTAAAATTAGAAAAACAAAAAAAACATCTGATCCTGAAACATCAAATTTCTCTTGAACCACAGCGCATATTAAATTGGTGATGCATTGTTTAAATACTTAATAAAGTTCTGACATGTAATAATTTTAAACCACTGCACATGGTTTATTGATCGGTTCTCTTCTAGCTGCTGGACTCAGTTGATTCTAAGTGATTGCTTTCTAAATTATAATGTAGAAGCAAAAACTGAGCTCACCAGAACATAAAGTACACTACTGTTATACTGGTGTAGTATAACATATTAGATAAGCAATATGTACAAAGTTCAGTTTTTACCGCTTCAGTTCAACATACAGAGTCACGTCTGTCACAGCCGTTACCTGTCAACGCTCTCTATACAGTCTTTCAGGGACACCAGAAGCCCCTCCCTCACAGGAAGTTGCAGGTCTTCCGTCTCTGTGATGACCAGCATGTGTGGGCGAGAAAGGGCGGGGCTGAGGTCGTACAGGTGGATCCTGCTGTCGTACGTCATCAAACCGATACGGACGTCACCATCCTCCCTACGCAAATGAGATGAAACTCGAATTTCCAATCCTGTATAGGGATACTACTGAGCGAGCTGTGAGAGAATGTGTGTGTATGCGTATGTAGCGAGGGCGGAGTATATTTTACCTGTTCAGAGAGGTGAGCAGACTGTGTATTTGTTGTGTTACAAACTCTAAATGTCCTCCTCTCAGTGCTGAGGCAGACACATCTATGGCTAGAATTAGTGCGGCAGGTTCACCCTGAGATAAAATACAACAATTTATACACACACACGGCATATTTCCTCATTAGATTCAGAGACTATCAAACGTCTTTGAAGGTTAGTAACAAGGTGAACATTTTTTTTAAGTGAGAGAGCGACATTATGTTATTGAAGGAATTCCTTTTGGAGCTGAGCTTTGACTCTTTTCTCTGTTATTCTCCAATTATTGTAGAAACACTAATCCTGCTCTTCACCAGACTCTTAAGTGACACTTTCAAACTCCTTATTTTGTCCGACTAACAGCCTTGAATCCCCACATATCCAATGTACAAATCATATAAAACATTTAAAGGCAACATATTCTCACATTTGAGAGGCTCGAGACAGCAATGTTTTGGCATTACTGCTTGTTAAATGTCTGGTAATTAATAAATTAATCAAATTATATCAAGTTACAGAAATCCTCACAAATGGGGTTATTCATGTACCCCTCTTACACATTTATTAGACTGAAGAGAGTGAAACTAACCTTCTGAGAGTTGAGGATCTCATACGACCCCATATGGAGTTCAGGCCTTGTGTCTTTATCGACCCGGAACCCGTCCACTCCTTTGGTTGGCTGGTAGTGTTGCCACGACACTGAGACACAAGAGAGGAGAGAAAACAGCTGCTGCATGATAAGGAAACAACAAACTTGATAAACTACCAATCGATCTGATTTCTCTTCTACAGCATGGTTGTTTACATTACGTAGTTATTTCTATTAAAATATTATTTCTGTTTATTCCGTTCTAGACCTCCAGTTTGTTGGTGACAGCTGCAGGTACTGCAACTTATGACTATTTTCATTACTGATTAATTTTCTGTTTATTTTCCTGACAAATCTATAAAATGTTAGAAAATTGTGAAAAATCAATAATTTAAATTTCTTGGAGCTCATGATCATATCTTTAAAATGTCATGTTTGGTCTCATCAACGGTCCAAAATCCAAAGATATTTAGTTTACGATCATATCTGACACAGAAAAACTTATTTCTTAAAGAATAATCACAAATGAGAAACTGCATTGTTGCTTAAAAAATGACTAAAAGTATCATTCAATTAACATGATAATGCTAATTTTCTATCAATCGATTAATTAACTAATCGTTGTGGCTCTAATTGGGGCATTTATGAGACAACTGAAACCATACTGTAGCTATGATGTGAGAAAAAAAACAGCCTTGTGTTTTGTCAATCTGAACTGAACCTACAGTTTAAATATTAACATCACCTGAATCCTTTAATGTTCGCTATTTAATTTTACCTTCGTTGAGTTTCCCACAGAAGGGGCAGTAAAACCTCTGACCACAGTCCTGCCAGCCCATGGCAGGGCACATAGAGGCCCCACACCAGGAACAACCCACAACACACTCTGGCTCTTTGCACAGTGGCAGGGGCTTCTAGAGACAACAAACATACACATATTAGACACACAAGTATTAATACACATGTTTATATTCCCACTGAAACCTTCACTCTAAATGGCAGATGGGTTTAATGTTACAAAATGCTGATTAATGGCTCTACTTCCACGCTAAGATCAGCCTAGTTGTAGTTCCTTGTTCCATTAATAAGCCACGTATTTGTTTTTATTTTTAATATATGTATAGAATGAGCAGAGATGATAAAAACTCACCTCTTTAGTGTTTTGTTTTGCCAGAGGGGTGACCAGAGCTCCCAGCGGCAGACGGCTGAGTAGGGCGGTCTGACCTTCACAGGGCACACAGTATGAGGTGGAGCGGATGACACAAGGACTCGCATTACCTGTAACAGCAGAGACAAGGTCAGTAATTGAAGACCACGACATCAATTAATCTGCCAGTTATTTTCTTTATTATGTTTACTCTGTGGAAAGTCATTGCTACTTCCCAGAGCACAAAGTATCGTCCTTAACTTTCTTGTTTTATCCAACCAACAGTCCAAAAATCAAAATCACTTTACCAAAATGACGCCTGATTTTGTTTTGCCTGTTTCAAAAAAATATTAATCTGAACATGAGAAGCTCTGAACAACTTCAGTGAAGACAAAAATAATCATTGTCACAAGCCTTTCTGATGTCTGACTAATTTACTTCTCCCAAAAAACTGTTGGCCGACAGCATTTAACAAGCACAAATTAATCTAAAGGTTTAACAAAGAGCTGACGATGTTACAAAATTCCACACCTGACATCACAGTGATGTTTGTTTGATATCACCAAACCTAGGTCTAATTTATCTCCATCAATAATACATGTAATCAGGTGTCAAAGTACTAAATACATTCATTGCTGGTTGTATAAATCAGATGAAATTTTAAGGTAATATTGATGCAGTGTGAAGAATCAAATCTGGTCCTATAGTAGTGGATAAAACACACTGTGGCACAGATACAGACGTCATAGTGTGTGTTTACCTCTGTCCTCTATGATACAGGAAGTAGTTGCTAGAGGAGGAAGATGGGAAAAAGGCTCTGAGACGAAGACCTTCCCCTCCCACTCCGCCCTGTCCTCTGCCATCACTTTCACCTGAGAGAGAGAGAGAGAGAGAGAGAGAGAGAGAGAGAGAGAGAGAGAGGCGAAACCTTGTCAATCGAAAACTGTAATGAGTTTAATGAGGTCAGAATATTTTAAAGGACATGTTCACAATTTTTCAAGTCTGTCTTGAAACAACAGTCAGGTGTCCATATGAACGGTGAAAGAGGTTTTCCTCGCTGTAATCATTCCTCCTGTTCATACTGGCTATTAAAAGATTTCCTTCAAATGTGCTTTCAATGTAAGTGATGGGGGCCATTTTTTTTTGCAAAAGAAATGTATTTGAAATTATCTGAAGCTTATACGAGGCTTCAGCAGTCTGAGTTAGTCATATCAAGTGGATATCTGCCACATTTACAGTCTTTTTAGCATCAGATTCCCTCTTTGTGTTTCCTCGGACAGTGTTTCCCTGTTGAGCTGCAGTGGAAGTATAGTAACAAAAAGAGGGACTTTAGCACTAAAAAGACTGTAACGCTGAAAGATATCAACTTGATTTGACTCATTTGGACGCCTGAAGCTTCAGATAAATACATTTTTGCACAGAAGGACTGTGGATTTTGTCCCCCATCACTTACATTGTGAGTGCATTATGAAAGCATTAATGTAATGGCCAGTATGAACAGGTGGAATGATTACAGGAAGGAAAACCTATTTCAATGTTCATTTGGGCACCTCACTGTTGTTTTAAGAAAGATCTGAAAAATTGTGAACCCGTCTTTTGAAAAGCTGCAGAATGCTACCCAGTATGAGCTGTCATAATAACCAGTAAAGAGTTTGAATTCATTTATATATTTATATATATATATATATATATATATATATATATATATATATATATATATATATATATATATATATATATATATATGACATTTTTAATAAGTGAGAGTTAGAAGCCAAGAAAAGATGCTAAGAGTGAGGATGGAAGGACTTACAGCACTGGGAAGGAGTTCTGGGTCCAGGCCATAACGAGACTCAGAGTTGGGAGACTGCAGAAAGAAAAAAAAAGAAAAAATCAAAAGACTGAGAGCTCATAAAAATATCTCAGAGACACTACTGCCTAGAGTACATCACCAAGCACTAAACTGACAAGAATACACCAGTGAACACAAAAAACTGCTAGCAGCTGCTCTAGTAGAGGGTGAATCTCTACTACAGCTGAAACAATTTTAAACTTTTTCCAGGCAAAAAAAAAAAAAAAAAAAAAGCATTCTCTGGTTCCAACTTTGTGTGTTTTATAGCTTTGTAAACTGAATATCTTTTGGGTTTTGGACTGTGGGTTGAAGAAAACAAAACACTTTTAAGCTGTCTTTCCTTGTTTGAACTGTGTGAATTGTAACGCTATGACCGAATGGGACTATTTTTTTTTTTTACATCCTCACACAGGCAGAAAAAATAAAGTCAGGGGTAGAATCACATGCAGTCTACCTAATGAATCACATGTAGTCAGCCTAATGAATCACATGTAGTCAGCCTAATGAATCACATGTAGTCTACTTATTGGAATGCCTTTGTGGTTATGTAGGTAGGTTATGTAGGCGAGACAAAACGGGAATTGAGAATTAGGATCTCTGAGTGTAAGAGTAGCATCAGAAATAAGGATGAGAGGTCTCCTGTAGCCAGACACTTGGCCATGAATATTGTAGGCTATGGTTCATGGGTAATGAGGCTGTTAAGCCACAGTCTCCAAAGAGAGGCCTATTGGATACACTTACAGACAGAGTATCCTAGGGGCTTAAATGGTGAACTGTTTTTGTCTTGTTTTTTTATGAATACAGATGGGTATTTTTGAGTTTACATATGTGTGGAAATCAATTGGTTACTTATCTGGTTTTTGCAATAACAAGATGTGATATACTTCTTCTCATGACTTAATTTGTCTTATTAGTATCTAGTTTTATGATGTTGTTTTGATGCTTTGTATTAGCTGGTTGTTAATCACCGGCAGGTCCCTGGCTGCTGTTTAATAGGGGTCACACCCGCATATGTCTCAGAAATGCTGAGGAAAGCCTAAGGCTGAAACACATCCGCTTCCTTCTGCTGCTGTGCATTATTAAAAAGTGTTACATACTTATTTGTCAGTGCTGATGACTTCATTTGCTATTTTTGAACAAAACAACACATTTAAAGATGATACCGTGGACTCAGGAGAACATTGGTGGGCATTTATCACTATTTTATAGACTAATATGTTTTAAATGCTGTTTCCCCACCTGTGGCGCATTGCTCCTCTCCTGTGCAGCTGCATCAGGGACAAACTCATTTATGGCTCCTGAGGAGAAGACAAATGAGTTAGATGATGCAGGCGGAAAGATCATATTCTGACATAAGAGGGCTATTTTCAGTCAGACTGCAGCACTTACTTGAAAGACTAACAATTGACAAACACTGTGATCAGTATGATGCTGGTATAAATCCTGCATTATGGGGCTAACCTGTGATGCTCTGTATACATAATTAGATTGCTTATGGATGAGTAAGTGCTGGTGCTTTGTTCTATAGTGCAATTTGTCTTGCCACTGAAGTTATTTTAACTATACTGATCAATGCTGCTGGACCTGGGCTAGTTCATCCTCATATGAATTTGTGAGTCTGTGTGTGGGAGGCTCTGCAGCATGCATGTTAGCATGTTAGCATGTTAATGATAAACATACCTCTGTTGTAAGGTGGGAGAGTCCACTGAGGCTGCTGCTGGGCAGGAGAGGTGGGCACGGCATGATTGTGGATATATCCAGCATTGACAGCAGACTCCACATTCGCCCTATCAAATGTAAACTGTGGACTCTGATTCACATTTTGTCCAAATGATGGAGGGCTAAAGGGTTGATGTGGCGACTGAGGTCCATTCAGTAAACCTTGATGTGTGTATGGAGCCTGGAAAGGGGCAGATATTGCTTGGTGAGGGCTGTGGGGGGAGTAAAGTGACATTTGTTGGAGCTTGCAAGACTGTGTTCTTTCATTTATAAGGGGAAGAGAACATGGAGGTATATTTTTTCCTGGGTTTGAAGCTGGAGCTATAGGTGAAACATGGGAATCATGAACGCTATGCTGCACACTGTGGTCAGCATTATTAGAATACACTAAGCTATGATGAGTGTTGTTTCTGGGGTGGCTCAAGCAGCCCTGGTTGGACGGCTGCAGGTGGTCATAGGAGGGTATCTGGTCAGAAGTGAAGCCCAGGTTGAGATGCTGAAAGCTGGGCAGAGGGTTGAAGGGAGGAGGTCCTTGAGGAGAAGCTGTGGACCAGCCGTTCTGGCCCGCCCACTGCTGGCAGGGTGTCTGGCTCTGATTGGCTGTAGGGACGTCCATCATCCTCCATAACCATCACTGATAGGTGTGCTTCTCCTTGGAGGCGGGGCCTAGCGAGGCAACACAAACATACTGAACATCAGGGTCGTGATGTGATTTTCTGTCCTCCTGAAGGAAGACAGATTCAAAATGACAGTGGTTACTGCAGATAGCTTGAGTCTATTTAAAGCTTTTATAAGTTGCAATTTCAGCTTTTTTGAGAGCTTAGATACACTGAAAACATCTCCTCACTATAGCAGTTGGCTGTCACACCACCAGCAGGTTACCCTAACGCACCTGGACTCAACACATCATTAGGGGAGTAAAAATTAACGTTACTTTCCCCTTTTTAACGTCAGATTTTACAGCTAACCTGACGTTAGCTAATGTTAGCCCGCAATACAAGAGTCTTGACGTGGTGACCGGACTGCCAGCGGGTCAACATAAACACACATGGTTAGTAAAAAGCTCTATCTTTTAAATAAAGGTTGTTGTTCTCAGTGGTGAAAGATAAGAAACGATACCTTCGGAGATTAACGGAAACAGCGGGCTGTGCGTGCAGCTGCACTTGTCCGCACTAGCATCTTCATTTTCCCTCTGAGAAGCAAAACACTTGACAGGTTGAAATTAATCATTTGCTCCTGACCTTTACCTTATGTTAAAAATAAAATTAATTGATGAGAGAAACTATCACATCTTTTCCTTCACGCTGTCAGCAACAGCAAACACAAACCGGGCTGTCTGTCTCTTCCTGCTGCGGTAGCGTCAAGTTAGCCACAATCACGACGACGCACTTCCGCTTTTCCTTTCAAGGTAAAAGCGACAGTTCATTAGAGATCCCCTCCAGGCATGTTTTAATATAGAGGTTCTCAACCTGAGGTACCCCAGGGGTCCTTGAGGGGGTTCCAGGGAGTCCCCAGAAGAGTGGCGAATAATTTACTTTCACTATTTTACATTATTTACCTACCTACACACGCACACACACTATGCGTTATTTATATTATTTATTGTATTGTATTTCTAGTACTATTTTTACTGCTATTTCTATTACTTTATTGCTATTGTTGCTGCAATGTTGAGGAGCTGAAACCCCCAAATTTTACTCTCTTATACTTATATAATGGGATGTAAAAATATATGAATCTTGAATTATTTCACTGACTAGAAGTTGACCCAATGAGAGAATTTATAAGAATATTAATCTGCCAATCTACAGTATAGACAGTTATGGAATAACTGAATCTTATCAGATGGGGATCCCTGAGGCTACATCTTATCAAATATGGGTGTGCGGCCTGATGTGTATTAATTTGGGGGTCCTTGACACCAAAAAGGTTGAGAACCACTGTTTTAATATGTATATAAAATACTCTACTGTGAATAATAATGTATCTGATATGGTTTTTCCACAAAAAAAGGCATCAAATCCTTCTCTCTCATTAAAAATTCAGAATATATAAATATGCAAATATAATTCATGTCAGAAGTTTAACTGCCAGACACAAGATGTCTCCTACTTCACTGTAAAGTCTATTCTCAGTTTATGTACACTGGAAGCTTCAAGTCTCCACATCACACTTGTATAAGTTGAATATTAGACAAGAAAGGCTTCCAAACTAGTTGTGATGTCACAAATCATGCTAGTAGGCCAGCCTTCTGGTGTCAAACTCTGCACATACATCATTCTGCACAGTGAAGCTCAAACATTCAAGTGTAGGAACAAGACGAAAAACAGATCTTTGAGTGGAGGGGGACTTCAAAATTAAAAAAAAAAAAAAATCTAAAAATATTAATGACAAAAATCAGCACTTCAGATTACTGGCTAGATCAGCTCCTTTACGAAAGTGTGCTGCAGTTTTTCTCAATTATAAACTATCATAACTGTAAATTATACTGAATTTCTACACTAAATTACATTTAAACTGTTGCCAGAATGCAGTGGACAATAACTAAGGACATTTATTCAAGTACCATATCCACGTATACATATTTGTTTTTATTACATTGTTGTACCTCTTTAATATTTTATTATTGATCTATTTTAGCGCTACTCTGTCTTAATAGTTTATTTTATTGTCTTTACTTTTAAGTCATTTATCATTGTATTGCCTTGTGAATTTTTTTTGTTGAAAAGTGCTAATATAAAAAGTTAATTATTATTATTATGTAGTTTTTGGATATGTGTGCTTTACTTGAGTATTTCCATTTGATGCTGCTTTATATTTCAACTCCACCACACTTGGAAATATTGTACTTATTACTCTATTACATTTATTTAACAGTTACAGTTACTTTTCAGATGAAGATAAACCGTTTATAAATTGGTGCATTGTTAAGGATTAAACTATCCAATATGTAAATTACTATATGTAAAGTAGGTGCAATTAGTACAGCATTGATCAGCTACAACAGTAATAATAATCTGAACACTGACGTGAGCAGGTCTGCTGCCTCATTAGTACTTTTACTTTTGGTACTGACATTTTGCGCTGATACTTCCGTAACTTTACTTAAGTAAAATTTTTGAATGCATGACTTTGACTTCCTGTCACCTTTTCTTCCACAACTGACTATATGACTGCCATTCGTACAGGAAAGGACAAAGATACAGTTGCCCTTACAGGTGACAGAAATCACTAAAACAACAAGTGTTTATAATTCTATGTGTGGAATACAGGTAACTGTACATTGGTAAGACATTACAGTTGGCACTTTATTGTTGGTAAACTGTTATACAAAGTCAAACTTAATAACAAAATACAGTATACCAGATAACTTGGTCAAACATGGTCAGCAAAAATGTAAAAGTTAGACATTTGTAAAATCTGTATAACACATCATCTGTCCGTATTTATGAACTGTCTTGTGTCCAAATGAACTTCTTAAAATGAAGATATATGCACTGTAAAATAATACAAAGTAAGAATAATGACTGACAACAACTGCAGAACAAACCAGAAAATAAAAATGATCAGTTATCAATGTATTCTTAACCATCCTAATGGACGGAAATGCTCACAATGTTGTATAACAGACAGAGAGGAGACTGATAACGAATGAAAGACAAAGAGGGCCAGAGGGAGATGCAGTGTAAGAAAATAGAAGAGGGAAAAGTCTACAATTGCTGAAAATGTCCAGTCCTCTGTGGTTCCACTTGCCCGGGCCAGTTACTGTTTGTGGATGAAGCTTTGGAGGTGGCACTTTGTCTTTTTAGGGCAGTGATCCTGTTTCTAACGAAGTCCTTTACACCTTTCCAGGAACGGGTCCTCAGTGCTTTTGGCTCAGCCTCAAGACACTGAAGGCAGTCGTTTTTCTGAGGTACCTTGTGTCCTTGAATGAAACGCATCATGTGTCTTTCTACAGCGCAAACTTCTGCGTCCTCCCATTTATGTTTGACCTTAGAGCCTGTGGTGGGGAAAAAAAGGAGTTATGAATAAACTTATGCCATCACTGGAAAAACTCTGAGAAACTAAAGACACATTTTAACATCAAATTAAGCTTGGACAATGAGGTGGACAACAAGTAGGAACTCTTGGTAGCATTTTAATTTGCCTTCCTTATTTAACTGCATGAAAGCCTTTTGAAGATGACAATATTTACTTAATTCATTATATTTATCTAATTATTAAATGGAAATATTAAAATACCTTATTTTAGAATAAAATGTCTTAAGGTGAAAAATATTTCACTCCTGTAAAATTAATTGGATCCTAAATGATGATTCCAACAGCCAGAAAATTCAACTTTAACATTGATTCATAAATTAATTATAAAAAAACCCATTAAAAGACACTATTCAGGCAATTAGCTGTGAAAAACATCCGTATATGGTAACATGAGAAAGCGGAAGACATCTCCCTCACTCATTCACCTCCAAAATCCTGCTTTTTTTTACTGTAAAGATGTTTTTATTTAGAAAATATCAACCAGAGTGGCCCACAATTTAAAAAAAGAAAGGGATAGAAAGACTGTTAATGTTCAACATCACTACCTTTTTTGCCTGAGTTGCCAGATTTTGGTGGTGCAGTTGTGCTGGTGCTTGCCGTTTTTCCATGTGGTTGTTCATGATGAAAATCTGCTTGCGCGTAGCATGCACCAGAAAGCTCACCCTGATCCCCTGATACAGCCTGATGTCCTCGTGCAGGTTGTAATCTCTCTGTATGTTAGACAAAAAGACTTCTTTCACATATCTCATTTACCTATACACACCTTTTCCCACATTTCCATTACTGCTGAAAAGCCAGATCTCAAAGTCATCCATATTGCAGCACCAAAGTCCAGTTTTTGGGTTCAGCATCTTGCTCAAAAGTAATTTAGTGGCTGGTCAAGTGCCACTTTCTGATACACTTGCTATAAACCTGAATGACACACTCCATTCCTGCCTCTCAAGATATTAGTCACTCTCTTTTCTTTCAAAGCTTTGTTTAAAATCAATATACCCTACATTTGCAAATATTTTGAGACTTATTACATTAACAGGCCACAGCACTAATATCTACCCACTTGCCTTCAGTATTTTCAGTAGAAAAGTGATTTTAAACTGCAGGAGATGATGATAAAATGTCTTGTGGCTTGTGCTGTTTGTGGAAGATAAGCAGTGTGACAAACACTTTCCAAACAGGCGATAGGTGCCGTGTCCAGACATCAGGAAATCAGCAATTACACACCTGACTTTATCACAGCTTATGTTGGGAAACAAGTCATAATACTCAGGTTTTGCAGTGATGTTAAAACTGTGTGGCTGTCAGGATTTAGAGTTAAAATCATATTGTTTTGTCACTAATGTGTGGGTAACACATAAGGCTCTCCACGCTACATTTAACCACAGACTGACCCCCTTTCTAAACCCTGCATTTATTCCTAAATGCCGTAAAACTTCATTGTAATTTTGGCATTAAATGCACAATATGTAATTTCTGCCACTAGGGGTCTCTCAATCAAAACAGTAACAAAAGATGGAGTGTGATGACGGTGTAAAGTAGCGTGGGATGACGGGAGTTGTTGTCTTCATTGTTAAACAACCAGTTTCTCCAGGATAGGATTACTTCAATGTTCATCGCTCAGGATAAAAGCACTCAAAGTTCAGGTAAAAACACTCAATAAAGCAGTTTCACGTCAAAAATCAGTGTTTCTCCGACACTGTTCAGTGGACACAGTATGTCCGGTAGGGGCTGCGAGCAGAGCTGCTGTTAACGTTAGCTTAATTTGTTTCTCTGATAACTTAAGATACAGACGTTCAAGCATGTTTTTACCACAAGCTGAATTATCCGCAAAGGTCTCTTCCTCTCCAACACAAACATACATGGGGATTAAAACTATGAAAACAGTCAGTAAAGCAGTTTCACGGTAAAAATCAGTGTTTCTGCAACACAGTTTGGCGGAAAGAGGATGTCTGGGAGGGGCTGCTAGCCGAGCTGCTGCTAACGTTTGCTCAGCTTGTTTCTGATAACTTAAGATCTAGATGTCTGATGACTAAAATCCTTCATCCAGTTAAGAAGATACAGTTAAAAACGACCAAAATCTAAAAAGTTTATCATAAAAATATGGCTATAATAACAGTATAAAAGTCAATTTATGACAGTTTCTGGCAGACAACCACAACGCCGAGGCATGCATCTCGTGGGTGTGTACTCTTTGGTAGAGGGGGTATGACACCATTAACAGGTGACTAAATGAAACGGACCGTTAGCTTGATTAAAATGACTGATTTCTCTGGGTTTGAAAATGGTTGGAAACATTTGGGATAATGTAAGTACACTAAGCAAAATATATAACATGGGTCTAGTTGTTTTTAGACATTTTAATGCAGAATAGTTACATTCAGAATTCTTACCTTCAGAGTCCATTTGGACGTCATCCAGCTGCATGCTGCTGTTCTGTAGCAGGGTTTGGACTTGATTATTAGGACCAAATATTTGGTCGGCCTCATTCTCATCCAGGTTGATACGCTGCAGCATTGTTGCGTAATGCTTCCGGATCTTCGCTGATTTCAGTGCTTCAGGGTCTTTAGCGCCACATTCTTTGACATATTTTTGGATGCAGTCTGAGCCATTGTAGGCAGACAGTGCACTTGGTCGGCCAAACAGGAAGAGATTCTTACTGGGGACTCCACACATTTCACGAACATTGACAAGAAGCTCCAATGCTGACACGAATGATGGTTTTAGTAAAACAGGGACCATTCCCCCGCACTTTCCTTGTATGTCAATTCTAGTGAAGAACCCACACATGGTTCTTTCCGAGTCAGAAACAGAAATATCAAAGTTATCGTCCAGGTTTGACTTTTTCCTTGACATAAAAGCTGTTAGTGACACCGCTGATACCTCACGGGCTTTTCTCCTGTTGAAAATTATTGTTCGAGCGAGTATTACCTTGGTCAGAGCAGCATAGTTTTCTGCAGAAGGGAACTCTGTGAGTTTTTTCTGAGCAAGAACATGAACGTTCTCCATGTGGAAATTCAGGCGCTTCACATCTTGAGAAAACGGAACCTTCTTTCCTGTTTTCCTGAGGGTTGATAATGCACCTGAGGAAACTAGAGTACTCCATTTTTTCTGGTACACAGAGAGGAAGTTTTGTGCAGACTCTGCCAGTTTTGTGTCTCCACTCTGCACTGCATTCTTCTCAACAATACTACAACACTTCTGTAGATGGTAGCCAAGCTTGATGGCAAGTGAAGGAATGCTGTACGTTTTCTTTTCTGGATCGTAACCTGCCAGGACGTTCACTGCAGACACAACGTGTGGGAAGCTTGAGGGGTGAAAGAAGTCCTCCAGCTTCTTCAGGGGGGTAATTTTTTGAGCTTCGAGTAAAAGTCTTGCTATCTGACGAAGGTTTTGTCTTACGTCATCATGCCTCTTCACATCAGATCTGTGCTGATCAAACATTTGCTCACCATACTGCAAGATAATCTTTTCATCCATGACAGTTTGTGTCACATCATTATATGTCATCTGGGACAGAAGTTCCCTGAAACCATCACTTATACCAAGGTCTCCGATAGTTTCAAGCACACAACGCGATGCAAGACGCTTTCTTCCGATATGTGATTCACTGTCATTCTTCCCTTTCTCTGGGCACAACCTAACATGTCTGAACAAAGCTTTCTTTACAAAAAGACCACGGCAGTAAAGACAATGAATGAAGTCTTTCATTCCTTTTCCAGTTTGCTTTGCTGTTCCTCGGACAGCAAATTGTCCCTTCCCTGTTCTCAAAACCTCTTTATTATGAGCAAAGTTTCCTTGATTCTTTAGTCTTTTCCATATCTTTTGCCTTTCTCTGGAATTTTTGGGATACTGAAATACAGCTGCAACTTCTGCTTTGTCACTGTGGACTGACTCAAGATGTCTTGCCATTTTGCCTACTGGCTTAGAGCAAAACAGACAATAATTCCTCTTATCATAAACTCGTTGTGCTTTTGAATTTGAAGTTGGCAACACCACAGTTGAGGATTTCTCCTGATTAGTTGCACATGTCTCTTTTAGAGGACTGACACTTTTGTCCTTTAACAAAGAACCTCCTGATTTATCCTCCTTTTCCCCTGGAAGAGGAGATTTCGGTTGAGGGGTTTCTTCCTGCGGGGTCGAGGGACCGCTGTGATTGGATTTGTCTGAGGAGCCATCACCAGCGTCAGATAAGCAGTCAGAGAGGTCACCATCACTGTTAGGTGAGTAATCAGGATCACTACCGTCTGACTCTGCTGAGGTATCAGGATCACTGTCATCTGACTCCGCTGAGGCATCTTCTGTTTTCTGGAAAAGGGAAAACAATTGTATGTAAAAATAAGATCACTATCAGTCTGTAAATGTAGAAAATAAAAACCAACTGAGTTTATATGCTGAAATGCTAACTTACTACAGCAAATTTCGAGAAGATGTACAATTAATCTTCATTTGACTTAGATCAAATGAAGACTTCATTACATGCCACAATGTTTTTATTTTTTTTTTCAATTTGTCGTAACAAGTAACTATGCGTTAATGTTTGCAGAAAATCGTAGAGACGCTGTTTACATCTTTTCAAATAAAATGATCTGCAGTGTGCCTGGTTTAGATACAGCCTATCCAAACTCAGATGAAAATAATGTCACTTTTCTAAGAAGTGTCTGATTAACACAGCCGAATACCCAAACACACTGTGGCCACGCTGTAAAAAATCATATGAAAATGTGATTAAAACTGTTCAAATAATGAACGACTTAATACTAAATAACCAGGCTGTTCATGTACCATTTGTTAAGGATTAAACAAAAAACATGTAAAATTTTACCGGTGACTACCTCTAAATCTGCTGCTGACATCGGGTCATCTGGTGAATCACAGGTCTCATTTTGTTCGTCATGGGATGTTGGGGATGAACAATCCGCTATAATATGTGACTGTAACTAAAAAAACACAATACAAACGAAAACAAAAAAGCAAGTTGTTAATACAACATTGACATATCATCACCTTTGAAGTTGATAGGGTGAATTCAGGAAATCTGGGACATTTTTTTGCAATTATGACTTCTGCGACACAATAGATGCACACATTACCTTTCTGCAATCCTTTCTAACCACACCAGAAGAAAGAATGCAGATATTATACCCAGAGGAGACATGCCACACCTATTAGTGTTCTTTGTGACGGCCTTTGGTAATCTGGGACAGGACACTTTCTAATCTGGGACACTTGTATTAGGTTTAAAAAAAAGAAAAAAAAAAGGCCTAAATCACTTTACTTTATGCATGCCAAGCTCAATATCACAATTTTTTTTTTTTTTTTTAAAAAGGACAGAAAGCTGAATAAGAAAATTTATATAATTTACATTATTTATAGAAATTTCATTAATTCAGATAAACATATAAAAAGTCATAATATTTGTCATAAAGAACTAGCCTAAATAAAGAAAATATCAGAAAAAAATATCTTCTATCTCTACATGGGATTAATGGATCATCCGTTTTTATTCATTTAAAACATTCTATTAAAATTATATAACATTTTTAAAAAATCTAAAAAACTAAAATTCAATCAACGATGAGCAACAATTAGATTAACGGATCATTAACATGGTTATTCATTGAAATTCTTCATTCTATTATAGTCAGGGCTACGAGGGGAACAAACATTTCTTGCATCATCATCTATCACACCGTTATCTACTGCACATGTTTCGTGATACCAATGGCTGCTGACCACACAGGACAGCCACTCTTCTGCTTCGTCACTACGAGCGTCGCCTCCGACGTTACACGCTGTCATGTTATACATTGTTATGATAAAAATATCGATTATAGCTGCTTTAATAATTTGATGCGTTACTACCTTTGACTTTGCCGCTGACAGCTGAACTTGCTGTGGATCACTGGTCTTTGTTTGTTCACATTGAGATGAATCGTTCATCAATGGAGGAGACTAAAAGTGTAAGTATTTATTATGTTTTTGCATGAATTTTAGATGTGATCATTTAAAAAAGGTAACCTACCTGATTAGCTGTGTGTTGAGACTGCCCATCACTCCTGTCATCTGGAGGTAATGATTCCAGCTTAATGGGGGACAAAGTGAAGTCATCAGGGAGTAATTGTGTTGAATTATATTGTATCATATTATTATTTAATAAATTTTAATGTGTTATTGGGTGGCAATTAATCACCTTAACACACTTACAAGTTTATCCAACTCCGACAGTTGTTTGAGTAGTAGTGCACGCTGATGTAAAACTACTGAACGACTCCTCTCATTGTTGGCCTGAAAGTAGAGTTTTTTTTGATTAATTAAAAAATGGATAATGTTAAGGTGTGCATTAGACGCAATAGCTCTATAACTCTAGTGGAAATATTACATTACATTAGATTCATTAGGTAGATGTTTTTGTCTTAATCAACTTATAATAAGTATATTTCACTTCTGTAGGAACAACATTTACGAATATTATTGCATTAATATGCAAAAAAGTCACCTCATGTACAGTATATTTGTGCAGTTATGTACAGACATAAACCACCAAACAGCAAAGCTGTCTTCTGATATAAATTCTGGAGTCATTAATTTCCTCACCGGTGGAGTAATGTTCCCCTTTTGTGATATTTCTTGGTTAGAATGAGCCGTTGCGTCAGGCACAGACTTGTTTTCAGCTCCTGAGGAAAATCGACAATCAAGTTAGACAATATGAGGAAAATTTGGATTCTGAGCAGTATTGAGATCTGTAGCGTGTTGAAATGTTTTATTCTTCTTTTTGAATGACAGGGTTTTGCTGTTTCTCTGACAGCTCGACTTGTCACCTGTCTCAACATCTGCCAGTTGTTTAAAGGATAAGAAGCAATTTTCTAAATTTTTCTTGTCAACAAATCTCACATGCAGAGCCAAACCAACAATGAATTGAGCTACTTACTTAAGAAATGTGTGTGTATCCAAAACCTCATTTATCATATTTCTCTGTAACAATTAATAATATATTCTGAGTGAGTGAAAAGAGCTCATATTGGCTTTGCCAGATTCAAGATATAAAAGTCAGGTAAGCAACCATGTCCTTTAGATATATCAAGCTCAACATGTTTAAGCACACTGAAGAGAGTTTTCATCTTTCAATACGTGTGTATACAGTGCTGCTTGAAAGTTTCTGAACCCTTTAGAATTTGCTCTCTAATAAATATGACCTAAAACGTGATCAAATTCCCATGCAAGTCCTAAAACTAGATAAAGGCACATCAATTAAACAAATGAGACAAAAACCTTACACTTGTTCATTTATAAATTTTCAATTTTCAATTTTATAAATTAGAGTCAGGTGTTTCAATCAATGGGATGACAATCGAGGGCGAGTCTGGGAGGCTCTGCCTTATTTAAAGAAGAGAAATCTAGGTCTTCACTATTGATTTGAATTGAGGGTCTACGGACAGAGGATGTTTTATTGCTGTACAGATTATAAAGCCCCCAGAGGCAAATTTGTGATATTGAACTATACAAATAAAACTGACTTGACTTGAATACATGACAAACATGCCAGAGTAACATACAGGTATTACAGAAACTGCTTACCCCTGCAGTCTGATGAAGGTATCCACTGAGGCTGCTCCTGAGAAGTAGATGAGGCATGGCTGTGAGTGTATCCTGCAACACCAGCATCCACATTCACTCCTTCAAAAGTAGGTTGAGATGTCCTCTGTGATCCGTGGTTTAAATCTTGCCCACATGACAGTAGGCTAATGGGCATATGTTGAAGCCTGTGATTGGTTAATGGAGGTTGAAAAGAGGTTTTGTAAGGGTCGTGGGGCAAGAGAGGTGGTAGATGTTGGGGCCTACAAGGCTGAGATCCTTGGTTTGTTTGTGGAAGAGAAGGTGGGGGGATATTTTTTCCTTGGTTTGCAGCTAGTAGCATTGATGAACTGTGAGGATTTTGCTGATCACAAGATATAATGTGAGATACACTTGGGATGGCGGAGTTGGCAAATAGCGAGGTGGACGACAAATTGCTACTAATGTGGGAGGCTTTGTACAGGGCAGGGTGGTGACTGTTGCTTCTGGATGATAAAGTGCTGAGGTGGCTCAGACAGCTCTGGTCAGATGCCTGCATGTGGTCGTAGGGGGGTCTCTGGTCAGAAGACGAGCCCAGGCTGAGATGCTGAGAGCTGGACAGAGGGTTGAGGAGGGGCCCTTGAGTTGAAGCTGTGGACCAGCCATTCTGGCCCGCCCATGACTGACAGGGTAGGTGGCTCTTATTTGCTGTCATGTTGTCCATCATCCTCCATAACCGTCAGGGTCTTGAGGTCTCTTATTTCCTAGGAGACGGGGAACAGCAAAGAGAAGAACATTATTTCACTCAATAGATGTGAAAATATCAGACATAAACATCATAACAATTAACACAACTAGGAAGGCTGGCTAGGAATGTTAGAGATAAATTACAGATATTAACGGTTCGTTTTGACTCTTCAATATTTTCTCAGTTAATAGACTAGCCGTTTTGCCTATAAAATGTCAGGAAATTGTGATAATTCCTTTTTAAAATGAGTTTTCTCAGACTACTAGTCCAAAATATTTAGATTACTCATCAGATTACTGCATCTACTTGCCTAAAGTCAATTTTTATTTGCCCCTATACAACCTGTTTTATTTATTAGCGGTTATCAAATAACAACAAGGACTTAAGTTAATTCTCATGTTTAATCTTTATGTAATTAAATGAAACAGAACAAGGACACAGAATGTCATGGATGTGAGGCAATAAACATTCTTGCATATCGAAAATGGCCCATATATTTATTCTTTTGATGAGCCCAGTTTCTTTCAAATAATGGAATAGACTCCCTAACCCCATAGCAAATACATTTTTAGACTCATTTCTTCCACTCCAAGCTTCCTGATTTCCCTCTTTAATGTTTCTCGTTCTTATATTTATGGCAGTTTAAGGATGTTTGTTTTACACATCAAACTACTAGCGTACTCAATTTTTGATTGGCCAACTGCATGTGCCAATATTCACTGATGCATGCAAGGGGAGGGGGCTATGCTGTGTGCCAGAGAACAAGAACATAATTTATGATACGACGATGATTGAAAAACATGGAACATTTATTTTATTTTATTATTTTACTTTTGTTTTTTTAACCACTTGCCCGATCAAGCAAATGAGTAGCTAGACTTACTAGCCTGATGTGGCATTTTACTTGCCCCGAGCAATAGGGCAAGCCTTATTGTTGAACCATGCATCATATAAGACAAAGAAAAGCAGCAAATCCTCATATTTGAGAAGCTGGAAGCATCAAATGTTGGTATTTTTTGCCTGAAAATTGACTCAAATGATTAATCAATTATCAAATTAGTTGCTAATTAATTTCCTGTTGATCAGCTACTCAACACACATGTCTAGACAAAGCATATGGCCTAAAAATAATACAAATATTTAATTCAAGACATGTTTTAAGAGATATGAAAAATACTCTCTGTTGGATAAAAGTGGGTCTGATATGATTTTTTTTACACAAATAAAGTTCATTTGCACTGTAAACTCTCGTAAAATTACTATTCTTTCTCCTTTGTTGAAATATCCAGAATCTATGAATATTTTTCAGTCCATAACTGCTGGAAACAAGATGCCTCCCATTTCTCTGAGAAGTTCTTTCTTAAATATATGCGTTGGATGTTCAAATTTCCACATTACAGTAATGTAGGTCACTTATTGGTCCATGGTTTGCTCCAGTAAAAAAAGTTTTTCTTCTTGTTCTTTCAGTTGGATACTTGAGCTTTACTGTTTTCACATTCATTCTGTATTATTTTATTATATGTACATCTGTGAAGCACTTTGGATTTCACTACCCTGTATGAATGGTGCTATACATATAAACTTTGATTGACGATTGAGAAATGAATCTGTGTTTCAATAGTTTGTATTAAGGGGTCTGTTCAACCAAATGACAAGAGACACATGTTCTCATCTAGTTACCTCTTGTGGTATCTAGTCATTAAGATAGTTTAGAGTTGTTGCAAAGGTTTAAGATTCCTGTCTCTTAGATTTCTGCCTCATCATCATTACAATGGAAGTGAGGAACAGTGAGCTGTCCCATTTATTTAGTTCTTTAACGGTATTTTGTTTAGCTGTTAGCAGTTAGCTCTTAGCTTAACATTTCTGAAAACTCGTAGGACGAACGACTCCTGAATGACAAGGCTGAAAACAAAGGCTAAACAAAGTAGTACAACGAAATGTAGCTGTGCTTAAATGTAGCTGAACAAAATAAATATAATTTTCAGTAAAAACAAACGCTTGAACACAAGCACTACACTGTACCTGTGAACATCCCCGGAAGCAGCGACCGTTGTTTATGTCTCCCGCCCCCCGGATGCCAAAATGACACTTCCGCTGGCGGTTTTTCAAAATAAGGGCGCCATCACTAAAACTCTACACTAAATATTGACAGAAAACAGTTAAAGATCAAAAAATGTATTACGAAATGTAAGAATACTCATCTTGGAACAATAATGTGTGTCCTATATGGTTATTTCACAAAAACAGTACAATTAACACGTTAAACTCCTTCAAATGGCATCTACTCCTTCTCCCCAATTAAAAATGAATAAGAATCTATGAATATGCAAATATTTAATTTCAAAAGTTTAAGTGCTGGACACAAGATGTCTCCTACTTCACTGAGAATTCCATTCTCAGTATATACAGTGTGTGTATATGCACTGCCAGGCATCAATTACCCACATCACACTTATGTAAGTTGCATAATGGGCCACTATTTGCAGAGCATAGAGAAAATTTCCACTTTCAGCAGATGAATGTCAAAACAGCCTTCAAGTGTCAAACTCTGCACATCCATCATTCTGCACAGTGAAGCTCAAACATCCAACTGAAGGAACAAGAAAAAAAAACATATTTTTGAGTGGAGGGGGGACTGCTGCTGTCACTTCCTCTGTCACCACTTCATGACAGAGGAAGGACAAAGATACAGCAGCCCTTACGGGTGACAGAAATCACTAGAACAAAGTGTTTGCCATTCTATGCATGGAATACAGATAACTCATCCATTTACTCTGACATCCATTGGTAAGACATTATCGTTGGCACTTTATTATTGGTAAATTGTTATACAAAGTCAAACTGAATAACAAAATACAGTACGCCAGATAACTTGGTCGAAGAGGGTCAGCTCCAAAAACGTAATAATTAGACATCAGCTTAATCTGTATAACATCATCTGTCAGTATTTATGAACCATCTTGTGTCCAAATGAACTTCTTAAAATGAAGCTAAACCACAGAGAGAGATATACTGTAGAATGATACAAAGTAAGAATAATGACTGACAACAACTGCAGAACAAATCAGAAAATAAAAATGATCAGTTATCAATGTATTCTTGGCCATCCTAATGGACGGAAATGCTCACAATGTTGTATAAGAGACAGAGAGGAGACCGATAACGAATGAAAGACAAAGAGGGCCAGAGGGAGATGCAGTGTAAGAAAATAGAAGAGGGAAAAGTCTACAATTGCTGAAAATGTCCAGTCCTTTGTGGTTCCACTTGCCCGGGCCAGTTACTGTTTGTAGATAAAGCTTGGGAGGTGCCACTTTGTCTTTTTAGGGCAGTGATCCTGTTTCTAACGTAGTCCTTTACACCTTTCCAGGAACGGGTCCTCAGTGCTTTTGGCTCAGCCTCAAGACACTGAAGGCAGTCGTTTTTCTGAGGTACCTTGTGTCCTTGAATGAAACGCATCATGTGTCTTTCTACAGCACAAACTTCTGCGTCCTCCCATTTATGTTTGCCCTGATTTTGAGAGCCTGTTGTGGGGGGAAAAAAAGGAGTTATGAATGAAAACTAAAGACACATTTCAACATCAAATTAAGCTTGGACAATGAGGTGGACAAGTAGGAACGCATTTTAACTCAACTTCCCTTTTTAAATGCATGAAAGATTTTTCAGTGTTTAGTCTCGCTAAACAGCCATTAAATGGAAATATTAAAATACCTTATTTTAGAATTAAATGTCTTAAGGTGAATGGTTGCTCCCGTTAAATTAATTGGATCCTAAATGAAGAGTCCAGCAGCCAGAAAATTAAACTTAACTTAAAAAAAACATTAAAAGACACTATTCAGGCAATTACAGTGCATTCAGAAAATATTCAGACCCCTTCACTTTTTGTTATGTTGCAGTCTTTTTGTTGTTTAAACTTTAAAATTGTTAAAACCTTTTTCCTCATCAAGCTATACTCAATATCCCATAATGATGAAGTGAAAAAACAATTTTAAAGTTTTTTAAAAAGGAAAAAACTGAAATATCACATTGACTTCAGTGTTCAGACCCTCTACTCAGTACTTATTTGAGCCTTGAGTCTTCTTGGGTATGACATGACAAGCTTTGCACACCTGGATTTGGGGATTTTCTGCCATTCTACCCTACAAATCCTCTAAAACTCTGTCAGATTGGATGGGAACCGTCAGTGAACAGCCTTTTTCAGTGCTCTCCAGAGATATTCGATCTGGCTGGGCAAGAGCCCCGACTTCACAGACATTCACAGAGTTGTTCTTAAGCCATTACTGCATTGTCCTGGCTGCGTGCTTAGGGTCATTGTCCTGTTTGAGGGTGAACTTTCGGCCCAGTCTGAGGTCCTGAGCGTTCCAGACCAGGTTTTCATTAAGGATAACTCTATACTTTGCTCCGTTCAGCTTTCCTTCAACCCTGACCAGTCCCCAAGTCCCTGCCACTGAAAAACCCCCCAGAGTATGATGCTGGCACCTGAGCTAAATTTCAAGTGTCAAAGCAAAGTGTCTGAATTTAGGGGTCTACAGGGATCCAAAATGTTGGAACCGATCCAAAACAGACCCGTGGAAAACCACCTTGAACCCAACATGCATAAATTAATTTTCAAAAAAAGAGACCTGATCCAAAATGTTGTCAACCCAAACAGAGAGAGAACACAAATACTGTTGTATTTAATATTGCTGCTCTTTCACCACGGTGGGAATGTGATATTTCAGTTTTTCCTTATTAATACATTTGCAAAAATTTCTAAAATTCTGTTTTCACTTTGTCATTACGGGGTATTGAGTATAGCTTGATGAGGGAAAAAATGAATTTAAACCATTTTAGCATAAGGCTGCAACATAACAAAATGTGAAAAAAGTGAAGGGATCTGAATACTTTTTGAATGCACTGTAGCTGTGACAGAGACAACCGTAGAGACAACCGTATATGGTAGCATGAGAAAGCTGAAAACATCCCCCTCACTCACTCACCTTCAAAATCCTGCTTTTTTACTGTACAGATGTTTTTACTTAGAAAATCTCAGCCAAAGTGGCCAACAATTAAAGAAAGAAAGGGATAGAATGACTGTTCATGCTCAACATCACTACCTTTTTTGCCTGAGTAGCCATATTTTGGAGGTACAGTCATGCTGGTGCTTGCCATTACTCCATTTGCTTGTTCATGATAAAAATCTGCTGGCGCATAGCATGCACCAAGAACCTCACTCTGATCCCATGACGCAGCTTGATGTCCTCTTGCAGGTTGTAATCTCTCTGTATGTAAGACAAAAAAGACTTCTTTCACATATCTCATTTATCTACACACACCTTTTCCCACATTTCCATTATTGCTGAAAAAGCCAGACCTCAAAATGATCCATGTTGCAGCAATGCAGTCCAGTTTTTGGGTTCAGCACCTTGCTCAAAAGCAATTTAGTGGCTGGTCATGTGCCACTGTTTGTTACACTTCCTATATACCTGAATGACACACTCCATTGAGACTTATTACATTAATAGGTCACAGCACTAATATCTACCTACTTACCTTATAATAACAAATTAAACTGACGATTGAAAGCATTGGCGTTATGTGTATTCCAGGTTCCACCACACATGATTTAAAGTTAATTTTGATGCGACTGCTCCAAATTATAGTACGTAACTTCAGATTGCACTGATTGATTTAGTAAGCTATAGTAGGTTATAGACAATGCTTTCAATATTGCTCATAAAAAATGAAAACATCCAGCTGTTACACCAGAAAGTGGTTAACTTCAGTATTTTCAGTAGGAAAATGATTTTAAACCACAGGAGATGATGATAAAATGTCCTGTGGCTTGTGCTGTTTGTGGAAGATAAGCAGTGGGATAAATACTTTCTGTAGTGTACCTTTCCAAAGAGGTGATAAGTGCTGCGCTCAGACATCAGGAAATCAGCAATTACACAGCTGACTTTATCAAAGCTTATGTTGGGAAACAGGTCATAATACTCAGGTTTTGCAGTAAAGTTAAAACTGTGTGGCTGTCAGGATTTAGAGTTAAAGTCATATTCTTTTGTCTCTCATGTGCAGGCAACATGTAAGGCTCTTCACGCTACACAGACTGACCCCCTTTCTAAACCCTGCATTTATTCCTATATGATTTAAAACTTCATCGTAATTCTGGCGTTAAAAAGAAGAATTCTTACCTTCAGAGTCCATTTGGACGTCATCCAGCTGCATGCTGCTGTTCTGTAGCAGGGTTCGGACTTGATTATTAGGACCAAATATTTGGTCGGCCTCATTCTCATCCAGGTTGATCAGCTGCAGCATTGTTGCGTAATGCTTCCGGATCTTCGCCGATTTCAGTGCTTCAGGGTCTTTAGCGCCACATTCTTTGACATATTTTTGGATGCAGTCTGAGCCGTTGTAGGCAGACAGTGCACTTGGTCGGCCAAACAGGAAGAGATTCTTACTGGGGACTCCACACGTTTCACGAACATTGACAAGAAGCTCCAATGCTGACACGAATGATGGTTTTAGTAAAACAGGGACCATTCCCCCGCACTTCCCTTGTATGTCAATTCTAGTGAAGAACCCACACATGGTTCTTTCCAAGTCAGAAACAGATATATCAAAGTTATCGTGCAGGTTTGACTTTTTCCTTGACATAAAAGCTGTTAGTGACACCGCTGATACCTCACGGGCTCTTCTCCTGTTGAAAATAATTGTTCGAGCGAGTATTACTTTGGCCAGAGCAGCATAGTTTTCTGCAGAAGGGAACTCTGTGAGTTTTTTCTCAGCAAGAACATGAACGTTCTCCATGTGGAAATTCAGGCGCTTCACATCTTGAGAAAACGGAACCTTCTTTTCTGTATTCAGTTTCGTTTCCCTGAGGGTTGATAATGCACCTGAAGAAACTAGCATATTCCATGTTTTCTGGTACACAGAGAGGAAGTTTTGTGCAGACTCTGCCAGTTTTGTGTCTCCACTCTGCACTGCATTCTTCTCAACAATACCACAACACTTCTGTAGATGGTAGCCAAGCTTGATGGCAAGTGAAGGAATGCTGTACGTTTTCTTTTCTGGATCGTAACCTGCCAAGACGTTCACTGCGGAAACAACATGTGGGAAGCTTGAGGGGTGAAAGAAGTCCTCCAGCTTCTTCAGGGGAGTTATTTTTTGAGCTTCGAGTAAAAGTCTTGCTATCTGACGAAGGTTTTGTCGTATGTAATCATGCCTCTTCACATCGGATCTGTGCTGATCAAACATTTGCTCACCAAACTGCAAGATAATCTTGTCATCCATGACAGCTTGTGTCACATCATTATATGTCATCTGGGACAGAAGTTCCCTGAAACCATCACTTACGCCAAGGTCTCCGATAGTTTCAAGCACACAGCGCGATGCGATACGCTTTCTTCCAATCTGTGATTCACTGTCATTCTTCACTTTCTCTGGACACAACCTCATGTGTCTGTGCAAAGTTCTCTTAAAATACAGACCGCGGCAATAAAGACAATGAAGAAAGTCTTTCAGTCCTTTTCCAGTTTGCTTTGCTGTTCTTCGGACAACAAATTGTCCCTTCCCTGTTCTTAAAACATTTTTATTATGAGCAAAGTTTCCTTGATTCTTTAATCTGTTCCATATCTTTTGCCTTTCTCTGGAATTTTTGGGATACTGAAATGCAGCTGCAACTTCTGCTTTGTCACTGTGGACTGACTCAAGATGTCTTGCCATTTTGACCATTGGTTTAGAGCAAAACAGACAATAATTCCTCTTATCATAAACACGTTGTGCTTTTGAATTTGAAGTTGGCAACACCACAGTTGAGGATTTCTTCTGATTACTTGCGTGTGTCTTTTTTAGAGGACCGACACTTTTGTCCTTTAACAAAGAACCTCCTGATTTGTTCCCCCTTTTCCTTGGAAGAGGAGATTTGGGGTGAGGTGTTTCTTCCTGTGGGGTCGAAGGACTGCTGTCACTGGATTCGTCTGAGAAGCCATCGTCAGTGTCAGACAAGCAGTCAGAGAAGTCACCATCACTGTTAGGTGAGTAATCAGGATCAGTGTCCTCTGACTCCACTGAGGCATCAGGATCACTGTCATCTGACTCCGCTGAGACATTTTTTGTTTTCTGGAAAAAGGAAAACAATTGTATGTAGAAATAAGATCACTATCAGTCTGTAACTGCAGAAAATAAAAACCTACTGAGTGATGTTGATTTTTTTTATTCTGGTAGAAAAGAAGGTCCTTAAACAAGTACATATGAATTTTGGGTTCTTATTATTTCCAAACAGCATATCAGTGCTTTGAAACCCTGGAAGTGGACAGCAGGTTCAAAAGTTCAATGTTTATGTCCTAACACCAAAAAATCCATTACTACTAGAGGTTGAAGGCTAAAAATTAAACAGATTCAAGTATGTATTAGTATTTAGACATTTAATTTATTTTTACTTACAATAACTTATAGATAAACTTACAAATAAATACACTGGCTATAAGTAACACCTAAATCTAAACAGTCTTTGTCTTCTTCAATACTGTGGAATATATTCAGTATATTGTAAGTTTAATGAGTATTTTTCATTTTTAAAACTCGCTTTTGTTGTTGGACAGCTGTTTAAAGCTGTAGCAACAGCAGCTGAAGTGACTACCGATGCAGCGTAGAACAAGTGTGAATTATCTAGGAAATATTTAAGCAAATGTGGAAACTTACAACATAATTAATTTGCTCAATTTTACAACACTTGCACTGTGATACCTGAATAACTGTACACAAATATTTTGAGACTCACGAAACTTAAAGGTACTACCCAGCTTATGGTCTATGATGGCTTAAGCTGTGTTTATATTCTTATTGGTTATCTTGTCTGGCATGGCTACTTCTGTTCAGTATTTAGGCCACTTACTGTTTGCCATATTTTCTTTACTTTACATCTTGCACTTGCTGCACTCTGACTTAATTGATCAAAATGGAACTTATAAATTTCAATTACACTGTTGTTAATGACATTTTCAGCTGAACTGTGCCTGGTTTAAATATGGCCTGTCCAAATTGAAATTAATGAAAATAATGCCCAAACAAACTGTGGCCATGCTGTAAAAAAAATCATATGAAAACTGTTCTGAAATAATACTAATACTAAATAACCAGGTTGTACATGTACTATTTGTTAAAGATTAAACAAAAAAAGTAAAATTTTACAGGTGACTACCTCTAATTTTGCTGCTGACATCAGGTCATCTGGTGAATCACAGGTCTCATTTTGTTCTTCACAGGATGCTGAGGTCGAACAATCCGCTAAAAGATGTGACTGTAACTAAAAAACAATATAAACAAAAACAAAAAGAAAACAAGAAACTATGACTATCATTTATTAATAGCCTAAAAATGTAAAATTTGCTGTTTGCTGCTGAGCAGCTGGCTTTTTAGAGCTTTTTCTCTGAAAACAGCTGCCTGCTGTGGTCGATAATGATGATTCTCTGTTCTCACCTAACATTGTACGCTGTCATGTGATACATTGTAATTATAAAAAATATTGATTATAGCTGATTTAATAATTTGATGTGTTACTACCTTTGACTTGGTTCTGCCTGCTGCTGACAGCTGAACTTGCTGTGGATCACTGGTCTTTGTTTGTTCACATTGAGATGAATCATTCATCAATGGAGGAGACTAAAAGTGGGAAAAAAAACAGTATGTATTATATTTTTGCATGAATTTTAGATGTGAATCGTTGTTCTTCATTGCAAATGAAAACACATCATTTAAAAAATGTAACCTACCTGATTAGCTGTGTGTTGAGACTGCCCATCACTCCTGTCATCTGGAGGTAATGATTCCAGCTTAATGGGGGGACAAAGTGAAGTCATCAGGGAGTAATTATGTTGAATTATATTGTATTATATCATTATTATTGAACAATTTTAAAGTGGTAGCGGATGGCAAATAATCACACTTACAAGTTTATCCAACTCCGACAGTTGTTTGAGTAGTAGTGCACGCTGATGTAAAACTACTGAACGACTCCGCTCATTGCTGGCCTGAAAGCAGAGTTTTTGAAATTAATTAAAAAAGGTATAATGTTAAGGTGCGTGTTAGACGCCACAGCTCTATAACTCTAGTGGAAATATTACATTACATTAGATTCATTAGGTAGATGTTTCTGTTCTAATCAACTTGCAATAAGTACATTTAACTTCTGTAGAAACAATATTTATATAATATTATTTGCAGTAATATGCAAAAAATTCAAGTCTTCTCATCTACAGTATATATACATATATATATATCCTCTGATGTAAGTTATGGTGTTAATTTCCTCACCGGTGGAGAAATGTTCCCCTTTTGTGATGTTTTTTTGTTAGGATGAGCAGCTGCATCAGGGACAGACTTGTTTTTGGCTCCTGAGGAAAAGACAAGTTAGATAATGTAAGGAAAAGTTGGATTCTGAGCAGTATTGAGATCTGTAGCGTGTTGAAATGTTTTATTCTTCTTTTTGGATGATGGGGTTTTGCTGTTGCTCTGACAGCTCGACTTGTCACCTGTCACAATATCTTCCAATTATTTTAAGGATCAGGCTGGCAATTTTCTAAATTTTTCTTATTGTCAAAAAATCTAATGTGCATTTCATGCTACCTTCCTATAGTTTATAATGTTCAGTTTTTGTTGGGACTCTTTTTAAATAGATGTTGATTCAATTTTATGTTAATTTTGGAAGCCGTAGTTTGTTTTGTCATCAACATCAACAACACTGATAGACTTGATCGGCCTGGTTCAGACAAAGATAAACGACTTTGTCTCTGTTGTTTGGTGCAATGTGAAAAACTTTATTTTCAGCATATATCTTTTTAGGGTTCACAACTTCAAAAATTATATTCAAATTCCTCAAAAATTAATACACTCAATTTTGATCTAAAAATTCATGTCAAGTTAAAAAAAATCCAGTTTGCTTTGTCAAAGTCAAGATATAAAAGTCAGGATACCAAGTGTAAGCAACAAATATCAATCCCAACATGTTTAAGCACACTGAAGAGGGTTTTCATCTTCCAATACATGTTCATATGTAGTCTGTCCTGATCCCAGTTCTCCATGGTGAGGGAGTTTGCATGGCTCAGGTCCTGTTCTGCTCTTGGCGGCACTTGGAAGTTGCTCTGCATCCTCCTGATCACATCCTTCATATATATAATTTCATCATACTGTTTTCGATTTGTCTGTCTTTGTCTATTCTGTACACACAACATCTATTGCATGTCTGTCTGTTCTGGGAAAGGGATCCCTCCTCAGTCGCTCTTTCTGAGGATTCTTCCATTTTTTATTATCTTTATTATTTGAGAAAGGCTTTTTTTTTTTAGGGAGTTTCTCGATTTGAACGTCTAAGGACAGAGGATGTTTTATTGCTGTACAGATTATAAAGCCACCTGAGGCAAATTTGTGATTTATGATATTGAACTATACAAATAAAATTGACTTGACTTGAATACATGACAAAGTACCATACAGGTATTACAAAAACTGCTTACCCCTGCAGTCTGATGAAGGTATCCACTGAGGCTGCTCCTGAGAAGTAGATGAGGCATGGCTGTGAGTGTATCCTGCAACACCAGCATCCACATTCACTCCTTCAAAAGTAGGTTGAGATGTCCTCTGTGATCCTTGGTTTAAATCTTGTCCACATGACGGTAGGCTAATGGTCATATCTTGAAGCCCCTGGTTGGTTAATGGAGGTTGAAAAGAGGTTTTGTAAGGGTCGTGGGGCGAGAGAAGTGGTAGATGTTGGGGCCTACAAGGCTGAGATCCTTGGTTTGTTTGTTGAAGAGAAGGTGGGGGGATATTTTTTCCTTGGTTAACAGCTAGTAGCATTGATGAACTGTGAGGATTTTGCTGATCACAAGATATAATGTGAGATACACTTGGGATGGCGGAGTTGGCAAATAGCGAGGTGGACGACAAATTGCTACTAATGTGGGAGGCTTTGTACAGGGCAGGGTGGTGAGTGTTGCTTCTGGATGATAAAGTGCTGAGGTCACTCAGACAGCTCTGGTCAGATGCCTGCATGTGGTCGTAGGGGGGTCTCTGGTCAGAAGACGAGCCCAGGCTGAGATGCTGAGAGCTGGACAGAGGGTTAAGGAGGGGCCCTTGAGTTGAAGCTGTGGACCAGCCATTCTGGCCCGCCCATGACTGACAGGGTAGGTGGCTCTTATTTGCTGTCGGGTTGTCCATCATCCTCCATAACCGTCAGGGTCTTTTAGTTCCTAGGAGACGGGGAATAGCGGGAAAAAAACATGTCAGACACAATTTATTATACCAAGCAGAGGACTTTTGTATATCCTAAAACATATCTTTAAGAAATAAATAGACAATTTATAGACATTTTACTCTATTTTAATCTATCTCATTTTATTGTGTTCGTGCTGTAAAATATTTTCCATCAATTTAATTTGTTATTGTTTTTATCTATTTTTATTTCACTCTATTTTATTATCATTATTATTGAATCTATTTATTTTTAATACATTTTCATTATTGTTATTTCTCATGTGCATCAGTCTCCAATTGTTTTACATCTGTGAAGCACTTTGAATTGTACTAACCTGTATGAGTGGTGCGATACAAACAGACTTTGATTGATGATTGAGAAATTGATCTGTGTTTCAATAGTTTGTATTAAGGGGTCTGTTCAACTAAATGACAAACGACACATATTCTCATCTAGTTACCTCTTGTGGTATCTAGTCATTAAGATAGTCTGGAGTTATGTCAAAGGGTTAAGATACCTGTCTCTTAAATTTCCTCATCAATGGAGGTGAATGGAATTTAATATATGATGTTTACAGTGCAGGAAAAAATACAAGAAAATACGACATAATCTGAACAGGGCTCTTTCTAGAGACAAAGTCCTGCTCACAGGTAGTAGCGTTAGTTTGGTGAACCGACTCTTGAAGCTTCATCACCCAAAATATTACTTTGTCGTTTGCAGGATCCTTTATGAAATATGAATGGTTACTCATTTGTCCCAACTCACTTTACATTTATACTAACAGTAGTGAATGGGCAGCTATAGCTACACTGCTGTAGGTTTGTGCACATGAATAAAAAACATAGTTGAACAGTGAGGTGTCCCATTTTTCTTCTACCGTTTTTTAACGGTAACGGTACATTTAACGGTACATTGTTTAGCGGTTAGCTGTTAGCTTGCTAGGGTGTAGCATTTCTGAATTAACTCGTAGGACAAACAACGAATCCCGAATGACAAGGCAGAAAAATAAACAAATCTCTACAACAAGATGTAGCTGAGCTTAAATGTAGCTGTAGCTGAAAAAAATAAATATAATTTTCAGTAAAAAAAAAAAAAAAATGTTTGGACACGAGCACCATACCTGTGAACATCACCGGAAGCAGTGGCCGTTGTTTACGTCTCGGCCCCGCCCCCTGGATGCCAAAATAAAACTTCCGCGGGGAGTTTTTCAAAATAAGGGCGTCATCATTAAAACTCTACACCAAATATTGACAGAAAATAGTTTAAGATCCAGAAACGTGTTAAGACATGTAACACTACTCATCTGGAATAATAATGTATGTCGGATATGTTTATTCCACAAAGCAGTATAATTACCATGTAAAAATCCCTAAAATGGCATCTACTCCTTCTCCCTAATTAAAAATTAATTACAATCTATGAATATACAAATATTTCATCTCAAAAGTTTAACTGCTGGACACAAGATGTCTCCTATTTCATTGAAAAGTCCATTCTCAGTGTATGTAGTGTATGCATGTGTGCGCCAGGCTTCAATTATCCACATCACACTTGTGTGTTGCATACTGGACCACAATTGTCTTCAAACTACTTGTGACGTCACAAATCATGCCCATCCCTTAAAATCAAATTTTCAATGAGCAGAGAGAAAATTTCCACTTTCGGCAGATGAAAGTGAAAAGAGCCTTCAAGTGTCAAACTGCACATACATCATTCTGCACAGTGAAGCTCAAACATCCATCTGAGAGAACAAGAAGAAAAAGGGGGAGGGAGGGAGAAAATTACAATAATACAGAGGTTGCAAAGTCCAAAAATATCATATTTTTTAACTTTATATGCGTTTAAAAACCAGTAAACCCCTGGCTGTTAACTGGTGTGCAAAGATTGCTTTTCAATTAATCTTGTGCCCACAATAGGCTGTATTAACTAACGTTATTAAAGCAGCACTGCCAAAACTGCATAGTAAAAAAACATCTACTTTTTCGACTACATCTCTGGTATAAATTACTAATGTTTTAAACGCACATCATAAGTAGAGTAGCAATATTTAGATTTGCATACATGAAGATTGAAAAACCAAAGCCTTCTTAAAGAAGTACACTCAGTTTTATTGCATCGGTTGGTACAAAATATCACATTCAAAGTAACTCTTGTCAAAACCCTCATTTAAGGACCAATTAGAAAACATCAGTTTCCACATGATAGCCCTAGCTGAAATAATACACAAAATAATAGGAATTTGGGGGGGGGGGGCGGAATTAAACATAAGGTCATATTCTTTGTATGACACAAACTGACATAGTCTATGCAAAAGGCTGTTATGGCAATCACACTGTTTATAAGACGGCACATGGATATCTTTGAAAAAAGTGTCTGTGCACTTAAAGGCAGGGGTTACTACTTAGAATACAATTGTAGCAAACTGTAATCAAATCCTCACAGAGCTTGATGGAGATTTATTCAAATTTCCTTTCAACAATTGGTGCTCGGCTTGAAGAACGTCATAATGTGCTGCAGCCTCTGATGACTTTTCTTCAAATACCTTGTCCATACAGTAAAATGTGACAAATAGGGTGACAGTTTCTTCAAAGGTAAGATAACAGTGAATTTTATATTCAGAAAGTAAGTAAAAATAACCAAATTAAGCAGAACAAACAATAATATATTTATCAATCAATCAATGAATCAATTTTTATTTATATAGCGCAAAATCACAACAAAAGTCATCTCAGGGAACTTTTCACATAGAGCAGGTCGAGACCATACTCTTTAATATAACATTATATATCTGTAGAAACTTTCAGAAATGGAAATCAAATGAACACTTTTCAAAATATTAACACGCTGTAAACAAAATGTGTACTTTGTCTCCACCATGTGGACTTAGAGTGAAAGAAGAAAAATATGTCTATAAATCAACATTATTGACTGTATTCAAACTGTATGTGAGCATGTTGTCTCTGAAAAATGTACTGAATCTGGATATATACAAGAATTTTTCAAAATAATGTTGTTGTTTTTTTACTCAGCTGTAATTTAGGAAATTACTTTGCTTTTTTGAAACCTAAAACTGTGTGACTGTATTTTGTATTTTAAAGTCACATCTCCAGTAGGAACCAATGTGTTTGGGACTGAGTGTCAGACAGGCTGGGGACAGGAAGTGTTGAAGGACAGATGTTTGATTTATTCATGACATTTGATGACAGTAAGAAAAATAGAAGATCTCCAGCCTCATCCTTTAATTTAAAGTGAATATTGTTCAACAGAACATCAAGTGATGAGGAACCAGCAGGATTATAAAGTGTTTTACCTTTGACATCATGTCACAGAACAAAGTCTTCTCATCATGAGTGAACTGCTGCTACTTACTGCTGAACCAGACTGAATGAAAAAACACACAACTTCAAGTTTTTCAGTTTAATCTTTCAAGTTAAAATGATGAACGGCAACATAAAAATAATCATTACACAACACAACAGTTTCAGTGAGAAATTTGTTGTTTTGAAAAGAAGAAATTGAGATTTAAACCATTAATGGATTTAAATAAAAAAATATTGTATTTTGCAAAAACTGGTTGTATAATTGTTTTGTAAGTTTTTACCTTTTGTAAAGTCACATGACTATTTGATAGATGTTTGTAAAGAAAGTGAAACAACCTGTATCTCCTTTTCTGACTGACACACATTTACAATAAAAACTGCTGGTGATTTAATTACACATCATGACAAGCAGCATCCATCAGATGTACATTTTATAAAATATAGTTGACTCAGAGAAATTAAATTGAATTGTTTTGATCGGTTTTGTTTATTTTATGCTGATCATCATCTCAACATTGCAGTTTATCAATCCATGTATACACCACCAAAATGACACACACAGTATGCAGAAGCACTGTCACAATTAAACACTGAATTAAAATAAAACTATATTAAAACATGTTTCCAAAGAATAAAACAACAGATTCACAACTGAAATAACTCATCAAAAAACCCAAAAATATAAAAATCTAAATCTGACGACTGAAACTGTTACAAAACAGAATCAATCAAAGCATTCGGTACAGTGGATATATACTACTATACAATGTTGTTTGACTGAAAACAAGATGCTGATAACCAGGATAATTAACAGCTTTGATTTGTACAGTTTGTCTCTTGATGATGTGAAACAGTTTCAGCATTTTGTATCCATATTTTCTTGTGAATTCATCTTTATTTTAAGAGGCAACAAAACTAACTTACACACTAAATCTATTTTTGAAAGACAAGAAAGAAGAATGAGAGCCATGAGAGTATTTAACAACATAAGTAAATATTCTGTTCAAATCCATTAAACAGTAAACATAATATCAACAGCAGGAGTAACCATCTTCAATTTATTCTTAGGAGAAAATAACTAAATCCTGAACGGCTCAACGTCTTTCAAAAATTCAGATGAGAGCAACGGTTTAGGTTTTCATGTTTTGCATGAAAACAAGAAAAAACAATATCTGTGACCCTCAACAACAAATCAGTTCTGTTAAAGAACAAAAGAACAAATAATAATCAATCAGAGCCAGAATGTTTTTGATACATAACTCATCAGAAGATCCAGAAATCTTACAAACTGAAATTGATGGTAAGTGACAATTAAAAAAATAGAATCACATAACTTGAACAAAAACTGCTCAACAACACACACATCTTCCTGAACATCACAGAGAAATCTCAGTTTAACAGATTTTGATATCAGTGGTTTTAGCATCACCAGCTGAACAAATACAAAAATAAGGGAAGAGTTTCTCAGTGAAAGTGTCTCTGTGAGTGTAGATGTGAGTCATGTCTTCAGGGTCGTAGAAGGACACCTCCCCCCTGTCATAGTCCAGCTGGACTCTGATCCTTTGGAGACTCCTCTTCACACTGACAGTCTCACCAAGACCGTTAGTGTATTTTCCACTGCAATGCAGTAAACACCAGATTCCATATTCTGGTGTAGCAAATAACTCTCCCTTCCTGTCAACTGACTCTTTAGCCAAACCCACATACCAGTCGGGTTGGTCTCCCACCTCCACCTCCCATTTGTGTTTCCCTGAGCTGAAGCCCTCAAAGCCCAGAACAGTGGAATGCTTAAAGTTTCTCTCTGGATTATCAGGGAGCTGCTGCTTTGTGTCTCCACGTCTCACACTGGTCAGATCATCAGACAGATAGAGACGGGGGTTTGCAGTGTTTGGGTCCAGAATGACAGGACTGAAGTGGACCTTCTCCTTCATCTTCTCCCAGACTCTGAAGGACAGGTTGCCCAGGTGTTTGGCCACATCTATCAGCGCTCCTGAGACCAGCTGTGGATCTGACAGTGAGCACTGGTCTCTGGCTCTGGTCTGAGTGGGTTTATAACTGCTGAGGAATGACACGTTGTGTTTCTGCAGGTCTTCTTCAACAGCAGAGATACTGTCTGACAGAGAGGAGATCTGCTCCTGAATCCTCTTCATCTCTCTGCTGATAGTCTTCCCCTTCTGCTCCTCTTCCTCCTTCAGAGCTGCCAGTCTGGACTCCTCTTCCTCTTTCAGGAACTGGTAGAGCTTGTTGAACTCTGCTCTGATCTGCTTCTCTGTGGACAACAGCTGTTTCTTGGAGTGTTGAATCACTTCATTGTATGTTTTCTCCACTTGTTTGTATTTGTTCCTCTTGTCTTGTAGAGACTCTAAGTCAGATTTCAGCTGGTCCTTCAGGTCACTGACTGCTTGTTCTACAGGAACCACCTTGTGACTCTGGTGGGGAGAAACCTCACTGAAAGGACACACAACTCTCTGTTCATCCTCACAGAACAATTCAGGCTCTTCTTGATGTTTACTACACACCACCTCCTTTTCTCCTTTTTCTGTCTCAGATGATCCAGCTTTCTTTCTCTCAGCAACAGAGTCAGCTAGTTCCTTCAGTGCAAAGTTCACTCCTGGGTCTTCTTTTGAAGATTTTCTTTTGCACATGGGACAGTTTTTGTTTTTAGCTTGTTCCCAGAATTTTTGCAGACAGCTTGAACAGAAGCTGTGGTTGCAGGTCAGAGACACAGGATCTCTGAAAGTCTCTGAACACACATGGCAACTCAGGAAACGTTCAAGAAGAGCATCTTTCTCAGCCATTTTCTCCTTTTTGCAAATTATTCTCAGATGAAAGACTCAGCAATTTTTATTTTCCCTTCAGCTCGCCTCTTACAGTCCTCCAAGTGAGCGTTGTTCAGTTAGAGATTCCAACTCTGTTATGGGGATGTGGCTCTGTTCAACAATGTCAGAATCTACTTTCAGCCTCACCCACTTCTTTTATTGGTTAATCATCAATGTTAATAAAAGCAGTAACAAGATGTGGCCTAAAACTAACTTGTCCTTCAGACTTTTCAGTTTATTTTGGATCCTGGACAGTGTGAGAAATGTAAACACAGACAGGAAGGTTAAGATTTTTACTCTAATAATGAGGCTGATGTTTACTGCATCACAAAGTTAAATACACTTCAGGTCACAGTGACGACAGAGAAACTGTTTGAAAAACAGATGACGAAAAAACACTGATATTAAACTCTCAACAAGGCATTTATCTACTGTATGCTGTGAAGAAACATCAATGAGTTTGTGTCTATATTTGAATTTGTGTTTAATTATAATTTGTACATTTCCATATTCCATAAGTGTCCAATTGTAAATATATTGTATATGAATATAAAATGTAGGTAAGACAAAATGCAGTTTTGCAGTTCATTACTATACTGATAAGTATATTCATGAGATCAATCAGTCTTTATTCATCAAATTGATGTTTGTCTTGACAGTTTTTAATGGTAACAGAATACAAATTGAATAACATTTTCAAATACACAAGCATCCCCCTAAATGCACTTAACATAATCTTCTCACTTTTTCATTTACACTCACATGTTTTATTGAATGAGCTGATCTCAGTGTTTGCTAAACTTGTGACTTTAAGTCCAAGATGAGACTGAATGTTCAAGATAAGGATTTTTGTTCACAGCTCACAAGTTCCATGAAGGTTTAGATGAAGTAGACTCTGATTTGTCTAAATTTCCTGCCTGGACTTTCTAAAAGACAAACAGAGTTTTTTTTCCCAAAAATGTCAAAAATTTAGATTTTTATAGTGTCACAGAAATACACAGAACCTATTCTGCAGATATATAAAGAAAATCCATTTAAAATATATAATTCATTTTCAGTATTGTTTTTTGTGTGCATGTGATTCCTAAAGTTTCCTTCTGGCATCTTTAAAAAATCTGCTGTATGAGTTTTAAATTAAAAAAACATGACTTTTAAGCAAAGAACAACAAGAAGTGTCTGACTTACTGATAAATATTGAACTGTATTGCTAAAATATTTTCCAGATTGTTTTCAGGAACTTTCACCATATTTGCAATATTCTACAATGTGTCAATACTGGAAATGCTTTTTACTTGTACATAAACACTGAATATCCAGTGGCTGACAGTAACTAAATACATTTACTCATGTAATATACTTCAGTACAATTTTGAGGTACTTGTATTTTACTTGACTATTTTCATTTGATGCTACTTTATACTTCCACTCCACTATATTTCAGAAGGAAATATTGTACTTTCTACTCCACTACATTTTATTTATTTGTCTCCAACCTTTTTGGCTTTTGACGTCTTACATAAAGCAGTGTGTAGTCGGGGTCACATTTCAGATGTCTGTGAGTTGTTAACAGCTCCACCAAATAGTAATTTTCCCCTCTAAACTTCTCACATGGTTTCATTTCAATAAATGTTCAAATGATCCAATATTTCACCAAAAATCAAAGATTAGAGAAAAAGTCCAAAAAGCTGAAAACAGATTTGTGTATCAGAACTTTGTTTTTTCTTCTTTCCTCTCCCATTAATCATCTCATGACCCCTCAGATTTATCTGGTGATCCTTTGGAGGGGCCTGACCCCTAGGTTGGGAACCACTGGACTGAACTAGCTAACTGTATATAAAGTAGTTGAAACTAGCTCCACCTCCAGCAGCTACAACAGTAACATGCTGCTCACACACTGATGCTTCAGTATTAATAATCTAATGATGTCATATATAATAATATATCAGTCAGAGAGACCAAACCACTACTTTTACTGCAATACTTAAACTACATTTAGCTGCTAATACTTATGTACTTCTACTTAAGTGGGATTTTTCATGCAGGACTTTTACTTGTAATGGAGTATTTTACATTGCTGTATTGGTACTTTTACTTAAGTAAAGGATCTAAACACTAAAATACATCAAAAAACACCTGAAACCTGTTCCAGTGATGTTTCACTGCAACTCATCGCAGTAAAAGAAATGAGATCTACTATATCAGCTTTTACACGAACTGTTTCCCTCTCATTGTTTCACTCTGTGTAGGGACACTGCTATCAGTGCACATGCAGGTGAGTACTGGCAGTACAGAAAAGATTACGTTGTATGTACAGTATGTGTGCTCAAACAGCACAACCAGACAGCCTTTCTTCTGCTTCATGGTGACCCCAAACAGAGCTCTCATTCCATGTAACACATATATACATATAAGTCAAGCACTCTCCCAGGAACTCTGAATACAGGACCACTGACGGTTAAGGGAGTAGATGTGAACAGAGACTGTATACAGTGTGTGTGTGTGTGTGTGTGTGTGTGTGTTTGTGTGTGTGTGTTTGTGTGTGTGTTTGTGTGTGTGTGTGTGTGTGTTTTCAGTGAGTTACAGGCCAGCCAGAGAGAGCCAGAGCTGTAAGAAACACAAAGAGAGGAGGGGTGATAAATGGATATTTGATTGGCATCTATCGGCCCTGTGTCCTGTATTATTGATGTGGTCCAGAGGCCTTGAGACCAGCTCTCTGTAGCTGTCAGGTACATTAGCACACTGCTAGCATAGCTGCTGACCTCCCTGCTGGCTCCAGTGGAGGAAACCTGTGTGGCATGAATATGATAATGATATGAACTGCTGCGTACAGTAGAAGCACCTGGAGACTTTTAGTTTTTTCTTGACTGCTTCACTGTAATTATTGTGCACATGACAATAAAAGGAACTTGAACTTGAACTTGAGGACACCTAAAGACCAGAGTGTTTGTGGCCCATAAAGGCACCAATGGACTTCAAGAGGCCATCTACCACAGAGTTCCCATTGTTGGCCTTCCTCTGATGTTTGACCAGGATGATAACCTGCTCAGGATGAAAGCGAGGGGTGCTGCCAAAGAGCTGCAGTGCAGTAAAAATGTGACAAGCAGAGTGTTTTTGAAGGAAAGATAACAGTGAATTTTATATTCAGGAAGTAAGTAAAAATGACCAAACTAAACTGAATTTAACAATATATATGTGTAGAAATGCTCATAAAATGGAAATCAAATGAACACTTTTCAAAATACTAACAGGCTGTAACCAAAATGTGTACTTTGTCTCCACCACGTGGACTTATAGTGAAAGAAGAAAAATATGTCCATTCATCATCATTACTGACTATATTCAAACTGTATGTGAGAATTGTCTCTGACAATTGTACTAAATTGGAATATATAGAGGAAATCTGTAAAATAATGTCTTTTTAACAGATATCCGGCTGTTTTAAGAAATTACTTTGCTTTTTTGAAAAATGCAAATCTATATTTGTGACTCACTTTTAAAGATTTACATAAGGAATTACTTTGCTTTTTTGAAAACTTAAACTCTCTGTGTGACTGTATTTTGTATTTTAAAGATTCACATCTCCAGTAGGAACCAATGTGTTTGGGACTGAGTGTCAGACAGGCTGGGGACAGGAAGTGTTGAAGGACAGACATTTGATCTGTTCATGAAATTTGATGACAGTAAGAAAAATAGAAGATCTCCAGCCTCATCCTTTAATTTAAAGTGAATATTGTTCAACAGAACATCAAGTGATGATAAAAATAATTTTCATATAACACTTTAATCACAATCCTTATCAACACTTTCAATGAAGAAGTACAAAGTCTCAAACTGAAAATACAGACCAACGTGAGAATTAACACAACTCCATTAAAATAAACATGTTTGTCACGCTTTATTACTGACATGTTTTGTCTATTTAGCATCATCAGAGTGGTATGGGGTTGTTTCATGTTTCTTTATACACAATCAGTTAATTTGTCATGTGACTTTACAAAAGGAAATATTAACTAAATAAGTTCAGACTGTCCATAAATGTTGAAGAGGTGACACAACGATTATGAGACTGTGATCTGAAAACTGAAGTTGAAACAGTTTCAGTGAGAAATGTGTTGTTTTGAAATAAGTGATTAAGATTTAAACCATTAATGAGTTAAAATAAAAATATTGTATTTCGCAAAAAGTGGTTGTATAATTGTTTTGTAAAATTTTACCTTGCAGAAGCACTGTCAGAATTAAACACTGAATTAAAATAAAACTATATTAAAACACTTGTTTCCAAAGAATAAAACAACAGATTCACAACTGAAATAACTCATCAAAAGACCCAAAAATATAAAAATCTAAATCTGACAACTGAAACTGTCACAAAACTGAAACAATCAAAGCATTCGGTACAGTGGATATATACTACTATACAATGTTGTTTGACTGAAAACAAGATGCTGATAAACAGGATAATTAACAGCTTTGATTTCTAAAGTTTGTTGCTTGATGCTGTGATACAGTTTCAGCATTTTGTGTCCGTATTTTCTTGAAATTAGTGAGATCTCACACCCTGTAATGGCGTCTCAGCTCTGATCTACAATATCAAAATCTGCTTTCACTTTTACTGACTTCTGTCACAGGTAAATTATTAACAGCAGGAAATGCTGCTGTGTAGTTTTGTCACCAGCAGAGGGTGTTGTCAGGACGTCTCAGAGGTAAATATTTCACTCTTCATTCATTACATATTTGTTGTTTAGACATCGGTGGGAAACAAAAGAATATGCTCACACTTTATATTTTAATCTATTCCATTAGTTTCTTTACTACTAAAAAGGCAAACATTTTACACTGGCAGCTCATAAAATATCACAAACATGAAAGAAGTTGTTTCTTTGTCCTCCAGTGAGCAGTTCACATTTCAACAAGCTGACTGACACTAAACCAGTTTTATGATTTTTTTTTCAGCAACTGTATTATGACAGTATGACTTTGTTTATCTCGTCCCCCTGGATTAAATACAGGTGTAGGTACAGGGTCAGAGTGTTATACTTTTCCTTGAATTTACTGCTGGTTTTCTTAATTCACTCATTTATTGTTTTTCTTTCATTTCCCATTCGGGGTCAATAAGGACTTGAATCAGGCATTAGTCTGAAAGATCATCATAAGGTTAACAACTGCAAAACAAATCACAATTCACAAGTCAAGCTTTTTATTTGAAAACAACACATAAATGATCTGTCAATGTCAACGTTCAAACATATTTTGAATGTATAAGTAACATAACATGAGGTTTCTAAGTAAAAATCTGGCAGATATTCCACCCAGAGTCCAGACTGGCATTAAAATAAAACAAGAAGAAAAATGTAGTTCAGGCCAGCAGCGAAACTTTTTTATAATTATTTTTGTAAACTTTCTAATCACACAGTACAGGATTATATCTATAATAGAAAAAAAGCTGCTCAGACTGTCAATCTGCTGTACAACACCTTTCCACTGTAAGTAAAACATGAATTATTGTCATTGAATCAAGACGTTGTCACTCAGGTTGCATCACATATTCACAACAAGGTGCAAACTGAGCTTGTTGATAAGTGTTAAACCTTCAGCCTTTCAGACTGCAGGTATCCCAACATGTACAGAAGCACAAACTGATGTTTGACTAATTTATCTCTCTGAAGAAGAAATAGAAGAGTTGTGAGAAACATGTGCATGTAAGAGTGGATTCATTTCATATCAGAGTACCAGGGGTGGACAGTAACGAATTACATTTACTTAAGCACATTTTTTGAGTATCTGTACTTTACTTGAGTATACATTTTTTTTTGGAAACTTACGACTTTTGCCTTCACTACATTTCTTTGAAGGTTCCCGTTACTTGTCACTGTTTTAGCATCATCAGGGTGGTATGAGGTTGTTTCAGGTTTCTTTATATACAATCAGTTAATTTGTCATGTGACTTTATAAAAGGAAATATTAACTAAATAAGTTCAGACTGTCCATAAATGTTGAAGAGGTGACACAAAGATTATGAGACTGTGTTCTGAAAACACACAAAGTTGAAACAGTTTCAGTGAGAAATGTGTTGTTTTGAAAAGAAGAAATTGAGATTTAAACCATTAATGGGTTTAAATGAAAATATTGTATTTTGCATAAACTGGTTGTATAATTGTTTTGTAAGATTTTACCTTTTGTAAAGTCACATGACTATTTGATAGATGTTAAAGAAAATGAAACAACTTGTATCTCCTTTTCTGACTGACACACATTTAGAATAAAAACTGCTAATGATTTAATTACACATCATGACAAGCAGCATCCATCAGATGTACATTTTATAAAATAACGGAACAACGGTTTCTGTTTTCATGTTTTTGCATGAAAACAAGATAAAACAATATCTGTGACCGTCAACAACAAATCAGTTCTGTTGAAGAACAAAAGAACAAATAATAATCAATCAGAGCCAGAATGATTTTTGATACACTGAACATGAGTTTAAAGTGTAAAAAATGAAATTAAAACATGATCAAATCTGAAATAAATCATCAGAAGATCCAGAAATCTTACAAACTAACATTGATGGTGGATGACAGTTAAAAAATAGAATCACATGACTTAAACAAAAACTGCTCAACAACTTCTAACCAAACTAATGAGATCTAACAAACAGCCTTAATTATCTGTATAAATGTTTATCACTTGATGTAAAATGTGATGATGTGTACCCCTTACACACACACACACACACACACACACACACACACACACACACACACACACACACACACACACACACACACACACCTCCTGAACATCACAGAGAAATCTCAGTTTAACAGATTTTGATATAAGTGGTTTTAGCATCACCATTCTCTCCAGTACTGAAATAAGGGAAGAGTTTCTCAGTGAAAGCGTCTCTGTAAGTGTAGATGTGAGTCATGTCTTCAGGGTCGTAGAAAGAAACCTTCCCTTTGTCATAATCCAGTTTGACTCTGATCCTCTGGAGATTCTTCTTCACTGTGACATTCTTACCAAGACCATCAGTGTAGTTTCCTCTGCGATACTCTAAACACCAGATTCCACATTCTGGTGTGGCGGGACAATCTCCCTTCCTGTTAGCTGACTCTGTAGCCAAACCCACATACCAGCTAGGATAGTCTCCCACCTCCACCTCCCAGCTGTGTTTCCCTGAGCTGAGGCCCTCAGAGCCCAGAACAGTGGCATAATTAGTGTGTCTCTCTGGATTATCAGGGAGCTGCTGCTTTGTGTCTCCACGTCTCACACTGGTCAGATCATCAGAGAGACAGAGACGGGGGTTTGCAGTGTTCGGGTCCAGAATGACAGGACTGAAGTGGACCTTCTCCTTCATCTTCTCACAGATTCTGAAGGACAGGTTGCCCAGGTGTTTGGCCACATCTATCAGTGCTCCTGAGACCAGCTGTAGATCTGACAGTGAGCACTGGGCTCTGGCTCTGGTCTGAGTGGGTTTATAACTGCTGAGGAATGACACATTGTGTTTCTGCAGGTCTTCTTCGACAGCAGAGATACTGTCTGACAGAGAGGAGATCTGCTCCTGAATCCTCTTCATCTCTGTGCTGATAGTCTCCCCTTTCTGCTCCTGTTCTACCTTCAGTGCTGCCAGTCTGGACTCCTCTTCCTCTTTCAGGAACTGGTGGAGCTTGTTGAACTCTGCTCTGATCTGCTTCTCTGTGGACAACAGCTGATTCTTGGAGTGTTCAACCATTTCATTGTATGTTTTCTCCACTTGTTTGTATTTGTCCCTCTTGTCTTGTAGAGACTTTAAGTCAGATTTCAGCTGGTCCTTCAGGTCACTGACTGCTTGTTCTACAGGAACCACCTTGTGACCATGGTGGAGAGAAACGTCACAGGCAGGACACACAGCTCTCTGTTCATCCTCACAGAACAATTTAGGCTCTTCTTGATGTTTGCTACACACCACCTCCACCTCCTTTTCTCTTTTTTCTGTCTCAGATGATTCAGGTTTCTGTCTGCCTGCAAATGAGTCAGCCAGTTCCTTCAGTGTAAAGTTCACTCCTGGTCCATCTTTTGAATATTTTCTTTTACAAATGGGACAGTTTCTGTTTTCAGCTTGTTCCCAGAATTTTTGCAGACAGCTTGAACAGAAGCTGTGGTTGCAGGTCAGAGACACAGGATCTCTGAAAGTCTCTGAACATAGATGGCAACTCAGGTAACTTTTGAGAAGAGCATCTTTCTCAGCCATTTTCTCTGTTTTCCAAATTGTTTTCAAAGAGAGACTCACCAATTTTCAATTTCCAGTTTGCTTCTTACAGTCCTCCAAGTGAGCGTTGTTCAGTTAGAGATTCCAACCCTGTAATGGTGTTGTGGCTCTGTTCAAAGTGTCAGACTCTGCATTCAGCTTCGCCCTCCTCTTTCATTGGTTAATCATTAATGGTAATAAAAGCTGCTTTCTGCTTTTATTACTAAGATATAGAACAAGTTGTGACCTAAAACCTGTGCAACTTGTTCTTCAGGCTTAAATGTTTATTCTGGACCCCGGACAGTGAGAGAAATCTAAACACAGACAGGAAGGTTAAGAAGTTAAATACACTTCATGAAAAAAACACTAATAATAGACTCTAAAGATGACATTTATTTACTATATGATGTGAGGAAACATGAATGAGGTGTGTTTATAAGTGTCTCTATCTGTATTTGTGTTTGACTATAATTTTCTCAGTTGACATTTTATTTTTCCATATTCGAACAGATTTCATTTCATTTCAAAAAACATTTGTGCACGTCATGCATGCACAAATGTGCCATGTTAATTTTTTAAGATGGACTCAGTTTTATCACCATTTTAGCTGGTTAGACTCATTCACTCATCTTTGGACTCTGTGTGACATGTTTTATTAGCCTGACCCTTTGGACTCCAAGACACAATGGTGCATTGTGATAAGCAAGTTATAATGTACGTGTTATCTTTTAACCCCTGTGCCTTGTTTTAAAATACTATCAATCCAGCATATTAGGGACCTTAAAGGTCCCAATCAAAAACTGACATAAAAATATTATATATTAATATAATAAAGTTTTTTACAAAATCTGCCATCACAAACAAGAAACAAAGAGACAGTACGTGGAAATAAAATGACTTTGTTGACTTTGTTAACCCCTTTGTGGAGGTAAACAAAGGGAAACTGTGCCCACATACAAAAAACTAAATGAAATTTATTTTGTTGTTTATCTTCAGGACGGATACAAAGTATACTACACAAACTACACAAAAATCAAGTTTTTTGATATTTGTTGTTGTATTGGTTTGTCTTCAAACCAATACAGCTGATTTTTTAGAAAGTCCAGGCAGGAAATTTAGACAAATCAGAGTCTACTTCATCTAAACTTTCATGGAAATGGTGAATTGAATGAAAAGATTATATTAAGTCTTATCTTGGACTTAAAGTCACAAACACTGAGTTGGGCTAACTCAATAATACATTTGAGTGTAAATGAAAACTGAGCAGATTATGTTGAGTGCATTTAGAGGAATGTTTGTTTATTTGAAAATGTTACTCAATTTGTATTCTGTCACCATCAAAAACTGTCAGGACAAACATTCATTTGATACTTATCAGCTCAGTAATGATCAGCAAAATTGCATTTTGTCTTGTATACTTACATTTGGATACATTAAAGTGCATAATTCATTCTCAGTAGTGTTTTTGTGTGTGTGACTCCTAAAGTTTCCCTCTGGCCTGTATGGGTATAGGTTTCTGTTTTAAGTTAAAAAAAAAGAAAAGTTTCTTTGCATCAAAGAACAATAAGAAGTTGCTGATTTACTGATAAATATTGAGATGTATTGCTAAAATATTTTTTCAGATTGTCTGTTCTCCTGAACTTTCATCAGATTTGTTATATTTTAAAACGTGTCAGTACTGGAAATGCTTTTTACTAAATCAATCAGATGACTACTTTGTTCATACACACTGAATATGCAACCTGGATTTACTCAAGCACTGTACTTAAGTACAATTTGAGTTACTTCTACTTCACTTAAGTATTTCCATGTGATGCTACTTTATACTTCCACTCCACTACATTTCAGAGGGAAATATTGTACTTTCTACTCCACTACATTTATTTGACAGCTTTAGTTACTTTTCAGACGAAGATTTGACACAATGGATGATATAACAAGCTTTTAAAATACAACACATTGTTAAAGATGAAACCAGTGGTTTCCAACCTTTTTGGCTTTTGACGTCTTACAAAAAGCAGTGTGTAGTCGGGGTCACATTTCACATGTCTATGAGTTGTTAACAGCTCCATCAAATAGTGATTTTTCCCTCTAAACCTCTCACATGGTTTCATTTCAATAAATGTTCAAATGATCCAATATTTCACCGAAAATCAAAGATTAGAGGAAAAAATCCAAAAACTGAAAACAGATTTGTGCATCAGAACTTTGTTTTTTCTTCTTTCCTCTCCCATTTATCATTTCACAACCCCTCAGATTTATCTGGTGACCCTTTGGAGGGGCCCGACCCCTAGGTTGGGAACCGTTGGACTAAACTAGTTAACTGTATATAAAGTAGTTGAAACTAGCTCCACCTCCAGCAGCTACAACAGTAACATGCTGCTCTAACACTGGTGCGTCAGTATTAATAATCTAATGATGTCATATATAATAATATATCAGTCAGAGGAACCAAACCACTACTTTCACTTTAATACTTTAACTACATTTAACTGATAATACTTATGTACTTTTTTTTAAGTGGGATTTTTCATGCAGGACCCCAAATGGAGCTTCCATTTCATGTAACACAACTGAAATACTCCCCCAGGAACTCTGAATACATCAGCCAGAGAGAGCCAGAGCTGTAAGAAATACAAAGAGAGGAGGGGTGATAAATGAATATTTGATTGGTTTCTATCGGCCCTGTGTGCTGTATTATTGATGTGGTCCAGAGGCCTTGAGGCCAGCTCTCTGTAGCTCTCAGGTACATTAGCACATCGTTAGCATAGCTGCTGACCTCCCTGCTGGCTCCAGTGGAGGAAACCTGTGTGGCATGAATATGATAATGATATGAACTGCTGTGTACAGTAGATCTTGAACTTGAGGACACACAAAGACCAGAGTGTTTGTGGCTCATGAAGGCACCAACAGACATCAAGAGGCCATCTACCACAGAGTTCCCATCGTCGGCCTTCCTCTGATGTTTGACCAAGATGATAGCCTGTTCAGGATGACAGCGAGGGACGTTGCCAAAGAGCTGCACATCAGCACATTAAACAAAGACAACTTCCTGGAGGTGGCAGTGCTTTATGAGACGTCCTACAGGGAGAACATGCAGGATCTCTCCAGGCTGCACAGAGACCAGCCCATGAAGCCTCTGGACTGAGCCATGTTCTGGATCGAGTTTTTCATGAGACACAAGGGAGCAGCTCACTTAAAGACCGACTCCTACAAGATGTCCTGGATTCAGTACCACTCCATCAGTAGTGTTGGTCATGATGATGTCACTGATTTGCATTTGAACAGTGAAATGTTTGTGGTGTAAAGTGGGAGGAAAGAAAACATGAACTGATATAGATATTTATGTCGCTCTGTGTGTACTTCTGTTATAAAGCAGCAGAAAAGGAAAGAAGCACAAAAGGAAGATGAGGTAAGAATATTAAAGATATTGTTTAAATTAATTCCAGTGTGTATTTTGGAAAACTGAGTTTTGATGTTGATGGTACAGCAGCACAAAATAAACGTGAACCTCTGAAAAGCAGAAAAAACTTCCAATCTGAATTTTTCTGAGTATATTTTGACTGCATTGGTGCTCAGTGAAGAACTCCATAATGAGCTTCAGCCACTGATGACTTTTCATCTAATATCTTGTCCATACAGTAAAAATGTGACAAGCAGAGTGTCAGTTTCTTTGAAGGAAAGATAACAGTGAAGTAAAAATGACCAAACTAAACAGAATTTAACAATATATACGTGTACAAACTTTCAGAAAATGGAAATCAAATTAAGACTTTTCAAAATACTAACAGGCTGTAACCAAAATGTGTACTTTGTCTCCACCATGTGGACTTATAGTGAAAGAAGAAAAATATGTCCATTCATCATTATTGACTGTGTTCAAACTGTATGTGAGAATTATCTCTGAAAATTGTACTAAATTGCGATATATAGAAGAATTTTGAAAAAATAATGTCTTTTTGGTTGTTTTTAAAATGAAACTCTATAATTGTGACTGTATTTTGTATTTTAAAGATTCACATCTCCAGTAGGAACCAATGTGTTTGGGACTGAGTGTCAGACAGGCTGGGGACAGGAAGTGTTGAAGAACAGACGTTTGATCTGTTCATGAAATTTAATGACAGTAAGAAAAATAGAAGATCTCCAGCCTCATCCTTTAATTTAAAGTGAATATTGTTCAACAGAGCATCAAGAGATGAGGAACCAGCAGGATTATAAAGTGTTTTACCTTTGACATCATGTCACAGAACAAAGTCTTCTCATCATGAGTGAACTGCTGCTACTTACTGCTGAACCAGAGTGAATGAAAAAATACACAACTTCAAGTTTTTAAGTTTAATTTATTTAACGCCAATATAAAAATAATCTTTATACAACACCAAATCACAACCCATATCAACACCTCAAATGAAGAAATACAAAGTCTCAAACTGAAAATAGATATATTTCTGGAGGAGACTGTTGTTGGAAAATGAAAATATTGTATTTTGCAAAAACTGGTTGTATAATTGTTTTGTATGATTTTACCTTTTGTAAAGTCACATGACTATTTGACAGATGTTTGTAAAGAAAGTGAAACAACCTGTATCTCCTTTTCTGACTGACACACATTTGGAATAAAAACTGCTGGTGATTTAATTACACATCATGACAAGTAGCATCCATCAGATGTACATTTTATAAAATATAGTTGATTCAGAAAAAAACTAATTAAACTAAATTGTTTTAGTGTTTGTTTATTTTATGCTGATCATCATCTCAACATTGCAGTTTATCAATCCATGTATACACCACCAAAATGACACACACAGTATGCAGAAGCACTGTCAGAATTAAACACTGAATTAAAATAAAACTATATTAAAACACTTGTTTCCAAAGAATAAAACAACTGATTCACAACTGAAATAACTCATCAAAAGACCCAAAATATAAAAATCTAAATCTGAGGACTGAAACTGTCACCAAACTGAAACAATCAAAGCATTTGGTACAGTGGATATATACTACTATACAATGTTGTTTGACTGAAAACAAGATGCTGATAACCAGGATAATTAACAGCTTTGATTTGTAAAGTTTGTCTCTTAATGATGTGAAACAGTTTCAGCATTTTGTATCCATATTTTCTTGTGAATTCATCTTTATTTTAAGAGGTGACACAACTGACTTACACATTAAATCTATTTTTGAAAGCCAAGAAAGCAGAATCAGAGTATTTAACAACATAAGTAAATATTCTGTTGAAATCCATTTAACAGTAAACATAAAATCAAAAGCAGGAGTTACAATCTATAATACATTTATTCTAAAGAGAAAATGACTAAATCCTGAACGGCTCAACATCTTTCAGAAATTCAGATGACAGCAACGGTTTAGGTTTACATGTTTTTGCATGAAAACAAGAAAAAACAATATCTGTGACCCTCAACAACAAATCAGTTCTGTTGAAGAACAAAAGAACAAATAATAATTAATCAGAGCCAGAATGATTTTTGATACACTGAATCACTGAGACTCTGAGTTTAAAGTGTAAAAACTGAAATTAAAACATGATCAAATCTGAAATAAATCATCAGAAGATCCAGAAATCTTACAAACTAACATTGATGGTGGATGACAATTCAAAAATAGAATCACTTAACTTGAACAAAAACTGCTCAACAACTTCTAACCAAACTAATGAGATCTAACAAACAGCCTTAATTATCTGTATAAATGTTTATCACTTGATGACGTGAAATATATGTATGATGTGTACCCCTTACACACACACACACACACACACACACACACACACACACACACACACACACACACACACACACACACACACACACACACACACCCTCCTGAACATCACAGAGAAATCACAATTTGACAGATTTTGATATCAGTGGTTTTAGCATCACCAGCCTCTCCAATACTGATATATGGGAAGAGTTTCTCAGTGAAAGTGTCTCTGTAAGTGTAGATGTGAGTCATGTCTTCAGGGTCGTAGAAGGAAACCTTCCCTTTGTCATAGTCCAGTTTGACTCTGATCCTCTGGAGATTCTTCTTCACTGTGACAGTCTTACCAAGACCATCAGTGTAGTTTCCTCTGCGATACTCTAAACACCAGATTCCACATTCTGGTGAGGCGGGACAATCTCTCTTCCTGTCAGCTGACTCTTTAGCAAAACCCACATACCAGCTAGGATAGTCTCCCACCTTCACCTCCCAGCTGTGTTTCCCTGAGCTGAAGCCCTCAGAGCCCAGAACAGTGGAATAATTAGTGCTTCTCTCTGGATTATCAGGGAGCTGCTGCTTTGTGTCTTCACGTCTCACACTGGTCAGATCATCAGAGAGACAGAGACGGGGGTTTGCAGTGTTCGGGTCCAGAATGACAGGACTGAAGTGGACCTTCTCCTTCATCTTCTCACAGACTCTGAAGGACAGGTTGCCCAGGTGTTTGGCCACATCTATCAGTGCTCCTGAGACCAGCTGTGGATCTGACAGTGAGCACTGGTCTCTGGCTCTGGTCTGAGTGGGTTTATAACTGCTGAGGAATGAAATCACGTTGTTTTTCTGCAGGTCTTCTTCAACAGCAGAGATGCTGTCTGACAGAGAGGAGATCTGCTCCTGAATCATCTTCATCTCTCTGCTGATAGTCTCCCCCTTCTGCTCCTGTTCCTCCCTCAGAGCTGCCAGTCTGGACTCCTCTTCCTTTTTCAGGAACTGGTGGAGCTTGTCGAACTCTGCTCTGATCTGCTTCTCCGTGGACAACAGCTGCTTCTTGGAGTGTTCAATCATTTCATTGTATGTTTCCTCCACTTTGTCCCTCTTTTCCTGTAGAGCCTTTAAGTCAGATGTCAGCTGGTCCTTCAGGTCACTGACTACTTGTTCTATAGGAACCACCTTGTGACCGTGGTGGAGAGAAACGTCACAGGCAGGACACACAGCTCTCTGTTCATCCTCACAGAACAATTTAGGCTCTTCTTGATGTTTGTCACATACCACCTCCACCTTCTTTTCTCCTTTTTCTGTCTCAGGTGATCCAGCTTTCTGTATCCCAGAAAAGGAGTCAGCTAGTTCCTTCAGTTTATAGTTCACTCCTGGTCCATCTTTTGAATATTTTCTTTTACAAATGGGACAGTTTCTGTTTTCCGCTTGTTCCCAGAATTTTTGCAAACAGCTTGAACAGAAGCTGTGGTTGCAGGTCAGAGACACAGGATCTCTGAAAGTCTCTGAACACACATGGCAACTCAGGTAACTTTTGAGAAGAGCATCTTTCTCAGCCATTTTCTCTGTTTTCCTAATTGGTTTCAAAGAGAGACTCACCAATTTTTAATTTCCAGTTTGCTTCTTACTGTCCTCCAAGCGAACGTTGTTCGGTTAGAGATTTCAACCCTGTAATGGCGTCGTGGCTCTGTTCAAAGTGTCAGGATCTGCCTTCAGCTTCACCCTCCTCTTTCATTGGTTAATCATTAATGGTAATAAAAGCTGCTTTCTGCTTTTATTACCAACAGATTGAACAAGATGTGACCTAAAACCTGTGTAACTTGTCCTTCAGGCTTAAAAGTTTATTCTGGACCCCGGACAGTGAGAGAAATCTAAATACAGACACGAAGGTTAAGAAGTTAAATACACTTCAGGTCACAGTGAAGACAGAGAAAGTGTTGCAAAAACAGTTGATGAAAAAACACTGATAATAGACTCTAAAGATGACATTTATTTACTATATGATGTGAGGAAACATTAATGAAGTGTGTTTGTAAGTGTCTCTATCTGTATTTGTGTTTGACTATAATTTTCTCAGTTGACATTTTATTTTCCCATATTCAAACAGATTTCATTTCATTTCAAAAAACATTTGTGTACAAATGTTCCACGTTCATTTTTCAAGATGGACTCAGTTTTATCACCATTTTAGCTGATGAGACTCATTCACTCATCTTTGGACTCTGTGTGACATGCTTTATTAGCCTGATCCTGTCCTTTGGACTCTAAGATGTATTGGTGTGTTGTAATAAACAAAGTATCATGTTCTTCCTTATGGTTTGTGCTTTTCTATGATTTAAGACAGGTACAAATTACTGCATAGGTTCACAGAATTTCTAGAAATCAAAATGGCTTTCATGTGCCTCATTCATTTTTTTTCATTTTCATTGCAAAAATCCTAAAATACTAAATACTGTGTCTGTCATCACTGTAGGTTTGCTGTGTAAGACTTGCACCAGACTTGTGTCAGACCTTGATAATATATAATCCAATGTGAGTATTTCTCTTCAGAGATGATCAGACATAAATGTTACTTCAAGAACCAATAACCAAACAACTAATAGTTTTATAGTCTCTACTGAGTTTCTTTGCAGCAAAGAAAAACAAAGGTATGAGGGTGCTATGAGGTTGTTTCAGGTTTCTTTATATACAATCAGTTAATTTATCATGTGACTTTATAAAAGGAAACATTAACTAAATAAGTTCAGACTGTCCATAAATGTTGAAGAGGCGACACAAAGATTATGAGACTGTGTTCTGAAAACTGAAGTTGAAACAGTTTCTGTAAATATGTTGTTTTGAAAAGAAGAAATTGAGATTTAAACCATTAAAGGGTTAAATAAAATATTGTATTTTGCAAAAACGGGTTGTATAATTGTTTTGTGAGATATTACCTTTTGTAAAGTCACATGACTATTTGATAGATGTTTGTAAAGAAAATGAAACAACCTCTATCTCCTTTTCTGACTCAACATTGCAGTTTATCAATCCATGTATACACCACCAAAATGACACACACAGTATACAGAAGCACTGTCAGAATTAAACACTGAATTAAAATAAAACTATATTAAAACACTTGTTTCCAAAGAATAAAACAGCAGATTCACAACTGAAATAACTCATCAAAAGACCCAAAAATATAAAAATTTAAATCTGATGACTGAAACTGTCACAAAACAGAATCAATCAAAGCATTTGGTACAGTGGATATATACTACTATACAATGTTGTTTGACTGAAAACAAGATGCTGATAACCAGGATAATTAACAGCTTTGATTTGTAAAGTTTGTCTCTTGATGATGTGAAACAGTTTCAGCATTTTGTATCCATATTTTCTTGTGAATTCATCTTTATTTTAAGAGGCGACACAACTAACTTACACACTAAATCTATTTTTGAAAGCCAAGAAAGCAGAATCGGAGTAACTAACAACATAAGTAAATATTCTATTCAAATCTATTAAACAGTAAGAATAATATCAACAGCAGGAGTAACCATCTTTAATTAATTTATTCTAAAGAGAAAATAACTAAATCCTGAACAGCTCAACATCTTTCAAAAATTCAGATGAGAACAATGGTTTAGGTTTTCATGTTTTTGCATGAAAACAAGAAAAAACAATATCTGTGACCCTCAACAACAAATCAGTTCTGTTGAAGAACAAATAATAATCAATCAGAGCCAGAATGATGACTCTGAGTTTAAAGTGTAAAAAATGGAATTAAAACATGATCAAATTTGAAATTACTCATCAGAAGATCCAGCAATCAAACTAAAAATGATGGTGGATGACTAAAAGTATCAGGATCTGCCTTCAGCTTCACCCTCCTCTTTCATTGATTAATCATTAATGGTAATAAAAGCCGCTTTCTGCTTTTATTACTAAGATATAGAACAAGTTGTGACCTAAAACCAGTGCAACTTGTCCTTCAGGCTAAAAAGTTTATTCTGAACCCCGGACAGTGAGAGAAATCTAAACACAGACAGGAAGGTAAAGAAGTTAAATACACTTCATGAAAAAAACACTGATAATAGACTCTAAAGATGACATTTATTTATTATATGATGTGAGGAAACATTAATGAGGTGCGTTTGTAAGTATTTGTGTTTGACTGTAATGTTCTCAGTTGACATTTTATTTTCCCATATTCAAACTGATTTCATGTCATTTCGAAAAAAAAATTGTCATGCATGCACAAATGTGCCATGTTCATTTTTCAGCATGGAGCAGACAGTCAGTGTTATCAACCTTTTTGCTGGTTATACTTACTCATTGATCTTTTAGACTCTGTCTGACATGCTTAAGTAGCCTGATCCTGCCCTTTTGACTCCAAGACACAATGGTTGTCACACCCTGCCTGGACTTTGTGTGTTTTTTGGTCTTTTTGTGTTCTTTGGGGTTTCCTGGTTTGCACTTCTGTTTAGTCCCTCTGGTCATATGGGTTTTCTTGTTGTATTTGGGTGGTGGGTTTGGACTGCCTTTTGTTGTTTGGCCTGGCGTGTTGTTTACTTGGGTTTGGGTTCATGGTGGTTCTTGGACGGGTTGGTGTGGGTTTTATTTGGAGCTTTGTGTTTTCTGGGTTTTGGTTTTGTTACTGTGTTTCCCTTGTGCGATCATGTACTCCTCCTCACCTGCCCTGCTTCACCCTCGTTAGCCCTGCTCTGCTCTGTGTCTTCCCCACACCCGCCCTGTATCAGTCTCGTCAGCCCTGCCCTGCTTCCTGTGTTTCCCTCAGCCAATCACTCTCAGCCCTCAATTCAATTTTATTTATGTAGCGCCAAATCACAACAAAAGTCATCTCAGGGCACTTTTCACATGGAGCAGGTCTAGACCGTACTCTTTCATTTACAGAGATGCAACAATACCCCCATGAGCAAGGACTTGGTGACAGTGGTAAGGAAAAACTCCCCTTTAACGGGAAGAAAACTCAAGCAGAACCCGGCTCTTGGTGGGCGGCCATCTGCTTTGACCGGTTGGGTACAAAAAACTACGTTAAATTTATTTTGTTGTTTATCTTCAGGACAGTTACAAAGTACATTTCTGTGACACAAGACAAAAATCAAATTTTTTGGATATTTTTTGGAGAAAAATCTCTGCTTGTCTTCAAACCAGTACAGCTGATTTTTTTTTTGAAAGTTGATGAGGGACATTTAGAAATATCTGAGTCTACTTTATCTAAACTTTTATGGAACTTGTGAATTGAATAAAAAGTCTTATTTTGGACTTAAAGTCACAAGTTTAGGAAACACTGAGTTCGGCTAACTCAATAATACATTTGAGTGTAAATGAAAAAGTGAGCAGATTATGTTGAGTGCATTTAGAGGAATGTCTGCTGTGAAGTTTCTGTTTACAGTTGTAGAAAAAAACACTAAAATACATCAAAAAACACCTGAAACATGTTCCAGTGATGTTTCACTGCAACTCATCGCAGTAAAAGAAATGAGATCTACTATAATCTAATTGTTTCACTCTGTGTAGGGACACTGCTATCAGTGCACATGCAGGTGAGTACTCCCAGTACAGAAAAGACTACACTGTATGTACAGTATGTGTGCTCAAACATCAGAACCAGACAGCCTTTCCTCAGCAATATGGCAACCTTGTTCTGTATTTGACCCATAATGGAGCTCTTATTCCATATAACACATAACTCAAACACTCCCCCAGGAACTCTGAATACATCAGCCAGAGAGAGCCAGAGCTGTAAAAAATACAAAGAGAGGAGGGGTGATAAATGAATATTTGAGTGGCTTGTATCGGCCCTGTGTGCTGTATTATTGATGTGGTCCAGAGGCCTTGAGGCCAGCTCACTGTAGCTCTCAGGTACATTAACACACCGCTGGCATAGTTGCTGACCCCCCTGCTCGCTCCAGTGGAGGAAACCTGTGTGGTTTGAGTATGATAATGATATGAACTGCTGTGTACAGTACAAGCACCTGGAGACTTTCACTTTTACTTTACTTCTTGACTGCTTCACTGTATTTATTGTGCACATGAACTTGAACTTGAACTTGAGGACACCCAAAGACCAGAGTGTTTGTGGCCCACAGAGGCACCAACAGACTTCAAGAGGCCATCTACCACAGAGTTCCCATCATTGGCCTTCCTCTGATGTTTGACCAGGATGATAACCTGCTCAGGATGAGAGTGAGTGGCGTTGCACATTAAAGAAATACAACTTCCTGGAGGTGGTGGTGTTTTATGAGCTGTCCTATGGGGAGAACATGCAGGATCTCTCCAGGCTGCACAGAGACAAGCCCATGAAGCCTCTGGACCGAGCCATGTTCTGGATCCTGTTTTTCATGAGACACAAGGGAGCAGCTCACTTAAATACCGACTCCTACAAGATGTCCGGGATTCAGCACCACTCCATCAGTAGTGTCGGTCATGATGATGTCACTGATTTGCATTTGAACAGTGAAATGTTTGTGGTGTAAAGTGGGAGGAAAGAAAACATGAACTGATATGGATATTTATGTTGCTCTGTGTGTACTTCTGTTATAAAACAGCAGAAAAGGAAAGAGTAAGAGAAGCACAAATGGAAGATGAGGTAAGAATATTAAAGATATTGTTTAAATTAATTCCAGTGTGTATTTTGGAAAACTGAGTTTTGATGATGATGGTACAGCAGCACAAAATAAATGTGAACCTCTGAAAAGCAGAAAAAAACTTCCAATCTGAATTCTTCTTAGTATATTTTGACAAAATTGGTGCTCAGTGAAGAACTCCATATTGAGCTTCAGCCACTGATGACTTTTCATCTAATATCTTGTCCATACAGTAAAAATTTGACAACATTTTGATGTTGATGGTACAGCAGCACAAAATAAACATGAACCTCTGAAAAGCAGAAAAAAAAAAAAAAAAATCCAACCTGAATGTTTGTTTTTGAGTATATTTTGACTAAATTGGTGTTTGGAGAAGAACTCCATCTAATATCTTGTACATACAGAAAAAATGTGACAAGCAGAGTGTCAGTTTCTTTGAAGGAAAGATAACAGTGAAGTAAAAATGACCAAACTAAACAGAATTTAACAATATATATGTGTAGAAACTTTCAGAAAATAGAAATCAAATTAACTTTTCAAAATACTAACAGGCTGTAACCAAAATGTGTAATTTGTCTCCACCATGTGGACTCATAGTGAAAGAAGAAAAATATGTCCATACATCAACGTTATTGACTGTATTAAAACTGTATGTGAGAATTGTGTGATTGCTGGAAGCACATTGTTCTTCTCACATTTTATTCTTATTCCGTCTTCCGTACGTTTTTTTGCCGTGTTTCAACTGCTGCATACTTTGTGCTATAATAACCATTCAACTGTCAATCTGTGCAACACATTCAGCAGATATGTGCTTGTATTTTTCTGAAATGTAACATGTTTCAGCGATTTTATAGAATTTTTTAAAACATTAAAATGTATAATGGCAGTCTATGGGACGAACCGTCCAACTAATTTGGAACTAGTGTCACTTTGACACTCAACTGCTTGGATGTCCCTTATCCTACAGACGCCATTCAAACTTTAAAATGTTCACAAAACTTTGAACTTTCAAAGTTATCAGATTATTTAGTGATATCTTTTATAATTTTTCAGCAATATAAGCCAAAGCTTAAATTGTGGAGAGCACAGATAATTTTAGACCAGAAATGTTTTTCTAAACTGCTGTCACTCCCACAATTTGAACTCCTCAGGCACATATCTTGCCTCAGTATGTTGCCACAAGCCGCCTCTCTCTCACAATGTAAATACATTTCACATAGGACTTATAGTTTTTGAGATCTGAACCTTAATTGATAGAGAGTCGCTGTCATGTTCTCATTGACTGCAATACAGTCTGCAGGATGTGTGTCTCCTCTCACTACGATTTCTTAAACTTACAGATTCTCTCTTCCTTCAAACACTTTTTACACATATCATTCATTCTCATGTTAAACTAGTCTTGCTTTCACTAATGATGTACAAATCTCTGTTTCTAGTTTGAGACAAATACATTTTCCTCATCAAAATGGAGATTTTTTTCCTTTCATTACTGGTAATGTTTGTTGGCTCAGTGGTTTAGAACACTGTTCTCATGATCAGCTACCCCGATGACAAGGCTTCACCTCTTTATCCTGTACCATAATTCAATTCCACTCTAGCTTACTTTAACATTATTACCTAAAATGTGGATTGATATGCTTGTTAAAGACATCTTTTCCAATTCCATAGGTCCTATCTGACTAGTCCAGTGGTTTAAGCTCATGTCATTTCTGAATTCCTTTTAGATCCAAAGGTTGTGAGTTCGAGCCCTGCTTAGGGCAGAACTCAGTAGAGTTGAAGGATGAAGGAGTCCAGGTGATGTCAATCTGCTTGCTGAGCTGAACTGCTTTTTTGTCAATTTCATGCAATTGACAGACTAAACACCAAAATCTGGCCTGGCATTGCTGTGTGACATGTTAGCTCAATGCATAGCATGTCTGTCTTACAAAAGTGAGGGTATAGATTTAATTCCATCCATTGCTGATTTTAATCTTGCTAGATTTTTCAATAGTGTTCAGCCTCCAGTTATGCAATCTAAATTCGCTTTCAGCAATCACACGCAATTTCTACCGAAATTGCATTTTCTAGTTATCTTTGAAATCAGGATATAAAGAGGAATTTATATCCCTGCTGCTGCTACTTACTGCTGAACCAGACTGAATGAAAAAATACATAACTTCAAGTTTTTCACTTTAATCTTTCAAGTTAAAATGATGAACGCCAACATAAAAATAATCTTTATACAACACTTAAATCACAATCCTTATCAACACCTTAAATGAAGAAATACAAAGTCTCAAACTGAAAATAGATATATTTCTGGAGGAAACTGTTGTAAATGATTTCTTTGAAATTGAACAGCCTCTTTTAGAGTTTATGTTCATGTCTTGAAGTAGTGGAGGGTAAACACACATACATTCAGTTTTATCATCTGAGGATTTGTTTAATACAGTTTTCCCTCCTTTTCTGACTGTTTCAATATTTGACACACACAGCGAGGTGCAGACCAGTGTGAGAATTAACACGACTCCATTAAAATAAACAGGTTGCACAACTATTCTCTAATATGTCACGCTTTATTACTCACATGTTTTGTCTATTTAGCATCATCAGGGTGGTATGAGGTTGTTTCAGGTTTCTTTCTATACATTCAGTTAATTTGTCATGTGACTTTACAAAAGGAAATATTAACTAAATAAGTTCAGACTGTCCATAAATGTTGAAGAGGTGACACAAAGATTATGAGACTGTGTTCTGAAAACTGAAGTTGAAACAGTTTCAGTGAGAAATTTATCGTTGAAAAGAAGAAATTGAGATTGAAACCATTAATGAGTTTAAATGAAAATATTGTATTTTGCAAAAACTGGTTGTATAATTGTTTTGTAAGATTTTACCTCTTGTAAAGTCACATGACTATTTGATAGATGTTTGTAAAGAAAGTGAAACAACCTGTATCTCCTTTTCTAACTGACACACATTTGGAATAAAAACTGCTGGTGATTTAATTACACATCATGACAAGCAGCATCCATCAGATGTACATTTTATAAAATATAGTTGATTCAGAAAAAAAAATTAAGCAAAATTGTTTTGGTGTTTGTTTATTTTATGCTGATCATCATCTCAACATTAAACCTTAAATACTGAATTAAAATAAAACTATATTAAAACACTTGTTTCCAAAGAATAAAACAACAGATTCACAACTGAAATAACTCATCAAAAGACCCAAAAATATAAAAATCTAAATCTGATGACTGAAACTGTCACAAAACTGAATCAATCAAAGCATTCGGTACAGTGGATATATACTACTATACAATGTTGTTTGACTGAAAACAAGATGCTGATAACCAGGATAATTAACAGCTTTGATTTGTAAAGTTTGTCTCTTGATGATGTGAAACAGTTTCAGCATTTTGTATCCATATTTTCTTGTGAATTCATCTTTATTTTAAGAGGCGACACAACTAACTTACACACTAAATCTATTTTTGAAAGCCAAGAAAGCAGAATCAGAGTATTTAACAACATAAGTAAATATTCTGTTCAAATCTACTAAAATGTAAGCATGACATCAAAAGCAGGAGTGAAATCATCAAGAAATTTCATCCAAACAGAAAATAACTAAACCCTTTCATGTTTTTACATGAAAACAAGAAAAAAACAATATCTGTGACCCTCAACAACAAATCAGTTCTGTTGAAGAACAAATAATAATCAATCAGAGCCAGAATGATTTTTGATACACTGAACCACTGAGACTCTGAGTTTAAAGTATAAAAAATGAAATTAAAACATGATCAAAACTGAAATAACTCATCAGAAGATCCAGAAATCTTACAAACTAAAATTGATGACAATTAAAAAATAGAATCACTTAACTTGAACAAAATCTGCTCAACAACTTCTAACCAGACTAATGAGATCTAACAAACAGCCTTAATTATCTGTTTAAATGTTTATCACTTGATAATACACACACACACACACACACACACACACACACACACACACACACACACACACACACACACCCTTCTTGACATCACAGAGAAATCTCAGTTTAACAGATTTTGATATCAGTGGTTTTAGCACCACCAGCTGGTCCAACACTGAAATAAGGGAAGAGTTTCTCAGTGAAAGTGTCTCTGTGAGTGCAGATGTGAGTCATGTCTTCAGGGTCGTAGAAGGACACCTCCCCCTTGTCATAGTCCAGCTGAACTCTGATCCTCTGGAGACTCTTCTTCACTCTGACAGTCCTACCATCTCCATTAGTGCATTTTGAACTGTAATGCTTTAAACACCAGATTCCATTTTCTGGTGAAGGGAGACACTTTCCCTTCCTGTCAACTGACTCTTTAACCAAACCCACATTCCAGCCAGGATGGTCTCCCACCTCCACCTCCCAGCTGTGCTGCCTCCCTGAGCTGAAGCCCTCAGAGCCCAGAACAGTGGCATAATTAGTGTTTCTCTCTGGATTATCAGGGAGCTGCTGCTTTGTGTTTCCACGTCTCACACTGGTCAGATCATCAGATAGATAGTGCCAGGGGCTGGCAGTGTTTGGGTCCAGAATGACAGGACTGAAGTGGACCTTCTCCTTCATCTTCTCCCAGACTCTGAAGGACAGGTTGCCCAGGTGTTTGGCCACATCTATCAGTGCTCCTGAGACCAGCTGTGGATCTGGCAGTGAGCACTGGTCTCTGGCTCTGGTCTGAGTGGGTTTATAACTGCTGAGGAATGACACCTTGTGTTTCTGCAGGTCTTCTTCAACAGCAGAGATACTGTCTGACAGAGAGGAGATCTGCTCCTGAATCCTCTTCATCTCTCTGCTGATAGTCTTCCCCTTCTGCTCCTGTTCCTCCCTCAGAGCTGCCAGTCTGGACTCCTCTTCCTCTTTCAGGAACTGGTGGAGCTTGTTGAACTCTGCTCTGATCTTCCTCTCTGTGGACAACAGCTGCTTCTTAGAGTGTTGAATCACTTCATTGTATGTTTTCTCCACTTGTTTGTATTTGTTCCTCTTGTCCTGTAGAGACTTTAAGTCAGATTTCAGCTGGTCCTTCAGGTCACTGACTGCTTGTTCTACAGGAACCACCTTGTGACTCTGGTGGAGAGAAAACTCACAGACAGGACACACAGCTCTCTGTTCATCCTCCCAGAACATTTCAGGCTCTTCTTGATGTTTACTACATGTTGCCATCAATTTCTCCTCTCCCTTTTCTATCTCAGATGATCCAGCTTTCTTTCTCCCAGCAAAAGAGTCAGCTAGTTCATTCAGTGTAAGGTTCACCAAAGGATAATCTTTTGAAGATTTTCTTTTACAAATGGGACAGTTTTTGTTTTCAGCTTGTTCCCAGAATTTTTGCAGACAACTTGAACAGAAGTTGTGGTTGCAGGTCAGAGACACAGGATCTCTGAAAGTCTCTGAACACACATGGCAAGTCAGGAAACCTTCAAGAACAGCTCTCTCAGCCATTTGTTTTGGTATCTAAATGATCTTTCAATAGTCAGACTCACCAAGTTACTGTGCCTTCACTTGATCACTCAAAGTCCTTCAAATGAGTGTTTTTCAGCAGAGATCTCTCACCCTGTAATGGCGTCTGAACTCTGATCTACAATGTCAAAATCTGCATTCAGTTCCTATTAATAGAGGGGAATGATGCTATGTAGTTTTATCACCAGCAGATGGTGGTGCCAGCATGTCCCTCAGAGTAAAATATTTTACTCTGAACTCAGTAAAGTACGGATCCTTGTCTCATATATAGGCTTTTTAGTGTCATCATATATGAGAAATAAAAGGTGAAATGGCTATATTCTGTCATCTTTTTCTTCCTTAAGTATAAAATGTAGGAATTTGTGCACTCTAGTATCTTTATGATTTTATGGGGGGAATTATGAATTATTATTGTGCACAACTCCAACATGAAATTATTTGTCCAGTGACATAACTCATATTAGAGTAGGTATAATAAAAGGGAAACAGTCCCCCCTGTTGGACACACAAGAGAGGTCAATTAGAATTATGATTGTTATTAATCTTAATTATGATTTTGCAAGGGTATAGGTCTTTTAAGGTTAAGTGACTGACATGCAAGCACAAGAAAACACAAACAAGTCCACTTTAGTTACATACACATTTATTACTAATACTACAGCTACAAGTACTAAACACTACAACATTTTACAAACATGACACAAGAGGGAAAGGGAAACTGGTACACAAGGCTATGGCTAGTGAATGAGTTGAATGCATGATGTAGAGTTATCTATTGTGTAGCTGGTACCTGATAAACAGATGAAATGACTGTTACCTGAGAAGCAGCAAGTTAAATCAATTGTACCACAGCTTAGTTCAGAATTTCCAATTGAAATTACAAATCATGAAAGCACCAGGGTTCAAGCAAGTTGATGGAGGTTTTGTACGAATACTTGCTTGCTCCCTGGGGTGGCTTCTTGCGGAGAATGGAGTCCGATGTGGTGGGGTGAAAAGCTGGAGTCTGGATCTGGTAATAATGAGTGAGTAGGCCGGTCTGGACTTGAAAAGGTTCCATTGGAAGAGAGCTCCTTAAAGAGCCGCCTAAAACAGCTTAAAAACATCAGCTTAAAACAGCAAAACAGCAAACAGCAGGTGCATCCTAGCCAATGCCAGGGGTCGCAGAGTTCTGGGGGAGCAAAGTCAGTCCCCCCCAGTCCACAGGCAGGCTGGCATAGTTCCTGAATATGGTTACTTCATTAATCAAAGTATTTACAACTTAACAATTGCATGATTCCAAATTTTGCAATTTCTATAGAAGCTTTAGCGTTCTGACAGTGAAACAAGCAGAAAGGTACTAAACATGATAGGGTTATCATGGATGATGGGATTATGTTAGTGGTACATGTCTTGGCTTAAACAACACACATATGATATACATCATGACAAGCAGCATCCATCAGATGTACATTTTACAAAATATAGTTGATTCAGTTGGTTCAACTAATTAAATTAAATTGTTTTTGTGTTTGTTTATTTTATGCTGATCATCATCTCAACATTGCAGTTCATCAATCCATGTATACACCACCAAAATGACACACACAGTATGCAGAAGCACTGTTAGAATTAAACACTGAATTAAAATAAAACTATTAAGACACTTGTTTCCAAAGAATAAAACAGCAGATTCACAACTGAAATAACTCATCAAAAGACCCAAAAATATAAAAATCTAAATCTGACGACTGAAACTGTCACAAAACTGAATCAATCAAAGCATTCGGTACAGTGGATATATACTACTATACAATGTTGTTTGACTGAAAACAAGATGCTGATAACCAGGATAATTAACAGCTTTGATTTGTAAAGTTTGTCTCTTGATGATGTGAAACAGTTTCAGCATTTTGTATTTTTTACTGTATTTTTATTTTTTATTTTACTTCACTTTATTTTAAGAGTTGAAACAACTAACTTACGCACTAAATCTATTTTTGAAAGACAAGAAAGCAGAATCAGAGCCATCAGAGTATTTAACAACATAAGTAAATATTCTGTTCAAATCTATTGAAACATAATTGTAAAATCAACAGCAGGAGTTAAATCATTAATAAATATTGGACAAACAGAAAATAACTAAACCCTGAATGGCTCAACATCTTTCAAAAAATGATTTTCAGATGAGAACAATGGTTCAGGTTTTTATGTTTTTGCACAAAAATAAGAAAAACAATATCTGTGACCCTCAACAACAAATCATGTTTGCTACACACCACCATTAGTTTCTTCTGTCCTTTTTCTGTCTCAGATGATTCAGCTTTCTGTCTGCCAGCAAACCAGTCAGCTAGTTCCTTCAGTGCAAAGTTCACCCCTGGATCTTCTTTTGAAGATTTTATTTTACAAATGGGACAGTTTCTGTTTTCAGCTTGTTCCCAGAACTTTTACAGACAGCTTGAACAGAAGCTGTGGTTGCAGGTCAGAGACACAGGATCTCTGAAAGTCTCTGAACACACATGGCAACTCAGGAAACTTTCAAAAGTGTTTTCCAGCAGAGATCTCATACCCTGTCGTGGCCTCAGAAACTCAGGAAACTTTCAAGAAGAGCATCTTTCTCAGCCATTTTCTCCTTTTTGCAAATTATTCTCAGATGAAAGACTCAGCAATTTTTAATTTCCCTTCAGCTCGCCTCTTACAGTCCTCCAAGTGAGCGTTGTTCAGTTAGAGATCTTAACTCTGTTAAGGAGATGTGGCTCCGTTCAACAATGTCAGAATCTACTTTCAGCCTCATCCACCTCTTTCATTGGTTAATCATTAATGGTAATAAAAACAAAAACAAGATGCGGCCTAAAACTTACTTGTCCTTCAGACTTTCCAGTTTATTTTGGATCCTGGATAGTGTGAGAAATGTAAACACAGACATTAATGGGGCTGATGTTTACTGCATCACAAAGTTAAATACACTTCAGGTCACAGTGACGACAGAGAAACTGTTTGAAAAACAGATGACAAAAAAACACTGATATTAAACTCTCAACAAGGCATTTATCTACTGTATGCTGTGAAGAAACATCAATGAGTTTGTGTCTATATTTGAATTTGTGTTTAATTATAATTTGTACATTTTCCATATTCCATAAGTGTCCAAATGTAAATACAGTGTATATGAATATAAAATGTAGGTAAGACAAAATGCAGTTTTGCAGTTCATTACTATACTGATTAGTATATTCATGAGATCAATCAGTCTTTATTCATCAAATTGATGTTTGTCCTGACAGTTTTTAATTGTAACAGAATACAAATTGAATAACATTTTCAAACACACAAGCATCCCCCTAAATGCACTTAACATAATCTGCTCACTTTTTCATTTACACTCACATGTTTTATTGAATGAGCTGATCTCAGTGTTTGCTAAACTTGTGACTTTAAGTCCAAGATAAGACTGAATGTTCAAGATAAGGATTTTTGTTCACAGCTCACAAATATCCTGCCTGGACTTTCTAAAAATCAGCTGTATTGGTTTTAAGACACTTTGAATCTGTCCTGAAGATATATAAAGAAAATACATTTAAAATATATAATTCATTTTCATTATTGTTTTTTGTGTGCATGTGATTCCTAAAGTTTCCTTCTGGCATCTTTAAAAAATCTGCTGTATGGGTTTTAAATTAAAAAAGCATGACTTTTAAGCAAAGAACAACAAGAAGTGTCTGATTTACTGATAAATATTGAACTGTATTGCTAAAATATTTTCCAGATTGTTTTCAGGAACTTTCACCATATTTGCAATATTCTACAATGTGTCAATACTGGAAATGCTTTTTACTTGTACATAAACACTGAATATCCAGTGGTGGAAAGTAACTAAATACATTTATTCAAGTAATGTACTTCAGCATAATTTTGATGTAGTTGTATTTTACTTGACTATTTTCATTTGATGCTACTTTATACTTCCACTCCACTACATTTCAGAAGGAAATATTGTACTTTCTACTCCACTACATTTATTTGACAGCAGTTTCTTTTCAGATGAAGATTTGACACAATGGATAATATAACAAGCTTTTAAAATACAACACATTGTTAAAGATTAAACCAGTGGTTTCCAGCCTTTTTTTTTTTGGCTTGATCCAATATTTCACCAAAAATCAAAGATTAGAGAAAAAGCTGAAAACAGATTTGTGTATCAGAACTTTGTTTTTTCTTCTTTCTTCTCCCATTTATCATCTCACGACCCCTCAGATTTATCTGGTGACCCTTTGGAGGGGCCTGACCCCTAGGTTGGGAACCACTGGACTAAACTAGCTAACTGTATATAAAGTAGTTGAAACTAGCTCCACCTCCAGCAGCTACAACAGTAACATGCTGCTCTAACACTGATGCTTCAGTATTAATAATCTAATGATGTCAATATAATAATATATCAGTCAGAGGGACCAAACCACTACTTTTACTGCAATACTTATACCACATTTAGCTGCTAATACTTATGCACTTTTACTTAAGTGGGATTTTTCATGCAGGACTTTTACTTGTAATGGAGTATTTTACATTGCTGTATTGGTACTTTTTCTTAAAGGATCTAAATACTTCTCCTTCCACTGTGAATATCACATTTTAGTCACCACAATCCATGTACTTCATTAAAAATTGCATATCAGCTTTCACCACTGGAGGTCAACAGATACAAGTTTTTCATCTGCTGTGAAGTTTCTGTTTACAGTTGTAGAAAAAAACACTAAAATACATCAAAAAACACCTGAAACTGGTTCCAGTGATGTTTCACTGCAACTCATCACAGTAAAAGTATCAGTGTTTACATGAACTATTTTCTCTCATTGTTACACTCTGTGTAGGGACACTGCTATCAGTGCACATGCAGGTGAGTACTGGCAGTACAGAAAAGATTACGTTGTATGTACAGTATGTGTGCTCAAACAGCAGAACCAGACAGTGTTCCCTCTAAATTATGGTGACCTCAAACGGAGCTCTCATTCCATGTAACACATATATACATATAAGTCAAGCACTCTCCCAGGAACTCTGAATACAGGACCACTGAGGGTTAAGGGTGTAGATGTGAACAGGGACTGTATACAGTGTGTGTGTGTGTGTGTTTTCAGTGAGTTACAGGCCAGCCAGAGAGAGCCAGAGCTGTAAGAAACACAAAGAGAGGAGGGGTGATAAATTAATATTTGATTGGCATCTATCGGCCCTGTGTCCTGTATTATTGATGTGGTCCAGAGGCCTTGAGGCCAGCTCTCTGTAGCTGTCAGGTACATTAACACACTGCTAGCATAGCTGCTGACCCCCCTGCTGGCTCCAGTGGAGGAAACCTGTGTGGCATGAATATGATAATGATATGAACTGCTGCGTACAGTAGAAGCACCAGGAGACTTTTACTTTTTTCTTGACTGCTTCACTGTAATTATTGTGCACATGACAATAAAAGGAACTTGAACTTGAGGACACCCAAAGACCAGAGTGTTAGTGGCTCACGGAGGCACCAACACACTTCAAGAGGCCATCTACCACAGAGTTCCCATTGTCGGCTTTCCTCTGATTTTTGATCAGGATGATAACCTGTTCAGGATGAGAGCGAGGGGTGTTGCCAAAGAGCTGCACATTGGCACATTAAAGAAATACAACTTCCTGGAGGTGGCGCTGCTTTATGAGACGTCCTACAGGGAGAACATGCAGGAGCTCTCCAGGCTGCACAGAGACCAGCCCATGAAGCCTCTGGACTGAGCCGTGTTCTGGATCGAGTTTTTCATGAGACACAAGGGAGCAGCTCACTTAAATACTGACTCCTACAAGATGTCCGGGATTCAGCACCACTCCATCAGTAGTGTTGGTCATGATGATGTCACTGATTTGCATTTGAACAGTGAAATGTTTGTGGTGTAAAGTGGGAGGAAAGAAAACATGAACTGATATAGATATTTATGTTGCTCTGTGTGTACTTCTGTTATAAAGCAGCAGAAAAAGAAAGAAGCACAAAAGGAAGATGAGGTAAGAATATTAAAGATATTGTTTAAATTAATTCCAGTCTGTATTTTGGAGAACTGAGTTTTGATGATGATGGTACAGCAGCACAAAATAAATGTGAACCTCTGAAAAGCAGAAAAAAACTTCCAATCTGAATTTTTCTGAGTATATTTTGACAAAATTGGTGCTCAGTGAAGAACTCCATAATGAGCTTCAGCCACTGATGACTTTTCATCTAATATCTTGTCCATACAGTAAAAATGTGACAAGCAGAGTGTCAGTTTCTTTGAAGGAAAGATAACAGTGAACTTTATATTCAGAAAGTAGTAAAAATGACCAAACTAAACAGAATTTAACAATATATACGTGTAGAAACTTTCAGAAAATGGAAATCAAATGAGGATTTTTCAAAATACTAACAGGCTGTAACCAAAATGTGTACTTTGTCTCCACCATGTGGACTTATAGTGAAAGAAGAAAAATATGTCCATTCAACATTACTGACTGTATTCATACTGTGTGTGTGATAATGTGAGAATTATCTTTGAAAATTGTACTAAATCGGGGTATATAGAGGAATTTTTAAAAAATAATGTCTTTTTGGCTGTTTTTTTAAATGAAACTCTATAATTGTGACTCATTTTTAAAGATTCAAATCTACAGTAGGAACCAATGTGTTTGGGACTGAGTGTCAGACAGGCTGGGGACAGGAAGTGTTGATGGACAGATGTTTGATCTGTTCATGAAATTTGATGACAGTAAGAAAAACAGAAGATATCCAGCCTCATCCTTTAATTTAAAGTGAATATTGATCAACAGAACATCAAGTGATGAGGAACCAACATGATTATAAAGTGTTTTACCTTTGACATCATGTCACAGAACAAAGTCTTCTCATCATGAGTGAACTGCTGCTACTTACTGCTGAACCAGACTGAATGAAAAAATACACAACTTCAAGTTTTTCAGTTTAATCTTTCAAGTTAAAATGATGAACGCCGACATACAAATAACCTTTACACAACACTTAAATCACAATCCTTATCAACACCTTAAATGAAGAAATACAAAGTCTCAAACTGAAAATAGATATATTTCTGGAGGAAACTGTTGTAAATGATTTCTTTGAAATTGAAAAGCCTCTTTTAGAGTTTATGTTCATGTCTTGAAGTAGTGGAGGGTAAACACACATACATTCAGTTTTATCATCTGAGGATTTGTTTAATAAAGTTTCCCCTCCTTTTCTGACTATTTCAATGTTTGACACACACAGCGAGGTGCAGACCAGTGTGAGAATTAACACGACTCCATTAAAATAAACAGGTTGCACAACTATTCTCTAATATGTCACGCTTTATTACTCACATGTTTTGTCTATTTAGCTTCATCAGGGTGGTATGAGGTTGTTTCAGGTTTCTTTATATACAATCAGTTAATTTGTCATGTGACTTTACAAAAGGAAATATTAACTAAATAAGTTCAGACTGTCCATAAATGTTGAAGAGACGACACAAAGATTATGAGACTAACTGGTCCTAACTGGTTGTATAATTGTTTAGTAAGATTTTTGTAAAGTCACATGACTATTTGATAGATGTTTGTAAAGAAAGTGAAACAACCTGTATCTCCTTTTCTGACTGACACACATTTAGAATAAAAACTGCTGGTGATTTAATTACACATCATGACAAGCAGCATCCATCAGATGTACATTTTATAAAATATAGTTGATTCAGAAAAAAAACTAATTAAATTAAATTGTTTTTGGTTGGTTTTGTTTATTTTATGCTGATCATCATCTCAACATTGCAATTTATCAATCCATGTATACACCACCAAAATGACACACACAGTATGCAGAAGCACTGTCAGAATTAAACACTGAATTAAAATAAAACTATATTAAAACACTTGTTTCCAAAGAATAAAACAACAGATTCACAACTGAAATAACTCATCAAAAGACCCAAAACACAAAAATCTAAATCTGACGACTGAAACTGTCACAAAACTGAAACAATCAAAGCATTCGGTACAGTGGATATATACTACTATACAATGTTGTTTGACTAAAAACAAGATGCTGATAACCAGGATAATTAACAGCTTTGATTTGTAAAGTTTGTCTCTTGATGATGTGAAACAGTTTCAGCATTTTGTATCCATATTTTCTTGTGAATTCATCTTTATTTTAAGAGGTGACACAACTAACTTATACACTAAATCAATTTTTGAAAGCCAAGAAAGCAGAATCAGAGTATTTAACGACATGAGTAAATATTCTGTTGAAATCCATTAAACAGTAAACATAACAGAGTTACCATCTTTAATAAATTCATTCTAAATATAAAACAACTAAATCTTGAACGGCTCAACGTCTTTCAAAAATTCAGATGAGAATGGTTTAGGTTTTCATGTTTTTGCATGAAAACAAGATAAAACAATATCTGTGACCCTCAACAACAAATCAGTTCTGTTGAAGAACAAAAGAACAAATAATAATCAATCAGAGCCAGAATGATTTTTGATACACTGAACCACTGAGACTCTGAGTTTAAAGTGTAAAAAATGAAATTAAAACATGATCAAAACTGAAATAAATCATCAGACATGACGATTAATAAATAGAATCACTTAACTTGAACAAAAACTGCTCAACATCTTCTAACCAGACTAATGAGATCTAACAAACAGCCTTAATTATCTGTATAAATGTTTATCACTTGATGATACACACACACACACACACAAACACACACACACACACACACCTCCTGACCATCACAGAGAAATCTCAGTTTAACAGATTTTGATATCAGTGGTTTTAGCATCATCATCCTTCTCTCCAATACTGAAATAAGGGAAGAATTTCTCAGTGAAAGTGTCTCTGTGAGTGTAGATGTGAGTCATGTCTTCAGGGTCGTAGAAGGACACGTCCCCCCTGTCATAGTCCAGCTGGACTCTGATCCTCTGGAGACTCTTCTTCACTCTGACAGTCTTACCAAGACCATCAGTGTATTTTCCTCTGCGATACTCTAAACACCAGATTCCATATTCTGGTGAGGCAGGACATCTTCCCTTCCTGTCAGCTGACTCTTCAGCCAAACCCACATACCAGCTAGGATAGTCTCCCACCTCCACCTCCCAGCTGTGTTTCCCTGAGCTGAAGCCCTCAGAGCCCAGAACAGTGGCATAATTAGTGTGTCTCTCTGGATTATCAGGGAGCTGCTGCTTTGTGTCTCTATGTCTCACACTGGTCAGATCATTAGCGAGACAGAGACGGGGGTTTGCAGTGTTTGGGTCCAGAATGACAGGACTGAAGTGGATCTTCTCCTTCATCTTCTCCCAGACTCTGAAGGACAGGTTGCCCAGGTGTTTGGCCACATCTATCAGTGCTCCTGAGACCAGCTTTGGATCTGACAGTGAGCACTGGGCTCTGGTTCTGGTCTGAGTGGGTTTATAACTGCTGAGGAATGACACGTTGTGTTTCTGCAGGTCTTCTTCAACAGCAGAGATACTGTCTGACAGAGAGGAGATCTGCTCCTGAATCCTCTTCATCTCTCTGCTGATAGTCTTCCCCTTCTGCTCCTCTTCCTCCCTCAGAGCTGCCAGTCTGGACTCCTCTTCCTCTTTCAGGAACTGGTGGAGCTTGTTGAACTCTGCTCTGATCAGCTTCTCTGTGGACAACAGCTGCTTCTTGGAGTGTTGAATCACTTCATTGTATGTTTTCTCCACTTGTTTGTATTTGTCCCTCTTGTCCTGTAGAGACTTTAAGTCAAATTTCAGCTGGTCCTTCAGGTCACTGACTGCTTGTTCTACAGGAACCACATTGTGACCGTGGTGGAGAGAAACCTCACAGACAGGACACACAGCTCTCTGTTCATCCTCCCAGAACAATTCAGGCTCTTCTTGATGTTTACTACACACCACCTCCACCTCCTTTTCTCCTTTTTCTATCTCAGATGATTTTCTGTCTGTCAGCAAAGGAGTCAGCCAGTTCCTTCAATTGAAAGTTCACTCCTGGGTCATGTTTTGAAGATTTTCTTTTACAAATGGGACAGTTTTTGTTTTCCGCTTGTTCCCAGAATTTTTTCAGACAGCTTGAACAGAAGCTGTGGTTGCAGGTCAGAGACACAGGATCTCTGAAAGTCTCTGAACACACATGGCAAGTCAGGAAACTTTTGAGAAGAGCATCTTCCTCAGCCATTTTCTCTGTTTTCCAAATTGTTTTCAAAGAGAGACTCACCAATTTTTAATTTCCAGTTTGCTTCTTACTGTCCTCCAAGTGAGCGTTGTTCGGTTAGAGATTCCAACCCTGTAATGGCGTCGTGGCTCTGTTCAAAGTGTCAGGATCTGCCTTCAGCTTCACCCTCCTCTTTCATTGGTTAATCATTAATGGTAATAAAAGTTGCTTTCTGCTTTTATTACTAAGATATAGAACAAGATGTGACCTCAAACCTGTGCAACTTGTCCTTCAGGCTTAAAAGTTTATTCTGGACCCCGGACAGTGAGAGAAATCTAAACCCAGACAGGAAGGTTAAGAAGTTAAATACACTTCAGGTCACAATGAAGACAGAGAAACTGTTGCAAAAACAGTTGACGAAAAAAAACACTGATAATAGACTCTAAAGATGACATTTATTTACTATATGATGTGAGGAAACATTAGTGAGGTGTGTTGGTAAATGTCTCTATCTTTATTTGTGTTTGATTATAATTTTCTCAGTTGACATTTTATTTTCCATATTCAAACAGATTTCATTTCATTTCAAAAAACATTTGTGTACAAATGTGCCATGTTAATTTTTCAAGATGGACTCAGTTTTATCACCATTGTAGCTGGTTAGACTCATTCACTCATCTTTGGACTCTGTGTGATTTATTAGTCTGTTCCTGTTCTTTGGACTCCAAGATGTATTGGTGTGCTATAATAAACAAGGTATCATGTACTTCCTTATGGTTTGTGCTTTTCTATGATTTTAAACTGGTTCAAATTACTGCATAGGTTCACAGAATTTCTAGAAATCAAAATGGCTTTCATGTGCCTCATTCATCTTTCACCATATTTGCAATATTCTACAATGTGTCAATACTGGAAATGCTTTTTACTTGTACATACACACTGAATATCCAGTGGTGGAAAGTAACTAAGTATAAATGCTAAAGTACTGTACTGAGTTACTTTACTTAAATATTTCTATTTTATGCTACTCTGTACTTCCACTCCACTATGTTTCCAACCTTTTTGGCTTTTGACATCTTACAAAAAGCAGTGTGTAGTTGAGGTCACATTTTAGATGTCTGTGTTGTTGTCTTGTTAACAGCTCCACCAAATAGTGATTTTTCCCTCTAAACTTCTCACATGATTTCATTTCAATAAATGTTCCAATGATCCCATATTTCACCAAAACAAAAGATTATAGAAAAAGTCAAAAAAGTGAAAACAACACACAAAAAACATTTAGCATCATCAGGGTGGTATGAGGTTGTTTCAGGTTTCTTTATATACAATCAGTTAATTTGTCATGTGACTTTACAAAAAGAAATATTAACTAAATAAGTTCAAACTGTCCATAAATGTTGAAGAGGTGACACAAAGATTATGAGACTGTGTTCTGAAAACTGAAGTTGAAACAGTTTCAGTAAGAAATTTGTTGTTTTGAAAAGAAGATATTGAGATTTAAACCATTAATAAAATAAGAATATTGTATTTTGCAAAAACTGGTTGTATAATTGTTTTGTAAGATTTTACATTTTGTAAAGTCACATGACTATTTGATAGATGTTTGTAAAGAAAGTGAAACAACCTGTATCTCCTCTTCTGACTCAACATTGCAGTTTATCAATCCATGTATACACCACCAATATGACACACACAGTATGCAGAAGCACTGTCAGAATTAAACACTGAATTAGAATAAAACTATATTAAAACACTTGTTTCCAAAGAATAAAACAACAGATTCACAACTGAAATAACTCATCAAAAGACCCAAAAATAGAAAAATCTAAATCTGATGACTGAAACTGTCACCAAACTGAATCAATCAAAGCATTTGGTACAGTGGATATATACTACTATACAATGTTGTTTGACTAAAAACAAGATGCTGATAACCAGGATAATTAACAGCTTTGATTTGTAAAGTTTGTCTCTTGATGATGTGAAACAGTTTCAGCATTTTGTATCCATATTTTCTTGTGAATTCATCTTTATTTTAAGAGGCGACAAAACTAACTTACACACTAAATCTATTTTTGAAAGCCAAGAAAGCAGAATCAGAGTATTTAACAACATAAGAAAATATTCTGTTGAAATCCATTAAACAGTAGGCTTAATATCAACAGCAGGAGTTACCATCTACAATTAATTTATTCTAAAGAGAAAATGACTAAATCCTGAATGGCTCAACGTCTTTCAAAAATTCAGATGAGAACAACGGTTTCTAGGTTTTCATGTTTTTGCATGAAAACAAGAAAAAACAATATCTGTGACCCTCAACAACAAATCAGTTCTGTTGAAGAACAAAAGAACAAATAATAATCAATCAGCGCCAGAATGATTTTTGATACACTGAACCACTGAGACTCTGAGTTTAAAGTGTAAAAACTGAAATTAAAACATGATCAAAACTGAAATAACTCATCAGAAGATCCAGAAATCAAACTAAAAATGATGGTAGATGACGAAAAGTGTCAGGATCTGCCTTCAGCTTCACCCTCCTCTTTCATTGGTTGATCATTAATGGTAATAAAAGCTGCTTTCTCTTTTTATTACTAACAGATAGAACAAGATGTGACCTAAAAACTGTGCAACTTGTCCTTCAGGCTTAAAAGTTTATTCTGGACCCAGGTCACAGTGAAGACAGAGAAACTGTTGCAAAAACAGTTGATGAAAAAAACACTGATAATAGACTCTAAAGATGACATTTATTTACAATATGATGTGAGGAAACATTAATGAGGTGTGTTTGTAAGTGTCTCTATCTGTATTTGTGTTTGAATATAATTTTCTCAGTTGACATTTTATTTTCATTTCATTTCAAAAAACATTTGTGCACGTCATGCATGCACAAATGTTCCATGTTCATTTGTCAGCATGGAGCAGGCAGTCAGTTTTATCAACCTTTTTGCTGGTTACACTTACTCATTGATCTTTTGGACTCTGTCTGACATGTTTTAGTAGCCTGATCCTTTTGACTCCAAGACACAATGGTACATTGTGATAAGCAAGTTATAATGTACGTGTTATCTTTTAACCCCTGTGCCTTGCTTTAAAATACTATCAATCCAGCAAATTAGGTACCCAAAAGGTCCTGATCAAAAACTGACATAAAAATATGATATATTAATATAATTTTCCACTTTCACTGAGTTAATTTTTTTAAACCAAAATCAGTTCTGATAATACCTACCAAATATTCATTCATTTTCAGAATTTAAACCCTTTAAATGTACAAATGATGACAGGTTCATTCATAGAAACCAAAATGGCTTTCATGTGCTTTGTTCTTTTTTTTCATTGCAAAAACCCTAAAATACTAAATACCGTGTCTGTCATCCCTTTAGATTGCTGTATAAGACTTGAACCAGGTTTCTGTCAGACCTCGATAATATATAATCCAATGTGAGTATATCTCTTCAGAGATGATCAAACATAAATGATACTTCAAGAAGAAACCAATGGCTTTATAGTCTTTACTGATTTACCTCCCAGCACTTCATGTACAGTACACAGTATGTGTGTTAAAAATGTGTTCAACTGAATTCAAAAATACAGTTTTTACAAAATCAGCCATCACAATCAAGAAACAAAGAGACAGTACGTGGAAATAAATTGACTCAAGTGTTGACTTTGTTAACCCCTTTGTGGAGATAAACAAAGGGAAACTGTGCCCACATTCAATTCAATTCAATTCAATTCAATTTTATTTATATAGCACCAAATCACAACAAAAGTCATCTCAGGGCACTTTTCACATGGAGCAGGTCTAGACCATACTCTTTAATTTACAGAGAGAGAGATCCAACAATTCTCCCATGAGCAAGCACTCGGTGACAGTGGTAAGGAAAAACTCCCCTTTAACAGGAAGAAACCTCAAGCAGAACCTGGCTCTTGGTGGGCGGCCATCTGCTTTGACTGGTTGGTACAAAAAACTAAGATAAATTTATTTTGTTGTTTATCTTCAGGACAGTTATAAAGTATATTTCTGTGACACTACACAAAAATCTAATTTTTTGATATTTTTGGAGAAAAATCTCTGTTTGTCTTTAAACCAATACAGCTGATTCTTTTGAAAGTCCAGGCAGGAAATTTAGAAATATCTGAGTCTACTCTGTCTAAACTTTCATAGAACTTGTGAATTGAATAAAAAGATTACATTCAGTCTTATCTTGGACTTAAAGTCACAAGTTTAGGAAACACTGAGTTTGGCTAACTCAATAATACATTTTAGTGTAAATGGAAAAGTGAGCAGATTATGTTGAGTGCATTTAGAGGAATGTTTGTGTATTTGAAAATGTTACACAATTTGTATTCTGTTACCATCAAAAACTGTAAGGACAAACATTCATTTGTTGCTTATCAGCTCAGTAATGATCAGCAAAATTGCATTTTGTCTTGTATACTTACATTTGGACACATTAAAGTGCATAATTCATTCTCAGTAGTGTTTGTGTGTGTGTGTGTGACTCCTAAAGTTTCCCTCTGGCCTGTATGGGTATAGGTTTCTGTTTTAAGTTAAAAAAAAGTTTCTTCGCATCAAAGAACAATAAGAAGTTGCTGATTTACTGATAAATATTGAGCTGTATTGCTAAAATACTTTCCAGATTGTCTGTTCTCCTGAACTTTCATCAGATTTGTTATATTTTAAAACATGTCAGTACTAGAAATGCTTTTTACTAAATCAATCAGATGACTACTTTGTTCATACACACTGAATATGTAACCTGGATTTACTCAAACACTGTACTTAAGTACAATTTGAGTTACTTGTACTTCACTTAATATTTCCATTTGATGCTACTTTATACTTCCACTCCACCACATTTCAGAGGGAAATATTATACTCTCTACTCCACTGCATTTATTCGACAGCTTAAGTTACTTTTCAGATGAAGATTTGACACAATGGATAATATAACAAGCTTTTAAAATACAATACATTGTTAAAGATGAAACCAGTGGTTTCCAACCTTTTTGGCTTTTGACATCTCACAAAAAGCAGTGTGTAGCCAGGGTCACATTTCAGATGTCTGTGAGTTGTTAGCAGCTCCATCAAATAGTGATTTTTCCCTCTAAACTTCTCACATGGTTTCATTTCAATAAATGTTCAAATGATCCAATATTTCACCAAAACTCACAGATTATAGAAAAAATCCAAAAACTGAAAACAGATTTGTGTATCAGAACTTTGTTTTTTCTTCTTTCCTCTCCCATTAATCATCTCACGACCCCTAAGATTTATCTGGTGACCCTTTGGAGGGGCCCGACCCCTAGGTTGGGAACCACTGGACTAAACTAGCTAACTGTATATAAAGTAGTTGAAACTAGCTCCACCTCCAGCAGCTACAACAGTAACATGCTGCTCTAACACTGATGCTTCACTATTAATAATCTAATGATGTCATATATAATAATATATCAGTCAGAGGGACCAAACCACTACTTTTACTGCAATACTTTAACTACATTTTGCTGATAATACTTATGTACTTTTACTTAAGTAGGATTTTTCATGCAGGACTTTTACTTGTAATGGAGTATTTTACATTGCTGTATTGGTACTTTTACTTAAGTAAAGGATCTAAATACTTCTCCTATCACTGTGAATATCACATTTTAGTCACCACAATTCATGTACTTCATTAAAAATTGCATATCAACTTTCACCACTGGAGGTCAACAGAAACAAGTTTTTCATCTGCTGTGAAGTTTCTGTTTACAGTTGTAGAAAAAAACACTAAAATATATCAAAAAACCTGTTCCAGTGATGTTTCACTGAAACTCATCGCAGTAAAAGAAATGAGATCTACTATATCAGCTTTTACATGAACTGTTTTCCTCTCATTGCTTCACTCTGTGTAGGGACACTGCTATCAGTGCACATGCAAGTGGGTACTCGCACTACAGAAAAGACTACACTGTATGTACAGTATGTGTGCTCAAACATCAGAACCAGACAGCCTTTCCTCAGCAATATGGCGACCTTGTTCTGTATTTGACCCCAAATGGAGCTCTCATTCCATGTAACACATAACTCAAACACTCCCCCAGGAACTCTGAATACATCAGCCAGAGAGAGCCAGAGCTGTAAGAAATACAAAGAGAGGAGGGGTGATAAATGAATATTTGAGTGGCTTGTATCGGCCCTGTGTGCTGTATTATTGATGTGGTCCAGAGGCCTTGAGGCCAGCTCTCTGTAGCTCTCAGGTACATCAACACACTGCTAGCATAGCTGCTGACCCCCCTGCTCACTCCAGTGGAGGAAACCTGTGTGGCATGAATATGATAATGATATGAACTGCTGTGTACAGTAGAAGCACCTGGAGACTTTCACTTTTACTTTACTTCTTGACTGCTTCACTGTATTTATTGTGCACATGAACTTGAACTTGAACTTGAACTTGAGGACACACAAAGACCAGAGTGTTTGTGGCTCATGGAGGCACCAACGGACTTCAAGAGGCCATCTACCACAGAGTTTCCATCGTTGGCCTTCCTCTGATGTTTGACTAGGATGATAACCTGTTCAGGATGAGAGCGAGGGGCGTTGCACATTAAACAAATACAACTTCCTGGAGGTGGTGGTGTTTTATGAGCCATCCTACAGGGAGAACATGTAGGATCTCTCCAGGCTGCACAGAGACCAGCCCATGAAGCCTCTGGACCGAGCCATGTTCTGGATCCTGTTTTTCATGAGACACAAGGGAGCAGCTCACTTAAATACTGACTCCTACAAGATGTCCGGGATTCAGCACCACTCCATCAGTAGTGTCGGTCATGATGATCTCACTGATTTGCATTTGAACAGTGAAATGTTTGTGGTGTAAAGTGGGAGGAAAGAAAACATGAACTTTTATGTTGCTCTGTGTGTACTTCTGTTAAAGCAGCAGAAAAGGAAAGAGTAAGAGAAGCACAAGAGGAAGATGAAGTAAGAATATTAAAGATATTTAAATTAATTCCAGTCTGTATTTTGGAAAACTGAGTTTTGATGATGATGGTACAGCAGCACAAAATAAATGTGAACCTCCGAAAAGCAGAAAAAAAACTTCAATCTGAATTTTTCTGAGTATATTTTGACAAAATTGGTGCTCAGTGAAGAACTCCATAATGAGCTTCAGCCACTGATGACTTTTCATCTAATATCTTGTCCATACAGTAAAAATTTGACAAGAAGAGTGTCAGTTTCTTTGAAGGAAAGATAACAGTGAATTTTATATTCAGAAAATAAGTAAAATGACCAAACTAAACAGAATTCAACAATATATACGTGTAGAAACTTTCAGAAAATGGAAATCAAATGAACTTTTCAAAATACTAACAGACTGTAACCAAAATGTGTACTTTGTCTCCACCATGTGGACTTATAGTGAAAGAAGAAAAATATGTCCATACATCAACATTATTGACTGTATTAAAACTGTATGTGAGAATTGTGTGATTGCTGGAAGCACATTGTTCTTCTCACATTTTATTCTTATTCCGTCTTCCGTACGTTTTTTTGCCGTGTTTCAACTGCTGCATACTTTGTGCTATAATAACCATTCTACTGTCAATCTGTGCAACACATTCAGCAGATATGTGCTTGTATTTTTCTGAAATGTAACATGTTCCAGCGATTTTATATAATTTTTTAAAAAATTTAAATTTATACTGGCTGTCTATGGGACGAACCGTCCAACTAATTTGGAACTATTGTCCCTTTGACACTCAACTGCTGGGACGTCTGTTATTGTACAGACGCCGTTCAAACTTTAAAATGTTCACAAAATTTTGAACTTTCAAAGTTATCAGATTGTTTAGTGATATCTTTTGTAGTTTTTCAGCAATTTAAGCCCAAAGTCAGGGGTTTTGCAGACTTTTTCAGGTCTCACCAGTGTGTCATGTGATCAGGCACAGTGGAGAGTACAGATATTTTTAGACCAGAAATGTTTTTCTAAACTGCTGTCACTCCCACAATTTGAACTCCTCAGGCACATATCTTGCCTCAGTATGTTGCCACAAGCCTCCTCTCTCTCACAATGTAAATACATTTCACATAGGACTTATAGTTTTTGAGATCTGAACCTCAATTGATAGAGAGTCGCTGTCATGTTCTCATTGACTGCAATACAGTCTGCAGGATGTGTGTCTCCTCTCACTCCGGTTTCTTAAACTTACAGATTCTCTCTTCCTTCAAAGACTTTTACACATATCATTCATTCTCATGTTAAACTACTCTTGCTTTCACTAATGATGTACAAATCTCTGTTTCTAGTTTGAGACAGATACATTTTCCTCATCAAAATGGAGATTTTTTCCTTTCATTACTGGTAATGTGTGTTGGCTCAGTGGTTTAGAACACTGTTCTTATGATCAGTTACCCCTTAGATGACAAGATTGTGTGTTTGATGCCTGCTCACTGCAGTGCTCCTCATAATATTGCTCTCATGTACAAAGTTGCTTCACATCTTTATCCTGTGCCATAATTCAATTCTACTCTAGCTTACTTTAACATTATTACCTAAAATGTGGATTGACATACTTGTTAAAGACATCTTCCATCCAACTCTAGAGGTCCTATCTGACTAGTCTAGTGGTTTAAGTTCATGTCATTTCAGAGTTTCTTTTAGATCCAAAGGTTGTGAGTTTGAGCCCTGCTTAGGGCAGAACTCAGTAGAGTTGAAGGATGAAGGAGTCCAGGTGATGTCAATCAGCTTAATGAGCTGAGCTGAACTGCTTTTTTGTCAATTTCATGCAATTGACAGACTAAACACCAAAATCTGGCCTGGCATTGCTGTGTGACATGTTAGCTCAATGCATAGCATGTCTGTCTTACAAAAGTGAGGGTATAGATTTAATTCCATCCATTGCTGATTTTAATCTTGCTAGATTTTTCAATAGTGTTCAGCTTCCAGTTATACAATCTAAATTCGCTTTCAGCAATCACACGCAATTTCTACCAAAATTGCATTTTCTAGTTATCTTTGAAATCAGGATATAAAGAGGAATTTATATCCCTGCTGCTGCTACTTACTGCTGAACCAGACTGAATAAAAAAATACATAACTTCAAGTTTTTCACTTTAATCTTTCAAGTTAAAATGATGAACGCCAACATAAAAATAATCTTTATACAACACTTAAATCACAATCCTTATCAACACCTTAAATGAAGAAATACAAAGTCTCAAACTGAAAATAGATATATTTCTGGAGGAAACTGTTGTAAATGATTTCTTTTAAATTGAACAGCCTCTTTTAGAGTTTATGTTCATGTCTTGAAGTAGTGGAGGGTAAACACACATACATTCAGTTTTATCATCTGAGGATTTGTTATACAAAGTTTTCCCTCCTTTTCTGACTGTTTCAATATTTGACACACACAGCGAGGTGCAGACCAGTGTGAGAATTAACACGACTCCATTAAAATAAACAGGTTGCACAACTATTCTCTAATATGTCACGCTTTATTACTCACATGTTTTGTCTATTTAGCATCATCAGGGTGGTATGAGGTTGTTTCAGGTTTCTTTATATACAATCAGTTAATTTGTCATGTGACTTTACAAAAGGAAATATTAACTAAATAAGTTCAGACTGTCCATAAATGTTGAAGAGGCGACACAAAGATTATGAGACTGTGTTCTGAAAACTGAAGTTGAAACAGTTTCAGTGAGAAATTTGTCGTTATGAAAAGAAGAAACTGAGATTTAAACCATTAATGGGTAAAAATAAAAATATTGTATTTTGCAGAAACTGGTTGTATTATTGTTTTGTAAGATTTTACCTCATCTATCATATAGTCACATGACTATATGATAGATGTTTGTAAAGAAAGTGAAACAACCTGTATCTCCTTTTCTGACTGACACACATTTAGAATAAAAACTGCTGGTGATTTAATTACACATCATGACAAGCAGCATCCATCAGATGTACATTTTATAAAATACAGTTGATTCAGAAAAAAAAAATTAAACAAAATTGTTTTGGTTGGTTTTGTTTATTTTATGCTGATCATCATCTTAACATTAAACCTTAAACACTGAATTAAAATAAAACTATATTAAAACACTTGTTTCCAAAGAATAAAACAACAGATTCACAACTGAAATAACTCATCAAAAGACCCCAAAATATAAAAATCTACATCTGATGACTGAAACTGTCACAAAACTGAAACAATCAAAGCATTCGGTACAGTGGATATATACTACTATACAATGTTGTTTGACTGAAAACAAGATGCTGATAACCAGGATAATTAACAGCTTTGATTTGTAAAGTTTGTCTCTTGATGATGTGAAACAGTTTCAGCATTTTGTATCCATATTTTCTTGTGAATTCATCTTTATTTTAAGAGGTGACACAACTAACTTACACACTAAATCTATTTTTGAAAGCCAAGAAAGCAGAATCAGAGTATTTAACAACATAAGTAAATATTCTGTTGAAATCTACTAAAATGTAAGCATGACATCAAAAGCAGGAATTAAATCATCAAGAAATTTCATCCAAACAGAAAATAACTAAATCCTGAACGGCTCAACGTCTTTCAAAAATTCAGATGAGAACAATGGTTTAGGTTTTCATGTTTTTACATGAAAACAAGAAAAAAACAATATCTGTGACCCTCAACAACAAATCAGTTCTGTTGAAGAACAAAAGAACAAATAATAATCAATCAGAGCCAGAATGATTTTTGATACACTGAACCACTGAGACTCTGAGTTTAAAGTATAAAAAATGAAATTAAAACATGATCAAAACTGAAATAACTCATCAGAAGATCCAAAAATCTTACAAACTAAAATTGATGACAATTAAAAAATAGAATCACTTAACTTGAACAAAATCTGCTCAACAACTTCTAACCAGACTAATGAGATCTAACAAACAGCCTTAATTATCTGTTTAAATGTTTATCACTTGATAATACACACACACACACACACACACACACACACACACACACACACACACACACACACACACACACACCTCCTGAACATCACAGAGGAATCTCAGTTTAACAGATTTTGATATCAGTGGTTTTAGCACCACCAGCTGGTCCAACACTGAAATAAGGGAAGAGTTTCTCAGTGAAAGTGTCTCTGTGACTGCAGATGTGAGTCATGTCTTCAGGGTCGTAGAAGGACACCTCCCCCCTGTCATAGTCCAGCTGAACTCTGATCCTCTGGAGACTCTTCTTCACTCTGACAGTCCTACCATCTCCATTAATGCATTTTCCACTGTGATGCTTTAAACACCAGATTCCATTTTCTGGTGAAGGGAGACACTTTCCCTTCCTGTCAACTGACTCTTTAACCAAACCCACATTCCAACCAGGATGGTCTCCCACCTCCACCTCCCAGCTGTGCTGGCTCCCTGAGCTGAAGCCCTCAGAGCCCAGAACAGTGGCATAATTAGTGTTTCTCTCTGGATTATCAGGGAGCTGCTGCTTTGTGTTTCCACGTCTCACACTGGTCAGATCATCAGACAGATAGTGCCAGGGGCTGGCAGTGTTTGGGTCCAGAATGACAGGACTGAAGTGGACCTTCTCCTTCATCTTCTCCCAGACTCTGAAGGACAGGTTGCCCAGGTGTTTGAACACATCTATCAGTGCTCCTGAGACCAGCTGTGGATCTGACAGTGAGCACTGGTCTCTGGCTCTGGTCTGAGTGGGTTTATAACTGCTGAGGAATGACACGTTGTGTTTCTGCAGGTCTTCTTCAACAGCAGAGATACTGTCTGACAGAGAGGAGATCTGCTCCTGAATCCTCTTCATCTCTCTGCTGATAGTCTTCCCTTTCTGCTCCTCTTCCTCCCTCAGAGCTGCCAGTCTGGACTCCTCTTCCTCTTTCAGGAACTGGTGGAGCTTGTTGAACTCTGCTCTGATCTGCTTCTCTGTGGACAACAGCTGCTTCTTAGAGTGTTCAACCATTTCATTGTATGTTTTCTCCACTTGTTTGTATTTGTCCCTCTTGTCCTGTAGAGACTTTAAGTCAGATTTCAGCTGGTCCTTCAGGTCACTGACTGCTTGTTCTACAGGAACCAACTTGTGACTCTGGTGGAGAGAAACGTCACAGACAGGACACACAGCTCTCTGTTCATCCTCACAGAACAATTTAGGCTCTTCTTGATGTTTACTACACACCACCTCCTTTTCTCCTTTTTCTGTCTCAGATGATCCAGCTTTCTTTCTCCCAGCAAAAGAGTCAGCTAGTTCATTCAGTGTAAGGTTCACCAAAGGATAATCTTTTGAAGATTTTCTTTTACAAATGGGACAGTTTTTGTTTTTAGCTTGTTCCCAGAATTTTTGCAGACAGCTTGAACAGAAGTTGTGGGTGCAGGTCAGAGACACAGGATCTCTGAAAGTCTCTGAACACACATGGCAAGTCAGGAAACCTTCAAGAACAGCTCTCTCAGCCATTTGTTTTGGTATCTAAATGATCTTTCAATAGTCAGACTCACCAAGTTACTGTTCCTTCACTTGATCACTCAAAGTCCTTCAAATGAGTGTTTTTCAGCAGAGATCTCTCACCCTGTAATGGCGTCTGAACTCTGATCTACAATGTCAAAATCTGCATTCAGTTCCTATTAATAGAGGGGAATGATGCTATGTAGTTTTATCACCAGCAGATGGTGGTGCCAGCATGTCCCTCAGAGTAAAATATTTTACTCTGAACTCAGTAAAGTACAGATCCTTGTCTCATATATAGGCTTTTTAGTGTCATCATATATGAGAAATAAAAGGTGAAATGGCTATATTCTGACGTCTTTTTCTTCCTTAAGTATAAAATGTAGGAATTTGTGCACTCAAATATCTTTATGATTTTATGGGGGGAATTATGAATTATTATTGTGCACAACTCCAACATGAAATTATTTGTCCAGTGACATAACTCATATTAGAGTAGGTATAATAATAGGGAAACAGTCCCCCCTGTTGGACACACAAGAGAGGTCGAATAGAATTATGATTGTTATTAATCTTAATTATGATTTTGCAAGGGTATAGGTCTTTTAAGGTTAAGTGACTGAGATGCAAGCACAAGAAAACACAAACAAGTCCACTTTAGTTACATACACATTTATTACTAATACTATAGCTACAAGTCCTAAACACTACAACATTTTACAAACAAGACACAAGAGGGAAAGGGAAACTGGTACACAAGGCTTTGGCTAGTGAATGAGTTGAATGCATGATGTAGAGTTATCTATTGTGTAGCTGGTATGAGAAACCTGATAAACAGATGAAATGACTGTTACCTGAGAAGCAGCAAGTCAAATCAATTGCACCACAGCTTAGTTCAGAATTGCCAATTGAAATTACAAATCATGAAAGCACCAGGGTTCAAGCAAGTGGATGAAGGTTTTGCACAAATACTTGCTTGCTCCCTGGGGTGGCTTCTTGCGGAGAATGGAGTCCGATGCACTAGGGTGAGGAGCTGGAGTCTGGATCTGGTAATAATGAGTGAGTAGGCCGGTCCGAACTTGAAAAGGTTCCATTGGAAGAGAGCTCCTGATTTATGCTCTCATGCTTTCCTAGGCTTGATCCTCAACTCATGACTCCAGATTCAGAAGATGTTCTGAGTCACATCTTCAGGCTAGCAAACTGCAAGCTTTCCACCGGCATGGCAGAAAGCAAGAAGAACCAGCAAGCAGCATCAAGCAGCCTTAAAGAGACGCCTAAAAACAGCTTAAAAACATCAGCTTAAAACAGCAAAAATATAAAAATCTAAATCTGATGACTGAAACTGTCACAAAACTGAAACAATCAGAGCATTAAAAACAGCATAAAACAGCAAAACAGCAAACAGCCCCAAAACAGCAAAAAGGGCCAAGAGTCTCAGATAAGACACTGTTTTAAAGTTTCAGTCTGCCCGCCCAGAAGATGCATCCTAGCCAACGTCAGGGGTCCATGCCATTTGAGGGTGTGTGTGTGTGTGTGTGTGTGTGTGTGTGTGTGTGTGTGTGTGTGTGCGCGTGTAAAGTGTGTATGTGAATGGGGCATGGCATATAGTGCAGCATGTCTTGTGCCTTATGCTGGTTTGTCCAGTGATCAATCACTCAAGTCCTAAAAATCAAAATCCACAGTGGGATTAAAGTTGGTGCCAGCTCATGTCTGTGTGTGACTGGCTCTTAGAGGTGAGTTATGATAACCAATGGTGGGGGTCACACTGGGGTGTGAATTGGTCTTCCTATCTTGCTGGCTCTTGTAGCTTGAAGGATCAAAGATGGTTTGGTGACAATGCAGGAGATGGGGGTTCCTTACTTTATGGGCCAGCGTTCCTTGGGTGTTGAAGAAAGAGCTGGTCTGTTGTTTGAGGCTTGTGCTGTCTGCATTCGAAACATGCAGGGACTTTATCCTACAAAAAATAAAAAAACGTTACAGCTCTTACAAATTCAACAAACCTGAAACTTTAGTCCTCCAGTGAGGATTGAATACTTCAGCGTTCACATAACATGTAGGTACTGGGTGAAACTGTTTTATTTAGCCTTCATTTGACATTTTCTGTCTTGTACAGCTTGTTGCTGCCGTCTGTTGCACAACTCAAATGTTACCTGCAATAAAGGAATAGAAGTGGAATAACGAGTGACAGTTTATATGTTTATATGTGTGTCCAACTGGCAAAAAGTACTTAACATTTATTTTATGAGTAGTTTTTAAACAAAATGAAGCAAAATTCTGTACTATTTGGTTCATTTTTCATCATTTTATCAACAGAATATGTTCAAACAACACTAGTGATACAGAGAACAGAATTTAGAAAACATAAGGTGGAGGCTGCTTTTGTCAATCATGATGATGTCACTGATTTGCATTTTTACAGTGAAATATTTGTGGCATAAAGTGTTTGACAGGAGGCAAATATATTTGTGACTCATTTTTAAAGATTCACATCTCCAGTAGGAACCAATGTGTTTGGAACTGAGTGTCAGAAAGGCTGGGGACAGGAAGTGTTGAAGGACAGACGTCTGATCTGTTCATGAAATTTGATGACAGTAAAAAAAGATCTCCAGCCTCATCCTTTAATTTTAAGTGAATATTGTTCAACAGAACATCAAGTGATGAGGAACCAGCAGGATTATAAAGTGTTTTACCTTTGACATCATGTCACAGAACAAAGTCTTCTCATCATGAGTGAACTGCTGCTACTTACTGCTGAACCAGACTGAATGAAAAAATACACAACTTCAAGTTTTTCAGTTTAATTTATTTAACGCCAATATAAAAATAATCTTTACACAACACCAAATCACAACCCATATCAACATCTTAAATGAAGAAATACAAAGTCTCAAACTTAAAATAGATATATTTCTGAAGGAAACTGTTGTAAATGATTTATTTTAAATTGAACAGCCTCTTTTAGAGTTTATGTTCATGTCTTGAAGTAGTGGAGGGTAAACACACATACATTCAGTTCTATAGTAAAGAAAGTGAAACAACCTGTATTTCCTTTTCTGACTGACACACATTTGGAATAAAAACTCCTGGTGATTTAATTACACATCATGACAAACAGCATCCATCGGATGCACATTTTATAAAATATAGTTGATTCAGAGAGATGTTAACTATATTATACTGGTTAGTTTTTTTTCTTATATGCTGATCACCATCTCAAAATTGCAGTTCATCAATCCATGTATACACCACCAAAATGACACAAACAGTATGCAGAAGCACTGTCAGAATTAAACACTGAATTAAAATAAAACTGTATTAAAACACTTGTGTCCAAAGAATAAAACAACTGATTCACAACTGAAATAACTCATCAAAAGACCCAAGAATATAAAAATCTAAATCTGACGACTGAAACTGTCACAAAACTGAAACAATCAAAGCATTCGGTACAGTGGATATATACTACTATACAATGTTGTTTGACTAAAAACAAGATGCTGATAACCAGGATAATTAACAGCTTTGATTTGTAAAGTTTGTCTCTTGATGATGTGAAACAGTTTCAGCATTTTGTATCCATATTTTCTTGTGAATTCATCTTTATTTGAAGAGGCGACACAACTAACTTACACACTAAATCTATTTTTGAAAGCCAAGAAAGCAGAATCAGAGTATTTAACAACATAAGTAAATATTCTACTCAAATCCATCACAAAGTAAACTTAATATCAACAGCAGGAGTTACAATCTTTAATACATTTATTCTAAAAAGAAAATGACTAAATCCTGAATAGATCAACATTTTCTTTTAAATTCAGATGAGAACAACGGTTTAGGTTTTCATGTTTTTGCATGAAAACAAGAAAAAACAATATCTGTGACCCTCAACAACAAATCAGTTCTGTTGAAGAACAAAAGAACAAATAATAATCAATCAGTCAGAATGATTTTTGATACACTGAACCACTGAGACTTTGAGTTTAAAGTGTAAAAAAATGAAATCAAAACATGATCAAAACTGAAATAAATCATCAGAAGATCCAGAAATCTTACAAACTAAATTGATGACGAGGATAATTAATAGCTTTGATTTGTAAAGTTTGTCACTTGATGATTTCATCTTTCTTGTGAATTCATCTATATTTTAAGAGGCGACACAACTAACTTACACATTAAATCTATTTTTGAAAGCCAAGAAAGCAGAATCAGAGTATTTAACAACATAAGTAAATATTCTGTTGAAATCCATTACAAGGTAAGCTTAATATCAACAGTTACCATCTTTAATTAATTTGTTCTAAAGAGAAAATGACTAAACCCTGAACGGCTCAACATCTTTTAAAATTTGAGATGAGAACAACAGTTTATTTGTTCATGTTTTTGCATGAAAACAAGAGAGAAAAAACGATATCAGTGATCCTCAACAATAAATTAGTTCTGTTGAAGAACAAAAGAACAAATAATAATTAATCAGAGCCAGAATTAATTTTGATACACTGAACCACTGAGACTCTGAGTTTTAAGTGTAAAAAATTAAATTAGAACATGATCAACACTGAAATAACTCATCAGAAGATTGATGTTCAATTATAATGAAAGTGTTAAAAAACCCAATTGTAGTATTTTGTACAGTCATTACAATGTATATTATATTTATATTATATTGTGGTCTAAAAACAAGATGCTACTAACCAGGATAACCTCAACACCAAATCATATCTGTTATCAAATCAAAGACAAAAGAAAAAATAAGAGAAAAGTAAAACCAAAATGCTGAAAACACAAACCTTCCTGAACATCACAGAGAAATCTCAGTTTGATAGATTTTGATGTCAGTGGTTTTAGCATCACAAGCCTCTCCAACACTGAAATACGGGAAGAGTTTCTCAGTGAAAGTGTCTCTGTGAGTGTAGATGTGAGTCATGTCTTCAGGGTTGTAGAAGGACACCTCCCCCCTGTCATAGTCCAGCTCGACTCTGATCCTCTGGAGACTCTTCACACTGACAGTCTCACCAAGACCATCAATGTATTTTCCATCACCATGCCACAAACACCACAATCCATATTCTGGTGAAGATTGTCTTTCTCCCTTCCTGTCAACTGATTCTTTAGCCAAACCCACATTCCAGCCTGGATGGTCTCCCACCTCCACCTCCCAGCTGTGTTTCCCTGAGCTGAAGCCCTCAGAGCCCAGAACAGTGGTATACTCAGTGTTTCTCTCTGGATTATCAAGGAGCTGCTGCTTTGTGTCTCCACGTCTCACACTGGTCAGATCATCAGACAGATAGAGACGGGGGTTTGCAGTGTTTGGGTCCAGAATGACAGGACTGAAGTGGACCTTCTCCTTCATCTTCTCCCAGACTCTGAAGGACAGGTTGCCCAGGTGTTTGGCCACATCTATCAGTGCTCCTGAGACCAGCTGTGGATCTGACAGTGAGCACTGGGCTCTGGCTCTGGTCTGAGTGGGTTTATAACTGCTGAGGAATGACACGTAGTGTTTCGGCAGGTCTTCTTCAACAGCAGAGATACTGTCTGACAGAGAGGAGATCTGCTCCTGAATCCTCTTCATCTTTCTGCTGATAGTCTTCCCCTTCTGCTCCTCTTCCTCCCTCAGAGCTGCCAGTCTGGACTCCTCTTCCTCTTTCAGGAACTGGTGGAGCTTGTTGAACTCTGCTCTGATCTGCTTCTCTGTGGACAACAGCTGCTTCTTGGAGTGTTGAATCACTTCATTGTATGTTTTCTCCACTTGTTTGTATTTGTTCCTCTTGTCCTGTAGAGACTTTAAGTCAGATTTCAGCTGGTCCTTCAGGTCACTGACTGCTTGTTCTACAGGAACCACCTTGTGACCTTTTTGGTGAGGAAAATCACAGACAGGACACACAGCTCTCTGTTCATCTTTACAGAACAATTCAGGCTCTTCTTGATGTTTGCTACACACCACCTCCTCTTTCTTTTCTCCTTTTTCTGTCTCAGATGATCCAGCTTTCTGTATCCCAGCAAATGAGTCAGCTAGTTCCTTCAGTGCAAAGTTCACTCCTGGATAATCCTTTGAATATTTTCTTTTACAAATGGGACAGTTTCTGTTTTCAGCTTGTTCCCAGAATTTTTGCAGACAGCTTGAACAGAAGCTGTGGTTGCAGGTCAGAGACACAGGATCACTGAAAGTCTCTGAACATAGATGGCAAGTCAGGAAACTTTTGAAAAGAGCATCTTTCTCAGCCATTTTCTCTGTTTTCCTAATTATTTTCCAAGAAAGACTCATTTCCAGTTTGCTTCTTACAGTCCTCCAAGTGAGCGTTGTTTGGTTAGAGATTCCAACCCTGTAATGGTGTCGTGGCTCTGTTCAAAATGTCAAGATCTGCCTTCAGCTTCACCCTCCTCTTTCATTGGTTGATCATTAATGGTAATAAAAGCTGCTTTCTGCTTTTATTACTAAGATATAGAACAAGATGTGACCTAAAACCTGTGTAACTTGTCCTTCAGACTTAAAAGTTTATTCTGGAGCCCGGACAGTGAGAGAAATCTAAACACAGACATGAAGGTTAAGAAGTTAAATACACTTCAGGTCACAGTGAAGACAGAGAAACTGTTGCAAAAGCAGTTGATGAAAAAAACACTGATAATAGACTCTAAAGATGACATTTATTTACTATATGATGTAAGGAAACATTAATGAGGTGTGTTTGTAAGTGTCTCTATCTGTATTTGTGTTTGACTATAATTTTCTCAGTTAACATTTTATTTTTCCATATTCAAACAGATTTCATTTCATTTCAAAAAACATTTGTGTACAAATGTGCCATGTTCATTTTTCAAGATGGACTCAGTTTTATCACCATTTTAGCTGGTGAGACTCATTCACTCATCTTTGGACTCTGTGTGACGGTTTTATTAGCCTGTTCCTGTCCTTTGGACCCCAAGACACATTGGTGCGTTGTAATAAACAAGGTATCTTGTACTTCCTTATGGTTTGTGCTTTTCTATGATTTAAATCAAGTACAAATTACTGCATAAATTCACAGAATTTCTAGAAATCAAAATGGCTTTCATGTGCCTCATTCTTTTTTTTTTTTCATTTTCATTGCAAAAAATCCTAAAATACTAAATACTGTGTCTGTCATCACTTTATGTTTGCTGTGTAAGACTTGCACCAGACTTCTGTCAGACCTTGATAATATATAATACAATGTGAGTATATCTCTTCAGAGATGATCAGACATAAATGTTACTTCAAGAACCAATAACCAAACAACCAATAGTTTTATAGTCTTTACTGGGTTTCTTTGTAGCAAAGAAAAACAAGAAGTTGCTGATTTACTGATAAATATTGAGCTGTATTGCTAAAATATTTTCGAGATTGTCTGTTCTCAAGAACTTTCACCATATTTTCAATATTCTACAATGTGTCAATACTGGAAATGCTTTTTACTTGTACATAAACACTGAATATCCAGTGGTGGAAAGTAACTAAGTATAAATACTGAGTTACTTTACTTGAGTATTTCTATTTTGTGCTACTCTGTACTTCCACTCCACTATGTTTCCAACCTTTTTGTGCTTTTGACATCTTGCAAAAAGTAGTGTGTCTTCGAGGTCACATTTCAGATGTCTATAAGTTGTTAAAAGCTCCCCCAAATAGTGATTTTTCCCTCTAAACTTCTCACATGGTTTAATTTCAATAAATGTTTAAATGATCCAATATTTCAGTACTCAAAACAGATTTGTGTATCAGAACTTTGTTTTTTCTTCTTTCCTCTCCCATTTATCATCTCATGACCCCTCAGATTTATCTGGTGGCCCTTTGGAGTGGCCTGACCCCTAGGTTGGGAACCACTGGACTTAACTAGCTAACTGTATATAAAGTAGTTGAAACTAGCTCTACCTCCAGCAGATACAACAGTAAAATACTGCTCTAACACTGATGCTTCAGTCTCAATAATCTAATGATGTCATATATAATAATATATCAGTCAGAGGGACCAAACCACTACTTTTACCGCAATATTTTAACTACATTTGGCTGATAATATTTATGTACTTTTACTTAAGTAGGATTTTTCATGCAGGACTTTTACTTGTAATGGAGTATTTTAAATTGCTGTATTGGTACTTTTACTTAAGTAAAGGATCTAAATACTTCTCCTACCACTGTAAATATCACATTTTTGACACCACAATCCATGTACTTCATAAAAAATTGCATATCAACTTTCACAACTGGAGGTCAACAGAAACAAGTTTTTCATCTGCCATGAAGTTTCTGTTTACAGTCGTAGTAAAAAAAACACTAAAATAAATAAAAAAACACCTGAAACGTGTTCCAGTGATGTTTCACTGCAACTCATCGCAGTTAAAGAAATGAGATCTACTATATCAGCTTTCACACAAACTGTTTTCCTCTCATTGTTTCACTCTGTGTAGGGACACTGCTATCAGTGCACATGCAGGCGAGTACTCCTAGTGCAGAAAAGACGTATGTATGTACAGTATGTGTGCTCAAACATCAGAACCAGACAGCCTTTCTTCTGCTTTATGGCGACCTTGTTCTGTATTTGACCCCAAATGGAGCTCTCATTCCAAATAACACATAACTCAAACACTCCCCCAGGATCTCTGAATACATCAGCCAGAGAGAGCCAGACCTGTAAGAAATACAAAGAGAGGAGGGGTGATAAATGAATATTTGATTGGCATCTATCAGCCCTGTGTGCTGTATTATTGATGTGGTCCAGAGGCCTTGAGACCAGCTCTCTGTAGCTCTCAGGTACATTAGCACACTGCTGGCATAGCTGCTGACCTCCCTGCTGGCTCCAGTGGAGGAAACCTGTGTGGTTTGAGTATGATAATGATATGAACTGCTGTGTACAGTAGAAGCACCTGGAGACTTTTAGTTTTTTCTTGACTGCTTCACTGTAATTATTGTGCACATGAAAATAAAAAGAACTTGTACTTGAACTTGAGGACACCCAAAAACCAGTGTTTGTGGCCCATACAGGCACCAACGAACTTCAAGAGGCCATCTACCACAGAGTTCCCATCGTCGGCATTCCTCTGATGTTTGACCAGGATGATAACCTGTTCAGGATGAGAGCGAGGGGCGTTGCCAAAGAGCTGCACATCAGCACATTAAACAAAGACAACTTCCTGGAGGTGGCGCTGCTTTATGAGCCATCCTACAGGAAGAACATGCAGGAGCTCTGCAGGCTGCGCAGAGACCAACCCATGAAGCCTCTGGACCAAGCCATGTTCTGGATCCTGTTTTTCATGAGACACAAGGGAGTAGCTCACTTAAATACCGACTCCTACAAGATGTCCTGGATTCAGTACCACTCCATCAGTAGTGTCGCTCATGATGATGTCACTGATTTGCATTTGAACAGTGAAATGTTTGTGGTGTAAAGTGGGAGGAAAGAAAACATGAACTGATATATATATTGTCACAACCTGGCTCAAGGCTGGACAAAGGAGGGAAGACCACACATGAGTTATAACTAAAAATAAATTTATTGTACATAACTTAAAGATAAATGAAACTAAACACAACCAAAATCAACATGTGGAAGCCAGAGGGGAGAGGCAAATGACTGACTGCCTCCAGCTTATATGGAAGCTGGGCAGTCCAGGTGAGCTGAATCCTCCTGACGACCCAACTCCGCCCACCAGGCTCCTGCAGGTAGAGGACTCAGAGTCTATTCAGAGAGGGTTGTCACAATATTTATGTTGCTCTGTGTGTACTTCTGTTATAAAGCAGCAGAAAAAGAGAGTAAGAGAAGCGCAAAAGGAAGATGAGGTAAGAATATTAAAGATATTGTTTAAATTAATTCCAGTCTGTATTTTGGAAAACTGAGTTTTGATGTTGATGGTACAGCAGCACAAAATAAATGTGAACCTCTGAAAAGCAGAAAAAAACTTCCAATCTGAATTCTTCTGAGTATATTTTGACTAAATTGGTGCTCAGTGAAGAACTCCATAATGAGCTTCAGCCACTGATGATTTTTCATCTAATATCTTGTACATACAGTAAAAATGTGACAAGCAGAGTGTCAGTTTCTTTGAAGGGAAGATAACAATGAATTTTATATTCAGAAAGTAAGTCAAAATGACCAAACTAAACAGAATTTAGCAATATATACATGTAGAAACTCTCAGAAAATGGAAATCAAAATAGAAAATGCAATTTCTGTAGAAATGGCGTGTGATTGCTGAAAGCGAATTTAGATTGCATAACTGGAAGCTGAACACTATTGAAAAATCTAGCAAGATTAAAATCAGCAATGGGTGGAATTGAACCTACACCCTCATGTTTGTAAGACAGACAAGCTATGCACTGAGCTAACATGTCACACAGCAATGCCAGGCCAGATTGTGGTATTTAGCTTGTCACTTGCATGAAATTGACAAAAAAGCAGTTCAGCTCAGCTCATTAAGCAGATTGACATCACCTGGACTCCTTCATCCTTCAACTCTACTGAGTTCTGCCCTAAGCAGTGCTCGAACTCACAATCTTTGGATTTAAAAGGAGTTTAGAAGTGACATGAGCTTAAGCCACTGGGCTGCTCACACATACTATATATTATGGGAAAAAGTTGTATTTAACAAGCATATCAATCCACATTTTAGGTAATAATGTTAATGTAAGCTAAAGAGGAATTGACTTATGATACATGATAGAGATGCAAAGCAACTTTGTACATGAGAGCAATATTATGAGGAGCACTGCAGTGAGCAGATATCAAACACACCACCTTGTCATCTAAGGTGAAGCTGATTATGAGAACGGTGTTCTAAACCACTGAGCCAACAGACATTCACAAAATTGAGAGGAAAAAATCTCCATTTTGATGATGAAAATGTATTTGTCTTAAACTAGAGCTTGAAGCACGGAGATTTGTACATCATTAGTGAAGGCAAGACTGGTTTAACATGAGAATGAATGATATGTGTAAAAAGTGTTTGAAGGAAGAGAGAATCTGTAAGTTTAAGAAACTGCAGTGAGAGAAGACACACAACCTGCAGACTGTATTGCAGTCAATGAGAATATGACAAGGACTCTCTATCAATTAAGGTTCAGATCTCAAAAACTATGAGTCCTATGTGAAATGTATTTTACATTTTGAGAAAGAGGAGGCTTGTGGCAACATACTGAGGCAAGATATGTGCTTGAGGGGTTAAAATTCTGTTCTAAAAATATCTGTGCTCTCCACTGTGCCTGATCACATGACACACTGGTGAGACCTGGCAAAGTCTGAAACACCCCTGACTTTGCGCTTAATTTGCTGAAAAACTACAAAAGATATCACTAAACAACCTGATAACTTTGAAAGTTCAAAGTTTTGTGAACTTTTTACAGTTTGAATGGCGTCTGTACGATAAAGGACTTCCGAGCAGTTGAGTGTCAAAGTGACCAAGGTTCCAACTCAGTTGGACGGTTCGTCCCATAGACTGCCATTATAAATTTTAATACGGAAAAAAAAAAAAAAAAAAAAACGTATGGAAGATGGAATAAGAATAAAGACTGAGAAGAACAATGTGTGATTGCTTCGAGCAATCACACAATGAAGACTTTTCAAAATACTAACAAGCTGTAATCAAAATGTGTCTTTGTATCCACCATGGGGACTTATAGTGAAAGAAGAAAAATATGTCCATACATCAACAATATTGACTGTATTAAAACTGTATGTGAGAATTGTGTGATTGCTGGAAACGATCACAGATTGTTCTTCTCACTCTTTATTCTTATTCCGTCTTCCGTACGTAACATGTTACATTTCAGAAAAATACAAGCACACATCTGCTGAATGAGTTGCACAGATTGACAGTTGAATGGTTTTTATAGCACAAAGTATGCAGCAGTTGAAACGCGGCAAAAAACGCACGGAAGACGGAATAAGAATAAAGACTGAGAAGAACAATGTGTGATTGCTTCCAGCAATCACACAACTAGAAAATGCAATTTCTGTAGAAATTGCATGTGATTGCTGAAAGCGGATTCAGATTGCATAACTGGAAGCTAAACACTATTGAAAAATCTAGCAAGATTAAAATCAGCAATGGGTAGAATTGAACCTACACCCTCATGTTTTATAAGACAAACATGCCATGCATTGAACTAACATGTCTCACAGCAATGCAAGGCCAGATTTTGGTGTTCAGTCTGTAATGCATGAAAGTGACAAAAAAACAGTTCAGTTGAGCTCAGCTCATTAAGCAGACTGACATTAGCTGTGCACTCCTGCATCCTTCAACGCTACTGAGTTCTGCCCTAAGTGGGACTCGAACTCACAACCTTTGGATCTAAAAGGAGTTAAGAGATAGTGTGAACCTAAACCACTGGACTATTCAAACTGGATCTGTGGAATCAGAAAAGATATATTTAACAAGAATAGCAATCCACACTTTAGGTAATGTTAAAGTAAGCTAGAGAGGAATTGACTTATGGTACATGATAGAGATGGAAAGCAACTTTGTATATGACAGTAATATTATGAGAAGCTGGAAGCAATCACAAATTGTTCTTTACACTCTTTATTCTTATTCCGTCTTCCGTACGTTTTTTGCCGCGTTTCAACTGCTGCATACTTTGTGCTATAAAAACGATTCAACTGTCAATCTGTGCAACTCATTCAGCAAATGTGATTTTTGTCTCCACCATGTGGACTTATAGTGAAAGAAGAAAAATATGTCCATACATCAACATTACTGACTGTATTCAAACTGTATATGAGAATTGTCTCTGAAAAACGTAGTAAATCAGGATATAAAGAGGAATTTTGAAAAAGGAAATCCCCCCCCCCCCCCACATGCAATACTTCTCCCACATTTGCAGTAAGATATTTATTTATATCACTGTATATATTTTTGTATAATACTTCATCATATTTCACTATCTTATTTTATTTTATTTTATTCGGTTTTATCCAAGCTGCTGCACTGAGGATGCTGCCAAACTGTATTTCATTGTGTATTAATACAATGACAATAAAGAATCTATCTATTACAGGAAACTACTTTGTTTTGTTTTTTTTTTTTAAATGAAACTCTATATTTGTGACTGTATTTTGTATTTTAAAGATTCACATCTCCAGTAGGAACCAATGTGTTTGGGACTGAGTGTCAGACAGGCTGGGGACAGGAAGTGTTGAAGGACAGATGTTTGATCTGTTCATGAAATTTGATGGCAGTAAGAAAAATAGAAGATCTCCAACCTCATCCTTGAATTTAAAGTGAATATTGTTCAACAGAACATCAAGTGATGAGGAACCAGCAGGATTATAAAGTGTTTTACCTTTGACATCATGTCACAGAACAAAGTCTTCTCATCATGAGTGAACTGCTGCTACTTACTGCTGAACCAGACTGAATGAAAAAATACACAACTTCAAGTTTTTCACTTTAATCTTTCAAGTTAAAATGATGAACGCCAACATAAAATGATCTTTACACAACACTTTAATCACAATCCTTATCAACACCGTAAATGAGGAAATACAAAGTCTCAAACTGAAAATAGATATATTTCTGGAGGAAACTGTTGTAAATGATTTCTTTTAAATTGAACAGCCTCTTTTAGAGTTTATGTTCATGTCTTGAAGTAGTGGAGGGTAAACACACATACATTCAGTTTTATCATCTGATGATTTGTTTAATAAAGTTTTCCCTCCTTTTGTGACTATTTCAATATCTGACACACACAGCGAGGTGCAGACCAGTGTGAGAATTTACACAACTCCATTAAAATAAACAGGTTGCACCACTATTCTCTAATAAGTCACGCTTTATTACTCATATGTTTTGTCTATTTAGCCTCATCAGGGTGGTATGAGGTTGTTTCAGGTTTCTTCATATACAATCAGTTAATTTGTCATGTGACTTTATAAAAGGAAATATTAACTAAATAAGTTCGGACTGTCCATAAATGTTGAAGAGGCGACACAAAGATCATGAGACTGTGTTCTGAAAACTGAAGTTGAAACAGTTTCAGTAAGAAATTTGTTGTTTTGAAAATAAGAAATTCAGATTTAAACCATTAAAGGGTCAAAATAAAATTACTGTGTTTTGCAAAAACTGGTTGTATAATTGTTTTGTAAGATTTTACCTTTTGTAAAGTCACATGACTATTTGATAGATGTTTGTAAAGAGAGTGAAACAACCTGTGTCTCCTTTTCTGACTGACACACATTTGGAATAAAAACTGTTGATGATTTAATTACACATCATGACAAGCAGCATCCATCAGATGTACATTTGATAAAATATAGTTGGTTCAAAAAAACAAATTAAATTAAATTGTTTTAGTGTTTGTTTATTTTATGCTGATCATCATCTCAACATTGCAGTTTATCAATCCATGTATACACCACCAAAATGACACACACAGTATGCAGAAGCACTGTCAGAATTAAACACTGAATTAAAATAAAACTATATTAAAACAAAGAATAAAACAACAGATTCACAACTGAAATAACTCATCAAAAGACCCAAAATATAAAAATCTACATCTGATGACTGAAATTGTCACAAAACTGAAACAATCAAAGCATTCAGTACAGTGGATATATACTACTATACAATGTTGTTTGACTAAAAACAAGATGCTGATAACCAGGATAATTAACAGCTTTGATTTGTAAAGTTTGTCTCTTGATGATGTGAAACAGTTTCAGCATTTTGTATCCATATTTTCTTGTGAATCCATCTTTTTTTTAAGAGGTGACACAACTAACTAAGCCAAGAAAGCAGAATCAGAGTATTTAACAACATAAGTAAATATTCTACTCAAATCCATCACAAAGTAAGCTTAATATCAACAGCAGGAGTTACAATCTTTAATACATTTATTCTAAAAAGAAAATGACTAAATCCTGAATAGATCAACATTTTCTTTTAAATTCAGATGAGAACAACGGTTTAGGTTTTCATGTTTTTGCATGAAAACAAGAAAAAACAATATCTGTGACCCTCAACAACAAATCAGTTCTGTTGAAGAACAAAAGAACAAATAATAATCAATCAGAGTCAGAGTGATTTTTGAAACACTGAACCACTGAGACTCTGAGTTTAAAGTGTAAAAAAATTGAAATTAAAACATGATCAAAACTGAAATAACTCATCAGAAGATTGATGTCTAATTATTATGAAAGTGTAGAAAAACCCAACTGTAGTATTTTGTACAGTCATTACAGTGTTTATTCTATTTATATTATATTGTGGTCTAAAAACAAGATGCTACTAACCAGGATAAAAAGGTATAATAAAAAAACAGCTTTGATTTGTATTTGTTTAAAAGTTCAACTCAGATGATGATATAATACAATCTCAGTATTTTGTTGATTTTTTTAATAATAGAAAAGTAAAACCACAATGCTGAAAATACAAACCTCCCTGAACATCACAGAGAAATCTGAGTTTAACAGATTTTGATTTCAGTGGTTTTAGCATCACCAGCCTCTCCAACACTGAAATAAGGGAAGAGTTTCTCAGTGAAAGTGTCTCTGTGAGTGTAGATGTGAGTCATGTCTTCAGGGTCGTAGAAGGAAACCTCCCCCCTGTCATAGTCCAGCTCGACTCTGATCCTCTGGAGACTCTTCACACTGACAGTCTCACCAAGACCATCAATGTATTTTCCATCACCATGCCACAAACACCACAATCCATATTCTGGTGAAGATTGTCTTTCTCCCTTCCTGTCAACTGACTCTTTAGCCAAACCCACATTCCAGCCTGGATGGTCTCCCACTTCCACCTCCCAGCTGTGTTTCCCTGAGCTGAAGCCCTCAGAGCCCAGAACAGTGGTATACTCAGTGTTTCTCTCTGGATTATCAAGGAGCTGCTGCTTTGTGTCTCCACGTCTCACACTGGTCAGATCATCAGACAGATAGAGACGGGGGTTTGCAGTGTTTGGGTCCAGAATGACAGGACTGAAGTGGACCTTCTCCTTCATCTTCTCCCAGACTCTGAAGGACAGGTTGCCCAGGTGTTTGGCCACATCTATCAGTGCTCCTGAGACCAGCTGTGGATCTGACAGTGAGCACTGGTCTCTGGCTCTGGTCTGAGTGGGTTTATAACTGCTGAGGAATGACACCTTGTGTTTCTGCAGGTCTTCTTCAACAGCAGAGATACTGTCTGACAGAGAGGAGATCTGCTCCTGAATCCTCTTCATCTCACTGCTGATAGTCTTTCCCTTCTGCTTCTCTTCCTCCCTCAGAGCTGCCAGTCTGGACTCCTCTTCCTCTTTCAGGAACTGGTGGAGCTTGTTGAACTCTGCTCTGATCTGCTTCTCTGTGGACAACAGCTGCTTCTTAGAGTGTTGAATCACTTCATTGTATGTTTTCTCCACTTGTTTGTATTTGTTCTTCTTGTCCTGTAGAGACTTTAAGTCAGATTTCAGCTGGTCCTTCAGGTCACTGACTGCTTGTTCTACAGGAACCACCTTGTGACCTTTTTGGTGAGGAAAATCACAGACAGGACACACAGCTCTCTGTTCATCTTTACAGAACAGTTCAGGCTCTTCTTGATGTTTGCTACACACCACCTCCTCTTTCTTTTCTCCTTTTTCTGTCTCAGATGATCCAGCTTTCTTTCTCCCAGCAAAGGAGTCAGCTAGTTCCTTCAGTGCAAAGTTCACTCCTGGATAATCCTTTGAATATTTTCTTTTACAAATGGGACAGTTTCTGTTTTCAGCTTGTTCCCAGAATATTTGCAGACAGCTTGAACAGAAGTTGTGGTTGCAGGTCAGACACACAGGATCTCTGAAAGTCTCTGAACATAGATGGCAAGTCAGGAAACTTTTGAAAAGAGCATCTTTCTCAGCCATTTTCTCTGTTTTCCAGATTGGTGTCAAAGAAAGACTCACTAATTTTTAATTTCCAGTTCGCTTCTTACAGTCCTCCAAGTGAGCGTTGTTTGGTTAGAGATTCCAACCCTGTAATGGTGTCGTGGCTCTGTTCAAAATGTCAAGATCTGCCTTCAGCTTCACCCTCCTCTTTCATTGGTTAATCATTAATGGTAATAAAAGCTGATTTCTGCTTTTATTACTAACAGATTGAAAAAGTTGTGACCTAAAACCTGTGTAACTTGTCCTTCAGACTTAAAAGTTTATTCTGGACCCGGATAGTGAGAGAAATCTAAACACAGACAAGAAGGTTAAGAAGTTAAATACACTTCAGGTCACAGTGAAGACAGAGAAACTGTTGCAAAAGCAGTTGATGAAAAAAACACTGATAATAGACTCTAAAGATGACATTTATTTACTATATGATGTGAGGAAACATTAGTGAGGTGTGTTTGTAAGTGTCTCTATCTGTATTTGTGTTTGATTATAATTTTCTCAGTTGACATTTTATTTTTCCATATTCAAACAGATTTCATTTCATTTCAAAAAACATTTGTGCACATCATGCATGCACAAATGTCCCATGTTCATTTTTCAAGATGGACTCAGTTTTATCACCATTTTAGCTGGTTAGACTCATTCACTCATCTTTGGACTCTGTGTGACGGTTTTATTAGCCTGTTCCTGTCCTTTGGACCCCAAGACACATTGGTGTGTTGTAATAAACAAGGTATCTTGTACTTCCTTATGGTTTGTGCTTTTCTATGATTTAAAACAAGTACAAATTACTGCATAGGGTCACAGAATTTCTAGAAATCAAAATGGCTTTCATGTGCCTCATTCATTTTTTTTTTCATTTTCATTGCAAAAATCCCAAAATACTAAATATTGTGTCTGTCATCACTTTAGGTTTGCTGTGTAAGACTTGCACCAGACTTCTGTCAGACCTTGATAATATATAATCCAATGTGAGTATATCTCTTCAGAGATGATCAGACATAAATGTTACTTCAAGAACCAATAACCAAACAACTAATAGTTTTATAGTCTTTACTGGGTTTCTTTGCTGATTCACTGATAAATATTGAGTTATATTGCTAAAATATTTTCCAGATTGTCTGTTCTCAAGAACTTTCACCATATTTTCAATATTCTACAATGTGTCAATACTGGAAATGCTTTTTACTTTTACATACACACTGAACATCCAGTGATGGAAAGTAACTAAGTATAAATACTCAAGTACTGTACTGAGTTACTTTACTTGAGTATTTCTATTTTATGCTACTCTGTACTTCCACTCCACTATGTTTCCAACCTTTTTGTGCTTTTGACGTCTTACAAAAAGCAGTGTGTAGTCAGGGTCACATTTCAGATGTCTATGAGTTGTTAACAGCTCCACCAAATAGTGATGTCTCCCTCTAAACTTCTCACATGGTTTCATTTCAATAAATGTTCAAATGATCCCATATTTCACCGAAACTCAAAGATTAGAGAAAAAGTCCAAAAAACTGAAAACAACACACAAACAACATTTAGCATCATCAGGGTGGTATGAGGTTGTTTCAGGTTTCTTTCTATACAATCAGTTAATTTGTCATGTGACTTTACAAAAGGAAATATTAACTAAATAAGTTCAGATTGTCCATAAATGTTGAAGAGGCGACACAAAGATTATGAGACTGTGTTCTGAAAACTTAAGTTGAAACAGTTTCAGTAAGAAATTTGTTGTTTTAAAAATAAGCGATTGAGATTTAAACCATTAATAAAATAAAAATATTGTATTTTGCAAAAACTGGTTGTATAATTGTTTTGTAAGATTTCACCTTTTGTAAAGTCACATGACTATTTGATAGATGTTTGTAAAGAAAGTGAAACAACCTGTATCTCCTTTACTGACTGACACACATTTAGAATAAAACCTGCTGGTGATTTAATTACACATCATGACAAGCAGCATCCATCAGATGTACATTTTTATAAAATATAGTTGATTCAGAAAAAAACTAATTAAATTAAATTGTTTTGGTTGGTTTTGTTTATTTTATGTTGATCATCATCTCAACATTGCAGTTTATCAATCCATGTATACACCACCAAAATGACACACACAGTATGCAGAAGCACTGTCAGAATTAAACACTGAATTAAAATAAAACTATATTAAAACACTTGTTTCCAAAGAATAAAACAACAGATTCACAACTGAAATAACTCATCAAAAGACCCAAAAATATAAAAATCTAAATCTGACGACTGAAACTGTCACAAAATTGAAACAATCAAAGCATTCAGTACAGTGGATATATACTACTATACAATGTTGTTTGATTAAAAACAAGATGCTGATAACCAAGATAATTAACAGCTTTGATTTGTTAAGTTTGTCTCTTGATGATGTGAAACAGTTTCAGCATTTTGTATACATATTTTCTTTTGAATTCATCTTTATTTTAAGAGGTGACACAACTAACTTACACACTAAATCTATTTTTTAAAGACAAGAAAGCAGCATCAGAGTATTTAACAACATAATTTAATATTCTATTCAAATCTATTGAAACATAATCATAAAATCAACAGCAGGAGTTAAATCATTAATAAATATTGGACAAACAGAAAATAACTAAACCCTGAATGGCTCAACATCTTTCAAAAAATGATTTTCAGATGAGAACAACGGTTCAGGTTTTCATGTTTTTGCACAAAAATAAGAAAAACAATATCTGTGACCCTCAACAACAAATCATGTTTGCTACACATCACCATCAGTTTCTTCTGTCCTTTTTCTGTCTCAGATGATTCAGCTTTCTGTCTGCCAGCAAAAGAGTCAGCTAGTTCCTTCAGTGTAAAGTTCACTCCTGGATCTTCTTTTGAAGATTTTATTTTACAAATGGGACAGTTTCTGTTTTCCGCTTGTTCCCAGAACTTTTGCAGGCAGCTTGAACAGAAGCTGTGGTTGCAGGTCAGAGACACAGGATCTCTGAAAGTCTCTGAACACACATGGCAACTCAGGAAACTTTCAAAAGTGTTTTCCAGCAGAGATCTCATACCCTGTCGTGGCCTCAGAAACTCAGGAAACGTTCAAGAAGAGCATCTTTCTCAGCCATTTTCTCCTTTTTGCAAATTATTCTCAGATGAAAGACTCAGCAATTTTTGTTTTCCATTCAGCTCGCCTCTTACAGTCCTCCAAGTGAGCGTTGTTTGGTTAGAGATCTTAACTCTGTTAAGGAGATGTGGCTCCGTTCAACAATGTCAGAATCTACTTTCAGCCTCATCCACCTCTTTCATTGGTTAATCATTAATGGTAATAAAAACAAAAAAAGATGCGGCCTAAAACTTACTTGTCCTTCAGACTTTCCAGTTTATTTTGGATCCTGGACAGTGTGAGAAATGTAAACACAGACATTAATGGGGCTGATGTTTACTGCATCACAAAGTTAAATACACTTCAGGTCACAGTGACGACAGAGAAACTGTTTGAAAAACGAAAAGACGAAAAAACACTGATATTAAACTCTCAACAAGGCATTTATCTATTGTATGCTGTGAAGAAACATCAATGAGTTTGTGTCTATATTTGAATTTGTGTTTAATTATAATTTGTACATTTTCCATATTCCATAAGTGTCCAAATGTAAATACAGTGTATATGAATATAAAATGTAGGTAAGACAAAATGCAGTTTTGCAGTTCATTACTATACTGATAAGTATATTCATGAGATCAATCAGTCTTTATTCATCAAACTGATGTTTGTCCTGACAGTTTTTAATTGTAACAGAATACAAATTGAATAACATTTTCAAACACACAAGCATCCCCCTAAATGCACTAAACATAATCTGCTCACTTTTTCATTTACACTCACATGTTTTATTGAATGAGCTGATCTCAGTGTTTGCTAAACTTGTGACTTTAAGTCCAAGATAAGACTGAATGTTCAAGATAAGGATTTTTGTTCACAGCTCACAAATATCCTGCCTGGACTTTCTAAAAATCAGCTGTATTGGTTTTAAGACACTTTGAATCTGTCCTGAAGATATATAAAGAAAATACATTTAAAATATATAATTCATTCTCAGTATTGTTTTTTGTGTGCATGTGATTCCTAAAGTTTCCTTCTGGCATCTTTTAAAAATCTGCTGAATGGATTCTAAGTAAAAAAAACATGACTTTTCAGCAAAGAACAACAAGAAGTGTCTGACTTACTGATGAATATTGAGCTGTATTGCTAAAATATTTTCCAGATTGTTTTCAGGAACTTTTACCATGTTTGCAATATTCTTCAGCATGTCCATACTGGAAATGCTTTTTACTAAATCAATCAGATGACTACTTTGTACATAAACACTGAATATCCAGTGGTGGAAAGTAACTAAATACATTTACTCAAGTAATGTACTTCAGCATAATTTTGATGTAGTTGTATTTTACTTGACTATTTTCATTTGATGCTACTTTATACTTCCACTCCATTATATTTCAGAGGAAAATATTGTACTTTCTACTCCACTACATTTATTTGACAGCTTTAGTTACTTTTCAGATGAAGATTTGACACAATGGATAATATAACAAGCTTTTAAAATACAACACATTGTTAAAGATGAAACCAGTGGTTTCAAACCTTTTTGGCTTAATCCAATATTTCACCAAAAATCGAAGATTAGAGAAAAAGTCCAAAAACTGAAAACAGATTTGTGTATCAGAACCTCAGAATTATCTGGTGACCCTTTGGAGGGGTCCGACCCCTAGGTTGGAAACCTCTGGACTAAACTAGCTAACTGCATATAAAGTAGTTGAAACTAGCTCCACCTCCAGCAGCTACAACAGTAACATGCTGCTCTAACACTGATGCTTCACTATTAATAATCTAATGATGTCATATATAATAATATATCAGTCAGAGAGACCAAACCACTACTTTTACTGCAATACTTTAACTACATTTAGCTGCTAATACTTATGCACTTTTACTTAAGTGGGATTTTTCATGCAGGACTTTTACTTGTAATGGAGTATTTTTACATTGCTGTATTGGTACTTTCACTTAAAAGGATTTAAATACTTCTCCTACCACTGTGAATATCACATTTTAGTCACCACAATTCATGTACTTCATTAAAAATTGCATATCAACTTTCACCACTGGAGGTCAACAGAAACAAGTTTTTCATCTGCTGTGAAGTTTCTGTTTACAGTCATAGAAAAAAACACTAAAATACATCAAAAAACACCTGAAACCTGTTCCAGTGATGTTTCACTGCAACTCATCACAGAAAAAGAAATGAGATCTACTATATCAGCTTTTACACAAACTGTTTTCCTCTCATTGTTTCACTCTGTGCAGGGACACTGCTATCAGTGCACATGCAGGTGAGTACTCGCACTACAGAAAAGACTACACTGTATGTACAGTATGTGTGCTCAAACATCAGAACCAGACAGCCTTTCCTCAGCAATATGGCGACCTTGTTCTGTATTTGACCCCAAATGGAGCTCTCATTCCATGTAACACATAACTCAAACACTCCCCCAGGAACTCTGAATACAGGAGCACTGAGGGTTAAGGGGATAGATGTGAACAGAGACTTTATAAAATATGTGTGTGTGTGTGTGTGTGTGTGTGTGTGTGTGTTTTCAGTGAGTTAAAGGCCAGCCAGAGAGAGCCAGACCTGTAAGAAACACAAAGAGAGGAGGGGTGATAAATGAATATTTGATTGGCTTCTATCGGCCCTGTGTGCTGTATTATTGATGTGGTCCAGAGGCCTTGAGGCCAGCTCTCTGTAGCTCTCGGGTACATTAACACACCGCTAGCATAGCTGCTGACCTCCCTGCTGGCTCCAGTGAAGGAAACCTGTGTGGCATGAATATGATAATGATATGAATCAGTATGTACAGTACAAGCACCTGATTACTTGTACTTGAGATTTTCTTACAGTGTCATGAAAAGATTATTTTTCCAGTGTTGTCACCTGAAGCACCTGCCATGGCAACTGGAAACACATGTCCGTTGGTTAAAATCGTATGTCAGGACGCTTCTAACATGGTATATAAGAGCACAAGGTGCATTAAACTGCAGGTAACCATAGCAACAGCATTACCAGTAAAGTCTCACAGGTGAAAAATACTTTAAACAATCAACTTTAAAAATATTATGATGAATATATTATATATTAGTGTATGAATTAAATTTAAAAATAAATAAGAACCTCCTCTTGACATGTTGATCATTATTGCATACTTCATACTATGCAGTATATGTACATATTCCCAAATACAAGAAACACACAACAACATGACAGCTAACACATTTTTTTGCTTACTGTCCACACATTGCCCATGATAATCTGACAATACTGAAGTGTTTTGTCTTCCAACAAAATGTAATCACAATCACTTTCAGTACGATTGAAAAACCCCCTTTCTCAAATCATGACGTAAAGCACAATATAAGACAGAGAGTGCACTCAGTTTTCTATCTTTATAGGCGTTCTGACTTAGAAAATAATGGACTTGGCAAAGGAAAAAAACATAACTTGTAGTGGAATGGTGCATTTTTTAGGGCTGCAACTTGCATTTTTTTATTACTTGTGAATCTGGATCTTGGATAATTTATGGGAAAACTTCATGAATTCTTATTGTTTTGTCTAAAAATTGTTGAAAATAATGACAAATGCCTTATATAATACTATAAAAAACCCATTATATATAATAGTAGATAACAAAACTATGTTTATATTGCACATTTCAAACAAAAAAATTCAATACATGTCTTTTGTCTTGTCAACAGTAACACAGTGGTATTAAATTTACAGTTATATGAAACTGAGAAAACCAAGACGACTCTCACTTTTTAAATATTTACTTGATAAATTACTTTAATAATAAATCAGCTGCTCATTTCAGCACTATTTCCTATATTGAAATCCCTACATTTGCATTTTTCCAGCACTGTGCATCCTGCATTTGGGGCCTTGTATAAAAAATGTATTTAATAAAATCTGATCTTGATTTCGGGGGCAGCCTCGGCAACTTCTCCCGTCATGTAAAACCTTTAGCTTCACTGCACCATCACTGACATGGACTAGGGGATGTTTCTACTTTGCAATAACCTTTGTTTCATTTCCTTAAGTAGCATGCTTGTGTTCCAGTTAATTCAAATGTATATATTTATTTAGATTAATCTTCAAATCAATAAAAAAATAACTATAACTATGACTATAACTATATACATATACATAAACATATACATAATCTAATCAAGAAACTCTAGATGTTCTTATACCCTGTTTTATACAAAATCACATCAAGCCACAGAGGAAAATTGAAAATTTCAGAGCCTGCAGATCCCTTCTAGATTTTATGGAAAAAAAAAAACACACGTTCATGCTTCTGATCTGCTTGTGACTGCTCGTACAGTAGGACAGAAGGTGAAGGTGAGGAATCTTATCATTCAAGTCTGGTGTTCATGATTTATTACCACGGGGACCCGTCTGTAACTCATTTCATCTGGAGCTAACTGAAAACCTTGAGCACTGACTCTTCTGTCCACCTCAGTAGCTGTGCTCAAAATTTATTTCCATCACACCTTTGCTTGATAAAATCCATATCCAAAACTCCAAAATTTGTTTCAAAATTCTGTTTAAAATCTGGCTCTGATAAGTTCTTGCTGCTGTTTCTGGTGCTCCCTTTCAAACATGAAAAGTAAAAATGTGAACTTTTTTCTTTCTTGTTGTTTACTTGCTGACTATCTGCAGGTGGCGCCCTTTTATCTCTGCTGTTGCACAGCGCTGTGCTGCCTTGTGTCATGCTCTGCATTATGTTTCATTTCACTCCATTATGTTAAGCCTCGTTATCATCTTATATCATGTTGCTATCAGCATTAAAGTTTGATGTAAAGTCTCTCCCTCTGCACCTCCACACAGCTCATCAGCAGGGGTCAGAAGTTCACAGATGAGTTAATGCTCTTGACTGTCGATGCATCTGGAGCTGTTGATGGGCTCAGCGTGTGTTGAGGTCACATTTCTGCGCCTACGACATGCGCTGAGCTGCAGAAGAGCCTCCTCTGTCATCAACGGAGTGAGCAGAGAAGAAGAGGAGAGTGGGCTCAACAGGAGGCACGCCGTAAATCAGTATGACCTCTAACTTCACTTCACATCTAGTCACTTCCATCCGTTCTTTACTTTTACCTTCCTTTCTTTTCTTCATCTCAGATGTGGAATTTACAGACTAAATGGTAAGGGGAACTGATGATTGTGTAAGTCTAAAGTGCATTTTCTCATCAGAGCAAGTGTCATTTGATTTGTCAGATGCAGAAGACAATTGCAGTTTTGTAACTTGACACACATCCGACAAACTTTGGCATGAACAACACCTGACTCAGTGTGATGTTCAAACAGCTCCGGAAACACCCCCCCCCCCCCCCCCCCCCCCCCCCCCCCACACCTTTCCCACGGTGTCCATTCTGTAAACTTCTGAAACTGGTAATCCCACATTCACACCCACTTCATGCAATGATTGATCAGGCATGCAGAGGTGAGAACGGAAGAAGGGATTGAACTTCTCTCTCCTCAGCTCTTTTTCGATCTTTAGACAACAACTACTTACTGTCAGTATCTGTGTTACAACTGAGTGCAACACAATTAATGCCTTCCAGCAGCCAGACAGTCTGAAAATGTGCAGTTATCCCCTTATTTAATCAGTTATCGCAGGGTTGTCCATATATTTTTGGCCATATAATGTATGTGCAATACCAATAATGCAGCTTTCTGATATTCCTTTTTAAATAAGTCTAAATACATTGATGATTGATGTTTAACTAAAACTAGTGGCTACATACAAAATATGTGATCCAGTATGCCTCAGAAAAAGGTAAGCAGTCATGTAGAAAATGGCACAAATTTGCAAAACAACTGGTAAGTTTTGATGAGAGTAAAGTATTTTGATGAATTACAAAAATGAAACACAGAAAGAGCCCTCCATCATTTACAGTGGAGCGGGCTGAAGTAAAGAGGAGAATGGAGAAAGAAAGCGAGAAAGTGGGAGCCTCTTTGGGGATTAAACAGGTCATATTCATGCAGGATCATAGTTTATTCTTTTTAAACATGGCTGAATTATTCAACAGCTTTCGCTTCAGATTATTATCTTTTTTTTTTTTTTTTCAGATGAGTGCTGCGACATGTAAACCAAGGCCAACGGCGATACACTATCTTAGGTTTAGCTTAGTACTGTAACTCTGAAGAACAAAACAAACTCTCACACACACTCACATATATAAAACAAACTCAAGCAATGCATAAGATCACGGCATCTTAGACTGCTGTAAAACAGACCGCCCAGAGGAATATCTACTAAACAACTAAATACATTTTTTTCATATGAACAAATGAGCTGAGATTGTCCCTCCAATTAAAGATAATTTGTGTTTGTGTACATTATGTGTGTGTGTGTGTGTGTGCGTGTGTGTGTGATTATTCTGACGCAGCAGGTGTGCAGCTTGGCAGGCAGATGTGTAAAAACAAACAACAGAGTATTTAAGACAGCAGGGATGAAACAGGCAGCGCTACCTGACAACATGATCTGCAAAAGACACCTGGAGTTATACACACGCACACACACACACACACACACACACACACACACACACATGCACACACACACACAGATGCTCCTCAATGATCCCTCAAGGAAGGAACCTCATTTGTTTCACCATGGAGACAGAGGAGGTGGAAAAAGACACTTAGCCCTTGGAGGACTCTCGTGTGTACGAAACAAGGCAATCTGTTCGTTCACACACACACACACACACACAGGTTTACATAAGTCACTTTTGGGGTATTTACATAGACTTACATTAATTTCCTGGAGACCTTACCTAACCCTAACCTTAACCACTGACCCAAAAATCAGTGATTTACCAATTGCGGACATGACTTTCGTCCCCAGTTGCACAAGCCGTTCCCAGTTAACTGGTCTTAAGTTTGGTGTGTGTCCCTGAAAGTGACTTACCCACACTTTTATGTAATCTCTACCCACTCCTTTAATGTCAATGTCTGTTTCATGTCACCGTCACTGACTGCGGGTGAGACGTCTTGGTTCTTCTCAGTTGTTTGCTGTAGAATTTGGCGAAACCAGACATTATTAAACTTTTACAGATGAGACATTTAGCTAATATGCAATGTGCATTGGGAGCAGTTTTACATAACGTGCATTCACCCACCAAGTGTGCAAACAAACTCACACTAACTCGCGCACACACACTCCTCAGGGCTTACTGTTAATCTTCATATCCTCCCCTCATCATCATTAAGCCCACTGGAGACCACAAAGATCTGTTGTCCCTACTGATGCCAGTCATGAAAATCATCTTGTACTTCCCCTCAGTACACACACACACACACACACACACACACACACACAAAATCATAAACACACACTCTGCTCCACAGCTCCCCCAGGAAGGACACATTGTGGCTGAACAGCTGGAGGGACGGCTGGACTGACAGATCCTCTGGATGGCTGAGTTTGTGTCATCAGATGTCTTGGATGCATTAGTGGCCCCAGACAGGACCTTCCCCCGGCTGAAATGGCAGCCTTGTCTTAGTCCCCTGGCAAGCTACGCATCATTAGCCGCCATCTTGGCCCTGACACTTGCTGTCTCCCATGAAACCAGAGGGAAGCTGTGGACAGGCGGTAGGAAAGTGTTGTTGTGATTACTGTCGATATGAGAGTTCTGGCAGTGAGGATGGTTGTCCTTATTCTTGTTCTTCCTGTGAGGCTCAGAGTGAAATTACATAAAGCTGACTAACTTTGTGAATATAATTTTTTTTCAATGTGCAAAAGCAATACTGTTTGTTTGGAATAGAGAGGGAAAAAAATACTTACAAAAATACTTACATACTTTTCAGCCGATAAGAGGAAGTATCTCTCTTTTCTGTCATGATATGTTTACTTTAACTGACAGAAACTCAATACCAGACAAAGGAATGACAAAGTAGAAGTGACTGGAACTGATTAGCATATGAAAAATAGGGATGCTGAGGTCCCTGAAATCCATAATATCTCAAAAGCAATGCAACCTTTCATGATGGTTCACTGTAATTAATGTATATTGTTCTGTAGTGTTTTGTCTGTGTTGATCTGTTGTGACAGGAAGGATTGCACCGAAGGACATCCTCTCCAGTGTGAGCAAAATACTCAAGTTGAAACACGTCATGAGTGATCACTCTGTGCTAAGCTGATGTCAAGCTGCTATGTTTCATCATAAGTTTGTCTTATATTCTAGTCCTATTTTTGCCCCAGTGATTTTTAATAATACATTTAATTTGTACTTCACTTTTCATTCATAGAGAAACTCAAAGTGCTACAGTATTAATAAAATACAACACACAACATAAAGAAAATAGTAATAAGAGTTAAGATGAAAAGAGGGACAGTGTTCCTAATATTTTGTTCACCTTTTAACATACATGAGGGGGGCAAAATATTAGGAATACCTTTCAATATATTGCACTGCAGTGCACCACACCCGCCTACTATGACCAGGTAGTATTGTAGCTGTTGTATTGGATTGCATTAGATTGCACAGGTGTTCCTCATAAAGTGCTTGGTGAGTGTATCTGTCAAAAAGAGAAACTCACAGAAGCAGAGAGGTGAGTATGGTATGACTGTTGTTGCAATGAGCCGTTTCACCTCTTCTCTATGCCTTTATTATAGTGACAGGCTTTTACTCATTCATGCTGGTCATGTCGCCGCTTGCAGGTTTGTTCTCTTCCACTTCAATTCAATAGAAAAGGTGTGGAATTTAATTTGTGGTCCTCACTGTGTTAAATAAAAAAAAATAATACATGTCATAAATGTCTTCCCTAACACTTTTATGTAATCTCTATTAAATTCAGACTCAAATTATTGTCAGTTTCATGTTTTGCCAAGACAAGGACGTTACACATCTCAGATCTTTTCAAAATTGAAGTTAAATCACATTAAAAGACGACAATGAGAGGAACTTTGGTATGAATATGGAAGGCACCTAAATTCGATGCTTGCGATGCTTGAGTCGTTTGCTGGTTCAGAAAGTTGTCTCTTCCAAAGCCTTGGAGACTTTCATCAAGCTCCTGATAATGCTGTTATGACGGCTGAGCTAATGCAGCATCCTGTCATGTTGTTGTGTGGCTGTTTCCCACTGGAGCTGTTGTGTGTGTGTGTTGAGTATCTCACTGAAGGAGAGCAGAGGAAGGAGGGGGGGGGGGTTATTACAGTACATTAAGAGAGGGATTATACTGACCATGCTGACATCAACATGTTAGCTAATTGACAAGGGGGATATACATGCTGTTTATCAAATCCTCTTTGGGCTCAGACTGAATAAAACACTTACAGGGTGAATGAATGTCTACAAGCGCATACTCATAGACACTTACACACTTACACGTGCTGAAATCATTCAAGTCCAGTTCAAAAGTTTGCTGTAGTGGTGGTGGTTTAATAGTATTTCCAGAATCCAGAGAGTTTACACACAGAGAGGGTCTGAGGCAGTAAACTGACCAAGAGCAAAAGGCAGGGAAACATATATACAGTGGGCCAAAGGGCAGTGATCAGACAGTATGCAAATACAGCTGTGATCAATAGGTAAAGGCATTGTAAGACAGTGATCAGATAGGAATTGACATCAAAGGTTAAGGGAGGGGGCTCTGCATTCAGACAGCTGGTTGTCAATAACTAAATCAAGGGGCCGAAACAGGAGGTGGTAGGAAACTGTTCCCAGACGCCACTTGATTAAGACGAGGTTAACAGCAGCAGCAGGTCATAACACAGAATGGAATGCTTATTGATAAATCTGCATTGGTACGTGTATTCTTCCTCACACGCAAGCAAGGATTAGAGGACTTCATGGCTTTGGAAAGTTGTACAAGACCCGTGACTTACTTTAATCCAAACCTGACACGGGGCTGAACAGATCTTAAAGAAATGGATTCCAATGGAGCCAAGTATAGACCAACGCGTTTCAGCTTGTGGCCTTCATCAGGGTCATCCCTGATCATCTTTTGGGTTGAAAAGAGAGATGTTGACTTTATGCTATTTATTCTACTTACACTATTAACAGGAATAGTAAAAACAGGAATTTCTAGGTTTTATTCATGCGTTTCCATTCCCAACATTCAATAAAATACAACTTGAAACTCTGTTGGTTCCAACATGGACTGGCTCACCTCAGTGAAACCTGCCTGGAGTGCAACTGTGGCGGAGGCCTCACCGTGAAGAGGGCGTGACTCAGAGGGTGAAACAGTTTCCTTCCCCTGGATGTGGCTCAATAAATAACTTTGATGGGTAATTTGTTCGGCAAGCAGCAACACGTTGACAGTCGATTTGTGGGTCATGTCCTGAAGGCCAAGGCTCGCAGCAGCTGCATCACCGATACTATATGACTCATGTAAAATTCATAGATGATGTCAAGTCAAACTGGCAACCTCGTCTCCACCCTGTCCTTCATGTTCTTCTCTCCTTTTCTTTTCACATTCCCTTTCTCTCCTTTCATTTCCTCCTGGGAGGAAACAAGATCTTCTGTCTCCTCTCCTCTCTCCTGTCCTCTCGTCTCCTCTCTTTGTTGCCTATCCTCTCAATTCTTCTCACTTCCTCTCTCCTCTCCTCCTCTTCTTGCCTCTCTTTTTCTTGTTTCCTCCTTTGTCCTCTTTTCTCTCCCTATTTCATCTCCTCTCCATTACTTCCTCTCTCCTCATTTCCCCTCTACTCTTCTTGCCTCCTTTATTTTCTTATTTCCTATTTTGTCTCGTCTCCTCTCACATCCCTTTGCTCTATTCTCATCTCCTTGTGTCCTCTCGTTTCCTCTTTTTTGTCTCCTTTCTTCTCCTTTAGTTGTTCCCCTCTCATATCCCTTTTTGCCTCTCATCTCCTCTCCTTTCCTCCTCTCTTTGTGTCCTACCCTCTCGTTTCATCCTTTGTCCTCTCTCCTCGTTTCCTCTCTCCTCTTCTTGCCTCCTCTCCTTTCTCATTTCCTTTTTTTTTGTCTCTCCCCTCCTCTCATGTCTTTGTTTCTTCTCGTGTCTCCTCTTCTTGTTTCCTCTCCTCGCCACAAAGGCCCAGAGGAGCGTCATAGTGGAGCATCTCCAAGCTCAGGGCTCCAGACACAACACACCCAATGCACTCTGCTGGGCCAGAGGGAAGGAGTCAGACAGAGTGAATTAACAATGAACAACATTAACAACAATAATATGAGTGTTCCTGCTGAAGCGAGCACACTCATTAAGGGATTTACTTCATGAGCTGACTTTGTAAGTGTGATTAAAAGACAACCATAGAAGCAGGTCATAAAGCTGCTTTGTGTAGAACTCATTCATTTACTGACAGCATTTTGCCTGCTGAAAAATTAGACAATTCTGGCAAAAATTGTACAGATTCTCTGTAGCTTTCAGCCCTTATACACAGATACCCTGTGGATGTTTTCTATGAATGGGTCCCCATTCTGTTTGCATTGTGTAGCACATGTCTGCCACCTTTTCACCAATTTCTGCTGATCTACAATTGGCACTAAAGCACAAAGAAGAAGGAAATGAAAACAAAACACTTGTTTGTTCTACAAGAAAACTCCACAGGACACTTGTAAGTCTGTGTCTCCGGATAACAGACCCAGAGAATCGGCTCTTACTCTGTGAAGGACAAAACATGGAGGTGAAAACTACCTTTTATCTGAAATCCATACATCTATTTTGACTGTAAAAAACACACGATAATGCACTGATTAAAGGCGCCCTGTGGAGTTTTCTTGTAAAAATCGGTTTAGTTCAGTGTTATCATCCATGTCTACTTGCGAGCAAACTACTTCTTCATTGCTTTTGTTTTTGTGTGTATAGGTGACTTACTACCACTAGCTGTCAATCAGAGGAATAGTGTGAAACCATGGGATCAACCCACTTGAAAAGTACCTTTGATGTGTAAAAACTGTTGTAATTTCTTGTAGACGTTAAATCGTAATATTCCCCTTTCAGATTAACATTATCTTTAGAGTTCCAGCCCGTCCTCACAAGAATAACAACAGCATGGGTCGTAAATTCACTCGGCAAAAGCGACCTATAGTTACGTTTGAGTGACAGATGCCATCTAGCAGCCGTAGCAATTATGACCCGGAGAAATGACGCAGTTCAAATTTCCATAATCGGAGGCGGTGGGTTGGGTGGATGGCTAGGTAGTTAGATGGTAAAAAGTGGACTTAGCTGCGGGAGACCACTGCTCACCTTCTGTTTCCAACCACAAGCGTCATGTTTCCAACCGTGAGTCGGGGCAGTTTTTTAAAAACTAACAACAATTGTCATGGTGTTTACTGTTGCTATGACAGCAAAGGTTGCCTAACTTTAAAGAAGGAGAAACCACATTTCAAGTGATCGTTTTAACCCAAACCCCAACCAGTTGACCTTTGAGGTTGTTTAATTATGATGGTGTGTTGAGTGTTCATATGAAACTATTACATATATGGATACAAAAAATATTAGAGCTTGTAAGCATGTCTTTTTGTGAATTAAAAAAAACCTGTTTTTAAAATCATATGTAGTGAAGGAAAAAAAAAGTCAAAATGAGGCTGTAAGAAAGGGAAACACTTGTTTAAAACACATTAAAGCCAGCAGTGTAATTGAGCAGGTTTACAGTATTTGATTAAATGCAGGATAAAGAGGAGACCCTCTGTGAAAAAGAGGCTGCAAACAGCTGTTCAGCCTTTAAACTCAGTCAGTCTCTGGTCGGCTGCCTGTGGATCAGCTCCATGTTTCATCCCCCGAGGACGTCACAGAGCATCCTCTCGTCTGTCTCGTTTCCAGGATTCGGGAGCGAGTGATCCTCGTTCACAGATATTGATTGAACCAAACTGTGGAGACAAATCTGAGGCTCATTATTCAGTCAAATTTAGTTTTTTTTATCAGAGGAGCAGCTACAAGAAAAATAAATAGATGGGAAGAGCTGGGTAGGACTTTGTTCATGAAAAACATTTGTGAATTTATCCTTGATTCTTCTGCAATCTGAGTTCAAAGAAAACATTTCAGAAACACAAACATGATGGTGCACATGGCAACATGGCTGCACTGTTTCAGTTTCCACAGGTGTCTTAAAATGATCTGTCACTGTTTCATATTGTGACATTGTGTACTGTAATTGTTTGGGGGTTTGCTGTTGTGGCTTCCACCATATGTTGGACTTTTTATTCAGCATGTTGCATATTTACTGGCAGAAATTCTGTAATATTCAACCAATATAAATCTTTGATTTACAAGGTAAACAGAAGCCTGCCCTCAGATTTAATGGTGACACTTCTGAAATGTCAGCACAGGTTGAGTGCCATGCAGGCAAACTGTAGGTAAAACTTTGTTCTCATGTTTGCTGTTGTTTTTGCCAATATGCAGTTATCCCTAAAAGGTCCATTTACCTCCTGTAGTCTAGACATGAGTATCTTGTGTTGTCAAAATGGGTAAGCAAAGTCTGAGGAGTCAGACTGCAGCCTTCTCTAAAGGTTAAATAGTGTTATATATTTTTTCCAAAAGACAAAAACAAAGCAAAACCAAAATTTAATTGATTCTGATGACGCACATTGTCTGTGAAAATCAAATATATCTTTCCTCTTTTCTCTACTCTACAGATAGAAACTTGTACAAAACAAAAATTATTGTAAAGCTTCATATCTAATCTAAAGGTACTTATCCTCTATGAAATCCTAAAAGGGAATCTAAAATCATGTGAACCAGAATGAAGTCTTGCTGCTAAACATCTTCTTCAGAGAAAGGCTTCAGATTCGCTGTGCTGGACTTTTTTAATTCTTTAAATGAATAATTATTTCAATGACGTTATTTTCACATCATTGAAATGTGATTTCCACACTGAAACATCTGCAGCTGCACTGACTGACAGCAGGAAAAAATTAAGATTGTGCCTTGCATGTGTCTTTGCTCCTTAACAAATTTAATCAGAATAATTTCTGACTTTGCTTCCAAAACATGTGAGGTTGAACTCATATGTTCACCAAAAACCAAGCAGTAGTATTTTCATCAGTCTCAAGAAGAACCACTTTTCTTTGCTACAAATCTCTTTCCGTGGTTCCCTTTTTATTACCACCCAGATGTTTTCACTTCCTGTTTTTCACCATGAGTTGTAAGCTTGTTGTTTATAACATTTGAAACAGATTATGAGATTAAACTCGTCATCATCATGTAAAATATCTTAAAAAAAGGAAAATGGGACCATATCAGACCTTTACGTTTTCTCATATGACCGGCGTATTCATGGTGCTTACAAGTTCGTTGTACTTATTCTTGGAACCAAGGTTGGTTTTAGCATTTTTGGGGTCCAAGGTGAGATTGTGTTTTGGCCTTTTCCCAACTGTATTATAAACAAGAACATTATGGTCTGTTTCAGCTGCTGCCGTCTGGCAAGTGGCACCGCAGCCTCAAGGCCTGGACCAGCAGGCTCCAGGACAGTTTTTTTTCCACCAAGCAACCAGGCTTATGAATAATGGACACTAACAGCCTGTTGCCTGTATGTCTGTGACACACACACACAATTTCACACTCACTATACATTATTTATATTATTTATATTTTTATTGTGTTTTTTAGTACTATTTTTACTGCTATTTCTATTGTTATTTTATTACTGCAATGTTGAGGAGCCAAAACCCAATCTTGAAAAAAAAACTATGATTTATCACCTCCTGTCAATTTTCCATTCCTCATTATTATGCTGGGATGGAGACAGAAATCTCAGAGACAGATATGATATCTAGAAAACCTGGGTAAATTTCTGCATGGCTAAATACCACTTAAGGTGAAAAAGACAATATGCTGTGAGTACTTTGGGTGAACCAACCTTTTAAAATGGACCACAAGGAGAAAGGCTGGCTTGTATTCGAGAGAAAAAAATATGCTGTCAATGGAAGATGATTGATGATAATTTGTTGATGAATTTTTTTCATGAAACATAATGTGAACAAAATTTGCCAGTACGTGCAAATATTGTAAGAGATTGCACTGAGGCAGTAGAACTGAAAAGGCTTTGTAATAATCCCCTTAACATGACAAAAAAAATCGATTCAGTCGTCACTATACTCTGAATGACTGTTGAACTTGAAATGTGTCTATGAATCTGTCTGATGTGAAGAAAAGATGTCGGAAGATTTAAAAGATTCCCCTGCAATCCCTCATGCATCATTTCTGCAGAGCGTCTTTCTTTGGAGATGCACTTATCGTTTCTGCTGCTGTGTGATGGCAGCAGGGATTAAATCTATTGAAATGTAAGGAGCCTAAATTCAACTATGTGCAACACATTCACAAAAAACACATCAGTACTGAGGTTTCTGAAAAACCTGCATTACATTTTATGAAAGGTGAACAACATTGGATATCAAAGTTTCTACAGACTCTGCTTTAATCACATAAAAAGTTGTACTTTGATGTAAACTTCAGTCTCTAGTACACTGGAAATTGTAGAGCAAAGCAAAAAGAAGAAAAACTCAACTTTCATGAAAGGTGTTTCCAGATTTTGGAGACGTCGTAATCATGATTGACCAGTCTTGGTGCTGAAATGCAGACTGACATTCATTGTCCTCTAGGCTGAGGTAGACAATAATCTACATTTTTCATCAAAGGGTTAATTTATTGCTTCTTCTTACTGTAATTGGTGTGATATTCGTTTGGGTGACGTGAGAGTGTGAGACAACGTCTGGAAGCAGATATCTCATGCCAAAAACATGAGAGATGGCGACCCTGAAAAGCGTATACCATCAAAATCAATGTTCTTTGTGATGTTAATAAGCCAAGAGGGTTGTGAAAATTGAGGAAACTGGCGCATGAATAACATCTCTCATACACATTCATGATACAGAATTGCAGAGGCAGAAATCGTCCTTACACGGTAAAAAAAATAAAAAAATAAAACTACAATTGTTAGAGTGTGGCTATATAAATTACATATTTTTTTTCCATTAAATTGTTGCACAAGTTTCAAAGTTCTGAAATTCTGGCAAAATATGGGAATCAATTTCTATTCCCACTCAGTGATCATAAAATGCATTGTGTGTGTCCTTGAGGTCTAACAAATATGTTGAAGGCATTTCCTTCCTCATAAAACATTTACAAAGCTGATATTTTGAAAAATTTAAAACCTGCATTGTTTACATCTGTGTCTACCTTCAGGCAATCTTCTTTTTTCTTTTTTCTTTTTTTCCCCCACTGGCACAGTGCAATAAACAACAATAAACAAATGGGGAGCCCACCAATTCAAAACATTGCTGCTGGTGGTCAAAAACTCCACAGTGTACCTTTAATATCTGAAAGTAGGATGGCAGTTAAAAATTAGCCACTTATTGTAACTAACACTGGCACATCTAAAACACAAATTAAACTACCTCTATGTAAATTAATTCAAGAAAAGACATGACAAGATAAATTGCTGATCAAGCACTGACACATAATGGCATTTCAGTCAGGAGAAACAAGTGAATGAAGCAAAAAGAATTGTTTATTATACAGATGATGTTAAAAGTCTTTGGCACTAAGACTCTACGAGGAGATTTTGAATCGAGGGACATAAGTCCTGAGCAGCAGCAAGATAAATCCCCCCCATGGAGTCCAGACACTGGTGCTGGTGGTGGCTGATGACTTCTGCTTAGGCTGATAAGACTGATGAGGTTGATGAAGTGATGCACTGATGAATCTGTGAAGAACGGGTGGTGATGGGGAGGTGGTGGGGGGGTGCACATAACGGCAGCATGAAGGCACTAAGGCAGAAAAGGAGAAAACATATTTAAAAAGATGATAAAAGGTGCTTCACCGTGCTATTGATTAGATATGACCAGCTGATGTGAACAGCTGATGTCTCAATTGATGCCTGGGCAATGACAGCAAGGAAATTATGAGTAAGCATGTGTGAGGGATGGGAGTGACAGATGGTTTGAGAAATAAAACTACAGACCCGAGCATGCAAAAGTCTCTTACAAAAGAGTCTTCCTGACTGAACTTTTGCTAAAGCTCTATTTCATTACCATTTTTGGTGATTACCCCATGTCACCTATTTTATTTTGTATTTTTTGGGCTTGTTGGTGAGAAGCAGCATGGTATGAATGCTTTCACTATAGTGGCAGAAGTTGGAACTGCAACATTGAGGTCTATTTAAAAAATCCATCAGTTTTCTGAGTCACATCTCTTTTTCTATATGCAAACTTTTCCATCTCAACCAAGCGCAAAAAAACTCCCAACTTCTGTCTCAAAGTATTGGTGTTTAGATGTGCAAACTGAAAATGTGCATAAAAACAGGTGGGTGTAAACATAGTGCCTAAAGACAATCTGGCAACGGATTCAATGCTGGATAGGGAGCATTTACATACTGGTGCTGATTACTAATGGGAAGCAGGTGTGTTGGTAGGAAACTGGCCAAGGAGATGGTCTGCTGAGATGACAGCAGACATGATTAAAATTTGAAATGAGAAATTGATTCAGATCACATTGAGGCAGATAAATTGAAGGTGGAACAATGACAAGAATGAACAACAGCTCACAGGAGCTTCTCTCTTCGCTGTGAGCTTTGATTTACTCAGAAGTAGAGTTAGCACTGGCATCCTTTTTGTCTCTTACCTCTTGTTTGTCCTTGTCCATCTCTGTCTTTCCTTATTTTGGTCTTGCTAACTCATGCTCACGGGCATCTTGTGATGTGTGTGTGTGTGTGTGTGTGTCTGAGAGACTACAGTCACACTGGAGGCCTTCGTGCTGAGTTCTGGATCGCTGCATGTATTTGATTCTTTTTGGATGACAGTTCATATCTATTCTAGGATGTAACACATATCCCCTACCAACATGCCCTGTCAGTGATGTCAAGAAGACAAAGTGTGTGCGTGTGTGTGTGTGCAGAGTCAGTTTCACAAAAGATGTCACGGCTGATTTTGTACCTACAATTCCTCTGCTTGTTTTCATACGTATTTCAGTTGAGGAACAAAATATATCTTCCTGTCTTGACTGAGCTGGCGTGTCTTCACAAAAAGATCCATACAAGCCGTACACCAACACTGGACAACATGCACACATGCAGGTTTTTTGCATTTCACTCAGAAGGCCTTTAACATTCAATAATTTTGCTTTTGGCTCTGCTGACTGATGTTGGAGTTAGCAAGGTGTAAACAGCTTTTCAGGAGAGTAGTTTTTTGTGTGTTGAAGTGGCCTGTGATGTCAGTGCAGTGGATGCTGTACAAACCTCTAACATGGCACGTAACTGAGACTCAGCACAGACACACTTGTATTAGTCAGCAGCCACTTAAAAAGCACAGGCAACTGCAGATATCTGTCTGACGTCACTTGAATCCACAGAGACCAAAAAAAAAAAATGCTGAATTACTTGTTTTGGACAGAATGTTTTTTTTTCTGATGACCTGGACATATGCATTGTTGACAGAGAAATTTTCAGACTCAGTTCATCAAATCAGTCCATTCTGACTGAGTTGTAGTGGTCAGTGGATTTGCTCTGAAGCCAAAGAATTTCACAAAAGAGTTAAACTTTGGTGACCTCTGACACATGATTTCACGCTGTTGACCAACTGACAGCGCTGACTGAACAGAAACATGTAATCAAAAACGAAAGAAGCAATCTCATTTCCTGTGTTGCATCACCAATAAAACTTTACTCTTTGTATTTTTATAAACAGTAAATGAAAGAATACATGTGCTCATTAGTTTGGAGATGTTATGCATTTGCAGGGACATGGTACATAAAATAACTCAACATTTAGATGAGCATGAGTTGAGTTGTAATGAATTGTAGTTAATGCAGCGTTCATGTCATATTGAGGTTATCAGAATTATGAGACTCCAACTTGACAACTTCCAAGCTGTAATTACAACTGGGAACCTTGGAATACAGAAGTGCCTGAAAATCTACACTGTGATAAATTGCTGTAAAAATACAGCCAAATTCTAACAGTAAGGTACTGTTCTTTCTAAATATGAAATATGGTTCATCCTCCTTTGTGCAATCAAAGCAAAAGGTCAGTAACATCATATTGAGAAAATAGAACTACATCTGGTTACTCAATTAGTGACAATATTGAATTTTTCCGAACATTAGGTATAATTCCAGCAAGCAACTGGCAGGCACAAGAGAGCATTTTCAGGTAGTTCAGTAAGTTTGAATCACTGGTATTTAAACATTATTCTCACTGCTGCTTGCAAGTCTAGTTTAAAGATTATTTTTGGATGGCTGTTTTCTCTTGAGCTACACATCAGTGAATATTAATGCTAGTCCGGCCTGGTTTATACCTACAGCTTGTTTATCCCACTTGCATTTCATAATTAACAATAGCCTTCTATATAAAGCACATAACAATTGAAGTTTATTCAAATATGGAGCCAAGTTGATTAAGATATGTTTGCTGCTGAGCCCCAAAAGACAGAGGGGTTATATTGGTTGTCTTGGCTCAACCCATGTGTTTTTCTACACTGCAGCTAGGATACTGCAAATATACTGTAGTTTGTTGCCAAGCTGTACTAAAACCTGGGACATAATTGGCGATGTTACATGCTGTTTTCAGGTACTTCATTGTGATTAACCCTGAGCGGGAAACAGAGGCCAGCCAGGGAAAATAATTCTGAAGAAGACAAACAAGCTCACAGTGAATCTTCATCACCACTCTTCTGGAGAACTTGAAGTCACCTCATGTTTAAAATGTTTATCTCTGCCATTCAGTTGTTTCATTTCTCTTTCTCCCACTCTTTTCATTCTTGTTTCTTTCTCACTCAGTGAGCTGTGAGCCTTGAAGCCTGGATGCCAACCATCTGCCAATTAAAAACAGAGGACACTTGAAGGCATTACAATTTGTGTTATCCTGCAATGTGTTTATTTGTGCTTTTATATTTTTTTAAACAGTAGTTTGCAAAGCAGTTGCTGTTCAGGAAATTATAATTAACAGGTTCACATTGACCCCCTTTGAAAGGGCATGAACCTTGAGAATTATTTTTTCAAACATGCATACTTGAATATACTTGGCATATTTGAAAACCTTTGAATAAATGCACAGCTGTCACATGTCTCATCCTCTTTTGTGATAGTTAATTAAGGTTTATGTGTTTTTGAATGTAAAAATGAACTGATCTCATTACTGGACCATTAAGATTGAAGACACATTGATATTTACAGTATATATCTGCAATTTTTAGTTGTTTTTATAAATATTAATAAGAAAGAAAAGTTTTCAGTTGTTTACATTTACAGTAAGAAACTGTTCACGTAGATAACAATAGCAACACTGTAAAATACAGTATATGACTGCAGGTCGAGCCACAGTATCAAACTGTAAACCTCACATTCTACAGCTGAATACTGTAATAATTTTTACAGCAATTAACTGTTAAAATAAATTATGGTAGTGACACTGTAAAAAATGGTAAAATGCTGGCAACTACAGCTGCCAGTAATTTACTGTAATTTTACAACGAAATTTGTTACAGTGTAGCAAATAGGGACGCCTCACATCAGTCAAAGTCCATCGTTCATGGTGATTAAGCCCAAATTCAATGGATGTAGTGTTATGTTGTCATTACACAGTATTTTTAACCCTCACTTGACCAACTCTATAAACATACAAGCGTCTTGAATTGATGACATGAATGTTTGCACGTCTTAAACATGGGAATCTTTCCCATCTTTTCTTTCCAACCCATATGACATAAACACGACCTTAAAGCCCTGCACACCCACACAGGTGTTTCCACTTATTCTGGATGATTAGACCTCTGGCCAGGTTGAACATGGGGAGGGTTACACTGAAAGATTGGGATGTAACTGGACCCCATGTGCTAAAAAGGATGATAAAGGAGTTGTTTGTCCCTTTCTAACAGGTACAACAAAACAAGAGAGTGAGGGAGACGTCATCCAAAGAGCTCTCCACACAATCCCCCAAAAGTGCCAGGCTTTGCAGCAATTTTGCACAGCTGGAATTGCAGGTTGTGATGAAGACTGTCCTTGCAAGAAAAACAATGTCAGTCTATTCAGCAAATGTCCAAAAAGGACATTTTTTATGTTCAAGTGACAAAGAACATTAGAGATTGTAAGAATTATGATTCTTGTCCATCAGGAACTAAAGAGGGAGTAATGTGTCTACAGAGGGAGGAGGAAGTGATTGTGGTGGTTGGTCAACAAAATGTCATTGACAGTGGCATGGGTGATCATTTGCTGTACACACCATAATCTTTTCCTAACCCCAACCAAGTTGTTTAGCTTAAATCTTATCTTAGCACTTATATTTTTGCAATGGTGATGTGTAACGGTTTTGAAAGGCTCTGATCAATACCTTCTAAAGGGGGCAAAAGGGACATGAGATCAGAAAATGCTAACATGTGTTGTTCTGAAGGGCAATTACAAATGATATAGTTTGCCATTTAATTTAAATGACATGTTCAATGTCTCAGACAGACCCAAACACAAATGAAAGAAACAACTGTAATACTTTAATTTAAAAGAGTATCTAATATTCAGAAATGACTGTTTGCAATTTCAGGCATGAAATTCACTATGAATTAAAAAGATCAGTTTGTGAAAGGTACAAACTTGATCGTATTAAACAGAAAATCCAAAGAAAAAGAGTTGATGCTGGACAGGTGGCACTAGAGCAATAAGCACTTGGCTCCAAAGATATGATAAATAGCCTCTTTAAAACATGTAGGAAAGCACTCTTCACCGTCTTCAAAATTCAGAAATCATTCCACATGTAAATAAAACAGCCGCCTTCGGTTCTCCTTCTGTTCACATTACTGGAAACTTCTCAAAGCAGACCTCAGCCAGTGAAAGCTGAGGCCTGAATATGCCTCTCCTGGGATCTTTTCTCTATACTTAGCTTTCTTACTTTCTCAACACAGACGCTAAGCCCGCGCACATCAAGAGCGCAAAGGTTTGATGTCCCAGCTGGCAACTGTTGGCTAATTAGCCTCTGTTCTAGTTTGGCTTGTTGCAGCTACACGACTCATCAGCGGCTAATGAACAGTGTTTGTCCGTCTGCAGCCTCTGAAGGGTGCTGAGAGCCGTGGTGGACAACACAAGGAGAGTGTAGTGGCTCCAGCAGTGACCAAATGTTCACAAAGTGGGTTTTCGATCCGGAGAGTGAACAGCTGTTTATCTCAGTTCTACAAAAAGATGTGTCTGAAATGCAGATTATGTTGGTACAAATGAAATGATAATGTGACTTCATTAAAAACTGTAATCACATTACTTTTCCTGAAATGTGACAACAAACTATTTTCATTATACTTTTAAACTTATTTTAAATGATTAAATATTTTTTTTGATATTAACATGTGTGTATTTTATGCTTGAACTCTTGCTTAGTACAGAGCCGTGGAGATAAAAAAAAAAACTAATTAGTGCTCTCGATTTAATAATTGGTGCGCACGAATTACTTAATTAGTGCTCTCGAATTATCTATTTTGCATGTTGAGGGCACCAAACCCATTCAGTCAGCTGGAAGTTTGAAGAAGGCGACATCAGCTACTTCTTGATGTGGTGAATAAAGAGCTGGTGAAACTTGTTTGATTTGATCTGAGACATGTTGATTTGTAATAACCATACCATATTAATAGGGAATAAAAACCTTTTTAAATCCAAGTATAGTGAGGTACAGCAGGACGAAAGAATGGCATGAAAGTGAAATTGTAAACACAAATAACTGAATGGAGGCTACAATTAGTTATTTTTTTCCATGGCCCATCCTGTGCAGCACTTTTCCTCAACTGTGGCCTAAGAGAAAAGTTGCTAGTACGACAGATGCCACTACAGAGCTTCACTAGCTTGTTGCGCTACTTAACACAACCTCTTGACTTTGTACTACATCATAAATTTCTCAAAGAGCTTCAGTGCAAATTCAAGAGGTTTTGATATGTAGTACAACAAGCTAGCAAAGGTAACCACTTCCTTCAGGGATGAAGGAAATAGTACCCAGTGCAAGGTGTGGCTCATTGACGTGTTTTAAAAGTTCTTGGACAACAAAAAGGTCTACAGCAACAACATATCAGGCTTTAGATACATGCACAGTACTTATAAGTAGGATGAATTCATTGTTGGTTTGGCTCTGTACATGAGATTTAATAACAATAAGAAAAATACAGAAAATCACCAGCCTTATCCTTGAAGGGATGTCAGCTCATCACAAGGGGTCAGTGTGGTAGAAGACACATGAATGCTGGGAGAACAGACCGTAAAGTAAGAACTGGAAGTTAGAATAGGCTTTTGAGTTGTAAATTATCTTTTAACGTGTTTTTTTTTTTACTCACAAAAAGTTGAGGAGATGAAACACTGCAGTCAACCTGATGAACAGTCTGGAAGTGATACCTTTCTAATACCTATATTTGATCAAACTTGATTATCACAGTTGAACCCCTGTAGAAAATTTAACTGTATGAGTGCTGACATAGGCTACTGGCTTTTAACTGCATTGAGCATGTGCACCATCTCAGAAATTAACATAATTAATCCACACTTAAACACATGAAAAGTGAGGGCAGTGTATTAGGATGTGAAATTAGTTAAGCAGCAGACAAACGACAACAGTAATACTGTAAAGTTATGAAGAAAAACTAATAGAGCATTTTTGCTGCTGCTGCCTTTTCCCTTAACCCTGTTGGGTGTTTAGTTATAGTTTGGTTTAGTTTAATTATATTAATATTGTACAAAACCATAAGTTTTGAAATAAGACATTCTGGGATGATTTGGCCCTCTTCTGCCCCATAGTGGAGATACTTTTCTGTCTCTAGATACACAAAGTCTGCTGGAAAATATCAACAACTAATTTCCTCTTCAAAGTCAGTTACACATTATTCTAATTGTGACAAGTTTTTATGTTGCTAAAAGTCCATATAAACCTCTCAAAACACTGCAATTAACTTCTTTGTTATCCATCAGTATGCTCAGTATTTACCAAACACCAAAATAATAATAAAATATACTGCTTCAGTATATCTCACTAAAAGTTTCAGGTGGTGTATTTTACCTGAAATGTTAGGTGGGTGTAGAAAGACTGATAGTGGAAACTTACCACTTCTTGTTTACAGTTGCTTCTGTTTTGCTTACGTAAGTCAACCTTCAGTTCCTTTTGTGACTCAATTCATCCATGGGAACAAAGCAATAATAATCATAATAAAAATGTAATTTTCTTATCAATGGTAGAAAATGCTGTGAAGCAAAACAAGCATGACAGTCGTATTAACAAACACAATAAAGGAATACTTTGTGCTGCTGGTTAAATAAAGACTCACGCACGAGAAGAAAGACATATGAATGATATCATCAGTATAATGCAAATTTACATACAAATAATATTACTATAAGAAACATGAGTCCACTCAACAGTCCAGGAAACACAAAGTAAACCATCAAACTGAAACCACAAGGACAGCTGATGAAGATGCGGAGCCTCTTCTGAAGGTACACAAAGGTAAACGACTTTAAGAAGTGAAAAAGGATACAAGTTTAAGGGAGTGTACTATGTTATATAATCATGTTTAATGCACAAAAAGAATAATTTAGATTCTCTGAGTGACCTCAATCCTTTAACCAGTTCCTCCATTCCCTCCATGTAGAATTTGTGGTCTTGAGATTGCAATGATTAATGGAAATTCAATCAATCTTCATAATATTTACACAAAAATAGTAAAACTGGAATATCTCCACGTAAAACTAAACACATAAAATTCAGAGCTACTTTTGTCAGCCAAAGTCAAAGAAAAATCCAGCTTCAGACTCCAAAAACAACCTCCTTTTCCCAGAAATTGTCTTGTCAAACAGCAGCAGCCTCCAGGCTGTGTATTGTGCTGGCCAAGCTTCTCTAAGTTCCCAAAATTCAACCAAAATACCTAAAACCGACCCTTTGGTTTATGGGGCTTGTTAGAAATCTATACAGAATGGCTGGATGAACTACAGTTAACTTATAAACTACATTTAAACCTGCATTAATTGATTTTTTGAGGCCACTTGGGTGTAGAGGAAAAAGACGTGAACACAACATCGACATGCTATCCCCTTTCAAGTGAACATGGTGAATTTGTTAACAAACAGTTGCCTATTTACTCATCCAGCAGACACAGAGTGACATTAGCATCGATTTTGAGTCATGTTTCTAACCACCTGGTGAATGTAATCAAATATTTCCTCCCTCAAGTGATCAACAGTCTGTTGGATTCTTTCGCGCCCACATTTTCCCCAAAATAACACAACAGTCTCACAGGTTTTAGTGCAATTTCCTTCTTTTGTTATATGTAGAAAATTCAGTGGTTTTTGGCCCCAAACATTTTGTGAGATCCAGGAGGATTTTATTACCCAAAGTGTTTACTTACAGTGATTATAATCAATATTTTTCATGATAATAGTGTATTAAATGATAAAACATAATGTAAGAGGTGTTGCTCCTTGATGAACTTCTTGATGAAGCTCCTGATGGCTTTACAGAGCTGTATATCCAGTTTCAGCTCAACTTTACTGTTTTGGTTCACTCTCAGCGTTCTTACAGCGTCATCTGTTCGGATGCAGCAGGCAGCTGTTTTCAAAGAAAAGGCTCTAAACCCCACTGTGCACTACCTGCCCAGCACCAAATGGCGAACCGACACAGTTAGCGACTAGATGGTGAACATAGTGGAGCATTTAGCAGCTAAAGAGCCAGATATTTTCCCTCAGGAGTTTGTAGAGAGCAAAAATAGAGCTAAAAGAGAGTGAATATTGGACTTACATTCACCAGGTGGACAGAAACACAACTCTAAATGAATGATAATGTTGCTCTGTAACTCCCCAATGTGTAAATAAACAACTGTTTGCTAACAAGTATTATGTCAATCTTTACAACTTGTTTCTGTTGCTCCCAAGTGACCAAAAAAATCAGTTAACGCAGAATTAAGCGAAACCATCCCAGCACACACTTTACCGGGTCTCCTCCCAGTCTGTGTTGGGTTATGTAGCTCGCAGCAGTGTGATGGTGAGCAGAGACACAGAGTCGGAGTGCACAGCTTTGTAGTCGAAGGGGCGGCTTCCTGTCCTGCATTATTAATACCTGATGTTCACAGTTGACCTGGCGCTCAGACACGTCCCTCACCAGGCCATGAATGAAAGAGAGAGAGAGAGAGAGAATGTGTGTGTTTGTAGCAGAGAGCAAGAGAATTAAACTCGTGCTACAACATCCAGGATGGACACCAGTTCATTGCACGAAATGTCTCCTTTAAGTGAAAGATGGCGCTTGAATTGCTGAAACCTTATCAGAGTCTCATAAGCCGGGTTTGTGAGGTGCTATGCTGCTAATAGTTGTTAGCTCTGTAAGACAAGCTTTGCAATTTGTTCTCGATAATCTGCCTTGGTTCAGCAAGAAATGGCTGTTCATTACTTCCTTCAATGAGAGCAGTTTTATCCAAATACTCGCCAAAGGAAAAAAATGAAATGTAATATAGATAATTTGGCCTGAAAAGAAATAGAGAGCGGAGTGGGGCTGAGCAATCCGTCACAAAGCCCTGTGAGAAAACTTCACTGACAACCATATAATGAGGATCTCCCACCATTTTATTGTGTCTTTATCTCCTCTCTATAAACTAGGAGGGTGAAAAGAAGGGAAAAAAAAAAAAATAAGGAGCTGCAGGTTTGGAGCAAATTACCCATGCTTATTTATTCAGAGACGTCGCCTCATAGAGCAACCAACCCCCTGGGTCTTCTCACAGGCCCGAGCGAGCGCCAAATCGCTTTGCTGCTTGGAAAGAGAGAAAAACGACAGAGAATAAAAAGGAGAGAGAAGAGAGAGGGAAATGTAATGTTTTCCAAGAAGTGGTTAACAGAATGAGGACTGAGGTGACAGATAAGAGGAGGGTCGGGATCAGAGATGAGGTTGAGATACAGCAAGAGAGGAAAGGAAAAGAAGAGAGAGGAAAAAGATGGAGAAGTGAACATAAAGGGAAGATGACCAAAAAAAGAAAAGAGAGGAAAAGAGTTTTTTTGGGGGGGGAGGAAAGTGATCAGAGCATCAGATCAGAACGATAGTTAGCTCGAGCCTCGGAGGGAGGGAAACGAGAGGAGGAGAGAGATTGGAGGAGGTGTGGTGGTGCTGATGGAAACTAACAAGGGAGGCGGCGAGGAGGGGTGGAGGGGCTGGCTGAGCGTCTCCCAGGGGTCTCAGAGGGAGAAGAAGATGGCTCGGCGAGTGCACCCCCCGCAGAGAAACTCAACAGGGGGTCAGCTTTTTGTTTTGGAAAGAAAAAAAAAAACAGAAAAGCTCCCCACCACTCTCGACAGTAAGAGGCGAAAAACAGAGGCACATACACACCATGTTTCAGCTGGTGGAGGAGCTTTGTTCAGGGAGTTGGGGGGGCTCTTTCTAATTCAGGCTCTCATTTCCCACCCCCACAGTCACACACTTTCACACATGCAAATATAGATATACAGTACAATCGGAAAGTAGGACAATGATCTGTTTCTCATTGTTTTGGCTCTCTACTCCCAACAATGTCAACCTTGTCTCCTACAAAATGTGTTTAGGCTACTTATTGTTTTGTTAAATATGTTCTGGAGGAAATGATGCTGGATTACATTTACTAACACTGCTTTCCAATCCAGGAAGTTTTTATTATAGATTAATAGTTTTTTGAGCTATGAAATGTCAGAAAATGTTCGAAATTGTCAATCAGTGTTTCCAAAAGCTCAAGGTGACATCCTCAGATGTCTTCTTTTGTCCCAACCAACAGTCCACAACCCAAAGATACTCAGTTTCCTTTATAGGAGTCTAATGAAACCAAGAAATATTTACATTTGTGAGATTGAAACCAGAGAATTTGGACTTTTTTTTCTTCAAAAAAGACTTGGTCTGAAGTTAGAAGAAGGTCATGCTTTTAGTTAAAGATAAAAATCAACATTTCTGCATCTCATACTTCAACTTATGTTTTCAATATGTAGCAAAGACCGTGACCTTTCTCAAACCTTAAGTCTAGGGATATTCAACATTTTTCTTATTGACAAAAAATCCCATGAAAAGTCCAAAGCCAACATCGAACTGGACACCAACAAGTACTGTGTGTGTATCCAAAGGCTGATACGATTTATTCCTCTGTGCCGTAGAGCTCCACTGTCGTCCAAATGTCTTAAAAACATGTTCCGTTATTACGATGAGCACAGACACTTAAATACTCACTAGAGTATAATGAGTATAAAGAATAAATGTCTGTTAATCTGCAGCTGAAATTAGTCCCCCAAAATGCACTATTTACTTATTTTAATGTTTGCTAAAAAACTACAGTGCCAAATTGATGTATCCTTTTACAAAAATAAAAAGTATATCTGTGACCCTTTTTTTGTTTGTTTGTTTTTAAGATTTACATCTTCAGTAGGAACAAAACGAGCTTGGAGCTGAGAGCAATAGACAGAGTAGGAAAGCTGGAAATTATTGAAAGATACATGTGGTTTACACATCGTCGGTTTTGGTATTTTCATGGCATTTGTTGACAATAAGAAAAATCCATAACCACATATGCTTTATACGAGGGCAGCATATATTGTAATTGAAATAAATATAATACACTGACAATGACCTTTTTGCGGATAAAGTATGAACATTTTATGTTGGCAGTGAATAGTTTGCAGGTATGTTTGCTATAAATCTTCATCTTAATCTGAGTGGTATTTGCTAATGCTGTATATGAAATTAAATGTTATAGGACATGTTTTGACTGTGAAGTTAAAGGACTAATTGTCAGCTTTAAGGGTGTTTGAGGTTGTTTACATCCATATTTGGCGAATAATACTCGATACCCTTGGAGGTGTTATGCACAAAAAGGGTTATAATATTTTTACAAGTTCATAAAATGTGAAGCTGAAATGTTAAATGTTTTAACCTCAAAGACATTGTTTCTTTTTAAACTCAGTGTGCTCGAGTACAGTGCCGAAACAAAAGTGTCCATATGTACAGTACATGCACACCCACAAAAATCCCCTCCCCTCCCCTGTTCAGCCTCCTGAGGAGCACTTTAATGTGGATCTGGAGCAGATTAGCAGGCTAAAGCTAAATTCTGTAATCACTGTGATGGGCTTAAACAAAACTGAGAAGGGGTCTCCTCAAGGTTAAACTGATTGCTGTCTTTTTCAATTAATTCGTCAGTGTTCATTCAGGCAGTCAGCTTTTTTTTTTTCTCTCTGTCCCCCTGTTTTATTGCAAGATGTTCAGGTATTGATTCGGATGGCAAATGCGGCAAACTGTGTGTAAAAGTCTCCCTTTTTATTCAGTCATTTTTGTCTGTAACTGAGTCTAATGTACATATAAAACAAGTGGAAAAATCTGCATGGGAAGTAAAAAATACTTGTCACCAATTCAAAACAACTTTTCTTACGTATTTTCTTCAAAAAAATATATATTATGATGCAACAATTTGTCTTATTCAGTCTTGTTTTAAGATAAAAGTGCTTATTTTGACAGAAATTCTCAAGACCAAATGCGTTTTACTGCAATGGTAGCTTTTTTTCTCACCTGTTTTCAAGAAAATAAGGTTTTTATGAGCCAATTATAAACAACTCTACTCTCTCAACTCCTACACAATGTCAACACTTATGGTGAATTTATGAAATACTTATGTTTTGATCAAGCGATTTCACGAGGAGTCATTTATATTAAATGATGAAATGACCTGATATGATGGAGATTTTTTGCTGCAATTAACTGAAGTGGTTAAAAAAGATGCGTTGGTATCTATATATATAATTTAGTTGATTCACACTATTAAGGCTGTGATTCTGCATCATGAAAATGACACTCAACATTGTGAGATTCACCAAAAACTTTAGCAAAGTGCTGTTAAGTCACACCCGACACCCATCAATAAGTAGTTTGTCCCTGACATGATTTGAAAAGTGAAAATATTTCTTTTTCTCTCCACCTACTTCCTTGTTATTTAATCAAATGTCTTTGTAGATTCAAAGGCAGGAAAAACATGAAGAGTACAAAAAGATTAAATATCTTTACTGATAGAAAGACAAACAAAAAGCGACGGCTTGGAGAGAAGCCCATCACTGTTTTTTTGTGCTGTTTTTGTGCCAGCTCTCTTTAACTTATTTATGATTCAGGGGACTCACAACAGCAAACTGAAGGGGGAATTTAAGGAAGAAAGACAACAAAAGAGAGGTTAAAAACCAAGAATCAACTCAGAGGATCGGTTGGAGTCAAATGGAAGTAGAGTGGGGAGGAGGAGAGGAAATGTTTTGCTCCATAAGTCCTTCAAGGTGATCAGATGAAAGAAAAAAAAAAAAAAAGACCTGATTGTGAGAGTGATAAAAAAGAAAAAGGAAAAAGGGGAGGAAGGAGAAGAGAGAGTGGGGTGTTTCCCTGAGGCGTAGATGTGTTTGTGTGTGAACTAATCTCTCTCTCTCTCTCTCTCTCTCTCTCTCTCTCAAACACACACATACACACACACACACACACACTCCCTCCCTCTCTCTCTCAGTCACTCAGTCAGTTGCAACAACACGCTCACCGAGGTCGGCAGCACAAAAGCAGAGTCGCTCTCTTAACCGCTTGCACGCACACACACACGCACATATCCTCTCACACACATACCACACACACTCAGACACTCGACACACACCTCCTCAGCGGCTCCCGGGGAGCTGAAACAAAACTGACGAGAGGAAGGAAGCAAAGGAAGGAGGAAAGAAGAGAAAGAAGAGAAAGAGACAGCAGGAGAAGAAGAGAAGGAGAATTGAAGAAGAAGAAATAAAAGAAGAAGAAGAAGAGAAAAAGACTGCTGCTGATCCTAAGAGAAAATAAAGACACATTTTTGGAAAGCATCATTCAGGTAAGACCTCTTTTTTTATCTTTTCCATTCACTCCTTATCTTCTTCATCATGAAGGCACACATAAAGTACACACAGTACATCACAGACAATATTTACATAAACTTCAATGTGTCCTTACCTTGAACATTATGTTGAAAAAAAAAAAAAAAACAGTGGAAAGTCTCACTTGATGCTGTGCAAAGTGACTGAACCTTTACTTCAGAGTTAACCTCATCTACCTTCACTCTCCGGAAGCGATTGACCTCCTTTCTCTCCGTATAAGTTCATAAATTCACACGTTTTGGGGAATTTGTATTTTCTACTTGTCAGAGAGTACAGTAGAGATGCAGTGTGGCGGTTTGAAGTCACAAACGCTTTTCGTTCGTGCAACACAGGAAGAGAGAGATGTGCGGTAAATGTAAGCTTGATTGCATTCACCTGTATAGAAGCAAATGATGAGGTCTTTTTTTTTGTGTGAGTTTGCATGTGCATTCAAGCATTACATAACATCAGAAACGAGATTGAGTTATAAGGGAAGTGAAAGCAAAAGGAAATTTATTTTTTAGGAGGATGTATCTCTGTTTGGTGAGGATAACCACCAACATCGGCACTTGTTCGTTTTGGTCCTGTGCCAGGAATCAAAAGAAGACGTTACCTTTGGACTTTAAAACAAGACTAAGAGTCAACAGCCACGTTAGCAGCTCTGTGTGGCTGTAATCCTTTACCCTTGTAAAGAAAACCAAACTGTTAGATAGATAAAACATTCAGTCAAGGCAATTCATCAAATAGTTGTTGAGATATTTCAGTCTACACTAAAGTGATAACCATTAAAAAGAAGGTCAAATCCTGGCTTGAGATATTTGGAGCTTAAAAAAAGAGCTTTTTCTTTAACTCTTATTTACTCTTATATTTGTCTTATTGGTTGATATGATCTATTATGTCACCTTTACTGTTTTACCTTAGGTAGATAGTTGTAATTTAATGTCTCCCTGAGCTAAACTACTAAACTAATCTATAAAAAATATTCTATCTACATACCTACAGCATGATTAAGCTGCACTGCAAACACATGATTGCTAAAACAAGGTGATAATTCATTGCCAGCACCGCTAATCATGACACTCCCACATGACTAATTGGTTAAATAATCCCGTTCCATGGAAAACAATACCTACTCAGGAGCGTCAGAGGAATTTAAACAGACTGTGAAATGACGAAACAACAGGAGCCGATCCAGGTCAGACAGGCTGCGAGGAGACAGACGTAGAGCGTGTTTACTGTTTTTGACCTTCACTGTGTTCATAAAGACTTGATGTAAGCAGAGGAGGAGAAAGAGGGAGAGAGGAGATGAAGAGAGAGAAAAAAGGATGAATGGAGTCATTGTCTGGTCTGTATGCATGCGTGTGTGTGTGTGTATATATGTGTGTGTGTGTGTGCTGAATGAGGGGGGCGTGTTTTGTGCCTCAAAACAAACTATGAGCAATCTGTGTCATGTGAGAGGTTAATGCTACACCAAGATGTGGCTCATCTTGTAAACAAAGAGATCACATTAAATTACTGTATAACCCAGTAATCATCAGTGAACCATTCATGAAAATAAATACTGTTTTTGTATCTCTATACTGTAACAAATAAAGAAAACACATCGGGTTTACAGGCAGTCATGTGTTTTATGTTAGTGAGTTTCTTTTAAAGGGGACATATCATGCTTTTTGTCATTTTCTGTCATTTTTATATTGTTATAATGTTGGATGTTAAACTTGGCGGTGAACATATGTAAAAATGTTCTTTGCAAGTCAAAACCCCAAAACCCAGGACTTCAGTCTGCTCTGAACGCTCTGTTTGCAATATTACCTCTACTTCCTCCTCGTGATGATGTCATATCGTCCGCACATGCCCACAAACAGCGGTCTGTTCTGTAGTCTTTGTCGCTAAGGTTGTTCCACGAGTTCACGCATATTTCAGATCGGATTTAGGCTCGAAACATGTACAGATGTATTTGAGAAGTTTACATTTTGAAGTAAAGAACGAGAAAAAGACGTGAAATCCTGTTACTGTTGTTTATTTACGTAAACCTCTGCATCCGCTGAAGTCAGCTGAGGAGCAGCTTCCTAAAGCTGGCCAATCAGAACAGAGTATTCAGTTTGCAATCTGCAACCTAGATGCCACTAAATCCTACACACTGCTCCTTTAAGAAGTAAAGAAGAACTGGCATGAGCTGGTCAACTTTAGCTGACTTTAAAGGTCAGGATTTTTCTCTACTTCTTCTTTATTGACGTAAAGAAATAATTACAAATTCTTCCATCTCAAAATGATCATACATGATCTTATGGTTAAAGGAAGAAAAATCAAAAACTCAGTGCTCGCTGCAGAAAATCCAAAGAAAAATGACATCACAGGTCTTCACTCGTAAAACAAACTACGAGCAAAAATGTTGAGCGCATTTAATCAAAAATGTCAGCATAAATAATGTGCAATGGTCATCATGGATCATTTCAAATCTTTTGGATTAGATTGGATTATTGGATTTTTTCAGTTTTATTGATTTTTTTTAATAAGGTACTATTATGTTGCCAAAACCAACAAGTCCTGCAAAGGAAATGACAAAATATGTCGTTAGTCGATGCTCTCCAAAACAACACAGAAAAGTTTACCCAACTGACGCATCATTGATCATTGTATGATGTGAAAACACTGTGGTTAAAGTCTGGTTAGGTCTAGACAAAAAAAAAACACTATAGGGAAGAGTGTGGTATGACATCTTTGTTAGCTGTTGCAACAGACTTGAAACTTTAGTATTACAGTATTTTCCGGTTTTGAATGATTCAAATGAAAGACATCAAATTCAAGATTGTTTCAACAACAAAGGAGCCATTTAACTCTCCTGAGAGAGCATGTAGCAGTGACTCATACATGCATTATTTCTTAGAACACATAAAAATGTAAAACCTGAGTTATATCACACTTCAGAAAAGTTAAAGTGCTCCACAAATACCAAAGCAAAAGAGGAGCACAAACCACAAAAGCAATTAAACCCAAAGACTGTAAACAGGCGAATCAAGTACAAAGTGATTAGAACATAAAACACTGTCGATAAAATACAGACGAGCAAAACAGCAACAATAAACGTTCCACCTCAAACAGATTTTATGTTTTTTCGGGGCTTTTTTTTTGCTCCTTACTGTTTCCTGTTTACCTCTGAACAGAATCAGTTTAAATTCCAGAAAAACTGATTAAGATTATGTATTTAGGAAGCTTTGCCATCTGAGCTTCGCAGCTACAAATCCTTGTCGAGACAAATTCTAATTCTGCAGAGAACGGTTACCCCAGAGCCCTGCAGAGGAAGAAACAGTACTGTAGGTTTTTTTTAAAAAAAAAACAAAAAACTGCACTCAGATACATTTTCTGTTAAAAACAAAGAGAAAGACAGAAGGAGATACTGAGTAGGAGTGGAAGATGGAGACAGTGACGATCGAGCATTTGGGACAAATCAGCAAAGTTCGATGGAAATATGGTGAGACAGCATGAGCAGGAGCAATTTGGATCAAAAGTAAAAATGGATTTTTTAGAAAATTAGGGACATGGGACAATTCGAGAGCGAGATAAGAGCCTGAGAGCGACACCGACAAAGACATTGTGTCAAATCTAGTGGCGATGGTTTGACGTGTGTGTGTGTGTGTGTGTGTGTGTGTGTGTGTGTGTGTGAGGGGGTCTCTGCCACCTTGGTAGCAGAGTACATTATGGCTGTTTGGGCACATTAAGGGGCATTAGCTGGAGGAGCAGTCCTGAATAATGCATGGTCTTTATTTATGAGCAGAGTGCATACGTCCTCTGAAGCGCACTGAACCGGGGCACGTACGCACGCATGCACACATACACACAAACACACACACACACACAAAAGCGATTCCCTTTTCATGCACTTTCTTACATGCTGTCAAAATCATGAAATTGTGCAAATTGGCATTGTGCGTATGCATATGTTTGCGTGAGAAAAGGCATGACCTCACGCAAGTGTGTGTAATTTGTCTGTGTTGTGTGACTAACAATATCTTTGAGACACCTCCAAATTCTTATCAACAACAACAACATAAAAAGATAACAGAAGACGGTCGGTATGCTCTGGTTTATGGTCCTTAAAGACGATATAACATGCTTTTTGTGATTTTCTGTTATTTTGACACTGTTATGATGTTGGATGTCTATGTTAAACATGATCAAAGTTCCTAAACTTAAGGTGAACTTATAAAAAATGCTCCCTGAAAGTCAAAAGACAGGGCTTCAGCCTGCTTTGAACACTTCCTTTACAATGTTGCCTCTACTTCCTCCTCGTAGTGACATCAGATTGTTTGTGCATGCTCACAAATGACCGTCCCTTCTGTAATCTTTGTTGCTAAGGTGGTTCCATTGGTTGTTTGCATTGACTACTACTGTTTGTTGACGTAGCCTCCTGAGCTGCCAGAAGTCTGCCGAGGTGCAGTTTCCTGAAGATAACCAATCACAAGAGAGTGAGCTCATCAGGAAGGTGGAGATAAGAGGGGATAAAATGGCCTGTTTCAGACAGAGGCTGAACTGAGGGGCTACATAAAGAGCCAGTATAAGACAAATAACACATTTTTGAAACTGTAAATCATATAAAGATATTCCAGTAGAGCCCATGAATATAAATATAGACCTGGAAAAGTGCATGATATGTCCTCTTTAAGTCTAACAGGGCAGCCAATGAGCCCATTAATGTCTCATACACACACACACACACACACAAACTCACGCAATGCACTTACAAGAGAGTCGTTTTCAGATGACTTCAGACAATCAAAACTTTTAAGCGTCATTTCTACGATTGCCTCCTCTCAAAGTTTTATCACGGTGTGCTGAATTTGCCTGTCTCATCCCTTGCTTAACAGTTTTGTTCCCGAGTGAAACACCGTTTGACATCTACTCGCACAGAAATTACTGCTGGCATGAAAGAGAGAGTCACATCAGTAGCTCATCAGCAGGACCCTATTTTTTAACAAAGTAAAGATGATTTAAGGCGGGTTTGACAATGCTCTACTTTTCCATTAATGTGAGGTAACTTTATATCTATTTTTTGTTAATCTAAATGTACAAAAATCTACTTTTTGCTTATATTTCAGAAATATCCCAGCCAGCTTACCTTTGCTGCTCTAGAGGTTCTCTATGGGTTTAATGACCATGTGTTGTTTTACATGTTTTAGTTAACTATAAACAGATTATATTTCATTTTACTGCTGACTACTTTTTACCTTCTAGAGGCAATGATTTCAATTTACATCAGTGTAATTTTATTTAGTTCACTCAGGTGCTACTGCTTGAGAGCTGGCATGAAAATGATCAAATTTACCAGCATGTTGTTGAAAAATTAAACCTAATAATACACATTTATTCATCACTTGAGTTATGAGGTTGCAGTTCTGCAGACTCTCAAGCCTTGAATTTGTTTTCCCACCAGAAGTGAAATACACCAAATACAAATAGGAGAAAATTTCATTACATTCAATTCACAAGCTGCATTATCACAAGACAATAATGTAATTTTGGCAATGAATCAATAACAACAAAGCTGACTAAATCTCCAGCTGTATTTTTTGGGATCTAAAGTGAGTTTCATGCCTAAACTCAACTGAGAATAAAGGCTGCCTGCAAGTTGTATTTAATGAGATAAAAAAGAAGTTAAAACTGTGGTATGTTCCTTTAAAGTCTTTAATAATGGTCTTATTTAGGATGTAGTGTTGTCTAATGGATTGTGGCCATGTGCTCAGGAGGTCAGTGTTAACTGTGTTTGTAAAACCTTGGAGTATAGTTCATCAGCCTGGCAGCAGCCTGCACACACACACACACACACACACACACACACACACACACAAACACAAACACAAACACAAACACAAACACGTAGACTGTCGAGGTTGTCACACCTCAGCCGCTCTGAGTCAAGGTGACAAGAATTCCTGGTGGCAGGCAGATGGAAGGAGCCAGCAAGACCCCACCTTTGTCCACACACACACACACACACACACACACACACACCATCATTATACCATTGTGTTATTATGGTCCCTTCTGTTTTCTGGCCAAAACCTGCTGGCGTGAACCTGCCAGCATCCTCTGACAGCCTGCCCAGCTGAACTGTGATTTCATTCACAGGTAAACTCCAGTGAGAACGACAGAATCTTAAACTCTGCCTTAAGGCTCCTTTACACTGAGCGCTTTTGGGATGTCTCAGATGAAAGTTGATAATCTTGAGAGAAATGTGGTAAAATCTTTGGTCTTCAATCCAGAACAGTGGTCCTAGATCCTAGACAGCCTGAGGCAAAATTATTGCAGCGTCAGAAATTTAAGACCAAATTCTCAGAATGTGAAATGAAACGGAAAAAAAAGAAGTTTGTGTGAGTTTGCTGTATTTTCCCAAACATATGAAGAATGAAGCAAGCCGAGGACAAACCACTGCTTCACTTTTTTTTAGCGCTGTAATTCATCATGCATTTTTTGCATAATCTGACAGCCTCAAATTGATGTCATAAAGTCTGACACAGATGGTGATCAAGATTTATTACATGCGTCTCACACATTACGACATGCAATAAACTTACATGATTGTCACAGTCTGGAGAAGCCTTTAGAGGAATACTCTACGCTAAAAATTGATCCTTTGAGTATCAAACACCACCACTTGTAGGCTTGAAATGTGGCCTAGAAACGTTTGCAGGACGCCAACACAGACCCAGAGTCAAAACTAAAAGTTTAAACTAAGGTTTAGATTGCTGGTTCCTGTTATGTGTCAGATACATTTCATCATACATTTGATATCTTAAGCTGTTTGCTGTTTGTTAGCCACCAAAAACTGTGGTGTTTTTGCAAACCACAAAGATTACGGATCTAAACTGAATCTTTGGGTTTCTGTTTCTGTTTCAATAAAATAACATATCAAAGCTTCCATGAACACTTCTCTCATTGGTCCTTATGGTTAAATGCCAATAAATTGCCAAATATTCTCTTCCTGTTGCAGCTTTAGAGCTATGAGGAGGTGACAACAGGTGCAACAGATATGAAGTATATTAGGCAGAGAGATTTATTGTTCTGCAGCAGTGGTTTGACATTTTGAATCCATTGTAACTGTTGTGAATCTATGAAGTTGTCCTTCATGAAGAAGGACGCTGCAAACTTTTCACTGCTTTTCAAAACTACAGGTATTTGACACTGAAGAGAGAGATCATCTGTGGAGTATTACTTTAAATCTAAACTAGCACTTTTTGAAATGTGGTTACAGGCCAAAACAAACACTTTGAAGGTCGAACACTCATAAACATAGCAACTATGACAGGAACTCTTTCGCCATATTTCAGCTATATTAATGATATGATACTGCATTTATTCCTGGAGGGAAAGTTCTTTTTGCTTACCCTCCTGCACGCAGAGTTCAGAGGTCAGCTACTGAACAGCCACCCAGAGGCTGGCAAGGTTTGAGTTCTTTAGCTAAAGGGCACATCGGCAGCGTTATATTTCTGTGAGCACACTGTACTGGATTCTAGCCAAGGTTTCAGGCTGAAGGATGATCTTCCCACTCACTATGAATATCATCACTCCACCTGAGTGGAATGCTGATACAGAGCGACTTAGAAAAAGTGGATATAGTGCGCTAGAAAATCTTACAGTATTTACAAATGTGTACTCTTTTGTAAAGACAAGAAGTAGAAATGTTTGTTAATTTATCAGATTTTCTTTGTGTGATTATTTTATTTATCTTTGCATGAATATATCCACAGGTGGATGCATAACAGATCACTTAAGTATACCAACCACATGGTGTATTACACCATACCTGCAGAGTATCTCTCCCGCCCTTTCATGAACCCAATCCACAAGACACTACATTACAAATTATTCCCAACACATCTACTCAAGTATGAGTATGCATGTATGTACTGTACACCTCACATCCTTAGAAGAAGGGAAAACAATACTAGCGAAAAACGTAAAAAAGCAAAAAAACAACATATGTCTGCATATCTACATATGCATGCATGTGCACATGCACATCAGAAGCCCATATAAAACATATGTGTGCAGTATCTGTATATAAAATACAAAACAATGTATTACACGTTATTCCCAATACATTTACTCAAGTATAGATGTGTGTATGTTCAAACAGGAAGAACAGGACTCAGAAATAGACAAGAAAAATTCAATAAATACATAAACAAAACAAAACATACAGACATTAAAAGACAGACAGAAAAAGCAGAACAGAAAGATCTGATAACAAGGGAGACTAAAAGAAAAAAAAAACTTTTATTTGTTTCATACTTCAGCTTCCACTGCACTTAAACTGCTCAGATATACAACAAATACTTCTCCCATTGACTGAAAAAAACATCAGTTTAGCACACACGTACCCACAACATCATCAGATCATCAAATTTTATTAAAAACCCAGTAGGTGTTGTCAATCTATGATGTGGTATTGAATTCCATTTTATATTCCACAACTGTTTTGATGGTTTTCGTTATGTGTTTTAATGCCAAACTGCCAAAAATCCACATTATAGGTAAAACACTAAATATTTCACATTTTGGGGGGATTTTTGTCATCTTGGCCGTGACAGAGGTCGAATTTAAGTAACAACTAGCATCCTTCACACATGCCCATACAAGTCAAACCCTTGTCCCGTCCTATTAACAGACTCCTGGTGTCCCGCCAATTAAAATCAATCAACCCAATCTCCCACATATCGACCTGCTCCATACAGTAACAAAGTCATTAAAGCAAAGTCCTGGCCCGCTCCCAAAATTTAAGATAAAAGTATCAAAGCAAGGTCATGGAAGGTAAACCGATAGACTCCAGAGGGAAGAGCAACGCTTTAGAGATTTGCGGGGTGACCTTGATGGATTCCAGACAGTCAGAGGGAGCTCAAATCGCAAGCCGGGTGGCGATATGTGTTTGTGTGCGTGCGTGTGTGAGGTTAGTGATGTCTCTCATTAATTTCCAGTCGCAGGGAGGGCCTGAGGATTGTGTGTGAGTTGTGGTGTGACGGGGAGGAAGGAGGTGGTGTGTGGGGGTTAAGTAGGAAGGCAATAAAGCCATTTAAGAGTCATAAAGTGCTTGGTCAATCAAAACCACCCCCTGCTAGGGACCTCATGTCCTCGACTGTGTGTTCATGTGTGTGTAAATGTGATGTTGCGGGTACACGTTCGTGCATATGTGTGTGTGTGTTCGTGTGAATGTGAGAAAAAGAGCGACAGAGTGCATGTAGTATGTGTTTTTGTGTATGTGGGAGAGTGAGGTTGTGCTTTCATGTGTGCCTGTGTGTGTGTGTGTGTGTGTGTGTCTAATGTGTGTGTATGTGTCGACTGAGGGGGTGAGCGAGCCAGTCTGGAGAGTCAGTGGGATACTGGGCACAAAGCGAGAAAGAAAGGGAGAATGAAAGAAAGGATGCACCACCAGTGGAGCTCTGTGAAAACGGCAACACAGCAGATGCAGTGATTAGGTATAATTTGTCCGGCTACATATGTGCATGTGTGTGTGTGTGTGTGTGTGTTACATGTGCATGTATTTGCCCCTACGTCTACGCCTCTGAGTCATTTGTAGCCACTGCAGGATTCTGTCCATTATGCACTTCCTATTTGGCTTGCAGACACATTTTTTGCAACTGTTTAAACTGTCAAATTAAAGAATCTAAAGTGGCCTGCGAGCTAAAATGTGCAAACAGTACGTTATCACACAGTTATGTCTAAAAGCTCAAACGTCCTAATGATCCAAAGAAATTGCCTCCCTTATCTGGTGACTTTCTGCCTTTTAATGGATTCGTTGGCAAATGCATGTCTGTTCGCCAAGCATAAATATGCAGAAGCAATACCTATACAGACAAAAAGGAATGAGAAACAGCCCCTAAGCATAAAAAGTGAGAATGAAAATATGATAATCATTAAATAATATACATTGTTAGCATTATGTGCTCTACAGTATGTTGATGCACATAGTCAATGGAGTATATTTGTAAAAGTACACTCATGTTATTAGCTTTAGCGTTTTACATAGAAAACTAACAAAGTATTTAAAGCTGTAATAATTCATTTTTGGCCACAAGGGGTGAGAAAAGCACAGTTCAGCACCATATCCTTGACTTATAAAGCTGTTATAAGTAACATGTTAGCAAACAGTAGTCTACTTACTCATCCAGCAGACACAGAGAAACATTAGCATTCATTTTCAGTCCTGTTTCTGGCCACCTTGTAAACATATGTCCAACATTCATGGTCCTTTTAGGATCTTGTTTGGTCTCCACCAACTCCTGAACTTCTTGCTAAATGCTCGACTCTGTTTACCAGTCACTCAGTAATAAAGTTGGCTTGTGAGAGCTTGATTTAGAAGAAAGAGCTGCCTGTGAGTGTTGAGACTGAACTACGGGACTGCATTGAGGTTGGGATCCTGCAGGTCCCACAGGACCCAACGCAGATCTCGCGGTTTTAACTTTGCCGTGGGTGAGAGTAGGCGGTCAAAAAATAAACTGCGGGTTCCAGGATTTAGCTGGTGCTAATCAGAAGGATGGCCTTAACAGATGAAGTTGGAAAGAATATTGAAGCAGGTCATTACAATACTAAAGCAAAGCAAGGAAAGTCTCACATTTGGACAAATTTCTCACTTGTTACTGAAAAAGTATTGATCTACAACGGGCACAAATCTGGCTCCTCTGGGTTGAGGTGACGTGTCTGTTCCATTCTAGTCAAAGTAAGCTCCCCTTCAAAGATAAAGCACTTCTTCCTGCACATATTAAACAAGAAACTATTGAGAAATGTGTCGCACTTTGCTGTAGAGACATTCGGCCATATGACTTTGTCACTGGGAAAGGCTATGTTGACATAATTCAACACGCCCCACGCATGGCTCTATAGTGAACCATATAATAGTAAATATGCCTTAAAACCAAAAGATTAGCTAAAGAAGGCTAAAAGGCTCAATAGAGCTGCAGAGTATAATTTGCTGTAATTTCAACAGTATAAGTAACCCTTTCACATTACAGAGTTATTTGATTCAGTGTTTTAGTATTTGCATATTAAAAAAAAGAGTGAAAACACATAAAAATTCTAAAAAATCACAAAATATAAAAAAGTTTTTGCGCTTGGCTGTGGAGGAAAGGTTGGCTCATTGATAAAAGCAAAATGCAACAAAGTTCCATGGAAACAGATGTAGTGATTAAATCATGATCTACATAAAGCATGTAATTTAAACATCCTCTCACATTTCTGCTCCACTGAAGAGATGAAAAACTGCAGCAGACAAAAACATCCGTGTGGAGTGACGAGGAGACTGTAACACTCTTCAAATTAATACATCAAACAAACAGAAATGTCATATTTCCATAATATTTTCTACACTATTTTCACAGTTTGACTTTGACTGGCGCTCTTTTAATTGCCATCTTGTTGCACCTGCTTCTTTTAAAATGGTTTAATGGCCCCAAGAAGAAAAATAGCGCCACCAGCTGTTTATCTTGATGAACCAACTCTAAATATTTGCAAAATGTCAGTGGATGGAAATCTGACAATCTTTCAAATTTGCACTAATTTGAATGGAAACCTAACTTATGGCTATGTTTTTGTAAGTTTGTAAATAAAAAAAAAAATCACATATCAAAAATATTGACTGATGCAGGTCCAATGCCTACCAGGAAACTCTGTTAATAAACTGTAAACTGTATGTAACATTCCCGTCTAGCACAGCACAGACTACCCAAACACAAATTTGTATTCTCCAAAACAAAAGCTAGAAGAGAGGCAAAGATCAAATGTTAATTCCAGCTCTCCCTGATGACTCAGCACTCACTTGTTGATGTTTGTGTTTTAATCTTGAAACGTCAGTAGGAAAATGTGACAAAAACAACACTAATATGCGGCTGACTGACAGCGGGGAGTGAAGCCCTCCTGCTGCTAAGTTCACTTCACCTGCATAAACATCAGATTTTACGATGAGAGGCGAAAAGCTGAGCGATGAAAACATCAATGCATCGTCTCTGACATGTTAATTTGGGGACAACTTCTGCTGAACTTAAGGCAAAATGTCAGATTGTGAAACCTACTTTATTACATTTCAGTTCACCTCCTTGGAAAACAGCCTGGATTCATCGAGGACATGAGGGACACTTGATTTAAAGTGCGATTTAAACCAGTAAGACTGGTGTATTTTTGTAGCATTGCAAGGCAGGGTGTCTGTTTCTCTGCATGTCTGTGTTGTCTTTGGGGCTGAACATTTGAGACACCAATCAGACTAATCGTTCATTTTGGACAACAAAGCCACCAGCAGCCGGTTTTGTTTATTACTGTCGCTGTAGGGCACTGTTTGGCTTTAACACCACACCAACTGTGGCATCATCTGTAACCGCCGCCACCCTCCTCTATCCCCCTAGCTCTCTCTGCAGCTTCTCTCACTCTTTCTCGGTTTGTCCATCCTTCCCAGCCTCCCCCCTTTCAATAATCCTCTGTCCCTGGGGTCTGCTGCCCAGGTGAGAGGGATCTAAACAGTCGTTGCCATAGTAAGCTGCCAGCGGGAGTCCAAACACACCTGATAATGCAGGTACATCATTTCTTTCTGTTCGTCTGTCCCTCTCTCCTCTTCATCTGTCACTCACTTTCCACTCTTCTTCCTCCAACCCCCAATCCTCTTTCATTACATAAACACCATCTGCCTTTCTGTCTCCTGTTTTTGTTTTTGTTTTCCATCAACTGTCCTGCCTGTACAGTATGTAAAGTAGAAAAAATACAGTTCAGGACCCAGATAATGTTTGGGCTCGCTGGCCCGTGATAATATTGACCAGACACAACTTGCCCGCCCCCATCTGTCAGCTCGCTCTCGTTCCAGACGCCTTTATGCACACAAGCGTGACACTCACACACGAGCAGACGACATTGAATTCACCCGAAAAAACAAGTCGATGGTGTCTGTTGCCCCGGAGCTGCTGACCTCGCCAATGTGCCAAGAGGGACGCACACAAATCCTACTATCCCACATCCCCCCTAAATACCACACACACACACACACACATACACACACATACACACAACTGTCCGGCACCCCTCGAGTGTCCCGCTTTCACTCGGTGACAGTCGGGTTAAATCCACTCTGACGGGTCAGACTCCTCTCACTGTCAGGCCAAGCTGTCGGGGCTACTGTCACTGTGAGAGAGCCCACATATGTTATTTCTGTGTCTGTGTGTGAGTGTGTGTGAGCGAGTGAAAGTGAGCGAGTGTGTAAACAAGGATGGCAGCAGGTTGGGTACGGATGTGAATGAGGCACAGTGTGTGTGTGTGTGGTCTGTGATGCTGCAGTAATTAGAATGATGCATTACTCCTCATCAAAGCATTAAGATTTCCCTTCATCAGAACTAAAGGGTTTAGCCAAAAAGTATGTGGACTGGGGTGTGTACCAAATGTAGAAGATTTTGTGGGCTAAGCAGAGGAATGTGTTCTCTGATTAGTCTCAAGAAAAGGTTGTCTTCTTTGGATTACCGTAATGCCGTGTGATGCTCCTGTTTAACTGGGAAATTATGTCATTATGACTTACTGTATTTGAAACGTTGCTAAACTTGTTTTGCAAATTAAAAGTAGAATTAGTAGTTAGAAGTTTTGGGTAGTGATCAAAAGAATGACATCGCAGATACAAGTGGCTCAAGTCTTAGAGAGCTTGGACATCTGGAGGGAACTCAGAGTTTAGCTGCTGATCCTTCAGATCGAAAGGAACCAGCTGGGGTGATTTGGAATTGGGCATCTAGTTCGGATGCCTCCTGGCTGGTGTGCGTTCAACTGGTAGGAGACCCCGGGGCAGATCCAGAACGCTAAGAGGGGTTTTATATCTCTTCTGGCTTGGGGAGGTCTCGTGTCTCCCAGCAGGAGCTGGAGGATGTTGTTTGGGAAAAGGACGTCTAGGTTACCTTATTCAGTCGGCTGCCATTGTGACCCAGTCCCGGATAAGCGGCGGAAAATGTTTACTGCATGAAAGTTTATTGAAATAAATTAACAGATAAATGAAAAGCATATACCAAGCATGAAGAAGGTGCTGCTGTAGCAGGGAGAGAGAGAGAGACAGCTGAACAAAGGGGCTTGGCAGTACAGGTTGAGCCCATGAGCCAGTGTTGGTGCCAGCCGATCAGATGGTCAAACTGGCGCAGTGGACAGGAAACACAAAAATAAAACAGGAGGAAGACACCATAGAGATAGATTAAGGGAGAAGGAAAGTGAAAGAGACAAATCATATACCTGGCTCAGGGAATGAGCGAGCATTGTCATGCAGACAACCCCTCTCTCCCACCTCTCTGAATCCAAATGACATGAACTGGGCCCTGTGCCAGGTGTGCCATGTAAACAAACAGACACATACATACACAGACAAGACATGCTGACATAAGTGTGGAGTGTGTGCCGGCGGCAATGCCCTGACACTTAGGCCAAAAGCCTTTTTAATTTTAATTTTAATATGCACACTCCTAGTATATGTGCTTTGGTTTTCTGTCTCTCGCTCTCTCTCTGTCTCTCTCTCACTCACACACACACATACACATTTCTGCAGAGACATCTTGCTTTTTTATGCATGCATGCATGCATACACACGTACACACACACACACACACACACACACACACACACACACACACACACACGCACACACACACAAAGATTCCTTTGATAAACTGGATTTCCTAATCAGACTCCCCCCTGCGCACTTTCCGATAAAACAACAGTAGAACCCCCACTTCTTCTACACACTCACACACACACACACACACAAACACACAAACATACACTAGAGAGGAGAGGGAGCAAGCGCGTTTTGGTGTTTGATACGGTTGACCCAGATCTTGGAGCGTGCACGGCTGAAGATGCAAGGAGGAGGAGGAGGAGGGAAGGGAGCGGTTTTAGGAGAGGGGGTGGGGATGGGGGTGGGGGGGTTGAGGTATCTGGGTGTTATGCATGTGTGAGTGAATAAGATGATGAGTGGGTGAAAGGGCGGTGGTGGGTGTGGGCCGCTGTTCTGCTCAGACAGATTTTTTTTTTCAATGAGTCTATTTGAAAACCAGCGGGGGGTTGATGGGTAAAAGATGGACAGACCTCAGCGAAGGTCAGCGTGAGTGAGAGAGAAGAACAGAGGGTGTAAGAAAGAGAGAGAGAGACCAAAAAATAAAGAAATTATACAGTTACATAAAGTGTGGAGAGGCTTTCAGGAGGATTAGTTGCCCTCTTTTTATCTGTCGGCCATGTTGGAGGTCCTCGATGGGGCTCACTACATAGATGCCTCTATGGAATTGAAAGGACATGCTTTTAGCTGGATACTAATTAAATAATGAACCAACAAGCTAGCTAACCATTTGTATGTTATAGTAAAATCATACTCTATAAAGTTTACACTAATAATGTACTAAGTGCATTGTTTTGGTAGCTAACAAAGAAGAAATGAATGCACATACTTTTTTTTTTATATGTGTCAGCATTAAATTCATTTCTGTGCCAAAAACAATTAAATCTATGAGGTATGTTAGAATATTATAAATCTACATTTACTTAGAAAAATAAATATAATTTAAAAATATAATCTCGGTTGTAGACATGAGCATAAACCATATTCACAGAGCCTTCACTCTCGGCTAATCTAGTGTAGCGAGACAGCTAATTATCCTAGTCCTACATTATAAAAGTACGTAGTTAAAACAACCAAAGAGCTAATGGAAAAATTGCCAAGCGTCTGGGACTGAATGTGTCATTTGCAGTGAGAAACTGGCAAAATGAAAGTATGAGTCTGAGTCCTCAGTGTACTCAATGTTAAACTAGGGGTCCCTTAAGGAAAAGGGTTGGTAACTATTGTTGTAGAGTATGTGCACTTCATTTTTTTCATTTCTCCAATGCAAATGTGGTAAAATAGTTAAAATGTGTATAGACTGTACCTGCAGCATAGCATTAGGACACAGTCATAGTATCTTGTCGATCTTGTCAGACAGTATTGATATGCACAGTACAACATTACATGGTACAACTTTATTTTTCTAAAGGAACTTAGAGCCTGTGTTGCTCACTAACAAAGGTGAAAAATACAAATATATATATTTTATATGTTTATCTCTTTAATAAAATAGCCACTTCTCCAACATTGTCTTCCATGATGCACTAGATGATGTTGTACAAACACACAAACTGCTAAAGGCTTTATTCTGTTGCCACAGATTGACCATTTGTCACAATTTGCTAATTAATATGTGAAACCAATTTTGAGCAGTGAAACTGAATACTGCTGCAAAATCATTTGCTTTCATATATGACTGTACACATGATTTTGCTGATCCTTGGAGGGGGGGGCTTATATTATGTTAACGAATATCTCTGAATGCATGTATACTAAGTACTTTGTTATATAATTTGTTATTAAAAGCCACAAGTGCTCTGACATCAAAGGCTGTTTTTCAGAGAGAAGAAGAGGCTCTTGTAGGACCCACTTGGGCAGTTCTGTTTCTCGCCCTTTGTCTGCTTCTTCATCTTTCTGTCTTTTTCTTTACTCTCAATCCCTCTTAGGAGAAGATCAAATCTTCCCTCTCATGCAGGCAATAGCATATCTCTCCCCGAGTTCAGTACCTGGTGCAGGGTGCCTCGAACTCCTCATGCAGATAGACAGAGTGCCTGGAAGAGGCGAAACTCCTTGACTTCAATAGAGACAGAAGAGTTCTTTTCACTCTCTCATGTTTCTTTCATCTCACTGTATCTGTGAACTTTGAAAGACCTGGCACCTGATATGATGCTTTGTTGGGCTTAAAGGGATTTTTTGTAAAGTGTTGTGATCGGAAAAGTAGAAAAAGGTGGACTTTTAGAATGGCTTGAGTATCTTTTCTGCATTCATACATCGTCAAACATCTCAAACCACCATCCAAATACCCAAGGTTCATTGTTCTCCATCTTTTCAGTGCAATAACTGCAGGAACACAAGAAGAACGCCCGCGGTCGGCCCGATCTGGAAGCATGACCGATTCCCGTCTTTTTCAGATGGCTTCATCTATTTTGATTACAGACCCCCCTCCGAGTGTTGGCCATCTCCTCTCCAGGCGGGTAATGGGAACAGGATGGGAAATAGGGCCAGCCTTGTTACATTTCCTTTGTTATTCTGAAAGGCAATCATCTCTGTGGCTGTGATGTATGTGCGCTCTAATCAGCGGGTGCGATTGGTCGAGCGGCAGCGGGGCACGACAAGGTATATGGAGACAAACAGAAACCGAGAAAGTGTGGCCCGAGTGGAAGTTTGAAAGTAAAGAAAGACAAATGGCAGAGGAAATGAAGGTGAGACCCAGACGAATAGAGGAAAAGGAAAGAGACCAGAGTGTGAAAGAGAGATGGATGAGGGAGGAGGGGGGGGGATGAATGAAAGAAGAAAGAAAGGAAAGAGCACAGAGAGAGTTTTATCTGACTCTCACAGCCTTGGTGATATGACAGGCTTGGCAATCCAAAGCGTTTCACCATGCCACCCCCTACCAGGGACAATATTCCTAGCTGCCTTACACACACACCCTCCTGCAGAGCACACACACACACACACACACACACACACACACACACACACACACACACACCAACTGTACCTCAGCCCCATCCCGCCTCCCTACTGCCTGTCTCCTCCCTCCCTGCCACCCTCCGTCTCTGTACAGGATAATCCTTCCCCCACCCCCCAAATACCATCGCTCAGTAAAAAGATATTTTCCAAGGGCCCGGATCGCAGGCAGTCGCATGCTGCGTCCTCGCACAAAAGGCAAAGGCGCACATGCACACATGCAGATGAGACGAGATACATACGCACAAATGCACACACTAAAACTTATAAGACACAGGGACTCTCCCAAAACGTACATGAAAGCATCTGCCTTTCACAGATAATTACACTCCACCATCCCCCTCTTTCCTTTTTTTTTTTTTTTTTTTTTTTTTCTTTATCTCTATCTATTCCAGCCTGGATAGATACTTGTGTTTGTCAATATGGAGAATTCACGCATCATTGACAATCCTGGCATTGTTGTTGTTTTTTTCTCCCTATCCATGCTGGCTAATGTGAATCACAAGAGGCGATGAGTGGAAAAGACAAGGGCCTGCAATGACTCATGTGAGCCTCATTGAGCAGGGCTAAGAGGCTAACTTAGAGCTCATATGGTGCTAGTGAAGTCAGACATTTTGTTTTTATTTTTTTTTTGTCATTTACACCAACAAAGCCGAGCATGAAGGACAGACTGTAAAGTATTAAAATCCTTTAGAACCCTGATGTACAGCTAGTTTTGACCTATTTAACCCTTAGGTAATTTGTAGAGCGCCATCTAAACAATTCAAAATGTTGTAGTGATAAAACAATAGAAAATAGATTAAAACATAGAGCCAGACAGAAAACAATATGTACCAACAATGACAAAAAAGCTTAACTACACAAAAATGTCCTGAGTTTTTTCCAAATTCAGTTGTCTTTTTGTGAAGAAATGACTTATATATGTATATTTATTTCATATATGTGTGCTAAGTGCAAAATGGGTATTTTAGAATCTTAATTTTAAGTCCAAAAAGCTGACTAAATCAAAGGCTTTTGAATCAAACTATAAAATGATGAAGTTGTGCACAAGTTGTATAATTCTATTTTTATTTATCACTTAGAAAAAGTGAAAAGCACAGGACACTTTTGGCATGTACACAAAGCTGTTTCTCATTTCTAAATCCAACCCTGTCTCATTTCCAATTCGTCAAGATTAAATGTTCATTGAATCAAACATATTTCTAACCGGAAAGGTGCGCCTTTGTTTTATTTATGAGCAGCTAAGAGGCTGCTTCAGGGCATCCCCATTAACAGGGTGCCGGAGGTATGTTTGCGGATCCATAAAAAGTGACGGATTCAAACGGTTTTGCGAAGAAAGAGTCAGGAAAGGGCTGAGGAAACAGAGGAACAAAGGTGAGGGTTAGGGAGGATGAGGAAAGGTGAGATGGAGGATGGGAGGAGTTGGAGGAAAGAGAGGAAGGTCATGAGGTGAGGTGGAAGTGAAGCGACTTGACAGCAGGGGAATATTCCAGTTTACAGCGGAGTCACAAGGGACTCGCGCAACCACCTATCACGCTGTGTCTCGCTGTGAAACACACATACACACACACACACATACACCTTCCAAAAAGATCTCTCTGTCTTTGTCTCAGTTCCTCTCACACACATACATAAACACACGCATAAACACAGCGATTGGCATCAGCCCACAGTTTGGCGCTCTTTGCATCAAAGCGATGACTGTTGGTGCTCCGAGGCAATGTTGCTGCTCGCTGCAAGCAATCTAATGTAGGCTACATGAGGAAGAGTTCATGTGTAGGACAAGTCGAATTCACAGAGAAGCATTTAAATCACTTATAGGTTATATTGTTGTTTTCTTACAGTAGCCAGAGTAAATCAGCTTTCTCGCACACTCAGACTCATACTGGTCAAAAATGTTATTGGTCTGTAATCAAAAAATATTGAGAAGAGCAACTAGCAAGTATGATGTCTCTGAGCAATCCTTCCTTCTAAAAATAACAGTAAATACTTTTTGAGGGAAACTTAATGCTGCACAGATTACTTTTTTTTAGCAGCAGGAGACGTCAATTAACATATCTAGCAAGTCACACAATGTTAATCAAATACAATCATCATAGGCAACATATTTCTTTTGTTTTTCTACATTCACTCTTGCAATACTATATCAGCTTGTTGCAACTAAAGCATTATAAAACTTTATCGTGGTCTTGGTTAAATATTGAAAAAGCCAACAGGATGAGCTTATTTTTGTAACATTTAACCAAAACCACAATCTTTTTCGTAACTTTTGTTGCCTAAACCTCACCACCCACTGGACTCCACAGGATGTAAACCCTGGTCCCTGGTTTCAAGCTTTACACTTTGTGTGCAGTGCATAAATATGGCATTACACCTCATCTCAAAATACAGTTAGCAAAACAGAGTGGCAGTGTTAATGTAACTCTGAGGAGACAGGGTGGCTCTGAGGTAAAAAATGAGCCGGTGTAATATTTGATTCAACATATATTATTTCATTTTTATGCAGTTTATGTTTTATTCAGCCCTGAAAATGTGCAAATTCTGCTAATCTATCTGAGCTTGCACAAAACCAGAACCCCATTCTTCGGTTTGGCAGTCGCTTCAATGGGAATGAATGAGAAGTATCAGTGAAAGTCTGCCCAAGGTGATAAGGTGATATTAGCCATCAGTCCAACAAAACTGTCTCACACCATTGAATATGAAAAACTGAGCAGAGCAAATATAAATTGGAAATAGTTTATATGAGCGATACTGCAGGTTGTAGTCAAGTCATATAATATTATGATAAACACAGCGATAGCATACCATTACAAAAGATGCCTCAAGATAGCACTCTTATCTATTGGCAAACCATGCAAATTCACAGGTCAAAGTTCAGCTGTGTTCAACTTTGACCACCACATTTGCTCTGTTTTACGGAGTCTGCTGGAACAGGCGAGAGCTTTCACCAAAACTCTAAACGCATTCTTGAAGTTATCAGTCGTACAAGCTTCAACTGAAGTGATAGAGAGACAGATAATCAGTCAAGCCCGGCAGCTGCAAGCCAGACCAATCTGGGAACTATGTAGGGCAGGTAGGTCATATATGGAATTTTGATTGAGCAGTGTATTTGGTTTGCCACACTGATTAGCTAAAGGCGAACACAGTAATTTTGGTCTACACTTGGAGCTTTGCCAGACCACAGTAGTGAGTGATGACTGTGTGAGGGGAGCATTGGTGTGGTCATGTATGGAAATATTTTAGAAGCAATTGAAGCTAATTTAATTGACTCTTTTTTAACGACGTGGGTGGCAGTATTTTTCATGCATTATTAGTCATGCTAGCAGCAAGGCTCTGTGGGTGCCAGTGCTAGTCTGTTGGTCCACCACTTTGATTCAGTATGAAATATCAACAACTATCGGATGGATTGCCATGAAATTTGGTACTCACATTCATGTGACCCTCAGGATATATTGTTATCACTTTGGTGATCCCTCAACGTTTCGTACCACCATCATCAGTTAAAAAATTTTTGAACTTTATCACATTCTCAGTCTTGGTAATTTGTCAATCCAGATAATTTATCAAAACACAATGTTATTGACATGCACAGGATTTTTTTAAACATATCAAATCTGCCTTTGTGACTGGTGATATATATAGAGTAAACAAACCATATTGGGCAAGTACAGCCTCTCAATTCTCAAATATGACCCTGAAGTAAAAAGTCAAAAGGGATAGAAACGACCTTCAACTCTTTTCATGATAAATTACAGGATGCTGGCCTTGATCTGGTTGATATTAAATCAAAATCTTAGCCATGACCTTCAGAACAAAAAGTAGAAATTCTTCATCTGTATTAATCCCTCTTGTCTTTAAAATGTATGGGTTTATACCTTAACTTATTGTAATTGATTGTGTTTTTAATCCTGTCACTCACAAAAAACATACTCAAGACAGAAGACACTGATGAACGCCCAAAACATTTTGTATGTCTTAAAATAAAGTTTTCAGTTTGCTGCTGACTGCAACACCAGTCGCAAGTGAACATTTGCCACACCTAAAACACCCACGTCAACAAGCAAAAACCACAAAAACCCAAATACACAGTCAACGAGGGACAGCAAAGGTTGCAACATCGATGACGACAATGTCACCAAGCCAGGGGATAGCACAGAAGGTCGGGGGTGCAGTGACGCTCCCTGAAGGTGCAATTAACGCTCTGCTACAGGAACAACGCTAGACAGGGTTCCTCCTCTGAACCAGAACATTGTTACACTAATTAATAAGTCAGTCGCATCAGGGTGGCTTTGGCACAATAACAACAGCAACAGTAACAACAATAACAACAGGAAAAGCACTGGGACAAACAGTAGAACAAGAACAAGGGTTTAACATTTTGCTAACAGCTGTTTGCTGCGTTAATGAGAGGAAATCCTCCCTGAAGGACTTAACACTGTTTAAAAAGTAGTTGGCAAATTACAGGACCAATCACTTTAAGGGCCATTTTCATTTAGGTGATGTATTTTTTATATTTCCCTGGCCCAACACAATCAGCATAATGTTTTCAGTGCAGCTACTAATTTAATAGCAGAAAATGTTTCAGCTCTCAAAAGCTTTTTACTTCAGTCTTTCAAAATTGAAGACTCTCTCTTTATAGACAAGAAGTGAACCATCACAGAAAAAGGCAAAGTACCAAACTCTTCATCCAGAGCAGCCTCAATAGACCAGAATGCAATGCAGCCATAATGTGCAATGTGGCTAAAAAGACTTAAGCTACATTCATGCAAAGTTAACAAAATGGAAACTGAGGGTTTTTTCCCACTCGGCTGCTGAATGACATGAAGTAAATGCAATGCAATTGCAACTCTTACTGTTTCCTGACTGGAATTAACTCTCCGACTCTCCTGCAGCACAGGTGTAAATAATTACATTAATTATGTTCCACTGTTCCACAATACCAGCGCTCAGGAACTGGAAAGTGATTAGTTTCACCTGTGTTACTTGTTAAATCTGTGTTTAATGAGTCAAAATATATTTAAAAAGTCTATAACCCTCAGCTGAATTAATGAATACTCGTTTTCATACTGTTTCTCACAAAGTTGATGAAAGGAACTCTGGGAAATGTAGGAAATGAGGAGATTTCGGTGCACGGAAAGCAAAATACGAGACATTACAAAGAGAGAACAAAAGTAAATATGGCAAACACATATCCATATATCAGATATAACCTTAAAAAATGAAAATATGCAACACTCTCATATGTTGACAGTAAGCCTTTAACATAAAGTGAGCTCAAACACATTGTATGCACTATAATCTACATTCATTCGTCATGTCGCACAGGCTGATGTAAAAAAGCACGTCTTATCTTATGTCTGACAGATGGAAAGCCTAACTCAAAGATCATAAAATAATATTGACAGTAGAATATCAAATGCATTTTATTCTCCTCTGGGAGCAGTCAAAAGCAGGATAACAAATCTTAACTGAACATTGACTGAAGGTGGATTTTCTCTTAAACGTTCAATTCAGAATGCGAGACTATTAGTTCATCAGCCAGCTCCTAAAATGTCACTCGTCTGTAACACACAAGGTAGAAAAATGTAGCTAACAGTTCTTAAATGGTTAACTGAGTGGTAAATCTTCACTGTTCTCTATTCATGATGATGTTTCCCACCCACCATAATAAACTGGACTTTCTAGGACATTAATAATCATTTTACTGTGATCATTTTCTATCATTTTCAAGGGTACATCCTTGGCTTTCATTCAAGTCTAGTTATGAGTCTGTTCACTTGAGCTCTTATAAATCTAAATGACAACATGGAACATGACAGACACAAATTTTTAAAAACCGGAATAATCACATGACTCCACGGATTCTGGAAATATATAATTTATCCATACTATCTTGCAGTGAGGGATCATTTCGAGCCTTCAATTACAAGATTTTCCTCTCACGGAAAACCTTTTACGTAATTTTTTTGATGGTATGATGTAGGGAACTGTCGACCCTTCAGCTTATAAAACTTTGTGAACATCACTGCGACATATTTTCCATTGAATTTCCTGTTTGTTTGTGTCTTTAAATTGCACTCTTCATATCTTTTTTGTGCAATCAACATAAATTTATGTAAAAGAAAATGTTCTGTCTTTACAGAGAAGCAACAGCTCTTCTCTTATCAAACTACTTTTGCAACAGATGAAGGTTAATGCCTTGTTCAAAGGCAAGAGTGTTTCACTATTTACTGTCTCTGAAGGAACATAATGTATTTAGACATTTTATGGCCTTAAAAACAACATACTCAGAGATGATGTTGGCTGATAATGTGTTGGTTGATTGCGGGTTTGTTTTTTTTCTTACAGCAGATGATGTTTTATGCTCGGTTGAAACGAAACCGTCTTGGATGACTGATCAGTTGACTACTTTATGTATCTGTGAATGTATGGTTTCTTACACTCATGAAATATTTCCTCCAAACACAGCTTAAACACAACTCCATGAAACATATTGCAGCATTCAAGATTCACTGCAACTTGTCTTCTATACTGTAAAAATGGTTCAGCTGAACTCAGAAGGGAGACCCTAAACCTCATAACTGCATTAATTTTCAATGCATCTCCTCTCTGTCTGCTTTAGATGTAGTTTAATATTTTAATATCTTCTGGTCATAATCAAATCACAGCCCTATGTTCTGGACTGAAAACTACCACCACTTGGATTGGGACTTTGCGAAATGGCATATTAGAGTGCAGAGCCGACTCAGACATATGGGATCAAGAAATAGTCGAGCAAGAATGCATGAAGGACTGCTGTAGACTGTGAGATGAAAAGAAATGCTTTGTGACTACACTCTCATAATTTGAGTGATGCAGACACTGCAACCTCCCCTGTTCAAAGGAAATATTTTAGATTCTTTTATTCTTTATATTTATTCTTTTGTGCAGGAGGTTTAGTAATTTCATTTGGTTGGGACACACACAGATTCACCTGTTTTTTTTAAACCTGTCCATCTGCAGGAGACTTGTTAGTGTATTTGTGTCTTTCTCTTGACATTAAGTAATTTTTCTTTGTGGTAACCCAACTGTATATAGAATAATGTATTTAGATCTAATGTTTCTATCTGATCACATAAAGTTAAAGTTAACTCACTAAACTAACCAACTACGATGGTCACAGTCAGAATACAGCTGGAATTAATTGACATTAATCATCTTTTTTCCCCTCTTTCTTGTTAGTCATGTCTATTGTTTGACATAACACTTTGTATATACCATAAAATGTATAAGTAAACTGTAACATAATTAAAATTCACACAAAAAAGGAAAACAGCCATGATTAGCCTTTTGTTTTTATCTTCATGAATCTCTGTTCTATGTCATATTTTATTTAAATGTAAAAAGGCTAGGCAAAATTATTTGTGTAGCACCTTTCAACAACGAGGAAATTGAAAGTGCTTTACATAAAACATAAAAGGCATTAAGACAAAAAGTAAAAGAAGCACAAGACATGATTAAAAGACACATTTAAACAGAATTTAAAAGAGTTAGATGTAAAAATAAAAATGAGCTAAAATGGAATAAGAATAAAACAGGAAAATAAAAAAGAGAGTGCAAGATATGAATCATCAAAATTCAACTTAATAAAAGGCAGCAGCAAATAGAAAAGTCTTTAACCTTGATTTAAAAGAACTGAGAACTCATATTGCTTCCTTATCAGGAGCAGTCTTGCCAAATATATCACCTTTCTACCATGTAATTCTACTGCAGTGTCAGTACTAAAGAAGAAAGCGGTAAAACAACACAAGTGGACAATAACCCTTTTTTTTTTCTTTGCTAATAGGTTGTGCAAGTGAAGAGCTCCCTCCTGAGGCCCCCTGCTGACAACAAGCACAACTCCGTACAAGTCTGAGAGCTTCATGAGTGTGTGCACATAACCTCCACCTCTGTGTGTGTGTGTGTGTGTGTGTGTGTGTGGCACCATGCTGTGGACAGTGCTATTAGCGCTGCTGGTGCTTCTGCTGCTGCAGACTCAGCTGTCCGTGTGCTTAAGGGAATTACGCAACGGGGGTTCCAGCTCCCCTACCTTCTCCTCTTCATCATCCTCTTCTTCCTCCTCCTACAATGCCACCCAGCAGCGGCTGCCTGGAGCTATTATTATTGGTGTGCGGAAAGGCGGCACCAGAGCCCTGCTGGAGATGCTCAACCTGCACCCAGATGTAGAAGTGGCAAAGGCTGAGGTAAAATACCATTATTATCACCTAATAACTACTTCATTCACATATGATTCAGAGGTTGAAAGTATCAAATTGTTATCTAAGTGTTATTCACTCAAGTACTCAACTTAAAGACATATATTTGTTTTCGAAAGTGTATTGAGACACTATATAAGTAAGTAAGTGCTGGTATGTACATTTATTTTCAGTGATTTTACACAGTAAAGAACTTATTAAAGGAAAAGGCTTCTATATTTTTCTTACTGTCAACAAATCTCATGTGCAGAACCAAACCAATGATGAATTGATCCTACTTACAAGTATTGTGTGTGTATCTAAAGCCTGATATATCTTATTCTTCCGTGCAGTAGACCTTTGGATTGCGCAGGAAAGCAGTTCAGTTTACCCTGCTTCACTAACTTGTTGTGTTACATATCACCACCTCTTGACTTTGTACTGACGTTCTTTGAGAAATGTACAATACAATGTAGTACAAAGTCAAGAGGTGGTGATATGTAGCACAACAAGCCAGTGAAGCTCAGTAAACAGAACCGTTTCTTTGGAGCCGTTTCTAAGCAAACCATCATAACCGTAGTATTTGTGTCCAAGGAACATGTCTCCCAGTGTGATGGTGTGGCTCATAGATGTGTTTTTAATAGTTTTGGACAACAACAATGTCTACCGCAGAGATGAATAAGATATATCAGGCTTTGGATAAATGTGCAATACTTGTAAGTAGATGAATTCATTGTTTGTTTAGCTTTGCACAAGAGATTTGTTGACAGTAAGAAAATCACCAACCATATCCTTTAAGTAAGTACTGGAAAGTACATTTTTTTTCAGTGATATTACACTGAATATATACATATTTACTTACATAGTTGGTAATCCAAGTTTAAACAAAAGGGTTGCCGAACCAGTTACCAAACTGATTGACAGGTCTTCTTTAAATAGAGGAGCAACACTTGTGAACAATTACATCTAAATTATTGTTTTCTAATTCTATAAACGTTTGATAAATATTATGAATCATGATGGTTGAGAAACATACAAAATTCTTTTTAATGAATAAATATAATTTTGAGGTACTAGTACTAACTTTTTTGGAAACTTGTACGCCACTATCATTCAAGGGGAAGTAATGTACATGTTAGTCAATTTTACAGTCACCATGAGACAGACTCATAAAATATTACATTACTAAATTTTAAACTTCTTGTCTGTGTATAAAAAAGTTAGACAGAGCCTTCTACAATATTAAAATCCCGTTTAAAGGTTAATAATTTAACAGTTTCAAAGGGATTATTCTATAAAAATGAACACTTTAGTCTTGATTCTCAGGGATATTTCATTGTTATAATTGTGTACTTTCAGTAAAAGATTGAATGTGGAACTTTAACTTGTACAAGACTATTTTTCTGTTCTGTTGTATCGCTGCTATCATTTAAATAAAGGATTTGACTACTGTTACAGAAATCTTGAACTTGTCAATTCAGAAACTCCAGTAGATATGGATGTCTTATGCAAAAAGATTTATTGACAAACACAAACTTGATCGACCAAGGAGATAATAGTTAACATTCAAAGTGCCAGGGTAGACCCTGTGAAATGCCACAGCAAATCTGAAGGAAAAGAGTTAAAAGACTCTCAGTTATTCACGCAGCACCCAGGCAACCTTGTCCCTAGTCACAACATCGCTATAAGATTGTTTACTTTAGTGCTGTCTCTATGGCAACAATCATAAAGCGAGGTCGGCTCGACTGGGAGGAAGACAGCTGTCTGTCCTTCACTGTCTGCTTGTCGGAGCATTTCATACATGGCACATATATGAAAATAGAAACATTTTCATACATGACATATATGAAAATTCCTTCACAAGTACTTCCTCACTTCGAATGATGTGAAATACCAGCCAAGAATAAAATAACTAAAACTAGAACTCAAAGAACTGATCAATAATTGCAAAAAAACCCCAGATTTGTTAGAAAATGCTCTGCTCTTTAAGGGAACTCTCAAAGAATCTGAGCAGCAAAAGGGATTCTGCTGGGAGAACTAACTCCAACAGCATATTTAATTTACATATCATATTATATAGAACGCAGAGACAGCTGCTGTAAACATACAAATCCAATAGATCTTATAGTGAAGTTTCAATTTGTAACTTATAAGAAGTAGGGATGTGTGTTGGTGGAGGAGCTGTAGCAGCAGGCAGTGTTGTCATGAAGGTATCAGCAGAGTTTCAAAGGCCACCCTGCACACCTGTATGAATAAATGTATTATTAACTGAATGTTAACAGTTAGCTGGAAGCAAACCATCTGATGTATCATTGAACCACTCATGCTGATGCAAAAATTAAACAGCTGAGAGCCGATCAGCTGATGCAAGCATGACTTCGGCACTCTGCCTGAACTGATGTTAATGTTCCATGACCAGTTTGTAGAGTGATACATCTACTTCACTGGTGTACTGTAGTTACCCTCCTATTTCCCTCAATAAAGCCTGTAGTTTTCTAAATGATACGCATGACAGCTATTTGCTTACAAGCTGCTACAACTGCATCGCTAAATCTGTTCTGTTACTAATTCAAGAGTGATCAGTCTACACACACACATACCGTATCTCCATCAGTGCAGGGAGGTGAATCAAAATAGAGGCAACTCAGCTATGTATGGTTGGTATTTTCATGGATGGATGATGACAGGCCTGTCCTGAAGAGAAATCCATATCAGGGTAGTTTGAAGTGAGGACTACAAAGTTGGATAGCTGGCGCGAAGGAATTGATTGGTTTGGACAAGATGGGGACAAAATGAATAGAGCTCAGTGTTTTTTTTGATGGTAAAAAGACTTACACATAAACTTCTCATACACGTTCTTTCAGCGCGAGCAAAGAAAGGTTTTCAATACCACTGAATCAAGAAGTGACACAATAATTCATGTAAGTTTGCCACTTTCTTCATCATCATTAACACAGCTTCACTTTCTGTGCTTCTGGCAGGTGCACTACTTCAACGTGGAGGAGCACTACCGCAAAGGCCTGGCCTGGTACCGAGCCCAGATGCCCTTCACCCTCCCTGGTCAGCTGACGGTGGAGAAGACCCCCGGCTACTTCGCAGCTCCCCAAGTTCCTGCACGGGTCTGGGACATGAACCCCGCCGTCCGCTTGCTACTCATTGTCCGTGACCCGGCTGAGAGGCTCGTCTCTGACTACACCCAAGTCCTCCACAACCGCCTGACACGCCACAAGCCCTACCAGCCTCTAGAGGAGCTCCTGATCCACAAGGGTCACATTGACCCTGGGTACAAAGCGCTGCAGAGGAGCCTGTATCATCTCCACCTGGCTCGCTGGCTGGAGGTCTTCCCCAGGGAGCAGATCCACGTGGTGGACGGCGATGCGCTCATTCGCGATCCCTTCCCCGAGCTGAGAAAAGCCGAGAGGTTTCTGGACCTGCCGCCCAGGATCAGCCCAAACAACTTCTACTACAACACCACCAAGGGCTTCTACTGCCTCCTGTCTGCTGGACATGACAAGTGCCTGGACGAGTCTAAAGGCAGGCCACATGCACCGCTGAGCACCCAGGCCTTCAGGAAGCTTTGTCATTACTTCAGGAAGCCCAACAAGTTGTTCTTTGAGATGGTGGGGAGGTCATTCTCCTGGTGCTGATCCAGCGGTTAACAGCTACTATGGAGATTAAACACCTCCTGAACAATGCCAACACATTCAGGGACTCAGAGGGAAAATGAAACTCTTGTTTATGTGTTTTATTAGGTCTGCAGGTAGATGAATGGAAAGATTTGAGCTCAGTTTAAGTCATAAAATCCCTTGTTGTTGATACCTACTCAGGTATAAATGGCCAACAAAAGCACCACAACTTTAGAAGATATGTGGAGAATTCAAACTGCTTTGGCCAACACAAACTTTTACCATGACCATGCTGGTGCCTCTGTGGATGAACTCACTCGAAAAAGCTATGACAACTGTGCCATACACAACAGAAAAAAAAACTGCTTGGTAGTGCTTATTTGTGGGATGTTAAAAAAAAAAGTGCAGACTTTGAAGTAATGTAGAAAATAGACAAATGGTGAAACAATGGTTGAATTAATGAATTGTTGCACTATGAACTCTGATTGCATACAAAATCAATCAAGGTTCAATATAGACAATGTCAAGCAGAAATCAACTCCTTGTTTTGATTTTTCCTAACAGTTGTAAAAAGGTTTGTGTGTTAGTAAAATGTTTTATTCATTCTGTTTTTACTTCTTTTATTTTACTTGGCTGACTTTTAGATGTTCAGTGAATATATCTATTTTGACTCTTTTGAAATGAGCCACACTGAAAACTTTTTGTTTTTTTAAAACTTTCAATGCCAATGTAGTATTGCTAGTTTGTGTTTTTTTTAAACATACTTCTAATAAATGTGTTCAGTCCTCCTGCCTTGTGCGAGCCTCCCCTGAACCCAGTCGTACGGTTTAAAGGGTTTAAAAACATCAAACATAAAGACACAGATATACAGAGTCACTGACAGGCCTCTCTGGAAGCTCCTCACTCTAAGAGTATGAAGATGTTCCCTGTCAGTGTCTATCTAACATGTTCTTTACATCGAGGATCAAAGGGAGCCTATATTTCTTTTCATCATGAAGTTATTCCTTTGAAGAAATTACCTCTGGTTTCACCCCCGCGGTATAACAAATTACAACTGTAGGTCACCTGAGGGGCTGTATGTGTTGGAATTCTGACTTTATTCAAAGCCAGAATAGATTTCTCACCTTAATTCAGTGCAGGTTGAAAGGCTAGGTCAGGCTGACATGTCATGACATGAGCGCAGAAAGCTTAAACCATAGAATTAAAGGATAGGAGGAATATTCTTCTTTATATTAATGAATGTGACCATTCTGCTGCAGCTCACACTGAATGGGGCTTTTGTTTGGGAATTCAAAAATAGGGATAAATCCAACATGAAGAAAGGGCTTGTTCTAGCTGTGGACCAACTTCAAGCTTACTAGTGTTATTGACAACACTAGTGGCGTGACTCTAGGAACAGTCAGTCATTCTGTCAGTCTACCACTTTGGTTCAGACTGAAATATCTCGATAACTATTGAAAGGGTTGCCCCAGATGAAAGGGGATGAATCTCGCTGACTTTGGTGACCCCCTGAACTTTCATCTAGTGCCACCATGAGGTTGACATTAATGGCTTTGAGAGCAATGTCTCAACAACTAAAGATTACCATAAAACTTTGCACATACATTAATTTCCCTCTCAGGATGAATTGTAAGAAGCAATCTTTTAAATTTTCTAGTAGCGCCAACATAAAGTCAAAGTGTTAATTTGTCCAAAATGACCAAATACCTGCAAAACTAATGCCATGACCATCAGCCTCAGCTGTACTTCGTGTTTAGTGCTAATTAGCAAATGCTAGCATGGAAACATACTAAGACGGTGAAATGGTTAACATTATACGTTCTAAATATCCGCATGTTAGCATTGTCATTGTGAGGATGTTAGTATTTACTTCAATGCACCATTGTGGGAAAGTACAGCCTCACAGAGCTGCTAGCGGCAGTCTTGTTTTGTTGATCCAGTGCAGAGTAGCATTGCCCGTGTTTGGCCAGCATCAGTTAATTATACTGCTGTGTAGCGACTTCTGATTTTCTTACTGATTGCAAGGAAAAATTTAGGAACCTCACAATCAAAAAGTCAGACCAGTAATGATTTCCTCCAGGGTTAACTGGTGTTGTTTCACGTTGTGAAGAAAAGTTCTGATAAAGCAGATCCTTTCATCAGTAGAGCTTAGAGACTATATCATGAGTTTTATATTTTTGAAAACAAAATTTCACATGGTTTATGATGGCTAATCACCCCATTAGACAGTGTTGAAGCCTAGTAAGAAGCACCAGCAGAGCAGTTTCACAAAGTTAAACTTTAAATGAGTTGAAAAACAGTGGACTCAATATAGCTTCGGTGCTTTGACGCTGTACCTTATAAATGCCCAAATGTCACATGTCAGACATAAATAATGATGATGATGATGATCAGAAATGTGTCAAATTCCTATTTGAGTTTTATCTCAGTGAAGATTGAGTTTTTTAGGGGCTTTTGTCTTTTTTCACCCAGCAATCACTGCTGATGCTAATACTCAGCTAATACTTCTTAGTCTGTTTATTTCAAGATAATCTATAATATCTACAGCAGCAGAGACACAAGATGTTTAAAACAGCACATGCTTCCAGGAATTGATTACAGGTTGAATCATAACTCTGTGTAATGGAAACTCGTTAAACAAACATTTGTGGATTATTACTTTAGTCATTTCAAGTACGCCGCAGAAGAAAATAAGAGCTGAAGGCTGACCTCTGGCTGTCACCCTCCCATCATCCTCAAGAGAAAACTGTAAAGACAGAGAGAGACAGAGATGTAAGAATAAACAAATGATCCTCGCTCTTTGAAGATGTGAGGCAGCTGCGTCTTTCATGTGTTCCCACAGAGCCTCGCACTTGTATGGACAATACATCTCATGTCACATTTAATAAGAGAAATCTTTTATTTCTTTCTCTCCATCTGTCGGGTTCCCAGGTTTACAGCATTTTCATAACCAACTTTGTTTTGACCTGAGAATGATTCTCAGCATCGGCTTTGTTTAGAGGATGTTTATGATTAACTGGTAAAGGGGTAATCTGCAGGATTCATGTTCTAGTTTGGTGTCATATTTGATGCTAATTAAGCACTAATTCTAGGATTTCTGCTCAGTTTCTCTCAGTAAAACAGAATAGGCGGCACATTTTCTTTATGTTTTCTGTTTTGATGTTTGCTTTTGGAGCTGCTTTCTTTATCTATTCAACCACAGTAGCTATAGCATTCTTGATGTTGTGACTACTCAGTTCCCTCAGTTGTGGAAAAATATCTCACAACTGCTGGACGGATTGCTATGAAATTTTGTACAGACATTCATGGTTCTCAGAGGATGAAGCCTACTGACTTTTGTGAGTTTTCTTTTTGCACTATGAGGTTTACATTTCTGGTGTTAGTGAAGTGTCTGACCATCTGTAACATTTGGTACAGATAACCACAGTGCCCAGAGGATAGATCCTAATGACTTTGATGATCCCCTGACTTGCCATCTAGCACCACCAGCAGGTCAAAGTTTCCACTTATCCAGTGGAATATCTCAACAACTACTGGATGGATGAAATTTAAATTTTATTTTTGTGAATTTTGCCCAATTTTTGGCCACTTGGGGGCAGTGGAAACAAGCTGTGAGCACAACACCGAGATATGTATGATCACCTTTTAACATCCTTAGGGACAATTTTGGCGTTTTAATTTGCGATTTTGTGATAATTTTGGCTGTGTTAATACATATAAAATTTAACAAGTTTGTAGATTTTTTTGTCCAATTTTGGAAGTTCAACCTCATTTCCTATAATAAGTCTATAATAAACTGTGTAATCAAAATAGTGACCAAAAATATCCCCATTGAAACCCATTAAAACCGTCATTTTTGATCCCACTGCCATTACAGCATAAAATCATTCATTCTATTATATCAGGCTTTTAATCTAGAGACCTGGCTTCAACAGTGTAGTTTTTACTATTTTCCACCAGATTGAGCCAATTTGTGTGCACGTGTGTGCGCGTTTGTATATGCAAGTGATAGAAATTACTTGGTACTGAAGGTCATGACTTCAGGTCCCACTTCCCCGACTCTCTCCCTAAAAAACTGGCACTTAAAGGGTTAAAAATCTGAAAATGAATGAAATGAATAAATATTTGGTAGTGATAATCAGGACTGAAGTTAGTTAAACATTTTAGCTCAATGAAAGTGGAAAACAATTTTAATATATAGTATTTTTATGGCAGTTTTAGGAAGGGAACATCTTTGTCCTCAGTGTGATTTTTTTTTATCTGACACTATCACTGACATATCCCAGACTGTGATAATCATTTAGTTTAATTTAGTTTATGGAAAATAATTCATTTTTTGTGTTTTTTTCTTCTTCATAAAAACAGTGGCATCATGTCAAAAACTGGCATTCAAAGAGATACAATTCTGTAAATGAATGAATATTTGGTGGTTATGATGCTGGTTAAATAATTAACTCAGTGAAAATGGAAAATATTAGTATTTTATAAGCAGTTTTAGGAAGGGGACATTTTTGTCCTTTGAGGTAAAAAGTGTGTTTTTGTTTTTTTTTTAATCTGACACTGCACAAAAAATAAAATGCCTCATAATCAGTGTTGGAGCAGGTAGTGTACAGTGGGTTTTTACATTTTGACTTGTCATGGTATTTTGCATGCTGACTCACTGTCACGCTGTCGTGGCTTGCTGGGACACTTGAACAGAAACATTGTTAATGTTGTTAGTAACACCTGTGCTTTTCCCACTGTGACAAGTCAAAATGTCAGCTGTGAAAAAAGCCTATTCCCTGTAGGTTCATCAGAGCAACGCCTCTCATTGCACATTTCCATTTGATACATTCACGAATATTGATTATAGCCGCTTTAACCTTCCATCCTGCACCATCATCAGGTCAAAATGTTTGTCCAATACTTTGTTTTATGACCAATCCTGCAAAACTAATTACATTCCCATCAGCCTCAACTGTACTTTGCACTCAGTGCTAATTAGAAAAATATCTGCTAAACATCAGCATGTCAGTGTGAGCATGTTAGCTTGCAAATGTTAGCATTTAGCTAAAAGCATCACTGTGCCTAAGTGCAAACCTCACAGAGCTGCTATAGCATAGCTGTAGACGCTTACTATTGTTTCTGAACCTATCACTTTTTCTTAGAAACAATCTTCCTTGCAACAAATGCAGCCACACAAGTATAGCAAAGTGGCAGCAGTTTGACCCTGTATGACCCTGATTTAGAAGACATTGTGTTCCTCCGGGTAAATCTTCAACATGCATCTGTTTGTGACTGATAATTGGATAAAATGTAAATATTAAATCTGTGTGACACAGATCTGCGGCTCTCAGACCAACTGAGGGCCTCATGACGTTAGAAGAGTTGTTGCTTGCTCTTGCTGAGGTAAGTCTTGTAACTGTCATAATAGGATCCTCACTGTCAGCCACCAGAAGCAGCAAGTTTTACCATTTTGAGAGTCGTTACACCTCTGAGTAAGATATGAGTAAACAAAACTTCAGAAGTGATTGTGAATATTCTTTTCAATAAACAGCTTTCTGTTCCTCTCACCCTCAGAGCTGCTTGTTCTTCTGCAGTCTCATTACTCATCTCTTCCACATCATTGGCAGGTCATATACTAAAGAGATTTTTCTGACACTTCAGCCAGTGAGAACTATATAATATACACACACATATATATATATATATATATTAATGAGATGTGCATGACACTGAGGTCGGATACAAAAGAGAACATTAGATTCTTAAGTTCCTTTCAGGCTACATGAGAGTTGAGTGGGCCTCTCAGAAGTTATTATAAAAAGAAAGAACTGAGGTTGGTACAAGAGAGGTTGATGCTTGATAATTGTTTAGCTATAATATATTAAACTTTCAAAAATCTCTGAGCAATGTGTTACTAGATCAAAACGGCCTTGGTTTAGTTCATTTTCTGTAAATTATCTTAAGAGTTTTAGAGAATTAAGCCATCATGTTCATAGAGAGTATTAGTTCTGAAACTATCAGTACATTTTAGTATATCTCAGTAAAACTTAAGTATGTCTTTCACCTTTGATCGCTTCCCAAATATTGTCTGAATGAATGTTGTCCTTGTTCTTGAGCTGCACTCGAAGACTGTTATGTTAAGCAAACTGAAGTCTTTCAAGGTTGAAGCTCCAAGTGTTTCACAAACATCAAAAATCCCTGCTGGTGACACAAATGTAGCGGAAGGAATACTAAAATGCAAACAAAACAATAAAACTGACATATATCAGCCTTGAATTTCCAGACATTGGGAGTATATATAAAGAAGAACATGATTCCCACAACAAGCGGCTGAACCGTCCATGTTCACGTTGGTAAAATGACTACAGGACATCAGGAATGTACAAGTAGTTTAGATGACTGCATTCAGTGTTATGTGAGGCATTTTCTGTACATGTTATGTTAAAGCCCGTCAGAGCTGTAGATAAGTCCACATAAACTCCTTTCATCATCTTGTGGAAAGGAAGGTGAGATGCTCTCTGCACTTAATAATCAACAGCTGCCCACACAAAGGCACCCACTTAGTCTGCACAGCACGGTTCATCACAGCCCCTGTCAAATTCAATCACAATTAACTTGTGTGTGTGAGAGAGAGTGTGTGTGTGCAATTCATATGAAGTGATAAATTTTAATTGGTCTAACTAATGTAAAATGAATATATTAACATACATCATCATTCTCCTGATTGATTATGTCAGTGGTTTTTGCTTTTGAATTTCAATAAAAGTCTATAGCAGTTCTGTGTATGTGTGTGTGTAATTTCCTGATACATAACACGTATTATTTACTAATTTCTGTGTATTGAAACAGCTGCTGATACTCACTGAGTGCTGTTGTTTCCACATTATCATTATCATTGTCTGTTCCATTTTTTAACCTATTTTTTCCTCTCTATTAAAAACACAAACTGGTTCCTCGTTTCCCTTTCGATCCCTCTCTAGTGGGTCTGTCATCACAAATTTAGGTTTTGTGGACCAGCATTATTTAAACCTGCAAACCTTAAATCTTACTCAAGATCACAAAGTTTCCAAAAATAAGGTACCACTAGGCTATACAGTTATTCTGAATAGTTTAGAATATGCAACTATGTAATGTAGAAATATGTAGAACAGCAGTCATTATATGCTGCTATCTTGGATTTGAAAATAATACCAAACTGCATGAGATGTGATTCCCAAGTCCTGTATTTCCTCTATATTTATGTACAAATCAATCATTTTTTTGACATATTTGCTGCATCTATTAGTGTCTCAAGTATTTATTGATTATTCAAAGAAAGGATGGATGTTGTTATGAATGTCAGTGGCTCCCCCTGCTGGCAGTCTGTAAACCTGCAGGACAAATCCTGTGGTGAGACTGTGGATGTCAGAAAACAAATATGTAAATTAAGTTATGATTGGCTTAATTAAACTACTTTAGGCCCTAAGCTGTGTTGTCTAGCTTTGAATTTGACATGAATTCACTTCTCAACCAGGTTGTAAAATACAGAAACTCACTTGATACAAACATTTTAAATAATTAAATCAACCACGTCTTTTTTTTTCTACTGAAAACACTTCAAAACTCTACATTGTAAATATTTGAACACAAACTGAAAAACTTTTATGTATTGTTGGACAGTCGTACCACCTTACATATATCATATGATACTTAAAACGTTGAATAAATGTTCATGTAGCGGTTTCAAACCAAGCCAAAGATAACATACAAGGGTATTTATTCAAAGATAATATATGCAAAGTCACTTCCCTGAACACATAGCTTTTAAAAAAGGTTCTAGCCTCTTTCCTTGAAAAATGCAATGGACTTTAGGTCATGACATTTCAGTTTGTGCATACATTTGGGTACTATAGGTACATGTTTAAAGCACTGATATGGTTCAGATCTGCCGGATTACCTCCTCCAAATATCAGGACACCAACTATGTAGTAGTGATATGTATTTAACAGATGGCAGGACATTAATTCCACAGTGAGGCAAACACTGCAGGATCAGTGGCATCTGACCACAGCAGCCGAGGTTCACACTGTGAAATTTCAAGTTTAACACATTTTTGCAACTGCTATGAACAAACATGTAACACTGTAACAGACGGTTGCAATAAGTTGTTTCCAATGATTTTTCATTTTGATGTAAAAAATTCAACTTTTAATACATCACTATCATTGTGCAGTTCAAAATATTACAGTAAGTCAAAAGGAAAAAAGCACCATCTCACATTTAGCTGTTGTTACCTAATATGCTGTCCAAAAAATATCTCCTTAAAAACTTGTATTATAGTAAATATTGTAACTTCAAGGAAATAACCACAAAAACAAGTTTTATATAAAAAATGGTTTTAACAATTTCTTTTTTCAGTATAAAACATAACAGAGTCTGAGGCCAATCAAACAAATTCACTGTCACCATTTGAAATAATCCCCAGTCAAACGTTCTACAATAACATACAAAGGGTTTTTTTGTCATTAAGGGGTTTTCTGTAATTTTTTTTCTAGTTATGGGAAAATATAACAACACAAAGTCTAACAATCACTCTTCGTTTGCTATAATATTAATAATAAAAAAGAACAAATGTGAACTCCTGGTCCGATCAAAGCCCAAGCCCCGAAATTTCTGGTCAACATGGCATCTATGCAGTCTTCTGCTGGCCCTTCTTCCCAATAAGGGATTTGTGGATGTGGGGAATGACACCTGAAAACAAAAACACATTGGTGAGATTTCAAGTACATATACCTATGATCTTAAGAAAAAATATTTCTGCAGAATATGTAGCACAGAGTCAGCAGACCACACTAACACCAAGATACTTGTTGGCACCTATAACATGATGATGCATATACAATCAGGCAATTATGACACAAAACCTTGATGTCAGATGGAAAAGATTTAACAGAACTGATGTATTTGCAACAGATTCAACTCACCTCCTCCAGCGATTGTTGCCTTGATAAGGGAGTCCAACTCCTCATCACCACGGATGGCCAGCTGCAAATGACGGGGAGTGATACGCTTCACCTTCAAGTCTTTGGAGGCGTTGCCCGCCAACTCTAGTACCTGATCACAACAATGTCAAGGAACAGAAATTAATGTAAATAACACCATCTCACAGAAAAACGCTGCTACAATGCATGATGTGACATCCACTGCTAATCGGGGAGGGCTTACTTCAGCGGTGAGGTACTCAAGGATAGCAGCACTGTACACAGCTGCTGTGGCTCCTACACGACCATGGCTGGTTGTGCGAGTCTTCAAGTGCCTGTGGATACGACCCACTGGGAACTGACAGGGGATAGACACAAGACAGTTGTTGAAGTAAAACAAAGAGGCAAACTCTCTGTTGATAAGGAGAATGACACATTATACATGCAATAAAGCCATGAAGAAGTTTAAAGAAATGTACCTGTAGTCCAGCCCTCTGAGAGCGTGACACTGCTTTCGCCTTGGCTTTGCCACTGTCTTTACCTGCCTTGCCACCAGCCTACAAGGAGGTGATTTGAGGAAATGTAGCAAAGAAAACAAAACAGAAAATTAAATTAGGCAAAATTAAGGCAGAAATATGCAAGACTGTGGTGCAAGTATGAACCCAGCACACAATACACAAACACTACCTCATTTCCACACTAACAGGGAAGGGAGTTCACAGAACTGAGTAACAAGGCATGGAGTGCTAAATACTAAAAAAAAAAAGTTTTAAACAATGTGCAACACAATACAAACACGCCATATGAGCATTGCAACGGGTACCAATCATGCACGTATGGTACAGAAGCCCGGTTGTTTACGCTGCTTTCCCGCCAATCACAAATAAAACATAACAAATCAAAGGCGGCAACGATAACGGTTACCGGAAATGTAACGTTATACGTCCAACTTAGCAACAAACTGATTCTATTGAAGAAACAAATACAGCGCCATCCTGACAAAAACAAAAAACAAAAAAACGAGAAGCTGACAGCAATAACCCCGCGACAAACAAAACAGACGCGCCGCTGTTACAACGTCCAGCGCTGAAGTTTAAATTCACCAGTTTAAGAAGAAAAAGGTTTTCCTTTAAAGTAATTTAAAAGCATATAAGTCACGTACATATTTGATTCGCGGTCATATATGACTCAATTCTGCGTCTATATACTTAATGAAAGACGTATGTCAACAAATAATAGCTAACGAACCTTCCGTTAAGCCAATGAAATAACGTTAGCTCAATTTAGCTTGCTAACGGTTGCTAATCCACCTTTCAAAGAGACTACAGCAAGTCAAAAACCACTCCACTATGAATCAGAGTTTAAACCTTGAGCGAAATCCTCAAGTTCTGCAAAAGACATACTATTTATAAAAAACATACCTCAGCAAATACAACGTTCCCATTAACGGACAAGACACTAAAAACGTACTTCCAATGCTAACATTAATGCTAATGTATTAGCTGACAGTTAGCTCTTTAGCAAACCTTTTTAACCACACACCTTCTGGTCGAATTTCCCCAGTTATAATTCAAAACAGCACTTTCAACAGTTGCACAATAACTACAGAATAAATATACCGAGATCCCACGTAACACATTAAGCACCAGCCGAAACGCACATACCATTTTTCCGTCTCCTTATTTGATTGAAGAACTGAGTAGATAGCAAACTATTTCGGCTCCCGAAAGCAAAGAAACAATAAACCCTCTCGCAAATCTTTTGCATGCGACCCCTCGTGGGAGTCCAACTGTCCAATCACAGTGCGTGTTGTTACTTCGAATCTGTGCTTTGACCAATCGCCGAACAGCTTGCAGAACATCCACCCATCCCCCACCCTAAGATCACCGTGCCTGCCTTTGCGCACGGAACCAACAAGTAGGCGGGACTGTGTGTGTGTGTGCGTGTGTGTGTGTGTGTGTGTGTGTGTCCTTCCAGGGGCATCCATCCCAAAAATGTACAAAATACATAATCAGGAGGCCGTAGTGGGGATTAACTCTTTAATTTCAGCACAAGGGCACTTATGACTTCTTCTTATACAAATAATTTTATACTGACGGCACCGAGAAGCTAATTATGTCTACAGTTATTCCACTAAAGGACACATTCTCCGGTGTAGATGTACATTAAACATCAGTTTATAATGACGTAGGTAGCCGTTATGGATTGTAAATACAATATATACTCGAATGTCATCCAGAAGGTGGTTCCGTTTTATTGACAGACAGGAGAATCAGCGAATGAGAACGCAAGCGTCTATCTGATGTTATAGTTGGCAGCCGCAACGGCCAATCAGAGCCCAGCAGTCAGCGTCCGGTTTCCTCCGCGAGCTCGAGCAAGCAAAGGGGGGTGGGGGTCAAAGATACGCAGAGAAACGGGCTGCTGGTGGCGAAGATGGCGGATGGGGACAGTGGCAGTGAGCGCGGTGGCAGCAGCGGCGGCGGCGGCGGAGGGGGAGGAGGAGGAGGCGGCGGGTTTCAGCATTACCAGCGGGAACCGGAGACCCAGGAGCTGGCGTCGAAGCGGCTGGACATTCAGAACAAACGCTTCTACCTTGATGTAAAGCAGAACGCCAAAGGCCGGTTCATCAAAATCGCCGAGGTCGGCGCCGGGGGCTCGAAAAGTCGGCTGACCCTCTCTATGTCAGTTGCGGCAGAGTTCCGCGACTACCTGGGGGATTTCATAGAGCACTACGCCCAGCTTGGGCCTAGCACCCCGGAGCAGATCGCTCAATCATCCGGTGGGGATGACACCGGGCCTAGACGGGCCTTGAAGAGCGAGTTCCTGGTGCGTGAGAACCGAAAATACTACCTCGACCTGAAGGAGAACCAGCGGGGTCGGTTTCTCCGGATCCGGCAGACCGTCAACCGAGGCCCCGGCTTCGGAGTCGGAGTGGGTGGCATCCCCGGAGCTGGCCTGCAGGCCGGACAGACCATCGCACTCCCGGCCCAGGGCTTAATAGAGTTCCGCGACGCCTTGGCCAAGTTGATAGACGACTACGGCGGCGATGAGGAGGAGCTGGCCGGCGGCGGAGGGGCCGGGGGTTACAGCGAGCTTCCGGAGGGCACCTCTATCATGGTGGACTCCAAGCGTTTCTTCTTTGACGTGGGGTCCAACAAGTACGGAGTTTTCTTGCGGGTGAGTGAAGTGAAGCCCAGTTACAGAAACTCTATCACGATACCGTTCAAGGCGTGGAGCAAATTCGGGGGAGCGTTCAGCCGCTACGCCGAGGAGATGAAAGAGATCCAGGAGCGGCACCGGGATAAGATGTACGAGAGGAGAGCCGGAGAGGAGTCGGAGGGCGACGACGTGGACGACGATTGATGGAGAGAGTGGCTACTTGTGGTGAAGCTGACAACATGATGCAAAGCCTGGAGATAAACATAGAAACAGAGAGAGAGGAACGACTATTCTGTGCATGACGAATCGAACTATAAAATGCTAAAACAACGGAGTAAAATTTAAAAAGTATATTTGACTGAGAAATTACTGTCTATATAAGAGAATCATGTTCTAAAGTTTAGGTGGATGTTATAGCTAAATGAGTGCGGACTGCAGTAGTCAGCTCCTGTATGAGATTCCCCATTGATTATTTATATATATATATATATGTATGTGTATATATATATATATATATATATATATATATATATATATATATATTGTCCATTTGATAACCTCAAAACATGTAGCCCAGCAAATTAAGTTTGACAGTGCTCAAGACACAGCTGTAGGTCTCCAGTCCCGCTTCCTAGTTGATATCCAATGGTAAGAGCTCACCTGGTGCTGACCTGTAGTCTGTGTGATGATAACAAGGAAGTGTGAAACGTGTGACATACTCAAACCAGCAGGTGCGGAGTGGGAGTGAGACGGAGCGCCTGCATCACTCACCATGGCTGTGTGTGTTTTTCGTCTAAAGTGACCTGTAACAAACGGCTTGCCCAGACAGACCCACAACACCCAGAGCCACGGTCTCAGCTATAGGGGGCATCCTTGGCATCGCAGGACATCCATTCAGCTCAGCGAGGTTCCACAAGGTGATCTGTTACAAGCACATGACTCATTTGGATTCTCTGGACAATCCAAATGAGTCCAAATGACCTCCACCCTTCTTCTTTCCTTCTCTCCCTCCCTCCTGGGCATCCCTCAGGTGCTGACCTCCTGCTCCGATAGCTGAAATGCGGTGACGCTCGCTCACACGTGGCTTGTTGTGTCTCAGGGCTGGCTAGTCCCATCCGTATTTTTGGGGTATATCAGCATCACCTGTGCCTGTGCGTCATTCTCAAGAGGTTCTGGGTGCAGATCTGGTCAGCCAGTTGCTGCAGTTGAGACGTCTGTGGCAACTGATGATGTCTCATGTGATGCAGGGCCACGTTTGACCCCTGTGACCTTTCTGTCAAAGGGGATGCAGTGAGCTCAGGCCTCTAGCACTAGTCACGATTTTTCAAGTTAAAGCTTAATATTGCCAGGCTTGAGCTAGCATCTCAAGGGAATTTACCTTGTCGACTTATTTGGGTGCGCCATTTGGATCCTTTAATCTTGAACTCAGACCATTAATGACTGAAGCAATATTCAGTCTGATTGTAAGAAAAATTAGGTGCTTTGGGAAAACAAAAACCCACAATGGGGTGCTGTACCTAAAGAAAAAAAAAAAAGAAGAAAAATATATACTGGAAGAGATTTACTTACTAAAAAATCAAGTATAGATAGAATTATTTTTCAAAAGAGATATATTGAAATATGTCTTAGAAATATGAGACATTTATTAGATAATGCTGCCTAAAGTGGCTTATTTAAAACACTAAACTTGGATGCAACTGTCCAGGATGATATTTCATACCTGCTTTTTTCCTAACATTTCTTTTATTCCTTAGAGGAAATTAAGAAGAGTACAACAGATTGATAACAGAGTATGTTATAGCAATTTCTAGAAAAACAACTTCATTGAAGTAGTTTGTCAGCAAACACTCAGCACTCCAGTTCACTTTACAGAGCATCGAGTTGTCCCCTCGTTTCAGTCCACCCGTTATACCATGTTTTGTCCATAAATTGGCTTTCCATCAGTTGCCATACGACGCAAACATAAAACATCCGCAATCATCAACATTTTGTCTTTAGTGCTCCTTTTTAAATATGATCTTTTTTTTTTTTTTTTTTTTTTTTTGCATGCCTGCTCTTATGCGGAGCTGCCTTGTGTTCTTTTTCTTTTGCATACTCTGATTGCTGTATGATGGTATTTATCCATATTTGAGAGCGGTTTCAAGTTTTATTTCTGTATTGCAATGGAAAAAAAAAAAAGTTTAAAGTTTACTTCTAAGCCTAATAAAAAAAAAAAAAGCCACAAAGTTCCCATGCTTTTTGGGAAACGTCACTTTCATTGTCCCACTTCCTTTGGTGTGTAAACCTCTCGTTGAATTTTATTTTACCCACTTCAACACAGCAGAGAAATGCCATATGATAAAAAAAAAATAATGAACACCTGGGAGCAATAGTTTTTTTTTTTTTCTTTTCTATTGATATAAATATACTATATATAATATTACACATGAGATTGAACTACATCCTTCTTCCTGTACTGTGTTACGTGAAATGGCAGCTGTTTCAGTCATGTGTGTTCTGCTGTAATATTCTACCAAGTTCCTTTCAACGAGAAATAAAAAAGGTTTTTGCTCAGGAGAGGTGTGGTCTTTTTATCCTCTAACAGGATCCGTTCTTTCTTTTTTATGAATCAGCTATTAGATGTGAAGTGACTTGTAGTAGCTTTAGTCAGCAGCAGGTCCTTTTGTTTCCACTTCTCCCATCTTGAAAGTTATTTAAATGCAGTAAGCAAAAAAGTAAGCTTTAAATTATTAATATTTCCATTTTGTTTTGTGAGGAAGTGACTTAAAAATGCAAAAAATAGACTATAAATGTTGTACTAGCTCTTGATTCCCTGCAAGTGAACACTGTAGTCTGACAACAACAACAAAAAAACCATCTTAGATCCACTTTCTAGCTTTTTCCAAGTACATGTCATGGTCTGTAAGTTTGCCAGAGTCAATCTGTCAATAATGCACTTCCACGCTCAACTTACTAAGTAGGTCACTTTTTTTTTTCTTCCTCCAAACTGTGCTTTATATTATACAAAGACAGTTTACACAAGCGGTGTTTTCAGTGCTTTTCACGCTGTGATTTTGAAGGGGACACGCATGACAGACGAGTGCGTCGACATCAGAGCGAGAGCAGAGAGGTTTATACGAGTCGGCATGTGAACCTCGTATCGTTTCATGCAAACAAAAGACGTCACCGGGTGATTTCACAGATCAGATCCTCCTCTCTGGTTGAAGGTGTGTCAGTGACATCACTTGCTGTGATCCTGACTTGGTTTCTCCATCCGTCACGTGGACAAATGTAGAGTGGTGCTGATACAACACTTAGGCAAATAAGTGTCTGTTTGAACTGATGAGAGATAAAACATTTATCTGCTGTGATGTATGGAGATGACAGTCAGTGAAGACGATGATGAATGTCAAAACTTAATCAAGTTGCAGATGGTCATTTAGGGTGGATGAAGCGGGGGTTAAATTAACAGAATTTTAACATATCAAACCTTTTTAAGCTCATTAAAAAGCAATCAAACAAGCGTGCAATTGTTATTTATATAGAATGTTTAAAAGCAAAAGTTATAAAGTGATCTACAGAGAAAAAATGGGGGGAATGAAAGAGATAGAATAGACAGAGGATGCCTCTTAAAGGTGTAAACAAACTTTGTTTCTCTGAGACTTTGCGGGATGATCGTCCACAACAGCAAAAGAGTGAAAGATGAATCTATAGACAAAGACAAGCAAGAGGTTGGTTAATCCATAAACAAAACTAATCAAAAACTGTTGAGATTAAACCTTGTTTCTTCTGGAGCAACGGTGATAAAAGAAATGTTCAGATCTTTCACTAAAGCAGAATTAAAGTAGGGGTTTCTGGCTTTCATCTGCTTCCGAGGCACATGGAGGAGGTGAAAACTCCAGCGGCACTTGTAATATAAAGAACAACCTATGAGATGCGTTCAGGGTACTCCATGAAGGCCGCAAGCCGAAACGCTCATGTTTAAGTTGATCTTTCTACTACAAGTGATGCTGGGGTTTTCACCTCTTCAGACTTAAGTAGAAGTAACTAAAACACAATGCAAAGTACCTAAGTATTACTAGCAAAATGCACTTAAAGTATCTAAATAAGTCATTGTGTATAAGAGCCCTTTTCAGAGTGTTAAATTGTGGAGCCCTTAAGGTCCTGATAGATGTTTGTTTTAAATCTTATCCACACAAGATATTAATTTGTTATCTTGTGCAACATAAATTTAAAAAAAATTAAGTTACAACTTCATCACTCGTTCATGATGTCATGTAAATCGCAGCACAACTCCATCCTGAGCAGGTCGACTCAGCCACGTAACTCAGAACACCTGTGAGGGTGTGAAGGGCCTTTAATTGGTAATAATGCATTAAAGTTAATCATGTTTTGTATGTAAAATTAAAGTAACTCCTAAAGCTTAAATAAATGTAGCAAAGTAAATACAATATTAGCACAGTATCTTCCTATGAAATGTGGTGGAGTATAAAGTAGCATAAATTGAAAATACTAAAGTAAAGTACAAGCACTTTGAAAGTGTATACAGTCTTTGAGTAAATGTACTTATTTGCATTCACTGCTGGGCACAAAAAAACCAACAAAACAGAAAAACAACAAGATTTTTTAAAAAAAATCTAAAGTTGGGACCAAAAGATGAGTTTGAATAAATAAAGTGCACATGTATAATACTAAAACTATGGCATTTACTGTTTGAATAGACTGTAACTGCTGCACACGTTCATGCAATTATTTCATTTCATGGTTATTCTATTAACAAGAGCCTGAATTACTCGTTCATTTAGTTCTCAGACTGACATCCGCATCAGCTGATCTGCTTAATGAGACATTTAGTACTCAATTTGTTCAAATAAAAATACAAAAAATGTATCTTGTGTGTACTTCTAATCAAGAATACCCAAAATGAATGCTTTGCATTGAATTCAGTTTCCTCAAAAAAAAAAAAAAAAAAAGGCTTTAGAAGACATTAAAAAGTCTCATATTTCATTTATAAAAGTCTTGATAGATTCTCTTACCTGCTAGGCAGTAATGTTAGATATAAAATGTTTTTGTATCTGACTGCAGGCTGTCGGGAGACATTATACACCTATAAACTAAAAGTGGGATTATTGCGACAGTGGAAGCTGTTCAATCCTTTTTTGCTGAGTTTCAGTCGGCACCATCAGACCAAACACTGTTGCCACTGATCCATTCAGTAGCCTGTCATCTCATAAAGGGCAAGTGTCAGTTTTAGGAAAAACCTAAATTAACTTACATTAATTTATCATCTTAAATTGGTTAATCCATTTATCCATTCATGCTGCTTTTCTGGGTCCAGGCCCTGTAATTCAATTAATTATATCATTATGAATTATTGTGACATGCTGCTGGGAAGTACTTAAGAAATGTGATGTAATAATAAAGAACTCTAGGCCTTATAATCGCAACTGGTATTATTGTGAAACAGGTATTAAATTACAGTCTATATGCTATTAAAAGATCATTAAAAGTATGAAATTTAACTTGGTGAACCCTGTAGAAACCCTGTCTTTCCCTGCATTCAATACAGTACACTTCTCTGACAATCTAACAAATTTAACAATGAGGTCATATCTATTGTTACATCCACACCTTAAACTAAACCTCTAGAAAGTAGCTCAGCATAGGGACCGGTGTATCCCTCAAGATTTGTGTGAAACCTAAAATACCGAGCAGCACAGGCCTACATGGTGTAGGTCAACATGGCAACATGTGAAAGTCCAGACAGGGAGAGTCCCAGTGTGCGTTTTTATTTTAGAGGTACTGAAAGTGACCCAGCTGTCTGCCGTTGGTTGAGCCTGAGATAGAGGGAAGATGATTCACAGAAAAGACGTAAGAGGAGTCTGCTACTCTTCCTCTACCCACCGCAGACAAAGACTTCAGGTGATGACTTATTTCATAGTGAACTGCTAACGACGCTGCTCTGTTACCGAAATCCAGCTCAGAAAATTGCAAGTAGAATAAGGAAAAGACAATTATTTGATGTGTTAATGTGCCGCACTTCACTTTTAAAAGGGAATCATCCTAATTTACACTGTTGCAGTCATTTTCAGCACAGACAACAAACTACTAAAAAACAGACAGCTGTGTCCCTGGATATGAGAGCATATAGTCTTATGATGCCATCAGGTGACACTTTCTAGAGTTGCACCACAATACACTAACTGTGACTGACTGTCATGCTCATGAAGGGTTTCCTTTGAGATATTCAATCAAAATTAGTTTTATTTGAATGCATTGCTTCCAGCTGTGAGTCAGAAAATGTTCCAATATTACAGTAAAATCCCCATTAATGTCCTGGTGTTAAACAGAGCAGTACAAGAGGACAATAAGAATGTTTCGAATACTATATTCAGCTTCAGCTTTAAAACTATCTTCAGACCATAACAAATAGTTCTCCCATTACTCAGTCAAAGGAGCCGCTCCAGGATTGATTACTACATGACATCATCAGTACCGGGGCTGGATTAAATCACAAAAAGAGGTGTGCCCCCATTGGGCTTTAGTAGTACATATTACCAAACACATTTCCAATTAATTAAATCACCAAAAACTTATATATATTTTTTGCAATTTGGCCACTAGGGGGCGGAACAAACTCACAGCAACCTTCATAACCTTTCTGCTTTTTGTCTTTTAGTTTTCAAGCTATAACTATTATGTTAGGAAAAATTTCCTACTTATACACCCTGTGGCTGTGTTAATAACTCCAATATTTATGAATCTTTTAGCTCTGAATTGGAATTAAGTTCGTATTGGATTTGGTTTGTATGGAGTGCCATGTTTTCTAAAATTCTTGCCCATCTGTGCATTGTAACTACATTAAGGTTGAGGTTAGAGAAAGATTAAAGATATGGTTAATGAAAAGACTAATATTAATTGGCAGGTCTGTGACGGGATGTAAATAGCTGTCTCTACTGCCTGACAGTTTAGTCTTAACATCAAATATAACATTTAATGGAGCTTTTATAGATACAGCAATTTGCAAGTAAAGTTGTGTGCGGTGGGAACACGACCTGCAACAAGTGTCAGAATAATGTATGACGAGTTTCACTTCAGTCAACAGATGAGGTCCTTATGCAGCAGCCTGTGGGAAAGGTGCAGTCGAACTCAGAAAAATGCTGATCTTTCATTTACATGCAAAATGCCATCACGCACAAAGACAGTGTTTTGCAATACAGCTCCATGCGTGGCAGACCTGCGGTTTCAAAACATCAAGATTTGTCATGTGCTTTGTAAAGCCAAAGTGAACTTTATGGGAAGTATCATGGCCAATATGTCTGAATAACTGCATAGAAACTGCCTGGTAAGCAGATAGCATGAAAGCATAACCTCATCTCCACAGTTACACAATCTTATGTAGAATGATGAGAAGTATTCAGTCTTTTTTCCCCAAGTGCAGCTGTGCAATCAATACGGCCTTTGTAGAAGCTTTAACATTAGCATCAACAGAAAAACATGAAGCAAACGAATGACCTTCAAGACTCATCTGCATACATCATTTTTGCAATAAAGCTTCAATGTGAATCTATGAGCCAGTAGCTCCGGGCTCGCTGATAACACGACTGTTTCAAGTGTTACATCTCTTCAAAGGGTTTGTTGTCTGTATGATGTTTCACCAGTGTCATATGTGCGTTCTGTGATCCACGGTACCCTGTCTACATCCTCTGCTGCATACTCTTCCTCTGTTTAGCCTTGTGAGTCAAACAATGTTTATTTCCCTCATGTGCTCATACATGCATGAGCACATGAGGATATAATCATTCACATAAACAAACACCTTCCTCTCCTCCCTGCGTCACACACAGCCTCTGTGATCTCTCTCAGCACTGAGTGATGAAGAGTGTGCGCAGAGAAGAAAAATGAAGAGGGACAGAGCACTAATGTGTGTGAGTGAGAGAGAGGGCAGCTCAAGGGCACGTAATACCCCGCTGGGCTGGATGCCATTGAAAGGGGGGATTATTTCACATGGCCCTGGTGTCCTGATGGCCTGCTCCAGAGAGACGAGCCACGCTAAGCTGCCCATCCATCATCCTGAGCAGGCATGCAGTGAGAGGTATAGTAAAGGCGGAGGATTTCATCTCTTTGAGGTGGTAGCGGCGGTGGTGATGGGGTGTCTAATACACCTAGTGCACGATGATGCCCCTTGCCTCCTACAACCCCACACACTCATCTAAAAGAGCTAATGCACACATGCTGCCCATCAGTCATGCATGATGACGCATTATGTTTGCATGGTACTGTAAATAGAGCAGTGAGATAGTTTCAGAAAAAAAAAAAACATTGAAGTTTGTTGCTTTGTTCACACCTTACACACAGATTTTTATGGTCCAATGTACCAAAAAGTTTTGTGTTTCCCACTTGTAGAACACATTTTTCTCCACACTCGACAGTAATGAAGTCCTCTTTTGATGAACAGCTCATAAAAACTGACAAGAACAATTAAAATTTGGATTTTTGAATTGTTAGAAGTTTTCACATAAGATAAAAATAAAAACCAAATATAATGTGTGCATCTTAGTTCACTTTTCTCTCTACACTTCACTTCTGCTTTCAATAGATACAAAGCATCCAGCCTTCCTTCTAGAGGGTCCACGTAGTCAAGTCCATGATATGCTTAGCAAAGAGATTAAACCTGTGAGAGCCCCACTGCAAGACCACATGTTTGCTTTTTCATGAAAGGTTAATGAGTTTATGTTTCCTGCATGAGTAAAAAAAACAAAAAAAAACAGAGGTATTAACCATGAGCTCTGCCATTTGTAAAAAATGTCAGCATGCATTACACTCACAGTGTGATGTAAGTTGCCTCCAGGCTTCCAAAATCTGAAGCTTCCAGTGCACTGAGAAGACAAATTGATTTTTTTTGTAGAAAAAACATACCAATCACAAATTATTATTGATTTTTATTCATTAAAATTGACCATTCGTTTTGACCACTCTCTGGGTTGGTGGGAAGATTTTCCCTCCTGCTGGGTTTCCTGCTTACTCAGCTAGAAATTTTTGTTCCCGTTTTTGTTCGATTCTCAGAACATTATGCCCAAACGTTTCTTAAAACGTTTTCGTAAGTTTTTTTTGCTTCTGGTTTGGAATGTTCTAGCATAACGTTCTCTGAAAAACATCCTAAATATGTTTGGTGACAACCTTCTTAAAACATTTAATGATAACATTATTAGAACATTATTGCCCTAACATTCTCAAAGCATTTTCCCGATGTTGCGGTGAGAATGTTCCTTCTTTGTTATCATGTAACATTGTGGGGATGTTTTATAAAAGATCATTCTATAATATGTTACCTCAACAACGTCCTCAAAACATCCTCAGAAGAGCAGTTAAAACGTTGTCATTGACCTTGTAGGAACATTATTTGAAATGATACATGACACATGTTTGCTTTTTCATGAAAGGTTAATGAGTTTATGTTTCCTGCATGAGTAATGTCAGCATGCATTACACTCACAGTGTGATGTAAGTTGCCTCCAGGCTTCCAAAATCTGAAGCCTCCAGTGCACTGAGAAGACAAATTGATTTTTTTTGTAGAAAAAACATACCAATCACAAATTATTATTGATTTGTATTCATTAAAATTGACCATTCATTTTGACCACTCTCTGGGTTGGTGGAAAGATTTTCCCTCCTGCTGGGTTTCCAGCTTACTCAGCTAGAAATTTTTGTTCCCGTTTTTGTTCGATTCTCAGAACATTATGCCCAAACGTTCCTTAAAACGTTTTCGTAAGTTTTTTTTTGGTTCTCAGAATGTTCTAGCACAACGTTCTCTAAAAACATCCTAAAAATGTTTGGTGACAACCTTCTTAAAATGTTTAATGATAACATTGTTAGAACATTATTGCCCTAACATTCTCAAAACATTTTCCCGATGTTGCGGTGAGAATGTTCCCCCTTTGTTATCATGTAACATTGTGGGGATGTTTAATAAAAGATCATTCTATAATATGTTACCTCAACAACGTCCTCAAAACATCCTCAGAAGAGCAGTTAAAACGTTGTCATTGACCTTGTAGGAACATTATTTGAAATGATAAACATCCTTAAAATGTTCTTTGAACATTACATTAAAACATTCTTTAAAACATTATTAGAACTTGTACGTAATGTTAGCCAATGTTGTGGGAACGTTCCCTTCTAGTTGGGTAGTCTGCCTGATCAAATACAAGAAGGGAGAAAGAGTTGGTAGTAAAGACAAGTGAGAATAAAGAGAGGTCAAAGAGTGCAGAGGATGAGGATGAGAGGAGGGCTGAGGAAGACGATGGAGAGGAAAGAGTGAAGTAAAAGAGGAGAACGTAGATATCTAAATAATATGTGGACCAGAGCAGCCGGGGATCCCACGCCTTCTGAGCAAATATCCTATAGTGGTGAATAAGGGGCTTCTGAGCTATTTTTAGCCAGTGTTGCCATGTGTGAGGAATGTTCTCTGCCGCACGCTCAGGCAAACTGTACATTTTCTACGCGCATGACACAGCGTCATCCTAATCCCATGCATGAATGGAGAAAATGATAAGCTCAATTTCACAGAACTGAACTGCTGGGAGATACAGCACACGAACACGCTCTCTCTTCTATTCCTGTCTCTGTATCTGTTCTCTTCTTCTCCCTGCATCTGCACATTTCTTCCTTGCTCTCAATGTCAATTCATTTCACTGTGTTTCACTGGCATGACAGCTGAAGACATTATGCCAAAGCATTTTACTCTCTTTCCTTTTCTGTCTTTGTGTGCCCCATTAGCATGAACATTCAGAAATAGAAGCTGCCAGTGCTAAAAAGGGGAAAATCAGGGGATTATATTACCATTACACAAGATAGTTTTTAGATAAAATACATATAAATATTATATAAAAATTGTTTATTTATTGTTTATTTATGGGTAGGTCATATTCCACCCACCATATGTCAAGAGATACAAAATCAAAATAGGTCAAAGCCTACACAAATATAAAAATAACATCAATAACAGAAACAGAGAATTTCCATGGTTGCAATTATTTAATTTTATCTTGATTTCTCATGATCACTACTCAATTATCTTGTTCTCTTGGGATAAAGGTTTTCTAGTGATAGCCAGATGCTGAAGCTCATTATCCTGAGATAATAGTTTTTTTTACTTCTACAGAATAAAGAAAATATAACAAAGCATTCTCACTTTACTTTTGGCGCCTAAACCTTTACACAGTACTGTACACTGTGAAATAACTGGGCATTCATTTACAAAACCACAGGTAGTCTCCATTGTCAGTGTTGCAAACATCAGTTTCCATGCTGCATCATCTCACCTGTGATACAAAATTATGTGGTAGTTAAGAATTTGAGTTAATACTTATTTCGTCATTGTTGTTCATTGCGAGGGAAAAAGGTGAATTTTGTACTTTTATATTGTTAAAGAGTTTCTGGCTAACTCCGTCACCGTGTGAGCTAGCTACTGCTGTTGTCCCGATGTAGCATCCAGCACTGTTGTTCTGCCATTTTCTGCATTTAAGGTTTTCTGTAAGGTGTTTAAAAACATTATTTTATTACAGTAAAAGGTCAGTTCATGTGTTAGGTAAAATATGAAAGTTAAAAAGGTAAATGTATTTCATTTAAGTTACAGTTTATGTTGGTTAAAAATATAATTTACATTATTTAGAAAAAACAGAGGATAACTTAATTGAGGAAACTGTGGTCCTGAGACTGAGTGTATTCCGGCTGAGAAAATATGTGAATTTGGTTGTGCTGTACATAATTAAGACTCAATACAAACGAGTGAAAACGAGAGACGTGTGCAGGGTTTCTTCATCCCTCCTCCTTCACTATTTTCCCTGTCCCAACAATTGCACAATCCAGAATGGTAGTACCACATTAATGCCACATGTTAGCAGCAGAGATCAACTCTGCATCATACAACCTGACTATCACACCTGCAGCCAGGGACGCTGCTGAGTGTGAGGACTCTCAATGATCCACTGAATGATTTGGGAGGGTACAGAGAGACCTCAGAACGTGCTAGAAAATATAGATTTTTTTAGTGGCAGAGGCTGTTGTTGAACTCGGAGGAAAATCATTAAAAATTACTATAATGCATCAACAGCATTAAGCAACACTCATCAGTCGCTGATGAAGAAAGTCTTCAGTTTAATCATCTATTGCAGAAGATGCCTCACAGTTTATTCTGCTTTGAAAACAAAGCATTGATTTCCAAATATTCTGCATGCTAATGGTGTGAAAAATTATATGTTTTGATGTAGATGTTATGGAGGTTTTAGATCCAGTTAACAGTTATTCTGCTTTCATACCATGTTTCATAACAGAGTATGAATAATGCTCCACACCAAAAATACAGTCAAGCTTAAAAAATTTGCAGACTCATGCTGCATCTGTATCCTCTGTGCTGGTTTTGGTCTCTGCCAGCTCCTGAGCGGAAATATTTCTTTAACTGCTACACTAAAGCGGTGAAGTTGTGGTCTGTAAAATCAAAACAAGCCAAAAGAAAATACTTTGAGTAAATACTCTGTGGGTTCTTCGCTACAAGGAATCCCCCCCACATTACACATGGTTATTTAATTCATTACTAAAAACAATTAAAAGCCTTTAACAGTATCCACTGAGTGGGTAACGTAATACGGTTAAATTGAACCAAGACCTCTATTAAAACATTATAACCATCATGACAGTTGGATTTAATATATTGTTGTTTTAGACTGCATTAGTTTCAACTAGGTGTACCTAATAAACTGGCAACTGAGTTAGAGCTGCAACGATAACTCGATTAATCGATGAGTCCATCAACAGAAAATTAATCTGCAACCATTTGGATAATCCAATAATGAATTTAGTGAGAGTTGAAAGAAATGTCTATGTGGGATGGATTATGTGGGCCAGACCAAACATCCCCTCAAATCATGGAAGTCTGAACACAAGGACGCTATTCACAATCAGAATATGGACTATGCGATAGCGAGACACTATGCTAAAGTAGATCATGGCTCTACTGCATCGCTAAGATTCTGGGGTTATGAAAAAATCTCTCCCTCCCAGAGAGGAGGTGATATTGTTAACAAATTGTTGAGAAGAGAGAGCTTTTTGGATATACACACTATACACAGTTGAACCACACAGACTTATTGATGAACTTAGCCTCTTGTGTTATCTGTGATCACAAGAAGAGGATACTGATTGCAATCTATCATTTCCTGTGATGAGTAACATTGTGCTGTCAAGGCTATAGATTATTTACTGATTAACTGACACCCTTGTTAAACAATGAGAGATTGTTCTGTGTATGGAGACAACTTTTTAAATTGATGCCATTACTGTTCGACTCTGATAAACACTCGAACACTTGAAACGATAGTCAGTTGAACCCTCATAAACTGCTAAAGTGAATCATGTGCTCCAGTATCTTCTATGGGTGCGGTCTTTGAAAAAATGCCAAACATTTGCTGGTTACAGCTTGTCAAATGTGAGGATCGGAAACTTTCATGTGTCAACAATGATAGTAAACTGAATGTCTTTGGAAGACATTTGAGGACATAACCTCGGGCTCTAAGACTTTATAACAGGCATTTTTTATTTTTTTCATTTGACATTTTAGAGACAAAACAATCAATTTAGGGAGAAAAAAATCTGCATATTAATCAATAATGAGAATATTTTTTAGTTGCAGTCCTAAACTGTGTGCATTTTATGCCTTTTCTGAGAAATTTTTTATTTGTTATCCTTAAATATTAAGTTATAGTTTACCTCCCTATTCCCTGGAGAGAAATATGTATTCTCCATTAGACAGATCCTAAATATTTAAATGCATTGTGCAGCCACAGTGCAGAATAAATGCAGAATTTGACATTTTAATATCATGTGATCCCAAAACCTGCACATTATCATCATCTTTTATATGTGCAAATAACACTGGAACCAGAAAACACATTTTTTTCCCCACTTTGCAGTATGTGTTCTCCAATTTTAATTTAAGTAGGGTGGGCTCTGTTTATTGCTCTATCTTGTTGGAATTTCCTCCATAAAATAACACTTTATGGAGGAAATTCACGTCACTTTCCCTGATGTCTCACAAACTGGTGAGACATCAGGATGACTCACTACATCACCACACTAAACTGTTATCTACTATGACAGATTTACAAGTTTAACAGGATTTAAGTTGCATCTCAGTATCAATCTGTCCTCGGTTCTTTTAAATTAAAGCTGAAGACTTTTCTGTTTGCCACTGCTGTTTTTTTTTAATCGAATTTGAGGATTTTGAATAATATCTTACACTGCATCGCAACTCTTACACTGTTGGAATTTCCTCCATAAAATAACACTTTATGGAGTAAATTCACGTCACTTTCCCTCCTCCACAAACTGGTGAGACATCAGGGTGACTCACTACATCACCACACTAAACTGTTATCTACTATGACAGATTTACAAGTTTAACAGGATTTAAGTTGCATCTCAGTATCAATCTGTCCTTGGTTCTTTTAAATTAAAGCTGAAGACTTTTCTGTTTGCCACTGCTGTTTTTTTTTAATCGAATTTGAGGATTTTGAATAATATCTTACACTGCACCGCAACTTTTATTCTCCTGTTTTATCTCTTGTTCTATTTTAGCTTATTTTTTATAATTATTTTAATATTGTATTTAAATGTCTTTTTATATTGCCTTGTGTTGCTTTTACATTCTGTCTTCACACCTTTCATGTTTCATGTCAAGCACTTTGAATTGCATTGTTGTTGAAATGTGTAGTACAAATAAACTTGCTTTGCCTATTATCTGAGATTATCTGAGTATTCTACACACATATACTTTATGTTGTGCAGAAGTGGTGGCAAAGTGTGTACTTGTTTCAAAAATTCTTCAGTATAAGTATATAAGTATATTAAGTGTATTATGTTCTTTTCTTTCTATATATACAGTATGTAATATGATTCACTAATATGAATATTTAGAAACTCTATCATTTACCTGTTGTGTAACAACTGTATATTGTTATGGTTTGCCCGTGGCAATGATCAAGAGGAATAGTTAAATCTGCAATAATCAATATTTTAATGCACACAAGTGGCATTGCTCGATGGATGGCAATGCTGGCCAATCAGTCAGTTAGAAATAGGTGATTCAAAGATGGCGCAGGGTTTCTTCCTTGCTCACCAAAAGGAGTGTTGCTCATCAGCATTGCGTTCAGTTCTGCCTCTAGTAGCGCTACCATCCAGCTAATTTTATTTGTATTTTCAATTTAGAAAAAATGAGGGTGGAAACACAGAACATCCCAAGAAAACATTGAGCTATTGCAAAAATGGCTTGGCTGAGGTGGAAAAATGTGTGTATCAATAAAAGACAGTGCAATGGAAACAGACTTAGCAAGTTCCAAACTATTCCACCGTTTAGGGCCAACAATGGAAAATGCCTGACCACCTCTGGATTTGAACGAAGAGTGTGGAATGAAGACCAGTGATTGGTCAGCAGATCTGAGGAGTCTGTCGGTAGAATGAGGAGTTCAGAAAGATATGCTGGTACCAGTCCATGCAGTGCTTTAAAAACAAATGAATAAAATCTTTATTTGACTGGTAACCAGTAAAGAGACATGTGGTCTTTCCTCTTGGTACCAACGAGGAGTCATGCTGCTGCATTTTGAACCAGCTGCAAGCGATATAAGGCTTAGTCCCAGCGCCAGAAGAAAATAACTGCCTGGGCATTTGGTTTTTATTATTATTTTATTTATTTATTTATTTTTTTTACACCATTTAATTTACATGATGTTATACAAAAAGGACCAGATGGATATATACTGCGACTTTAGGAGGACAACAGCTGCCGTCACCCACAAACATTTCCTTGAAAGTCACCAAAACAACACATCGATGGCCGAAGAGCAAAACCTTCTATCTGAAAAATGCACTTTTTTGAGAAAACTAAAAAAAACTTGTTGTCTTGCAGAATGCTATTTGTTAAGGATACCCAATACATTATACACTGTTTTTAGACTATATTATTGTATTATGTATTAACAATACCGACTAGGTATTAATGCCTCGCAAAGTGCAGATAGGAGCTTTTGCACTTGGTGCAAGTTGGAAGAGGTTCTACAAAACGATGCTCTAAATTAAGTTAATAATTAAAATTAAATTAAAAATAAAATTAAGTTTGTTTTCAGGTAAAAAGATGTAGTAAATGTAATAGTCACTACATTGTAGTAAACTAGGGTCAGGATTCCTTAAATTCAGTGTATTTGCTTCCTCGTCCACTGGAAATGAATGTTCAGTGATTGTGTAGCACACTTGTCCTGTAGCCTCTCTACACATCCAGGGACTCTGCATTGTGTTTTTGTTTTGTTGTGTGACTTTTCTGTCACAATGAAGGGCGGGATTATCTTGCAGACACACTGAATATGAGAAGCCTTCCTTGCTCTCATCATCCAAAGTGAAATCCGCCAATCAGAAATTCTGCAGATAGGAGGTTTTGCGCTTTGGCCATCGACATGTCAGTGGTTAAACCAAAATAGGTGTTTTGGGTTAACCAGTGACCGTGTTATCTGGTGACTTTCAGCTGAATAGTTGCTCGTAGTGACGGCAGCTGGCTCCTAAAAGCCTTATTGATTTTACTTTAATCAATCATTCAGTGTGTTATCTACGCCAATCATTTATTTAAGTTAAACTTTGCTCAGCAAGAAGCATTCACCTCATAACGTTTCTTATGTGGGAAACAAAACGTAGCCTATAAATTGGCAGTGCAGCTATAGTCTATCTTTTGATTTTATAGTTATCAACCAATTAACCTGCTTTGTCAGTGAGTAGAGTAGAGTAAAAGTGAAAGAGGAGTTGTAGAAGCAAAAAAACCTGATAGCGTGTGGAATTGCACCAAACAATACACATAGCACTTCCTGTCAAATAAACATCTGCATAACCAGAAGAGATAGATAAGGAGTTGTTTTTGGAAGGTCCGATTACAGTCTCTGGAGAAGAACAGGGGACATCTGGGAAGTATTTGCACACAGCGTGCAAAAACTAAATTAAGAAATGTTAAAGAGCTAAGTGGTCATTGACTCATGAAAGTCACATCCACCTTGGCATAAATAGGTGTTGGGTATGCGCTGAAGGGGCTGCTGCATTGGTTATTTTCTGAGTTTTGTATGTTCGTGTGTAATGAAATAAACTCCCGTTGGTTGCCTGCTCATCTCTCTGGTCTCAGCGTTTCCTGTGAACATCTTTAATATAGCCTTAATTGAAACCCCGATAGTGATTGTGGCTAAATAGTGTGTAAACTGTAGTTACACAGCCAGTATTCACTGGGTTTGACCAACTTACTGTTTAACTTGTTACCATCAGTGTAGATACTGCAACGACATTCAGCCTTTCAAGCCATTTAAAAAGATTAAATTCAGAGAGATAAGTGAGGAAATGTGAATTCTTGTATGGCAACAACATTTAATTGACATAATGTAACACAAAAAGGACCTGATGAATATATGCTGTGTTGAACGCACAATAATTTAAGACTTTTAGGAAGACACCTACATGCTCTGTTTGTGTTTTCAACAGCTGCTGTCCCCACGACAACCACAACACATTCCCCTGAAAGTCACCAGTTAACACGGTCACTGGTTAAACTGAGCCACTTGCCGATATGCTAACTTCAGCTAACCGCTTTAACTTCCTGCTCTGGTGTCACACAAAAACACCGGGACTGATAAGGCTGACCGACTAAATCTATATTTCTTGTGTGTGAGTTTACATTCAGTGTTAGAGGCCCAAGAATATTTATTTAGGTGTTGGGAGTAGTCTGCAGGGCTGAAGATTTGAATCTCATTTTTAAGTTCAAGAATTAAAGAAATTTTTGGCTTACATCAGTTTATCACACACAACTGGGATCCTCAAGCCAACAACACAGGTCTCACAACATGGACATACAAATTTATCAGACATATGATTTTTATCTTGGGAATAAGGAACGGTCGAACCTTGGCAATATTTCTGAGATGAAAGAATGATGTTTTTGTGTGTTTCAGGTCTGCCATGCCCCTCTATGCCTGCTTGGATTGCCCACACCTGAACTGCATCTGATCGTCAGTGGAGCTGCATATTAACTCCCCTGGATCAGTGCTTCTCCCTATTTTGCTACTGAGCTGCTGGTAGGGCTGGTGCTGTCAAGTTTTTGCTGTTCATACTCCGTGTTGCTGTCAGCGCTTTGATATAGATCTTTGTGGGGGTTCTCTGCCTTTTTATTTTGCTCTCCTGTTTTTCTCCTGTTTTGTGGCTAGCCAGGGAGCGTAGCATTGTCTCTTTTTTTTTTTTTTTTTTTTTCATTCTGTAGCGCAAGTGAGACTTTTCTTTTCTAGTTAGAGTGGAATTTTGTTTGTTGTTTTGGCCTTGGAGACCCTGACGCCTAAATTGCTTCTTTTTTTTTTTTTTACTATATCAGTCGGTTTTATCTGTTAATAATCCTTTTTGTTAATAAATGGTTCTTCCTGTTACCCTTTGCAATAGTTTTAGCAGCCTATTTCCTACCATTTTTACAAAGGGTTTTGGGTCACTTAATTATGTTACTCCTTGTGTGTCTCCCCCCCCCCCAGACACTAGAGGTCAAGGAGTTTAAATCTGGAGAAGCAGTTCCAAAACAAATGTGACAAAAGGACACACACATACAGACAGACAGAGAATGTACGACTGACAGAAATGTTTACTCAGCAGTAAACAAACTGACAGGCACATGGATGAGACAAGAGCCAGAGCTCATCTGGTTGCTGAGAATCCACCTCAGAAAATAACTCTGCATAAAATAACTGACTCAGCATTGTCGTCATTACCAGTATACCATGTAGGGCAGATTATTGTCGTTAGGTTAGTCATAAGATTGTAACTGTTTGTAACTTGTAAAGTAAAAAAGATAAGATCACATTTGAGGAGAGTTTTTTTTTTTTTTTTTCACTTCACAGCAGTGTATATTATCAGGCTTTGCACTATGCGGATGTAGGAAAGTAACAAGAAAAAAAACTGAAATATGCACGAGGAAGATAACTCTTCCCACTTCCCTACTCTTCCCTCATGTAATATATCTACTGGTTTCCTGTGTCGGTAATGTGTAGCTCATGTTGCTTTTGGAGATTTCCATTTAAGGAGTTGTTTTCTGACTTGACCGTGATAAAATTAAGGTGAGGCAACAGGTGTGTGAGTGTGTGTGGCTGCGGGTGCAGCCATCACACACTCTGTTCAAAACTAAACTGGGAGGTTATTGGCCTGACCTCCCAGCATGGTCATGCAAGAATTTCCTGCTTCCTGAGTTTAATAGGTTACCATTCAACACTTCAGCCATTAGAAATGAATGTGAAGTATTATAGACGCATTGTGAAATTGTAGATTAGATTAGCTTAATTGTTGTTGTTCACACAGTTATCAAGTTACCAATACAATTGTTCTGAATGTAAAAGGGGACATATCATGTATATTTGCTGATCCGGATTTATATCCTGGTTCTTTACAAGAGTATCATTCCTTGATTTGCAGTTCAAAAAACTCCTTATTTATCTCATATTGGCTCTTTATGTAGCCTCTCAGTTCGGGCCTCTGTCTGAAACAGGCCGTTTTAGCTCCTGTCTCTTTAAGTCTCCCAATTCTGATTTGACAGCTTAAGGAAGCTGCCCCTTGGAAGACTTCCAGCAGTTTGTGAGGCTATGTAAACAAACAATAGTGGTTGGTTTTCGCTTCTCTTTCGTGTTCTTTACTCAAAATATAAACTTCTCAAATACATCCATACATGTTTGTGCCCGAATCAGATCTGAAATATGAGTGGACAACCTGTGGAACAACTTTAGCAACAAACAGCTACAGAATGGATGTCTATTTGTGGGCTTGCACGAACGATCTGATGTCATCACAAAAAGGAAGTAGAGGTAACTTTGCAAACAAAGCGTTCAGATCAGGTTGAAGCCCTGCGTTTTGACTTGAGGGGAGCGTTTTGCTTATGTTAACTTCAAGTTTTGGACCTTTGACCATGTTTAACATAGACATCTGACATCATAACAGCATAAAAATAACAGAAAATCACAAAAAGCATGACATGTCCCCATTAAACAATAGGTTCAGGTTTTTCAAGTCTGTGTTAAAGGAAGATTCCAGTTTATTTGAACCTGATGTATTTCCCATAAATGTGGCCATTGTGGCTCTATTTGTCATGCTAAATTTGCTCTCTCCAGCTCCATTATAGAGATTCCAGCAATTCACAAAATTGCAATCAGCTGCTGATTCTCCTAAAGCTTTCAAGATAAACAGGACTTTTACAGTAATCACTTCAAAAGTTTGTTTGAGAAGTAACCACAGAAACTAGCCTCCTGTGGCAGCCATTATGGCTAACCGCATAGGGAACTACATCTGGAGTAGTTTGCACATCAGTTTGTTAGGAGTAACTTAGCAGATAAATAAATGGTTCATGCCTGCAAGTTTCCAAGTTGCAAGGATGAAATGACAGTTTTCATGGGCTACCGCTGGACAATAGAGACTTACATACTGTATAAGGTTTCAATCAGTCTCAATCTACTCTGATGAGGAGAGGGGTGATTTACTGGAATATAGCCTAACTGTCAACAGTGGAACTCCCCAGTTACCAGCTCTTTTGAGTCACCCACATTCCTGCCCTTCTCGTGGTCTTTCCCTCCCTTCAAAATAGATGAGACAGCAGTGAAGAGGAAGCTGAGCCTGAGGAACAACTGTAAAACATAACAGCTGGTCTATATTTCATCCCTGACCTGCATTCATGAACTTTGAGTAGTGAAAGCAACAGGCTGTCTACACCAGAAACATGTGATGCAGTGAAAGGGTAAGGAGCGCGGACATTTGGAAGTTGAAAGATCAAAGTAGAACCGCTACTAGAGGGGATTCATAGTGTTGCATTCGATTGTACACATGACATTGCTGTTTGACCACAAGACAAGCGCTTCTGATAGACTAAACAAACACTTTCAGCCAGCTGCTGTAATAACCTAGACATGAATAAGTGGTGAGCAATGGCTGGAAAGAAAATGCTACTGTTCCCTTGTGTTTAAAAAAAAAGTTTTCGTAATGACCATTAAACAATAGAGACCGGAGCCGAAGTATCAAAATTTAACAGAATTTATTTTCTTGTACAAGAAGGAACGTTTCACAATGCAACACGCAGGAAGAGGTTACAAAGAAAAAGGCTCCCAGTGGAGCGCTTACAACAAGGTTTTATACACCTTAAGTGGGCGTTATAGTTCTTTTCTTAATCTATAAAATACAGACTTATTGATAATGTCATGTCTGTTTTCAGTTCTCCTGTCCAGGAGCCATCTTGCCCAACTGACCCCCAGATTACATGTCTCATACTGTCTCCAACGAATTTCTACATCTTCCTCTTTACAGATATGGTGCTGAACTTTCTTGAACCTTAGCTGATATGTTGCAGAGTTGCAGTACAAGACAGGAACAGTTAATTGTTGGGCCGTGGCTACAAGTTTGGCTATCAGCAATAATTAACGATTATCTTTGATAATCGTTAATTATTAAAATCGATAAAATTATTAATTAATAATAAAAAGATAGCCAGTTCAGTCTCGTAGTGTGCTAATCTATGAATTTTGGACTTTGATTAAAAATTAATTTAATAACTATAAACTAAATCACCATATCAGTAGTTAGTTATGGTTGAAGGATTTGGAGTTCTTTACAGAGCAGGGGTTGGCAAAACTCATTCTTGTGCGACATTAAAACAGACAACAGGTATATCCAAAAGCATTTATTTAACAAAGGGTAAAAGCAACACACAATACTTATCTAGCAAAGTGTACCTATACACAAGTGTGACTGTGTATGTGTGTGTGTGTGTGTGTGTGTGTAGGGAAGACAATAGCAAGATGGCTGCAGTCACCTGACATGGCATGCCGGCAATTTGGCTGATAAAGGGAACTACAGAGATAAAAGGCCAGACCATGTGGTGTCTTGAACCACATGTGCTGCCTGAACCAAAGTTTGCCAAACTAGGTTTTAACCTCTTACCTGTGTGGTTCTCTATTCAAGGCCAATTGGTGTGGGATCGAGGTGCCATGTTAAAACGAGGTTAGTTGCATGCAAGGCCTAGTTCAATCAATCAATCAATTTTTATTTATATAGCGCCAAATCACAACAAAAGTCATCTCAAGGCACTTTTCACATAGAGCAGGTCAAGACCGTAGTCTTTAATTTACAGAGACCCAACAATTCCCCCATGAGCAAGCACTTGGCGACAGCGGTAAGGAAAAACTTCCTTTTAACGGGTAGAAACCTCAAGCAGAACCCGGCTCTTGGCGGGCGGCCATCTGCTTTGACCGGTTGGGTTGGAAAGAAAGAGGGAAGGGGGAGGGGGGGGACAGAATAACAACAATCATAACAACAATGACAACAGCAGCAGCCAGGGAAGGATGCCAACAGGACTGTGAAGGACCGCAAAGGCTCGGCCCAGAACACAGGGTTTCCTGCGAGCTGAGAAAGCACAAAAAAAAAATTCCGGGGAGGAAGCAAAGTTAATGACATGCATTGATGTTACATGAATGCATACAGATGGAGAGGAGGAGGAGGAGAGTTACTGGATGCAACATGTGTTAAGCCTGCTAACATTAACCTAGCAGTGTGGTTATGCAGTAACCTGACTATAAGCAACAAGGACATCACAACAACAGTTCAATGTATAACCTTAACCAGATCAATACACGTACAGCACATTGTTTGAGTTAAACATTCTTGCTTAGCCGTACTATGCTACACTGTGTTGCTAGGCTATGCCCAGTTGTCACCAGTCCATGAAGGAAGAGATGCTTTGTGGCGTTCTGCTTTGTAGCCGGTGAATCCGTGCGTGAGTCAGGCTGAAAAGGCTTTGGCTCTGAAGCTGAAAGATGCAGGCGTTGCTGGGGAGACAGCACTCCAGTCGTGCAGAGGGCCCGGGTCACTCCTTTGTGTAGAGTTAGCGGCAAGCTAACTCCATTTCACGGCTCCTGTACTTGTTAAACTGGCCAGCAGACTTGTGTGTTAGCTGCTGGCACAAGGAAACTTAGTTTCTGAGTCTTAGGCAGGCTCTCGCATCTTCTGCTGTAAAGAAGACTGCGTGTGTCTGCTGTGAGCAGGCCACACAAGAGAGCAGAGAGCTGTGAAAGAGCAAGCGGCTGCTCCTGCAGCTGAAGGAGAAAGAGAGCAAGGAGCTGCTCCTGCTGCAGCTCGTGGAGAAAAGAGAGCAAGATAAGAGGAGAATCTCTAGTTTTGATAACCTGGATCCATGGTTTGAGCTTCACACTTTGGGTGCGAACTCCCATGGCTCAGGTTTCTTGGAGTCTTGAAACGTGGTAAACTGTGGTCAACATGTAGTCCAAACATCATCATAATCTAGATAAAATGGTAACACTTATGCACACTGTAAACATAATTTTTATAACATTTCCCTCCTGTTTGTAGTCTTAAAAGAATACAAAAGATACAATCATGAGTATAAAAATTTCTTGTAAGTAGAGGAAAGAAAGAAAAATATAATTAATTCAAACGAGAAAACCACAAATGATTCAAATGAGTATATATGAATGATTCAAGTGAATAACATAAATGATTACATAATTGCATGATTCTCTTGACAACAGATGTAGGAGCGAAAAAACCTGTCTGGCAGCTCTTTATCATTCTTGTCATTTTCTTCTTTTTCTTTCGGACAGGAAAAATTCTCCTCACTACCCCACTGCCCTGGTGGCCATTAATCAGTGTTAATAAGTGTTTCAATCACATTTGTGTGCTTAATCACACATCACAATTTTAGAGACATCAATTCTGACAATAATCATTGTATATGAATCTAAAAAATAAAATAAAACTTGTCCTCAGTCGGGCTGATCGACTCATTGGACCCGATGTGTGGACCTTACCCTGCCTAAGGGTCTTCTCCCTGATTCGTGAAAGAAAATAATAAAACCTATAAATGTATATACATCATACTGTCAGTCTTTTTCTCTTAAGCATACATTACATCAGAACACTATAACTTCCTTTCAGATTTTCTATAGGTTCATCATTATGCTGTGGAATAAAAACTAAACAGGTGTCTTATCTCTAGCAAGTGCCTCATCTCCAATATGTTCGTAGATGGACCCCTCTCCTGCTTCAAGCTGAACATACTCTCCGTATATCTCTTCATCTCCATCTTGAACCTCGACATGTCCTCCGACCACATGTCTCTCGTAGTCATTATATGCTGATACAATAGTTGTTGTCGTGTCAGTTCAGCAGTAATCAATTTTTGCATTAATTCTCTCAGACGTGGAATGCAACAACAACCACAAGTGACTATAATAGCAAGCATGATTCCCATAGACAATATGATGGCCTTAAGGATGTTTGCTCATTTCCCAAACATGTCTTCCAACCACCCAGTAAAAGGATCTGTGATACCTGAATTCTCAGCCAGCTCATCCGACAGTGACGTCAATCCTTCTAACGCCTTTGTGATGCTTCCATTAGGGGCGGTGTTATTTGGTATAAAGGTGCAACAGAGATTCCTGAAGATTTTGCATACCCCTCCTTCTTTAGCCAATAGCATATCCAAAGCTATTCTATTTTGCCAAGCCATTAAACTAGTTCTATCCAATTGCTCATGGATGCCCTTAAATCCATTACAAGTGTATTTAATGAAGCGCTGTTGGTTGTAGTAGATGTAATTTATCCAATCTATATTTTTATTGACTGTTACCCATGTTGAGGTAGGCTTTCAGCTAACCTCCCCGAGTTGGTTGATGCGAGAAGAACGAGACCACAGTCGAGTAATGTCTTTGTAGCAGCTGAATTTATTTATCGAAGATCCTCGGAGAACACTTTACAGAAGAAACCTGCATCTGGCCAAGCGCCCTGTGTTCTGAGATTTGTCTGTGTGCCAGAGCATTTTTATACCTTGTCTTCACCCCCCTTCTGGGTGTACCTCTTGTTTGGACCCCAATTGGCTCATTGTCTATCATTTCTCCGAAAAAGGAGTTGTTTTCTTCCTTCACTTTTCACCCCAATTCACCACCCACACTTAAGGTTATTTTTGTCTCCCGCATTCTGGTCTGACCTGGTTTTTTATACGTCTTTTAATTCTCACTTCTAACCACATCCCTCTGTAGGCGCGCTTATGCACCTGCAGACACGCTTATGCGCACATTGAACTTTTGACCTCTACTTCTTGCTTATGTGCATCTGCAGACACAATACTCAGAACACAGTGAACTTTTGACTTCTGCTTATTGTTGCATAACTCATCCTGTTTACAGCCACAGTGGCAAGCAAAGGACATGACCTTTGATATCACCTATCAATTGAATAAGGCATATAAAACATACTCGATTTAACATAAGTTTAATTCAGCATTGGGATTAATATGACAATGTGTGCTTCCCATTACCTCTCACAATTCCCCCTTTTGATCTCTACTAAAGAGATCACTCATCTGCCCCATAGGGTCCTTCCAGATCTTTCAGCCCCAAGGGACTCCCTTCAAAGAGTGGCATTTGGTATGGTGGCGGGGGGGGGTGCCTTCCCTTCTATGGTGGAGGTAATGAGACGCACACAGAGCAAGCGAATACATGGTATACAACAACATCCACATGTAACCAAGATGGCCATGAACGTAGCCAACGACATCAGTACCGACAGTATCAGACCCTTCCACTGACCGAAAATTGACTGCATCCAACCTTCTAATGGGTTATCGATCCCTGAGTGCTCGTGCATGGTATCCGAGAGGGTTCGCAATCCTTCCAACGCTTTAGTTACTTTCCCATCTGGAGCAGTGTTATTAGGGATGAACGTGCAGCACATAAACATAAAACATCTCCGAACATAAAACAAACGCCCCCCTTTTCTGCCAGGACCATGTCCAATGCCATACGATTTTGCACTGCCATTAATGAAGTTGGTGCCAATTGCTCGGCCAGACCTTCTACTCGCCTTCTTGTTGTTGGTCAGATGGTGAGTGACCTCTCCTCTTCGGGACATAGGGGTAGACTGCCCTACGCCTCCACGGAGCTTCCCAGGGGATTATTCTGCCCCTTTCTCGGAAAGCTCGGTCTCAGGACCAGCCGGTCCTGAGCTCTGGTTCAACAGGTCCCCCTGGACCTGTCTCGGCGACCTCCTGGGCTTCTCTGCTGCTGTGCATTGGCTCCAATGGAACCAGGTGTCTCCTTTACCCTGCAAGCAGACCGCGTGGGATGTCCTCTCGGTGACTCGATACGGGCCAGTCCACCTTGGCTCCGACCACTTTCGTTTGATGACTCTCAACCGAACCCAGTCGGCCGTGGGCACCACCTCTGCTCTCTCTTGGCCCTGATTCTTCTGGAGGACCTGGGTGGAGTATTCTGAAAGCAAAGGTTGGAGATCATTAAAGTAGGTCCTGGCGGGTATTATGTTCTCAGTTTCTGCTACTCCTATCATTCTTTCCCCAGGACCTGGAAACATCCTACCGGTCTGTAGCTCAAATGGTGTGTGCCCCGTACCCTGGTTAACTGATGCTCTGATGGACATTAAGGCTAGTGGCAGGGCATCAACCCAGTTAAGTTTTGTCTGATCGCATATTTTGGCCAACCGTGTTTTTACAGTCTGATTCATTCGCTCTACCTTTCCCTGAGACTGGGGGTGGTACACGGTACCGAAAGCGTGTTTTAGACCAAGCAGTCTTTCTACTTTTTGTAGGTCTTGATTTTTGAAGTGGGTCCCATTATCGAATCTTATATATATACTTGCATTCTCTTCTCCCTCCTCTGCCTGTTTTATTTCTGCCTCATACTCCTTCTCTTTTTCCCACATTAACTTCCCCAATGGCTCCTTTTCTGTTCCGTCTCTACCTTTATTTCTTAACAAAACTTTTAGTTCTTCCCAGGTCTCTCTTTTTTTTTCTCTTTCTCTTTTGGAGAGTGTAATCCTTCCTCGGTTTCTACCACTCTTTGAACCTGTACTAACAATGGTTTCCAATTTGGTGGCTCTGTGGGTGAGAGGACTGTAGACATAGTCTCCTTGTTTTTCAACATCTTGCTCATATAATCTACAATTGTTTCTGTTAATTCAGTGTCATCTCCCTTTAGGTTAATCAAAGGTAGTCTGTAGGGTCTACCGTATAAGATTTCAAAAGGTGATAGTCCTGTATTATTAGGTTGTATGTGTAGGCTTAGCATTACTGCTGGCAAACAGGTTAACTATCCTTTCCCTGTCTCTTCCATGGCTTTCCTGAGCTTTGATTGTACCATTTGCTCTTTCCACTAATCCTGCTGACTGTGAGTGATAAGAACAATGATATTTCATTTTGATGGAAAATAGTTCACTCAGTTTAGCAATTACATCATTTCTGAAATGAGGTCCATTATCACTATATATGATTTCTGGAAACCCAAATCTTGGTGCAATGTGTGTTGCTAGGGCTTTGGTTACTGTTACTGCATCATTCCTTACTGCTGGGATGACTTCAATCCATTTTGAATGTAAGTCTATGATTACTAGGCAGTATTTTTTGTTTTCACATTTATTCAATTTAATGAAATCCATGCATACTGTGTGAAACGGGTATTGTGCATTGGGCATCCTGCCTGACCTTGGCCTCAATCTACCTTGAACATTCTGCTTAATCCATGCATCAATACTGCTGCAAAGTCGGGTGAGCTTTGTTGCATATCTTTTAAAATGTCATGATCAATGTGTGTAATTTGCTCAGCTGTGTATATGTCTTGGTATTCTTGTCTGGCAGCAGATGCTTTCACTTCCTCATCCGCCTTCCAGTTTCCCTGTGAGATTAAGTCATCTCCTGAAGTGTGAGATTTCAATATTTTTTATTTCAGCTGGAGGAATGCCATCTTTTACCAATTTCATTAGCGCCTGAGTTATATTTCCTGGCCCAGTTTGAACTAAATCCAAACTGTACCAGTAATTTCATGTCAGTCATTCACGCACAAATGTTTCTGTGTCGTCCTCTTCATCACTGTCGGTTGTTAACTTGGCATGCTTTCATACTAGAGCCATTTTGATCTGGTACTACAGCTATCCCTAATTTCATGATATTACCACTGAGGCATATATGTTTTTGTTTGTTTTGGGATCTTTTGTTTTTAGAGGTTCAGTTAATGGTTCAACAGTCACATGTCCTGTGGCTGATCTAACCCCTAAACCGCCATTTGGTTTTAGGGGAAAATCTGTCCCTGTTTTGTTACATCGCACAACTGTCGGCAAGCTCCAGAATCACATAAAAATGTTATTGATTTCCCTGTACCTTTAATACTATCCATGGTTTAGTCCCTTCCTGTGATAGTAAAATTGCAGCTGTTTGTAACAATAGGATTTAATTTAGCTCTGTCTCCCTATCTACTAATGTGTGTGTGTGTGTGTGTGTGTGTGTGTGTCGGTGTGGGTGCATAACCTGGTTAAAACACTGGTTAACCTGGTTTAAACACATAGAATGATTTCTTTCCTGTCCTCTTTGCCTGGGTTCTGCTCCTCCTTTCCTTCTTCTCCCTCATCGCCCTCCTCTCTCTCTCCACAACTTCTTTGGAGCTCTGCTGTCCAGGTTTGCCACAATTGTAGCACACATCTGCTTCTTTCATCAGTGTCATCATTATCATTAGCGTCTCTCCTTCCCTTGGGGTGATGTTAACCTTCGTGAAGGGGTTGTGGGGTGAGAAGGCGGGAGGCGGAGGTGGAGCAGTTGGCGGTGGAGGAGGAGGAGGTGGTCAAGGTTCAGGGTAAGGCGGAGGATCCGGACTGAACCCACATGGCACATAGCTATCATCCTGTTGGTCTCATGCAGATTATAGGACAGGAGATATGTTGTTATTTTCACCTCTATTCTGTTGAGCTTCTTGTCGCTTATCTATGCCCTCTTTTGATCTACCCTTTCTTCCTCTTCGCTCTTTCTTTTCTGACAGCCAGTTTGTCCGGCTTTTGCTTTTACCAGCAATAACTTGGCCTGTAACAGGCCTTCTTTCTTTGACTTCCCCTTTTTCCCTTTTGTTCTTTCTGAGATTGCTTTCACTTATTCTTCACAAGCTTCTACATCTAGTTTTCCTACAAAATCATACTTTTCTTGCCATATCTTGAGATATTTAACATTATCAGGATGCAGTAGTTTCATGAGTTTGGCGTCTCTACCATATTTCTCTGCTCGTGGTTTTTTACAGCTACAACAGTTACCCATTGTAGAGGCCTCTCCCTTTTTTTTGCATGTGGTAAAGCTATTTAATTGCCTTGTTTTCCCCTTAACAGCCAACCAGTTTGTATGGAGTTCACCCAAGCAACTGGTCTGATCAGTGAAATATATAGACCTTTGTTGACACCATTAGGTTTCCAGTCCCCAGACTCATTTCACTGAGACACTGTTAATAATTATCATATTCAATAAGACCCTTTAATCAAAACACTTATGATATATATATATATATATAGATTATATATGTATAATATATTTAGGTATAAATTTAAACAAACACTAAATCATGATTTTACCGGAGTCCTGGACTCCCTGGAGTCCCAGACTCCCAGTATTATTTGTCGAGTCCCAGACTCACAAATAACACTATCCTGCAAAGTCCCTGATTTCTCTAGATGTCTTTTGTTTACTCAGGCCTGAGGGATTAGTTTTTCCAATTGTCAATCCAAAGACATTAGCTTCTAAGTCCCTGACTTTGGTATCACTTCTAAATCTCTGACCTAGGTATCCCTTCTAAGTCCCTGACTTAGGTATCACTTCTAAATCTCTGACCTAGGTATCCCTTCTAAGTCCCTGACTTAGGTATCACTTCTAAATCTCTGACCTAGGTATCCCTTCTAAGTCCCTGACTTAGGTATCACTTCCAAGTCCCTGACCTAGGAATACCTTCTAAGTCCCTGACTTAGGTATCACTTCTAAATCTCTGACCTAGGTATCCCTGACTTAGATTTCACTGATCAGTAATTAAAATTTAACATACCCTTTTTTTGCTGAGTCCTTTGGTCCGTCTCCTTGATCAACCCCGTCACTGTCTCCTCTCTCAGCCGGTCCTGGCCTTCTCTGCCAAAACGGGGTTTTAAAAACTCCATGGGGAAGGTCTTTGGTTGTGTTCTTGTAAGGCCTTTCTCAGGTCCGGTGCCTTTTGAGGAGATCAGCTGTTGGGGCCCCATGTTGGGCGCCAAAATGTTAAAAAAATTTCTTAATAATGACCATTAAACAGTAGAGACCTGAGCCGAAGTATCAAAATTTAACAGAATTTATTTTCTTGTACAAGAAGAAGCGTTTCACAATGCAACACACAGGAGGAGGTTACAAAGAAAAAGGCTCCCAGTGGAGCATTTACAACAAGGTTTTATACACCTTAAGTGGGCGTTACAGTTCTTTTCTTAATCTATCAAATACAGACTTATTGATAATGTCATGTCTGTTTTCAGTTCTCCTGTCCAGGAGCCATCTTGCCTAACTGATCCCCAGATTACATGTCTCATCCTGTCTTCAAGGAATTTTAATTTCTACATCTTCCTCTTTACAAATATGATGCTGAACGTCCTTTAATCTTAGCTGATAAGTCTGATGTTGCAGAGTTGCAGTACAAGACAGGAATAATTCATCATGATCTAAATAAAATAGTAACACTCATACACAGTGTAATGATAATTTTTACAACACCTTGCTGAGCTGAAGATATCCTTTGTCTCCCATACTGCCACAAAGTTTTGTTGTTGTTGCTGTTGGTATTTTGCAGGTCAGATAAAAGCATGCTACATCTGCAGTAAACCTACATCCAAGGAGACATATTCTTCAAATTTCCAGGTCTATATGGGCTCAACTGGAATATCTTTGCCTGACATCTTTGTTTTGATTGGTTTGCTTCCATAACCATGAACAGTGGTAGTAGGACTTTACTATCTTTTCTGGTTCTTCACTAGATGCGTCTGTACATGTTTGAGCCTTGGTCTTATCCAAAATATGAGCGTGAACGATGCAAACAAGATGAAAAAACCTTAGCAATTGGCATGCAGGACAAGCTCATCAGCTCATGGAAAGATACAAAAAACCATCAATGCAGGTTGAATCTTTTGACTTTCAAGGAGCATTTCTACACACGTCAACCTCATGTTTTGGAATTTTGACCATGTTTAACATGATATTTAACACCATAACAGTATATAAATAATAGAAAACCAGAAAAAAAAGCATAATACGTCCCTTTGATGTAGGTTTACTGCAGCTGTAGTATGAAGCTGTTTTGTTAGGAAAAAATGACAAAAAATATGATAAAAAAATAAATATTAAATCTGACTTGCTGTTGGGAAACACACCCAATAAAGAATCAGGAGCATAAAAAAGTGAGACAAGCCTGTGCTCAGTAATTCAGCCATGGCTACGTCCAGTTATGCTGTGAATTTTAAATTCATACAAATCAATACTGATGAAATGTTTTTGTTTTTTTTCCATATGGCAGTTTGTGTTTCAAACAAAAAGTGCCTGCCCTAATTCCCATGTTCACCAGTTGAACCAGTCCAAAATCATTTGTATCCCTCCTTTGTCCAAACAATATCATAAAAAGTATTTTCCAGTGTTTATACAGCTGCAGATTCTGCTGTATGTCTTATGATCAGTCTTGAGGGAGGGCTTGGTTCATGTTTCCAAATAAAGCAGTCTGCTGTAATCCATCTGGTGAACAGCCCACAAAAAAACCTTTTGAAGCTTAGGAAGTGCCACCAACATAGCTAAAATTCTGTTCTCAGTCTCACAGTCTTTCCCATCAGCACCTTCACGTGAAACTTTAAAACACATCCTGACGCCGTTTCCTGTTTCACAATCACAATCCTTCCTCTCTTATCTGCGGAGGTCTACAGAGTCTCCTCACAATAACTCATTAATCAGTCATTAGAAAACTTCGAGACAAGTTGACTTCGAGACAATTTACAGATCTAAGTGGATTAGATTACAGAGAAGATAAGTTAGAATCACTCCAAAAGTTTCAAACTACCATTACCATAAATTCTGCAATATCAGTATAATGTCAATGTTTACACAAGTAAAAGTAGTATTTGCACATATGCAGCTTGATAGTAACAATGTTTGCAGCATTGGGGGTGGATGAAATAACAAACGCCTGACAGCTGCACGCTAGCCTTATAAATACGGACTTGGTGTCACTCTCAATATCCAAGTTATTGTTTTTTTTTCGTGCAGTTCTTCTGTACAGTATTTGGCATGATTTTAAATTTTTGTTTTTTATACAATGGAAGTACTGGCATTTCAGGTCTCCTGGTTTGCACTTCTGTTTAGTCCTTCGGGTCATATGGGTTTGATTGAGTCTTGAGGATCTTCAAGTTGCATCAGATAACACACGCAATAAATCACATGACTCACTTGTATAGCTGCCACTGATTCACTGCAGTAAATCATCACACTGTGCACAGATTGCTACACAAGGTAACCTGATATTTTGCTGAACATGTTCCCCTAAGAACTGATTTGGTCATTTGCAGGTAATGTGAAATTTAGGAATAAAAACAAGCCATATTTGGTTAAGAATTGAGGAGTTTCTTAAAACATTTTGTTCAACATTGTGAATTATTTGACTGTGAAGCAGATCCTAACTAGACATTGAAGAATAGTCGTGAATGTGAAATGCAGTTGAATCAAAAGCATCACTTTGAACTAAATGCTGACATAAGCATGCTAACACACTCAGAATAACGTTACATATACATTACATAACTTTATATATTTATATATATAGTGAGATTTCGAAAAAGCTTCTCAAGACTGACTAATATTCCTTGGTTTTTCTTAAACAACGTTTTTCCTTTTATGTTTGCGTGTTGTTAATCATTTTTTGTTGTTCTTATGTTTCTTATTGTGCTACCAGTTAGTATTTTGTGTTAAATGCCTTTATTGTAAAGTGCTACTGTATATAAACATATCAAAATTTCCCATTTAAACAAAAGCAAATACACAAGAGAGGAGAAAGATCTAAAATTAATGAGTTTACATCTTTTTGCATATTTTCTGTGCTTTCACCCTTCTCCATCATTCCTCCTCCATCAGAACGACAAGGCATTCATTCTAATCTTAATTCAACATTTAGTTTTGTGGGGTTTGAATTTGTCCGTGAGACGTGCTGAAACAATGCTGCTCAATAAATGGAGAATGGTGTTGAGAAATGTATTGCCATAACCTTGCCCAGGGGATCGAAACCTGAATAAGTCTTTTTCTCACACAAAGGCAAAACCAACACCCACCAACACTTTCAGCCTTTCTCACAAGCACGCACCCGACGTTAAACACACACATACACACACACACACACACAGAGTAACAAGAATTGTCCTGTTGTGAGGAGAGATCACAGAAAGGATTCATTTCTCAAGAATAATTTGTTGAAGTGGTTGTGACAGGTTGAAATGAGTTAAGGGACATTGCTTTTTATCTGGGGTGGCTGCAGAGGACAAACCACACATTTGTACACACTGCTTTCATTTCTGTATGTTTTCTACTTAAGGGCCATCTTATTTATCGATATGGCTGACAACACTTAAAAATCATATCTAAAGAGATTTCACCATAGTCTTCTGCTCATATCTACAACAAATAATCTCTACAGTGTGACTATTTGTAAAGATATCAGGACACCGTTTAGGATATAAAAAAGTTTATTAAAAAGGTGTATTTATATTACAGATACATTGTCGTTTGTTAAAATAATTGTCAAAATATATACTATATATATATAAAAGCTTTTTGTTTGCAACACCAGTAAGACAAGATGTGAAAAGACATATAGCAACTGATGACATTCATTAAAACCTCAAAAAAGGGGTTTATGGTAAACAGGAACTGTAATTTAAATGCTGTTAAAGAATTCAATTGCTTCAACTGTTTAACATGATGAAACTGCTGTTCAAGGTCATGTCACATAACAAAAAATGAATATTTACAATTTTGTTTCTAATTCAGGGTCTGAATCAGACTTGTAGGTTTTGGATCAGGCTGGGTCAGCATTACTGCCAGCCAGTCAGTGTATTGGATCATGAAGAACCCCAAATAAACTGTTTGGGTGGAGATTGGTGCGAAGCTCTCACAACCAAATGACTTTTGGTGAAAAATCTCCTTCACAGCAACAAATGTGTCACAAACATATGAAAATTCCCGCTTCCCCTGTTTGATATCGACAAATTAAAAGCTTTTGAAAAAACATTTTAACATTAATCGGTTACAATTTTACACATCAAGCTCAGTTTACAAGGCATGTGGAGCACTCCTCAGCCTTTAACACTTCTAGTGCTCAGGAGGAGGACTTCAAATTTTTACAAGAAACGCTGCGTTACAAAATGGGGGGACTGAACTTGAAAGACAGGTTTAAAGGAATTTACCAGGAGGGATGGTCCAAACCACAGAATCATATTACAGTACGGGAAGTTTAGGATTCAGTATTTTTGGAGCTTGACTCATACTAGGAGTAAAAAATGTGCTGCATCAATTTTGACCATTCTTTTTTTACCTGTTCCAGATGTTTATGGAAGCGCAATACTAAATTGCTGGAATACCCCTTTGATTCACTTTACTAGAAGAAACCTTGCCACCCAAGAATAGCAAGTGATCTCTTTTCCACTGTCTGATTGGTCAAAAGCTGAATCTGATCCGGCAGAGTGCCAATTAAGGCACCTCCCCCAGCAGGGAAATCTTAAGTTACGGCAGTGTTGGATGCCTGAGAGGGTAACAACATAGAGAGTAAGGGTAAGGGCTGGTTTCTGAGAAAATAGTGAACCAGAAACTCCAACAGTGATGAGATAAAGCCAGGACCATAATGAATGGCTTCAATGTAAATTTGGCTCAGTGTCATTGTAAATTCAACAGTCTTCATTTGTGTGCATGTTCTTTGACATGAACAGATTGGTCAATGCATGAACTGACGAAGAAGGAGTCATCATCCTTATGTGGACCGCAGATGTATAGGTTGCGATTGACCACACTTTGCAGGATGTAGTAGTCACCGCCTTCAGCCTTTACTTTCTCAAACCAATAACCATCAGGTAATGTCAGGGATTCTTGGATGCTGCTTTTTTCCACCAACTGGGAACAGACAAAACATAATGGTTAGCATTGCTTTGGTCCCATGTAAGACAAAAAGAAGGAATGTGCACTTCTTAAGGTAGTTTTTCATTTGCCACTTCTAATGAGCCCTTTCACCTAATTTCAAGTGATGCTCTATAATCTTTTGAGTAGCAAACACTGCCTGCAGTATTGAAAAGTGGCTTTGGTTCGCTTACTCTGAGAAATAAGCTGTGGTCAGAGATGGAAGCCTAAAAACCCACCCCAACTGCCAACCCCTGCAAATAGTTTTCTGGTCAGAAAAAATATCCATAGAAATTTTTTCTAAATACTTGAACAGTATATTGAACTTTTGCCCTGTCCACAAATGTGCTTAAAATTTTCCAAAGACTCATTTTTACACCAAATTGTGGTTCCAAGGTCCAATGTGTAAGATTTAGTGGCATCTAGCAGAACGGACTTGGCATAAATGAAATATAATATTCATAAGTATGTTTTAATTAGTGTCAAATCCCATGAAAATAGATGTGTTAGAATGAGCCCTTTATATCCACATAGGGAGCGGGTCCTCTTACACCACATTTCATGCAAGTTTTGTGTCCACCGTAGGTTCTCCTACACACTTTGAAGGAGAGTGGGAGGGGAGAGGTATTCAGTTGGTTGCAATCTGCAACCTCACCACTAGATGCCACTAAATCTTACAAACTGATTCTTTAATAAGCTGCTACCATCTCAGTCCTCACACATGATCCTGTTGGGCTGGTGAGCAGGTGTGTCTGTTGGTTAAAGAAGCACCCTCTTCCCGCTCTTCTTCTTTGATAAGAAGATTTGTGTAGTTCAACATACCTTGGTGAAAATGTAAGAATAAACTTATTTAAAAATACTTACTATACACTTTACTATTGAATCCATTATCTATCCCAGCCCAAGCACTGTGCTGTCTGAGGGTCAAGTATTAAGTAAACCACCTTTTTACAGCCACTTTTCTAGTCTACTGTACAATGCATGAGGGTTTGATACAAATAGGTTGGATAGATGTTCTCAAAATGAAAAAATAATAGTAAAAGATGCCTTCAACACCTCAAGTGACTTAAAAATGTAACATGAGGGTACCTGTACATAACATACATTCCCAGGAATCAAGAATAAATGAAAAAAAACCCTGATGTTTATGCATATACTTTGATCCAGGTATTTCCTTTTATGCTTTTTACAGATCTATACAATGTAATACCGAATAAGAAAAACATATACTGCTATCGTTAGAGATTAATATTTACCTTCAGCTTTTGACCGTCCACCACTGCTAAATAGTTCGTTTTTTCACACAGGAAAATGAAAGCCATCCGTTTTTTTGAGGATTTGTGTTTTTTAATCTGCACACACTGCCCTACAAACAGAAGCAATACAACATATTTACTTTGTGTCTGAATCAACAAAATCATTCATAATCATTCAAAAACAGACTAAAATCAACTCTCTTACTGCATAGATTCCTGTAAATACTTCTTATGGCACAATCAGAATGAATGGATGACTTTTTTTATCTATAAAATAAATTAATTGTGTTGGGAGATATATCTATAAAGATGTAATTGTTAACAGTATTGTTTCTGCTTGTTTAAGGTGTTTCCTATCTGTTCCTGATCTGCAAGAGAAGCAACTGGTATCTTTGCAGAAAAAATTAATCTATCTATCTATCTAATCTCTTATTTTGAAATAATTTCAGTCACAAGAAAAGAGTTGTACCTTTCTCTTTTTCGTTTTGTATGTCCTCAGCACACAGGATTATTTCTTCGTCGTCATCGTGGACTGTCACAATTCTTCCGTCTTTAGTCTTCAGATAGTATTTACTGTTGTCCATGCTGTCTCTTCGGTGGTGCTCTGACATGAGGGGAAGGATAGAAAAACATCAGTTACATCAGAAACACAATCTGCAAGATTTAGAGAGAAGATATAGAAGAGTCTATACAACAAAAAACATTTGCCTTATATGCATTATATTCCATTTTCACTATGGAAAATGTGAGGTTGTGGTGAGACTTTAAATCCAATCAATTCAGAAAGAAAATGTCAAAAATGAAAAGAATGTTGGAATGTGAGCAACCAGTGAACAATACTCAAGAACTTCAACATAAATGGATTTTACTGAGAGCCAAATATAATGAATAATCAGCCAAGAGCTGCAACATTTAGCATTTAGTCAATTAATTGGCAACTATTTTGATAATCGTCTTTTTTTTTAAGCAGAAATGCTAAAAATTTGCTACATGTAGCTTTTCAAATGTAAATATTTGAAGCTTTTATGTGTCATACGTGATAGTAAATTGGATATTTTTGGATTTTGGACTGTTGATAAGACAAACCATGCCAACAAGACATCACTGTGAGAACTCTGACTCAGCAGATTAATCGATAATGAAAATAATCATTAGTTGCAGCTCTACAGCCAACAACCTGCATGTGTTTATTTTTGTGTCCCTATTTATTAATAATAGAAAATATGAAAACCAATGAATATATTCTAAAAACAGTTTTAACTGTTTGTAGGAGTACATGTGTTTTCTCTTTATCAGCAATCATCATGTAGCGGCAGGAATGATATCCACACTTCATTTGTACTTTCGACTATGCGCATGCTCTGTTATTATGCACAGATTGGATCAGATTCACATTGGATTGCTTGTACAGACAACTCTCAGCAGGCTGATAAACTAATCCACACAGATTTCAAGTTTTTTCGATTAGTTCATCAACAGAAAATTAATCAGCAATTATTTCATTAATCATTTTGAGTGCATTTGTAAGAAAAAAAAGGCCAAAAATTCTCTCATTCCAGCTTCTTAAATGTGAATATTTTCTACTTTCTTCAGTCTGTGATAGTAAACTGAGAATCTTTGGGTTGTGGACTGCTGGTCGGGACAACGAGACATTTTAGGTTACAGCTGGGACTTTGGGAAACAGATCGACAGATTTCACCATTTTCTGACATTTTATAGACCAAATGACTTATTGGATAGTCAATGAAATATTGAACAGATTAATTGATAATGAAAATAATTGTTTGTTGCAGCCCTACGGGGAAAACTGGAGTGTTTAACACTTTAAAGTAGAGACAATAAAAGGAACATCTGTACAGTGTGATGTGATCCAGGTAGGAGAAAGATAATTTCTAATATCTTGCCTAATACTGAAAAGTCACTATATTTTATATTAGTCCATCTTTATCTATACTGTAACCAAATCAATATATAAATAAACTCTAGATTCCACTGAGCAGCTACAATAAATGTCCCACATTTACTCTCATAGAGACCAGACTGTTTTATTTAAGTACAATTCTGAAGTTATTAGTACTTTATTTTAATAATTATATTTTATACTCCTTTATACTTCTGCACCACTACAATTTAGAAGCAAATGTGGACTTTTTTCACACTATTACAAATATTAGACAGTTATAGAAATAACCAATCACATAATGACCTTGTAAAATATGATGCATTGTTACAGATAAGATAACCAACAGTGTATTAAGTTGTTACCACAACCACCGGGAACAGCATAGTGCCACGTACAAATGAACAAATCAGTGTAAACAATCAAATAATATTGCATTAACACGGTTGGGTTCTCATAAACACTTTCTGGCAAACGATCTTTTAGTGCATGCACGGGAAAAATACAAAATACACAGGAGGTTGAAGAACACTGAGACGCAGGGGAACATTGTTTAAACAATTAGGCTATTTTTCAGTTCTCCGCAGCTGTTTTTCTATCTTAGAAGCTATTGTGAAACTGCCTGCTGCAAAATAGTTGTAGTACACACCTATATTTACGCTGCAGAATATTATTAGAGATGCATGCAGCTTGTTAAGAAGTCCTGCACTAACTTAACCTCATTTTTTTATCACCATGCTGCCTCACCAGGTAGGAGGGCACCACACAACGTACAAAGCTGATGTGCACGTGTGAAATAACGCATCCATCACTTACCCTCTGTGGTGAAGTCTTGAAAAGTTGCGAAAATTCGAGCTCCTGTTGTTTGGTGACAAGTGCAGTAGGCGTCCCGGTGTGCAGCAGTAGCAGCAGCAGTAGCAGCAGCAGTGAGCTTTGTGCCTCAGTCAGCAAGGGAAGGGACACCCTTTAAGTAGCCGTTGCCGCGCGGTGACGCAGCACTACGTACGTGGCGGCTTGAGCCTTTGTCAAACACGATATGATTATTGGAATGTAATAGGTGTTCAGGGGGTCTGCGGAATGAAGTCTGTGGGCCAAATAAACAACTTACTGGCATCAAACATGATGTGGGAAAATCCACTAGCTCATCATCTGGTGCTTCTCTGAGAGTAAACTTTTTTTTTTTTTACCTTTTGTTCTTCTCCTGTTTAAATTAAAGCAACAGATGGGGGGGGGGGGGGGGGGGGGGCTTTAGTCTTTTCACGTGTTTTCAGCAATTATTTTATAATGTATAATTTGTTTCAAACGAAATCTCTGATTTTCCTTTACACTTTAAATGACTCGGATGACAATCTCACTTTGAGGTGGCTTACAGGTGCAGTATGTAGAATTCATGCATGGAAAGGGCAAGGGAGGGGGAGGGATACTCAGTTGGTTGCAATCTGCAACCTCACCACTAGATGCCACTAAATCTTACACACTGGTCCTTTAAAAAATAAATGATTCTACATAACTTCAACCAAGCATAATTTATGCACATCACCTTGTGTATAATATCAGAGTTTACTAGCGCACACATACTTTCTCCTTCTATTCCTCACATTAATAATCACTACACTACCATGTTTTGCTATTTGTTCAGTATACTTTTTGGTCATTTGACTCAGGCATAAGACATTTAAAACAGACAGTATTTTTAAGTTTGTGGTGGAAAAAAACTATCCAGACAAAGTTTCAGCTGACTGAGGCTCATCATTTGTATTTGTGCATGGATGAGGTCAGACTATCCAACCTCACTTTGCTGTGTGTTGAGCAGGACATACACACTGATAAGGACAAAGTGGTTGGCATGTTTGCCACCATGAAGGAGAGGAGGATGAAGTTTGTACAAAGTTTGTTAAACTTATTTTGTTCTATGGCGGACGGTGGAATACACAGATGGACTAACGTTACACTAAACTGCAGCAGTCTGAGCAGGGACAAGAACTGGTGAGTGAAACATCCATAATTAGCCTTTATTAACTTAAATTTTGGTTATGAAGAAACCAGTCAGAATATTAGATTTATCTGTGCTTACCGCATCTCAGCACCTGTCTGTATCACTGCCTGTGGTGTTGTAGATTGTCCACTTTGTATTTGAATAGGCCTTGTAGTGTTGTAGATCGCCGTCTCTATTTTATGTTTATGTTATTCATATGTAAGAAAGACATGGCATATGAGACATTGCACCTGGTTTGTCACTGTCTATCAGCGGTGGTGCTGAACTGTTTGTCAGTCGATGTATGTAGAGCCTCCTCAGTGCTGAAACATTTGAACGTGGCTGGCAAACTCTTTTCTTTTTTGTTCTTCAGAATAAGCTTGTCACAAAGTGGCTTTGCTGTATGTTTTCTTAGACATAGGCTTGCTTGGCTCAATAACACTTTGTGATTATGGATAGTATATATCAGTTATTTTACAGTTGTGAATTTTAAAATGACTTTATTAGAAGGGCCCCTTGATAATGCACTGCCCCCCTCTGTGCAGAGAGTCTAGCTCCGTCCCTACATATCACAATGCTATCTGATCCCCAGTAATCATGAGGTGTTTTGAAAAACATCTTGAAAAATACTTCCCGTCACCAGCCACAGACCATGCCCCTGTGTTGGGTTCACTGGAATTTCTGTGGTGGAGACTGTGGTGTGACTGAAAGATTTGGTTACACACTAGTGGCTTAGATAAAATATAACACAAAAATTACACATCTTATGACCATTGCAGTGTCAAGGTTGTGATAAAACAAAATATTATACTTAATTAAATTCTGTTTCCATCATTGAGTGTTTGTCTCAGTTACTAGTTTCTGTTTGTATTCACAACAAAATTATAGCTAATATGTAACATATGTGCATGAAAATGGGAAAAACCTAATGTGAATGTTATAGTCAACTATCTGATGTGAAAATGGTCAACTGGAGGTTGCTTGCATGTAACAAGATTTTTAGTGTTGAGATAAATGAATGTACAATAAATGTATGTCATGCAGGGTCTTGAGTCAGTATAATAGCTAATTGTACCATAAAATATTAATATAAGCTGGGTCAAATAATAACCCTTTTGTACAAATCTCTTTTTGCAACATAGTTCCGAAATAAATCAAGAGCAAAGTACACAAACATGCTGATGTCATATTTAACTATTTTTCATTTTTACAAAAAAAAAAAAGGATTTTTAAACACATGCATCATAGTTGCTCTAGGCTTCTGTATTTTATTGATAACTGATTCAACATCAAGCCAAACATGTTTTTATAAACTACAATCAGTACAGGCACTAAATGTCCCCTTACCCATTTTAAAGTAGTGAAATAATAATATCAGAGGGCAGCTTTAGAAAATAAGAAAACCAAGTGATTTATTTTAAATATTAAAAGAAAAACAAAATATAAATAAATGAAATAATGCTCTCTTTCTCCTTAGATGAAGAATTTTGAGTATAGTAAAAGGTTTTGTCTTATTTAAACATGAAAGTGACTGGATGGAACAGGGAAAGGTGGTTAATATAGGAAATACTTAATTTTGACAAGTTACACATAAACATTAAAGCTTGTTCATTGTTCCTTGACCTAAGAATACATTCACCCCTCATGACAGATGACCTGCTAAGACAGTATCCGCCATGATCGACTGGTTGTTTTTGGGTACTGCAGAAGGAAGGAAAAAGCACTTACTGTGGATATTTTGAGTGATGTTCAGCAACTCAGGGGAGGAAAGCGGGCATGAGTGTACTGGCTTTGCTGAAGTGTTGTAACTTCAACTAGACAGCCTGCCAAACTCTGTACAAACAACTTGAGAGTCAGGATGTAGCATTCTAGCTCTGTTTTTTATTGTAGGCCCAATGCACGTATAGTTGAATATCAAGAGTGAAACTGAAAAAATAACAAAAGCACAAAACACATTAATATATTATTATCTATACAGGGATAAGTTGCTTTTACCAAATATTAATACATCACAGATAAATAATCCTATTTTCAATCACTACCAATTACTACTAAATATAAACAAAATAAGTAACAAAGGATATTAAGAAATAGTAAACTAACACCAATATGGCCGACATTCAAATGGTAAGGCAGGCAAAGGCAGAGTGATTAGGCCAACACCCTGTGGTCCGGTTAGCATAAACACCCAATCAAAATATGCAAACATCAGTACAAACATACCCACAACACCGCCTAATCATCTTAACAACCATATGAATTTACTCCAAAGATGTGCACAATACAACAGTCACATGTGAACAGGTATCACTCACAACTGGGCCGAATGGTTGGCAGTTAAGTGGCAAAATAAACCTTACACTTCTAACATTAGCAAAAATACTTGTTAATATCTGAAGGAAATTGTTAAGTATACATATGAGCAATTTACAAGCAATGCTTCTGTTGGGAAGAACGACCAAATGACACCAGATCGACTCCAGCTACAAACTTTTGGACTTCAACTAGACCATTGTTCACCAACTTCCAGTCTACACAAGAAGTGATGCAATTTGACTGAAGTCAGAGTCAGAAAGCACTAAACTACATAAGACACACAAAAGAAATATTTAGAAAACAATGAGCCTTTTCATGACTTACAGCTGAAAATATTTATAGAAGCACTTGTTTGAGGAGAACTGAAATAGCGAGCATGGAAGTCATCTGCAACTTGGATGCTGTCTCTTTCCATTCTGCCCCCTGAAGGTCTGAGTCTTAGGGTATGGCTCCTCGCTCCTCGCTCCTCACCTGAACCGGAAGTTGTTCCTGATCTCTGAGGAGCGAGGAAACATGAGAGCAGACTTCACGGAAGTCTTTTACCGGCCGACATGCCCCCTTATTGGATATCAGTTATTGATTGGACGCTGCAGCTGATCAGACTGATCTGATACATCACTGCAGTTTCATACTGGAGTGGAGACAGATTACAGATTAAATTTAAGTGTATCATTCCCAAGTTTTATGTTTATATATTCATCATATAGTTAAAAATCTGTTAATTGTCGGTCTGATCAACAAAAGAACCATAAACAACTTTCTTCATTTATTAGAGAGATTTTTTTTCATGATGTTATTTCCTCCATTAAACTGCTGACAGACAGACTCTTCCTGACTTTAACTTTATCCATAATAACAGTTAAACACATTTATATTTTACATCATTTATCGTCATTTCCATTCGGTCACATGTGAGGCTGAAAATTCCTGAGTGTCGTGTTTTATATGAGTTGCATCACTTCCATTTGCCCTAAAACATTTAGCCAAACACATATTTTCCAGTGTTCAGAAGAAATGATCATATTCTGGGTTATTGGATGATGAATTCACTATCAGGGTTATCAAAAAATACAGATGGAAATGATCAATAAATAGTATAAACACATTCCGCAAGTAGAAATGGTTCCTGTGCCTCTGAGCAGGACACGGTATAAATGCAGAATGCAGGTTTTTATTTAGGTGTTTGTTAAATAGGTAACAGGCTGCAGAGGGGAAACAGCTGCTATTGCGGTGATAACTGTGCACCTTCATTAGTGTCAGCACAGTGCACATGTGTACAGACACAAACTCCATCAGAAGTTTCTACAGCTGTTAAAGCTGACTGACAGCTGATCCAGCTGTGAGCTTCCTCCGACCTTGGTAACCATAGCAATGCTTATTCACCCTTTATCAGAGAGGTTTCCGCTTTCCCAAATATCACAGACAACTGGAGAGAGGAGAGGAAAAAATGTCTCCTTCCTGCTTAAGAATTACAGTGTAACCTCAAGGTCCAGGCTTGACCCAATGTAACACACAAGTCAAGGACCTTTTGTTAATTCAGAGGAAAGCACTCAAGAAACAAAGGTGATCATATGTCTCTCTAGACTTTACTCAACATGTGAGGAATGCTACCCACAACCGTGGAAATATAAAACACCTTATCTTTTCAAAGGGCATCGATGTTGATGTTTCCTCTATTTTACAGGTTCCGGTGTCTCATCACTCCTGTGTCTTTTTCAAAGTTTCTCTCTGTGCTCCAACTAAGTGTTCATAGCCTGATACAATTACTTATTGCCGTATTGACACCACTGCTAGATCTATACAGGCTGAGTGTTTACCTGATGTACTTGACTCCTGTAGTGCAATTTCCGATTCCCTACATTTGACCATATTTGATCACTGGCTCCCAGTGCAAGCTAGAGCTGATTTTAAGGTTCTTCTTTTAACTTATAAGGCCTTGCATGGACTTGCACCACCTTACTTATCTGAGCTAATATTGGCTTCACAGCATTTGCCTACCATGCCCCTTATATCTGGAATGGCCTTCCATTACATGTTAAAGACGTACGTACAGTTGAAATCTTTAAATCAAGACTGAAAACCTACCCTTACTCGCTACATTACAGCCTCCCCTAAAACTTAGCCGGGCCCATCACCTTTTAACATCTATTTAAAATTGATGTTTTTAATGTGGTTGTTTCACTTTTAATTTTTATTATTGTAAATTGATTGCTGTATGTTGTCCTTTTTAACCGTAAAGTGTATTGGGACCATGCTGCATGGTGATTCTGCACTTTAAATAAAATTGATTGATTGATTGACAGAGAGAAAGTGTCTCAAAGGACAGTAAAAACATAACTTGATTGAAAAGGCTGTGCAGTTGTTTTTTTCCAGGTGGAAAAAATACAGAGGGGAGCCCTACTGATTTTGACATTTATTTAACAGACTTAAAGCAGCATTCATTAGAGTATAGTTTCACAGTTGGGAAACTGTGTGAAAACAAAGAGATATTGTCAGTGAAATTAATCTGGAGGAGGAAAAGTTATGCAACTCCACAAGTAGGTTAAGGATACAAATTGACTTTCTGCCAATAAGCCTGTCTGCCAGAAATCCAACTCCTTTCCTCCAGCAGCCAAGAGAATCAAACCAGAGAGAACTGCTCTATATCTCCATGAGGGGCTGTTTTCCTTATCACTGGTAGGAGCATCTCCCTTAACTTGGAGCTCGATGAGTCTGTTGATACAATTTCAGAATATGTTAACTTTTGTGTTGACATTGTAGTGCCTACAAAGAACATTTTACACTTTTCTAACAATAAGCCACACATTACAAGGGAGGTTAAAGACTGTATTAACAAAAAGAAACTGGCTTTTAGAAGTAAAGACCGTGAAGGCTTGGCTACAGCACAAAAAGAACTAAATCTCCTTTTGAAGAGGGCAAGAGACAAACACTGATCCACAATTGAACAAAACTTCAGCTCTATGGACAATAAAAGGTTATGGGACAGTCTGAAAAACTTGACAAACATGAACTCCCAGAGGCAACAGATTATTACCCTGAATAAAGTGGGGAGAGCTAACAAACTGAATTACTTTTTTCTCAGGTTTGAAACACAGGACTTTTCTCAGGAGGCAGCTGAGTCTTAGACTCTATAATCACAATTTCTAGCCAACACCTGATTGGCTAGAAATTGATCCACAGCAGGTTCAGACTATTTTTAGTAAAGTTTGCAATAAGAAATCTATGGGACCGAATGGCTTGTCTGATGTCCTGCTAAATCATTACTCATCTGAAGTAATTGCTACTTGGTTCCCTATTTTTCAAAAGTCCTTAGATAGTCATATTGTGCCAGCTCTCTGGAAAAATTTAAAATAATTCCTGTACCAAAAATCACATGCCCCTCTGCTAATAATGACTTCAGACCTGTAGCGTTAACTTCTGTGGTAATGAAATGTTTTGACAGGGTTGTAGTTAACAAGCTCATGATGTGGCATCATGTATGGATAAAACCAAAGAAATGGTTTTTGATCCAAGGGAGGTGAGAGCCAATGAGCCTGTGATTTTTGGCGACAGCGAAATTGAACAGGTGTGCTTCTTTAAGTAGCATAGTAATGGGCAATAACTTAAAATTAAATGTTCACGTTGAGTATTTGTGTGCCAGGCTGGCTCAAAGAATTCACTTTCCCTGCCTACTCAAACTGTTTGGTGTGTTTACTGATGTTTACATTTTACAATGCGATTGCTGGGAACCATTATCAGGTATGGCACCTAAACGTTCCAGCTGAAAACTAGATTGGCTAACATGGTGAAGACTGCTATGAAGGTGATAGGGAAGAGAGATTACCTGTCCCTCCAAACCACCTATGAGAGAACAGTGGTCAGACAGGCACATAGGATTTTGAAAGACCTGTCACATCTCTAATTCCCTGACTATGAATTATTACCTTCGGGCAGACGTTATAGAGCTAGCAGATGTAAAAGTAACCGTTTTAAGCTTTCCTTCATCCCAACTTCTATTGCACTACACAATAAACAATGAGCCTGCGGTTGTAGTGCCTCAAGCTCAGTGTAGGAGGTGTTATAAGGAAGTAGGCTCTGTTGTTTGAAGGAGGTGCACAGTAAAGGAGGTGCTGTAGGGAGCGCTATAAGGTGGGAGGCACTGTAGTTTTTAGTCTAGGTAGTATGTCTTATGATTTTTTAAGATTTATTAAGATCTATTGTTTACAATGTGATCTATGTTTCACTTATGATACCTTGGCTTACCAATATCTTATGGTTGTGTTGCAACATCTTATCCCTTCTAGTTGAATGTAATCAACTGGTGTCAGAGTGCACCGCTGCATTGTTTGGTTGGTTTTGAATTACATTGATCATGCTGGTCATGTATTGCTTACTGTTTGATTGCAGCTTTGTGCAGCACCTTTTGCAGGTATGCACCACAGCATTGTCAAGAGAATGAAGTACAATGGAAACAGCTTATAGTGATCACTTTCATCTGGGTCAAATTGATTACTATAAGCAGATGATTCTTAACAGATTTTTTTTTTTTGGCAATTTGTCATACGCTTCAAGGAGACTACTTTTTTATTGAGAGAAAATGACTTTTTCCTTTTCTTTTTCCCACCATGATTTCAATGCGTATGCGTCACCAGACTCCAATCACCAGCTGACAGCGTTGTACATTTAGGCTGCGGGGGTGGGGGGCTGTAAAAAGAAATTTGAACCGGAATTAACTTTTGGAAGAACACAATGTTGCAATGCTGTACAACCCTAACCTGCCATATGGGAGGATAAAAACATTACTAGGAAGAGGGGAGTACATTTAATTTAGTAGAAAGATTAAAAGTGACATTATCAAAATATATTTGCTGATAGCGTCCTGGCTCATTTTCAAAAAGAGAGAGAGAGAGAGAAGCAGGGGTCAAGTGAGCTAGAGAATGGACAAGGAGAGCAAGCAGTGGTAGCGAGAAAGCCAGAGAAAGAGAGGGATAAAATATTATTTTCAGATTTTTTTGATTCTGTACCTAGGTTTTTGATCCATATAAGCGTTTGATCGCTGTAACCGTGATCACTATAAGCGGTTTCCTCTGTATTTAGTGATCTTTTATTGCACTGTGTGATTGTAGTTTGGTTCTGCACTTTTTTTGCACTGTGCACTTCTACATTGTCTTGTTGTGTTACACTGTATATGTCTTGTTATGCATCATGTGATTGCAGTGGTGTACAGCACATTTTTACACTAGTGTACCACTGCATTGTCTTGTCAATGAATTATGTTTTTGTCCATGTACTGTTTTGTCATGTATTGCTTGATCGCAGCTCTGCGTAGCACCTTTGCTCAAGACAAATTTCCTTCAGGACATTAAAGTTTCTTATCTCATCTCAAGGAAATGTTTTGAAAAACAGAACAGTTAGAGACTCAGAAAGCAAACATGTGATACCCTAGCAAAAGCTTTCAAGGTAAGAAACATGTAATCCTGTCTTTCCTGATGACTCACAAGCTCCATCTGGTTCTCTGGAAATTCTGCAATAAAAGAATATATTTTAAGTTTACAGATTTCTTAAATAAAGACTGCATGAGGAAAATACATGACTATGAGGTTAATCTTTCCTCTTTACTTTGATGGTGTTTACATCCACAGATGAATAGTGTAGGAATTGTAATTTTAGTTTTTACTTGTAACTAAAGTTCTCTAACTTTAGTTTAGCAAAGATCATTTGACCGATTAAAACAAATTTTATTCATGATATATAATATTTGGTGTCAAACTGTTTTCAGTTCTGTTCAAAGAGGACACTTACTGTATATCTCCCCTGGTGATTCTATGAACTGCAAACTGGGCTTTTGCCGTCGGCCTGATTTTCGGTGAGTGACACACCTGCTCAGCTGGACTGAGGTCAGGTGAATGATAATGCAAGTGGAGAACATCCCACTGCTGGGTCATAACAAACTGCATTTGCTGTATATTTAGGGTCATCCTCCTCCTTCTTTGTCCTGAAATTGGCAGACTACCTTGAAAGGGGGGCTTCACTTGTTTCACTGTTAAAACAGAATGGATATGAACAACATAAAACTACTTAAAACCAAGTCAGCACCTTCGTTTCAGTCATCCTTTCATTTCAAACTTTTGGCCAGAGCCAAAACAACCAAAATGTGTCACTGTCTAAATGATGGACTCTACTCTGTACTTACCAGCTGTTAGTTTCCCCCTGGCTGTTTCTAGGTTATCCTGGTGCAGTCACTGGGTGAGTTTATGCATCAGCTTACCCATGGTGGACCCACACCTGTCAAATAGGGACACATGAGATTTATTATATTATTTAGAACATTTCTTTACTTTGTAGTCTGCATGCACAAACACTGTGATGGCCGCACTTGCAGCCACACAGCTGTTTTGAAGTTTGTATCCCAGCTGGCACTCACACTTTGGTCTCTTTCACATTTGTAGTTAATTTTTTCCTCAGTTAGCTAATTTAATTACATTTCACATTGCATACAAATAAATAACAACACACTGGATTTTGTTTCATACATCATACTCATTTTATTTTACAGGTTGGCAGTACATTAGTTTCTATTTGTAGCGCGCACATTTGGTTAACTTTTGTACAGTCATTAGTTTAAGTTGTTCTAATTTTCATTTTTTTTGAGTTACCAGTGTTGGGGTGCTACTCCTGAAGGACATCTGGCCAGGCCTGGGCAAAGGATGTGCACCAGGACATGGAATGGTTAAATACAGGAAGTAGCCAATTGGGTCATACCAAGTCTTACCACCTCATAGGGGGGAACTGTTTATTTCAAGTTTAGTCATATTGTTTGTTTCTCTTTATTGAATGTTTAGTTGGGTATTTTTGGTTTAGTTGATTTAGTTTAGTTAACCTGTGTTGGGGGGGAATTCTGTTGTTTATTGCTTAGTTGGTAGTGGTTGTCATTTGTTAGTTACCCCTCTTCTGTTATGGTCTGATCAGCCAGTATATATGTTCCCCTTTGCCTTCATTTTGGAAGGTCTGTTAGTAGGGTTAAGTTCACTTTAGATGAGTTCTGTTTATTTGACCTCTTTTATGGGCCCTGAACTTTATTTACATATTTTGTTATTTGTACCTTTTTTTTTTTTTTTTGCATTTTTTGGGTAAAATAAAAACCCTCTTTTTTGAAACCACCTGAGTCTCCTTTGTCTGCCAGCTCGGTCCCTTACAAACACATTGCTGGTAATGTACACATTTGTGAACACAAATACCATACTAGAACTTAATAAACTACAAATGCATGTCAACACCCCTAATCCTTACATATGACTGAAGAGGGTCCAGTTAACTGATTTCTACCATACATGTAGACATTTCACACAGACTAAGATGAGAAAATATCAAAATGAGGTGCAAAACAGTTGATAATAATTAATGAGTAATACAGTTCATATTGCTACCAGTGATAAATGCACTAGCCATTCTGACAGAAAGACAATTGATATTATTATTACCTAAATTCACTAACCTTTCTCACAAAAAGATGGTTTATCTGCCATTGATAACACTTTAAATTCAGCAGACTGGTCGAAAATTTTCAACTAAGTTTGCCTTCCGCTTCTGTAGCTAGTTAGCTTGTTAACTTTAATATTTAAAGTTAAATTTTGTTTTCTCTTAAGTGATGACAGATATAGTTGCTACATAGTAACCAATAAGTACTTTGTATTTAATTAAACTGTATAACATCAATAACTTTAATATTTACCAATGAAGCAAGCTCTGGATGGTTGGAATTGTGGTGAAGGTGAACACGGCACATCATTGGCTGAAGCCTTATTTTATTCTTGACTTCTGAAGGAAAGGGGTTAGATTTCTGTTAGAAAAGCTTTCTGGCAGAAACCCCTGAAGGCAAACTTCTCCCATGACAGACCTGATATCTATCACCACTCTCCAGACACTTGTGTAACAGACATTGTAGAGATGAAAACTTCAGATGTCATTTATGTTTGAAGTAGCACAGTATTTGGAAATGCAAGCAATAAGAGTGTTTCCCTTCTTTATACCACAATCGACCCAAATGATTCATCTAGTTTGCCAGAACATGAAACATTACTTCATATGGATGTAACTTTCCATATAGAAAATCTCTGGGATGTAGTACTCAAGTCTTGATGATACCTTGCTTGTCTCTCAGGAACTGTCATTTGAATCACTTTTGCCTCCTTCCATTGATATGCCGCAGGAACAAGTCAATCAGAGAGAAAGAGTCAAGAAAATTATTGTTCCTCATCATCGACAGATTCTTAGAGAACTTATTCAAGTGTTTTCGGAGGGAAGCATCATGGAGGATGACATTTACTTTTAAGTTATTCTTGAAAGCTAGAAAAGGCCATGGATGATGGAGGTGTTTTGAGGGATGCACTGTCAGAATTTTGGAATGATTTTTATAAGCAGTGCACTATGGGAAATGGCTTCAAAGTGCCATACATACATCATGATTTTTTAAACAAGAATGGGAAAGTGGTATCGCATTTGGCTGGCAAAAAGAGAAGTACCTCAGTGTAAAACTTGCACTTGTGTTGGCCAAGAGGAAGTGCAGGAAATCATGGAAAGCCACAACAGCTCTGAATACCTCAGAGAGTCAAACACCCAGTTCTTCTCCTTTTTCCTCAGATTTTGCACAGGATCAGACTTGTTCACGGGAAAGAGCATCACTGTCAGTTTCACATAAATTTAGGGATTTCAGAGAAGACCTGCTCATACATGTGGCTGTTACTTGAAACTACAGAGATTTTCAACATGAAATTAACACAATCTTAGAAAGCCAAGTGTGGGAAATGGAAATTGTTTAAGATATAAAGATTTCAGCCAACAGGAACTGCTATCAGAGGTTCATTTTCAGGCTTTGTAGATTTTCCAGATTTTTGGCTCATGAAGGAAGTACTACAGCTACCTTGTTTAACCTTAATGAATGTCACAGTTTTAACATGCTGTTTACATTTTCAGCTGCTTTTTACCTTTTGTTTTGTTCAACATTGTTTTCAGTTTAAGAACATGTTCATTTAAATGGTATGTTTCAATGCAGAGAACTTACTATAAATACTTCAGTTAAGGAAGTAGTTTAGGATTGATGGTTTATATTAGGGATGCACGATATTGGATTTTTTTCTCAGAAAAATGCGGGAAAAAAATGCTGCATTTCAGCCATATGGCCATTTTCTCTTTCCTGAATCAAGTCTGAGTCTGACAGGAAGCCCACCAGCACTGATTATTTAAACTTGTCAAGACATAGTTTGGACCACAGCTGTAGTAAACATGCCTTCACAGTCTGTTTTTTGACCTCAGATCAACACCTTCACCATCCAATAACTGTAGCAATATTCAAACTTTTTCTCATTATGTCACAATTCCATGTAACCAACATTTTTGGTGCATCCATTTGTCAAGATGAACTTGACCAGATGTTTCCAGCTGCAATTCAATGAAGGTTGCTACATCAGAGATGCTTCTTGCATAATATCCTTTGAAGGATACATTTGCTTGGTACAATCCCATGTGAATCATAAAGCAAATGAAAATTTAATTTTGTCATACCCTGCCTGGCCTTCTAGTGTTTTTTGGAGTTTGTGTTTTCTGGGTTTTGGTTTTCTGTTGCTCTGTTTCCCTTATGTGTTCATGTACTCCTCTACATCTGCCCTGCTCTGTTTTCCCCCACATTGCCCTGTTAGCCTCATCAGTTCTCCATCCATCTCCCCACCTGCATTAGTTCAGTTTCTTTTTATGTCCTGGTTTTCTGTTCAGTCCTTGTTGGATCATTCTGTCGGGAATGGTGGAGCAGGAGTGGACCCTAATGCAGATGCTGGAATGCAGAGTTGAATAAAATCTCCTTCAATCTTGAAGTGGTCAAGGATAGAACAAGGCAAACAGATCCAAACAGAACTAACAGCCAAAACAAATGATGCAACAAACTCCAAAGAAAACACAAAGAGTCCAAAAAAAACACTAGAAGTCCAGACAGCATGTGGCAAATCTGTTGTTTAAAGTAGTCATCGGTGTACTCATCCATTTCTGTGTCAAATTGAATAGGAGAACTCCCTTCAAACAGCTGCTACCTTGACTGTTGTGTGAAAGTATCTCATAATTATGACTTTTTATCTCATAATTCAACTCAGTATCACGCCAAAGTGTGTAATACACCTGCCGGTCCACCGTGTCAGTGTCAGTGTTTTGCCTTGCCTAGGTGTGAAAAGTATATGTGTGTACATTAGGAGTGTTTTCTCATATGGCGCCTCTATCAGTAGTAATCGGCACGACAACATAATTTGTCTGTGCTTTCCAAAACCGTTACAAATCACTGTTAACAAATAATGATGTTTTACGGTGTACCAACGCTGTAGTTAAAGTCTGGTTGGGTTTAGGCACAAAAACCATTTGGTTAGGGTCAGGGAAAGATCATGGTTTGGGTTAAAATGATCACTTGAAAAGTGATGTGGGTTAAAGTTACTACATCCTTAAAGTTAGGCAACCTTCATTGTCATGGCAACAGTAAAGACCACAACAATTGTAGTCACAGTTTTTAAAGAACTGTCCCAATTCGCAGTTGAAAACGTGACACTCGTGGTTGGAAGTGGGAAGCCAATAGTGGTCTCCTGCAGCAAAGTCCATTTTTTGTCATATAACTATCTAGCCATCCACCCAACCCGCCATCTCCTAATGTGGAAATTTGTCACCTCATATAGACGTCATCTGAACTGCGTCACTTGGACACCTAGGTGAGGAAAAACGTGACACTGACTCGGTAGACCAGCGAGTGTATTACACACTTTAGTGTGATACTGGGCTGCATAATTATGACTCCTTATCTCATTATTCAACTTTATATCTCATAATTTTGACTTAACATGAGTATTTATTTTATTATCAAGGCTAAGTTTTCTTTTTTTTTTTCTTTTACTGGCAGAAATGGGCTTCTGTAGCTTTTCTCCTTCCCTCCCCTCATATTTACTACTACAGCCACTGTTTGGCTTCTGTCTCTTGAGTGTAAATGTATGCTGTTTTGGGACACTTGTGTAATTGACTAATCTTGTAGTTTTTCTTGGGAGGACAATCTCTCACTCTCTCTCACACTGCATGCAGGTACTGTAAAAAATTAATCAATTAACAGATATGGTTAACAATTCAGGCGGCATTAAGTTTTTAACAAAAAAATATTCACTGTTGTAATCATGATGTTCCTAAGAAGATGATGTAGAGCTGCATGTGTGTCACAATGCAGGACAACAAGTTTAGAGGACCCACCTGAAGGCTTTTAACAGTTTATATCGCCATTAAGCTGCTTATTGCAGACTAAATTTGCAATTAGTCATATCATCACAGACAAATATCGATGACAAAATAGAATAGGACGATTAATTATACATGAGTCACTGTTAAAAAAGAAAATACACATAAAAACACATACGCAAGCATGATGGCATGAGTGTTGCTCCATCCTTGAGAGCCTTTAAAATGTCAGTAAAAGCTCTGATTCAGTAGCACTGACGTCAAACAGCTGTAAGAGTTTTATTTAACCACATCCTCAACATTGGAGGGAATTTCACTTTTGGATCATCTCTGAAATTTAGGTTTCTGGACCCGATAAGAACTGACAGCTGGGGACCACATGTGGCGTGGTAATGGCAATCATGTGAACAGACATGCTTGATGTTTCACAAACATCACCTAAATGGTTTGCACCTGTATGTTCAACTGCTGTTGCAAGACAGATGAACTGGAGGGGGGTGAATGATAAAATATCTGTCCAGTGAATGATCTTGAAGACAGTTGTCATTGGTAAGCAGTGTGAATTTAATTATTTATATATGGACACATCATGATAATATATATAACAAAGATATGAGTAAAAATATAACATTGTTGTTGTCTCGTGTTCTGCTTTCTCAAGGCGCTTCACTGATGGTGGATCCAAATGCTGAGGCCGAAATGCAGATATGACGAAAATCTCCTTTAATGATGGATGGTCAAGTACAGGTAAACAGCTGAACAGAGCTAGCAGACGAGACAACACAAATGATCCAACAAAGACACTACTCAAAACCAGACCTTAAATACAGACTAAACTACACAAGGGCAGGCTGGAAGTGATTGGCTGAGGGAAACACAGGAAGACGGAAATCAATCTCTTTAGAATAGTAGGATATACTTCTGTTAGGTATGATAGGGGGGATGGAGTAGGAGGAGGATGTGCAACATTTATTAGAAAAAATATTTCATTTAGAGAGGTGAGTATAGGAAATGAGCAAGAATATGTAACTGTAGAGATATGGACAAGTGAGGGTAAGTTTGTCATTATTAATTATTATAATCCATGTAAAAGGCTATATTTGAGTAGATTAATACAAATTGAAGGGATAGATGGTGATAGGGTGTTGATATGTGGGGATTTTAATGCTCACAGTACATTATGGGGAGGAACACGAACAGATGCAAATGGTGAGGTAATTGAGGAACTATTAGAAGAGAAAAGAATGGTTTGCTTAAATGATGGGAGAGGGACTAGATTAGATGTGCACACAGGGAACACTTCGGTATTAGATTTAACTTTAGTCACAAGGGAGTTAGCGGGAATATGTGAGTGGGAAGTGTCCGAAGAATCATCAATGGGTAGTGATCATTTTCCAGTCTGGTGTAGGATATTGCTACAAAAAAATAAGGAAGATAGGGAAATATCAGGGAAGTGGGTATTTAGCAGTGCAAACTGGGAAATGTTCAGTTATATATGCGAGAGACAAATGGATAAAATAGATTTAAATGGAGATATTGAGGAGATTGATAAAAAGCTGAAAATAACATTACTAGAAGCTGCCAAACAGTCCATTTCTAAAAGTAAAGGAAGAATGAAGAGGAAAGCGGTTCCCTGGTGGACAGGTGAATGTAGTAAAATAGTGAAAGAGAGGAATAGAGCTGTCAGGTTATTAAGAAGAACTCATAATGTACAGAATTTAATCAGATATAAGCAAGAGCAAGCAAGGGTAAGGAAAATTATACGTAAAGCAAAAAGACAAAGCTGGCAGACCTTTTGCAATAAAATAGGAAGATCAACACCTGTGGGAGAGGTTTGGGGCATGATTAGGAGCATGAGAGGAATCAGAAGGGAATGGCAGTATCCAGTACTGAAGATGGGAGAAGAAACAGCAGTATCTGATGAAGAGAAAGCAGAGATGTTAGCAAAGGCATTTACTCAAATCCATGATAATTTGACTGAGAAGGGTAAGAGAGGAAGGGAAATGACTAGTTTGGCTCATCCTGGAAGTCTTGAGAGAAGGGAAATTACTAACAGTTCAATGGAAGAAATGAAGAGGGCAATAATTAAGTCTGGACTAACATCTCCTGGGAAGGATGAAATCTGCTATGTTATGTAAAACATTTAGGACTTTCAGCATCTATGAAACTGCTAGCTCTCTATAATAAAGTATGGGAAGTGGGGAAATTACCAACTAGTTGGAAAGAGGCAGTGATTATTCCTATCAGGAAACCAGGGAAGGACCCATCAAATCCAATGAACTATAGACCCATAGCACTCACATCACATGTAGGTAAGATAATGGAAAGAATGATTACAGAAAGATTAGGATTTTTTATGGAAAGCAGAAGAATTCTTTCACCTCATCAGAGTGGATTTAGGAGGGGTAGAGGAACAATGGACCCTGTTATATGTCTGGAAACAGAGATTAAGAAAGCACAAGTTAATAAAGAATCAGTAGTGACAGTTTTTTTGACGTAGAAAAGGCATATGATATGGTTTGGAAGGAGGGGTTAATGATCAAATTAAATATGATGGGAATAGCGGGAAGAGCATATAATTGGATTAAAGACTTTTTATTTGATAGATTTATTCAAGTCAGAATTGGGACAGCCTTATCAGGAAGATATATGGTAGATAACGGTACCCCTCAGGGCAGTGTTATTAGCCCAATACTCTTTTCCATCATGATAAATGGTGTATTTTCTCAAGTTCAGGATGATATTGGACGATTATTGTTTGCTGATGATGGAGCTTTGTGGAAAAGAGGAAAGAATATAGATCATATTATAAATAAAATGCAACTGGCAGTTAACATGGTAGAAAAATGGTCATACTCTTGGGGGTTTAAGTTTTCAGTTGAAAAAACCAAAACATTAATGTTCACTAAAAAGAGAGGTGTTGGCACACAGATACGGACAAAGAATAGAGCAAGTGAAAGTCTTCAGATTTTTGGGTGTGTGGTTTGATGAAAAGTTAACATGGAATGAACATATTCACAAGATAACAACTAAGTGCAAAAAGATACTAAATGTGATGAGATGTTTAACAGGATCAGAATGGGGAGCAAGCAGATCTGCGATTAAAAATATCTATGTCGCGCTGATTAGAGCAGTATTAGATTATGGATATATTGCCTACAGTTCAGCAGCAAAAACATCATTAAAGAAGTTGGAAGTGGTGCAAGCTCAAGCGTTAAGACTATGCTGTGGTGCTTTAAAAATGACTCCTGTATCTGCTCTTCAGGTTGAGATGGGTGAATTGCCGCTGCACATCAGACACAAACAGTTAATGATGAACTACTGGACAAATCTTCAAGGGTATTCTGAAGATCACAATCCAACAAAAACAGTACTTCTTCCATGCTAGGAGAGAGAAAGGGCCAAAAGGGAATGTTTTGCATGGAGCAGTGAAACAATTGCTAAAGATATGTCGTTAAATCAGAAAAGATATATCCCTACAGTGCCATTATCAGTAACACCACCCTGATTGTTCCCCTCAGTGTCAATTGATTTCTATATTCTGGAAAAAGTGATTTTTGAAATATTGCAGTTTTGGTTGAAGATAGGTTACAAACATTATATCAAACATTCATACCGGTGTACACAGATGGATCCAAGGATCCTAACACAGGGAGCACAGGCTTTGCCTTAAAAGTTTCTGTGAAAAGAAGAACGTCAGATCATTTGTCAGTTTATACAGTTGAGATGATAGCAATTGCAACAGCATTACAGTGGATAGAGGAGTTGCAAATTAAAAGGGTTATTCTTTGTACAGATTCACGTTCTGCATTAATGTCATTACAGTCATATACATCTCACAGTAGGCAGGATATAGTTAATGAGATACATGAAACTTTGTACAGATTTAAAAATATGAATATTTTGATAACATTTATGTGGGTACCAGCACACAGAGGGATTAAGGGCAATGAAATGGTGGATACATTAGCAAAACAGGCACTGAAGCATGAGGAGATCATGGAAATTTCACTCACTAAAACGGAAGCAAAAGGAATAATCAAAAGAAACATCATTAAAGAGTGGCAACACAGATGGGATACAACAAATACAGAGAGAAGTGGGCCCAGCAAGGTCAGCTAAAAGAAGCACCAAAGAGGAGAATATCTTAACAAGGCTGAGGGTAGGACACACCAGACTAAATAAAACACTGCATTTATTAAACAAACATCCCTCAGGAGTATGTGACCTATGTCAAATAGAGGAGTCAGTGGAACATGTCATTTTGCACTGCAATAAGTATTCTTGAGAGCAAGAAGTATTAAAGAGAGAAATCAGGAAGATTGGAGGGGAAGAATTGAGTTTGAAAAGTATATTTACAATTGGATTACGGAATTTATTTCACTACTTGAAAGAAACAGGATTGATTAACAGAATTTAGTATTCAGGACATCTTCCTTTTGTTTTTTTTTTGTTTTTTTATTTGTTTATAGGGGTAGATAACTCTGGTTCACACTCCAACATAGTAGGTGGCGGTAATGCACCTTTACGCTGATTGCCACCCGCCATTAAACAAAAGAAGAAGAAGAAGAAGAGACTGATACAGGGCAGGTGATGTCTGTCTTTTTGCAGACATTACTAAATGAATTTCCAGAACCCCTTTTTCAATTGAGACAAAAAAAAAAATCAGAATCATCACTTCTAAACATGGAACTTGTGATAGTTAGTCACAAGACATTTTTTTTTTGTTTTCTGAGAATGTACAGTGCAGTTATTCTGTGTAGGGTGGGACTTTTTGAGTTAAAATAATCACGTAGCATTTCATCCAGCAAATCCCCCCTTCCTTCACTTGGGACTGCTGACTACACTTCAACCATGACCTTAAAACTCCAGAGTCTCTCTTTTTTGCCAAGATCTCAGCCAACTTTTTTTGGCTGAGATCTTGTTAAACTTTTCATAATAGTCAGGTCATGTGTCCAGATGATCAATGAAGCAGATTCTTCTTGCATACTGGACATTAATAAATCTCTCCCTAATGTGCTTTCAATGTAAGTGATGATGGACAAAATCTACAGTCCTTGTTTTGTGCAAAAAAAGTATTCAAAAGTTTATCTGAAGTTAAAATGAGACTTCATCTGTCCAAATTATTCAAATCAAGTGGAAATATTTTCATGTTACAGTCTTTTTGTTGCTACACTTGTCAGGTGGGGAAGCAGGAGTGGACCCAAATGCAGAGGCCGGAATGCAGATATGACGAAAATCTCCTTTAATAACGGATAATCAAGTACAGGCAAACAACTGAACAGAACTAGCAGACAAGATAACACAAAACGATCCAACAAAGACTCAACTCAAAACCAGACCTTAAATACAGACTAAACTAATCAGGGAATGGGGAACAGGTGACAAGACACAAGGGCAGGCTGGGAGTGATTGGCTGAGGGAAACACAGGAAGCAGGGTAGGGCTGACGAGACTGATACAGGGCAGGTGTGGGGAAGACACAGAGCAGAGCAGGGCTAACGAGGGTGAAGCAGGGCAGGTGAGGAAGAGTACATGAACACACAAGGGAGACACAGTAACAAAACCAAAACCCAAAAAACATAATACTCCTGTGGTGTAGCCTGACTGGAGTGGCTGGTCACTTGGTAGGAGGCAGACACAGGAAACCTTATCCAGGTATCACAAGGTGGTTTATTTACAAAAAAAAGTGGCACCATGCTACACATGTAACAAAAACAAACAAAAAAAAATGTACAAAACAAAAAACAACTAAATAGTTAACTTGGTCTAACTGATCAAAACTCAACTCATATCAACTGAACTTATATTAACTTATCATCATGTTCACACAGCTACACACTGATTACTAGTACTAACCCCCCGACAGCCAAAAAGCAACTGCTTAAATAGACCCTTCATCAGCAGTCCATCAGAGTCAATCTGGGCTGTACCAATGCTGCAGGTGCATCCCATGTCTCTGCTAAAACAGGTCAGAAATAAAGTTATTCACTCTTACCAACCTCCATGGTAAAACACTTTACCATAGCTTACCATATAATACACTTGCAACCATACATAAACTGATCAAAGTCACAGTAAATAACTCACTTAAGATAATTAACTACCACCCCTGCCACATTATCCAACCCAGTGATATCACCAATGATGTCACCCAGTGTATAAATACAGGCCATTGTTGGGTGACTCCTCCTTTTGTCTGTGGAGCACATGGTGGGTATGGTAAGTAGCACAGAAAGAATAGGATTGAATTATGAAATGCAGACTTAACCCAATAAACAATAACTAAACTTAACAATACTTGTCGGTGTTTTACTTTAACCAAAAATGTTGCTGGTATGTGAACTGTAACCAAACATAATGCAAACCACAAACAAACCCGGGATAGTATGTGTCTGCAAGTTACAGATTGATCATAAACATATGGCTAAACAAACAATTACCAAGCATGGTTAAATTTGTAAGCTATGTGGCATTGATAGTGAAAGTAAGGACAAATGGTGTATTCTCACCCACTTTGTCACAACTCCAAATACAACTCACACCAACCTGTCCCAGAACCATCATGAACCCAAACTAACGTACACAACACACCAGACTAAACAACAAAAGGCAGTCCAACCCACCACCCAAGAAATCCCATATGACCCGGAGGACTAAACAGAAGTGCAAACAAGGAGACCCCAAAGAACACAAGAACATAAAAAGACCAAAAAACACACAAAGTCCAGGCAGGGTGTGACAACTATACACTTTGTTCTTGTATGTTTTTTTTTATTTTCATTCCATTGACACTCTAAGTTCTCAAAGGCTTTTATCAGGAGTGCCATTGGCAGTTGGTTGGCTCAAAGACCAGTGTTGAAAGGATTTTGTAAATCAATTGTTTTTTTTATGTTTGTATTAAAATGCCACATTTGCCAAATTGGCAGTAAAATACTTTTATCAACCAAGGCTTGATAAACTACTACTTTTAATAAACTTTGCTTTATTAGGGAGAAACAGGTAAATTGCCAATTTGACATATTGACATTTTAAAATTTTTGTTATGGTTCAGTCAAGGCTATGATAGTCTTGGGTCAGGTCCATTATTCACTTCCAAATGTGGGTCAGATCACAGGTGTGGTGCAGTACAGATTTTGGTCTGTTAGCCATATGTGGATCACATAAGGGCCATAAGGCCTTAACAGAACTCAGCCACACAGATATTCCATATCAGGCCCAGCTATGAGCCATTTATCAACCATTTGTATTTGGCTTATTACTGGTAGAAGTCTGGCTTTGTTATGATTCATTGATTCATGATTAATTTATTTGGCCCACATCCATGCCAAAGGAAATTTGTTATCAGGGTTACTTTTAAAAACTTTGAAGTACTGAAAGACTATTCTTAATCTATTGGTTTTATTTAAAAAGGGAGTCATAATTTAAATCTATCCAAAAATAGTACAGTTACTATATGTTATAAACAAGCAGCAACTTCCAGGGCTGAAAAATGAAGCCAATGGGAAAGTGCCAAAAACTGCAGTTCCTTTGAGTCACAGGGGGGTATTGTCACAGGCAAGTTGCTACCATGGCGACAACATTGGTTAGGTGACGTAACCATGGTGTAACCCTACATTAGAGTATGCTTTCAGTTCATGAAAGTTAATGAAAACATTTTGGTCGCCTAAAAAAAGTCTTGTTCATTTTACTTAAATAAAAAACATGCAATACATTTCACTACCTACTATACGTATATAAAGTAATGTCTTTTTTACCATTTAATATTTATCTCAGCACTCCTTGCACTCTTCACTTCTTTGCACTATTTGCGTCATGTTTACAGTTTACATCTTAAGTCATTCCTTGTGTTTATTTCTGAAAGCCATTGAACTGGAGTCAAATTACTTTTATAAGTAAACTTACTAGGATTGGGAAATAGATTCTGATCTTACGAGATTGATAACACAGCAATAAAATTTAATATGGAACAGACTTAGCCACTGGCTTTTGTATTTGGTAACTGTCAGAGCTACTCTCAGCTAGCCGCTTTAACTTCCCGCTCAGACATCACACACCAACAAAAACTCTGAATAACAGTAACTGTCGTGAGCTGAAGCTCAGAGGGTTAAACAAGCTTCTTAGGAACATAAAGAGATGACAGAAAGATTTAAAAGGAAACTAACCAATTAACTGTGTTGTAACAGTTTGGCTCTCTTCTGTTCCAACATGACAATATCCTGGTGCACCTGGTTGTGAACCTATCCTTTAACTTAATGTTCTTGCACTGATGCATAAACATTGTATGAATGTTATTATGACGAAGCATTAATACATATTACATCATTCCTGAAAAAGTTAAAAATGGCATGACAAGTTGTGCTGAATTCTGTTATTGTAGAATATTTTAAGAAACATTGTTGGCATTACGTCTTCCTAACTACAAAAAAGAAAGATCAGACATTTAGTTTTTTCCCCCTGTCTAAAGTATTTTTAACATATAGATTTCTGGACACCTCTTACACCAAACTCACTTTCTTCAGAAGAACCTGCCCAGGATGAACACTGAAAAATGTTTTACTTGCTGTAATCATCCCTCCTGTTCATACTGGCCATTAAAAGATCCTTTACTAATGCACTTTCATTATAAGTGATGGAAGAGGTTTTCAGCAAAAACATATTTTAAAGAAGCTATTATGAGGCTTCAGCAGTCAAAGTCAATCAAGTCAAGTGGATATCTTCGAAAGGTTTAAGTCTTTTTATTATAAAATTCTCTCTTTGTGTGTCCTTGTTGATCAGCAGTGGAAGTGTTGTCACACCCTGCCTGGACTTTGTGTGTTTTTTGGTCTTTTTATGTTCTTGTGTTCTTTGGGGTCTCCTGGTTTGCACTTCTGTTTAGTCCTTCGGGTTATATGGGTTTTCTTGGGTGGTGGGTTGGACTGCCTTTTCTTGTTTAGCCTGGTGTGTTGTGTACGTTAGTTTGGGTTCATGATGGTTCTTGGACAGGTTGGTGTGGGTTTTATTTAGAGTATAGTGTTTTTTGGGTTTTGGTTTTGTTACTGTGTCTCCTTTGTGTGTTCATGTACTCCTCCTCACCTGCCCTGCTTCACCCTCGTTAGCCCTGCTCTGCTCTGTGTCTTCCCCACACCTGCCCTGTATCAGTCTCATCAGCCCTGCCCTGCTTCCTGTGTTTCCCTCAGCCAATCACTCCCAGCCTGCCCTTGTGTCTCATCACCTGTTCCCCATTCCTTGATTAGTTTAGTCTGTATTTAAGGTCTGGTTTTGAGTTGAGTCTTTGTTGGATCGTTTTGTGTTATCTTGTCTGCTAGTTCTGTTCAGTTGTTTGCCTGTACTTGATTATCAGTTATTAAAGGAGATTTTCGTCATATCTGCATTCCGGCCTCTGCATTTGGGTCCACTCCTGCTTCCCCACCTGACAATTGTAGCAACAAAAAGACTGTAACATGGAAATATTTCCACTTGATTTGAATAATTTGGACAGATGAAGTCTCATTTTAACTTCAGATAAACTTTTGAATACTTTTTTGCACAAAACAAGGACTGTAGATTTTGTCCATCACTTACATTGAAAGCACATTAGGGAGAGATTTATTAATGTCCAGTATGCAAGAAGAATCTGCTTCATTGATCATCTGGACACATGAAGTGTAGTCAGCAGTCCCAAGTGAAGGAAGGGGGGATTTGCTGGATGAAATGCTACATGATTATTTTAACTCAAAAAGTCCCACCCTACACAGAAACTGTACGTTCTCAGGAAACATAAAAAAAAATTGTCTTGTGACTAACTATCACAAGTTCCATGTTTAGAAGTGATGATTCAGATTTTTTTTTTTTTTTTTTTTTTTGTCTCAATTGAAAAAGGGGTTCTGGAAATTCATTTAGTGATGTCTGCAAAAATAAGTATTTAAAGACCATTTAAATCATGAAAACTGTCTGTGATTAAGTTAAGAATTATCAATGCCAGATCAATCCCCTGAACAATTCAATCATACAACACAGTCCTCACAGACAGAGACACACTAATAAAAACATTTTTTCAAGCATTATCAAAAATATCAGTCTGTACAACTTTTCACAGGGGAAATGAGAGTCTTTAATTTTTGAAGTTTCTTGCGGTAGAAGGTGGTTTCTGCATTGTACCAGCAACCAGTTCCATTGGAATAAGGAACTTCTAAAGCTGTCATGCCTTCCACTTCTGCTTCCTCCTCCACCAAGCCTGCAACCACACCCTTCTTCACCCCTTCCTTATCTATCTGTGTTTAAATATAGGAGTGAAGACAGGTGTGCGGGAGTCAGGTAACTAGCTACCATTCATTGATTAGTCCTGCAAAGATACGTGGTTCAGCCTCCACCTCGTCGGCAGATAGACTCTGTTCATGCAGTTAGTCAAGCTTCTAGCCTTTTCAGTCTTGTTATTGTTCTGCCAGTAATCTGCGTTTATCTAATACCTGTTTCCCTGTGCCTGCGGTTTACATCCTGTCTCGTCTGTCTTCCTCAGTGACTCAGCACAACTCCCTGATCTCTGGATACCACTCTGCCTGGCTCTACTCAGCGTTTCCCCTGCCCTGCTTGGCACAGTTTTACGCCCAATTCTCAGCACCCAGGGTTCCAGCTACCTACTCAAGCCTTTGCCCCAGTCTCCCATAATCATTCCTCCTGTTCATACTGACCATTAGAAGATCCCTTCATAATGCGCTTACAATGTAAGTGATGGGGGACAAAATCCACAGTCCTCTGTGCAAAAATGTATTTAAAAGTTTATCTGAAGCTAATATGAAGCTTTAGCGTCCAAATGAGTCAAATCAAGTAGATATCTTTCAACGTTAGTCTTTTTAGTGCCAAAGTCCCCCCTTTCTTTTTCAATGATTAATAGTTTATTGCTAACATATGCAAATACTTCAAACACAAACTACAACATCGAGTTGACATGGAACACCACAACAAGATAAATTGTAAATTAAAATAAACACAAATTCGATCACAGATACCCATACATACATATATACATAAAGAAAAAAGTAAAATATAAATAAATATATTAAAAATAAATAGATAAATAATAATATTAAAAACTATATAAAAATAATATATATATATATATATATATATATATATATATATATATATATATATATGCTGGTTGAAGAATGGGATGCCATCCCACAGCAGTGTGTGACCAGCATGAGGAGGAGGTGCCAGGCTGTTGTGGCTGTGTATGGTTCTTCCACATGCTACTGAGGCTCATGTTTGTTAAATGAATAAATAGTTAAATTGCCAATATGTCTTGTTTCTTCAGACTTCAATCATCCAATCCACCAAACACCAAACAAGAGTCAATGGCAGAATAAGCTGTTTGGCATTGGCAGAGAGGAATTGGCACATTTTTCATGGGCACAACCCACATACTCAGCTCTGCTGCTCATCCCACAAATGCATGTTCCTTACAAATGTGGCACCATTTAAAAGGGAAATAAACAGGCTTTCCAGCAGTATAAGATTTATTGCCAAGAAGCATCGTTACAACAAAGAAATAATCTACCAAACACAAATTTCCTTACTTTTTGTGCTAAGTTTATTTATATATATATATATATATATATATATATATATACATATCCTACCGGTGGCTGGAAAAGGCTGGACTGAAGGACAGCACAGAAGCACTAATCATGGCAGCACAAGAACAGGCACTCAGTACAAGATCAATAGAGGCGGGGATCTACCACACCAGACAGGACCTCAGGTGCAAGCTGTGCAAAGATGCTCCTGAGACAGTTCAGCACATAATAGCAGGGTGTAAGATGAAGGCAGGAACAGCGTACATGGAACGCCATAACCAAGTGGCTGGCATAGTGTACAGGAACATCTGCACTGAGTATGGGTTGGAGGTCCCAAGGTCACAATGGAAGACACCTCCTAAGGTGGTTGAGAATGACCAAGCCAAGATCCTGTGGGACTTCCAGATCGAGACTGACAAGCTGGTGATGGCTAACCAACCGGACATTGTGTTGATCGACAAACAACAGAAGAAGGCAGTGGTGATAGACGTGGCAATCCCAAGTGACGGCAATAATCAAGAGGAAGGAACACAAGAAGATCGAAAAATACCAAGGGCTGAAAGACGAGCTAGAAAGGATGTGGAGAGTGAAGGCAACAGTGGTGCCAGTGGTAATTGGAGCACTGGGGGCTGTGACCCACAAACTGGGAGAGTGGCTCCAGTAGATTCCGGGTACAACATCTGAGATCTCTGTGCAGAAGAGCGCAGTCCTAGGAACAGCTAAGACCCGAGCTTGAGGAAGACACACCACCACCCCCCATGGGAGGGGGGTGAGAGGGAGATTATTATTTATATAGGTGTGTGTGTCATGGTGAAGGATGCCCAGTGAAGGACAAGGATATTTGCTTAACATGCTGTTTGACAAATTTAACTCAAAAGTCCCCCCCCAACACAGAATACTGTAGTTTCCCAGAAG